>NC_042621.1:188639957-189956438 GCF_901001135.1 Rhinatrema bivittatum
GAAGCAGAAAGAGAGCTATTCTTCATGCTGGTTTATTAGAGTGTAAAAAGTATTATATGGAAATGTCATGGTTTAATGCTTGAAATTGTTGGTATTCCCCACTGGGATACCCATTGATTATTATAGAATTTTCTTTCATGGTTACACACTGGTTGGTGTAGGGGGTTACCAGGGTGGAACTGATCCTTCCTTAACCTTCGGTGAACCTTACAACCAATGGTAGAAGAGGCTTGTGTGCCCATTGTTCTCACTCTAATCATGGAAGAGCCAAATGTGACAATATATTCTCCCCCCAGGAGAATGGTATTGGGAAAAGATTAAAGGATTTCTTCCCAATGAAGAACTACTAAAGTGAAGATGAGTAAATGTTTAAAAGTGTTGTGCTATTTGTTAAGTGTTTCTGTAAGCCTTTATGCCTTAAGTCTATACTGGACCTAAATACCCTTGGGTTAGTGCACCCCCAAGTGGAGACACAAGGCATTTATATCATTAATTCTAAGTGTTACAATGTTCTGAACTATCTCAAAATTTGTTACTTGATGTACTTGATGTACATTGGCTACCAATAAGCTTTAGAATCCTTCACAAATCCCTTACCATCATTCATAAAACCATTCACCACAGGTCTCCATCGACCTGGAACTCCCACTCAGACTCCACACCTCTTCAAGACCTATCAGGGAAGCTTACAAAGGATACCTGCACGCCCCTTCTACCAAATCCACCCATCTGTCAACCACTAGAGAACGGGCCTTCTCGACAGCAGGACCAGCCATCTGGAATGCTATTACCCCCCCGATCTCAGACAGGAACCCTGCTTGTTGACATTCAGGAAAAAACTTAAGACCTGGCTGTTTCAACAAGCCTTCCCCTAATCCAGGCCTACATCAGCTATACCACAGATCATATACTAAGGCCTTCTATTCAGTACACATCATCTCATACATTGTAATTGATTTGTTATAGTTACTTAGTTACCTTTCTACTTCTGGCTTCTTCATCTTCTGAGTTCCATTACCCTTGTTTTATTGTAACTTTTGCCTCTTCTTCTATGTTAAGGTTAATGTTATAACCCCCTGTTCCTTGTAAACCGATATGATATGATCTGTATCATGAATGTCGGTATAAAAAAGTACTAAATAAATAAATAAATGGTACATACAGGTTCCACAAATTTTGTTTTTGGGGGAGGGGAGGATGTGGCACCCCTACAGGTTGACCTCTAGATGTCACCTAGACCCTGTAGAAAAACAATTAGCTAAAGGGAATACCATTTTACAGTTCCTCCTCTATGAGTAAATGAATGGGTGGACCCTGCTATAATTAGGGGACTAGGGCTAAATTCATAAGGAGAAAGAGGAAGGAGGTTGAGGGGAGAGGAGCCTTACTGTAGTGAGTCACTTTCCTTAGGGTGAGGCCTACAGCTTCAACACAGATATCTTTAAGGAAAAAAACCTGCCTGTGCACTACCTGCCAAGTTAGATACTAATATAAAGAGATTGAAAGAATTTATTAAGGATTTGGACTGTGTATTAAAGAATAGTTGCCTGAGTCATACAGTCTGGAGCTCTGAGGAAAGATTATCCACCTGGATCCAGAGACCAGGTCATTAAGCCCTGGTAGTAATCTTCCAAAGTTGGTTAGAGCTGCAGTGTCAGTGCGCTCAGAAGATATTAGAACAGTTAGTGAGATACCCTATTTTGGAAGAAGGGAAGTGTTGTTTACCCTCTCTTTCATTTGGAGAAACTTAATGCCTTCTATTCAAGGAGGCTCAGAAGAAGAAAAACCACCAATAAGAGACTGAGGAGCATCAGTGAAGACCCTCAACAGGATCTTCGAATGGGACACAGGCGCAGGTTGGGTCATGGTGTGAAGTCTGCTGGATCCAGGTAGGACAGTGAAAATTCAAAGGGAATCTGTCACAGCCTGGGATACTTCAGGAGTAGGCAACCATTCTGCTCAGGCATGGAGTGATGGGTTTCCCTTTGCTTGGCTCCCAAGTTAAAGTACTTGGGGGTGTGGATACCTAGAAATCTGAATGATCTTTATGCCCTTAATATTAAGACTACAATGTCTGACCTGGGGGCTCAATTGACCGCTTGGCACACCCTGCCGCTGTCCCTCTCTGGGCGCTGTGCCCTGATTAAGATGATATTGGTTCCAAAATTATTATACAAACTCCATATATTGCCTTGCTGGCTTTCGCGCGCAGATATCCTGTGGCTACAGCGCTCCTTTCAACGATTCTTGTGGGCAGGGAGGAGGGCTCGGCTAAAGTACTCTGTGTTGTTACATTCTAAGGAAACTGGGGGGCTAGGTATGCCTGATTTTCGTCTGTATAATGCGTCTTGTCAGCTTCGTTTTGTGGGGGAATGGATCTTAGACCAATACTCTTACTGATTAGCATGATGGCTCCCTGGTCTCCGGTGTACCTGGTACAAGCTGACGCAGTTACCTATCGCACTCTGAATATCCCTAAGAACTCCTTCAGCCATGCGTGGCGTTGGCTTCATCAGCAGGGGGGGGGCCTAGAGGGTATTACTTCACTCAATCCCCACATAGGCCAATCTCTACCCCTATAAAACTAGTATCATTAATAAATATCTTATTCTCTCAGGAGATGAAACTTCCAGAGTTTAATTTCTCCTGCTTTCCTTGTTACTGGAGAGACAGAGGTATAGACCAGATATACACAGCTGTATAACTAGATGTGCGAACTTAAACTTACTTCACAATTTCACTTCTACAAGAATTGTCTATCAATGGCTGATAAAATCACATTCGCTTCAACCACCATTGTCCATTAGGAGAGATTACCCCCCCCCCCCCCCCCCACCACCATGTGCCCAATGTTTATTTTATCGTCTCATTCATCTAATTAAGGTGCATCAGGTCAGGGCTACAGTAACTTCATTAGCACACTTGCATAATGTACCAATTCAAGATATTTCTAAAGCAGCGACCTGGTCATCAATTCACACTTTCACATCCCATTACTGTCTTGATCAACAGTCAGTGGCTGACAGTGGCTGTGGGAGCAGCAGTGTTATATCACATCCAACAAAACTAATGGCCGTCCACAACACAGGTTGCTAGTTGAGACTGACAATAATTGACTAACACAAGCAACCTTCAGCTTGGGACTCCCAGACAACATGGCTAAATAAGCCTGCTTATTGACGGAAAAAAGCAAGTTTGCTTACCGTAAACAATGTTTTCCATAGATAACTTTTATTTATTAATTTTCACAGAAAAATAAACAGAGAACAGTTCACAAAACACCTTGCAGTGTTCTAATTACTGTTTACATTCTACTGTTCCCTCCGCCCCGACTTCACCCCAGAACGTGTATTTGATGATGAGTCTGACTCCGTTTCATTTACTGGATCCAAATTTCGTGGAGGTGCAAGCACTGCTAGTTGGATGGAGAAACAAAAGGTTATAAATTATAAGAGGATAGTAATCCATCTTCCAAATGTAAAGAGGAATCAAAAGTATCATGCCAGGGCTAAAAGAAATGAGTTACGGCATGGCAAGTAATTATTTTTACTCGCTAAACTGACCAAATACATTTCCTACGTATTTGACCAAATGTTTCTAAGTCCTCAAGTTGGATGAATAAACTGCTTTCTTCTCTTGATTTTTATTTAACTTTTCTCTTGCCCCACAGCTACCAAAAACATTTGGATAAACTACATCACACAGTAAAGTAAAATGAATTAATTTGAACAGAAATGCCTATCTCATATTTTGGTTCAGTTTCATACTAATACCTGAAGCAGTTCTTTATTAGAGCAGCAAACTAAGAACAAGGGAAGCGAGAGTTCGAATCCTGCTGATTCTCCTTGTGAGATTGGTCAGATAACTTCCCCCTCCATTACCCTAGGTACAAACTTAGGGCCTCGTTTACTAAGCATTTTTCCCATATCAGAGAATGAATGAAAAACCTTTGTAAATCAGGCCCTCTGGGATCAGGGAAATTCCTACTGGACTTGAATGTAACTTGCCTTAAGCTACCAAATGAAAAGGTCTTAGTTAAATAAAATAAGAAAACTAAATACAAATATTAGAATTATTTTGAGCTAAGAGTTTATTGAGATGGACCCAATTCGGATAGTGCTGAGGTACTGCTATTGCACATAGCGAGGGAATAAAGGTACAATGCTCATGATGAAAGAATGCTGGGAGATGTGCCCCAATAACCCTTTGCGGAGATATAGAACCCTACCTGTGGCAAAAAGGTTTAAAATAGGCAAAAGATGTAAATAACTAGGCATCATGAACTGCTGCTTTGTAATGTTAAATCGTCACACATTAAAAATGAAATCTATATCAGCACCTTCTATTTTGAAAGTGCCACAAAATTAAAATCCAGGATAATTTCCCAAGGAGAATATTTAACTTTGATAACATCTTTTTGCCTAATTAGCAGTGGCAGGTCTTGTCATTCTGATTAATGAGTCTCCTTGGCTCTTTAATTAATAATAATTTACAGGAACTATACACACAAAAATGTTAAATCTAGGGAATGTGAAATTTCAGATTTTTCTAGCTTTCTGCCAATTGGAAAAGAATAGGTTTAGATGTCTAGGAATTATTCCCCTTCTCCAAGAATACGATAGCTTTTCTCTGTGATTTGTTTTAGCTCCTCTGAATCACCATCTTCAAAAAA
Source organism: Rhinatrema bivittatum (assembly GCF_901001135.1). NCBI lineage: Eukaryota > Metazoa > Chordata > Amphibia > Gymnophiona > Rhinatrematidae > Rhinatrema > Rhinatrema bivittatum. The sequence goes on from NC_042621.1 coordinate 188,644,630, forward strand.
TAGTTCTGGTCCTTATCCTTCCTGAGCACCCATCTACATTTACATTTACATTTATTAGGATCGCCTAACACAGAAAGGCCTAGGCGATGAACAGAATAATGTACATAATCATCAAAAAAACATATACAAATCATGAAAACTTTAAAATAACTAAAAACATAGAATAAAAATTTCAAACATAAAAATAAATAACATTAAGACAAGAAAAAGAGCAATCATAATAAAAACAAATTGTGAGAGACAAGTGAAATAAATTGAACAACTAAAAATAAGCTAACTTTATAAAGAAAGGTTTTAATCTCTTTTCTAAAATTCTTGAGAGTCACATTGCTTAAGTTCAATAGGAAACGAGTTCCAAAGAGTTGGTCAGCAACTGAAAAGGCACTCTCATGAGTGGTGTGTAGTTGTGAATCTTGTGAGGAGGGAATCTCTAGGAGCCCTCTTTGCGATAAATGCAAAATTCTAGCTGGCTGATAAAATTTTAAAATCGCATTGGCCCAGACACATAAATGGTCATTTAAAAGCTTAAAAATCAACATTCCCATTTTATATTTGATCCTTTCCTGAACAGGTAGCCAGTGAAGCTCAAGCAGGGTTGGAATATTGTGATCGCTCCTTCTCAGGCCTGAGATTAACCCCTTTTACTCCCTGGTCATTCAATGGTTCAACTGACTCCCTGTCAGGGTCTGATCAGGGCATAGACATAACAATCTCAATTCACAAACAGCTTTAATTAAGGAAACATATTTAAAACAGATTTTAACAGATTCCTGTCCTACAATATCCAGGAGCAGCGAGGGCATAATTTGTAGACAAAAAGGAAGATGAACTGTGGTGCGGGGGAGGGGAAGCAAAGTGGGAGGGAGCTGAGTCAGTGACCAGGGGGAGGAGCCAAGTGTGAACTCTCTCTTACACATATACAATTACACTCATGTATGCAAAGACATCCAATAGCAGCATACGCTGTGGTGGACAGGCATTTGCCATGTGAATCTTCACCTTTCCCATCCTCTTTCAGGGCTCTTCTATTATTCCAGAAAAGTGCACAAAAATTGAGGCCATGTAGCTGCCGTCCTCTCTGGGAAAACAGCTCAGACACTCTCTGTTCTACTTTTACTGGGGCCTGGGAGGCCACCACCAACTCTGCTATTTTCTACAGGGAGCTGAAACTGATTTATACCAACAGCTCTGCTCCGTTTTGTGCGGGAGCCAGAAAAGATCAGGATGAAACCTACTCCTTCTCCTTGGTTCCTGGAAAAAAGGTTGTAGAACACCATTCTGGGTTGTTCTGCAAGAAATAAATTAAGCCTTGGGTAACAGACACAAAAGGAGACTGAATTTATCTATATTCCATTTTTCTGCATTTCAAAGCAGATTACATTAAGATAAGAACATAAGAAATTGCCATGCTGGGTCAGACCAAGGGCCCATCAATCCCAGCATCCTGTTTCCAACAGAGGCCAAACCAGGCCACAAGAACCTGGCAATTACCCAAACACTAAGAAGATCCCATGCTACTGATGCAATTAATAGCAGTGGCTACTCTCTAAGTAAACTTGATTAATAGCCATTAATGGACTTCTCCTCCAAGAACTTATCCAAACCTTTTTTGAACCCAGCTCACTAACTGCACCCACCACATCTTCTGGCAACAAATTCCAGAGCTTTATTGTGTGTTGAGTGAAAAAGAATTTTCTCTGATTAGTCTTAAATGTGCTACTTGCTAACTTCATGGAATGCCCCCTAGTCCTTCTATTATTTGAAAGTGTAAATAACAGATTCACATCTACTGTTCAAGACCTCTCATGATCTTAAAGCCTCTATCATATCCCCCCTCAGCTGTCTCCTCTCCAAGCTGAACAGCCCTAACCTCTTCAGCCTTTCCTCACAGGGGAGCTGTTCCATCCCCTTTATCATTTTGGTTGCCCTTCTCTGTTCCTTTTTCATCGCAACTATTATCTTTTTTGAGATGCGGCGACCAGAACTGCACACAGTATTCAAGTTGCGGTCTCACCATGGGGCGATATAGAGACATTATGACATTTTCCGTTGTATTAACCATTCCCTTCTAATAATTCCTAACATTCTGTTTGCTTTTTTGACTGCTGCAGCCCACTGAGCTATTTCAATGTATTATCCACTATGATGCCTAGATCTTTTTCCAGGGCAGTAGCTCCTAATATGGAACCTAACATTATATAACTACAGCATGGGTTATTTTTCCCTATATGCATCACTTTGCCTTGTCCACATTAAATTTCATCTGCCATCTGCAAATTATCACAATCCACTTGTGATTTAACTACTATGAATAATTTTGTATCATCTGCAAATTTGATTACCTCTCTCATCGTATTCCTTTCCAGGTCATTTATAAATATAAAAAGCACCGGTCCAAGAACAGATCCCTGAGACACTCCACTGTTTACTTTTTCACTGAGAAAATAGACCATTTAATCCTACTCTCTGTTCCTGTCTTTTAACCAGTTTGTAATCCACAAAAGGACATCGCCTCCTATCCCATGACTTTTTAGTTTTCTTAGAATCCTCTCATGAGGGACTTTGTAAAATGCCTTCTGAAAATCCAAATACACTACATCTACCGGTTCACCTTTATCCACATGTTTATTAACCCTTCAAAATAATGAAGCAGATTTGTGAGGCAAGACCTCCCTTGGGTAAATCCATGTTGACTGTGTTCTCTTAAATCATGTCTTTCTATATGCTCTGTGATTTTGACCTTTAGAATAGTTTCTACTATTTTTCCCAGCACTGACGTCCGGCTCAGTGGTCTATAGTTTCCCAGATCACCCCTGGATCCCTTTTTAAATATTGGGGCTACTTTGGCCACCCTCCAGTCTTCAGGTACAATGGATGATTTTAATTATTTCACTTAACTTCTCACCTTTGAAAGTTTTTCCAAGGACAAAATCTTTAGGGAGGAAGTTTCAGACAGCAGGAACCCATAGATCATGCAGCCAATATTCAAAGGAAAGCAATGAGGGTGATTTCCCTTTGCAAACCGTCTCTAGGTACAAAGTAGCAATGGGCTTCGTACCTGTTTAATTCCCCTGGGCAAAATTTTGCTGGCAAACAACACTCAGGTTTGAAAATCAAATCTATGATGTTATCACACTACTCGATTCTCTCCCTGACCCCAGAAATGCCTCCCTTCAAACCAGCTACAAGGGTGCGCACCATGGGAGCTCATGCATATTTCTAGGCAAACTGAGGATCTCTTTACATTGGTAAATGACTTTGAAAATTGCCCTTCTAATTTACAGGAAATTCATAAACAGCACTTACAGACCAGCCCCACCAGAATTGGTGTGCTAGTGCCTAGGGAAGAATGGAAGGTGACTGCCACTAATTTGGCACCTGCTGCCAGCCACCAAATGTCACTGATTGGGAACCTCAGAAGAGGTGTTCCTCTAGTCCTGGGGCCATCAAGAGTTCCCGGACCTACCCAGGCATGCATTCTGGAGGTGGAAAGATGAAGTCTGGTAGAAACAGGTGAGTAAGAAAATAACTGTAGCATCCGCTAGTATTGTTGCACAGTTTCAGCATCTAAGGGTTTGGCATACCTTGTTGTGGGCAGTGGCTCAGGGATATAAATTTTCCCCTGAGCACTGTGATCAGGGTCATTGTCTTTCCCTGAGAAGATTGATCCAGAGGGGTCTGTCTGCTTCCCTGGTAGATGGTGCCCAGGAAATGTTGAGAGTAGAAGAGTGTTGGAGTTTTGGAACATATTTCCAAAGACTGGGTTTTGAATCAGTTTCCTGAGAAAAGGGCTAACCCCAGTATCTTGAAAGGCCGAGCTCTGGATCTTTTACCTTTGTGACCAGTTACAGCAGAAACAGGATGCTGGGCTTGTTGGACCCTTGGTCTGACCCAGTATGGCAATTTCTTATGTCCTTATGAGGTTGGAGATTCTGCAGTGTTGGGGACTTTGAGATTTTTGTAAACACTGTTGGAGTTATCTGTTTTGGAAGATTTATTTTTGAGCAAGGAGATTGTCATCTTTCTAGCCCCTGTTTTATGCTGGAACTTGAGAGGTTATCCTTTCCTCCAAGGGTCAGGGAATCTAGAGCTGGACACCGGTTCAGTTAAGAGAACAACTTGATGTTATTCCTAATTTTTTCCATAATGGCTTGGATCGTAATGTTCAAACTTTAAGTGAATTTTTTAGCACCATTCTCAATGCGGTTATTTATTATCAGTATCTCATGTAGAAAGACTTCACACTTGAGGATTGCACTGACCAGTGACAAGGAAGAATGGGGTGAGTGTGATTTTTCATGATTGGATCCCAACTGCACCAGGGGTCCAGGAGATAGAACCATTCCCCCCCACCCACCAGCATTAGATGAATCCCAGTATCTCCAGGGGCTCTTGTGAGATGTGTATATGAGAAAAGAAGAGGTCTGGGGAACTTTGTGACTCCCCCTAAATTTTATGTACCCTATGATAGGGTGGGGAGGCTTATATAAGGATAAACCAAACTAAAATAATTTAAAAAAAACAGCATTTACATTCAAGATTTATACAGGATCTTTAAGTGCCTCTGAAGAAACATGTTCTTGCAGTGACATCTTGTGGATAAATAAGGGTACTATATCTTATTAAAAACCGAGTTGTTCCACCCAGAGCTAATACAGCCTACTTACCAGAATGTGCAAGCATCCACGGTCAGCACATCCACGGTTCTGAATTTAAAAAAAAACACCGTTGTCATTATCCTCATGTCCTCCTGACATGTCCTGAAAATTTGGTGTGAACATAAAACCAAACACAAAAGTTATTAGGAAATACACAGACAGACACAGCAATCTCATTAAGCTTTCCCTTCGTATGTGCTACTATACTGAGAGGCACAAAAATTATAGATCAGAATGAAGCAAAGTTCTGTGCTGGTACGGTGCTCCACAGCACAATTTGTGGCAGTACAAAATTACAGCTCTTGTTTCCATCACTGGTCCTGAAAATGCACTTCTAAAAATGGAGATTCAACACCTGTGCATATGGAGTACATTCCATGCAAATCTTGGGCAAATTAGGATGTATCAGAGAGCAGAGCTGGCACTGGCTACCACCATTCATTGATAGTGATACAGTATTGTTGTGAAACCATGGGACAAACATCAGGGGAGCCTGAATAGCTAAGACCTCCAGGGTGGTAAATAAAAGGATTCACGGTAAGGGCACATGTCAGTGCTACAAATGTACCACTGACGTTTACGTTAAAAAGACACTTATTCTGGTTTTAAACTCCCTGGTGGAATAGGACAAGCCGTCGTCACAATAAGACAGAAGCCCAATAAAGGCAGTGTTAGATTGTCCAAGTCCCTAGAATACAGGCCTTTCTTTTCCAGTTTGCCTTTCCTATCTCCCCCACCACTAAACTGAACAGCCAGTCATAAATAATATCTTTGTGAAGCAGGCTGCTGTTTGGCACGCATGCCTGACTGTGCCGTTCTTGGAATCCTACCTCCCACTGTAGGCTACCTCCCACCCAAGGCAGCCACTGGAACTAAGCTAGAAATATTACCTATTGCGCATTTGGCCTTGATACGAGCTCATCTTTTCTCTTTGGGCTTCTTCAGAAAGAAGTTCATGCTTTAAGGGGTTTATTTCTGCTGAATGGGAATGTGTTTTCACCCAGTTATTATTGATGGTGGTAACTTTCTCAGCATTACGCGGCATATTTGAACTAGTACTGTGTATAGAAAAGAATTATTTGCACAATACGGTTTGAAGTAGAAACCTGAAATATGAGTCAAGCATATGATCAGCATGTGCTAAGAATTTGATCTATATAAATACTATGCTGAAATCTTTAGCTGAGGAATTAACTTGCTGGTAACAGAGCTTGACCATGTTAACAATAGTCCATGTGTGTTACAATAAAATAGTAATTATTTTGGTGGCAATCTCTCATAGAAACATAGAAGATATAGTAGAAAAGGAGCACTTGCTCCATCCAGTCTGCCCATTTGTGCCTGCCTACCATGCTGTCACAGGCCTTACTTGATCTCTGATTGCCTCTTGAAGTCGCTTCAGGGACTATTTACTAAGCTATTTTAAAAACAGGCATTAACGCCAGATTTTAACAAGGGTGTTAGCCGTGATTTTAATTCCAAATTTAATAAAGAGTGTTAAGTCAGTAGTAAATCCAGTGTTAAAACTGGATTTAATGCAATTGTATTACTGCCACCAGCAATATATCCACTTTACTGGCAATATATCCACATTACCGCATTCCCCCCTTGAGAAGTAGTAATCCCTCCACCCACCAAGGGAAAAATAAGGCCCTTCTAAATATTTTAATGTTTGTATCATATCTTCTCTTTCTTCTTCTTCTAGAGAATATTTCTCATCTATTATATATTTCTCATGTCTTCCTACCTCTCCCTAAACATATACTTGTGATGGGCACTCTAAATTGGGTCTCTGTCTTGCGGTATGGCTCGGGAAGAGATTTTTTTGGGGGGGGAGCCCCAGAATTCTTGTTGGATATGTAGAGAAAATTATTGTGTGTGCAGTACCAGCAGCAGTCTGGTTAGTCTGTTATAAGTGGACAATAAGTATTTTTATAAATAAATAAATAAATAAATATATATATAATACCAGTAAACTGCTACTAGATGGCATCATAAATGTTTATAGAACCTGTTGTATGTTATTTAATGTGGAAGTTTCTAGAAGGAGTTACCATTAGGGTTAGAATGGTGTATTCTTTTATGAAGACAAGAAAAGAAGATCCTCTAGAGGGAGTAAATTTAGGTCTATATAATATCTGGTTAAAGGTTTGGTGGGAGGAATTTCGGAAGGAGCTACCAGCAAGGCTGGTGAACTTGGGGGCCCCTTTTGTAGGAGATGGCCCTGCAGGGTTTTCCCATCAAGAAGTGCCTGAGGAGAAGAAGTGTTTCCTCTCATGGGAGAAATGACCAGGAGACCCGGTCTGTTTAGCTCTACAGCCAGTGGAGAACTAGGAGAAGGACAGGAAACTAAACAAAGGAGTATACCAAGGATACCAGAGAAGTCCTTGGATGCTGCCTATCATATAGAGTTAATGGACCTATGGAGAAGTGGTACGCCATGAGTGAGTACATGATGTAACTGAAGCTAATGTTGAGTATTGAGAGGTATTTGAGTTACACTAGTAGATGATGGCATGTGATATTGTGAATCTACGATTGAGAATTGAAGTGAGAATGTGAGCAACACATTTCTCCACATAATAGGCATGAGTAGTATTGTAGTGCATTGTTGAGACATTGGAATAATCCTCTTGGTTTTTGTACAGCTGGTTGATAAATGTTAACTGAAATCTTTAAAGCTATATCTTGACTGTGAAAGCTTGTGAACTTAGGAGCCTTTACTATCTTCTGCTATCTTGTAAGTATTTGCTATGCTTGTCACCCCAGAGTATTTGCTATGCTTGTCACCCCAGAGGTTTGGAATATATCTTAGTGAGAACCTTATTTAGGGGACCAGTGAGCTACTAGCATTGACCATTTAGATAGTGAGGAACAGGTTTCATGGAGGGAAGACCTAATTGGAAATATAACAGGCTATCAAATTCTACCTCCTGTAGCTGTGTTTGCCCTGTAGTGGCATGGCAAAATTTATTAGTGAAAGGGAGCCAGTTTTTCTTATTGATTTGTATAGAGTAGGTTAGTAGGAGGAAGATATGGAGAGGACATGATCTTCAAGATCAAGAGTTTCCAAGACCAGGAATTCCTGACTTCAATGCCTAGCCTTGTTCACAAGCTAAGTTCTCTAGCAACAGGATCAGAGGAAGAGTATCAATGCTTATTAGCAGTGAACTCGGGCCGCATTCATACGCACGTCAGCTTTAGAGAAAACTTCAGCTAAGTGTGCACACAAACATCGAAAGGTTAAACAGAAACAATGACATAGAGTAAAGAGAGAAGGAGAAATACAGAAACAACTTAGACAGAGAGTATACACAAGGGAATAAGCTCAAGATTAGAGAATAAAGCATTGAATAGATTAAAAACGCTTACCTAAAAGAGAAAATCCAGAACTTACAAATACCTGAAACACATTCTCTGGAAATGAAGAATACAGCATACAAAGAATCATTTTCCTTAAATAAAACAAACATAAAGAATATTTGAATACTTAAGAAGCAGAAAATAAGTAATAATACTTATCTAATAGTTAAGATCAGACATAGGCCAGATATCTTGTAATCCTTTGAAGAAGTATTTAGAAGAAATAAATCGTGATTATTATGGGTAAAGAGGTATCAAATTTCTGAATATCTGTAATGATTTGCAAAATTTAGTGCACTAACTACAAAAAGCAATTTTAATATAGAGGAACTGTTGAAAGTTTTCATTGTATAATTTTAAAGAATTTCAAGTTGCTTTGCTTGTTTCAAACATAACCAACTCTCTGCCAGTTGTACAATTTAATGAAAAAATAAAGAACACCAAATTTACAACTACAATATTTTGTTCTGATGAATGCTTTAACTAAAAATATTCATGTTTGAAAGCTTTTCAGTTGATAGCTTTTCAGTATGCCTTTAGAGATTAAGATTCAAGCATCCAAACAACTTTAAATAAAAGAGGTTATTTGACTATTTCCTTGTAAATTCACTGAGGCTTTAACATCTAAGGAGCTTCTCTCACAAAAGCAATATGGAAACCAAGCCTTAATCCTTCAACTACATACATGACAGTGAAAGAGAGTGGTGGAGGTAGGGAGACCAGAACAGATGACAGATTTGGATAATAAATGCCTTTGTTTCCAAGCATGTAGCTCACATGTAAAAGTCTCCAAAGAAACTTTGGAATCTAAGGAGAGACAAGAAGAAGTTTCTTGTATCAAAACCTTTTGATTAAGGGCCAAAGCAATAGAAATAAAGGAAAAAAAATGCTACAAGGCACAAAGAGAAGGACATAATAGCAGGTGCATTGGCATTAAAATCCCAAAGCATAGGCACAGAGAAAGGCAGTAAGAAAAGTGGCATCAATACCCCAATGCACCAAAAGAATTGATTGACTCTAAGCTATCTATGGTTCCCTTTATATCTAGTACCATTCAGAAATCATCTTATTTTCTTCGATGTATCACGTCTTCATCCTCTTTTAGATAATTGTGATCTTAAATTGCTCATGCATGCTTTTGTCATTTCCAGACTAGATTTCTGTAGTTCTCTTCTCATGGGTTTACCACAATATCAGCCAAAATGCCTATAAGTGCTCCAAAATACAGCAGAAAAAAATCATTTGTGGCCTGAAAAAGTCAGACATATTACTCCCATATTTCATCTCTTCATTGGCCTCCATATCCTGTCAAATTAAGTTTAAAGTTCTTTGACATTTCGCTCTCTTCATTCTGGTTATCCACTTTATCTTTCAGAATTTCTAGTCACCTTACTGTTCTTGTAGGATTCTTCGGTCCTCTCAAAAAGGGTCTACTCCACTTTTCCCCTCCCTCTGTTATCCACTAGAGAAAGTTCATTTTCTAATCAAGGACCTCTGCTTTGGAATCCTCTACTGATGGACTTGAGGGCAGAAACTAATTATCTGAAATTTTAAAAAGCAATAAAGACCTGGCTATTTTCACAAGCTTTTAGCTGTTATCACTTGCAGCTGTACCTTTAAGAGTATGGAGTTAGCTTTGGTTTTACCACTAGCAAGTCAGTGATGTGTTGTCTGTATTTTATGTATGCAGATTGTTCTTTTAGGTTTGCCATTTGATGTTTGTTAACATGCTTTGCATTTGATTATTATGCATGTTTATTTTGTAAACCATCTGGGTAACCTGTTTGACAGATGATACATCAAGTTTAATAAATGAAATGAAAGAAGGCTAAAGAGGTACCAATAGTGGCATGAACAGAATTAAGTGTGTATGGTGCCAGTTAATTACTTTGGAAGATTTACAGTAAACTTCAAGTTGGAACACTCAGCTAGAGCATCCCATTTATCTGATTGGTACTTACACCCATCCACAGCTTATACCCTGTGAGATAGCACCTACAGCAAGAATAACCTATGCACCTTGAGCTCTGGAGGACTATCTCCCCCCCCCCCCCCCCATTGAAGAATCCACGATCCAGGGCTGTTGGACTTTATAAGGATGTAGCTCAGGACACGGTGTGACCCATACATTCTCAGACTGCCCAGAAAAGGGGCTTCACTACACAAAATGTAGATTTCAAAAATAGCTAAAACTTTTCTTTTCTCAAAACTTTCTTACCCAAACACCCAACTTGAACTGTTTCATCAACACTGTTTCTTACAAAACTTAAATCTTGATCATATAGAAAGGAAATGAGTAGATCTCTCAAAAATCTTGTTTACAAAAGATTCCGAGTTTTGTAATGAAAAAATATTTTCAACATATGAATGAGAATTTTTTGGTGACCTGGTCAGTATTTATCCAGACCTGGGTAAGGTCACACAGGAAAGAAGGAAGGGATTCCTTGGAATTTACCAAGAAGTTCAAGCTTTAGGAGCGTCCTTCCTTCGCAGGTATCCCTGTAAATATATAGTGAAGTTAAATGCAGATTGCTTTGTTTTCTTTATTCCAGAGAAACTTAGGACTTTTTTTAGATGTAAGGACTGGGAACAGGCTTCCTTCCTCTTAAACCTCGAATAATTGTAACTGTCTTGAATTTTTAGGATTGGGTGAATGCTTGGGGTAATGCTTTTTCCTCTTTTTGATTAGTGGAGGAGGAATAGCCTAGTGTTTAGAGCAGTGGACTACAGACCAGGGTTCAAGTCCTGCTGTCGCTCCTTGTGACCTTGGGCAAGTCACTTTACCCTCCATTGCTTCAGGTACAAACTTAGGGCCTCATTTTCCAAGCCGCTCGCACGCGATAAGGGACCTTTCGCACGTGAAAAGTCCCTTATCGTGTGCGATAACAGGATGGGGGCGGAGTCGGGGCGGAGTCGGCCCCGGAAGAGGAGGAGTTGGGGCATCACCGGAGCCGACTCTGCACCGACGCCGCGGACAGCGAAAAGGTAAGTGCCTTTTCGCTGCCTATTTCGCTCCCAATAGCTACACCTCCTATGGTGGCGCTATTGGGTGCGAAACCGGCAGCGATCGCACCGTGACGGTGAGATCGCTGCCAGCTAGCGCAGGCCCGCCCCCCGTTTCGGACCCCCGCCCCTCATCTTCTAAAGTATCGCAGGCCTGCGATACTTTAGAAAATGAGGCCCTTAGATTGTAAGCCCTCTGGGGGTAGGGAAATACCTCCCGTACCTGAATGTAAACCGATGTGATATCTCAGATCAAATGTTGGTATATAAATAAAAATTATTGTTCTTCACTCCTCTTTTTCTTTTCTCTTCCCATTCATTTGTTGGACTTTATAATGAGAGGCAGATTGTCATCATTTTTCTTTACCTTTTGTAAATGTATTTTGTTGTTAATGCTCATGTTTTTGTGCAAAGTTTTTTTTCTTTGTATTAATATTTGAAACCTAAGAAATAAATACATTTAAATAAACCACTGTTTCTTACCCATTGCCTATTTTGCCTCTGAATTCAGTATCTGAACAATAAGGCATCCTACCACAAATTGCATTTTCAGAAATTAAGCAAATTTAAAGTTTTAGAGAGTGATGACAATTTTTTCTCCTTAAGGAGGCAATTTCAAAACATTTTTTGGAGGTAAAAAAAAACCTCTTTGAAAATTGGGCACTTCCCTTCTTCCCCCCAACGCAGATAAAATTTTATAGTAAGCTCTCTGGGGATAGGGAAATACTTACAGTACCTGAATGTAATCCTTCCAGCAGTATGAGTCAGAGATCTCCATCCAGATCCTGCCCTTCTGTGCAAGGTCAGTAAATTGTAGGTATGTTAGTGTAATGCACCATTCCCCATTGGGAGAGGTCTACTTGTTAATGAGTTCAGCATCACACAGGGGGAGTTCAGCATCAGCCTTAGCACAGGACTGAAGTAGCAGGTATCTGGCCTTGTGAGGAAATGTATTTATTATTTATTTATTTAGAAGATGTATATTCCACACATATCTAAAATTCAAGGCTGATAACTAAATTGCATACATAATAAAAACAATAAAAACATATTCAACAGAAAAATATGAGTATACACAAAATACTAAAAAACAATAGAATCTTAAAAAATGAAAGATAAAATCAATTAAACATTAAAAAAAATAGATAAAAACAATGAAAATAAAATATAATAATAATAAATAGCATAGAAAAAGATTAAAATAAGATTCCTCCCTCCACAGTGACAGGCCTGAAGGGACTGATATTCTTTTGGTCAAGGGGCTGCCTGAAATGAGAGAAAAGTTCCAAAACCGCTGGAGAGGTGAAACTATGGGTCTCCAGAGAAGTGTTGTATGAAGAAAACTGCATCTGAGGACCCTCGCAGAAAGAAAGAATCTCTTCAGAGGCAGAGTGTGGTAGAGAGGATTATCTTGGAAGGTTCCAGAGAGAAGCAACCTGCCCCAGAAATGTCCCAGGAGTGCTGACTGACTAAACCCAGCAGCCAGAGATTCCACTAGGAGATAAGAAAGAGGAAACCGAGAGGATCTACAGACCATAAAGGTACTGAGAGGATCTACGGCAGAAGGGTACCTGCCTCAAGAGCTGACCCGGTTGGGGGATGTGTAGAGAAGAAGTGAAAGAGACTGAGATCTATTTTATTGTACTTTGGACTTTGTGTACAGTGCATGCACTACCATCTAATATACTGTTCTTCCTGCCACCTGTTTGCAGTAATTTAATAACAGTTTTGGAGCAAAATATGATTTTTGGTACGACTGGGACTGGTGTGTAGAAAAACCCAAGGGTTTTGAAAAGACTGACTCCCCCCCCCCCGTGTGGGGACTCCAGGAGGTCACGGGGCCTTGCATGGTCCCTGGCCCTTCCAGTGTACCCCCTGTGTCCAAGAGCTGGACAGGACGGGGGCTACATATCCATCATCCCCCGGAACTGGAGACTTATTGCTGAAACAGACTATAATTTCACACTTTTGCTCCAGTTCTAGAGGGACTGTGGGTAAATGCACCCAGATATCTATACAAACTTTCTATCAAAAGAAACCCCTTGTCACCCTGAGAAAAAGAAACACGATCTGCCAGGTACAAGGGAGGATTAATTCTGTAATTGTGGCACACTTTATTGCCAAACCCACAAAATTCCTGTGGCCAGAGAGGTTGCAAACCTCTTGACATTGAAAAGATTGGTGTGGGGATGAGAGAGAAGGGCACACAGGGACACCGTACATATGCACTGAGATAGCAACACTTGTTCATTATTATCATGGAGGCCTTGGCACTGACCAAAATGCATCTCCAATAAAAGTATCAGCTTTTTTGTGTTACGTTTAACACAGCATCATACGCAAGAAAGATAATGTGGAATATAATTATTTTTATACTAAGGGTCACAGGTGGTTATAAAAAAAGCCCTGCGAATAAAGATGCTAACATCCAATGTGTGTGTGTGGGGGGGGGGGGGGGGGGGCATTTTATACTCCCTGGAGAGGTTGCGAGCAAGTACCCATGGTCCAGCAAGCTCAGTTTCAAAGGGAAATACAGGCCAGTGCACACCTCACAGGTACAAATTACCCATGGACTCTGCACCTGACACAGACAAAAGTACCCATGGGATTTCAAAATGAAATTCCCAAGAGCATGTTCCCTCCCAACCTAAGCCCTGCCCCCTTTTTTCCCCCCTCAGGTAAAACAAAGGTGTGGGGGCATGCTGAGAGCCTGCAGAGTTTGCCTTTGAAAATCCAACCTGCAACGTCCTCAAATACAAAAGTAGCCATTGGCTTTGCACCTGCTATTTGTGCAGGTGGGGTCCATGGTAGTGTGAATTATGCTCAGAGATTTGAAAAAGCAATCTCTACGCATGCTTTTTCTTCTCCCCTCTTCTTTCCTCATGGGTATGCACAATTTTTTTATCTGCACAGAGGCTGGACAATTTTCAGAAGTCTGTTTTATGTGAGTAGAAACATGTTTACCTGCATGCAGTGCTTTGAAAATTGCCCTCTTAACGTATTCATGCTTTTGGTCTCTTGATAGACCTATGATATTGAACAGGTTGCACTGAATGTCTAACAACACATGACAGGCTATTTAAATTCAGGATTATAACTCAATTGAGGCGCTCTATTGAAAGTCGCTGTTTTGAGTTATAAATGACAATGAGCTCCTATGATTGAATTTCAGCATGAACAAGACTCTAATCATGAATTACACCATTAGACTTAAATTAGAAGGGATGATGGATGAATAGAGAATGCAGGTGGCCAAAGACATCGGTGACTTTAAAGTAAAAAAGGTTTATTCTTTTCTGCTTAGTGTACTTAAGAAACAGAAATACTGACCATATTGATAGACATAGCTTAATGGGGAAGAGTCTGCATGATTTTAGGACAGGGAAGGCTTGCCTAACCAATCTATTACATTTTTTATGAAGGTGTAAAAAAGCATATAGAGAAAGATGAGTCAGTTGATATAGTGTATTTGGATTTTCAGAGGGCATTTGACAAAGTCTTTCATGAGAGACTCCTCAGGAAATTAAAAAGTCATGGGATAGGAGGCAGTGTTCTATTGTGGATTGGTAACTGGATATAAGACAGGAAACAGAGGATAGGACTAAATGGTCAAATTTACAAATGAAGAAAGCTCAATAATGGAGTCCCCCAGGGATCATCACTGGGTCTTGTGATGTTTAACATATTCATAAAGGGCAAAGGGAGCAACAAGTGAAGTGATCAAATTTGCAGATGACACAAAATTATTCAAAGTTACTAAAACAGCAGTGGTTTGTGAGGAATTGTAGAAGGACTCTGTGAGGCTAGGAGACTGGGCAACTGAATGGCAGATGATATTTAATGTGGACAAGCACAAAGTGATGCACATAAGGAAAAATAATCCCAACTACATATACACCAAGCTGGGTTCCATTGTAGAAATCATCACCCAATAAAAGCTAGGGGTGTGCATTCATTTACAACGTATTGGCAATCTGCAATGTTTATGCCATATTCGTTGTATTCGTGGGGGTCACGAAACGTATGGCGAACCCCCACAAATACAACGTATGACTAACGAATAAACCCCCACCCTCCTGACCCCCCCCCCCAAGACTTGCCAAAGGTCCC
This sequence comes from Rhinatrema bivittatum, assembly GCF_901001135.1. Lineage (NCBI taxonomy): Eukaryota > Metazoa > Chordata > Amphibia > Gymnophiona > Rhinatrematidae > Rhinatrema > Rhinatrema bivittatum. The sequence continues at coordinate 188,659,764 of NC_042621.1, forward strand.
TAGTGGTCCAGCGGGGGTCCTGGAGCGAGCTCCTGCACTCGGGCCGTCGGCTGCCGGTATTAAAAATGGCGCCGATAGCCCCTGTGACATAGTAAGGGCAAAGGCTATCGGCGCCATCTTGAATACCGGCAGCCGACGGCCCGAGTGCAGGAGCTCGCTCCAGGACCCCCGCTGGACCACCAGGGACTTTTGGCAAGTCTTTGGAGTCATGAGGGTGGGGGGGTTGTAGTAAATTAAATGTAAAGGGTTGGGGTGGGGGGGGGGGTTTGGGAAACGAATACATATGTAACTAATGAACGGATCGGGGACCCTGAGAACGGATGCAACGGATTTGGGTCCCGACGAATCCGAATACAGAATGGGACAAATCCGTCCCTGCTGCACATCCCTAATAAAAGCACCTTGGAGTTCTTGTGGACACTGCATTGAAATCCACAGCTCAATGTGCCACATTGGTCAAAAAAGTAAATAGAATGTTAGGAATTATTTGGAGATGAATGAGAAAAAGAAGGAGAATATCATAATGCTTTTATATCGATTCATAGTGCAACAGCACCTTGAGAATTGCGTGCAGTTTAGGTCATCCTATCTCAAAAGACATAGAGGAGTTAGAAAAAGAACAGAGAAAGGCAACAAAAATGATAAAGGGGATGGAAAAGCTCCTTTATGAAGAAAGGCTAAATCAGGTTAGAGCTCTTCAGCTTGGAAAAAAGATGATTGAGAGGGGATATGATAGAAATTTATAAAATCATGAATGGGGTAGAACAAGTGAAGAGGAGATGCTTATTTACCCTTTCAAATAATAAGAAAACAAGGGGTCACCCCATGAAACTGGCAGATTTAAACAAATAGTAGAAAGTATTTTTTCACTCACTGTGTATAGTCAAGCTGTGGAATCTATTACCATTGGACATGGTCAAGGCAACTAGCATATCTGGATTTAAAAAAGGTCAGGACAGGTTTCTGGAGGGAAAGTCCACAAAAAGTTATTAGAAAAGTAGGTTTGGGACAGTCATTGCTTATCCCTTGGGATTTACCTGGTTCTTGTGACCTGAACTGGCCACTGTCCAAGACAAGATGCTGGTCTCAGTGGACCTTGGTGTGACCCAGCATGGCATATCTTATGTTCTTATGTATCTCTGAATGGCAGGGGAAAAAAAGATATGGAACCAACAGCAGGAGGTGAGTGAAATGAATGACTGCGATGTGATGTGTGACCACGCCCCCCCTGACGTCACTGGGAGCCCCGGCGACGGTTGAAGAGCGCCTCACCATCTGGCGCCGCGCGCCGAAGGGGCGCGACAAAGGGGCTCTCCCCTTTGTGCACCCCTTCGTGCAACCCTTGTGCTTCTAAAAAAAAAAAAAAAATCTTTTATATTTTTCTGTAATTTAACCTTTATTCCAATTCTTTACCTTTTCTTTTCGTTTGTTAACAATTTTAATTAGAAATGTTCATTGTATTAGACTATGGAAATGTATTTCCTGCTATTCTGTTTAATGTAAACTGGTATGATTTACATCGGATGTAAGAATGTCGGTATATAAAAATTAAAAATAAATAAAATAAATAAATAAATCTCATTATAACCAGGAAATTATAATGGAGATTTTACCACAACAAAAGGAAAGACACAAACATTCTCTGTTTGTTCTTTTTTTTCTGCACAATCTGTTGCGCTTCCCTCCGTGGCCGGGCCTGCTCATCTCTCCTGACCATCCACGAGCTCTGGTATCTCCTCCTCTGCCTGACCCGGCCGTCCCCATCGCTCTCCTCGGCCCGCTCCAACTTCGGCGACATCACAGGCCTCACAGCGGAGCTCCCGCCAGGGCTCCACGTCTAGTGTCTCCTCGGCCCCACCCCTAAGTGCGCACATGGCCAACTTCCTTCAATTTAAAGGGCCAAGCGTGGGAAACTCGGCCGGGTCGCTCAATGATGACATCACCCATGCTTAGTATATAAGCAAGGCCCTGTCTCCCAGGTCCTCGCCTTGGCAATCGGGTCGATCATGTTGTGATAGCAAGCTTGCCTTCCTGTTCCTGTGCCTTCTTCCAGTGTCTTGTTCCAGTGTCCTGTTCCAGAGTCCTGTTCCAGCGTCCTCCTTTCCAGGTAGTACCATTCGCCCTGTCTTCTCGGTACTGACTTCTGCCTGTTTCATTGACTACATTTGACCGCCACCTAGATTTGACCTTTGCCTGTTTCTCGACCACGGCTGAACGCTGCCTGGTACTGATCTCTGCCTGTCCACTGACCACGTCTGAACGCTGCCTGGAACCGACCTCTGCCTGTCCACTGACCACATCTGACCGCTGCCTGGAACCTGACCTTTGCCTGACTGACTATCCACGGACTGACCACTGGTATTGACCCCTGCTTTGACTGACTACACTATCCTTGATTCTGGCCTTGATCCTTGCTCTTCTTTCAAAGACTCTGTTCTGGCCTTCTCTGGCTCCTGAGCACCCTGATCTGAACATCGACCGCACACCCTTGTTTGAGGTGGGCACACCCCTGAACTTTATCTTTCGGAGATCCTGCGAGGCCCACCTAAAACCAGGCGGCACAGGTAACCAAGGGCTCAACCTGAGGGAACCCCGGGTTGTTATTGGTGAAGCTCCAGCTAGCCTCTGTCTCCTCCTGTGCTCCGCCTCCTGGTGGCAGGCTCTCTCTTGGTCCGACCAGGGAGCCTACCAATCCTGCACCAGGCCAAGGGTCCACCTCCCGGTGCAACACAATCTTCTCAATTAATTGATTGTTTTGCATTGAACATCATTGATTTGTAATGTAATAAATATTCACAACAGTCTAATTAATCCTACTTGTGATATGGCATAGTTCTATGTGCAACAATGCTTTGCATACTTGGTCTACTTGCTATAATAATTATAATAATGATATTTATTATGGCATGAAGCAGATGTTAATGTATCTTTGATTGGATGCCAATGGTCCTCTTAACATCTATTACATTCATGGTCTCCCAGATAAAGGTATAGAACTCCCACTGATCACACCAACATCCACTCACACTGCCATTGCCATCCAAGCCAGTTTCTATGCTCCTACTTTCTTTCCTTTGCCATCCTCTTTCCTTCTATTCTTTGCCTCTGCTTCCATTGTTACCAACACCCCCAAACAATAGGAACTTGAAGATACTTCAAGAGGTATAAGTAACTAATTTACAAATGTAACTCTTAGGCTAGCAGCCCATCACAGGACCTCCCAAAGACCACATCCCAGACCACTCTCCCGATGTTAAGCCAATCTGATGTCCATGATTCCCTTTCAGGGATGGAGGATTACTTCCTAGGCCCTGAGAATTGTTCACTTTTATGCAGTATTAAAGTCTCTTGAATACAGCACTATTAAATAATCATGCTGGAAGCTGATATGGTTTCCAACAATGTTTACTGATTAATGATGGAAATTAATGAAATCATTCATGTTACAAGTTCTAGCTCTTTACAATCCATTTTACAGCTTTACTGCTTCCAATAAATGTGTGACTTTAAGCTTCCAATTAATTTATGTCAATGAAGTTGATTCTTTTAATCCCTATCCTTTCCATTTCATGGGGTACTTTCAAAGCTTCCTCCCAAAACATGGTGGATAGGATGATATTTCCTAATTTGGAAATATCTCATATCTTAAGTCCATTTGTTCTGACATTCTCCTTTCTTCTTGGTTGGTACCAGGAGGGTACCTCCATGCTCTTCTCTACAACATCTTGGTGATGTAGATGTGGTTAATACCAGATGGGTGCCAAAGATCTTCTTCACACTCTTCTCTCTCCCCAGGAATGAACCCAGATCCATTCCTGCACCTGTGCTGTCTGACTGAGAGAGACCGTTCATCTTAGCTGAACTCCCACCTGAGCCCTAGGCTACTCAGGCAAGGTGTAAAATTGAACCTTTAAAAAGGAAACTAAAAGTAGAGAAAGGAAGGGTGGAAAAAACTTCCCTCTCAAATAATAGAAAAGGGTCCCAAAAAGCCATGTTAAGATTAGGAAAAGGCACTTTCTACTTTTTGATATCCAGACCTCAATCGTAGAGGCCCAAGAATCCTTTCATAAGAAAACTAAACAAAACAGGTGCAAGCATAGTAACATGCTGCCCATACAAGTGATAACTAAAAAGTCCACACCCTAAGCTGGTGGCACGGGTTTATATACTTTATGGATTCACCATTCTTATCTCCCATATGGGGGAATCAAAACCCATACTTCTCTCCCCCTCCTATAATGGGTCACTCTTACTAGAAAAGACCCTGTAGGTTCTCTACACAAACATGCATTTTACCGAATGTAATTCAACCTCTCGGGAAGGTAGCTTTAAAGTAATAGGATAATAACTTTCTGGCTACACTAGAATGGGGAATTTTTCAGTACTGGGAGGTTCTGGGGAGCAGTATCACTTAAGAGTAACAGGGTCCTCCATCCCCTAAAGGGTGGGTCATGGAAAAAAAACTATAAATGGTGACTCCAGGAGTCATGAGGGGAGTTGGGAGTAGGGACATCTTGAAGAGAACAGGGAGAGCAGCCAAGGGGCTCTGCTCTGGGAATCCGCAGAAGAGAGAGACCTCCTGAAAGACTGGTGAAAGGTAAAAAGAAGGAAAAATCAGACCCAGAAATCGGGACGAGGGCTGACTTCTTACAAGCCTGCCATTAGTGAGTTATTCAGAGTGCCAGGGGATTCTGTAGTGTTTACTGAGGTGGCTAAGGAGATAAAATCCTTGCTGGGCAAACATTGGGATATTAGTGTTCCAAAGTAGCTTAAGAAGCCTGAGGAACTGTTTTCACTTTTTCCTATGATTTTACAATTTGAAACGCTGCATTCTGTTTGGACTGTTTGCCCTGGGACTGTCTTTGATTTTTGTACCTTCTGGAACTTTTTAATCCTTTAAAAGAAAATCAGTGTTTCTGTTTGAATCAAAACACTTTTGTATGGACAGTTTATTTTGGATTCTGATCCTCTTAGGGTCCTATAGGTCTAGCTTGTCCCCTTCATAGAATCTGCAACAACCCCCCCCCCCCCCACACACACACACACACACACACACACAACAACAACTGGATCAGTACTCAGCAGGGCTGGGAACTGTGACCTCCTTCGCAAGGACATTTATATATTAATTGTAGTTCTGTGTGCTCTCTTTCGGCCTTTTCTCTCTCTTCAGCCCCACCCCCAGTCCCTGTTTTTTGTACTTTCTACCTTTGGTTCGGATGTGAACCGGTATGATGTACCCACTAATACCAGTATAAAAAAGTTTTTAAATAAATAAATAAATAAATGTACATTAGTATTACCTGCACTTCTTAGTTATCACTTTTCAGCTAAAAAGAACCAGATATGATCAAACATATGAATTCATAACACCAATAACTATTGCTTCTGAGATGTTCATACACTATATAGCTCTCAGACAAATGAGTCACCAGTCAATAACTGATATTCAAAAGGTTATGTTATTGTTAAGAGGGTGATCATCTTCCTTTCAAAGCTGCACCAGTGTGAGAAAGGTGAGTTGAAAGTTGTGAGCTCACGGTCATAGATCTGCTTTGTGCATTGGACTGATCGATGTACGTCTGTGCATAGGGTATTACCTATAAATATTGCAGGGAAGCAGAGAAGGAAGGGGAAGAAGAATGGGGCAAACAAGCCAAAGGAGAGAGGGAACATGAAGAGGAACATTTGAAATGACTTCTGTTCTCACTCAGGCTGATGCAGTACCATGCGCTGTGGCCAGCGCACGGCTCCACATGAGATTGGATGGGGGTTTTGGACGCGCATCCATAATCCCGGATGTAAAATGGGGGTTAGCGTCCAATCGAACGCGTAGCTAATGGCACTCATCACGTAAATTCATACTGATGAGGCTATTAGCTATTACCCCCACGATACGCACATTTTTACACTCAAAAATTAACACCTGCCCTGGAGCAGGTGTTAATTCTTAAGGAGCCCCAAAGGTTTACAGAAAAGCAGAAAAATGTAGTTACTATAACTTATTATTGTGGCGATATTCAGTCAGAGGAACCGAAAAAGAAGAGCCATAAAAAAAATAAAAAATTGTGCCAGCAGTCAGGTTAGGAAAATGGACGCTCAATTTTACGAATGCCCGTTTTCCTATCCTGTGTACAGCCACGGGTTAGGAAAACGGATGCTCATTAATTGAGCATCCGTTTTCCTAATCCGCTGATAGCCAACTCTCCTGGGCGCCCGATGCTGAGGAGGCGCTAAGGACGCAAACATTTCCCTAGCACATCTTTTTTACTGCAGCAACCCATTTAAATATTAAATCAGGTGCCCAGGAGAGGTGGATCACCCATCATTAAAAGAGCGGGCGCTCAATCAATCACCAGCCTGTCTTTGTGTATGAAGTTGAACAGAGCTTAGCTATCTGTACAGTCATGCAATATGATGAACAGCAAGAACAGAATATCAAGCCTACCCTACATCAGGTTTGTCTTCTCCTTTGTGCCTATGAGAAAATCTCTATGACCTCATTCAAACTTTTCCTTCCAGATGTGAATGGAATACATTAAGAAGCTTTCTTGTCCTTCTACTAAAAAAAATATATATATATGGATAAAATGTCTGGATCAGATCACGAAACCTCTATAATTTTTAAATTGCCCCATGGCTGTATTAGGGGGCAACTTAAGTTGTTTCCAGTTCTTTAAATTTGAAATTTCTTTTGTAACATATTTCAGGATTTGTGACTTCTGTTCCTTATTTATTTATTGATTTGGTTTTTTATTTATTTATTTATTTATTTATTTGTTAAAGGTTTTTTATATACCGCTCATCGTTTGGAACATCTGATTGGTTTACAGCAAACAGCAAATTCAGCAACAGGCTTTACATGGAACAAGTGTTTAACCATATATTTGACATTAGGGGAAGGTATGAAAAATAACAGGGGCAGGTAAGCAATAGCGAGAGGGAGATACAATATCTGGGATAAGTCAAATAAAAGCTACAATAACCTTCAAGACAGCTATTCATTTTGGGACAAATTCATACTGCAGCAATGAATATGTCAGCACTAGTCTAAGAGGACCACAAAGCCATGTCCTCACCCAGAGCCATCAAGTGACCTAGTTTCTGCAGAGGGCCTAAAAAGAGAGAGAAAATGCTAGCCTACAGCTCAGCTCAGATTTTCCAGCCTATAGTTTAGGTTGTAAACTGCCTGAAGCTGAGATTTAAAACTCTTTGGCTGCAGCTTTCAGTCAGCTGCAGATGATCCCTTAATTAGTGAGGGCTCAAACAACTTAAAATCTGTGTGTTACCAGGGCAGATCTGCAATGTCTTCAAAACAGGTGTGTTGAACGAACCTGTAAAACTTTGGCAGGGTTATTGACTTGTTTAGCAAAACCTTTTTGATGAAATCTGAAGTAGATATGAAAAATATGACAGATTTTTGAAAAATGTAGGGAAATAAAAGTCAATTCACAAAAAATTATTATGTAACATGGTACCTTTTTATCATATTAACATAGAAGATATCGGCAGTTAGGGTTCACTTGGCCTACTCAGTCTATCCATATCTGCGTGCCTATTGTGTTTTCACAGGTCTTATTCAATCTGCAGTCTTCTCCCTCCCTCTGTGTGTGTCTCATGCACGCTTTAATTCTGCCACTGTTTTAGATCCTATAATCTCAGAGGCCGGTATTCACAAACCCACTGAGCACGTAAGATAACCAGGTAGATTTACCCACGTATCTTTATCTGGATATTCAGTTGCATCATGGGCCCCTGCCACCTTCCAGGATAACAGGCTCCCTCCAGCACCTCTTTTTTTTTTCAGAGAAGTACTAAGCTTGCCATCTCCCATTTGGAGGAACAGACCTGAAGAACCCTGAACCACAAGGTTACAGGAGTTTTGTTAAACTCATGACACCTCCCACTGAGGAGCGTCAAACCTCTTCTACCACTCCTACATCATCTGAGAGATCTGATCCCTAGGGTCCCTAAAAGACTATAAGAGATTCTGCTACAGAACTATTCACTGAAAAGGAAAGCTAAAGAAATACTATCTCTGCTCCCTGAGAATTTTGGTTCCCGGGATCCTGAAGGCTTTGTGAGAGACTACTGCAGGAGTCCTCACTAAAGAGGGAAATTAGAGAAATGCTATCTCTGCTTTCTGAGAGCATCAGCCCACACAGAATCTCTCAAACTCTGTACCAGACTGAACTTCAGAATGGCGTTCTCTGTTATCCTGTACCCAGGAGAGCTTTCACCTGAAGTCTGTAACTATGCTGCCCATAATTCCAGAGTCCTGATTCCAAGATGTATTTATTTATTTCAATATTTATTATTTGCCTACAGCAAAATTGTACTAGGTGAAGACGTAGAAAACCTTTTTTCTATTTCATTGGCCTGTTCATGGACCCTTGTTAATTATTATTAATGACCAGATTGTTCTATTGCATTTACAGATGCAGCCTGAAAACTGTTTTATGTTTTATGGAGCAGTGGATTAAAAGCTGCTGCTGCTGGAATTTTGTGCCACTACACCAACCTATTGATATCATACAAGAATCATTCTAATTCATCGAATGGAAAATATCATAAATATATATCATGGCAAACCAAAGTGGCTTAAATATTGTCTCAGGAGCTCCTCCAATCATCAGTGAAGAGCACCAGGCCAATCATTCGAATGAGCATTAAGAAAGGTAGCTCTCCTATCCTACATCTTGGTGGTGGGGTCAGGCCTGTCAATTTGAAACTATTCCAGTTCCATTGGTAGAAATCTTCTGATCACATGATCCAGACATGTAAGTCACTAAAGATATAACTCTTTTGCCTACTGGGTAGAGTAGAATCATTGATATTCCAGGTTGTATTGTTCATTCACCTCACATCTTGTACATCAACATGTACTATTATTATTATTATGTACTATTATTCAATTAGAGATTCACATATTCATGCTGACTACATACAGTCTACATACATATTCTCATGTGGTCTTACATATCTCCATGTTATTTATTGATTTATTAACCGCATGTTTATTAACGGTTTAATAGTATTTACTATTTGCTTATTTCTATTAATTTGTTTCAAAGTAAAAACTTGTTTACTTCGTTTGTTTCAATGTAAAAACTTGTTTACGTCTTTTGCTCAATGTAAAACTTCGTTGTTTAATCCTGTTCTATGTAAACCGCTAAATGTAGCGATTGTTACTGTTCTATGTAAACCGGGGTGATATGTATATTATACAGGAACCTCCGGTATATAAATTATTTAAATAAATAAATGTACTATCTGTATTACTGAAGTAAATGCAGGTGGTGTCCTCCCTTGGTGAGTGATGATGATAAAAGTAATTCATGAGGTCAGTCAATGCAGGGCACAACCCAACCAAAATTATTGTCATCCTTATCAAACAATGTTTGTACTAAAAAAAAAATTTTCTCTTCCAGAAGCTCCAGGAGATGAAAACCTTGACCCAAAAAAAAAAAAGCACTGTTTAAAAATTGTGGAAGCAAACTGAATTGCTGACTTATTTACTATTTCTTTGTCCGTCCTTAAAGGGAACAATTTTTAAAACAGGCCACCCAAGTGCAAAGTCCATAGGGTACTTTGTGCAGTTCCTTAGAAAACTGCCCAGGAGTAAAACTGGCCTGCAGACTTTGCACCTGCATACTTGTTCAGAAATAGCACTTTCAGATTTGAAAATGTGCTCCTAAACTCACTCCTGGGAGTGCCTCTCCTTAACCCGGTTAAAAGAGGAGCAATGTGTAGGATTTTAGCTAAGTTTAGGATGGGCAGTTATCAGAGAGCCCTTTTACCAAGCTACATCACTGCCTTCTAATGCTGGCTAATAGTGGCTATACAAGTTTCAATTCTCCTCCTTCCTCTTTTCTCTTGAGTTTCATTTTGCTTTTTAGTTTTAAATCTGTTTATTAATTGTTTATCAATCATCAATAACATTCCAGCAAGAGTGCTAAGCAGACTGTCAAGTTATAAATTGCTAGAAAAAGTTGTCTTGTGGATTGGTCGCTTTCTTCTCAGATCTCAGAGAAATGTAGTCCTACAGTGAAAAAAATCCTCAAACATTTAAGAAACACTGGTAAACAAAGTTTTTGTTTCCTTCAGGCTTTTTGGTGTTCCAAATAGATTTTTTGATGCTGATCACAGATATTACTTAGAAATTTGTACATCACATAAGGTTTTAGAGAAATGGCCAATTTTGTGTTACAATAATTGTCACATTTTAAAACGTAATTTCGCGTACATATATTTTCTTGCTGGACAATAGTTTTTATGATTTTTAAAATTCATGTCGAATTTTTGATGGCCATAAGCAACGTAACATGTAATAGAGACTAACATTTTTTTTTAATGCACCTAGAAACTCTGCCTGATCATGCCAGAACTTGCTCGGGCAAGCCCCAGCTTGGCTGCAAGATTCCAACTTGTTTCCATGACGACGCAGTCTTATATAAGCAGCGGCAATGAGTAGTCTCCTATGCAACGTCTGTGTAAATGAGCGAATCATATCGTTAAAACTGAGTTTAAAGCTTGTGGATTTAATTTCATATACTTTCTAGGCAACTGTAAGGCAGCAGACTTTGGGCCAGATTTTAAAAGCCCTACGTGCGTAAATCGGGCGCACCCCATGTCGAACCGGTTGAAAATCTGCTTCAGGCATACAAATTGATGAAGTGCAACATGTCATTGAAGATACATTTTCTTCATTCCCATTTGGAATTCTTCCCAGACAACCTTGGTACTTTGAGTGATGAACACGGTGAAAGGTTTTATCAAGACATTGTCAAAATGGAGAAACGGTATCAAGGCAAGTGGAACCCCTTCATGCTGGGTGACTATTTTTGAACTCTCATCTGTGAAGCATTGGACAGTGATTACAAACGAAAATCTGCAGCAAAACATTTTTAGTTTTGTTTTCTGGCACCAACATTGCCATTATAGCTTATGCCGCTACAGATACGTAACAATGCTTAATGTATATCGACTTTTCTGGCAAACGGAACGTGATACAGACATAATAAATGCATGTTAAAATCTACTTGTTTCACTGAAGGTTATGGAGGAAACAAAATGTTCCCAGAAATGTGTTTACCAGTGAAATTAGTCTGAAACAGAATCATATTGAGGTAGATCTTTAAAAAGTACACGCGTGCATACTTTTGTTTGTGCAACCGGTGCGAACAAAAGTACGCCGGATTTTGTAAGGTACGCACGTAGCCACGCGTATCTTATAAAATCCGGGGTCAGCGCACGCAAGGCTGTGCAAAATCGGCAGCCTGCACGCGCCGAGCCGCGCAGCCTGCCTCCATTCCCTCCGAGTGAACTTTCCTTCCGTGTCCTTCCGTGTCCTTCCGTGTCCCCCCCCCTTCCCCTCCCCTCCCCTACCTAACCCACCCCCCGGCCCTACCTAAATCCCACCCCCTACCTTTGTTGGGCAAGTTACGCCCACTTGAAGCAGGCATAACTTGCGTGCGCCGTCTCGCATTCCCCGGCACAGGCCGCAGTGCCAGGGGACTCGAGACCACCCTCCCGGCCCACCCCCGAACTGTCACCACGCCCCCGGACCTGCCCCAGACCGCCCCCTGACATGCCCCAGACACACCCCCTCCCGCCCCTTTTACGAAGCCCCGGGACTTACGCACGTCCCGGGGCTTTGCGCGCGCCGGCGGCCTATGCAAAATAGGCGCGCAGGTCTTTTAAAATCTAGCCCATTGTGTCCTGGATTAGTGGAAGGGGATATTCCCATCTGATGGGATGGAAAATGTCACAGCAGGAGAAGATGAATTATTAAGTGTACACATGGATCTTTTGACCTTAGAACCTCTGACCAGGAAATGTAAGGGCTGATTTGTAATATTCTCACGGAGGTGCATGGAGATGCATGGAAAATATTCACAAAACCATGACAAGATATATTGTATATACAATGGTAATGAATGAATGAGAAAAAAATCCCATAACTGTTATCCAGTGTAAAAAGTCTGGTGTGTGTTGGCATGTTATATGCATAACATTACTGCTGGTCCTGATGAGGATCAAGGTTTAGACTCAAGTGTGTGGCTTACAGGATGAGGAACCAGAGGGATCCTGAGCATGATGGAGAATGGAAGGAGAAGGAGAAAGAGAGAGAGAGAGAGAGAGACTCTGTTTTGGGGTGGTGGTGGAGGTGTTAATTGGTCTGCTTAGGGCGCAAGGGTCTGTAGGTGCTTGTAACACCCCACCCTGAGTTGTAAGTGCCCCTTTTACAGTGGAAGATATATAGAGTGACATATTGTCTCTCTAACAGAGGCTCTCTCACCCCCCCCCCCCCCCCCCCCCCCCCCCCCCCCCAATTATTATTAAAACATGCAAATAAAGACGGCACATATATTTTAAATGATAGACATATACTAAAATTAAGCGTATCTTTGTTCACATGCCAATACACGCATTTATGGGTGCACGTGAGCTACTTTTTAAATTTTCCTGTTAGATTGTAAGCTCTTTTGAGCAGGAACTTGTATCTGATTTCTAATAAAGCTGTAAGCTTCCCTGAGCATCTTTTGAAAAGGTGGGTCAAAATTATTCTTATTTAAACTTCTAGCCCTGACAAAATTCAAACTAATATGGTGTGTTCTGTTGCTTTATGTGGTCTGTAGCTTGCTTCATCGGTCACAAATAATTTTCTTTGGATCTATTTGTAATGTGAAATTACCACCAGGAAGTAGCTTATTGCTGTAATGTCAGCATTTGTTAAAGTAAAGAAAATAAACAGCAAACAACAACAACAAGCATCAAGCAATAGATATTTGTAAATAGTTTGGATCTTAGCAAGTAAGGTTCTGCAGTTTTAAGACCATATCAGGTTACATATCCTGAAATATTTTCCAATTTTTTCTCCGTAAAATTGATTGCAGAGCTCCAAAAACAATAGAATTCTGTAATCAAGAGACTATAAAATCCCACAGACTGCTCCCAGAACAAGTTTCTTCGCCAATTCTTTGTCATTTTATTACCCAAATAATTATTGCTAAGTATAGCTTTTTGAAGTCTTGCAGAAGAGAAAAAAAAAGAGAACATGATTTGCCCTCCTTTTTTAAATTACCAAAGAAGGCGAAGAAGCTAGCACACATTTTCTGTAAAATAAAAATGAGGGAAGAGAAGAAATGTGCAAGCAGGAAAGGCAAAAAGGGATTCTCTAGTTTTGATGCAGAGCTATGAACTAAGTTAGGGGGACTATTACACTGGGAACTCTGTCAAATTACGTTTTTCTGCAGTCTATTCAGAGTTCATTAATCTGATTTCATTTTCCCATTAAACTATTTAATTCTACCTTTTAGCTTATAGGTAGCCTGAAATACCCCTGAGTCTGCAATTCAGTTTTGAGATGTGAGCCTTTCCTCTTTCCCAGGTTTCCCAAAGTTGTTTTTTTTTCCTTTAGTCGCCAGGTTTGTCTTTTAAGATTTTGACTGCTTAGCTGTTGTTTCTGAATCTTTGCTGTTTCTGACAGTATTTTGTGCTGACTTACTTGGGCCTATGTTATCAGAAATACCATGGCCAAACATTTTAAAATATTCTACGGAATGTTTTGGATCATCTTATACAGCTCCTTTAAAATGTACTGAGATAGCAAGAAAATAACCAGTTTTAATGAGAAATGCAGTTTTAATGAGAAATGCAGTATAGTTTTGTTACTCCAATCAGTGCACAGAGATCAGAGATGCACCACCAGAGTTTAAGTAATGTTTTTGGCCAATCTATTCAGTCTATTAAAACAGATTTAGACTAGGTTTAATAAGGTTACAGTGAAAACTACAGTAGTAATCTCCATGGGATAATAATATTCCCAACTTTCAGTCATCAGGCTTTGAGACAATTTGCCACTGTAACTCTCCATTCCATTCCGCATTTGAATAATTATTTTGATGTTAAATATTTTGAAGGTGCAGAGATCAACTGTTGATTTCTGTAAGATGATGTTGCAAATTAAATGATAGCCAGAAACCCTATGCAATCCTTGTTTTGCTTAGAAGTAGTTTAGTTGTGGTTTCTCCTTTACAAAAGTTCTGAAACAAACTGTTGACACACCCAGTGCAGAAAATGATGTTATGTGATGATGCTCGATATATCAGACATGCCCCAGATGAATTTTTATGTTCCAAATGGGTACTACATGGAGACACACAGTAAAAGATCAAATAAATCAATTTGAATTTGTAAATGTTACACTGACAGGTCAATTTATTAAACAACACTATTGTGCTATTGAGTCTGCAGTGTACTATCAATTTAGTATGGCTGAAAACTCTTGTTAAAGCAAATGATTGTGAACCCACTATTATTATTTATTTATTTGTTTATTTATTTATTTGACCAATTTCTATTAAGCTGATCTAGAAATCTATAATTGAGCCAGGGTTTTTAAAATAAGCAAAGGGAGATGTGAGCTCACGAGCTCATTTTCTCCAATTCACTGTAATGAGGTAAAATCTCAAAATTTTGCACAATTCAATTACAAAATTGTTTGTGTCTGAGATACAAAGTAAGCCAGAATGAGTTAATAGTTAGTTTGTGTGTGTCAAGATAAAAATCAAACCACATGGAACCTCACGGAGAGGCCCGACGGATGGAGGCATCCTGGCTGGAGGTCCCGGGAAGCGGAGCAGGACCGGAGGAGCTGGTGGAAGTCTGAGGTCGGGACTGGTGGCCCACCACCACCAGCGATGAGGAGCTGGAGCCCGAAGCTTGTGTAGAGAGGTGAGAGGGCCGCACTGCGGAGCTGCCACTGGCGGCAAACGTAACACATGGGATCTATTCAGTGTTTGAGAACTTGCCAGGTTCTTCTGGCCTGGATTGGCCACTGTTGGAGAGAGGATGCTGGGCTTGATGGAACCTCGGTCTGACCCAGTAAGGCAACTTCTTATGTTCTTATGACCAAGATTGTTAGAACCAAAACCACCATGACCCAGCATTCTGATTCTTTTTTTTTGTTTTTAATCCTCCCTTCCCATTTCCTTGTATTCAGGTGTTTTTATTAAACCCCGCCCCAAGAACTGCGATTGCACTCTTCCTGCTTCCTGGTGTCTAACACCAACTCCCTCCCCCGCTCCCCAACCCATCTGGAACTCATGTGGTGCTATTTTATATTTAGTGCTCGAACCTGTAGGAGGTAAACCATTATTCTCTTGCCAGTAGGGTTCAAGGGGATCTGAAAAAAGGATTCAGGTGCTGACAAGGTAGAGAAAGAGTGGAAGGGTTTTCAGAAAGGATTGTGGTGCCAGGATGAGGAAGGAAGGGTTAGGTAAATGGATTAGGGTGGCAGGAAAGGGGAGGGTTTGTTTTCAGAAAGGATCAGGGTGCCAGAAAGGAGTAATGGAGGGTGGAAGGGTCTTCAGAAAGAATCAGGATGTCAGGAATGAGGGAGAAAGGGCTAGAAAAAAAAAGGGGTGCCAGGAAGATGGAAGGAAAGGTTTAAGGTATCTGTACTGTTATTTGTCTGTTTTATTAGTTCCGTGTTGTCTTTATATTTTATCTTTATTCTTATTTATCTTGCTTTCTGTGAATTGTATCACTTTCTAATATATGATTGTATTTTATATTGAATTTTATTGTACATAGCACTGATTTTTTAAAATCAGAAATATGATTAATAAAATTAATAAACTTAAGTTGGGAAAAGATCAGGATATCAAGAAGAGAGCATGAAGTATTAGGAAAAAGTTTCAGGGTGCTGGGAATTGGAGGAGAGGGTTTACTCACATTTTGACCACATGCTAACCAGCCCAGAAATATAGGGCTGATTAGCATGGGATATCAGAGGCCTAACCACGCTCCAAGCACAGCTAACAAAAACAATGTTCTCATACTCCTAGGTCTCTTTATGTGACTTAAAAGGTCATGAGAAGCAGATACAATTTTACTTAAAGAAGTCCTCAGCTATTTCCTAACAGTATAATGTACTCTGTTGAGGAATTTTCCCATTTGCTATTCCCAAGTCATTTCTGAGCTCGCTCATAATATCATGCACAATAAACACTATAGTGACAGCTGCAGAATTTATATTATTATATTCTTTGATGTTATTACCCTCTTTAAGGAGGAGGAATACAAAATAGTAGAAGTATGAAGGTTTATACTTGGAGTCATTTACATTTTCCCCTTAGAATTCTCTGGAATTTTCTTAAGAACTTGGTCTCCAGGTTGATAACATCATGTCTCCAATTCCTTCCTATGATGTTTCATTAGACAATCATTACACACAGCCTACAGAATAATGCTTTCCTCCAATATATATTGCAGGTGCTACAATGTTGTGCCAGGAAATGAAAGAATGAACAAGAGTTTTAGAATAGGGAAATTAACACTAAACAGCTCTAACACTAAACTTTCAAAAGGGTAACTTAGATAAAATGAGGAAAATAGAAAAAAACTGAAAGGTGCAGCTGCAAAGGTTAAAAGTGTTCAACAGGCATGGAATTGTTTAAAAATACAATCCTAGAGGCGCAGTCCATATGTATTCCACACATTAAGAAAGGTGGAAAGAAGGCAAAATGATTACCGTCACAGTTAAAAGGTGAGGTGAAAGAGGCTATTTTAGCCAAAAAAACATCCTTCAAAAATTGGAAGAAGGATCCATCTGAAAAAAATAGGATAAAACATAAGCACTGTCAAGTTAAGTGTAAAAGATTGATAAGACAGGCGAAGAGAGAATTTGAAATGAAGTTGGCCATAGAGGCAAAAACTCATAATAAAAACTTTTAAAAATGTATCCGAAGCAAGAAAACTGAGAGGGAGTCGGTTGGACCATTAGATGACCGAGGGGTTAAAGGGGCTCTTAGGGAAGATAAGGCCATTGCAGAAAGACTAAATGAATTCTTTGCTTCCCTGTTTACTAATGAGGATGTTGGGGAGATACCAGTTCCGGAGATGGTTTTCAGGGGTGATGAGTCAAACGAACTGAACAAAATCACTGTGAACCTGGAAGATGTAGTAGGCCAGATTGACAAACTAAAGAGTAGCAAATCACCTGGACCGGATGGTATGCATTCTAGGGTACTGAAGGAACTAAAAAATGAAATTTCTGATCTATTAGTTAAAATTTGTAATCTATTATTAAAATCATCCATTGTACCTGAAGACTGGAGGGTGGCCAATGTAACCCCAATATTTAAAAAAGGCTCCAGGGGTGATCCGGATAACTATAGACCAGTGCTGGGAAAAATAGGGTGATCCGGGTAACTATAGACCAGTGCTGGGAAAAATAGTGGAAACTATTCTCAAGATCAAAATCGTAGAACATATAGAACGACATGGTTTAATGGAATACAGTCAACATGGATTTACCCAAGGGAAGTCTTGCCTAACAAATCTGCTTCATTTTTTTTGAAGGGGTTAATAAACATGTGGATAAAGGTGAACTGGTAGATGTAGTGTACTTGGATTTTCAGAAGGCATTTGACAAAGTTCCTCATGAGAGGCTTCTAAGAAAACTAAAAAATCATGGGATAGGAGGCGATGTCCTTTCGTGAATTACAAACTGGTTAAAAGACAGGAAACAGAGAGTAGGATTAAATGGTCAATTTTCTCAGTGGAAAAGGGTAAACAGTGGAGTGCCTCAGGGATCTGTATTGGGACCCTTACTTTTCAATATATTTATAAATGATCTGGAAAGAAATACGACGAGTGAGATAATCAAATTTGCAGATGATACAAAATTGTTCAGAGTAGTTAAGTCACAAGCAGATTGTGATAAATTGCAGGAAGACCTTGTGAGACTGGAAAATTGGGCATCCAAATGGCAGATGAAATTTAATGTGGATAAGTGCAAGGTGATGCATATAGGGAAAAATAACCCATGCTATAATTACACAATGTTGGGTTCCACATTAGGTGCTACATCCCAAGAAAGAGATCTAGGTGTCATAGTGGATAACACATTGAAATCGTCGGTTCAGTGTGCTGCGGCAGTCAAAAAAGCAAACAGAATGTTGGGAATTATTAGAAAGGGAATGGTGAATAAAACAGAAAATGTCATAATGCCTCTGTATCTCTCCATGGTGAGACCGCACCTTGAATACTCATCTCAAAAAAGCGGACTGGAAGGAAACTTCCTTACCCTCCTACCTAAACTCCCTTCCTCTTCCCCTCTCCTCCCCTCCCCCTAAACTCTACCTAGCTATTGATTTTTTTGTTTGTTTTACAACTTACTTCAGGGCCGGAGCTGAAGTAAGTTGCATGTGCTGACCAGCTGCTGGAGCACGAGTCATCGGGACAGCATACAATGGAGATGTCCCGGCCTGGCCCCTGTTCCGTTGGATATCTATCAGAGGATCTGCAATGCTTTCAGCAGGTAGGCATAGCAATGCACCCTTTTTTCTTTCCAACAGGTACTGCATGGAGCCCGGGAGTCATGGACGCTGAGGCGCTCAGGGCGGAATTCAACACCCAGTCGTCCTTCCTGAGGGAGGTAAGTTCATAGACCTCTGTTGTGGTTTGCCAAGGTCGGGTTTATGTTGCTTATAAGGAATGACACAGCTTACACTTCTTCAGTAGCAGGAAAAAAACAAGTTAAATTAAATTTGGTATTTTATACTGTGTACAATTCTGGTCGCCGCATCTCAAAAAAAGATATAATTGCGATGGAGAAGGTACAAAGAAGGGCTACCAAAATGATAAGGGGAATGGAACAGCTCCCCTATGAAGAAAGACTAAAAAGGTTAGGACTTTTCAGCTTGGAGAAGAGACGGCTGAGGAGGGGATATGATAGAGGTGTTTAAAATTATGAGAGGTCTAGAATGGGTAGATGTGAATCAGTTATTTACTCTTTTGGATAGTAGAAAGTAGAGATGTGAATCGTGTCCTCGATCGTCTTAACGATCGATTTCGGCTGGGAGGGGGAGGGAATCGTATTGTTGCCGTTTGGGTGTGTAAACTATCGTGAAAATCGTTAAAATCGTGAGCCGGCACACTAAAACCCCTAAAACCCACCCCCGACCCTTTAAATTAAATCCACCACCCTCCCGAACCCCCCCCCCCCCAATGCTTTAAATTACCTGGGGATCCAGCGGTGGTCCAGAACGGCGGCGGTCCGGAACAGCCCCCTCAATTGAATCCTGTTGTCTTCAGCCGGCGCCATTTTGCAAAATGGCCGCCACAAAATGGCGGCGGCCATAGACCAAAACGATTCGATGCAGGAGGTCGTTCCAGACCCCCGCTTTTGGCAAGTCTTGTGGGGGTCAGGAGGCCCCCCCAAGCTGGCCAAAAGTTCCTGGGAGTCCAGCGGGGTTCCGGGAGCGATTTCTTGCCGCGAATCGTTTTCCGTGCGGAAAATGGCGCCGGCAGGAGATCGACTGCAGGAGGTCATTCAGCGGCGGTCCGGAACCCCCACTGAACGACCTCCTGCAGTCGATCTCCTGCCGGCGCCATTTTCCGTACGGAGACCCGGGCTGCTTGGACTTAGGTGGGCCCTTGAAGATGGATGGTCCGTCAAGGAAGTCTAGGATCGAGTACCAGAGGATCGCCGCTTGCCAGGTCCGAAGTCACACACCGAAGGAACACCGCTTGCCAGTCCGAAGTCACACACCAAAGGATCACCACTTGCCAGTCCGCAGTCACACACCGAAGAGAAGTCCGAGGAGAAGCAGGAACCAGGAACCAGAGGCACCAGGAGACTCACCGGAGCGAGCAGACTCGTTGCCAAGTCAAGGAGTGAGCAGAGGAAGTCTCCTTTTATACTTCCCCTGTGTCTAGCCCATCTGGAGCAGGTGCAGGCAATTTGGAGAACGAGGCCCCTTTAAATCTACAGAGGAGGCGCGGCCTCGCGCCTAAGGGCAGAGCGGCCATCTTGGTTCCGGGAGTGGTGCGGAAAGGCCCGACGCCACGAGGGAAGGCCCGGGGCGCCTCCCCCGCCGGCAACCACCTCGGGGACCTGCGTCGAGGTGCAGGGGTGAACGGGCCTGATTCCCCAATGCTGCCGCGGCTGACCCGACATCACGGATCAGGTAGGGGGTTGCGGTCGCGGGCGGCTACGACCGCGAGGCACGACACATTCCACTTTGACAGCATTTCCCAGGATATGCTATAGGTGTCACTTCTTCGAAATACTACCTGGCTTTTTAAATCTAGCAACGCATATTTCTCACACAGAAATTATGATATGATGCAGTATTTTTGCATCTCATTAAATCTGTACACAACATAAAAGCAGCCCTTTATTGTGTGTAATACATTTTGGTAAGTTAGCCACGGTTGCTCTGTCTTCATAATATACTTAAATATATATATGTTTCTTTGAAATGCTGTCACCTTGTGTCATCATATTGATATTGCACAGCTTGGGTTCTCTACATGTTGAAGATGTTGTGCGTCCCGTCTATGCTCGGCCCGAGCCCGGGCCTGCTCACCTTGTCCCTGCTCCGATGGCTCCCGGGTCGTCCTCCCCCGTTGTTGCTGCCAGCTCTGCTCGGCCTCTGTGTGTCGAGGTGGCATCCACCCGGCCTTCTACTTCTCACCAGGCCTCACGGCAGGGCTTGGTGTCCTCCGAGGCGTCGTCCCTGCCCCTAGGTGTGTGCGCGCGCGGACTGCCCGGCCTCTTAAAAGGCCAAGGGCAGCTCCCGGCTCCGTGGTGCACCCTGATTGATTCCTGGATATAAGGAAGTGGTCAGACACCACTTCCTTGCCTTGGAATCGGGTCATTCCACACCTGCCTGTTCAGTGGCTCGTCGGGACCCACTCCCGGTTGACCGCATCCTGGAACCTCCGTTCTGTCTGGCATCTGTTTCCGCGGTGGCTGGGGCCCGGGTCCAACGAGCACCTTGTTCGGGTCATACACTCCAGTGTCTCTAATTTGCCTGTTCCAGTGCCTCTTGTTCCAGCATCTCCTGTGTCTCCTATTCCAGCGTCTCCTGTGTTTCCTGTTCCAGTGACTCCTGTTCCTTTGTCTCTCCATCCTTGGTAGTACCCTTTGGACTGATCTCACGGCACTGACCTCTGCCTGTTCTCTGACTACTCCTGATTGCTGCCTGGAACTTGACCTCTTCCTGGCCTGACTACTCTCAGACTGACTACAGGTACTGACCCCTGCTTCAGGTGACCATTCTGGACTGATACTCTAGCTTTGATCCTCACTATCCACTCGCACACTCTCTTCTGGCCTCCTGCCACCTCTGGACACTCGTGCCTGAACACCGACCATGCACCCTTGTTCGTGGTGGGCACTCCCCTGCACTTCCTCTCTAGGAGACCCTGCGAGGCCCATCTAAGACCAGGTGGCCCGGGTAACCAAGTTCTCAACTTGAGGGAACCCCGGGTTGCTATTGGCGAAGCTTCAGCTAGCCTGTCTCCTCCTGTACTTCGCCTCCTGGTGGAAGGCGCTCTCCGGGTCTGATCGGAGGGCCGTACCAATCCTCCTCCAGGCCAAGGGCCCACCTCCAGTGCAACAGAAGAGTTCTCCCACGTGACTGGTTATCTTTTGAATGTTTCTGAGCTCTTTATTGATGTCTCCTGTTTTGAAGGTCTCTTTCTATGCCTTTCTCCTCTTCCTATTGATCCCTCTCTGTAGGCTACCAGCTTCTGCTGAACCTGGCCTCAAGCTTTGCAGAATCATTGCTTTTCACCATTAATATTCTATAGCTTTTATATCAGCTTCAATAGTTTTCTTTAGACTATTGAGCTTCCAGACAGAGCTTATCACAGCTGTAACAGTCTCAGCTATCTATGCACCTACTCTTGATGCCTTCTTATGTTATGAGTACTGAACTGTCATGATTATAATAAATGCTGTTTGGTATTCAAGGACTGGGTTTTCTCTGGTATTTGAAGCTGGGAATAAGGTTTAACTGACTGTCTAAGCACTCAAGCTGAAAGGATCAACAGCTGCAATTTAGTATATCTACCCCCAGACCATTAAAACACAAATGATAAAAGTTTATTCTTATGTTCATTAAAGCTTGTGTAATCTTTTTTTATATTCTTTTTTGAATCTTGGAAATTATACTCAATTTTAGCCTTATCAGTTATTGTTTTACTTGCTTACTGTAGGGACAGCATCCTGATTTCATCAAGGTAGGAAAGCAGAAGCAATTTGCTCATGTTAAATTATGGTAACTAACGTGTTCTAACAAAAGATTTCACACATATCTCTATGTAACAAAACCATTTTTTCTTGCTCCAGTACGAATCATGGATACCATCATCTAATTATATGAAGGAGGAAAGTTGCCCTGTATCTGCATAGCCAGTATGTAAACTGAGCTCCACCCCTCATTGTCTCTGTACTCTCCAGCTCTGCCCCCCCCCCCCCCCCCCCCCCCCCCCCTAATCTCTTTATGGGAATTGAGACCTGCTGCTCTCTTTCCCTGTACTCTTTAACTCCTCCCCACTCTCTAGTTCCATCCCTCTCTATGTAATGTCCAATCCACTTTCTACTACCACGTGGAAATTGAGCTCCACCTGTCTCTCTAGCTGTACTCTCCAGCTTTGCCCCTCTCTCTTTCTGAATAGTCAATCCACTTTCTATTAATATATAGTACATTCAAGCTCAGCATACCCTCTCTACTACCACACGTCTCAGTTACACACTTCCTACATGTTACAGTATTTCCCCCATCCTTGGACGGGCTTTTACTACTAGTGTAATATAATTGCATGCAGAATAAATGTAAACACTGAGGTTTTGATGCAAACTGTAGTGTGGGTGCTTGCTTCTACTTAGCATCAACATGGACATAAAGGATATACAGTATATATGCACACACCACAAGATCTCAGAGCCACTGCACAGTATTGCTCTTTCCAAAAGGACTGGTTGACCTCCCTACATTGTTTCTTTGGCTAATCCAGATGGCAATCCAAACTGGAAGTGAGACAGATATTTAACACAACTTTCTAATTTATATTCCTATATTACCAGCATCTGGAGTACTCAAAGATCCAGTGTATTAAAAAAATGAAATTAATAAAACAAAATCATTCAATGTAAACAGATCTGTTCAGTATCTTTTTCTCTAGAATCACATGCTTTTTTAAATAATTGAATGAGTCTATTAATTTAAGCACAGCATTTGATGAAGACTGATGCTGCAGGATTCATGATAATGGCATTAATTGAATCTTCACTAGCAAGATAATAAGAGCAGGAAACAGAAGAAGGCAAAGAGCTGTAATAAGGATCCTTGGATGCTGCTAGGGACATAATAGTAGCAGTGTACAGTGTGTGTTGGGCTAAGCTATGGAAGGAGGATAGGAGGGGGAGGGGGAGGCTGATTGGTTGTGCTGTGTGCATAGAGGACTGAATGGCACAAGCTGTCATGGCCAGGGAGGTTTGATTGCACAGAGGGCAGAAGAACTGGACCACCTTCTTTCAACCACCCCCTACCCCCGCTTCATCACCACCACACACACACACACTTTTTCCGCCCTCCCCTTTCTCACCCCTGCTGCTGCTCTTTTCCTCCTTTCCTACCCCCACCCACAACTGCTTTATGTCTTGCCATCTCTCTTCTGTCCCTTCCCCCAAATCCCAGCATTGGTCCATCTTTTCTGTCTTCTCATCCTCCTCTCTCCTTTCCCTTTGCTCCTTCTCCCCTTCAGCACCTCTCCATCTCTCTCTTTCCTTCTCCGCCACTTCTTCACTTGTAGACATCCCACGTTTAAACCGCTGACATCAGGGAGTGAAGGGATGGAGGTAGAGAGTGAAAAGGTCACAGCACAACACCATCCCTGAAAATAATATCACAAAAATAGCACTTGCCAAATAGATCAAGAAACAGAATTTTAAAATAATTAAAACATGTACATGCGGAGGACAGTTTTCAAAGGAATTTAGCCAGGCAGCTAAGAAATTACCTGTTTAGATTCTTCTAGGAAATTGTCTGCCACGGTGTAGAAAAATATACCCATCTACTGTAATTCTACCAGGCGAGCAGAATTTACTAGGGATGTGAATCGTTTTCCATATCGTCTTAACGATAGAAATCGTGTGGCAGGGCAAGAAAATCGTCTTAGGCACGATTTTTTAGTTAAAAAATCGTTAAAAATCGTTTTTTCCGATTAGTGCGCACTAACTCGAGTTAGTGCGCACTAACTGAAAATGATACAATTTGACACTTTTCAGGTCAGTTAAGGTCAGTTTAGGAATGAATATGTATTCCTATTGGCTGCCCTCTTATTTATTCATGTTACCAAGTTTCCTACTGACAGTATATGGGGGATGGGAAATGGAAACAGTTGGTAGCTTGACAAAACAAGTAATGTGATCAGTCAATGTGACTAGAACTTGTGCCCTAACCCTGATACCAGGGGTATTGTGATCTTCCTGCACACAGTGCCCTATCCCTATTAATACCAGGAGTGTTGTGATCTTCCTGCACACAGTGCCCTATTCCTGATACTGGGGGTGTTGTGATCTTCCTGCACACAGTGCCCTATTCCTGATACCGGGGGTGTTGTGATCTTCTTGCACACATCCCGATATCAGGGATAGGGCACTGCATGCAGGAAGATCACAACACTCCTGGTATTAATAGGGATAGGGCACTGCATGCAGGAAGATCACAACACCCCTGGTATCAGGGATAGGGCACTGTGTGCAGGAAGATCACAATACCCCGGAGGAGTGAGGGTCAGGCAGCTCCCCCCTGTCTGTGAAGCCAGCCTCTCACTAGTAATGCAGGGAGGGAGCTGTCTCAGACTTCACCATCCTCCCCCCCCCCCCCCTTACCCACACACCATTCACTAGCTGGGACATGGGGGAAGTCAGGAGTGAGGGTCAGGCAGCTCCCCCCTGTCTGTGAAGCCAGCCTCTCACTAGTAATGCAGGGAGGGAGCTGTCTCAGACTTCACCATCCACCCCCCCCCCCCTCACCCACACACCATTCACTAGCTGGGACATGGGGGAAGTCAGGAGTGAGGGACAGGCAGCTCCCCCCTGTCTGTGAAGCCAGCCTCTCACTAGTAATGCAGGGAGGGAGCTGTCTCAGACTTCACCATCCTCCCCCCCCCCCCTCACCCACACACCATTCACTAGCTGGGACATGGGGGAAGTCAGGAGTGAGGGTCAGGCAGCTCCCCCCTGTCTGTGAAGCCAGCCTCTCACTAGTAATGCAGGGAGGGAGCTGTCTCAGACTTCACCATCCTCCCCCCCCCCCCCTCACCCACACACCATTCACTAGCTGGGACATGGGGGAAGTCAGGAGTGAGGGTCAGGCAGCTCCCCCCTGTCTGCGAAGCCAGCCTCTCACTAGTAATGCAGGGAGGGAGCTGTCTCAGACTTCACCATCCTCCCCCCCCCCCCTCACCCACACACCATTCACTAGCTGGGACATGGGGGAAGTCAGGAGTGAGGGTCAGGCAGCTCCCCCCTGTCTGTGAAGCCAGCCTCTCACTAGTAATGCAGGGAGGGAGCTGTCTCAGACTGGTATCAGGGTTAGGGCACTGTGTGCAGGAAGATCACAACACTCCTGGTATTAATAGGGATAGGGCACTGTAAGAGATGACTGTAGTAGATTGAATAAAGATCTGATGTTTCTGCTCTCCTCACACCAAACAAAAACAACACACAAGCAGAGAAGCCCTTCTTACAAAGCTGAGCTAGTGAGTTAAGTAGGAGGAAAAGTAAACATACTGGTGCCAGTGTGGCTACTTAAAAAATACACTTACCAACAATCAATTACATATATTTGAACTGTGTACAGTTCCAGCCAGGACCACCTTTCTAAAATGCACAGTGATTGGCAAATTCAACATGCACTAGCATTTCAGGTGCCTGCTAACAAAAATAATAAACAATCAAGTTCTAGTCACGTGAGTGCTGATCATTACATTACTTTTTTTGTCAAGCTTCCAACTGTTTCCATTTCACATCCCCCCAACCATATTGGTAACATCAATAGATAAGAGCACAGCCAGCCAATAGGAATACATACATACATATTCATTCCTAAGTGACCTTTACTGACCTGGGAAGTGTGAACACTTTGTTTCATTTTCTGTTGGTGTTCGTTAGTTTCCAGTTCCATTTCCCATCCCCCCAACCATCACCTCAGTGGTAACCTTGGTAACATCAATAGATAAGAGGGCAGCCAGCCAATAGGAACACATATTCATTCCTAACTGACCTTCAGTGACCTGGAAAGTGTTTATTTGTATCATTTTCAGTTAGTGCGCACTAACGGGGAGTTAGTGCGCACTAACTCGAGTTAGTGCGCACTAACACGATTTAACGATTTTTAACGATAAATCGTTAGAATTTCTATTGTATCGTGTTCTATAACGATTTAAGACGATATAAACATTATCGGACGATAATTTTAATCGTTGAAAAACGATTCACATCCCTAGAATTTACTCATGGCATGAAAGGGCTATCCTGGGAGCAGGGACACAACACACACAGATTTGATTTTCTTATCCCCGGGCAGTCTTCTGCCCTCATTTTGTCGCCTGCAGAAATAGCAGATGCGAATTACACAGGGGCATTTTTATCTGTCTACCTTGTATGTGTGTGTGTGAGAGAGAGAGCCTTTGCATGCATATGTGTGTGTGAGAGTCTATGTGCATTTGTATGTATGTATGTATGTGTGTGGGCACCTGTTGGAGCCTATGTGACACATAAAGGCTCTCCAAGGCATGCACACACACATACACAATGGGGTAGATTTTTAAAAACTGCGCGATCGCATACTTTTGTTTGCGCAGCAGGCGCAAACAAAAGTACGCTGGATTTTATAAGATACACGTGTAGCCGCACGTATCTTCTAAAATCCTGGATCGGCGCGCACAAGGCTGCCGATTTTGGGCAGCCGGCGTGCGCCGAGCCGCGCAGCCTGCCTCCGTTCCCTCCGAGGCCGCTCCGAAATCGGAGCGGCCTCGGAGGGAACTCTCTTTCACCCTCCTCTCACCTTCCCCTCCCTTCCTCTACCTAACCTACCCCTCCCCCGGCCCTATCTAAACCCCCCCCTACCTTTATCCATGGATTTACGCCTCCCAGAGGGAGACGTAAATCCACGCGCGCCAGCGGCCTGCTGGCGCGCCGAGACCCGGGGGCAGTTCCGGAGGGTGCGGCCACGCCCCCGGAACACCCTGGCCTGAAAACACGGGCCCGCCCCCGAAACACCGCGCCCCACCCCCAAAATGCCACGTCGTTCGGCCCCGCCCCCAACACGCCCCCTTCCAAAAACCCCGGGACCAATGCACGTCCCGGGGTTCTGCACGCGCCGGCGGCCTATGGAAAATAGGCGTGCCGGCACGCAAGGCCCTGCTCGCGTAAATCTGGGCAGATTTACGCGAGCAGGGCTTTTAAAATCCGCCCGAATGTGTGTGTAAGGGAGAGAGAGAAGGATTGTGTATGAGAGCATGGGCGTGCATATGAGAGAGGAAGTGTTTGAAAGAATGAATGTGTTGGAGAGTGTGTGTGTGAGAGAGAGAGCAGATAATGTTTGCATAGCTCTCCTCCTCCAATACATGATAATCTCAGGGTGACTGGAAATCAAATGATCCCAGGTATGGAGAACAGGAAATGTTTTAATCCTTATTAGTTTTAATGATTAGGTGTTATTTGATGTTTCTGCTGTTTTGAAGTATTTTATCGGTGTTTGTGAAAATTGATAACATTTTTTAATTATTTGATGTTTTATTCATCAGATATTTTGAAATATTTTATTGGTGTTTAGAAAAGAACAGATTTATGGGAATTTTTAAAATTATTGGATGCTCATTAGCTATTTTGACATATTTATTCTTTTTATTAGTATTATTTTAATTTTACGAATGTTTTATATCTTTTGATTTTATTGCTAGGGTCCAACATGGGAAGAGGAGGAGGAAAATACTGACTGCTCCAGCCTTGGGGGGGATGAGAGTCCTGGGGAGAATTATGGGATCTAACTTGAAGGGTGAGAGGAAAAAGAGGATGACTGGCTTGGAGTTTCTAAAGACCGCAGTTAGGAAATTTAAATATCAATGGAAAGTGGAAAGTGGAAGTCTGCAGGAGGATGTGGAAGCATGTTTAAAACATTTTTTAAATGCAAAGCTGGCTTGGGGAAAGAAGCTAAAATCACACAAAGTTATATTCTGCCATGATTCTCAACCTATATTTCTAAATGTCTAATTATATTTTAAGCTTTTTAGACTGTTCAATAAGGGGTAGATTTTATAAATTTGCACACGCGTACTTTTGTTCGCGCACCAGGCACTAACAAGAGTACGGCTACGAGCGTATCCATTAAAATCTGGGGTCGGCGCGCGCAAGGCTGCCCAAAATCGGAGCGGCCTCAGAGGGAACTTTCCTTCGGCCTCCCCCCACCTTCCCTTCCCTTCCCCTACCTAAACCCCCCCCCCCCCCCCCCCCCCCCCCCGGCCCTATCTAAACCCCCCCTACCTTTGTTGTACAAGTTACGCCTGCTCGAAGCATTGGGCCGGCCGCTGGAGCGTCAGGATCCAGTCCAGGGTTGGTCCAGAGGCTGCGACCACACGCCCAGAACGCCCCTGATGATGCGCCAGCCGCGACACGCCCCTCGACATGCCCCCGGAATGCCCCCCAGGAAAGCCCCGGGACTTATGTGCATCCCGGGGCTTGCGTGCGCCGCCGAGCCTACTTAACATAGGCTCAGTGCGCGGAGGGGGAGTTTGGGCCAGGTTTTCGGGGGTTACGTGCATATCTTACGTGCATACCCCTTTGAAAATCTGGCCCTAAGTGCATTTCCTGGCATTTTCACTGTCACATGACCAGTGACCAGGTGTGAATATTTTACATTGTAAAATTTGATTGGATGTGCCATGAGGATCAAGCAAACTTGAAAGTGTGCCCTGATATAAAAAAAAAGGTTGAGAAGCTCTGCTCTAGGTGACTGCTGCCTAGTTTGCCTAATAGAAGCACTGGTCCTGGAAAGCAGGAGTGAACTGGCTCTGTGAACAGCGCTGGACTACAGCCAAACCTCAAAGCATCTATTTCTGCTATAGGAAATAAAGGTTAAACATAAAAAAATATATATATAGATATAGATATATAGTGATACCTTTTCATTGAACTAACAATACATGTATTATTAGTCCTATAAAAATTATCCTGATTAGTTTTCAGGAGTTCATACTTAGAACCCAATATTCAGAAACATCGGGAACAGTGAGGTTAGTGGGATAATTTGTCTGGGATAATTAGCGGAGCACTGCTGGTTAGGAACTCTGCTCAATATTGCCGAATAAATTCCTAGTTAGCCAAATAAACTTATCCGATTAACTTTAGGACTGTTCTCTGACATGATCAGATTTAGCTGGATAAGTTATCTGGCTCACTCTGAATATTGGAGTGAGCTGGTTAACTTAATTCTGTCCCAGAACAGCATTGGATTGCCTCCAAGTTATCTGGATGTTTTATCTGGCTAACTACTTAACCAAATAACTTGGAGGTGGTAAGAACATAGGAATTTGGAAAGCCTGTTGTTTGTCCAGCTAAATCCCAAACATATCCAGATAAACATTTGAATATTGATCCCTTATTTATTTGTTTATTTATTTATTTATTTATCAAAATCTATTTCTAACCTGCCCTTACACAAGATGCCCAGAGCAGGTTACAAATGAAAGCATAAAACATTAAAGGTGAATTTTACTAAGTTAAGCATGTACAAAATAGCACTTAACGTGTGTAAAATAGTATATATGTGAGTTTATGCTATTTTACAAACTTCAATATACACGTATAAATCAAGGTCTGCAAGTAAATTTATGCATGTAAAATAGGGGCAGGCCAGTGGTGTTCCAGAGAAAAACCAACATTTATGTGAGTTACTATTTTATAAGCAATTTACGCATGTAAATGTGGCACCTTATTCACGTATATTTACTCCTGCTCAATATCTGGAGTAAGTGATTGCAAACATCTTGGGTGGGGGTCTGGGTGAAATGGGGGGAACTTCAGTGAAAAGCCAGGATGATCTTCATGAGCCGCAGATGGACTGGGTGAACTGGCAGACTAATAAGTAAAACTGTTTATGTCATTGCTGCATGCATGTCAGAAAATCTCTCAACTTAACGCATATAAAAGTCAATGCGTCTAATGCGTGTAAAATCTACTCACATATACTTATAAAATTTGACATTAAAATATGTGGCTATATCATTTGCACACACTTATCTGGCTATATTGTGATTTATTCGGCTAAGTAGCATCTTTGCTGCTACTTAAATGGACAAATTCAAACTTATCCGATAACTAGCAGCACTTATCCAGGTAAGTGTTGATTTATCCAACTAAGAAACAGCAAGCGTTACTTAGCCAGAGAAGTCTGAAAAGCACAACTTGTCTAAGTATTGTTTTACAGACTTATCCAGCTATGTAAGACAGTCCGATACATCTATAAAAATACTGGGGTAGATTTGCGCACACGCGTACTTTTGTTCGCGCACCAGGCGCGAACAAGAGTACGCGGGATTTCAATAGATACGCGCGTAGCCACACGTATCCATTAAAATCCAGGGTCGGCGCACGCAAGGCTGCCCAAAATCGGCAGCCTACGCACCGAGCCGCGCAGCCTGCCTCCATTCCCTCCGAGGCCACTCCGAAATCGGAGCGGCCTCGGAGAGAACTTTCCTTCAGCCTCCCCCCACCTTCCCCTCCCTTCCCCTACCTAACCCACCCCCCCTCCCGGCCCTATCTAAACCCCCCCTACCTTTGTTGTACAAGCTACGCCTGCTCGAAGCATTGGGCCGGCTGCTGGCGCGTCAGGATCCAGTCCGGGGGCTGGATCCTGACGCGCCTACCTTTGTTGTACAAGTTACGCCTGCTTGAAGCAGGCATAACTTGCGACCGTTGGGCCGGCCGCCGGCACATCAGGGTCCGGTCCGGGGGCTGGTCCAGAGGCCACAGCCACGCCCTGGAACGCCCCTGATGACACGCCAGCCGCGACGCACCCCCCGATGATGCGCCGACCGCGACATGCCCCCCGACATGCCTCCGATGGCGCGCCGGCCACGACATGCCCCCGGCACGCCTCCCAGAACGCCCCCCCCAGGAAAGCCCCGGGACTTACGCGCGTCCCGGGGCTTGCGCGCGCCGCCAAACTCTTGTTCGTGCGCACACAGGGGGAGTTTGGGCCAGGTTTTCGGGGGGTACGCGCGTATCTTACCCGTGTACCCCTTTGAAAATCTGGCCCACTATATAGATGGATAAGTCTTAAAATGCTACTTATCCAGCTAAGTCACATAGCTGGCTATGACAAAGTGCTAAATCAGATAGCCAGCTATCTGATTTAGCTGGATATGATTCGTTTGCATGCAGATTATAAAATACTGTAGCTATTTTGCACGCATCCATTTACGTGCATATATGGATACATGCACAGCTGTTTGAAAGTTATCCTCCCTAGGTACATAAAATCAACACTGAACATGCCACCCTAGACAAATGATGACTAGCAGTACAGCAACAAGCATTAACAGCAGTAGGAAGACAGCAGAGTTCTAGGCCCCGCACCTCATCTATTCTCCCCAATGACAAAAATGCAGATTTTCAAAGCCTTTCTAAACATCATCAAATGCCCACCATTTGGGGAAGTTTATTTCACAAGACAAGAATTGCATATTTAAAAAAATGACTACACACTATAGCCAAATATTCTCTATGGGAATATACTGACCGGACGAGATGGTACTTGACCAGCCATTCCCTCAGATAATAAGTAGGACACATGTGATGTAAAATCTTAAAGGCCAAAACAAAAATGAACAAAAGCTGACATTGCCAGAAAATACAAATGAATCATAAAATGCATTCCAATGATTGTGTAAGAGGAAAGATGAAGGGGAGGGGTGGGGATGGGGGAGTTAATGTATTAGAGTGATCAGAAGGTGACAGGCAGTGGAATTATATATTAGCTGGAAGAAAATTCTGAGACTTGCAAAAGACCCTAAAACTATATGAAAGGCCTGAATCCTTGAATACATGAAAAAGTTTGTTATTGAACTCTGACTAACAAGTATTCCTATCAGAATGGTACAGCTGTAAGAAATCTTATTATCATCTTGTAAGTATTTCTAACCATATGTCAAAAATAATGAGGCCTTATGGTAACTTTAAGCATAGCTGTATGTCAAACACAGCTAAAGTTATCTAGTTTAGCTAAACACAGCTGCAAGTTATCTAGTTTAGCAAAATGTTTTGACCTTCAACTCATTTAGGAATAAACATGTTTATA
This sequence comes from Rhinatrema bivittatum, assembly GCF_901001135.1. Classification (NCBI taxonomy): domain Eukaryota; kingdom Metazoa; phylum Chordata; class Amphibia; order Gymnophiona; family Rhinatrematidae; genus Rhinatrema; species Rhinatrema bivittatum. The sequence goes on from NC_042621.1 coordinate 188,691,935, forward strand.
ATAAAATATAATATCCACAAGTAAATTTTAGGCAGTAATATACACACCCATACAACATGTAATAATAATCAATAATCAGGAAATAATCATAACAGGTAGTGAATGTGATACCAAAATGGAATTAAAGAGGGATCTTGAGAAGAGAAAGCAAGGAAGAGGACATCAACAAATCTGCCAACATCCAGGAATTAGGACTGGGAGAAAAGCCTCCCGTGTCACTAAAGACAAATTGAATAGAATTGTGATGGGGCGTTGTTTCAGTATTGTGGGATGCACTCCATGTTCCCATTGCCTTATCTACTCTCAATTTTCTAAGTACCTTAAGTATATTCTCCTTTGTAACTTGGTTTGTGATCAACTTGTTACTATGTAAAACCTCTACATCCTGTCTTAGGCAAGTAGCACTCGCCGCCTACTGTAAATCCTGAATACAAGAACTTGTTAAAGATTTCTGCCTTCTGGTTCTGCTCTTCATTAACCCCATTTTTCTCATTTTATTCTAACTGTTCTTTCCATTATATACCTGGAGAAAGTTCTCTCTACTCCTTTTATTGATTTGGCATTTTCTCTACTTGGCCTTTGCTGATCATAGTAACGAGGGAGTGCAGCAATGCCCAAGCACACCAAAGGAAGGAAGATTAGGCAGAGCATGTAGCAAACATAATTGATATGATCTGCAGATTTCATCCAAACGCTGAAGACAGTCTACTTTGAATCATGCAAGGTATTCAATCTTTCATTAAATAAATGGTAAATCACAGGTCAAAGGAAAGTATCATCAAATCCATAAAGTAGTAAATACAGTTACAACTCAGTCCCTCTACATGGGACAGTATTTCGCCAAGGCTGAATTGGGAGACACCGGTGAAAAACACGCAAAACATGCTACAAATGAAGAACATAAAAATGTCTTGTAAACAGATTGTTAGTGTTGGTGGTAGTTGTAGGTGGATCCTTGGGCCGGTGGCAGATGACCACGCCCCCGGGGGAAGATCCCGAGAGGGACCACCGGTCAGGCTCAGAGTATGGAGACAGACACTCACTAGTTCTTTTATTAAACAGTATATGGAACCACCAGAGGTGGAAGTAGTGAGCTGGAAGTGCCCGGCTGGGCTGTAGTCCCTCAGATACTGGAACAGCGATCCTGGATAACAGCTGTAGAGAAACTGAATATAGTGAGTAGGCAGGGTATGCAGAGTTCAGGAACAGAACCTTGATGGTAACATTCACATAATAGTCTCTTGAAGCAGCCCAGGAGCTGGAATGAAATAGGCCCTCGAGGAGCGAGTACCTGGTTCCAGGGAACACTCTGAGAGAGAGATGGTAACTCACTGGTGTTGTAGGCAGCGGTGACTTCCTGGCAGAAGTTACTCGCACTCCACCAATACAAAAGCGCTACATTAAAAACAAAAAGGGATTTCTTTGCACAGAAGATCCATCACATAATCTTTGATTCCAAAGCCCTCTTTGCCTATGTATCTAACTTAACACAAACCTCGACTCCTGACATCCCTGCCAACTTAGCTCAAGAAAAAGCAGAAGAGCTGGCCCTTTTCTTTAGTAACAAAATCTCTAACCTAATAACACAGCTGAGAACCAACACTTCAACGCCATCCAACATATACTTCCACCACAACAAAGACATTACTCTACAATCCTTTGAACCCATCACTACTACTGAGTTACTTTCTACATTAAAGAAAATGAAACCTTCATCTCACCCATTAGACCACATCCCTTCCAAACTTCTCCTGCTAATACCAGACACAATCTCCAATGCTCTGACAGACATTATTAACTGCTCCCTAGCACAAGGAATCTACCCTGACGACCTGAAGATTGCATCCATCAAACCGCTCTTGAAAAAACCCAACTTAAATCCTAATGATCCCACCAATTTCCGTCCTATATCCAATCTCCCATTCATAGCTAAGGTAACGGAAAAATTAGTCAACTCCAGACTCTCAGACTACCTCGAGGAACATAACATTCTGTTCCCATCCCAATATGGCTTCAGAAAAGCTTTAAATACTGAATCACTACTAATTTCCCTGACCGACTACCTCATCATGGGCCTGGATAAAGGTCACACTTATTTACTGATCCTCCTGGACCTCTCAGCTGCCTTTGATACGGTTAACCATTCCTCCCTACTAACTCAATTAGCAAACATCGGAATAACAGGAACAGCACTATCATGGTTCAAATCGTTCTTAGGGAACAGAAAATACAAAGTCAAAATTCACAACAAAGAATCTCAACACTACCCTTCATCTACGGGAGTTCCACAGGGCTCCTCCCTTTCACCAACACTCTTTAATATCTACTTGCTCCCTCTTTGCCAACTGCTAACTAACTTAAACCTTAAACACTTTCTTTATGCAGATGACGTCCAGATAGTCATCCCCGTCAAAGAATCCTACAGCAAAACCCTAGATTTCTGGGAAACTTGTCTGAAAAAAATTGATGGACTCCTCTCCAACCTTAATCTAATACTAAACTCTTCAAAAAGCGAACTCCTCCTAATTTCTTCTGAAAACAGTAACACCGACTCAAATCCTCCACCCAATTTACAAACTCCTCAAGTAAGAAACCTGGGAGCTATCATTGATAACAGGTTAAACCTAAAAGCATTCATAAATCAAACCACTAAGGACTGCTTCTATAAACTCCAAGTCTTAAAAAGAATAAGACCTCTCTTCCATTTTCATGACTACAGAACTATTCTGCAATCAATAGTATTTTCTAAACTAGATTACTGCAACTCTTTGCTATTAGGTCTCCCTTCATCTCACACGAAACCCCTTCAGATGGTTCAAAACACGGCTGCGAGAATATTAACTAACACACGGAGAAGAGACCACATATCACCAATCCTCAAAGACCTGCACTGGCTGCCAATTCACTACAGAATCATTTATAAGTCCATAACCACTATTTTCAAAGCTATACATCAACACTCTCAACTCAACCTTCAAATTCCTCTCAAAAAATTTACATCCAACAGACCAATCAGAGAGTCCTATAGAGAAACACTACAAGTACCACACTCCAAATCCATGAGGCACATAACCACCAGAGACAGGGCTTTCTCCACTGCAGGACCAACACTGTGGAACTCAATCCCACCAGATTTGCGACTGGAACCCTGCCTGCCCACATTCAGGAAAAGACTCAAAACGTGGCTATTCATGAAAGCCTTTCCTGAACTAAACTGAATCTATCCATTATTAACTAGGCGCCCAGACATTGCCTCATTCATGGTAATTAATATCCCTACCGCATAATTAATATCCCTACCTCAGAAGGACAATTCATTAATGCTTTAAGCACATTGACTGACATTTACGTTCTCTCTATTTAATCCCCAGCTTCTTTTCTATGCTCCAAGTTGTATCACTCCCTTGTTTTATTGTAACTGCATACCTTAACCTTCTCTTGTTTAATGTTTTTATTATTATTATTACTACAACGATTACTATTATTATTAAGATAAATGTTTCTTACCTTTTTTGTTACCTATCTACTTGTTAATTGTAAACCGACATGATGCGATATCTATTGCGAATGCCGGTATAGAAAAACTTAAAATAAATAAATAAAATAAATATTCGGTAGCAGGTCTGGGAACGTGAGCCCTCGAGGAGCGAGTACCGGTTTCAGACTGCGATCTGAAAAGCAAAGAGAAAGCGAGGCCCCCGAGGAGCGGGTACCCCTAGTAAAGTCCGAGGAGGCAGAGTAGCAAGGTATGCGGAGAGCGAATCCCATCCGCAGCGATACTTGGAGGAAACTAGGTGAAACTTTGCTAACTCGATTAGTTAGCGATTTCAGAGACCTTAAATATCCTGTGGAGATGACGTCACCTCAGGGGGCTGCTCCTGAGGTTCGCGCCACTGCTGGTACTTGAGTTGGGGCTGCGCCGCGCGCGCGCCCTTAGGCTGCTGGGAAACATGGCGGAGTGCAGCGTCTAGCTGGTCCGGGGACGCCTGACGAGAACGGCACGATGACGCTGCGGCAGCCAAACTTCCAACAGGCGAAGAGGGAGTCGCCAAAGTAGGTAAGGTGGGCGTAGTGGAGACGTCGGGCAGTGACGGTCGCAACACAGATCAAAAAGAAGCAAAGGCAGAGAAGCTGAGAAAATAAGTAACAGAAGTACATACCATTTTAAGGATGCTATTTCATGCAATCATTTATAAAAGGTTTGAGCAAACATTCATGGTATCTTAGAAGCAAAGAAATGCCGGCAAATGCAGTGAATTTTAAAGGGAAAGTTTTTGCAGGCCAAAACTTCAAAAAACAATCAGTGAGAGTGATGGAGGGGTTGGGATAATTGTCCCCTTTGCAACTTCATATCTGGACCCAAAGTTTTACAATCTCCTTCCTTATTGCATTTCCTGCCTTTCTTTCTTTTTCTCTGATAATTTCTATTTTACTTATCTTCCTCCTGTTGAGTATTTTTGTATTTTCTGAATGCTAGTTTCTTTGTGCTTACCATTTTTTCTATCATTTTTCTTCTTTCATTTTCTAATCTGTTTTGAATAGATATTTATTGCCCTCTTGTCTTGCTGGTCATAGTTCTCTGTAACTTTCAGAGCCTGGATACTTGTCACTTCTTCCTCAACACAATCGCTTACTCCCTTGAAGTCAGCATTCTTGAACGTCAGGACTCTTTTTCTAGTATTATTCAGATCTGTGGGTCTAGTTAGACCCTAAACCTTCCCCTACCAACGGGCTGATTCAGTAAAGTCCGCGGGAGAGCCACTCTCCTGTGCGTGTGATTCTGTATTTAAATGAGGCCCGCCAGTAAAAACGGGCAAAAGGAGGCGCTAGGGACACGGAGCAGCAGCTGTCAGCGGGTTTGACAGCCGACGCTCAATTTTACCGGTGTCGGTTCTCGAGCCCGCTGACAGCCATGGGGTTGGAAACCAGACACCGGCAAAATTGAGTGTCCGGTTTTCGACCCGACAGCCGTCGGCCGACTTCAAATTTTATTTTATTTTACTTTTGGAAAGTTTCGGGACCTCCGATTTAATATCGCCATGATATTAAGTCGGGGGGTGCACAGAAAAGCAGTTTTTACTGTTTTTCTGTGCACTTTCCCAGTGCCCGAAGAAATTAGCGCCTACCTTTGGGTAGACGCTAATTTCTGAAAGTAAAATGTGCGGCTTGGCTGTACATTTTATTTTCTGTATTGCGCGGGAATAACTAATAGAGCCATCAACATGCATTTGCATGTTGCGGGCGCTATTAGGTTCGGCGGATTGGACGCGCGTTTTTGGCTCCTTTCTGAATAAGGGGTAAGGGAAAACGCGCGTCCAGTGGCAGGTTAACAGTGCGCTCCATCGGAGCGCACTGTACTATACCTGCCTGCAAATTAGTAACACTGTCTACATTTGATAGTACCAAATCCAGCATAGATTCCCCTTGAGTGGGTTCCTCCATTAATTGCCCGAGAAATACCCCTTGTAGGGCAACTATGACTTTACTCCTAGCTGAGGTTGCAATAGGTCAAACCTGGTAGACTGAGATTGCCTACAAGCTGGACTTCCCTTTTGCGCACCATCCTGATATGTACAAATCCATCTCTTTTTCTTGTGCTTGCGGCTTGTGTGTTTTATTGCACACTTTATATTTACCCGTTTTACAACTGCATTCTTTGCAGAACTGAATTTTGTACTTTGCACAGATTTGCTTGAAGGAGTTTTTACATTAACAGTGAATGGAAATAGACTGTGATCAAGATTTTTTTTATGTTTTTTGCCAAGAGCACTAACACATAATATAGAAATGGTCTTGGCATACAGTCAAATGCAAAACAAAACATAATAGAACCAAATAAAATTAGAACTTTGGGAAGATTAAGCACTCCTATGGGACAGATTACTTTCTCAAACTTGCAAGCTCTTAACATATGACTGTTTTGCCTCCAAGTTCTCATTACTAGTGCATCATGCATATTTGCTTTGTTTACGGGAAACAAAAATTGCTTCGATTTTTTATTTTTGAGTACTTCAAGCAGCAATTAAACTTTGCTATTTGTGTATAGACAAAACTGTTCTTATGTTTACTGTGTTAAAACTTTCAAGGAAATATTACTGAACAAGAAGCATGTACAGTATGTAATTTTCCTTCCCTGTTCATTTCCCATTACCACTAGGTTAAACGTGCTCCCAACAGAGAAAGTTTAGTCATTTGAAATGGTTACAGTAGATGGCTTTCTAATACTTTCAAAAGTGATGCTCTCAGTGCCTGTAGAAGTGGATGATATAGTTAAGAAAATTACTTTTGTCCAAAACTGTCATCCTTCAATGAGGATGAATTGAGAAGAATTGACCAGTTAATACTCCCACAACTAGCTGCAAAGTTTAGCAAAGACAAAACAAATTTCAGGGAAATGAAATGGCTGTTTGCATACCTCAAATGCCATATGAGGATTGGCTTAAAAGAATCAACATGCACAGTAGTGCAAGGGAATACACTTCAGGTTTCGTGTTCGGGTTTGCCTGCCTGGTTTGAAGGTGGCAGGCCTCACACATCACCTAGATTAGATTTTAGACAGTACTGGGGAGGAGCCAGCTGTCGTGGTAAAAGTGGGCACCAACAACATAGGAAGCTGCAGGAAGGAGATTCTGGAAGCTAAATTTAAACTTTTAGGTAGAAAGATTAAATCCAGCATCCAGGGAGCATTCTAAGAAATGCTGCTCATCTCACACGCAGGTCTGCAACCTCAGGCAGAGGTCTAGAGTCACAATGCATAGATGAAGCAATGGTGTGGAGAAGAGGGCTATAGATTTGATAAGAACTGGGCAGCAATTTAGGGAAGGGGGAACCTGTTCTGAAAGTATTGGCTCACCTTAACCAGGGTGGAACCCAGCTACTGGTATTAGCATTTGAAAAGGAGATAGAGCAGCTTTTAAACTAGATCATGGGTGTAATCCAGCACTCACTCAGGAGTGCATGGTTCTGAGTGAGGTATATTCAAAAGATACTGGCATAATGGAGAAGTTAAAATATCCCAATAGAGAGGTTGTGATAAAGGCAGAAGTAGCCCAGGAACATTTAAATCAAGTGTAAACAGAGATAAATTATTCAAAACTACCTTTTTTAACTAAAAGGCAGGTTGTGAATACAATTAAGAAACATACTTTGAATTGTCTGTATGTGAATGCCAGATGTTTACATAATAAGATCAGAGAGTTGGAATGTATAGCACTGAATAAGGATGTAGATATAATAGGCATCTCAGAGACCTCGTAGAAGGAGGATAACCAATGGGACACTGTGTTACCAAGGTAGAAAAGAAATAGAAGTGATAGACCAGGTCAAATTGATGGAGGGTTGGTGCTATATGTTAAGGTTGCCACAGTCAAACAGGATAAAAGTCTAGCAGGAGACAAAATGCATTGTGGTTGGGTAAATGTCTCATCGGGCATGCTAGGGGATAAAGTTTCTAGATTACACAGATTGCTTCATGGAGCAGCTGGTCCTGGAACTGTTAAGAGGGACAATTACTCTAGATTTAATTCTCACTGCTATGTAGGATCTGGTGCAGAATCAGGTACCAGTGGTGTGGCTGCTTGGCAACAATGATCATAACCTAATCACATTTAGCATTGAAGGGAAGACATTAAGGAAATCTGCTGCAGTACCATTTAATTTAAAAAAGGGAGACTGTGATAAAATGAGGAAACAAAAAAAAAGCTAAAAGGAACAGCTTCAAAGATTAAAAATTTGCAAGCAAAATGAATGTTGTTTTAAAACCCCCTCTTGGAAGTCCAGACCAAATGTACTCTATAGGGATGTGAATCGTTTTTTGACAATTTAAAATATCGTCCGATATATTTTAAATCGTCAAAAATCGTTAGAGGCGATATACAATAGGAATTCCCCCGATTTATCGTCAAAAATCGTAAATCGGGGGAAGGGGAGGGGAAGGGGGAGGGCGGGAAAACCGGCACACTAAAACAACCCTAAAACCCACCCCGACCCTTTAAAATAAATCCCCCACCCTCCCGAACCCCCCCCCCCAAATGTCTTAAATTACCTGGGGTCCAGTGGGGGGGTCCCGGTGTGATCTTCCACTCTCGGGCCACGGGTGCGGTAATAGAAATGGCGCCGGCGCTACCTTTGCCCTGTCATCAGGGCAAAGGTAGCGCCGGCGCCATTTTGGTTCCTGTCCCCCGATGTCACGAGCGCAGGAGATCACTCCCGGACCCCCGCTGGACCCCCAGGGACTTTTGGCCAGCTTGGGGGGCCTCCTGACCCCCACAAGACTTGCCAAAAGTCCAGCGGGGGTCCGGGAGCGACCTCCTGGACTCGAATCGTATTGCCGTATTGCAAAATGGCCATACGGGCAAAGGTAGCGCCGGCGCCATTTCTATTAACGCATCCGATTCCCTCCCCCCCCCAGCCAAAATCGATCGTTAAGATGATCGATCACACGATTCACATCTCTAGTACTCTATGCATTAAAAAAGGCAGAAAAAAGACAAAACAACTGCCAGCAGATTCAATGGCAAGGTGAAAGATGCAATTAAAACCAAAAAGACATCTTGCAAAAAATGGAAGGTGGATCCAAATGAAGAAAATTAGAAAGAGTACAAGTACTGGCAATTTAGAAGTAAAGCATTAATAAGGCAGGCCAAAAGAAAATTTGAAAAGAAACTTGCCACAGAGGCAAAAACTCAAAATGAAAACTTTTTCATTTGAAGCAAGAAGCCTGTGATGGTAAAGCGGGTTCTTAGGGAAGGCAAGGCCAGAGCAGAAAAACTCAATGAATTCTTTGCTTCTGTCTTTACTCAGGAAGAGAGATACCAATGCCGGAAATGTTCTTCAGCAGTGTTGATTCAGAGGACCTGAATCAAATCTTCGTGAACTGGGAAGATATAATAGATCAGAAATCATCGATAAACTGAAGGGTAACAAATCACTGGGACCAGATTGTATACATCTAAGAAAGAACTCAAACATGAAATTGCAGTCTTGTTATTAGTAATCTCTAACTTCTCATGCAAGTACCTGAGGAGTGGAGGTTGGCCAACATAACAACCATTTTTTAAAAAGGTTCCAGAGACCAGATGAAATGGTAGAAGCTATTTTGAAGAACAAAATTACTGACCATCTGGATAGACACAGATTAATGGGACAGAGCCAACATGGATTTAGCAAAAGGAAGTCTTGCCTTACAAATCTGTTAGATTTTTTGAAAGGGGTTAAGAAACATGTGGACAAGGATGAGTCGAATGAGACAAGGATTTTCAAAAGACATTTTACAAAGTCCCTCAAGAGAGACGTATCAGGAAATTAAAAAGTCATGGGACAGGAAGCAATCTGGATTCTCTTCAAATCGAACAAATCTTTCCTATTGTTGATTGGAAAATGGCTAAAGGATAGGAAACAGAGAGTAGGACTGAATAATTTCTCTCAGTGGAGAAAGGTAAATAGTGGAGTAACTCAGTGATCTGTATTAGGACTGGTGCTTTTTAATATAGTTATAAATGTTCTGGAAAAGTAAGTGATGAGTGAGGTGATCAAATATGCAGATGACACAAAATTCTCAAAGTTATTAGATCATGAGTCAATTCTCAAGGTCAAAGAGGACCTTGTGAGACTGGGGATTGGGTGTCTAAATGGCAGCAAAAATTTAACATGGACAAGTGTTCAAGAAAACAGTTCTGTTGTCTGGTCAGTTTGGTTTGACTAGCAGCGTGGTCTGGAGTGTTTGGATCTGCCTGGAAAATTCCTGAGGAGCATTTCAAGTGTGGAATTTAGGTTGTTTTGGAGACCTAGTTTCCCTCCTCTCCAGGTGAGTGAACCTGAACTCTCACATTCTTTTCCCTTTACAGTCACTGGGATCAAAGTAGTTTTATTTCTTCTAGAGTATACCTTCTCCCTTGATACTTGGTAATCACAATACTCTAAAAAGAGGACACAAAGCTATTAAGTAGCACACTTAAAACAAATTGGAAAAATATATTTTCACTCAGTACACAATGAAACTGTTAATCTGTTGCCAGAGGAGGTGGAAAAAGTAGTTAGAGAAGCTGTTTTAAAAAAGGTTTAGTCAAGTTCCTGAAGGAAAAGTCAGTAATCTATTACTAGCCATGTAGACTTGAGAAAGCCATTGCTTATTTCTGGTTATAAGCAAGAAGGATTGGATTTATTTGTACTCTCTATTTTAGGCTGTTGTCTAAAATGGGTAGGGTCACACTCAATCTCGATTCTACCAGGGATGACAGTTGCACCCAGGAACTAGGCACCACATGTTCCAGGGTACTGACCAATTGCTAGTCTACAAATGTCATTGATGATATAATTTGTCCTGCATCTGACTCCACAAAGAGATTTGCACTGCAACAGAAACATTGCAAATTCATCAGTTGCAGCCATTGGAAAAGCAAGGCATTAAACACACTCCACTGATCCTGTCATGGCACACCCCACCAGGGACAAATGGATTTGATCCCAATTTTGAAAGTATTGCAGATGGTCCAGGGGCCTATATAGGTGTCCCAACCCAGATGATTGGAAAGGGTTGACACTCACACTAGCGGGCTGACCAGATTGACTATAAACGCCCTGATAACAGAAAGCTGACCCTCCTCAGGTCACGACTGTGGGCTGCCATCTTCTATTCCAAACGAGAAAGGCTTTGGCATTTTGGCAATGAAATCACTAGATCTTTCTCACACACAAGTTGGTACTGTCACTGAGCTGTCTTCACTGAATCTTGAACCTGAGGCCTAGAATTGATGATACTGCACCACAACATGACAGGCACATCTTCCTCAGCCTCCTCTTGCTAAGCCATGTGTGCCCAATGTGTTGATAGCGTTATAGTTTTCCACCAGCTGTACACCGCCAACACTGCTGATGATGTCACATGCCTGTGCAGAACCTCCTTCTTCTCTCAGTTTTGGCACACTTTCTCTCTCTTCACCTTCCCAAGACAGGAAATTAAGCCATTTTGAAATGCTTCATGGCTTCCCTCCAAAGTTCTACAAACTGCATCACAATAGCAAGATATCCGTTTTCTCCTACAAAACATGCAATTCTACTCTACTCATGCCCATGAAATCCACATTGGGCAGTATTTTATGTAGCTCCTATTTCAGGGTGTTGTCTGAAATGGATAGCGGTCACACTTTGGGCTAAATCCTCACACTATCTCTAAAGTCTCAAACCACTCAGGTCTCAAACCACATCTCTTCCCTTCAAATTATTATATTTACTATGACATTTTCATAATAATATCTATTCATACAAATCAATTACTATTCAATAATGCTAAGTTCTCCTTTGGCGATTATATACTTGCAATATTCATTCTATTGTAATTATCTGTCAAATAATTCGGACCTCCAAGAAATCTACATCTTCTTTTATTCTATATTCCCAATTTGTAATATTTATACAGTTAATATTGGACTGTTACTATTGATCCTCCAGCCCCATGCGCCCCTGCTGAATGTAGTTTAAGTTTATTTTAATAATTTATAGTTTTAATGTTATCAGCTATGTTTCATTATATAATATTTTGGATTGTAAAGCTTGTTGCTAATTTAATGTTCATTGTAAACCGAGGTGATGTTTGCTAACGAGCTGCGGAATATAAATATCCTTAAATAAATAAAATAAATAAGGTATGGTGTTGCTCCCATCAGTCACAGATGGCTGCGCCCTCTATTGCTCACCTTTTTTTCTGCCTGACTCAGTTCCTTTTGGGAAGATGGCTGCCTCTGCTTCTCCACTCCGATCCCTCCAGCATCTCTGGTCTGGCATGGGAGATTGCGTTCGCCATCTTTCTCCCGGAATCATCTAGGGCACGCGCTGGCACGCAGCCCCATCCATTACGTGCGTCATGGCGGGAACCTCGGGGGCGTCCCCACCGCATGACATCACAAGTTCTGGTATTTAAACTCCATTCACCATTCCTAATACGAATTAGCAAGGAATCCTCCATGCTGATCTCTCTATGTTACCAGATGCTCCCGCTCTGTGTACTCTTGATCCAGAATGACTTAGTTACCCGCTCCACAGGGGCCTTGCCTCCCTCCTATCTACCCTCCGGGATTACCTGCTACCAACAAGGACGCCTAAGGTACCCGCTCCTCGGGGGCCTTATTTCATCCTGGACCTCTGCTCCTCGGGGGTTCCCTCCTACTACAACTGCCAGCACTAGAGTGAGTACCGCTCCAGTTCTGTCTCTGCATTGTCTCATCTCTCTCTTCATAGATCCTTGGCCTACCCCGCATCGCAGACCACTACCGGATCTACTCTCACTGGCCTTTCCATCTAGGCCTGGGTTCTCGGCCTACCCCACTTTGCGGACCACTACTGGACCCATCTCCCTCTCAGGACCTGGTGAGACTGTGGAGCTGCCTTTTCCACTCTGCCACCTGCAGACAGAACATGTCATCTGACATTTCCTCTGCTGGTTGGGATCATTACCCCGTCCTCAGGTTACCCTCTATGTTGCAGTATAATAAAACCTAACTTCTCTGTGTCCGTCTCTGCTCCAGAGCTAGCCTATCGCTGCAAATCCCCGCAGGACTCCGCTCTGTGGGAGGTGCCATCTCTTGCAGCAACCAAGGGCCCACTCCTCAATGTCCAAAGTACAACATATGGATTCTTTGAATGGGGGGAGGCTAGCCTCCAGGGCCCAAGGTATAAAAGTGGAAACTTCTTCACTGCGTGTACTTGTTGATACTTAAGAGTAAGTGCAATGAATTGACAGGCAGGATATTCAAGGTTAGTTGTTCAAAATTAAAACTTTACTGTAAATATTCAATTTAATCAATTTTCAATTTTCATCACCCTTCTCTTCTTTCCATGTATGTGTGCCTCAGCACTAGGTCCTGAAATGTTCTTACCCTCCAGGATTTGGAATAATAAGTGTCCTGGGGGGGGGGGTGTTCCTAGGTGTAGGGGATCCCTTCCTCAACAATAACTGAAGTCCAGTGAAATTTTAGATGTCCTGTGTCCCAAGATGAAGACTCTGGTTGGGTCTTCAGATGTTACACAGTTCTTGCTCCTGATCTCCTCCCAAAACAATATGGCTGGATCTGAGTGAAAGATCTTGTGGCTAGGATAAGGTCAGCTGTTCTCCTTCTCCTTAACTTTTAACTTTTTTATTTCTATTCTTCTTTTCAGCCACTTCAAGCAGATTATATTCAAATACTGTAGGTATTTCCCTGTCCCCAGAGGGCTCATAATCTAAGTTTGTACCTAAGGCAATAGAGGATGAAGTGACTTGCCCAAGGTCACCAGGAGTGACAATGGGATTTGAAAACTAGCTTCCCTGGATTCAAATCTTTCCCAATCACTGGGGAAGAAGAGTGGCAGCAGAAGCTTCTTCCCAACTCAAAAGGCAAAAATCATCTAAAAAATCCAGCAACCAAAACTCTTGTAGTGAGTCATCAATGTCCCTCCATGTGTTGTGAGATAGGCACAGCAGGTCTTCTCTACTCCTGACCTCCCTATGTTATAGCCTTTTCCTCTCTGGGCCAGGACCAGGGACCTAAAAAAGGCAAAAAAAAAAAAAAAATCCAAAAAATAAACTTCCAAGAAAATAATTCACTTATTAAAAGAAGCCTGAGGCAACCTTTACAGACAGGTTATGTACTAGACATGAATATGCCTCTCTCCTCCTTCCAGGTCTATGACCATGGAGCCTAAAACTGGATATAGAGGACACCAAAGAAAACAGCTTCAATACTTTCAAAAACCAAACCAAAATGCAACACCACTCTTTATACTTACCTACCTTTATGCAATCAGGAGCTCACCATTCCAGCAAGCCTCAGAGGAGGTGCTGTTGAGAATGGTATGCCCCTCTCCTATATTCCTAACCCAAGGCTTGGGCTAGGACCATCTAATGGAGACCTGGGGGGGGGGGTCTCTATATATTCTTTGGGATCCTGCCAAAGAATATATTTGTGACCTGGATTAGCCACTGTCAGAGAAAGAATGCTGAGCTTAATGGACTGTTGGTCTGACCCCGAATGACATTTCTTATATTCATGGTGACCAGCAGAGCTTCGACAAGTTCTAATAGCTACCCTTTGATATAACGTGTATCTCAATCTGCCTTATTTTTGGTTCAACTATTGCTCCTATAGTTGTCACATGCAACTTGCAACATATGCGCTCTTACTTTAGACAAAACTTTTCATTCAGTTTTCCTTAGCTGGGCACTTCACTCTATTTAATGTAATTGTCTATTCTGGATGTACAGCAAGAGAAGAAAACTAGAATATTTCCCTAAACAGTTTGCATTCAACTGCTTGAATGTCAGAGCCTAATATCACTGGCCATGCTGTATTTTATATTTAACAAAATACAATAATATATTGTCTGCACAGTGATTGTTGTAAGAGAGATTATATGGCAGCAGTAAAAATATTAAATATAAATGTAACCTCGGGATGGGAAAAACCTGGATACTAGACCCAAAGGCTCACATCTCAGTTTGGACCCTAATTTCACAATTCTCATCCTGATATCTCTCCACTCTGAGAGTTCAGGATCCCCTATGGGGCCTTGTTTACTCCAAATCACACTTTCAGTCCTCTGTAAACAGCACTGACAATCTCCAACCCACAACAGCAGCAATAATCAAGCAGGAAACAGTCTGGGTTCCAACTCAAATTTACTGATAAGCTGTAAAAGTGAATTGATGGTTCTTTACAGCTCAAACTGAAAAAATAACCAATTGGTTGTTACAAAATTAAATTTAATAAATTTGTGACCCTTTCTTCTCTTCCAGCAAAAGTCCTTCCATTACTCCATCCAATTCCTTGGATAATTTGGCTCTTACTTCTCCTCACTTTACCATTTAATGCCCAGATCCTCACAAACTTTATCCCAATTTATTTCCAGCATAATAGAAAAGTTCTAGTTCTCATACCTCCCCAGTAGTCTTCTTTATCCCTCATTTTTCACTCGTGGTATCAATGGGGTACCAGAATTCTCATTTTCCAAGATGACTCTCACCTGCAGCAAATAGCCCAAGATCTCAAATTATACTTCTCAAGAATGGATCAGCGTCCTTTCTTAATCGATAAAACTTTTTTTTTTCCTGAGGTATTTTCTAAGGAAAAGCGCCACCATCCTCAAACATCCCTCCTTCTGAGTTCCTAGGCTCTTGGGTCCTCAGAAATCAAAATGCAAACGAGTTCACGCAAAATGAAGACCAAACCAGAGGTAGGAAGGGTGGAAAGAAATCTTCCTCCTCATTTAACCAAAAGCTTTCCAAAAATGTCTCTTTACCTGTCCTAGTCTCTATTTAGAGAGACCCCCAGAGTCCTAATCCAGGAACATAATAAACTCAGAACAGCATATGGACATGCTGCCTTTTAGGGGATTAACTCTGCAAATACAACCCAAAAATCCACCTTCTGAGATGGTGGCTGGTGTTTATAGAGGCTTCAAACACATCATCTCCTCCCACCAAGGGGTGCCAAACCCAAATCTCTACTTAACTAATCTCTCTGTATCATCCCAGAATTTTGGCTCATTCCTACGGGTAAGGAATCCTATGACTCCTTACATATTTTTATCACTTAAGCCTTTATTTGGGAAATAATGTGTTAACATTTCCGAGTTAGAGCTCAGACTTCAAATGTTAAACTGTCTTTGCATAATTGAAAAAGAAGGCAGAATTTGGAAGATCCACATTGGTAGAGGCATACTTAGCATAATAAATGAGAGGTCCAGGTAATTAAACATATTCAATTGGCAGTATAGTAAAAAATAAAGTTTATATAATGGACTTCAAGCAGTGGATGGTGTAATATTACAGGGACAGTCTGCAAATTTTCCAAGGGGATTTATGTGCATACGTCCACTTTGAAAATTTGGACTAAAGGTCTGAGAGTAAAAAGTATCCACGGACTTTAGTCTCCCCAGTACATACTTTTCCTATGTCATGCAAATTGCATGCACAAGTTACTATTATTGTTAAGCAGTTATGTTAATATTACAAGTTGAAAAGCACCTGGATTGAAATCAGCAAGGACATACACTCACACACAACCACTTCTCAAATACACATGGCCTCTGTGGAGAACAAACACACACACACACACACACTCCCCCTCTCTCATACAAACAACACCTTCTTGTAACCCAAAGAACCACACATAACTTTTGTCTCTCTGTCCCAGACACACACACACTCATACACACACATATGCACACACACACACAAAGTTGACCTGTCTCACACGTGCCAAAAATATCTAAAGTCTCCGTCTTGCTAACATATACAAACACAGCCTCCCCATTTCTTTCACACATACACACACAAACAAAAACACAAATTTGTACTCAATGTAAAGAAGACCTCTGGACATTTTATGTACGCCATGTATTTTGTGTACACGAGTTTTGATCAGTTATCTCTGGTGCTAAACAGGATGAGTGAGCAAGAAGACAACTGTAAGCCTTAGAATAAATTGTGCTATGACTTTCTTCTTGAGTTAGATTATCTAAGTAACTCTAATTTGGTGCACATTATTCTCACTGGTCATCCTTTGCTGTTGGCATTGTGCACCTTGTTCTAAAACAGATGTTGAGCAATTCATTCTAATTAGAAATTTTAGGCTACAAAAAATGCAACTGGAGTCATCTCTAACTTGACTCTTAAAACCAGAATATTTCTAAACTGGGTCATTGTAATCTGTGAATAAAAGTTTCCCTTTTAAAGGACTGCAAAAGATAAAAGAATCTGCACAATGTAAACCAGAGCTGCTTTGTGTATTCCCATTGCTGAAAGGATGTCGAGAAACATTTCTTGTGGCTTTATTCCAAACATGGGAGGAGAAGGAGATGCTATATTGAAAGGGTAGACAACCCTGATCTAGAAGCATGATAAACCAATTACATTTTCACATCCAATCAGAATTTGTGGGAGATCTAGTTGTATGCTCTACTGCATGCTACCATATGTTTAATATATACATAATCATACAGTAGATCTTAAAGGAGTCAGTCAGGATATGTCTTGAATAATCTGAAATACTGCACAGGAATAGACACTTGAGGGATGAATTGTGCTGAAATATTTTGTGAAAGGGACAAAGCATAGGGAAAAAAGTTGTAATGCAAGCCTCGTATATGAGCAAAATGCATCCACTTTGTTTCTTGAATAGAGAGATACAAGCTGAGGCACCAAAGGGTTAATCAATTCAATGTTGGTATCTAATCTACAATAGTACTTGATACTGTAAACTCCTCATAAAAATGTAAATGAACAATGCTCCACCCCAAATGTCAGAGTTGTTTGGTACAATCTTCCTGTTATAAAGGTTCAGTGCGGTTACATGTCCTCATCACTTGTTATGATGTGCTATATAATCCATTTCCCTATTGCTAGCAATGCCAAGATTAGATCCTGACAGTCTTAGAAATTTTTTAAAGTGTATGCTGATTTATTGCAATAATGATTATACAAAATAATCCCACAAAAAGGGAAGAAAAATTGTGCAAGCAAAATTGTTTAAAAAATCAATGGGGAACTGGCCCAAAATGATTACATTTAAGGATAAGGCTACTAAAAGCATGTACATTTTCCGTTATGCGCAACTCCCAATGGCAGATCTGGAGATCAAGCGGTCCCCCATGAGAAAGGAGACCCCAGCAGCAGAGGTGGAGTGGTTCCTCCTTGAGTAATGGGACCCCAGCAGCAGATCTGGAGGTGGAGCAGTTCTCCCTTGAGCAAGGGGACCCCCAGCGGCAAGCCCGGAGGTGCAGTTGCATCCTCCAGAAGGGCATGGACCACAGTGGCAGTCCAAGAGTTCGAGTTAGGACTCCTAAGAGCATGTGCACCCCAGCAGCAGTCCAGGAGGTGGAGTTGGGTCGCCCAGGATGACTTGGACCCCAGTGACAGACTGGGAGGTAGAATCAGGTCCCCTAGGAGGGCATGGACCCCAACAGACCCCCCAGGCCAGATGCATCTTTTCACGTGGGTAAAACTTGGGAAAAAAGGGGGAAGATAATAGTATTTGCTTAAGCAGGAATGTAGGAGGTCCCTTTTATTCCATTTGATGGTAAACTGGGGTGCCAACAACTAGGGATGTAAATCAGTACCGGACTTGTTTCTGGTATCGGGTTCATAAAAAAATCTTCATTCCCGCGGTTCTGAGAGGTTTTTTTGGCTGTTGCAAGCCGAAAAAACAAACAAACACCCAGCCCTTTAAACTTAATTATTTAGAATTCCCCACCCTCCCAAACTTTTCTAAAGTACCTGGTGATCCAGCAGGCGTCCCAGGAAATGGCACCAATGGCCCTTTGCCCTTACCATGTGACAGGGGCTTTCGGTGCCTTTGGCCGGCCCCTGTCACATGGTAGGAGCAATGGACAGCGAGGGCAAAGGTAAGGGCAAAGGGCCATCTGCACCATTTTGATTAGTGGCAGTCAATGGCCCGAGAGCGGGAGTTCGCTCCCGGGACCCCCGCTGGACCACCAGGTACTTTAGAAAATTTTTGGGGGGGTCGTGAGGGTGGGCGATTCTAAATAATGAGATTTACAGGGTTGGAGTGGGTTTGGGGGTTGTTGTGTGCCCTTTCTTCCTGCCTCCCCCCTAAAATGATAAGAGAACCCCACAAAAATGGGTTCTCCTATCGCTTTCGGGGACCCCCCCGATATTTGACGAGTTTGAAAATATCGTCCGATATTTTCAATATTCAGAAAAACGATTCACATCCCTACCAACAACCCCAAATTGCCAAATATTAATGTTCTTGCTATCTTGTAGAAATGTATATAGTTGCATGGCTTACTGACCATGAGTAGATTAGTGTGTTGTTTGACATCCTATTAGCAATGTACATAGTCATGTGGAAATGTATATGCTTGTATAGTCTAATAAACCTATATATATATTTGTACATACTGCCAGCCTTGTTCACATTCCCATTTGTTTCCTGGGGTAAAGGAAGGGAAATCACACCCACTAACACCTTCTTCCCCAGGTGGAGGCACCAGGCGTCAAGAACTTGAGGACCAACAGAGTCTGCCCTAGGGGGGCTCCTGCCAGATCAGTCCCGGACCCAGGAACATCCCATGAGATAAGCAGTCAAGGGGGCATTACATAAATTTTTGGAGGCACCACTGGGATCAATTTGATTAATTTTGATTTTTCTTACTGTGAACAAGAGTGGCAGATTGGTGAAAAATGGATGCTAAGGATGCATTGGTGTTGAAAAATTGGTGTAGAAATGAAGGAGTTAATTTGTCACAGGCTATATTGGTGATTGGTGTCCCAGAGGACATGGAGTCAGCTGCCATTGAGCAGGACCTAAAAGATCTCCAGCTGTTGGGGCAAGTAAAGATTAGGGAGAGATTTTATGATTATGCACAGGGGAATGTGAAAGCTTTCTGTATTTGCTCTATGGATTTAGATCCTAACAAACCTTCCCTTGCAGTTTTGCTGGGAGAAAAGGTATCTGTTCCCTTAGTCACTATGGGGAGTAAAGTGTCTGTTCCCTTTAACCCCAGTGGAAGGGTGGATGTTCTATACTACTTCCTTGTTGCTGGCAAGAAAGATTACAGGCCCTATTCAGAAGTGAAGGAAAACCTCTGCAGGATATAGCAGGGATTCTACCCCAGGCAAGAGAGCCTGGGGTAGAATGGTACCATGGGGAAGGTATTAGAAAAGTGCCTGAAGCCCCATTATGATACCAGCCCATACAAAAGGTTGAGGGTATTCTCAGGAGTTGAGCCCACCCCACCAGGTTAAGAGGAATTTGACCACTGGATGGTCTTGGCTCTTCAGATGCTACAAGAATGGCAATGCACTGAGTTGGAGAAAAGGAAGAGGGTGGTAGAGAGCTTGCATGTCCCTGCCATTAATGCAGTAATGTCTCTGACTCTTTCCAAGGCTGATGCTACTGCCCAAGATTGCTTGGACATTTTAGAGGGCATGTATGGAGGTACAGAAGACAAAGAGGATTGCTTTTCTACTTCAGAACTACCATGCAGAGGCCTGGGGAAAAGCTCCCTCAATATGCATCCCATCTAGAGAATGTCCTGCTTAAAGCTGTGAGGAAGGGGAAAATCACGGCACAAGACATGGACAGGGCTCAAATTGAACAGATAGTCAGGAGGGCCTTATATTCAGATGTGACTGTGATGAAAATTGGGTTAGCAGAAAAGAGGAGGGACTCTCCTCCCTTAGCTATTGTAATAAAGGGGATCAGGGAAGAAGAAGACCGAGAGGCTATGAAGAGCTCTCTAAGTCACCCCAACAGAGAGCGATTCCACCTCAGATTGGAAGGGAGAATAGTACCAGAGGTTAAGACTCTCCAGGATCATCCAAAAAACCCCAAACCATTGTTCAAAATCCACAGGAACAAAGGAGTAGGGGAGGACACCATGAACCCACCTCAGCTCCAGAGAAGGAGTACCAGACTAGAATCCATGAGCTGGAGTCAAGGCTGGAGGCCCTTCAGACCATACTTGACTCTCCAATGAGGGCTGCTCCCCCCACCCAGAGGAACTGGAGGGGGGAAGAACTGCCCAGACAATACAGAAACAATGTGCTCGCATCAGGAAGAAACACTAAACATTCCAGTGTGTGTGTCACAGGTGTGGAAAGCCAGGGCACTATATGAGAGAATGTAGGTTTCCCCTTGGCCACACACAGGGAGAGGTAGGGAAATCCCAAAATCAGAGGAGCCATGGACGATACAGAAAGGGAGAGCACCTGGGAGCCCTATATGCTGATAGCACTCAATCACCCCAGAACCCATCCAATTGGGCAGGAGACCCTATGGCAGAGAGGTTAGTGGAGCCCAAAACAACTGTCCCAATCCAAATTGAAGGGGTGGCTACCCAGGCCTTATTGGATAGTGGGTCCCAAGTCTCCTTTGTATATCGGAGCTTCTATGATGCTAGGTTGTCATACATCACACTCCAACCATTGGAGGGACTGGAGCTGAGGGGCATAAATAACCATAATTGTCCCTATGAGGGCTATATAGTGGTGACAGTGGATTTTTCCCAACACCTTACTGAGGAAGCCCAGCAGCTAAAAGCTTTGATGCTGGTGTGTCCAGATTCCCAGTTTGGAACCCACATCCCAGTACTATTAGGTACCAATTTGCACATGTTTGGCCGATTGGCACAGGCATCCCAGGTGGCCATGGGCGGCCAAGACTGGCATCCCTCCCCAGATGCAATGCTGTTACAAGCGTACTTTGTAGGGGGACAGCACAGAAGAGAGGTGCTGGATTTAGTTGGGAGATATGGCAAAGGAGCAAAACCCCTATTGAAATACCCCAAGGAGGTGTGAAGGAGTTAAATAACTGCTTGACAGTCGATGCCAACTTTGCACACAGCACAGTGATAATTGAGACCCCAGCAGAGGACCGATTTGTTAGAATGGTGTTCTAACTCTAGATGGGGGATGGACACAGAAAGTGTTTGTTAGGCTGAAGAATGAGTCTAATCACCCTATCCAGTTACCCCCAGGGGTCAGAGTGGCCACAGTGAGCCAAGTGGTTGCTGTGCAGAAAGTGGAACCTAAAGGGAGGTGTACCCAGACTATTGACCCAAATGTTTTCCAGTTTGGGGACTCCCTGATTCCCCCATCTTGGAAGGCCAGATTACAGCAAAAATTAGCAAAATGAGCTAGCGTGTTCTCATGGTCTGAGTGGGATGTGGGGTGTGCAAGGGGAGTAGAACACCATATATGTCTTACAGATGACACCCCGTTCCAGGAAAGATCAAGGAGAATAGCCCCAGATGACTTAGCTGATGTGAGAAAACATTTGATGTGATTTAGCTGATGTGAGAAGGCAGGCAGGGATTATTACTGAATCACATAGTCCTTATTCCTCCCCCATTGTAGTTGTTAGGAAAAAGGATTGGACTGTATGCCTATGTTTTGATTACCGTACCCTAAATTCCAGGACACCTGACCAATATACTTATACCACGAGTTGAGATTGCCCTTGACGTTCTGACTAGAAGTCAATGGTTCTCTGTCCTGGACCTACATAATGAGTATTACCAAATACCCATGACTGAGGTTGACAAGAGTAAACCACATTTATATGTCCACTAGGGTTTTACAAATTTAACCAACTCCCCCAGGGGGTCTCAAGTGCCCCAGCTATGTTAATGGAGAAAAGTGTGGGGCACATGCATATGTTAGAAGTTCTAGTATACTTGGATGACCTGATAGTCTTCGGGGAAACCCTAGAGGAGCATGAAGAAAGGCTACTCAAGGTACTTGATCAGGTAACAGAGTGTGGTCTAAAATTATCATTGGAGAAATGCAAAGTTTGTTAAGCTGAGGTTAAGTATGTTGGGCATATTGTTTCTAAGGAGTGTGTGGCCACATGCCCTGATAAGATACCTGCCCTCACCACCTGGCCCCGTCCAGCTAACCCCAGCCAAAAACAACAAAAGCATGGCTAGGTAAAATACAGTATTTAATAACTGCCAAGTCATTTTATGCTATTAAGGTGTCCATCATTATCCAGGAAGCTTATAGTACCTGGCATGCACACATTTTCATGGACTAGATGCTCCTCTGACTACCACAAGCCCCATTAACTTCCAGCCACTAACTAACTTCTCTTATGTACATGTTTAATATCTGCTGAGTTAGCACTCACACCCCTGATGGTTCCAATAATTTATGATCCTCCCCAACTAAGTCAGGGCTAAATTTGCCAGTTGATGTCAGGAATCACAAAAGATATCCTCAAATGTGTTCAATCCCATCCCTACAGCCTACAGGTGACATACATGACATTTTTTAGGTCACAGCTGATACGATATAACAGATTTATCACGGTTGTTAGACATTAGCCTCTCAGTCTTATTTATAACTGCATGCCTGCAGTTCTAAATAAGGAGTTTGATAAGTCACGGAAACAGAATTGCTAAATAGTATACCATGCAAATAGTACTAAATCTGCACCTACTGGGGCACATAGGCTGCTATCACCAGATATCTGCTACTTGTAAGAGTTTCCAACTGCAAACAATATGAACTGGATTAAACATAGAAAGCTCAAAACACAGGAAGCCCAGACCACATGGCCCTTTCAGTTTCCAGCTTACATACCCAGCACCAAATTTCAACATTAAAATAGAAAACTGCACTTACAGTCAACAGTTTCATATCTACCGGTGTTTGCAAAACTTATAATTGTGTAGAAGGACTAGCTATCAGCTGCATGGTCTGGAGAGAAAAGCAAAGACAGGATAGATAATACCTCTTCCTTTTGACTGCTACAGAATCTATTTGACCTATTGTATGGATAGGGGAATATTACACAGACATGTTGTAAAGCTTCTGCATTGCTTTACAGTTGGATGTAGTCTAACATTATGTTTCCAGAGTTGTTCTGATGTGCAGATTATGCTATGCCCCTAACATCTGATACCTTCCTTTCCTAGTCTTTGGATCAATGTATTAGTTCAGATTAATCAGGTTTCACCTGAGCGCACATCTGTTCTGGGAATTTGCCTACAGGTCTCCAAAATACAAGCCTTTCACCTTCATCTTGACTATAGCTTTCCATCTGTTGGTGGCATGCAAGTACCACCACCTAAAGAGTTACATCACATCATAAGTACTATAAATCACACATTGCACAACCTGGTTCTCAAAGTCATCAATTCATTGGAATAGCAAACTCAACAAACTGACTAAACTCTAGCAGCTAGTCTGAGAAAGATCCAAAGATCCTCCGTATTGTGTACCTGAGTAGATGCAATGTTATATTAAAAAAAAAGCCAGGAAAAATACTTGTCCAGATATGTTTTAAGTTTAGTTAAGTACTTTAACCAGCTCACAGTTGTTTAGCTATGCTGATAGCAATTCCAATTTAGGTTTTCAACCAGATTAAAAATATCTGGCTAATTGGAAACCATTTATCCAGTTATGTCCTCTTTATTAGCACTGACTGGTACATTACGCTCCCATTCAGCATAGGCCTTGCCTGGGCTACCTTTCAATACCAATCCAGTCTTTTATTCTTCCCATGCTGCTACCAAGTGAGTGCAACTTCATAGTTTCTTTTTTTGAGAGCTCTCTCCCCCATAGGCCCTGTTTTTTAAAGTCTGCTTTCATGCATCATGACATTAGGGAAAACTGAGACCAAAAAACTAACACAAGTTTTTGAACTCTTCCCTACCTTCAGGAGACCTGAATCAAGATGCTGATGCTGCTTATGATAATGCCTACCTGCTCTTTCACATATGCAGCCAGTCCAGCAGCAGAAGCTGGAGCAGCCCACCACAGCAGTTGACCCTCTTGTGATCCAAACTCCCAGGCTGCAGGAAGAAGGTGACAAGGAGACAGGGAATGTCTCATCACCATTCCTGCAGGAGTGGGAGAAGGAAGAAGAAGAGGGGCCTGAGGAGGTGTCACAGTAAGCAAACCAACAAATACTGGCGTGCACAAACCAAACTGTGCAAGTCATGAGGGCAGTGCAGGAGTAGCAGATGGCTGTACAGGAACAGCAAACAGAACAACTGGCCATCGTGGCCTCTATCCTCCAGCTGCTTACTCAGTAGCGGGTCCCTATTGCTGCTGCTACAACACATATTAAGATATGCCAAGTCTCTCACCTTGCTGCTGAGTCTGCCAGAACAATTGGGGCAATGTCAGGGAACCAATACCTTCCCCCTCCCAAGGTGCACGGGAAGCTGTAGAACCCCCTGAGAGGAGAACCACATCAGACAGTGCACCACTGAAACAGAGCACAAAAGTGGGGAAATGGTGGGACTTTGAAGAAGGGAATGGGAGTTGAGTTAATAAAAATGTTAGGAACCTAGCACCATCCCTATCTGTTCATATTTTCCATCCCCTTATACTGTAAATAAATGGACACTTTTCACTAAAACACTTGTTGAATTAATCTAGTAGCAGATGGTGTTTGAATCTGGAAGCTTTGTACATCTGGTTCCAGGTCAGACTCTCTATCACTGGCATCTCTGCTCTCTTCCTCTGATGGCACAAGTATTCCTTATTGTGTGACTATGTTGTGGAAAACACAGCAGGCAGTGAAAATGTGACACACCTTGTAAGCAATAGACAGTGAGACCCTTCCCATTTTGTAGGGTCTGGGATGAGGCCCAAGTGTTGTGATCTAGCTTCCGGGTCAGACTGCAGCTTTAGACTGAAGCCCCAGTGTCAGGACCAGGACAGGACGTGGCATCAGCTATTACTGGCATTAGTAGCATGGGATGTATTTCATGTTTGAGTACTTGCCAGGTACTAGTATCCTGGATTGGCTACTTGATGGACCTTCGTTCTGACCCCGTATGGCAACTTCTTATGTTTTTATGTTAAGCAGGATGAATGAGGTCATTTTTTTGTTCATACCATATGGAACAAACCAAAAATGGCCTCTCACAAAAATTTCCAAAACGTTTTTTTTTTTCATCTTTGTTAAAAAATAAAGCTAAAAAAGGGACTCCCTGAGGCCTCCAATCCCTTCCCACCCCCATAAAATCAAACCTAGGGCACAGGGCTTCTCTGGGCCCTTTTGATCCCCTCCTGCCTATTAAAAATCTGGTCTGGAGCCTTGGCCTGTCTGGCTGGGCTTGTGTGAGCCCAGTCATGGTCTCTCCAGGCGCCTCCCACTAACATGGAAACAGGAGCCAGGGCCAGGGAATAAAATTGGTGTCACTTTGGTACAGCATCAGGGCCTCTGGCACCATTTTTAAAGATCGAGGTGCAAGTAGGAGCAGTAGGCGAGCTCCTTCCCTTTCTATCCTTTTAATTCCAGACCCGTGGCAAGGGGAAGAGAGGCATCCAGCCCCCTGTCCATGTTTCCAGGAGGATGGTAGGGGCCCAGGAAGGCCCCCATCTGGGCCTAACTGAGGGCAGCCTGAGTCCCGGGGATGCCTTGGGGGGCTGGAAGGAGAATTTGAGGGGTTAGGGGAAACCTGGTTTGGTTTGTATTGTTGTTGTGGAGGGTCTTTTTAAGTTTAATTTTTTTTTTCTGTTCAAGAAATGAACCAACTAAAAAAACAAAACATTAAACAAATAGAAACATAGAAACAAAAAAATGAACAAAGAAATCAAACCAAACATTTTTGGCAGCACATCCCTGCAAGATGATAATAAATGAATAGATATTCAACCCTTTTCACTCCAAAGCAGAAAATAGTATGTTTGTTTCATTCCCTTATACCTCATGAAGGAGCCAATGTACTACCCCATAGGTTTTCCCACAGATTAGCAGCCTGCTTTGCATTCAAGTTTTCTACCCATGCAAATGAGCAGGGTAGGAAACTTATGTGCAAACTGGAACACTTGGGATGGTAAAATTACTCCACTTCATTAAGGTGTGGTTTTCTTTTTTACGAAATTCAACTGACAAGGATGTTTTTGTGTGCTGTTTTTCACTGGATTTGTATGGATATTTCATCACAGCAGCTTATTAACTCAGAATTGTAGGAAACTTCACATATAGCAGACTACGTTCAAATGTTTACTATTTGCAAAGGAGGAAAGGGGTAAAGTGATTTCCCAAAAGGAGGCTTTGTGCAAAATATGCACAAATTTAGATATTTTTGCACATCGCAGGGTATTTTGCATCTCTGCAGGAAACTCGCTTTTGCAAAATCATTTCGCACTTCAATACATCGGCTTCAGGTAGTAAGTCTTGTCTGTATGTATATATATCAAAAATAACAGTAAACATGTCAAAAGAAATTGCTATGAAAAGTTCACAAAAAGCTGTGACATTATGACATTATAAAGCAGTCACCGTGGCCCTATCACACCATATACCCATTGTCTTTCCTATACTGGTCCTCAAAATGTATGACTTTATGAAACCTTAAACTTATTATTGATATCAAGCCTATAGACATAAGGTTTGCCTTGATGTCCTGAAAGTTGAACAATCTCATTGCTTTAGGAAGCCTGCTTATTTCATGATCAACGCTATTCATCAGTGTTATCAGGAAACATTTACATGTCGTGGGTTAACAATCGCAGCAGTAAATTAATCAAATCATAGTTAATCATTACTAACTCTGAAAATTCATTTCAGTATTAGTTCAATAGGAAAGGGTCGAAACAAACAAGTTCTAAATAGGAAAATCAACACCAAAGGTCTGAACTAGCAAGGATTAAAAAAAAAAAAGTAGCCTCTGTAACCATGCAGCTCTGTCAACAATCTCAATTACTTTTATCCACCTACCTCTGAATCGGACAGGCTCCTTACCCAACATGGGAAGGGACACTCCTTTTGTGAATATTATTAATCCAGATAAACAATGAATGAATGCTAAACTGCCCTGTGCTACAGTTTCTCTTAATGTTACTGCCTTTGCTGCTCCTGTGGATGTAGTAAACAGTTTACTTTACATATTTTGTAGCATTTTTCCCTTCAGCAACAGAATTAATGAAACCAAACTGTATTGGATCTTTATAAGAAAGGAGTGTGTAATTCACTGTGTTTTCCTTAACCTGATACATATAGGAAGGAGCCCTCATCATACCTTATGCATTTCAAAAACGCACAGGTTATACCAATTTTCAAAGCAAACATGCATATACAGTAAATTTGCTTTGAAAGTTTTATAGCACACACAACTAGTCCACACAAAGTTACACCTGGTCTCTTCGGGGCAGAGACATAGCTAGCCTATGGCCAGTATAGCCGCGGCCATAGGCGCCGCTCACCAAGGGCGCCATCGTGCTGAAGCATCGGCAGCATCCCCCCCCCCCCGCACGCAGTGAGATGTGGCGCAGCCCAAAGGGCCGTTCGAGGTGTCGGACTCCTTCTCCACCCTGGCAGTGAGGAGCATAGGGCAGAAAGAAGCATCAGGTTGCTTTTCCATGCCTCGCCTCGGCAGTGACAAACAGCACAGTCCTCAGGGCTGTGAAAAGTATCAGTCTCCTCGTTTCTCTCCTCGCCACAGCAGTGAGGAGCAGCGCAGCCTGTGGGGCTGTAAAACACATGGACCTCCTTCCCCTCATCTCTCTGGTAATGAGAAGCAGTACAGCCCATGGGCCTTCTCCTCCTCCTTACCCTGCTTCTGCAGTGAGAAGCGGTGCGGCCAACAGGAGAAAAAAGAACATCGGTCTCCTCCAAACGTACCCCCTCCTCCCCCCGGCAGTGAAAATCAGCGTGGCCTATGGGGTGGAAGAAGTATTGGCTCCCTTTGCATAGTCCAGCCCCAAAGTCAGAAGCAGGAGCAGCACTGCACACATGAAGGCTGGAAGAAAGCTGAAGAGCCTGATGGTTCCTGGGGGCTAAAGGATGAGGCTGCTGCTGCTCGTGCCCCTTGTGCTTCCAGAGGGGGGAAACAAAGATTGTGTGTCTGTGTTTATGTCTGATTGAGCATGTGAGAAAACATATGAGTGATTGAACATGTGAAAGAGAGCAGATGACCATATGATTGAGCATGTGAGAGTGTATGGGCACGGGCATGAGTTTGAGTACATGAGAGAAAGCATATGAGTGTGTGTGTGTGTGTCATTAAGCATGAGAGAGAGCATATGAGCCTGTGTGTGAGTGACTGAGCATGTGAGAGAGACAGCATATGAGCCTGTGTGTGTATGAGTGAATGAGCATGTGAGAGAGAGTATGAGCATGTGTGTGTGTGTATGTGTGTGTGATTGAGTATGTGAGAGAGAGCATATGAGTGTGTGTGTCATTAAGCATGTGAGAGCGAGAGAGAGCATATGAGCCTGTGTGTGAGTGACTGAGCATGTGAGAGAGACAGCATATGAGCCTGTGTGTGTATGAATGAATGAACATGTGAGAGAGAGTATGAGCATGTGTGTGTTGTGTGATTGGGCATGTGAGAGAGAGCATATGAGCATGTGCGTGTGATTGAGCATATGAGAGAGTGAATGAGCATGTTTGTATATAGTTGAACATGAGAGAGGAAATGTCCGAGCATGTGTGTGTATGTTTGAGCATGAGAGAGAGAAAGCAAATCAGCTTGTGTGTGTGTGTTTGTGTATATATGTGTGTGTGTGTATAGTTCAGCTTGTGAAACAGAGAGGGAATGAGAATGTGTGTATGTATATAGTTGAGCATAAGAGAAAAAGCAAACGAGCATGCTTGTGTGTATATAATTGAGCATCTGAGAGAGAGTGTGTGTATATGTGATTGAGCATATGAGAGAGAGCACATGAGTGTGTGTGTGTGTAGTTGATCACGTGACTGTATGGAGAACGTTTGTGTGCAACAACCTCCCCTCTCCCCACCCCACCTGCTAATCCATGATAATCTCAGGGCATCTGGAAATCAAAAGTTCCCAAGTTTGGAAAGCAAGGAATTGATTTTATCCTTATAGTTTTAATTATTGGGTGTTATTTAATGTATCAGCAGTTTTGAAATATTTTATTGGCATTTTGAAAATGTTATATTAATTTTTAATTATTGGATGTTCTATTTGTCAGGATTGTTTAAATATTTATAATTTTTTATTAGCATGGTCTTAATATTATAATGTATATTTATTGATTTTATTTGATGTTTTATGAGGCATGATGTTTCTATTTTTCCATTGTTGCACTGCATACAGAGTCTGGCTTGTTACGGTTTTTAGTTTAGTTTTTATCTGAATGCTTATACTTACACTTTATGATCTCTTTGTTCATTATTTGGTGAGGATTTGTCAGTGTTCTTCATGTGTGTACAAGGTGAGGTATTCTTGCTAGCATGTAGTTTTGTGTAGGGTCTATAATAGCTTGGCTTGTTCTGTTTTACTAATAGCAAGTGTATTGGTGTTTTAGAGACTGGTGTAATATTTACAGTGTTACCTTTTCATAGGTTGGATTGTTACTGTTTGAGTGCTGGCATGTAGTACTGTTTTGGTGTGGGAGCTCCCTTCAGAACCTCAGTGTTCTGAAGGGAGCTCTGGTGCATGGCCCCCAGCCCAGGACTGGCCCCCAGCCCAGGACTGACACATAAAATAAGAGGAAAAAAAATCCTCAGTATTTGTGAATGAAGGCTCATGGCGCCAGGATCTCTGTATTGGTAATGACTGGGCTGGAAGCCCAAAGGAGCAGGAAGAACCAACCTGCTGGATCACAATAAAATTCAAAGACCCCCACATTTAGCAGAGGTTCCCCACTCATGGTATTGTATATGGTGTTCAGGGTGAGGGAGCACTGTTTTACTTGGCCATAGGTGCCAAATGGCCTGGCTATGGCTCTACTTCGGGGTGTAAACTGTGCATGTTAATTTATAAGAGCAAAAGTACACAATAAGCAACCAAATGTCCGATCTTATACAACTTTATTGTGTAGAAACAATGTATGCAAATGAGCCCGACTCCAGCCGAGTTTCGCCCTCTTTCAATAGGGCTGCATCAGGGGTATTTGCATGTATAGATATTCTATCCTCATCAATGTTGTATATATAAACAAAGGGCATTGCAAGAATGCTCCAGTCTGTGCAGTGCAAGAATCAATTTCTTCAGAGATAACACTCCGGACCTCAGTAGTGCACAAATGCTGTGGTCACTTTCAGAGCGAATTCAAAGTACAATAATGATAATATGTTAATTTATAAGCACATGTTTTAAAATGAAAACTATGCATGTAAATCCCAATTCCACCTCCTCTCCTTCCCCCAGAATGCCTATTTTTTGTGCACATGAAATTAGATTCCATGCAGACTTTTATGTGCACAACCTTCATTCAATTTTACATTTACCCAATTATTATGTGTGTAAGTGGTTTTGGAAATCTCCCCCTAAATGTGAGGAGGGGAAGGCTCTAATCATCTGCGTTGAACCAGAAAGGGCCTCAAATAGGTTCAAAGTAATCCAAGCCATTCATACCGTGACTTGGATGAATCTGAACAATTTTCTGCTGAATTCAGATCTCCATACTTGTCCAGTACGAATCTGTTTCAACCAGTCTGGATATATGCAAATTGCCACCCACCCTTCTACTTGTGCACAGAGGAGTGAGCACCAGCTGTTCCCCTTATCATAGTGGCTAGGCTAAGGGATAATGTTATTATGATTGCACAACCTATATTACTCTGCAGGGCAGTTTTACATAAATAATTCCACCACTCAGCTGGAACTAAAGTGTACCAATGAATGGTAGCAACACACTAATGGTTGTCCAAGAAGAAGGGATGAGAGCTTGGAGCATATAAATACTTGATCTAAAATATTGCAGGTTAACATTAACGTTTGTGTTACACATTTAACAACTCATATTTTATAGGACCCATGAATGCATTTTCTTATAGTAAAATGCAAATGTATTTACACAGGAACCCTTGCTGCATACCACTGTTGTCAGGTGAGTATCAGTTAGCCCTTGTCACTAGGCAACACACAGCATCAAAAAATGTACTCTTCTAGAAAAACTATAGTTGGTGTTTAAGAGCCAATTTCTCTTCTTACTGATATGGTTCAGAATTAACAAGGGATAATTCCAAAATGTAAAGGTATATACTCTAAAGCACCTCCTTCAGGTAGACAGCAAAATAATTATAATAGCCAATTATATTCCTCTCACCAACTATATTCTTTACACTTAAAATTGTGTATAACCATAATAACAACAATAAGATGTATACATTTATGATAATCGCAATGCCTCTGTGGAAATCTCTGTTAACTAATAACTATATGACACTGTGGGAAAGGTAAATGTTCAGTGATTTCTACAAACTCACTTAAGCCTTTTAAATTATCAGTTCAAAAGTATCAAATGTGTATAACAATAATTTAAATGTGAAATTCTGGTCATAATTTTGGGTATGGTTTTACAGTTTGAGCTCATGTGACCATTTGGAGGTACTAGATGAATCCTATGTGTATTCTGATGATAAGCAGGCAGGCAGTTATCCTGGACACTTTGACACTTCCACAGCGGCTCCTGTCTCTCAGGTTAGGCCTTGGTGATTCATTTGACTCTAATAAAGTTAAACAAAATTAAAATATTGACAGAATAGTTATATCTTCTTAGATCCTGAGCACTTGAGATCATTTCTTAAATCTAAAATGTTACTCAGATTGACACTCAGAATGTTTAGACTGATCTTATGGATCAAGAGATATGTTATGTTATAAAGCATTTATTGCTCTGAATATAATAGACTCTATGTTCCATCACCATTATCTTAGCGTTTTTTTATTTATTATTTTCAATTTTACTAGGGATCTGCTTTTTTATATTGTGGGCTAGAGGGAAACTATTGTATATTTAATTATCTGATTCTACTATTTTCATTTTTTTAATTCATTAAGGGCCGGATTTTAAGACATATGCACGGGCGTAGATTTGTGCACGCAACCCGGCACACACAAATCCATGCCCGATTTTATAACATGTGCGCGCAGCCGCACGCATGTTATAAAATCCAGGGTTGGCGCACGCAAGGAGGTGCACACTTGTGCACCTTGCGTGCCCCGAGCCCTAGGGGAGCCCCAATGTCTTTCCCCGTTCCCTCCAAAGCGGTTCCAAAATCGAAGCCACCTTGGAGGGAACTTTCCTTCCGCCCCCCCCCCCCCCCCCCCCCCCTCTGTATGCTTGCTAAAATACCATATCAAATAATAAGTCTCTTAATAATTTTCATTTAAACAAAATTACTTTTATACGGATTGTATTCTCTATTTTTCAATATGATAACTTCACTTGTCCATATGATTTTTTAGTTACAGCTACCACTTCTCCAGCGACTTAGTAATTAAATTTGCTCTTCATTCACTGAATAAAAAGTATCTTTCCAAATTAAAGCTGTTCACAAAGGAAAAAAATTTCACTTTACTTACCAGCTGGATTTCTCCCAACGTGGGAAAACCTTTCCCTAAAGTGTCACATGGCAGTATCTCAGTCCTCAACAAAGAACTTGTCTCTTTTATAACAGTTTCTTCAAAGAGAAGCTACCATTGTTCAATTAACTTACGAGTAATTGTCTCATTGGAACTCATGGACTACAAATAATTAATATGAAATCACCGAATGAGGTGATGCAGGCAATTCATTGGTCTCTTTAGGGATGTGCAGGCCAAAACTTTTTGTTTCAGCACTTTTCAATTTTTTTGTGATTTTTCATTTGTTTTTGTTTTCTTCTCTCTTTTTTTCATTTTGTTTTAACTTTTCATGTTTGAAACTTTGTGCATGTAATTATGTAGTTGCATGCACAATCTTAGGGGGTCATTTTCTAAGGAGTTACCGCAGGAGATAAATTCGCAAATCGCGCTAACAGCCGTTAACGCGATTTGCGAATGCAAATTCCTAATTTAGTATTCAGGGGAGTTGGGGCGGAGTTTATGTAAAGTTATCGTGTGCGGCGAAACAGCCGCAGTGGTAGCGCGGCTCCTAACGCGGCCAATAGCTACAACCCTTTCATTCGCGATACGTTGTGCGCTACAGGCCGGTAAAGGGTTATCGCGGTTCACGATAGTCCCAGACAGCCTCGACCACTCCCCTGGGCCGGCACCACGCCCCGACAAGCTCCCGGAATGCCCCGAAATTCACGCTGCCCACCCGACAAGCCCCCAACATGCGCCCCTTGCAAATCTCCGGGACTTACGCGCGTCCTGGGGCTTGTGCGCGCCGCCGAGCCTATGCAAAATAGGCTCGGTGCATGCAGGGGGGTTTTAAAAAGGTTACGCGCGTACCTTATGCGTGTAACCCTTTTAAAATCCGGCCCTCTGTCTGTAAAGCCCTGTCACACATACACATACACAAAGGCAGGCACCCACACACAAACATAGAGGTAGGAATGCAAACACATACACACACACACAGGCAGGCACACACAAAGGCAGGCATAGGTGGGCATACAAACACACACAGGCACACAAAGGCAGCCACAGACCCATACACAGGGAAACACACATAGATCCCTCAAACACACACACACACATGCACAAAGGCACAGCCACACATACAGGCAGGAAGAAACACACATATAAGAAGGCACAGGCAGACTCACATACACACACATACACAGGCACATGCCTTCAGACATATAGGCAGAGGCACATTTAGGTATAGGCCTCCAATGCCACAGGCACAAGCTGCCACAGGCATAGGCATGCAGAGGCACAGACCCCCATTCCCACAGGCACATACACAGGTTCACACATATGCCCTGAGCAACACTGTTATGTCTGTCCGTGGCCATCAGATGGCGCCCTGAGCAGTGGAAGGGGCACTGTGCAAAGACAATATGCTCTGTCTGCAAAGCCCTTTCTCTCAGACATACACACACACACACACACACACACACAAAGAATCTTCTCTTAATTTGTTGATACATTAAAAGAATATTTATCGTTTGCACTGTTCTTGGATTTTGAAAATATACATCAATTGCGAAACCAGACATCCTAAGCAATGTTGGGTACTTTTCACTAATATGCTCTATTGGCAAAGCACTCTCAGGCTCCCAGGCACAGGCAGGCACAAACACACACTCACACACGTACACAGGCTCCCACACACACATATATACACACACAGGCTCCCACATATGCATGTGCATACATAAACTCCCACTTATGAATACACACTCTCAGGTTCCCCAATCACACACAGGCCTCTGCTCACACACACACATACACAGGAAATCTTCTTCAGGCATCGCCAGACCCTTATTCAGCTGCCATGGCACGAGGTCCACAGTGGCCCTCTCTGTCTTTGGCTGCTCTGGGATGGGGGTCCTGCAGTGGCTCTCTTCGTCTTTGGCTGCCATGGGTTGGGAACTGCAGCATCTATCCTGCAGGCCACTTCCTCTGGTGTTGGGCAGCCCTGATTGCATGAGCCTGAGCCCTAAGTGGATGGGCCATGGCACACCCAGACCCACCCATGACTATGCCACTGTTGTATATTGTGAACTGGTTAAAAGACAGGGAACAGAGGATAAGACTTACTGGTCAGGTCTCTCAATGAAGGACAGAAAACAGTGCAGTGCCCCAGAGATCTGTACGGGAACCAGTGTTTTTTAATCTTCCTCTGTAACAATTGCTACTCAGGATTTACGAGCGTAACCTCTCCGGCACACGCTGAGCCTATTTTGCATAGGCCCGGCGATGCGTGCAAGCCCCGGAACGTGCGTATGTCCTGGGGCTTTGCGAAAGGGGTGGGGCTGGGGTGGGGCCGAGACCTCTGGCATGGTGGCTGTGCCGGAGGATTGCACGCCGGCACTTGGCTGGCGCGTAAACCTACGCCTTCCCGGAGGCAGGCACATCTTATTAAACAAAGGTGAGGGGGGATTTAGGTAGGGCTGGGGGGCGGGTTAGGTAGGGGAAGGGAGGGGAAGGTGGGGGGGGAGGGAACGGGGAAAGCCATTGGGGCTCCCCTAGGGCTTGGCACGCACAAGATGCACAGGCTGCGTGCATGTTATAAAATCAGGCGTACGTTTGTGCACGCCGGGTTGCACGGACAAAGGTACGCCCGCGTGTACCTCTTAAAATCTGGCCCTAAGTGTCTATATACTTTCTGTTAATTATTAAAATAAAACAAAATTTATCATTTTCACTTTTGATCAATTTTAAAATTTATAGTTGATATAGGCAGACAACCCGAGCAATGGCAGGCAGTTTTCACTAGTCTATATATATAAAAACTTGTGTTGATTGGTCAATCACACTGCTGTGTCTGTCTGTGGCCACCATGTGATGCCCTGAACAGTGGAAGATGCTCTGTCTGCAAAGCCCTTTCTTTCAGCCCCCTTCCCCCGTGGCATGGCCAGAACTGAGTTTTTGAGTGGGCCCAATGTTAACTAGAGTGGGCAGTAAGCATACAGGTCTGAATCCTACTAGTTGTGCTCTTATTGATAAATAATGCCTTAGCATGCATCTTACATTTGGTTCCTAAGTATTCTACAACAGCCCTTATGCATCATGAGTGAAACTTTTTAGAATATTCTAACTCTAACTCTGTTATTTCAAACACTTACCAACATTAAAAATTCCTTATTAATCTGTATTAATTTACTTTATATTTATTGCAGTTAATTAAATAAGAATATCAGGTAAAAAAACAAAGAACACAAACATCAGATCCAATCAAGTATGTCATAAAACAAATATCAATGTATTCTTTCTCAAATCCTCTTTCCAGAAAGGCAGAGATCACGTTAACTACAATAAAATAGCTATAATCATGAGACAGGATGCAGAGCAAAACTACAACAGTTCACATTACAACCCAACATGAAAAAAGCAATATTCAAATTCTGAGGTCACCTCAGCAAAAAAAAAAATAAACAAAAAAAAATCAAAGACCCCCTCCACTGCTAAACATTTTGTGAAGTAACATAAACCCCTGAAGAAAAAAAAAAAGGGCGCCTAGAACCTTGCCATACCATATAACGGCACTGACTCTCAGGACTCAAATAATAGCAACCTTATGAAAAAGAAGCAATGCAAATACTACACCAGGCCTTAGAACATTAATACACCACCTACTGGGATAACAGAACAAGCAAGACTGCTACAAATCCCTACAGAGAAAATACACGATAGCAGCAATACTGCACCTCAGTCGCACACAGGCAGAACACAGACTGACCCTTACCTAATACAGAAATAAGGGACTGCAATTTAGAAATAGAAACATGCAAACAAAACTGAAATAGGAAGCCTGAGAAACCAAACCCTGAACAGTGGAAAACCAAAGAGCAAAATACAAAATTATAAGAAATACATATACTCAAAGATGGCATTTTCCATTTGCTAAATTCTCAAAATATTTTTTTTACCTTTGTTGTCTGTTTTTTTTATTTTTCTAATCAGTTGGTCCAGGTCTCTTTTTTCCACTTTCCCCTTGTCAGTTTTTTCCTTATTCTTTCGCCAGGGTCACTCTTCTCTTTCTGCTTCTTCTCCCTCCTTCCTAGCTTCTTCCCTTCCCCTCTCTCTCTCTCTCTCTCTCTCTCTCTCTCTCACTCTCTCACACACACACACACACACACACACACACACAAACAAAGGCTCATGCTTTCTCTCACATACTCCCTTACACACACAAGCTCTAACTCTCACATGTTCTACTACACACACGAGCTCTATTTCACACATCCATTCTCACTTACTCACACCCAGGCTCCCAGTCTTACATACAAACACCCGGGCTCCCATTCTCACATGCAGCCTCCCATTCTCACACCCAGGCTCCCATTCTCACATACTCACATGCAGCCTCCCATTCTCACACCCAGGCTCCCATTCTCACATACTCACATGCAGCCTCCCATTCTCACACCCAGGCTCCCATTCTCACATGCAGCCTCCCATTCTCACACCCAGGCTCCCATTCTCACATGCAGCCTCCCATTCTCACACCCAGGCTCCCATTCTCACATACTCACATGCAGCCTCCCATTCTCACACCCAGGCTCCCATTCTCACATACTCACATGCAGCCTCCCATTCTCACACCCAGGCTCCCATTCTCACATACTCACATGCAGCCTCCCATTCTCACACGCATGCACCAGGGCTCACCGCCAAACCCCTTCTTCACCACCATGGAGATGAGCTCCCATGGTGGCCTTGCTTCAGCCAGCTGGATGACTTCTTTGCCACCACAAGGACAGCTTCCCATGATGGCCTTGCTTTGACCGGCGGGATGGCGTCTTCGCTGCCACAGGGACAGGCTCCCATTGCAGCCTTGTTTTGGCTGGTGGGATGACTTCTTCACCGCCACAGGGATGGGCTCTTATAGTGGCCTTGGTTCAGCCAGGGGAATGACTTCTTCAGCCACCATGATGAATGGGTTGGCAGTGGCTATTCTTCATGCCTTGTTTGGTATCGGGCAGCACTGATTGAGTGGGCCTGAACCCAAAGTGGGTAGGCCATATCCCACCCAGGCCCACCTGTGGCTATACCACTGCCCCTCTCAACACACAGACACACACACACACACACACACACACACACACACATAGCCTCTTCTCTTAATTTGTTGATACATTAAAAGGTTATTTATCTTATCCACTTTTATTTGCTTATGAACCAGACAACCTGAGCAGTACCGGGTACTTTTTGCTAATATGCTCTGACTGCAAAGCCCTGTTTCTCAGGCTCCCAGGCACTGGCACAGGCAGGCACACACACACACACACACACACATATAGGTACAATCACATACACAGGCTCCCACGTATGCACATACACACACACACAAGGCCCCATACACGGACACACACACAGGACATCTTCTTCAAGCACTGCCAAACTCCTTTTTCAGCCACTGGTCAGTTCTCTCAGTGGAGGACAGTAGTAGTGCAGTCCCCCAGGGATCTGTACTGGAACCAGTGCTTTTTAATCTTCCTCTGTAACAATCACTATTTAACGCTCTCTACAGTTGGATAAGAAGAGACATCTAATATACTGAAAATGTAATTTGTAGAGAAGTTCCCAAAGTGTTTATATGCATTTTTACTTTTGCTCAGTTTTAAAATTTATAGCTGTTATGAACCAGATAACCCGAGCAATGCTGGACAGTTTTCGTTAGTATTGATATAAAAGTCATTGGACCTGATTTACTAAACCTTTTTCCCATAGATACAGAATGGGGGAAAAAAGACCTTGGTAAATTAGATCCACTGGGTTTTGTTCAAAAAGGACTTCCCCCCTAGTCCATGCCTATAGAAAAATCTTTATTGAATAAAGTCAATGGGCTCCTAAGCCTTATTGTAATCTCTTCTTGAAGAATAAAAATATATGTCTGGAACTCTAGCATTGATTCTTAAGTCCTGAAAATAATTTAACTAGAAATGCAATAAAGGAAAATTAGTTTCTTACCTGATAATTTTCATTCCTGTAGTACCAAGGATCAGTCCAGACTGCTGGGTTATGCCTCCCCTCCAGCAGATGGAGTCAGAGAGAAAACTGAAAGCACCCCCTAGATATACTGGTGTGCCACCTGCGATCCCTCAGTATAATCGATAACAAAGCAGATCAAGTAGTAACATTTTCCTGAAAACCTAAACAAACTTATCTCCCTATTGTAATAAAACAGAAGTGAAGAACAACTTACTGTATAGAACAGAGAACAAATAAATGACACTGTTAGAAAATACGTAACACAGACAGAAGTATGAGCGGACTCTCCAGAAACGGGCGGGCGTCTGGACTGATCCTTGGTACTACAGGAACGAAAATTATCAGGTAAGAAATTAATTTTCCTTTCCCTGTACGTACCAGGATCAGTCCAGACTGCTGGGATGTACCCAAGCCGCCTTAACTGGGGTGGGACCCGGAGAGTCCCGCTCGAAGCATGCTGCTCCCAAAGGACTCTTCTGATGGACCACGCACACCCAAGCTATAATGCCTAGCAAAAGTATGCAAGGATTTCCAAGTGGCCGCCCTGCAAATTTCCTGGCTAGAAACAAACTGGCTTTCGGCCCACGAAGTCACCTGAGAACGCAGTGAATGAGCCTTAAGCCCATCCGGAACCGATTTACCACAACCAATGTATGTGGATGCGATTGCGCTCTTCAACCATCGAGCAACAATTGCCTTGGAGGCCTGAAGACCCTTCCTGGGTCCATGCCACAACACGAATAGGTGATCCGACCTCCGAAAATCATTAGTAACCTCCAGATATCGTAGGAGCACCCAACGGACATCCAGACGTCGCAAGTCCCGACCTTGAGATGACCGGAGGTCCTCCTCCGAAAAAGAAGGTAATTCCACCATCTGATTAACATGGAATGCTGATACCACCTTTGGTAAGAAGGAAGGAACGGTACGCAAGGACCCTCCCAACTCAGAAATACGCAAGAACGGCTCCCTACATGAAAGAGCCTGGAGCTCCGAAACACGACACGTAGACGAAATGGCCACTAGGAAAACTGTCTTAAGAGTTAAATCCTTCAAGGAGGCCCTCTTAAGAGGCTCAAAAGGGGCCGAACAGAGACCACGGAGAACTAAGTTCAAGTTCCAGGAAGGACAGGAGGTCCGCCGAGGAGGACGCAAGTTCCTAACGCCTTGCAAAAAACGCGCCACATCCGGGTGACACGCAAGGGAGTAACCTTCAACCGTACCTTTCAAGCAACCCAGTGCCGCCACCTGAACCCTAAGAGAGCTGTAGGCCAACCCTTTCTTCACCCCATCCTGCAAAAACGTAAGGATATGGCCCACCGAAGTCTGTCGCGGCGAAATCCTTAAGTCCGAGCACCACGAGTCAAAGACCTTCCACACTCTAGCATAGGTAAGGGTAGTCCAAGATCTGCACGCCCTAAGAAGGGTAGAAATAACCGCCTCTGGGTAACCTTTCCTCCTCAACTGCCGCTGCTCATAAGCCAGGCCGCCAGACAAAAGCGATCTGCCTGATCGAAACATACCGGACCCTGGTGAAGTAGATTCGGAAGATGACTGAGACGCAAAGGCCTGTCCATCGCCAGATTGATGAGATCCGCGAACCACAGACGTCTTGGCGACTCCAGGGCCACCAGAATCACTAGACCCCGATGGGATTCTATGCATCTTAACACCTTTCCCACCAGGGGCCATGGCGGAAACACGTAGAAGAGAACGTGAATAGGCCATGGAAGCACTAGCGCGTCCACCCCTTCCGAACCTTGCTCTCGCCTTCGGCTGAAGAAACGCGCCGCCTTTGCATTTAGCCGAGTCGCCATCAAGTCCAGATGTGGCAACCCCCAACGCTGGGTTATGAGACCCATCGCGGCGGCCGACAGCTCCCACTCTCCGGGATCGAGGTGCCTCCGACTGAGATAATCCGCCTGAATGTTGTCCACCCCTGCAATATGGGTGGCCGCGATGCGGGACAAATGACGCTCCACCCAGGCCATCAACAACGATGCCTCTGTCGCGACCGGACGACTTCTCGTGCCTCCTTGTCGATTTATATACGCCACCGTGGTTGCGTTGTCCGACAGAACTCGCACTGCCTGACCGCTCACCATCGGGAGGAGTTTGACGCAATGCCAGACGGACCGCTCTGGTCTCCAGCCGATTGATGGACCAAGATGCCTGACGGGGAGACCACGTCCCCTGGAGCGCTCGGGACTGACACACAGCCCCCCCCAGCCGGAGAGACATCCGGAGAGACAGCCCCCCAGCCGGAGAGACATCCAGCATCTGTCATCCCTGTTATCCAAGATGGTGGTTCTAAGTCCATCCCTTGCAGAAGATGGACCGGGTTCAGCCACCAATCGAGGCTGGACCGGGCTGGTTCCAGCAATGGCAACTCCATGTCATACAGCTCGGACCTGGGATCCCACCGAGACAGTAGCGCTCTTTGTAAAGGCCGCATATGCGCAAATGCCCAAGGCACCATCTCCAGAGTAGAAGCCATATGCCCAATGACTTGCAAATAATCCCATGCCGTGGGTAACAGTAGATCCAAGAGGTTCCGCACCTGCTGCATCAGGTTGACCATCCGCTGATGCGGTAGAATTACTTTGCCCAGTATAGTATTGAACCGAGCTCCCAAAAACTCCAAGTGTTGGGTCGGGCTCAGCCTGCTCTTCGCGAAGTTGACTACCCAACCCAGCGCCTGAAGTTGCTCTACCACCAACCGAACCACCCGCTTGCACAAAGCCTCCGACTTCGCCCGGATGAGCCAATCGTCAAGATAGGGATGAACCAGTATTCCTTGACGGCGCAGAAAAGCTGCAATGACCACCAGCACCTTGGTGAATACCCTGGGGGCCATTGCTAACCCGAACGGAAGGGCACAAAACTGAAAATGGTTCCCTAACACCTTGAACCTCAGGTACCTCTGATGATGTCCTCGGATTCCGATGTGGAGATACGCCTCGGTTAGATCCAAAGAAGCCAAAAACTCTCCCTTGTGGACGGCCGCAATAACAGACCGCAACGTCTCCATACGGAAACGAGGAACGTGTAAAGCCTTGTTTACCCGCTTCAAATCCAAAATCGGTCTGAACGCGCCCTCCTTCTTAGGAACCACGAAGTATATGGAATACCTTCCCGTCCTGCGCTCGGCCGGGGGGACTGGAATTACCGCCCCCAGTGCCCGCAACTGATCCAAGGTTTGGAAAATCACCAGCCGTTTTTCCGGAGGACCGCATGGGGATGTCATAAAAAGATCCCGGAGCGGACGAGCAAAATCCAACTCATAACCGTGACGTACGACGTCAAGGACCCACTGGTCCAAGGTGATCTTGACCCATTCCTCCCAATACAGGAACAAGCAACCTCCGACGCGCGGAATGGAGGAATGGGTCTGCGCGCCTTCATTGAGTAGCCTTGGTGGGGGTAAATCCCTGCGAGGATCCCGACCGCTGAGGCCGACGTCCCTGAAAGGAAGGAGACCAAGATTGAGACCGTGACGCTTGCTGTCGTTGGGGAAAGGATCCGCCCCTTCCCATATGGAACCGGCGCTGACCCCGCAGACGGCCCCTAGAATTCCCTAAGGACCGAAATTGTCGGGGCCTATCCTCAGGCAATTTATAAACCTTGTTGTCTCCCAAGTCCTTGATGAGCTGGTCCAGCTCGGCTCCAAATAACAACTTGCCCTTGAAGGGGAAGGCACCTAAACGTGACTTAGAAGAGGCATCTGCTGCCCAGCGACGGAGCCACAGCAGCCGCCTGGCTGAAACCACAGAAGCCATAGTGCGAGCCGAAGTCCGTAACAAATCATATAAGGCATCCACTGTGTAGGCCACCGCAGCCTCCACACAGTTTGCCTGCTCCGCTATGGCCAGCGGGAGATCCTGCGCTGTAAGCAGCTGTTGAATCCAGCGAAGAGCGGCTCTCTGCATCAAACTGCTACAAGCCGCCGCTCGTACCCCTAAGGCCGCAACCTCAAAGATACGCCGTAAGACAATCTCCAGCTTTCGGTCCTGGAGATCCTTCAACGCTATTCCCCCCATCACGGGGATGGTAGTGTGCTTAACTATGGCCGCTACCGCCGAGTCCACCGAGGGAGATTTGAGAAGGTCCAAAGACTCCGCCGGCAGGGAATACAACTTGTCCATAGCCCGGCTAACCCGCAACGACGCTTCTGGCATATCCCATTCCTTAGAGACAATCTGAAACACTTTGGGATGGAAGGGAAAGGCTTGTGGGGGGAGGCTCGCAGCCCCGCCAGTGCCACATCCCCCATGGAAGTGTCAGCTTCCTGGTGCGGGCCCGATATTTACAACTCCTTCAGAACGTAAGAGATTAGATAATTTAACTCGTCCTTCCCAAACAACCGAAGGACTTGAGGATCATCCCCCTCAAGAGACCCCTGGCCGTCTGCATCCCCCGTCCCTGGCGCCTCCGGGATATCCGGAGCAGGATCCAAGTCCCCTGAGCTACTGCTCCTTCTTGAGGGTGGGGGCAACGAGCCCCCGCTGACCCCCGATCCGGTGCTGCCGGTGCTGTCCTAGGGATCTTAGGAGGACTGGGACCCTCCGGCTCCCAACCCGCTTCCGCCTCCAAAAAGGCTTTGTGCATCAGCAGCACAAACTTGGAGGAAAAGGGAACCGGCCATTTAAAAGGTTCCTTCACGGGTCAAGCAGGGGGGGGGGCCGAGGGGCTCCCAAATCAGACGCGCTCTGTGGGCTGAGGGCCGGCGGCGAAGCAGGAGGGGAATCTTCCTCCTCCGAAGCTGTTTCCTCAGCTGTCTCTGCAAGCCGCATGCTTAAAATGGCCGCTGGCTCCCTCTCCGATGGGGGCGGGCCCGAAACTTGGGACCCAAGCACACACCATTGCCGCGCCGAAGACAGAAGAGAAGAGACGCTGTGGGCAGCGCTCGGCCCCCGAGAGGGTCCCTCGCCCCCGGGAAGACATCGGGAACAGAGACCCTCTCGGGAGAGTCGCGCCCCCGCCTTCCCACAGGCCGTGCAGGCCGAAGATCGCGGCATCAACGAGCAGGGCAGAAGTCACAGCAAAGCGCGCCAAGGTAAGCACACTGCCACAAGGCAGCAAAAACTCACCGGGTGAACCAGCCACCCTCTCCGGGGTCCCAAGGCTAAAGTGCGGCAGGCCAGGGCAATAAGAAATAAGCACACAGCCCGCCCCCAGCAGGACTCACGTGGCCTCTGAATCTTTATCTAATTTAATAATACTTTTTTTTTTTTTTTGTATAAACGGAAACGGAACTGCGATTACTCAGCCCCCTTCAGAGGCAAGCCTCTGGAAACCGACAACCGTGAGGGGGGAGGGTGACTGGCCCACCGGTAATCTCTCCCCCTGCGCCTAATGGGACAGCAACAATCTGGGAAAACAGTTCGAGGGCATTGCCATGCAAGGCCTGCCTATAACCCTGCTACCACGCTGCGCGGAGAACAGAAGAAAACTACCACTTTGGGTTTTTTTTTTTTTTGTACAAAAGAAAAAAAAGAAGGAAACAAAACTAGTTGATCTAGTCAGGGAAAGTTTAACCAAGAAAACCTGAAAATCCCAGAAGACTTTGGATGAGACCAGGACAGCAGGTAATGCCTCTCGATC
This sequence comes from Rhinatrema bivittatum, assembly GCF_901001135.1. Classification (NCBI taxonomy): domain Eukaryota; kingdom Metazoa; phylum Chordata; class Amphibia; order Gymnophiona; family Rhinatrematidae; genus Rhinatrema; species Rhinatrema bivittatum. The sequence goes on from NC_042621.1 coordinate 188,736,281, forward strand.
TGCTGGAGTCAGAAAAAATACTGAGGGATCGCAGGTGGCACACCAGTATATCTAGGGGGTGCTTTCAGTTTTCTCTCTGACTCCATCTGCTGGAGGGGAGGCATAACCCAGCAGTCTGGACTGATCCTGGTACGTACAGGGAACTATTCAAGAAATCATAAAGACTACACATTACTTACAATAAGAGCAATCCCTACCTATTGCTTATGAAAACATCATCTCAATAGTGAAAAGGACAATGTATATTTAAAAACTAAGGGGTGCATTTTCAGCAGCTACAAAATGAGGTGACTAGATTCCTTGGGGCAGGGGGAATTTCCCCCCCCCCCCCCCATACTGGGTAAATCTAGCTGACTAGTTTTAGCCACTGAAAAAGTGGGTGGCCCCCAGAGGCATTCCTAAGGTCTGGGAAGCCCTTAGCTAACCTATAGCACACAAAAGGTAGGCCACTTAGTCTTAGGAGAATTGTCAGCCACAACTTGGTGCTGCTGAAAATTATTCCAAGATTGCCAGCTATCAGGTAGAATTTAAAAGCCCTGCATGCACCAAAGCAGGAGATATGTGTACAAGTTGGGCTGGCGCACTGAGTGGGCTTTATAAGAGCCCATGGACACATGTATCTCCCGTTGCGTGAACAAGTGAAAGGTTTCTAAAAAGGGGTGGAAAGTAGGCTTGGTCTGGGTGGTGCATGGGCGTGTTGGGGGTCTGGCCAAAAAATGTGCGTGCAAATACTTAGTTGCACAAGCGCACCCCGGAGCCCCTGCTATATAAATTTGCTTCTGCTATGGAGGACATGTAAGTAGTAAAATAAAAAAATTTAGGAGGCAGCAGGATTTTAAGAGTTGAGGTTTACAGGGGAGAAGGATGACTATAAAATTAGGGGGATTGCAAGTCCTATCCCAAAATTGGGCAAACTGGGAAAACAGAGTATAGCATTGGCATGTGACACTTGTAAAATTTCTCCGACTTATGCAGTAGACATGGGATTTGCAAGCCCATGAACGCATCCATATAAAATTGTGCGAACATATACACACATTCAGCGTATTTTATACATGCGTGCATATATACGTGTATGTTATAAAATTGATGCATCGCTGGATGCGAGCCGGCATACACATGTACATATACACCCACGCAGCTGTTTCAAAGTTATCCTCCCTGTTTTAACCTCTGATGTTAGGATCCCACAGACCAGCTAAAAATTCCCTTTTAGGACTCATTAAAGTTTTGGGCCAGTTTTCTATTAGTGTTTTGCCCCTGAAAATAATGGAATGTTTTCATTGATGAAGCTGATGCTAGTGTTGCATCAGATCTTTCCACCATGAAATTAAAACAACTAATCGCTCTTTTTTAATGAGAAAAACAATGATTCATCTAGATTTTATAAGGAAATAACAAGGTCTTATGCAAGATTCCATTTGTTGATCAAAATACGTTATTGAGCTCTTGACCAACTCAAACAGGACATGTCTTGTGGGTGTAAGGGATCTTAGCAACAGCATAAATACATTCATTGTCAGACCTAAAGACCCAATAAGTACATTGTGTAAACTCATGAATAGAGTCTATTAGCGCATCTTAAAATAAATATATTTCTTATAATATAATAATATTTTAATGTTTCTTGGTTACATTCATATTTGCAGTGACTACAGTTTGCAGAATGACTATTTACTTATGATAGTGATAATCCCAAAGCAAACGCCCCTTCCTAGTACAAAGAGAATAGTGATTGCATGCACTTTTGTACATGTACAAGTCATTGGCCTAGAATCTTAGTTTATTACTAAACACATACTCCTTTATCTTAAAAGGATATGTTTACCTGCCTCTCATGCTTTCTTTATATATAGTCTTGGAAATGAAAACAGATGTTTAAAGTTCAAAAAAAGGTTTCCTTTATACAAAATATAATAGGGTTCGGTTTATTCTAGTTATTGACATCAAAGTGTAGCTAATTAGGTGGGGTGTTTTTTTTCTAATTTTCATAAACACATGAAAATGATTTTCACTAGAATTGTATATTGACATAACACTTCCAGTATTGGAGGAACAAACGGCTGTCTCACCTGCCCAGTTTTCTGAACAATAAATAAGACTCTAATGTGCTCTTCTTTTAACTTTCTACACAGTACCCTAGGAATTGAACACAATTTAAACACATAACAAAAGGGTGAATAGGTTTCATTTTCGAATTTGAATCATGTTGAACTTTTTTTTTTTTAATTTCATTCTTTACAAGGACAGTTAAATGCCATCTGAATTGCATTTATTATTATTAGGTTCCAGGATTGTAGTACTGTGTATCGCAAGTAGGATACGCTGTAATCTAGATATCAGTTGATGAGAGTAATACAATAGCATTTAAGTTGAAGAATATGCATCTCGTGTTTATCTGAACTACGTACATATTGGGGAAAAAGTCAACCAGCATGCTCTGCTGCCTTGTTTCATTTCCAGTGTCAAACATTTTGTTTGCTGACCATCATGCTAAGCAGGAAGCTTCAAATGAAAGCTATGAATTCTATGCAGCCCAGAACAAAAACAATGCACAAAAGGGAAAGTAATACATTAAAATTATTTAGGAAGAAACCACTAGGATTGCAATTATGTTTTTCCTACAGAAAAGGGCCAATATTATATATTTTATTATTGCAAAGCAAACAGGAGAAGGACAATTTTCAAAAGACATTTGTCCAGATAAATATCAATTTATATCTGAATATTGCCCACATTTGACCCAGAGAAAAGTAGGTGCAGTGTTCCAAAGTGTGTGTAATTAAGAGCAGGTTTTCCCAAGAGCATTTTTTAGGTCAAGGATGTTACGATCCCCCCTGTTGCTGCGCTACAGGAGGTATCTTACCTTTCCTCCGGAGGCCGCTCCGAAGCCAGGGCCTCGCCTGTGCACCATCCAGGACTTGCTCCAGGGCCTGGGAGGCCTAGCTGTTCCTGAGGCCTGCCTGTGGCTTGCATGGCTCTATTTTGGGAGGGAGGGAGGCGGGGGCGGCCTTCTCCCTAGGGGCCGGCCCGCAGCTCTCTACCCCAGTTATAGGGCCAGCAAGGGGCGGTCCTGGCAAACTCCTCCCAGGGAGTTGCCTACATCCTGCAGTATAAAAGGACTCTTATTTCACTTACAACTGGCCTTTGGATTGAGTGCTACAGTTGTCTGTACCTCCTCCTCAATCCAGGTCCTCCGTGGTCTTGCTTGTGTTGATGGCGCCTTGTCTCGTTCTGTCTTGCCTTGATGTCTGCTACCTGATGTCTGCCTTGATGTGTTACCTGATGTCTGTTCCTGATCCTATGCTTGATCCAGTTCCTGATTTTCCCACTGAACCCTGCTTCAGGCTGCCGGTGTGCAGCAATCCCCTGCTTCAGGCTGCCGGTGTGCAGCAATCCCCTGCTTCAGGCTGCCGGTGTGCAGCGAACCCTGCTATAGACTGCTTGTACTGCAGCTACTTGCCTTACCCCGGTCCTGAATGCTAGCACCTTGTTCCTGTATCTTCAAGATGTCCTGGTGCCTCGTGGCAAGCCATGTCGTGGTCCGTGACCAGCCCCGTGGGCGGGCTGTGTAGGGCGCTTCGTGATGCAAGCCATGCACCTCGTTCCTAATCTGTGAGAAAGCCTTACCTTATTACTGAAGGCAACCTCTGTAGTGGTCCGTGACCAGCCCCGCGGGCGGGCTGTGTAGGGCGCTCCATGTTGCCAGTCTCGTACCTCGCCCTTGAGTCTCCTGTATGCATCTTACCTCGTTCCTTGTCTCTGATGTCTCTGCACCAGTCCTTGTCTCTGCACTGGCCTACGCCTAGATGTCTTCCGTGTACTATGGGCTCTGTCTGCCCTCGTTCTCTGTCCGGCCTGCCGCCCTTTGCTGTTACCCAGCGGCAGGTCCGAAAGGGCTTGGAATAGTCGGAGGACCGTTCATCAACCAACATTGCGTTGCTGGTTGTCATGGGCGTGCAGGTCCGGCTGAGGGTCAGACTCCGCTCCTGAATCCCTGCCTCGGTACACGCCTGGCTCACCATGCCAGCACTGGCTCACCTCCCACGGTGTGGCTGGGGCTCCTCCCTAGCTCTCGCCGTGGCCCAAGGGCTCACATCATCTGCTTTAGAGACGGCCGTGTTCCTTGCGCCAATGATATGTACCCGAGGGCGCCCAGACCCTCGGCCCGTCAGCGGTGTGGTGGACATGCCCGTAACAAAGGAGGAATATAATATGTGTAGACTGTATTTTAAAATCTACATGCATTATTTTCAATGGAAAAAAAATATTGCATGAAAGGGGGAAGTACAAACCTCTGTGAATACGTTTTCCCTGGGACAATTTTCAAAGTGAGAGCACACGTACATTCATTTTGAAAATTGGTGCAAAGATGGTGGATAAAAAGCACAAGAGCCGTAGCCAGGCTATTTGGCACCTATTTGGCACCTATGGCCAACTTGAACATAGCACATGACCTCATGAGCCAGGACACTCTGATAAATGGAGCTTTCATTTTAATCCAGCAGGTTCCTCCTGCCCCTATGGGCTTCCAGCTCAATTGGAACCAATACAGGGATCCTGGTGCCATAAGCCTACATTCAAAAACTGAACTGGAAACCCCAAGAAACCAGACTCTGCATGCCATGCAACACCAGAGCAAGAGAAATAGAAATACATTTTCTCCTGTATTGTGCAAAATGAGATATGAGCTTCACATTCCCAAAGTCGACAGAGTCCAGCCACTAAATTGAATATAAAATGATTTTTTCTACTCTGGCTGCCTGGACTTTTATTTTCTCCTCCTATTGCTTTCCTCTTCTCGGTCTCCTAACTCCTTTACAGAGTCTCCTGTTCATTTTCTGTTTCATCTCTCTCCTGTTTCTTCAGTACCTCCTGATGCCTCTGACTAATAATATCAATCTATCCCTTTTCTTCTCCTTTTTCTTCTTTCTCTTTATCTCTATCTCTCTATTCAGTCTTCTAGATTTCATCCTCCCTTCTCTCTCTCCAGTTCTCTGTGCCAATCCTACACCTCCCCACATCTCCCCTCTATTGCCCTCTCTCACTCCTTCATCATCCCCTCACTGAGTTGCTCCTTTTACCATCTCCAGCTCCCCTTGTCCTTCCCTTCAACAGCTGCATCCTTTCTTCTGCTCTTGAAAACCCTTCATCTCCAAATCCTCCTCTTCCCCTCCCCCTTCCACAGTCATCTTCCAACCAATCAAACCTTCCACTCTTGCCTAGGGCTGGTGTATAGGTATTAAGCACCCTAGGTGAACCTTACAGCCTTGCACCCACCTCCTCCCCAGTTGTACCCTTCCCATTCATAATTCAAAATTATGCATTTACAATAACAGATTTTACATGAGAGCCTTCTGAGGTAAAAAAAATAAATAAATCACTTATAGCTTGTATATTATATATACATGTACTGCTGTGGTGCCAACCAGAAACCCTGCAAAAAAATAAAAAAAGACACTTGGAACCCATATGATATTAGGCCAATGGTAATGCATGTTGGGTGTATTCAATACAAAGCCATGTATTGAATTGCAATACAATTTTGTAAATCTCCCATATCAAAACAGCCCTAACTGCCAGCACTCAAACAGTAAATGTCCTACTTATGAAAAGGGCCCAAAAAAACAACAAGGTAGGCAATCTAAAAAAAGCCGTGAGCAAGCGTAAGAAAGTAGATGCCAAAGAAAGTCCTCTTCAATTTGGGTGGTTTTATTGTTTTTATGCGTCTCCAGCCATTAAAGAAATTGAAAAAGATTTCTTTGGCATCTACTTTCTTACGTTTGCTCACTACTTATGAAAAGGTAACACTGTAAATATTACACCAGGTCCTAAAACATCAATATACCTCCTATTAGGAAAACAAAACAAGCAAGGCTGCTATAGATCCCTACAAAAAACATACATGCTAGCAGAATATTTCACTTCTGTCACATGTATAGAACATAGACAGACCCTCACTAAATACAAAGGGGGAGATTTTAAAAGCCTTGCACGTAAGTCCCAGGGCTTTGCTTGGGGGGGCGTGTTGGGGGCGTGTCGGGGGCGGCGTGGCATTCGGGGGCATTCCGGGGGCATGGCCGAGGCCTCCAAACCAGCCCCCGGGCTGGGGAATGGTGTGCCGGCAGCTGGCCAGTGCACGCAAGTTACGCTTGCCTCAGACGGGTAGTTAGGGCTGGGGGGTGGGTTAGGTAGGGGAAGGGAGGGGAAGATGGGGAGGGCCAGAGAAAATGTTCCCTCCGAGGTCGCTCTGATTTCAGAGCGACCTCGGAGGGAATGGAGGCAGGCTGCTCGGCTCGGTGCACGCAGGTTGCACAATTGTGCACCCCCGTGCGCGCGCCAACCCTGGATTTTATAACATACGCGCAGCAGCGCGCGCATATTATAAAATCGGGCGTTGATTTGTTCGCACTGGGTTGCGCGAACAAATCTACGCCTACGCATAACTTTAAAAATCTACCCCCAAGTAAAGAGACCATAAATTATAGATAGAAATATGCAAAAACTGAACTGAAAACCACAAAAAGTCAGACTCTATATGTAGTGCAACAAGGGAAAAACAGAAACATCGCCATTCCTCATAAAATACCAAACAATAAAATAAAGAAATATAAAACATCAATCATAATAGTAAAACCATACTAATAAAAAGAAATATTTCAAAACAGTTAACAAATAGAATAACATCCAGTAATTAAAAACTCATATAAAACTTTTCCTCATGGCAATAAAATATTTCAAAACAGCAGATACAATAAATAATACCCAATAATTATAACTAACAGAGATTAATAATCCCCAGCTTTCCATACCTGGGAACCTTTGATTTCCAGGTGCTCTAATATTGTCAAGGATTAGCAGGATGGTAGGGGGAGCTGTTTGTTGAACACAAACATTCTCCCCTCTCATGGTTATTCTCTCTCTAACTCACATTCTCAATCATACATACACACGCTTGTTTACTCTCACATGCTCAATCATATTCACACATGCTCGTTTGCCTTCTCACATCCTCAGTCATACACATGAACACACTCATACACACATAAACTCTTTGCTCTGTCTCTCATATGCTCAGTTATACACACACAAACACATGCTCATTCGCTTTCTCTCACATACACTATTGCACACACATGCTTGCTCACTCTCTCTCAAATGCACAATCATGCACACATACACATTCGCTCAATCTCTCTCACATGCACAATCACGCGCACACTTGTTTTCTCTTTTACATATATAATTATACTCTCATACATGCTAGTTTGCTCTCTCACATGCTCACTTATACACACAAACAAATGCTTGTTTGCTCTCTCACATGTTCAGTCATACACACACAGACATACACACAAGCTCTGCTTTCACACATGCTCAATCATATACACATGCTCATTGGCTCTCTCACATGCTCAATCATACACACAAATGTTTGTTCACTTTCTCATATGCTCCACTCTCTTTCATATGTGCTCAATCATACACACTCATGCCCTTCACTTTCACATGCTCAGTCATACACACACACACACAAAAACGCTCATTTGCTCGTTTTCACATGCTCACATACACACACATGCTCCTGTGCTGTCTCTCTCATACACACATGATCAACCATACATACAAACATGCTCATTTGCTCTCTCTTACACATGCTCAGTCACAAACACACATACACATACATGGTTCATTGCTCTCTCCCTCACACAAACACACACACACATGCTCCTTCTTTCTCTCTCTTTCTCTTTGCAGGCATGCTTCTTCTTACTGCAGGGGTGGTATGGGAGGCCTTTGGTGGGTTTTGGTCCACGGGCCACGTTGTTCTTAAATACGAGGGAGGTGAAGGAGGCCCATATTATTTCATGGCCTGGCTCCTCCTGACTTCTGCTCCATGGGCCGCGCGCTCATTCTGACTGCTGAGGTGGGGTGGGAAGCTGATGCAGCTCCAAGGGTAGTACTTCTTCAGGCTGCGGGGACGGGCAGAGAGGCCAATGTTTTATTTTCGCAGCTCACGCGCTCCCTAAATGCAGTGGAGGAGGCGATGCTGTTTGGCAGAGTGCGCTGCTGGCCGATGCTTCTTCTTGCAACTCTGCGGGCCCCTCTGCACCTGACAGCTCATGGGCAGGGGGCAGCATTTGGTGATTTTTTTTTGTCCCAATTTGGGGGCCGACACCGCTTTCCCCCACCCCCAGCCCCGACTCCAGAAGCTGGTACAGCAGCTCTTCTCCCCCTGGCAGCTGAGCTCTTCAGTTGCCAAAGCTCTATCAGTAGAGGGGAGGCTGGCAGATTGTCTATCACATTTTGAAACTGATGGCATCCCTCGAGGATGGCGCCTATGGCCCAGGCCATAAGCTCTGAAAAGCTCACACAGATTTTGCAGCCATGCAGGTACTTTGAAAACTGCCCTCATTGGAGGCCATTTTGAATAGCCCACAGTGTTGCAAATGTGTGAACATGCTGTTAATATGCGTACTTTGCAGCATTAAAAGAGGCTTGCTATTTCTTCAGAGGCCAAATCGATCAAAACCAGATGTTGATGAGAGAGAGATGGACCCTGATGTAGATAATTTTCTATACGCAACCTCATCGGGACTTTGGGACTTCGGATTTTTGGATCTTTTCTAATTTACAGATGATTTATTGAACAGACACTACACAAATTTAAGACTTTTTGAACATTTACTTGTTATATTTTGAAGTATGAATTAGCATTTTTTTCTCACACAAGAAGCTCTATTTATATGTAGCCACTGAGACCGGTGATTCTATGAGAGCACACTAAATTAAAGCGCTATGTTTGGGCTGCAGTGCTTTCACATATATATATATTTTCTAAAAATGTTCTCTTTTATACACTTTTTCAAATTTCTTTAGAGATTTATAAATACTTCTGCATGTTTGCTTAAAAATCAAGACACCTCCACACTAGAATGTGTTGTTATAAAAACGATAGACATTGAACATTGGAAATATAGTAGAAACGGAGGGTACTGAATTTTGGGATTACAGTATATATGGATAATATTTGATACCTGGACAGTATTTATATAAGTTTTGAGGTAAAGCATGGTTATGGATGAATGAGTGTGGTGGTATGAATGGTAAGTAAGGTATGAGTGTAGTGAGTGATGTTTAATAGCATGAGGAGGGATTAATATTAGGTTTTAGTATTATGTATATGGATTTATAATATGGTTGAATATGTGTCCAATTTGTTATGGGATATTTGACACATATTAGAATCATTGTCTCTTGGGTGCACTATTTATAACATATATTTTTAAAAGCATACTTGTGAATATAATTGTATTTATGAGGGTTGTTAGTTTATGTAAAACTATTATATATGTGTTTACCAAATATATTAAAAGATTAAGCAAATCAATTTTGTATGTATCACATAATAATAAACATTAATAAGATGTTGTGACAATATGTAATGTAAACAAATATTTTACATGTTGTATTATTCCCTCTGATGCATTTATTAGTATATTTATAATATATTCAGAGGTGTTGCACTTACATTGTATTACAAAAAAAAAAAAGCATTTACTGAGAAATCTGCTGAATAGTAATAAGCTTAAAAAATACACATTGCCTCCTGATGATGTCCATGAACTAAATCCACAAAGTCACATAAACAGTTCTCACACATGTAGTGGTCTCCCTTGATTCCAGATACCCATTTAGGCCATTCCCAGGGATTCTCTCTCAGACCTTTCGGAAATCCCTTGATGGCTCCTGATTACTACTTGTGATTCTCCTCCTCTCCTGATACCTTTGAATGTGCGGGATAGAGCAACCTGGATAAAGATGATTTCTTTTCCACTCCTGTAGGCTCTCCGATTTAATTTCACTAGTAGCAGCAGCTATGATGACATTCCTACCCTCTCTCCATGGCAGCAGAACTTCTACTATTATACATACTCTGAGGCCAATACTCAAAGGCATTTATCTGGATAACTTTTGCGTTTACAAGATAAATGCTCATGATTGAATATTGCTGGAATTTGTCCAGCTACATTTTCATCAGATTAGTCATTATCCAGCTAACATTTAGCTTAATAATGTAGGGGCATTTCAGGTATGTTCCGGATTGAAGATGAGTTAGCGATATTACTTATTTGGCTAGTTCCAATATTTGAAGTTAGTCAAATTTGTTATTTGAATAACTCTAAATGTGGACATGAGCAGGTATAAAGTTATCCAAGAACGTGTTCCCGGGTAACTTTAAGCTTATGCAGCTATCTTCAAAGGATATGGCCATATAATCACCAACAGAACTGAAAGAAAAAGCAAGTTTGGGCTGGTGGTCCATGCCATCCTTCACTCCCCACCCCCACCCCTCATCCCAAAAGGTGTTCACATTGGTGCCAATGGGACCATATCCCCTCCTCCCTAATTCTTCCAAAATCTTTAAAAAAAAAAACATGGCAGGTCAAAAGGTTCAAGGAGCTGAGCCAGCTTCCCCCCCCCCCCACTTGACGATTCAAATTTTGCTGAAATCTGAGTGCCCCCTCCCACCCATCCCTCAAGCCAACCCCAACCCTCTTGATTCTGGTGACAGCCTCCATATCACCTCAGACGCTAGGGCCACTGTTTAGCTCCTGGTGCCATCATGAGGGTCAGTGGATGTTCTATTCCTAGTCAGGAGCCTTACATTCCTTCAATTCGCTTACAACAGTCAAGACACAGAAACAGCCTATGAGATATGACGTTCCCAAAACAGAGTCTGTTTCACTTGTTGAAAGTGGCAAGAAAAATATTTACATCAGAGCAGTTTCGTTAGACCTTCTCATCTCCTTGAACTGAAAGGGCAGATTTCAACACTGTGAAAAAGAAAGTCATTTCTTTTCTCCAATAAGGTTTCTTTTTCTTACCAACCCATTTAATAATCTCTATTAATGTTCTATCTTGCACTTATTGAAATACTCCAGGGCTTGGCGGTCCTTCCCAAGCCAAGACTATATATAACAGGATGTTCAGGCAATCTGTATCCCAGGGTCGGGTTATTTACTGATCTTGATGCAGGGAACTTCTGCAGGTACTACTGATAACAATCAAACTACTCAGTTTACCGCTTTCTCTCTCCTTCATGCTTTAGGTGAAAGTTAGAGTGATTGGATCAGGGACAGATCTTCTCTTCTGTCATACCGGGCAATGCAAGGGTTGAACTTTCATGTTCCAGGATAAACTTCCATTCCTTCCTCTGCTTTCTCAACTCTTCTTTCTAGAACGTCATCAACTTCCTCTCTTCTCAGGATTTACATATGGTTTAGTTTCTCTTCTGTACCAAGGGGGAAATCAGGCTGAGGCACCTTTTCTCCTTGAAAACTCAAATTCTGACCCCCCCCCCCCCCAACTCTCTACTAGTTTAGAAGAACATTTAAATTTTCTTCTGTATGGGTCTTTGCATTCCTTCTGTCACTCAGTGAAATATAGCACCCAATCATCCTTGTCCAGGACCAAATCATTTCAAAATCTACAGGCAGAACAGCAAAACTATATGTTCACAATGGGAAATGAAGGTGCTCACTATCAGGCCAATACATTAACCCCTGTTTGGCCGTGCGTTTTTGACGCGCTATTATTACCCCTTATACAGTAAGGGGTAGTAATAGCGCATGGAAAATGCACAGCCCCCCCCCCCCCCCCGAAACTAATAGCACTCATCACATGCAAATGTATGTTGATGAGCCTATTAGGTATTCACCCGCAATACAGAAAGCAAAATGTGCGGCCAAGCCGCACATTTTACTCTCAGAAATTAACTCCTGCCAAAGGCAGGAGTTAATTTCAGGTGGCACCAGGCAAGTGTACAGAAAAGCAGAAAAAAATGTTTTTCTGTACACCCTCCAACTTAATATCATAGTGATATTAAGTCGGAGGTCCCAAAAATAAAAAAAAAAAGAAAAATCTTTAAAAAGAAAAAAATCTGCTTGTGTCCCACGGGTTGGAAAATGGATGCTCAATTTTGCCGGCGTCCGTGTTCCGAACTCGTGGCTGTCAGCGAGTTTGACAACAGACGCCGGTAAAATTAAGCGTCGGCTGTCAAACCCGCTGACAGCCGCTGCTTCCACCAATAAGGAGGCGCTAGGGACTCACTAGTGTCCCTAGCGCCTCCTTATTAGCACGGGCCCTAATTTAAATACTGAATCGCATGCCCAGGAGAGGTACTTTTGCGCGCGTTGCAGCGCTGTCTCTCCCGTGCAGTTTATACTGTATGGGCCTGATTACAAATGAATACAGTATTGCTTTTAGTAAAGCAATAAGACCTTACCATCATGTTAGTGGAGATTTTCTCTCATAAAGTAGGGATACGAAATTCTGATATTCAAGAGCTGCATATAGGTCTGATCTTTTGGTTAACTAAAATATACAAAGTATGCCAAATATGTGTGAATAAATCTGAATGAATATTCTGTGTAGATATCCTGATACTGAGACCTGTTTGCAGCTTTCAATGAACATAATTTCCTGTCCCTATTCTGTTTCACACTAATGAGGAACAGATAGCAATAAAGATTTTCTTTATAGATCACTCAAAGGTTATAGGCAAGATGCAGAAGAAGGGTAGTATTCCAATAAACCTGCCTTAGGGAGCTATGTACCAAGCATTTTTCCTGTAGATACAAAATAGGAAAATACTCTAGTATATCAGCCCTTTAATACTTTTGTTATATTTTGCTTCTGTGACAAACAAAATCAGGGCAACTGCCCCAATTACATTTTTTGAAGTAATGAAAATGTAGCTGAATACACACTAAATTCAACTGTACAGCTGAAAAGCATGTTTACTATTATTAGTGTATGCTGTAAGTGCATTTATTTGACATGCTAAATACAGCACTATGTACAAAAGCCCTATTGCATGGCCCGGCGGGCATTTTATAGCCCATATCCAAGTATATTAAAAGTTAGTATGCTACATATGCGTAATTGTTACATATTATGGCAATGACATTATTAGAGACTGCCATACTATGTACAAAGCCTATAGTACCAGAAGTTAAATTTCACATACCTTCTAATGCATCAACTTTCACTTCTGATCTGGAGCTGACGTAAAATATTAGGGGGTTATTTTCTAAAAGCTTATCGCACGCAATACGGCCGTATCGTGTGCGATAAGCTCTATCGCACGCGAAAAGGCCCTTCTCGCATGCGATAGCATGCAAATTCGATTCAGGGCGTCGTCATGGCAGGGAGGGGGTGGAGTCGGCGGTGTCTTCGCTGGCGGCGATAATATTACTAACATTATCATCGCCAGTAACATGCCCAATAGCACCACCTTTCACGGTGGTGCTATTTGGTGCGAAAGCCAGCAGCCGGCACACCACGGCCGATGAAATCACACCGCCTTGGTGCGAAGGCTGCAGATTTTCTCAGGCCTGCCCCCCCCCTTCGCCCCCCGTTTTCGCTGGATTCATCATTCTGCGAAGAATGATGAATCCAGCCATGACAAGTGAGCTGACTTGTCATGGCAGTCCATAATTTGATTCAGGGCTAGGCAATGCCAAATAGATGATGGAATCAAGATAGTAGGAGGTAAGACGCTAACTTGCCAGCCAGTCTTGGGGTGTTATGAGAATCCAGGCGCCTGGATATGTTAGCTTTGGGGAGAGGTTTGGAGGGGGATGGGCCAGATATGTAGACCGGGAAGGTAGCACTTAGCATAGAGAAAGCCAAATTATATTTAAAATGTGCACACGCTAAAAGTGACATGCTCCCTTTTATGTGGCCCTTTGATCACATGTACTCTGCATACCATTATTTCAGTACATTGGGTCACATACCATGTGCAGCAGAAAGTGCATTAAAATCTGTGTAGCAAAACATTATTTTTTTCCGGATGGGAGTAAGCAGTAGTTTTCTCCTCTTCTTTTGGGCATCCTGCTCAATCGGTACCGGAGCAAGGATCCAGCACCATGAATTTTCATTCACAACCAGTCAGGGATTTTTTTCTCCTATTTTATATCCCCTCTCAATTCACTTAGCCCAGTCATTGCAGTGATAGTTCTGGGTCAGTAGCCATGCACCAGGGCTCCTTCTGGAACCCTACAAACCTCATCCTTAGAACTGACCACAGGACTCCCACAGAAACATTTTCAGGGGGGAAAGAGTAGCATAACAAACAAAAAATAGGGGGTGTATAAAAACAAAATCATAGAAATAATAACAATTAGTCAACAAAATCTAGTGGGGAGGTGAATGAAACTTCCCGCCATCCCCTCACCCTCCCCACCCCTGGCAAGGATCCATGTTTGGCCACTAAGTGTCTCGATCACATTTATTTATTTATTTCTTAAAAAAATAGATCTTACCCACACATTCCACTAGTCAAGGTGGGGTACATAAAAACATGCATAATAGAAACAAAATCAAACAATACATAATCCTGCAATTATAAATACATATATAATAACCTTCCATGCAGCAAAACTCAATTAGAGCTTAAACCTGCATCTCTAAATACTTGCATATTAACCATCTGGTTACATTAATACCTGTGTATTAGCCTTCAGCTAATTTTTCGACAAATCAACATTTTGAAACAGAAATAGGATTAATGATAACAAAAATTATCATTAATCCTATCCGTCACCTTCCTATAAGACTAGACTTCCATTATTATGTTACTTTAAACACATATTGAGCCTTGAATTAAATTAACACTTACTCCTTTCAGTTTAAACTTCAAACACTTGTACAAAGAGTAACTTTTTCTTAAAAGTCTGTGTACAAGCAGTTTTCCTTAATTCCTCAGGAAGAGAGTTCTAAAATACAGGTCCAGTTAACTCAGAATTTCTGGGCTTAGTATCCTCAAGACATACCACCCGAGATGATGGTATGTCGAGAAGAAAGCGAGTTGCCAAAATCAGCACTTTGGGGGGATTATAAATCTTCAGTGAAACATTAGTGCATGTGGTCATATCTCACTGTAAAGAGCCGATGTATAAGCATGGCTAATTTAAATTCTATCCTCCATGTGATCAGAAGCTAATGTAAAGCATGCAACACAGGAGTGATGTGTTCATGTAAACTTTTTCCTGTCAAAATGTGAGCTGCAGTATTCTGGATTACCTACAGAGATCTTAAAATAGCTGCTGGTAATCCAATATATAAAGAATTACAATAATCCTGGCCTCCTAACACCATGACCTGTAGAATTGTATGAAAATCGGAGTAATTCAAATAAAGTTTTAAATTTCGCAGCATCCAAAGTTTGAAAAAAGAAGATACAACCACCAATTTATTATGAGCTGTCATAAATAGGTCTTGCTCAAATAATACACCATGATTAATCACCTGTGAAGATACTAATATAGTATGAACTTCAAATTATATATTTGTCAGCATACTAGTGAAAAGAGTTTTACTAAGTATTAGGATATCAGTTTCTGCAACATTAAGCAAGAGTTTGTTGTCAGTTAGCCACAACCTCACTCCCTTCAAACAACTTTGCATCAAACAGACTGCATCTGACCAAGTTGATATAATTGGGACAAAAAACTGCCTATAACCAGCATAGATACAATAATTAACTCCTAAACCTCCTAACAACAGATCAGGGCTAAGTAGATGTTAAAAATGGTTGTAAATAATGTTGATTCCTGTGGAAACCCTGTATTGAGTGAATACCAAGTGTTGCCCTGGAGGTTGACCCTTGGGCCGAGGTGGGGTTGACGCAACCAATAGGAGATATCCTACAGGTCCACACTGTCAGCAGTCAAAGAGGGCTGATGGACGGAGGCCGGCTAGCGCTTCACCAATACCAGCCCTCGTTCCCCGCGAGTTGAGCCTTTGGGTGCCAGGGCCCGTTGGACTTAAATGGGCCTCTGTCAGTCGTCATCGATGGAAGGATCGAGGTCAGCCCACAGGCAGTAACAGGAGAGAGTGGCAGTCTGTACTGGACGAGGCGAAGTCCCGGAGACCCGGACACCAAGAGAAACAAAGGCAGACAGGGGGCACCGGTGCAAGAACAAGCCATTTTTTGGGTTAGCATGCACTAACTCCCCATCAGTGTGTGCTAACATTTAAATGTTAGTACGCACTAACCCGAAATTTCGGGTTCCGGAAAAAAAAAATCCCGATCCACAGGAAAAATGAAATTTCCTGCGGCGGGCCGAAACCGAAGTCCGAACCAATAGGTTTGGGATTTGGACATCTCTAGTGACTAGCTGTAAAGCCAGAAATAAAGTTGAGAATTTTGTTTTTTCCTGAGAGTGGTGTAACTATTTTCTAGGCTTTATTTGTGCCAGCACAATGGGAGAAGGGCCAATGCTGCTCTCCCTGACCAAAGGAAAATGAGTTAGCCCTACTGTTTCTATCCGGATCCACTTTTACCAACTGCATAACCCATAATTTGGTACCCACTAAATACATTTGAGAGTCTATCCACCCTCATTCAGGCATAGTACTTCTCACAATTTTATCTATCCTGGAGGTAGGACTATATTAATATCATCATTTAAAGCTTTTATAATCTCATGGAATGAATAGGCACCCTGATGAATTCATGAATACATGATGATAATGACTCCCTCTACTGCCAGGGACAGCCAACACTGCCCTATATGTTTGCCTTGATTAGATTGTAACCTTTGTCAAGCAGGGACTGACTCTCTTATTTGTTTTTCTATAGCACTGCATATGTCGCATAGAAGTGATTAGTAAAAATTGAACCTAGGTTTTTCTGCATGGCAAAGCACTGACACTGAGCCAAAGGACCAGCTCTGTGTGATCACTTTCCAGTCCAAAAGTCTCATAATTAGTGTGTCATATAAAGGCATAGATAAATAGATATGCAGATAAATAATATGTACTAGAAAGTAGAAATGTATAACATAGGAAAGTTCATTTGCTAATCAGTTACTCCCTCTATCCAGGTTCCTAGGCAATACCATCATATATTTATCACTTCACTGACATGAGTAGCATCTGTAAAAGTGGCTACTTTGTTAGAGAAACACATTTCTAAGCTATTGTTAAGGCTAAGAGTGTGTTTGAAATCAAGTTGGTTTATTACAGAAGAGGACTTTGGACAGGGTAGAGATGAGAAATTATGACCTCCTCACCAGTTACAAATATGTTAATACAGTATTTATGGGTTTCTATCATTACATTATTGCACTAAATTCTGCATGTTATAGATGATAAAAGTAATAAATCTTCACTATTGAAATCCTGGGAAAGGAATCTGTCTTTTATAGTATATAAGTGGTCTTAGAACAGTGCAGTTTATTGATATATTTGTTTTGTTTTTTTTAATCTTATGTTAAATTAAGGCACAGATGCAAACCACTAAAATAGAAACTATAATTTCTGAAATCTTTCTGAGATCACAAATATTTTTTTTATATAGTTACTTATAGTCTCAGAATGTTACGGCTATGGCTGCTGTGCAACCGCCTCACCACCAGGGGTCCCTCTAGTGCTGG
Source organism: Rhinatrema bivittatum (assembly GCF_901001135.1). Lineage (NCBI taxonomy): Eukaryota > Metazoa > Chordata > Amphibia > Gymnophiona > Rhinatrematidae > Rhinatrema > Rhinatrema bivittatum. Next base: position 188,753,731 of record NC_042621.1, read on the forward strand.
CTCTCCTGACAGGCCCAGTCCATCTCCCTTGTCCACTCTATGTTCTGGGCTTTCCCTTATAACCCTGCCTGATAGTTCCCTCGGTGCTTCGGCATCGAGCTCGCCTGGGCTCCCTGCTCTAGCCTTCCTTGCTTGCTGTGCGTGTGGTCCTTGGACCTTGCTTTGCCTTGCGCGGCCTTCGGGCCTTCTTCCTTGTCTTGCTTTGCCTTGCCTTGCGCGGCCTTCGGGCTTTCTACCTTGCCTTTCGCTGTGTGTGCCTTTGGGCCTTCTACCTTGTGCTGTGTATGGTCTTCGGACCTTCTGCCCTGCCTTGCTTACTGTGCGTGCGGTCCTAAGGGCCCTCTGCTCCACCGTGTGTGTGTGTGTGTGGCCTACAGGCCCTCTGTCCTGCTGTGTGTATGTGTGAAGCCTTCGGGCTCTCTGCTGTGTGTCCGTGTGTGGCCTACGGGCCCTCTGCTCCACCGTGCGTGTGTGTGTGTGGCCTACGGGCCCTCTGTCCTGCTGTGTGTATGTGTGAAGCCTTCGGGCTCTCTGCTGTGTGTCAGTGTGTGGCCTACGGGCCCTCTGCTCCACCGTGCATGTGTGTGTGTGGCCTATGGGCCCTCTGCCTTGCTGTGTGTATGTGTGAAGCCTTCGGGCTCTCTGCTGTGTGTCCGTGTGTGACCTACGGGTCCTCTGCCCTGACCCAGCCTAGACCCAGACACTGCTACCTGCCGCCTGCCCAGACCCAGCCTGGACTTTACACTGCTGCTTGCCGCCTGACCTGACCCAGCCGGGACCCAGACACTAGTTCCAGCCATCCCTGTCTCTCTCCACCGGTTCAGGCTGAAGAGGATACTATCTACCAAGTTCGAGAAGTCCTGGATGTGCGCAAACGAGGTCGTAAATGGGAGTATCTTCTTGCTTGGGAAGGTTTTGGACCGGAGGAGAACTCCTGGGAACCGGCTACAAATATCTTGGACAAGGATCTTCTCAAGACCTTCCATACACTTCATCCCGAGAAATCCAAGCCTTCTAGAGGGAGGCCTAAAGGAGGGGGTACTGTTATGAAGCGCGGCGGCGGCGGCAAGCCGCGATGAGAAGCTGTTCCTACCTGTGCGGCAGACCGCCGCGTTTCTGTAGTGGAGGAGGTGCTGGGTCGAGGGATCGGGGCCGCGATTCGCCCCGCACAACATGGCCGCGGCGTCATCCTCCTTCCGGGTCGCTGGCTCTGCCCCCTCCAGAGACTACGTGGCAGCAGGGGATTCGCTGCAGAAGTCTTTCCTGCCTACGATTGGCTCTCCCTTGGTGTGCCGGCTGGAGGGAACTATTTAAAGGCAAGGTCTGCTCCTCAGACCTTGCCTTGACTTCTTCTGGGCTCCTGGTTTGTTCCTGCGTTGGTTCCTGCGTCTGATCCTCCATTTCGACTCCTGTCTGGCTGCGGTATCTTCTGGTTCTCGATTCCTGACTGGCTCTGGTATATTCTGGTTCTCGACCCCTGGACCGGCTCTGGTATACTCTCTGGCTCTCGACCCCTGGACTGGCTGCAGTGTTCCCTTTGGTTTTCTGACCCCTGGACCGGCTGTGAGGTATTCTTGGTTTTCGACTTCTGGACCGGCTTTGGATCTCCTCTGTCTCCGCTCCATTTGGACTACTCTTCTTTGACTTCACGACCTGCTGGAGGCGCCAGCTCATCTTTACTTTTCACGACTCATCCAAGACGTCTCAGATCCCACGACCTGCTGGAGGCGCCAGGTCAACTTTTTCTTCCACGATTCCTTGGAGACGTTTCGTATCCTACGACCGGCAGGAGGCTTTAGCTATCTGGACTCCACGACCTGCAGGAGGCGCCTGCATCCAGATCTCCAGCCCCGCCGTCGGAGGAGAGTTTCAGGCGAGGTCTCGCCTTCCAGCGACCGGTCTTACGGGCCTCGCTGGACCAAGGGTTCACATCCGGAAGCAGAACACAGAAAGATTTGAGAAAAAATGGCTTTTGACAGAATGAAACTTTGCAACAATCAGGAATGTATTTTAGTGCTTGTAATTGGCATGATATATTTTTCAATTAAAAAAATGCTATTTGAACAAATAAAATGAGCACAAAACAGCCCTCAAGGACGTAGCCCTCTGTGCCTGCCTCTCTCTAACCTACCAGAAAGCTCTAGTGGAAGAGTCTGCCCCTAACTAAGCTTCTTCTAACCCTGAAAATGGAATGCAGTAAGCACAGTGAAAAGAAATTCAACGCAAAAGATAAGCTGAAAACCCAGAGGAAAATACTACACATTATAAATGATAATCACCTTTAGAACTGGTGGTGTGACAGTCAGTTATTGACTTCAACCTACGCTCCTTAGTATCTCTTCTCACTGTCTCGTTGTTGATCAGATGAGTGTTAATAATGGTTGAGGGATTCTAATTCTTTGTCCTTTTTCGTTTTTTTAGAGAAAAAGCTGCCATCAACAAAAAAGGGAGCTAGGAATGCAAATTAGATTTAATAAACATGTCCAGATTTAATTATGGACACCAGCATAAATGCATACTGAAACAAATAAACCGATAAAGGTGGGTGAATTAAAATGAAAAGCAAAGGCCTTTGTGAAAAGCAGAGCTAATGTTGTCTATCTGGATTGTAAGCTTCACTAGCTGCTGCTCTGCCAGACCATCCACCAGATCAAAGGGCAGTATTGACTGGAATTGTAGAAGGAAGACAACAGATTTATTTTGTTTGTTCAACTACTCCTGATGACTTTTCCCCCATTCAAAGGTAATCTGTCAAAAATATATATATATTCTGTAAACTCCATTGAGGTTTTCATGCTTCATTGTTCATTCCTTTTTTTTCAACTTTTATTTTATTTGACTGAAATATAAGCTATTTACATGCAACAGTACATCACTGTACCATGTACAGGTTTTCTTAACATCAAGATGACCCTACTTCATTCTTTTTAGTGTCGTCCCTGCCCCAAATTCTCCTGGACAGCAGGGTCTCACATGGAAGGTCATGGGCCATTGTTGTACCCATGCGCCCAAGTTCTTCACGCCCAGAAGAAAAAGGAAATCTTTCAAGGTCCTTAGAGTTTCTCTGGAGGTCCTCTGAAACAATTCAACAAAGGAAACACACACCACACTGTAAGTGTCAGGATTACAGTCCTCTTGGTTCTTCCTTCTTACTTCTATGGACTCTCTGGTTGAAAATCTAGGCACCCGAATAACACTAAACATATGGCGTACTCCCATCTTTCACTATAACTGAGTACTGTATTTTTCAAATAAAGTTGGTCACCTAGAATAAAATATTAGCAAATATAATTTCTTTCTAGTGGATGAGCTGTATCCTAAAGGGCCATAAAATAATTTATATCTTGGGGCTAATTTCAATTTTCATTTTTTCCAAACTTCTTGTCACAAGGAATGGATTCTTTTCTATTGCGAGGAAGGATAACCATCAAGGCCCAGGCAGTTCAGTGGACTATCCTCCTTTATGCCAAGTTCTACTGTGTTTGATTTCTGATGATGCTGCAGGGACCACACAGGACACAGTCGGGCCGATTCAGTAAAGTCATCAAGGGGAGATGACATTACTGAATCGCGCCACTTGCCTGTGCGCGCGATTCAGTATTTAAATGAGGCCCGGCAGTAGAAACAAGCAAAAGGAGGCGCTAGGGACACTAGCGCGTCCCTAGCGCCTCCTTTTGGCCTGGAGCGGCGGCTGTCAGTGGGTTTGACAGCCGGCGCTCAATTTTGCCGGCGTTGGTTCTCGAGCCCGCTGACAGCCACGGACTCGGAAACCGGATGCCGGCAAAATTGAGCGTCCGGTTTTCGACCCGACAGCCACAGGCCGACTTCAACATTTTTTTTTCATTTTTTTTTTTACTTTTTTTACCCTTCGCACTAGGAACCTGGTAGTTTCTTTCCTTGCCCAGCTGCACAGTTCATGTGCTCACTCCAGGCCTCTCTCTGATTTGGCTGCTGCTTTCTATATTGTCTTCTTGTTCTCAGCCTCATCCGCAGCCCTCTGCTGAGATGGACAGGGAGGCAGAATGGCTTGCTCTGTCTCTGAATTCTCAACCGCAGACACCTTCTTTTCAGGTGCACTTCCCTGCCATAATGGGTGTCTTTCTTGTTGGCTCCCACTACCTTCTGCCACCTCGCATGCTCTAGCAGCCCCCTGTACCTCTGGTGATCCACACCAGCTCTCTGCATCTTCTTCACTGGCTCAGCTGTTCTCTTCAATGTCTCCTGCGGCCTCTGTGAGGCTGGCTTCTCTGCTCTCACGTACTGAAAGCAGCAAAATAAGAACTAGGAGTGGCTGCTGTAGCTCTTTTTCAAGCACATCCCAGTACTACCATGGCTTCTCCTCTTTTCAGCAGTTCACATCATCTATAGATCCCCCTAACTCCAGGAGACTGCTAGAGGAGCTGGACAGTAGTGACAATGCCTGCCTCTGCATTGTGGCTGCTCCGGTCAGTGAAGGGATGCAGGGCTTTGGTACCACGACATTCTCTACAGAGGACAACAGAGCTTCTCCTTCCTATTGGGCCCTGCTATGAGCCATCCTGGCGCCTTGCAATCCAGTGCAGCAGCTGCAAAGAACTCCCATTCTGCTGTCTCCTTGGCTTCCTGGTTTACCAAAGGGGTCCACTGCCCAGACTGTCAGCCTGTCACATCCTCAAGAACCCCCAGTACACAGACCATCTTCTGACTGCAGGCCACAGAGGCAGAATCAGGCCTAGGTCCAGAATAGGGGAACTGGCTGGGAATCCCCCAGGTTCTGGAAGGTGAAGAAAAGAAGATGGAGTCTATGCTGCAGCAGTGCAGCGGGTGAGGTTTCACACTCCCCGCCAGCTGAAGAAAAGCAGATGGAGCTAGCAGAGCTTTTGAGGCCCCCACCAGCCAAAGACAAACATTTCCCCTCATCTCCCGAATCAGCCACTTTCCTGACTGCCCCCTCCTGTTGCAAGTCTTCAGCCTCCATCAGGTCAGGATTACAGAAACAGAGACAACTGAGGAAAGAGAGGAGAGATTTTGTGACGTGGAGGAGAGAAGGACAGTGAGGAGGGAAAGGGGGACAGTGAAGGCAGTGAGTGGGATGAAAGGGATTCTGTAGGGAAAGAGGAGGGGACGTGTATGGGAAGAGAAATAGCAGGGGAGAGAATGAGTGGTGGGAGAGTAAATGGGAAGGGAATAGGAGAGATGTGGAGGAATATAGCCCACAAATTCTCTGAAATGCTTAGATTTCAGAATTTACAGAATGAAGAGAGAGTGGGGGAGGGGAAGTGAGTGGGAGAGAGACTGGGAGGAGAGTATGGGGAAGGGACGGAGGGGTGAGTGGACGAGGGGTATATGGGTGGAGAGTTGAGGGAAGAAGCATGAATAGGGAAAAGAGGATAGTTAAATGGGTAGAGAGGAGGGAGGGGAAGAGAGAACAGATGGCATCAGAATGGGGAAGGGAGAAGAGGAGAGGAGGGTAGAGTGCAAGGGCTGCAAAGCAGTATGGGATGGAGTGTGTACTTACCAAGTGAAGAAATGCACTCACTAATTATTCCTGCCTTCTACCACCCTTAAAAATATTAATGCAATTGGAGGGGGAGAGGTGAATGTGTCTTGTCACTGGTCAGTAAGTGTTAGAGATAAAGAAAGTCTTTGGTATTTTGTGTACTCCATGGCGTGCACTTTCCAATCTTGTTTTATTTTTTATTATAATATGGAAATTACACAAAATAGATTTTTGTTTGGTGTAATTTATGACTGTGTTGTTGTAAGATGCAATTCGACTGTATTATAAATGCTGGGAACATGTGCACTCTGTTATTTTTATAGCTTTATGTCTAATACTGTAAATAAAGCTGCTGAACAATTTGTTGTAAATAAAAGGAGATTACACAACAAGCGTGCCAATTTTATGCCAATAGGAGACAGTTGTGTGCAATAAGACTGTATATCACAGCAAACAAATACTGCAGGCATACTGTATGATACCCATCAGCAGGGCAAACGTTTCTTGGGATATCAGAAAACAATTAGAACTCGGATATGTGTTTACTGTTTATCTATGTGGAATACACACAAACCACCGGATAGAACACAGAATGAGACATGATTGTACTTTCCCGATGGCAACTTCAATAAAATTAAAAATAAGTCCCAAGAACATCCTGTAACAAGGACAAGGAAATAGAAATTGGAGAACATATTAGAGAATTTGCTAAAGTATCAAGCATTAATATTCAAATGGTTAATCATAACATTAAATGCAAGCGCAGAAGATATGATTCAATAGGCAATGTAAAGAAGGGAGCATGCAGAAAGATAGATACAGGCTATTCATCAATGGCATGGGGGGAAAGTGCAGATAGTATAATAAAATGATAAGATTCTCTTATCTAAATCAGTGGTTCTTCTCAGCCCCAGTCCTCAGGACCCCACTGGCCAGCCTGGAATTCAGAATATCCAAAATGAATATTCAAGGCCATATCGAGGGACGAGCAAGAAGGGCAAGCATCTAGGGTGCAAAGCCCCTCGGGGCCAGAAAAATGACTGAAATGCAAGGATGAAAAGCCAGGAAGAATGTTGCTCAGCTTCTACCATCCAGGAGAGAGAGAGGGAAATCAGGGATCAGCGTGGAGGGAGATCAGAGAAAAAGGAGTGGGGAGCAGAGTGGTGGTGGAGCAGATGCAAATATGTTTGCCTTCCCTGGGCACTAAAATGCTCTGCCTGCATTGTATGCAAATGTATCTCATGAATATTGATAAAGGATATCCTGAAAACCAGACTGGCCGTGGCCAATGGGTCCTAAAGACTGGAATGGAGCACCAGTGGTGTAAATTGTAGCAGTTCAGGACAGAACGGTAACCCTACTGATACCAGAACTCATCTGCTGATTATTGTTAACCCACACCCAATTACCATCAGGTAATTACTGTTCTGGTGGAGCACTCTAAGCCTTACCTCAGGGCTCCCCAAACCTCTCCTGAGGACCCCACAGCCAGTCAAGTTTTCAGGATATTCACAATGAATATGCATGGCATAAATAAATTTGCCTAACATGGAGACTCAATATATGCGCATTGATCTCATGCATATTCATTGGGGATATCCTGGAACCCCGACTGGCTGTGGGGTCCTCAGGACAGGTTTGGGAAGCCCTGCTTTATCTACTATAGCTCTGATGCCCTATTACCATATGTTCTTATGCAATCTGGAACCTTTGCTTGCGGAGGGAGGTCTAAGCCTTGCTGGTAATCCTGGAAACCCCTGACATGTGAGTATACATTTCTAGTGGTTGTAGTGCTTTATTACTGTGGCCAGTCTGCAGGAAGAAGCAGAAGAGCAAGCACCATTTATTCTGAGCTCCTGTTGTCCAGCATGGAGAGCCCCAACTTACTTTCCAGCTCCTAGGTATCCGGACTACTACAACAGCCTCTAAGAGGATTATGCAGACTCAGATGAGAGATCCCTTTTTCCTCCAAGGAGTTTCACCAGACATGTCACATAAAGGAGTGAATTGGAATCTTCTATGATAAATGATGTGATGTGACTGAGAAGAACAGAAGAGAAACAAAGGAGAGCCTTGTTTTTTAGCTCATGGGGTAGGGAGTCAGCCCTGGGTTGTGATTTGCCATAACTGTGCTGAGTGTTTGGTGATATTATTTATAGTATGAGTGAATGTACTAACTTACTTCAGTGTGAATTGCTGCAGATGTGGCCTTAGTAAATATCTAAACTCCTGTGAATGAAGCAGATACAATTGGAACTCTTTCACTATTTTCAGCCTGAATTGCTTGTCTGGGATTTGATTCTTTAAGAACATAAGAACTTGCCACACAGGGGTCAGACCAAAGGTCCATCAAGCCCTGCATTCTGTCTCCAACAGTGGCCAATCCTGGTCACAAGTACCTGGTGGGATCCCAAAGAATAGATCCAATCTTTCTTATTCATAAGGCATAAGCAGTGGCTTTCCCAGTTCTACATGACTAACGATGGCTTATGGATACTTCCTCCAGGAACCTGTCTAAATGCTTTTTAAACCCAGCTATGCTAACTGCTTTCACCACATCCTCTGGCAACAAATTCCAATTGTGAACTGAATGAATACTTTCAGCGATTTAATTTAAATGTGCAACCTCAGTATTTCCCAACCTTTTCAAGTCCAAGTCACATCTTCATTAAGAAATGTTTGTGCACTGCAGCATACCAACGACTGTGGAGCAGGCAGTCAGTGCAGACATGGAGACAACTCATGTGGTCAAAAGAAGAGCTTGGGAAGCAGTGAAAACCTCACAATCTACCTCAAATTTCTAAACAAAGGGAGAGAAGGGGCAGAGATGCACATGGTCCCATCACAATGGAGCAGTTTTCTGGTGATTTTTTTTAATTAACTGACATGCCTGTTTTATGGCAGAAGGCTGTGGTGACTCCCCCATACCACCAGCTTTAAGCAGTATGGTTATATATATTTGTATATTTGCGGATAACTCCTGCAGGTTTTGTTCCTCCACTCTTTACCGTTGAATTTCCCCTGCTATCTCCATGGCTCCTCTGGTACTGGAGGATGAAATTCCAGCTGCATTTATTGGTTATCCACAGCTTCAGCACATTTTTCAGTAACACTTGCTTGGGTTTCAGCCATAATTTGGCCCCATTGTTGTGCATAGAGGCGTCTTGTCTTGGGGCCCCCTTCTGTCTCCTGCTGCTTTCTCACTCACTGTCCATACTCACTTTCTAAATATGGGACCCATTATCAACCTGCCCCAGCTCCTCACCTTGTAGATGCTCCTGCTCCCTCTGCTCCTCTCTGCCTGAAGAATCCTGTTTCTTCTCCACCCTCTCCTCCTCACCATGCATAGTCTCCTCCACTTTATCCCATTCCCTTCGTTCCTCTCCACGAGCAGACCTCCCCATTCTCCACTCCCAGATTCCAGCTCACTCCATATGCAGGAGAAAGCAGAAGTCCATGTGATGCGGGCAGTTGGTTTGATTAATTACTTTGGCTGCCAGAGCTCCTCCTCCTCAGAGTGAGTAATTCCCAGTGCTTTTCCCATCTCACTCAGCCTGGAGGTAAGACAGAGACTGGAATGCTTAAAAGGAAGAGGCTCAGGAGGAAGAAGAGGGGGAGTGCTGAATGCAATGTGTATACTTTCCCAGCTATCTGCGCCCTGTATGCTACCCATTAATTCCCACACTCCAGGACTGATGCTGCAGCTAAGAAAGAGAGACAAGGGTGGCTACACATTTGCTCAGAAAAGAGCTCCTGCACATTTAAGAGCCACCATTGATCGCTCTTGTTGCAGTGAAGTGCTGAGAGCATGTTACGCTTGCTGGCCTCGGAGCTCCCGCGGCTGGCTTCACTCACCCCACACCGCATCGCCGTGGCCAGATCAGTCCCGGTCTCCCTCGTAGCGGGGGGCAGCCACCGCTGACACCGACTTCCATCTTCGCGGTCCTGAGCCACCAGCCACGCCGTCAGCTTCCTGTCCCTGCCAGCGTCCTCCTTAGCACACGCACTCTTCTCTGATTAATTTAAAGGGCCCGCTGCACCCAGGAACTACTTAAGACAGGCTCATGCCTTCAGCCCTTGCCTTGGCAACAGGTCTGCTCCTTCGGAGTGCAAGTTCCTGAGTTCCTGCCCTTCCTTCGTCCAACCCTAAGGATTGATCTTGGCTTGACACTGGACTGAGCATCGACCTTGCTTCCCGCCACTTGCCTCAAACTTTGCCTGGATTTTGACCTTGAGCTTTGTTGCCAGCTCCGACCTCTGCCTGGACTCTGACTTCGTGTTTTGCTGCTGGCCCATGACCCCAGCCTGCTTTGCTTCTTCTCCGTTCCCCTGGCTGTTCATCCGCTGACCCTTTGGTGTGCTGCTGCTTGCTACGCCTCAGTTCCCTGAACTTTCACCTCCACAGAGGACCCACTTAAGTCCAGCCGGCCCTTGCACCCGAGGGCTCAACCTAAGGGGGAATGTGGGCTGGTAGTAGTCAAGCTCCAGCTGGGCCTCTGCTTCCACCAGTCTTGCCTACTGACGGTGGGGACTTGTGGGGCTCATCCCCACAGGAAGCGTCGACCAGCATGGATTTACTTGCCTCACAAATTTGCTATGTTTTTTGAAGGCTTTAATAAATATATGGATTAAGATGAATTAGTAGATGTAGTGTATTTGGATTTTCAGAAGGCGTTTGACAAAGTCCCCCATGAGAGGCTTCTAAGAAAATTAAAAAGTTATGAGATAGGAGATAATGTACTTTTGTGGATTGTAAACTGGTTAAAAGACAGGAAACAGAGAGTAGCAATAAATGATCATTTTTCTCAGCGTAGAGAGGTGACTAGTGGAGTGCCTCAGGTATCTGTCCTTTGACCAAAGGTTTTTAATATATTTATAAATGATCTAGAAAAGGGAATGACAGGTGATCAGATTTGCAGATGATACAAAATTATTCAGAGTAGTTAAATCACAAGTGGATAGTGATAAGTTTCAGGAGAACTTTGCTAGAATGGAAGATTGGGCACCCAAATGGTAGATGAACTTTAATGTGGACAAGTGTAAGATGATGCATATAGGGAAAAATAACCCATGCTGTAGTTACACGATATTAGGTTTCATGTTAGGATTTACCATCCAGAAAAAAAGATCTAGGCATCATAGTGGACAATACATTGAAGTCATCGGCTCACTGTAATGCGGCGATCAAAAAAGAAAACAGGATGTTAGGAATTATTAAGAAGGGAATGGTAACTAGAATGGAGAATGTCATAATGCCTCCATATTGCTTCACAGTGAGACCACACTGTGAATACTGTATTCAGTTCTGGTCACCACTGGAGAAAGAAAAGAGAAGGACAATCAAAATGATAAAGGGGGTGGAATGTTCCTGTAAAAGGAAAGGCTAAAGAGGATAGGGATATTTAGCTTGGAGAAGAGATGACTGAGGGAGAGATGTGATGGAGGTCTACAAAATCATGAGAGGACTAGAACGAGTAAATGTGAGTTAGTTATTTACTCTTTCAGATAATAGAAGGTCTAGGGGGTACTACATAAAGTTAGCAAGTAGCACATTTAAAACAATTCAGAGAAAATTATTTTTCATTCAATGCAAAATTAAGCTCTGGAATTCATTGCCAGAGGATGTGGTTATGGCGGTTAACTTAGCTGGGTTTAAAAAAGATATGGACAAGTTTCTGGAGAAGTTCATAAATTGTTATTAGTCAAGATGATTTAGGAAATAGCCACTGCTTATTACTGGCATTAGTAGTATGGGATCTATTTAATGTTTGGGTACTTGTATCCTGGATTAGCCACTGCAGGAAACAGGATGCCGTGTTTGATGGACCCTTGGTCTGACCTAGTATGGCAACTTCTTGTGTTCTCATGTTTTTATGTATAACCCCATCCCCAGGTGTGGGATGGACTCCAATGGGGCCATAAAATAATTCATAGGTTCTTTGAGGTAGGGACCCGGGCTAGCTCTCCAACCTCCCTTCCTTCCCAGGGTGAAGGCTCTTTTGACTGGGGGAAGAAAGGAGTCCTCTTGGGTCCCAGCTGCGGGGTAACTAACTCTCCTCCCTTGAGGTTATTATTAATGAACCTGGTGTATGCTGGCAGTGCCAACTAAATCATGGAGTCATGGGGTTAGTGTCCAAATAAATCTTAAGAACATAAGAACATAAGAAAATGCCATATTGGGTCAGACCAAGGGTCCATCAAGCCCAGCATCCTGTTTCCAACAGTGGCCAATCCAGGCCATAAGAACCTGGCAAGTACCCAAAAACTAAGTCTATTCCATGTAACCATTGCTAATGGCAGTGGCTATTCTCTAAGTGAACTTAATAGCAGGTAATGGACTTCTCCTCCAAGAACTTATCCAATCCTTTTTTTAAACACAGCTATACTAACTGCACGAACCACATTCTCTGGCAACAAATTCCAGAGTTTAATTGTGCGTTGAGTAAAAAAGAACTTTCTCCGATTAGTTTTAAATGTGCCCCATGCTAACTTCATGGAGTGCCCCCTAGTCCTTCTACTATCCGAAAGAGTAAATAACCGATTCACTGTGAAATGTATGAAAATGGCACAACACTGAGCCACAGCACCACCGAATCTTCTCTTTTACAGTCTCCTCCCCAATCTGTGCAGGAATATCGGCTGCTAATGCCAGGAGAGAACTTCTACCCTCCCGAGCTTTCAAAAAAACAGAGCCCCCTGGGTGCGCAGGGAGTCCTTAGACTGGGCAGAACACCCCTTCCTGCTGGCAAGGATACAATTTTACTGTCTCTGCACAGAGAGATAAACTCTCTCTCCCCCCAGGGGTTTGGAAGCACTGGAAGGGAGATTTCAAAGGATGTCAGGCTTTGCCTTTTCTCACAGTTAGTTGGTTTCGAGATTCTTCTGTTTCTGATGCAACTCTTTCCTTTTGGGGTCCCTGATGGGAGGGACCCCTGAAGCAGGACTCTTTGTGCTTCAGTCAGGAATTGACAGGGCAGCACTCAAATCTTCTTCCTGGATCTTGAACGCAAACTTTTCGAAACTGAAGAGACCACTCTTACAGTGGATCACTGGCACCCCCTTTCCTCACTGAGGGTATGGAGGGCAGGTCTTCCCTAACCTGCCCAGGCCCAGACCCAGGGCTCCCCGTTCGCTGGGCCCAGGAGCTGAACAGGCTCCAGTAAGACTCCTAACACTTAAAAGGTTACAGAGGGGAAAATCCAGGCCAGCCAGTGAGTGGACCGGAAAGGAAAAAACTCCTGCCGAGCCTGGTCAGGGCCACCAAAAAGGGCTCGCTTGGCTCCTCTGACTGGGCCTGCAAAAATAACAAAATCTAAGCTCCTCTCTACCTCTGAACTCTTTAGCAACCTCAAAGGACTGCCTCCTGAGCTATAGCAAGGGTGCGGTTATATAGTATTACCAGGGGGACGCCCATTCTAGACCCCTCAGAAGGAGGAGCTATATTTGAATGGACCATCCCCACTAACCATCCTGCACTAACTAGCTGACACTGAAAACCCAGGACTTAATGGTAACGGAACTGAGTGTCTGTTACATATTTATTAACAAATTGCTAATTAAACATGTACATTTTTAAAACTCAAACATGAATAATAGAAGCCAATATTCAAAAGATCTAGGTTCCTGTCTTAAAGAATTAGATGCCTAGATCTTCCAAAATGAAAATTCTCCCTGCCTAGCACCTAGGAAATAGCCTCTGCTATTACTGATATCAGTAGCATGGGATCTACTTAGTGTTTGGGTACTTGCCAAGTACTTGTAGCCTAGATTGGCCACTGTTGGAAACAGGATGCTGGGCTTGATGGACCCTTGGTCTGACTCAGTATGGCAAATTATTATGTTCTTATGTTCTTAAATACAGGCCCTGAAATTCAGGGGTGGCTCAAGGCAATCTACAGCCTGAGGCAAAGGATGAGATGGCACCCCCTCACCCCACCCCGCCCATGTTCCTCCTCCCTTCAGCCGCTGCTGGCCTGGCCTCTGGCGGTGGCAGCAGTAGCCCTCCTCCATGTCACCAGCTTGCCCTCCAGTGGCGGCAGCCCTCCACCCTCCTCCACACTGCCTGCCTGGCCTCCGGCAGCAGCCCGCAGCAGCGATCCTCCTCTTTTCTGCCACTGCCACCTGCATCAGCAGCCGCGGCAGGGGCAGGCAGGGTGAGGCGGATGACACAGTGGCGTTCTAAGAGAGGCATTTCTTTGTCGCCTCAAAATTCTGCCGCCTGAAGCGGCCACCTCACTCTGCCTCATTATAGAGCCACCCCTGCTGAAATTCAAAAGGCACCTAAATTAGGAAACTAAAAAATGGGTAGAGGTAGGCAAAGGCTGATTGGGCAAAAAATCTAGGCACCTAGTGCTGATTTTCAGCATTAGGCACCTAATTTACATGGCTATCCTCAAGCCCGGCACTACACCTGTGCCCAGAGCCAGTGATCATCACCAACCCCCCCAAAGCCCTGAGACTTAAATCACCACTTCCCTTCCTCCCTCCTGCCTCCTGCCAAATCTTGATAACTTAAACAAACCCCTCCCCAACCTCCTAAGCTGCAATTCCCTTCCTCCCATCCACACCCCTGTTAAAATGATGATCTGTTGACCCTCCACCCAAGAAGATGCCAGTAGGAGAGAGATTGTGTCCCTCCTGCATGTGAAGATAGAAAACTCTCAAGAACTATGAGCTGAGATTCCAGAGGGTGCAGGTGGCTGCAGGGATCTTCTTGAGGGGCCAGCAGTGCATCATTGTTCTGGTGATTTAGGATGAAGGGAATAATGGCTCAGGGTTGGGAGATGTTTAAGGTGTCAGGGTTCAGTGAGAGAAAGGGGGATGATTGTGGCTTGGGGGGATGAGGTATTTTAAGTCTAGAGGCTAGGAAGGGAGGGGATGGTGGCTTGGGTGGAGAGGGCCAATTGGGTTAAGTTTAGGCATCCATTTTAAGACAAGGCTGAGTGTTATAAATCTATCTGGCCATTTAGATTTAGGGGAATTTTGACCTGAAACTAGGGGCCTAAGTTTTTGGTTAAAGATTCACCTTGGCCTCCATGTTTGCGAACATGCTATTGAAATGAAAACTCTTTTAAATGCTGTCAAAAGCACTCATGTTGTGAAAATGGCTGAACATCTACTTGCTGTATACGTTTTCACCCCACGTAAGCCTCTGAAAGTTTACCCTTTATTCATCTTCAATGGAATATTTGTTCATGTTTTTTACTTTAGTATTTTTGGGAAAAACCCCAAGTCCTTCACCCTCAGATTTGTGCTTGAACAGTTTTTTTGAGCGGTATTATTTGCCATCTAGTGAGCCCAATTTGATTCTTTCCGCAGTATTGTAGCTCCCACTTGATCTCTGCTTTGACTTTCCCTTTCTCCTAGCCAAGGATTCTCTGTGCTTATCCCATGCTCTCTTTAATTCTTTTATAGAAATGTAATTCTGTCAATGACTAATTTCAAAGTAATTCAATCCCATAACATTATTTTGACACAATATAAAATTATGAGACAGCCCTCATATTCTTTGTAATTTATTAGCTACATTCAGAGCTTTAATCTTTGTGTATGAAATATACATGCAGTTATTTAAAAATACAACATAGGTGTTATCACCGTGGTATAGTATATGCACAGCTATATTAGAAAGGTTTATAAAATAGTCTAGATACAATACAAACACATATAATATCTAGTCTCAGGTGACAGCCCATACAATACAATAGCAGTAAAACAGAAGTAAAAACAAATAAAACAATTTACAAAAGTCATATTTCACAGCATACACTAGTAAGAAAATATATGATTTTGGACAAAGGTTGTGGTTTATTCAGGAGTAGGGGATATAAAGTCCCAAGTTTAGTCCATTGTATATTCCTCAAGGTATAGTGTTTTATAGATGGCCTGGCTAACACAGTCAATAAGCTTCAGATTCTTGCAAAAGCAAAAAAAAAAAAAAAAAATAGACATACCCGATTACATGATTGAGTACAGCTCAGGATATAATCTCTATGTGGAGAAGTTAGCTTCATGCTAACACAATTTTCTGGAGAATAGGTCTATTTACAATAATTAGCCAGGTAGACTTAGATATTACTATCTCTTACTTCTAAGAGTAAGCAAAAAGGAATGATCTGCCGGTACTTCCAAGTAACTGAACTGGCCATTTTCAGAAACAGAATAATTATTGTTTATTGTTTTTGATGTATAACCCACCATTCCACAGAACGCATTCAAGGGGAGGAACAATAAATAATTTAAAATACAATTCAAATATGTTATAGAAAATACAATCAATTGAAAAAAATACAATTCAATTCGAACAAAAATCCTGCATAGTTAAAGAAATATAAGTTGCATAAAAGATTCAAATAAAAGAAGAAGATAAGATAAAAGGAAATTCAGTATGAATACCTAATATTCAGTTAAAAGACTACAAGAACTGTCATAATTTGGTAATGTTGGGCTTACTGGTCATTGGTCTGACCCGGCATTGCACTTATGTTCTTATGTTCACAAGAGAAACCCTTTCCATATCCATACCCATGACACTAGAATCAGTTTGTCAAAAAAGCAGATGCCCAAGAAATATTGTAAGGTTCTTACTGGCATTGTACACACATACACAAAACAACCTGATATTCAAACTCAAAGTTATCTGCATAGTTTCTGTTTGAAGAGTGGATTGTTATGCAGACAAAAATTATGCATGCACCTTAAGTTGGTGGAAATGGAGATGTAATGTAAATGCATAGGTTTTTTAAATGAAATGCACACGTGATTTCCAAACACATCCCCCAACCACCCCCCAGAATCTCTTTTAATGCAGTTAAAAGTGTATGTATAGTGAAAGTATATGTGTGCTCTTAGTTGGCTAAACATCCATTTATGTGGATTCACTCTACCCATGTAACTCCTTTTCTTAACCAGCATGGATCCCAAATTAGACTTTGTTACTCTTAAAAGAATGGAAACAGATTCTCAGTGAGACAAATAACTACTTCGTTAGGTAACCATAGAGGCTGATATACTAAAATACATTACACTTTGCAAAAGTGATAATGCATGAAAAAATAGCAAACAAGTTCATTTACTTAGCTGTATTAGGTGTTTACCATGCAGTAAATGCCTTAACGCAGCAATAACACGCAGTATTTTAAATACTGTGCGTTATTTCACCTGTTATTGCAGGTATGGTAATAAGCTGTTTATATGCAAATACATGCAAAGCAGCTCATTACTATCCTAAAACATGTAAATCAAATGACATGGCTTGCCTCAAAAATCACACGCCACATTATTGGATTCAAAGTTAGCTACAATTCTTGATTAGTAGCTAGGGGGGCTCTGGGCCAGTCATCCAATTTTGTAAGTATACTTCTATCACGTGATAGTGACATAAGTACAAAACCGGCTGGCAGATGCCATTTCCCCAAAGGGGAAATATGCAGCTTAGTAAATGAGCCCCAAGGTGCACTATTCCATTTGCTGTTTTTTTTATATTATTTAGCTATTGCACAGTTCACCACAATATCTATACAAAACTTGGTAATGAGCTGCATAATTCTGTAAATCTGAATTTTCAAAAGTATATACATGGGTAAAATATAATTTTGCATATGTATGTAGGCTTTTCACAAATTTCCCCAGGAGCTGTACTCGTAAAAGCCTGCCGGAAGCAATTTCTTAAATGAGGCAGGCAGGGAAACCATTTACATGCATACTTTCTATATGTCTACGTGAACATTTACACCTGCTCCTATGCAGGCGCCTTTGTTCGAGTGCATGCCGTGAGAGGGTTCATACCACACCTACTAATTGGAAAAGTGGATTTATGTGTGTAAGTCTGCTGTCAGATGGCCAAGGTCTGCTAGTGCTTAGTACACATGGACTTCAGCCCTAAGCACTACATTAAAAAATTGGGATATATATTCTCATAGCTAAATAACACACAAATTTCAATTCAGATCCATGACTTGTGAGAAACTTTGCTACACCTCAGTAATATCTGCATGTGACTAACGTGGGCCATTATCAAACATTAATTAACACATGATAACAGCCCATGTGATTACAACATTGAGGGAACTCAAAATTTATGAAAAAATTATTTTAGCTGATAGAGATACTTATATAGATGTTGGTGTTTTATTGCTTGTCTTTTATCATATTCGTTTTTAAATTGTGTATGTATGTTGTGATTCACTACAAACTAGAGGATGTATGCAGAGTATAAATTGGTTTTAAATAAATAATGTAGTACATTGGCTTCCCAGAGAATTCAATACTTAACTTCTTCAAGAATTATGACAGGTAAATTAGTTAACCAAACAGTGTATGAAGTGAAACTAGGAAACTAGGACAACATGCTTTGAAATAGAAGGAAAACAAAAGACAGAATAAGAACATAAGAATTTCCATATTGGGTCAGACTAAGGGTACATCAAGCTCAGTATTTTGTTTCAAACAGTGACCAATCCAGGTCCCAAGTACCTGGCAGGGTCCCAGTAGTAGATAGATCCCTGCTAATGCCAAAGGATAAGCAGTGGCTTTCCCTTAGTCTATCTGGTTAATATAGGTTTATGGACTTTTCCTGCAGGAACTTGTCCACACCGCTTTTAAATCCAGCTAGGCTAAGTGGCAATGAATTCCAGAGCTTAATTGTATATTAAGTGAAAAAAAAGGTTTTCTCTGATTTGTTTTAAATGTGCTATTTAATAATTTTATGGAGTGTCCCCTAGTCTGTATTTTTTCAAAGAGTAAACAATCGATTTACATTTACCTGTTTCACTCCACTCATGATTTAATAGACCTCTATAATATTCTCCCTCAGCCATTTTTTCTCTAAGCTGATGTGCCCTAACCTCTTTAGCCTTTCCTCATATGGGAGCCGTTCCTTCTCCTTTATCATTTTGGTCAATTGGAGTCAATTGGTCATCCAAATACATACCTTTAACAGCAGGTTCCTCATTCACTTACTAGAGTGTCAGCTCACCTCTTGTCACCCCCCATTGTGACATTTATTGATATCATGAGGGTGAATAAAGTTCCCCATCATGGCCTTTATTTTGCAAAATCACCGAGCAGGATAAAAGGATGAATAAGAACATAAGAACGTAAAAAATTGCCATATTGGGTCAACCAAGGGTCCATCAGCATCCTGTTTCCAACAGTGGCCAATCTAGGCTACAAGTACCTGGCAAGTACCTGAAGATATTTAACCCAAGGCATTTTCCCTGGGCACAAACAAGGTACAGTCATGCATACCTCTTGCTCTTTTGTTTATCTATCTAATCAGCTATACTTTTTTCCAATAAAATGAGACTCAAACAATAAACTAGATAAGGTGTTAAAAAATGATTAAAGCAATGGATAACTCCACATGTCTATAAGTTTCATCTATTAACAATTAAGTAGTAAGAAACCTGTGTGGCCCAGTGACTTAGCGGCAGTGCTGGGCACTATCATGCTGAAGAAATGGTCCCAGGTTTCAGAAGGAGACGCAGTCTGTGGCCTCTGATCAAGAACTGTTGCAGAGAAGGTTGGGTTGCATGAGTTGGGGGAGGAGGGGTTGTCACAGAATCAGGATAAATCCTGGAAAGCAGTGAATGAAGATTCATGACGCAGAAGCCCCAATAGAGGTTTAGTTGCAATTGAACTGGAAGCCCAAAGGAGCAGGGGGAAAAAATGCCAGGTCAAATAAAAGCAAAGAAAAGCTAGTCTGAAACCTGAATGAGCTATGTAAAGACCACTGTTTAGGAAATGCATGTTTATTTTATATATACTGCCCAAATCAGTGATGTTTCATCTTCCGCATATCCCCTCAGGAGATGTGCCCAGAATGAGACCACAAATTCCTGTACTTCTCATGAGGTTTAGCTGTTAATATGTTTATTTCTCTTTCAGACCAATGTCTGCTCTTCTGGTGTCCACCAGTCATAGGAGTTCATGCAGGCTGCTGGGTTTCAGTTTCCATCCCTTTATTACTGTCAAACCGTGCCGCTGTTGTCTGTTGTCTGAGCTGAACAGGAATATCGCATCACAGAAGCCCTGCCTTCGCCTAACAGGGTTTGCAAAAGTTTTCCATCTGTCACGCGTAGTTATTTTTAGAGTTGAGGCGCAGCGACCCCTTGGAAATCTCGCTCTGCATGGTGGAGAGTGGAAAATGTTCATACTCTTCCGAAACCGATGCGCTCCACTTGCAGTTCTGAATCAGAGATTTGACTTCTTTTTTGAAGTTGCTATTTAAGAAACCATAAATAATGGGGTTGATGCAGATGGAAATCATGGCAAACAAGTGGCATAAGGAGAAGATCAGATTGTAGTGGCAGATTTCAATAACTTTATGATTCCAATCAAAAATGCTGTTGAAGATGTTTAATGGCAGCCAGCAAACACCAAAGGCAGCAACCATAGATGCCAGCATAATGTTTACCCTCTTAATGTTGGTCATTCTGCAGTTGTACTCCCTTTTCTGAAATATATCTTTTCTTTTCCGCAGACGTAAGTAGATTCGCAGGTAACACACTACGATAAAGAAGAGAGGAACACAGTACTGCAGTACAAGCAGTGAGGTCATATAAATTACTCGATACTGCTCTGAAGGCCATAAATGAATGCACATAGCTTTATCAGCATAAAGTCCATAATGTGAGATAACTTCTTGTGTGACACGTCAGTCAGAACGGAGTAGACTACATAGGGCAGGGAGATGCAGCAAGCCAGCAGCCAAATCACCACAACAGCAAGGCAGGCCTGAAGAAAACTGGGCTTCCAGCCAGTGGGATGGATTATAAGCTGGTGCCTTTCCAAAGCAATTAGAACCAGAGACAGAACTGACACAGTCACTGACACGCACTGAATAAATTCATTCATCTTACACATAACTGCGCCAAAGATCCAGTAGTCCATGAAGGTGTACACAATGGTAAGGGGCAGGCAGAAGATACATACCATCATGTCGGAAAAGGACAAACTTGCAATCAGTATGTTAGTTACGTTGGCTTTCTCTTTCTGCCTGATTATGACAACAATCAAGCAAATATTTCCCAGTAGCCCAATGAGTGTTACTAAGCCATATGATATACCGAAGAATGAAGTGATGTCAGTGGTGTTTTTACACCGATCTGGAAAAGATGAGAGGAAATCAAAGCTATAGTTCTTAAAAAATGGGACTGAAGGCTTCATAGCAAGGAGTCTGCTGCTGTTCATGATGTACTGTATTCAAAGAAACTCCGGCATGGGAAGCAAAGCAAGGGGCAGATCACTCTAGCTTTTTCTCTCTTCAAATTTGGCTGCTATCATATTTCAGTTCTTCCACTTGATTACATTGAACCAACTTGAAGGCCTGTAGGGAGAATGATACATTAATTGGTTTAAACAAAAATAAAAATGAAACAGGAAAAATAGATAAACATAAATATATTCATATATGTACAGGGCGAATTTACTAATAGGCAGCGTAAGCAAGTGCCTATGGACAGCTGCCCCTGCTGTGCAATTCACTTATTTACGTCATCTGGTGAGGGCGCTACATCATCTTGTGGGTAGGGGGAGGGCAGGCAGTGAAGGCTTCTGTCTCCTTCCTATGCTACTGCATAGGAAGGAGACAGAAGCCTTATTCTCTCCTCCTATGGATCAGGCATTCCTTACCCTACGGGTAAGGAATGCCTGATCCATAGGCTTCAAGAGGAGAGAATAAGGAGCAGAAATGAAGGAACGTCACACTTCCTGCTTGTAAAGCCGGTGAAGAGAGGAAGAGGAGTAGAAACGGACTAAAAAAGGGATAAGAGCTGGGAGAGGGGCTGAGAGAAGTGGCTGAGAGAGGTTCTGGGAGAGGGGAGAGGAGATAATAGAAGGGCTGGGAATTCTACTGGGGGAGTTGTAAAGGAGTAGATACAGGTTGTGAGGGTGAGAGGAGCTGAGGGAACATGGACTGAGAAAGGGAAAAAGAACTGAAAGATGGGGGCATGAAGGGAAGGAGAGCAGGAGTAGGGGATGGGAGAGGAGACACAGGCTTTCACAGGAAGAGGCACTGAGAGAGGTGAAGAGAACTGGGAGAGGAGCTAAGTGGGGCTGGGAGAGGAAAGGAGGTGAGAGAATAGTTTTGAAAGGAGAAGGGATCACGGTGGTGGAAAGAGGCATGAAGGGATGATGAAAGAGAAGGAAAAAGAGCAGGAGAGTGAAGGAGGTGACAGGAGGGACCAAGACTGGGAAAAAAGTGAAAGAAAATAAGCTGTGGAGAGACAGGCTATGGTTAAAGGGAGGTATACACACCTGAGCAGAAGAGAACAGAAATGATAAACAAGTGAGAGGAAGACAGGAAAAGAAATGCTAAAACAGAAGGAATGTGGAAGCAGAGAGGGCACTTATGAGAAGACTAAGAGCAAGCAAAGAAAGGATTGAAATCAGTCTGCAGGCACAAAGGTTGGAAAATTGTTGAAGTTAAGTGAAGACTTCTGTGTTAGCTGGGGCCGGGTCTGCTCATCTCCTATGGCCCTGTGGTCACCAGGGTAAATACAATATTTGATGGACAGGGGAAGGAGAAAGGAGTTGTGGCAGTGTGTGATGCTATGGGTTAAAAATCTCTCCTGGCAATAACTCTCCCCCTTGGCAGCTTCCATTTGGAGAAGAACTGTCGTCAAGAATCAAATTGAGGGGAAACGGTGGGAAACACCATTTCCCTTGTTCACAAAAATAAAAAGATATCATTCTCTCTATTAAAACTCATGGCAGGCGCATCAAGCTGCGTGAGCCCAAAGAAGTGGCGCTATAGCAGGAAGACGTGACAGGAGAAATGATAGCGGGCAAGAGGTACACTGCCCCTCAAACTGTATGTGATTTTTGATTTGGCTTTCCTCCTTTCCCAGCTACCGAATCCTGGCTCCCCTCCCCACTCCCGGCGCAGCTCTGCAGCTTCTCTCCTGGCTCCTTACTCCCACCAGTTCCCCAGCCCAGCTGCTCACTCTCTATCAGGCAGGCTGGGATTCAGTGGGTCAGTATTGAGTGAACGCAGCCATGTCCGGTGCTGCTGGAGCGTATCTAGCTCTCCCACTCTGTGCATGATCTCTGGAGCTTCCAGGCTGAGGGGGAGGGAAGCTCCATGTGCAACTGCAGCCTCGGGGCTGGAGAAGCGCTGACTGCTGAGCTGCCAGAGCTCACCTCCGGGCATGCAAGTGGTGAAGCAGCTCACCTGGGCTCCACAGACCTGGTACTGTCGCTGGCCTGGAGTTCGTGAGTACCAGAAAGAAGTGCTGAAGGGGAGATGAGGAGGCAAGAGCTGTCCCAGCAAAGAGAAGTGGGCACGTCTGCACAAAATCGCTCTGAGCACAGATTCAAGGAGTCATTTACTAAGGCTTTTCTCCCATTATGTGTCTACGGGAAAAATGCTTAGTAAATTAGGCCTTTAGAGAGCCCAATATGGAACTCTAATCAGATTTTTCCCCAAGTGCAGCTACACAAATGTCTGCCTTAAATCTAACTTTAGCTAGTAAGCTGTGGCTGAATATGTGGACAAAATTAAGTAGTTAAATTAACTGGTTAACTTTACCATTCCTCAGCTCTTTGACTATCTACCCCCGAATGATAAATCATGGCATAATCTGATTGGAATCTTATAGATGCAGCCACCACCACAGCAAAAAAATATACAGAAAACTAAAGTTGCCAGGAGGGTTTTGGAGTCATCTGATTCAGCAGGAACACATGTGGTATGGAAAGAGGAGAGAGATCACGGGAAATTATTTCAATTTCTGACTCCAGGTTCCATTATGAACAGGATAATGGTATATGTAAAAATAAATGCCTTATTGAGTCAAAACAATAGTCTATCGAACCCAGGCATGTGGCCAATCTGGGTGGCGTGGAAGAAGTCCACAACAGATCCTAATGGACAGATCCACTCCCTATTGTTCACCAGGCAGTATGAGGTTTGCATTCCTCAGTCCTACCTGGTTAATAGTTGTTAATGGACCTGTCTTCCAGAAAATTATCTAAACCTTTTTAAAAACCAAGTTATGCTTTGACCTTGACTACATCCTCTGGCAACAGTTTGTGCATTGACTAAAAAAAAGAAACCCTTACAATGTGTATTAAATCAATGTATTATCCTTTTCGTGAGTGATCCTAGAATTGTATACATATATATAATTGTAGTACAGTCATTATAGGTGAAATAGAAATATTTCAAATAAATAAATAATAGATAGATAAATAAATAAACATAGTTGGGATTATTTTTCCCTAATGTGCATCACTTTACACATTTCCATGTTACATTTCATCCATCATTTATAGGCTGGCCCGGTAGCTGAGTGGAAATGCTGCTTGCTGCATATAGAAGGGCTCTGGTTCAATACCTTGCGTCAGGTCTTCCACTCTCCAAGCTTGCTAGGGTTAGGCATGCTGTAGAGCTATGAGCTCCACAGTTCCTAGGAAAGGGATTTATGATCTTTGTTAATGGTGACATATGTGACTGCCACATTTACTACTATTCCAAGCACTTGGCGCAGCCAGGTGGAAAGCACAGAGTCGAGAATTGGGCAGTAGTGGAGAAGGGCATGACTTATCCAGCAAGCAGAGTGCATGAGGAGGGGTATAGAGAGAGATAGGAGAGAGGCAGTAAGGTGCTGCAGAGTGAAGGCATTTGTAGGTGAGAAAGAGTCCAGGATACAGGTTCCAGAAGGACCATTACTGCTGAGAAAGGTGAATCTCCATAAATAGGAGGAAAATCCCCAGGTGGTTGTAATTGAGTACTCATGTGCAAGGTCTGTCTGAACATGAAGCAAAAGGAGTAACTACGAGGCCAAAAAAACACTCAACTCAACTTTAACTTTCTCTGCAAAGTTTATCACTTTACTCACTGCCCTCTTTTCCAAATCATAAATGTTTTATTGTACTTGCAACATTGTAATCCACCTTGACCTTAAGAACATCTGGGTAAAAGTAGAATATAAATGCCTCTTTAGATCAGATTAGATTAGAAGTTAAACACTGGTGCCAAAACAGATCCCTAAGACACTCTACTATTTACCTCTCTTCATTAGGAAAGCTGTTTTGTCCTACTCTTTTTTCCTATTCTTTATCCCAAGGTTTAAGGATTGCCACAATGAATATGCATGAAATATATTTGCATACCCTGAGACTCCAATGTATGCAAATCTATCTCATTCATATTCATTTATGATATTCTGAATACACGAATGGTTAGGTGTGCCTTATGAAATAAGAACATAAGAAATTCCCATACTGGGGGTCAGACCAAGGGTCCATTAAGCCCAGCATCCTGCCTCCAACAGTGGCCAAGCCAGGCTACAAGTACCTGGCAAGTACCCAAACACTAAGTATATCCCATGCTACTGATGCCACTAATAGCAGTAGCTGTTTCCTAAGTCAAGTTGATTAATAGCAGTTAATGGACTTCTCCTCCAAGAACTTATCCAAACCTTTTTTAAAAACCCAGCTACACTAACTGCACTAACCACAATCCTCTGGTAGCAGATTCCAGAGCTTAATTATACATTGAGTGAAAAATAATTTTCTCTGATTAGTTTTAAATGTGCTACTTGCTAACTTCATGGAGTGCCCCTTAGTCCTTCTATTATCCAAAAGAGTAAATAACCGATTCACATTTATCCATCCTAGACATCTCATGATTTTAAAGACCTCTATAATATCCCTCCTCAGGCATCTCTTCTCCAAGTTGAAGAGCCTTAACCCTTTAGCCTTTCCTCATAGGGGAGCTGTTCCATCCGCTTTATCATTTTGGTCACCCTTCTCTGTACCTTCTCTACTGCAACTATATCTTTTCTGAGATGCAGCGACCAGAATTGCACACTGTACTCAAGGTGCAGACTCCACCATGGAGCAATACAGAGACATTATGACATTTTCCATTTTATTCACCATTCCCTTCCTAATAATTCTTAATATTCTATTTGCTTTTTTGACTGCTGCAGCACACTGAGCTGACGATTTCAATGTGTTATCCACTATGACACCTAGATTTTTTTCCTGGATGGTAGCTCTATTATGAAACCTAACATCATATAACTATAGTATGGGTTATTTTCCCAAGATGCATCACCTTGCACTTGTCCACATTAAATTTCATCTGCCATTTGGATGCCCAATCTTCCAGTCTTGCAAGGTCCTCCTGCAATTTATCACAATCCACTTGTGATTTAACTACTATGAATAATTTTGTATCATCTGCAATGATTACCTCTCTCATCGTATTCTTTCTAGATCATCTAGAAATATATTTGAAAATCACTGGTCCAAGTACAGATCCCTAAGGCACTCTACTGTTTACCCCTTTTCCACTGAGAATATTGACCATTTAATCCTACTCTCTGTTTACTGTTTTTTAAACAGTTGTAATCCACAAAAGGACATCGCTTCGCCTCCTATCCCATTAATTTTTACTTTTCTTAGAAGCTTCTCATGAGAGAGTTTGTCAAATGCCTTCTGAAAATCCAAATACGCTGAGGTAGATTTTAAAAACATACGCGCGCAGCGTACTTTCTTTCTTCGCGCACCAGGCGCGAACAAAAGTACGCTGGATTTTATAAGATACGCGCATAGCCACGTGTATCTTATAAAATCCAGGGTCGGCGCTCGCAAGGGGGTGCACATTTGTGCAACTTGCGCGCACCGAGCCCTGCGCGCGCGCTGGGGCCCGTCCCTCCGAGGGCCGCTCCGAAATCGGAGCGGCCTCTGAGGGAACTTTTTTTCTACCCCCCGCACCTTCCCTTCCTTTCCCCTACCTAACCCACCCCCCCCCCCCCCGGCCCTATCTAAGACCCCCCCTACCTTTATCGAAGAAGTTACTACTGCCTCCGGGCAGTAGTAACTCACGTGCCCCGACGCGGCAGGCCCCGACACAGGCCGCTGTGTCTGTGCACTCGGTCACGCCCCCGGACCGCCCACATGCCCCCCCGACACACCCCCATCCCTAACCGCGCCCCTGGCCATGCCCCCGACCGCCCCTTTTTGCAAGCCCCGGGTCTTACGTGCATCCCGGGGTTGCACGCGCCGCTGAGCCTATGCAAAATAAGCTCGGTGTGCGCAGGGGGGTTTGGGGTAGGTTTTCGGGGGGCACGCGCATATCTTACGCGTGTACCCCTTTGAAAATCTACCCCACTGTATCTACTAGTTCACCTTTATCCACATGTTTATTAACCCTTCAAAAAAATGAAGCAGATTTGTGAGGCAAGACTTCCCTTGGGTAAATCCTTGCTGACTATGTTCCATTAAACCATGTCTTTCTATATGCTCTGTGATTTTGATCTTTAGAATAGTTTCCACTATTTTTCCCGGCACTGAAGTCAGGCTCACTGGTCTATAGTTTCCTGGATCGCCTCTAGAGCCCTTTTAAAATATTGGTGTTACATTGGCCACCCTCCAGTTTTCAGGTACAATGGATGATTTTAATGATAGGTACAATTTTTACTAAAGGTCTGAAATTTCACTTTTGAGTTCCTTCAGAACCCTGGGATGCATACCATCTGATCCAGGTGATTTGCTACTCTGTCAATCTGGCCTACTACATCTTCCAGGTTCACAGTGATTTGTTTCAGTTTATCTGACTCTTCACCCTTGAAAACCATCTTCAAAACCAGTATCTCCCCAATATCCTCATTAGTAAACACAGAAGCAAAGAATGAATTTTATCTTCTGCAATGTCCTTATCTTCCCTAAGGGCTCCTTTAACCCCTCGGTCATCTATCGGTCCAATCGACTCCCTCACAAGTTTCTTGCTTTGGATATATTTTAAAAAGCTTTTATTATGGGTTTTTGCCTCTATGGCCAACTTCATTTCAAATTCTCTCTTAGCCTGCCTTATCAATGTTTTACACTTAACTTGACAATGCTTATGCTTTTTCTTACTTTCTTCAGATGGATCCTTCAGGAAAGGGTTGGAAAACACTTCTTTAACCTGTTATCAATTCACAATAGGATATTATCTCCTATTCCATTAATTTTTAATTTCTTCAGGGTTCTCCTGAGGGATTTTATTTTTAATGCTTTCTGAAAAACCAGATCCACTTTATTGACCAGCTTGTTCTCATCCACATGCTCATTTACAGTTTCAAAGAATTCAAATAACTTGACTTCCATTTGTTAAAGCCATGCTGGTTATTCCCTTATTAACCCATGTTTATCCATAAATTCAGTAACTGTGAGGTTGATTTGAAAAGGTGCGTGCGGGTCCATGTGCGCGCATTTCCCAGCACACACACATGGATGCACCGATTTTATAACATGCGCACGTCGGTATGTGCATATTATAAAATATGTTTCCCATGCGTACATATGCACCAGATTTTAATGTCCATGTGTGCATGTACGGGTGGGTGGCCTCCTCCATGTATGGGGGGATTTTTTCAATTATGCACAATGAAGCGAAAGGGCTTCGTCCCAGTTCCCTCCCCCCCC
Source organism: Rhinatrema bivittatum (assembly GCF_901001135.1). Taxonomy (NCBI): domain Eukaryota; kingdom Metazoa; phylum Chordata; class Amphibia; order Gymnophiona; family Rhinatrematidae; genus Rhinatrema; species Rhinatrema bivittatum. Next base: position 188,781,629 of record NC_042621.1, read on the forward strand.
CCCCCCATCTAACCTGCCTCCTTTTTCCCCTCTCTACCCCAGTCCCTAAATCTGCCCTAGTTATCTCTTCTTTTTTTGTTTTTAAACTTACTTCGTGCCCCGAGTTGAAGTAAGTTGCATGTACCGGCCAACTGCTGGTTCATGAGTCATCGGGACAGTGCAAAATGGTGCTGACCCGACCTTCCTTTCCCTGCCCAGACCCCATCCCCAACTCGCCCCTTTTGTGAACCCTGGAACTTCCGCACGTATTGGTAGATAAACACGTGGCCAGGCTGTTTTAAAAATGCCCTCGGCACGCACTCGGCCCAGCCATGCATGCATCTACCGATTTTTTCATGCACGGAGTTTTGAAAATCCACCCATGTATCCTTAACAATGATTTTGTCTGGCACTGCTATCAGGCTCATTGATCCATAATTCCCAGGATCAGCATTGAAATCTTTTTTAAAAATTTGCATTACATTGGCTACCATCCAGTCTTCAAGTTTAGTGATAGATTTTAATGATAGGTTACAGATTTCCAATATCAGGCCACTATATGGTCCTGGTGATTAGACTGTCGACTAGATCTAGCATTTCTTCCATTTTAACACTTATTTGCATTAATTCCTCTGAATCATCACCTACAAACAATAGTTCTGGTGTGGATATTTTCCAAACATCCTGTAAAGAGAAGATTCAAGCAAATAATTAATTTGGTTTTTATGTGTTGGCTTTAACCTCCCTGAGTACTCCTTTTATTCCCTTGTCATCTAATGATCCAGCTGACTCCCTTGCAGGCTTCTGCATTTGATATATTTGAAAAAGGTTTTCTTGTAAGTTTTTGCATCTTTGGCAAGTCTTTTCTCAAATTCTCTCTAATCCTGCTTTAATAATGTTTTACATCTAATTTGCCAGTGCTTATGGTATTTCCTATTTTCCTCATTAGGACTTGCTTTCCATTTTTTGAAGGACATCTTTGTGGCTCTAATAACTTCTCTCACAGTACCATTTAGCCATGCTAGACATCATTTGGTCTTCTCTCTTCCTTTTTTAATTTGTGGAATTCATTTTAGCTGGGCTTCCAAGATGATGTTTCTAAATAATCCCCATTCCTCATGCAACTGCTTTTTTTTGTTTCCTTCTAATTTATTTCCTCATTTTCAATCTCTATCAAACCCTTCCATCCAAAGAAATATCCAATTATTAATAATATTTTATAGTAAGTCCATTATTCTCATTTAAAGAAATACCTTCAAAATCAAAGAGCTTAAAGGTGTATTTTAAAAGCCTGGCACATAACAAAACTGGGAGTTACACACAAAAATTGAGCCGGTGCACTGAGCGGATTTTAAAAGTCATTCGAGTATGCGCATACTTCCTACTGTGCGCACAAATGAAAAATTCCAAAAAAGGGGCGGGGTGTGGGCATGGTCTGGATGGAGCATGAGCATTCCTGAATTTAAAAGAGAAATTTGCACATAAATACTTACATGCACAGGTGCGCACTGGGGTCCCCTGTTGTGTATGTACTTTACTTCTGTTATGGATGACATGTAAGTTGTAAATCAAAAAACTTTAGGTAGATCAGTGGTATTTTAAAGGTCGGGGTTAACAGGGGAGAAGGGAGGCTATTAAACTAGGAGGGTTGGAAGTCCTATTCTTACCTGGGTGAGCTGGGAATGAACTGGGAAAACTGGTAATGGCATTGGCATGCGTGTCTATTAAAATCCCCCCACTTACAAGGTAGAACTGGCATTTGTGTGCATAGGCACACATCCACTTAAAATTGCATGCACATGTGCATGCAGTCAGGTTATTTTATAACATGCGCACATATATGCATGTATGTTATAAAATGGCCATGTCCCTGGGCGTGAGCAAACATATGTGCTTATATGTGCTCCTGTGTGCCTGTTTAAGTTTCTGATTTGGCTTTTTACTAAATAAACCTTTGGCATTGAAAAGAGTGGGCATATGAATAACCAATACTTGGTGCAAAATTAACAGAATGTAAATCCCAATGAAGATCAACACAGTTGTACTGAGTTCAGTGTGCAAGAATAATAGGGGAAATACACGTAAACTGTAAACACGTGTAAAATGGAGAGGACAGAAGAGATATATAGGAAGGGTAATTTTCAAAACAGCTCAGATAGTGGTAATATCTGTGTGTGCACAGTATTTTCCAAGCAAACGTATGCATGGAAGTTCGTTTTGATAACAATCTGGGTAACTGGCCCAAGTGCACGCACACATTACAGCACAGAAAGTTACACCTGCTCTTTGGAAGATGTAACTTGTGCAATGTTACCCCTGGCACATACAGGGTAATTTTCAAAGGAAAATGTAAATGTAACATACTATCATAGCAATTTTCAAAAGCCCATTTACCTGTGTTAAGTACACTTAACATGAGTAAAACCTATTGACAATTCAATAGCATATACTTTAAAAAATTGAAAATTCACTCCATGATGTACAACATGTCTCTAGAGGGAACAGTCTTCCAAGAAGGTTTTGTTATGTTTTTGCTTTGTTTCAGAGCCTTTGGATCACTGTGGCAAGTTGGAGAGAAAGAAGGAAGTCATTCTAGACTGAGAGAAAGAAGGCAGTCATTTATCTGGTTGTTACAGCCAGAGAAACAAGGATACCAAGTAATGCTCACCCATCCCAACCTTAATGCTTAAATGATCATGTCCTTAGTGATTCTATCATCAAGTTAACAACCTAAATGGGCTAAACTTCCTGCATGACAAACTGGCAATTTATCCCATGATATGACTGGCAGATTGTTTTCACTTCTTCAGCTTTGCAGTACAATAAAACTCTCTGCAAAGTGCTAAAGAAATGTAGCCTTTGTCCATCTTGGTTTTATGCCCTTGGCAAATCGAAGTTCTGCTATTTCGCACATGTTTTTCTCTCTGACCTAATAACTATAAAGGAAGACTAAGGTTCTCTCCCATGTGGCATCTATGTTGAAAAATACTTAGTACATCTGGCCCTATATATTGCATTTGGACCATATGAAACCACTTTTACTAGGAGTAGCCATGAGGAAAACATTTTAAGCTGTGCAAAGTTTGAGAGGAAAGGTTAAAGTCACTATAAGGTGGTTTCTGCCAATATTAATTAGTACAGACCATTTATTTTAGTCACACGGTAAGAATATGCTACTTCCATGAAAATGCCACAATATTATGTATTATATCAGTGAAAACTTGATATTAATGAAAGTAATTTTATAACTGTGCTTGTAGGGCTAAAATCTGCAAGTAACGTGTACAAGTAGGCTTTAACCAAGATTTTCAAAGCAAACTTATACACATAATTCACTTTGAAAACAATGGGGTAATTGGCCCAGTACATGCACAAATTACCTCATACAAAGTTTACACTTGCTCTTTGCAGGGCGAAACTTATGCAAGTGTTTTTTCCAATCAAAATGTATGAGCCTAGTCTCAATTCTACCCCAACTCCACATAAGAACATAACATAAGAACATAAGAAGTGATATTCTGGGTCAGACCAAGGTCCATCAAACCCAGCATCCTGTCTCCGACCGATCCTGGCCCATTCGTGTCACAAATACCTGGTATATCCATAATAGTTGGGGATCTATTTCTTATATCTCACTACCAGGAAGAAGCACTGGCTTTCCCAAGTCTACCTGCCTAGGGACTTTTCCTTCAGGAACTTGTCCAAACCCCTTTTGAGTCCCACTATGTTAGTTGCCTTGACCACATCCTCTGGCAACAGATTCCATAGCTTCATTGTGCACTGAGTAAAAAACAATTCCTACAATTGGTTTTAAATTTGCCGGTTGCTAGTTAAGAACATAAGTTTTGCTATACTGGGTCAGACCAAAAGAGCATCAAACCCAGTATCCTGTTTCCAACAGTGGCCAATCCAGTACCTGGCAGGAACCCAAAAGATCAATAGATACCATGCTGCTTATCAAACGGTTAAGTAGTGGATTTCCCCAAGTCCAACTTAATAATGGTTTATGGAATTTTTTTCCAGGAATTTGTCTAAACCTTTTTTAAACCCAGCTACACTAACAGCTTTCACCACATCCTCCAGAGTTTAATTATGCAGAGTACAAAAAAATATTTTATCCTATTTGTCTTAAATATATCACCTAATAGCGTCATTGAATGTCCCCTAGTCTTTGTACTTTGTGAGAGATTAAACAACCAATTTGCTTTTACCTGTTCCACTCCATTAATTATATTATAGAACTGTCATATTTCCCTTCCTTTATCTCTTCTCCAAAATAAAGAGCCCTAACCTCTTTAACCTTTCCTCATATGAGAATCATTCCATCTCCTTTATCATTTTGGTTGCCTTTCTCTGTACCTATTTTAATTCTGCTGTATCTCATTTGAGAAGCAGTGACCAGAACTGCACACAATACTCAAGGTGCAGTCTTACCATGGAGTGATACAGGGGCATTATGATATTCTCTGTTTTATTCTCCATTCCTTTCCTAATAATTTCTAGCATTCTGTTTGCTTTCTTGGCTGCTGCTACACACTGAGTAGAGCAGTGGTTCTCAATTAAATGTGGTTCTCTCTAAATGGTTCTTTCTAAGTGTGGTTTTCTAAATGGTTCTCTCTAAATGTAAACATGCACTCTGCATCCATAGGAACCCCTTGACCCCCCAGCAATGAGTGCAGAGCAGAACTAGGGGCATTACCCATACAACTCACCATACAAAAAAGATATTCTGGTTCCGATGACATCTCAGTAAAAGCAAAACAAACTCCCTTTACTACCAGGCACAATAGCCTTCCTTATCAAAAGACAGTAATTTACCACTAACGCATGTCCTATTGAGAAAACACAACAAATAAGATTGATACAAATGCCTACATGCTAGTAAAATACCTCACCTCAGTCACACACCCAGAACTGACCTTCACCAAGTACAGAAAAACCACAAATCATAAATATGGAGATAGAAACTGGAATGGAAAACCAAAAAAGCCACTCTGCATACAGTGCAAACCTGCAGAAATGGAAAGAGAAATATAGCACCTAACATAGTCCCAGGATCTGCAAAAATGCACACAAACTAATCTGCACAAAGTTAACACCTGTATTATGGAACACTCTCAAACAATAACAACCCTATCTATGAAAAGGCAACACTACAAATATTAAACCAGGCCCTAAACACTAATACATCTCCTATTAGGAAAATAGAACAAGCCAAGTTGCTACAGAGCCCCAAAAGGAAATAATTGTAAAGCTATACTAAAAATGTTACAAAACAGCTGCTGAACAGAATAACGTCCAACAATTAAAAACTCATAAAAATTATTAAAACATGTCCAAATATCAATAAAATATTTCAAAACAGCAGACATCACATAATACCCAATAATTAAAATGGCACTAAATCAAGAAAAATAAACTTAAAAAGCCACCTTTAATTACCCTCTCCAGCAACTCTCCTACTCCTTTCCCTTCCAGGCCAATAGTACTCACCAGAAGCAGCAAGGGCTGCTGAAGCTCTGTCCTAACAGTCCTCTTCCTTAGCGCCCACAACCAGTCACTCACACACACACACACACACACACACACACACACCCTCCCAATTAGACCCATGACCAGACTCGGTCTCTCTCACACACACACCAGTCATCTTCCTGATCAGTCTCTCTCACACACATGCCAGTCATCTTCCTGACCACACACACTAGTCATCTTCCTGACCAGTCTCTCTTTCTCTCTCACAGAAACACATCACCTCCCTGACTAGTCTCTCTCTCAATCACACACATGCTCTTATATACAAGCTCTCAATCACACAAAAATGCTTTCGCACCCATTCACACCAACTCTCACCCAGGCACCCATTCACATCCACCAAGCTCTCACTCAGGCACCCATTCACACCTACACACACAAGCTCTCACCCAGGCACCCACTCACACCCACACACACAAGCTCTCACCCAGGCACCCACTCACACCCACACACACAAGCTCTCACCCAGGCACCCACTCACAACCACACACACACAAGCTCTAACCCAGGTACCCATTCACACCCACACACACAAGTTCTCACCCAGGTACCCATTCACACCCACACATACAAGCTCTCACCGCCAAACCTATTCTTCCTTCGCTGCAGGGATGGGTTCCAGTTCCGCCACGGCTTTACTCTGGCGGGCCTTCTTTTTCGCCACCATGGGGATGGGCTCCCGTGGAGGCCTTACTTGGTCAGGGTCAGGTTTCCTCTTTGCCGCCACGGGGATGAGCTCTTGTGGTGGCCTTGCTTGGTCGGAGTTCGACACTGCCATTCCTCCCACCCCTCCGTGGGCTATGCAATGCCCCTTCTTCCTGCCTCACTGGCCAAACAGAGGCTTTCTCCCTTCTTCCTACTTCCACTGGCAAGTAGAAGGGAGGAGTCTTCTGATTGGCCTGCGTGGAGGTAGGAAGAATAAAGGAGGCTTCCCATTGGGCAGTGGGGGCAGGAAGAAAAGAAGCTTCCCATTAGCCCGCAGGGGCTGGAAAAAGCGAGAAGGGAAATACAACCAGGGCAGTGGGGCACCGGGAGCCGCAACACATCTGCTGGTGCTTGGCGACACACTGGTGTGTCGCGACACACAGGTAAAGAATTGTTGGCGTAGAGGATTTCAACATATTATCCTAGAGTCTTAGATCCTTTTCCTGGGCGGTGACTTCCAATGTGGAGTCTTGCATTGTATAGCTATAATTTGGGTTTCTCTTCTCTACATGCGTCACTTTGCATTTGCCACATTAAATGTCATCTGCCATTTGAATGCCAAATTTCCCAGATTTGCAAGGTTCTCTTGCAATTTCTCACGATATTCTTGTGATTTAACAACTTTAAATAATTTTGTATCATCAGCAAATCTGATCACCTCACTCATTGTTCCTATCTCTAGGTCATTTATAAATATGTTAAAAAGCAGTAGTCCTAGTGCAAACCCCTGGGGCACTCCACTATTCATCTTTCTCCATTATGACCATTTAGCTCAACTTTCTGTTTTTTATCTTCTAACCAGTTAGCTATCTATAATAGAACACTGCCTCCTATTCCATTACTTTTTAATTTCCTCAAGAGACGCTCATGATGTACTTTGACAAATACTTTCTGAAAATCCAGATACATTATATCAACAGGTTTACTTTTATCCAAATGCTTATTCACACCTTCAAAAAATGTGGCAAATTGGTGAAGCAAGTCTTCCCTTGGGTAGATCCATGTTGATTTTATTTCATTAAAATATGTCTATCTATATGTTCAGTAATTTGATCTTTCAACCATTTTTCCCAGCATAGATGTTAGGCTCACTGATCTGTAGTTTCCAGGATCACCCTAGTCCTAGTGATAGTTGAAGATGTAAATAACTGTTCCCAATGTACCCCTTCCACCTCACTCATGATTTTATAAATTTCAATCATATTCCCTCTCAGTCATCGCTTTTCCAAATTACAGAGCCCTAATCTGTTTAATCTTTCTCCATAAGGGAGCTTTTCCATCCCTTTTATCATTTTTGTTGCCCTTCTCTGTAACTTTTCTACGTCCGCTATGTGTTGCACCCATCGGTCGCTCCTCCCTCCTCCTCCTTGGGCAAGATGGCTGCCTCCGGTGCCGAGTGCCGAGGGCCTCGGCGTCTCCAGACGAGCATGGGCTTCCCAGTCCACCATGCTCAGTCATGTGGCCTCCTAGGGCGTGCGCGCGCACATCTCCTGCGCTCAAATACACGTCATGGCGGGAACCTCGGGGGCGTCCCCACCGCATGATGTCAGTACCTCCAGGTATATCAATCCTCCACTTCTGATACCAAATCAAGTTAGCAAAGAGTTTGGTTTAAGCTGCTCTGACCGCTCTAAGCTGCACGCTTAGACACTGCTTCGCTCCAAGGACCTCGCTGCTCAGAAGCTCTAGACACCCGCTCCTCAGGGGTCTCTCGCTTCCATCTCCCTTCGGGGTCTCCACTAACAAAGACAACCGGTCCTCGGGGATCTTTTCTCTCTTTCTACCTTACAGGATATCGGACTTCAGGTACTCACTCCTCAAGGGCCTATCTTCAAGTATCCTGCACCACGGACCTTCAGTCCCTCCATTCAACCACCAGGAAGTCACCTATTCCTGTGAGTACCTCTACGATCCGGTGCTCCTATTCCACCTATCAGCAACGGCATTGCCAGACTGCAGGCTACTGCCTATCATATCATCTGGGTGAGATTCTACATCCAGGGCCTGTTGAACGTATTGGCACTTCGCAGACCTCAGTGCCTACCTGCCTACATCATCTATTACAGCAGTACAATAAAGCCTCCATCCATTCTGTGTCTGTTCCTTAACTCCAGCCTATCACTGCAGTTCCCTGCGGGGCCACTCCCCGTGGGCGGAGTCATCACTGCAGTGACCAAGAGTCCACAATGCCTCAAACACAACACTATGCCTTTTTTAAAGTGGGGCAAACTTTTCTAATTCTGCTATATCTTATTTGAGATGCTATGACCAGAATTGTGCACAATGCTCAAGGTGCAGATGCATCATGGATCTATACAAGAGACTTGTGGTATTCTCAATTTTGTTCTCTATTCCTTTCTAAACAATTCCAAACATTCTATTTCTCTTTTTGACCGCCACCAGACACTGAGCTGAAGATTTCAAGATATTGTCCACACAAGGACTCTGAGGTCATTTTCCTGGTTGATGACTCCTAACACAGAACCCAGCATCATGTAGCTGTAGTTAGGATTATTTTCCCTTCATACTTTACTTTGCACTTGTCCACATTAAATTGCAACTGCCATTTAGAAGCCCAGTCTCCTAGTCTCACAAGTTCCTTCTGCATTTCTTCACAATCTACTGCCATTTTAATGACTCGAAACAATTTTGTGTCATCTGCAAATTTGGGCACCTCATTTGTCATTCCTTTCTCCAAATCATTTATGAATACGCTAAATAGCACAGGTCTCAGTACAGACTTCTGGTGAACTCCACTAACAACCTTTCTCCATTTAGAAAACTGACCATTTAATCCTAACCTCTTTTTCCTGTGTTATATCCATTTACTGTTGCAAATCTTCAGAAACAGATCTGCAATTTCATTTTTTAGTTCCTTCAGAACTCTGGGGTTTATACCATTCAATCCTGGTAATTTTTTATTCTTTAGGCTGTCAGTTTCAGTTATTATGTCTTCCAGTTTCACAGTGATTCCATCTAGTCATTGAGAGTCCTCACCATCAAAAAATGTTTCCAGTGAATGACATTCAGATTCTAACCACCTGTGATCTCGATTCTGCTGAATCATTGTCAAACTTTAATAGCTGTTTGACTGAAGTTGTGAACTGGTTATCATCTTGAAAGCTTAAGGTAAACCCATCAAAATCAGATGCCATTTGGTTTCTTAGGAACAAAAATATTAACCAACTACCATTTCTCATTATGGCAGGAAATATTATTCCAATCAAAGAGTCTATTTGTGTATTAGGGGGTCTGGCTAGACACATCCTTGAGTTTTTCTTTTCATGTAATCAAGGTTATTCAAAACTGTTATTACATTTTATGGTTTTTGTATCAAATTAAACCATATTTAACTTCTTCAGATCTCAAGACTCTGATACATGCTCTTATTTAAGTTGTATTGATTACTGTAATGCTCTGCTATATGGACTCTCTTCACATCAACTAAGATGCCTTCAATTAGTACAAAACACTGCGGCATAACCGATTTTTGGAAAAAAGAAGTAAGATCTTGTCACTCCTTTAATGCAAGATCTACATGGGCTTCCCATAACCTTACACATTCAATTTAAAATAGGATGACTGGCTTTTAAAGTTTTACATTCAGTTGTTCCCCCCTACTTGCATGTTTTATTACATCTCACTGTTCTTCTCGTCCACTCAGATCTTCTCAACAGGAAATGCTTGTCTTACTCTCGCCTAAGGATATGAGGTTAGAAATGATCAGCAAGAGAAGTTTTTCTTACCTTGCAGCTAACCTATGGAATTCTATACCATTGGCCATTTGACTAGAGAAAGATTATGAGTTTAGAAAAGCCCTGAAGACTTTCCTCTTTGTTAAAGCATATGAAAACTATTAGTTCATTTTTTATTAAAAGTTGTATCTTTGGTTTTCTGATCAGGATCTGTTTTATTGTATTTTTTAATGTTATTTTATATTCACTTACTTTTATTATATTTATGATTGTTTTTATTTTAATATTTGCTTATATGTTTATGTGATTAACTACCATTTTATGAATTATCTTTTTGATTGTATTCTTAATTTGTAATTACAATTCTTATGTTCATTACTTTGATTTACTTTTGTAAAATATTGTGATTAAGTGAATAAAAAAAAATAAATAATAATAATAATAATAAAGTATGACACAGACATTCTCCTCATTAAAAACAGAGGCATTCATTTAGTTTTTCTGCTATTCCCTTATCCTCTCTGATGACCCTTTTATCCATCAGTCAATTAGTGACCCAGCTCACACCCTCACAGGCTATTTGCTTTGCATATATTTGACAAAAATTGTTTTTACTTCTATACAAGCTTCTTGTTTTTACTTCTATACAAGCTTCTTTTCAAATTCTTTCTTAGCCTACTTAATTAATTTTTAACATCTGACTTGCCAGTGTGCATACTCTTCCCTATTTTCCTTATTTGAGTCTGCTTTCCATTTTTTTTGAATGATGCCTTTTGGCTTTAATTGGCAGTCATTTGATTTTTCTTTGACCTTTTTTAATGCACAAAATACATTTTGCCTGAGTCTCAAGTATGGTAATTTTAATGAGTGTCCATACTGCTAGCAAATTTTTAACCTTGGGGATTCTCCTTTAAGTTTTTTTCTAACAAATTTTCTCATTTTATTATACTCACTCTTTTTATAGTTAAATGCTATTGCAGTCATTTTTGTTAGTATTCACCCTACAGTGATTATGCCAAATTGTATTACATTATGATTACTATTGCCAAGCAGATGCACACCTTTATCTCTTGTACCAGGTCCGGTGTTCCACTGGGAACTAGATCTAATATTGTTCCCCCTCTCGTTGGTTTCATGACCAACTGCTGCATGAAGCATTGATGGCATCTAGGAACTTTACCTCCCTTACATATCCTGATGTGATATTTTCCCAATCAATACTCGGGTACTTGAAGTCTCTCATTATTATCATGTTGCCCATTTTACTAGCCAGTCTAATATCTGTTAGCATTTTGCAGTCTGTTTCCTCATCCTGGCCAAGCAGGTGGTAATATATCCCCACTACACTACTTTTCTCTTTTATCCTTGGAATTTCTATCCATAAAGATTCTAGAGTGCAGTTTGTTTCCTGCAAAACTTTTATTCTGCTTGATTCTATGTCATGCTTAACATATAGTGGAATTCCCCTCACCAATTATTTCTGCTCTGTCATGTTGATGTCATTTACAGAGGAACATTGCAGGCTCCACAAATTAAATCATCATTGAGCAAACGAGCGCTATCTTCAGCAGGCCCTCACCAGTGGAATATGCTTCCCCCAGATCTTAGACTAGAACCCAGTCATCAAGAATTCAAAAAAAGATTGAAGACATTTCTCTTCCAACAAGCTTTCCCAGACGATTAATTTTACGGTGACGAACAGACTTCACAATTCCTAAGTATCCTAATTACCCTAATTATGAACACGGCATCAAGTACTAATTTTAGAATCTGCTACTGGACAATTACCGTTAAGCTCAAAAATTTACTATATTTTATATATATATTTGGCATTGCTTATATTTATATTTATTGATACGTTAAAACAGTTAAACTGTCTTTATAAAATATTATATTGCTTTATTTATTTCCAGTTAAACTATTATTACTTTATTTAGCACTATGTTAAATTGTCAATCAGTTATACTGTTCCATATGTTCCTCGGTTCCATGTAAAGCTCCGCTCTCTGTTGAGCAGTTCTTCGTTTTATGTAAACCGGATTGATTTGTAGTCCCTACAAGAACTTCGGTATATAAAAATTAAAAATAAATAAATAAATAAATTTGTAGTTAGTATCATCATTTCCCATTAATTTTCCTCCTTTGACCAGGTCTCTGAGATACTATTATTTCTATATCTTCCTTTAGCGTCATACATTCTAACTCACCATACATTATATCTCTTTTCAGACTTGGATTTATAGGCAAACATTTTAAAGTAGTTTTATTTCTATTTCTATTTTTATATGTACCCACAACCTGCTTATTACCTGATGATACAGTTTTGAGTAATTTTTATCTGTGTGCTCTGTATTTAAATACATCTGGGATTTTTCAGTTTTTATGATCACCTCTCTATTGGGACGTTCTAACTTACTTAGGGGGTCATTTTCTATCGATATTGCATGCGAAAAGGGACTTTTCCCCTGTGATAGCTAGATATGGGTGGAGTCGGGGAGGAGTTGGGACCGGAAGAGGAGGGATCGGGGCGGTATTGGGGCGGACGCAGCGGTAACTTACCCAATAGCACCACCTTTCACGGTGGCGCTATTGGGTATGAAAGCCGGCAGCAATAACACCACGGTGGTACAATTGCTGCCGGCTTTCGCAGGCCCACCCCCCGCTTTGCCCCCCCCCGCCCCCATTACCGTGGGATTCAGAAAGTCATGCAATTTTAGAAAATCCAGGCCTCAGTGTGCCAGTTACTTTGAAAATACCTCCCTCCAAATCATGCACTGCTGAGCAACTGTCAGCTTTCCCTCGTGTTCTAGTTTAAAATCTGCTTAAAATCTGCTCTATCTTTTTTTAAAAAGTTAGTGCCAGCAGCCTAGTTCCACTCTGGTTAAGGTGGAGCCAATCCCATCAGAAGAGGCTCCTCTTTCTTTAAAATGTTCCCCAATTACTAACAAACCTAAAACCTTCTTCTTTGGACCATCATCTAATCCACACATTGAGACACTGGAGCTCGTCATGCCTCTGGGATTCTACACATGGAATGGGGAGCATTTCTAAGAATGCAACCCGGAGGTTTTAGATTTCAAATCCTATCTAAGAGCCTAAATTTAGCCTCTATATCTTGCCTCCTGCATCTTCCTATGTCATTGGTACCTATATGTTTCATGACAACCGGCTTCTCTCCAGCACTCTCTAAAATCTTATCTAGGTGACACATGATGTCTGCTACCTTCTCAACAGGCAGGCAAGTTATCAAGCGATCCTAACACCCACCAGCCACCCAGCTATCTACTTTCTTAATGATTGAATCAGCCACTACAATGGCTGTCCTAACCCTTTCCTCCTGGGCACAGAGCTCTGGAGACACTTCCTCGGTGTGAGAGGATAAAAGCATCACCTGGAGGGCAGGTCCTAGCTACAGGATCATTTCCTGCCACATCAAGGTGATGGTCTCCTGCCAGGTAACCTTGCTTCTCCAAAGCACAAAAGGGCTGCTTGACTGGAGCTGGGACTGCTCTAGTATGTCCCTGAAGGTCTCCTCTATATACCTTTCTGTATAATACCAGGTTTTATGGGTGTAAATGGTTTTGAAAATTGCTCCCAATAAATGTAGTTCTAATATAATACAACAAAATGTAGAAAGCAATTAAAAAGATAATATCTGTTCCTATTGTGGAAAATAAATTGCATGCTTTATTTATTCTTGAAATCAATTGTCCTGTTCTATAGAATATGGACAATTGATTTTAAGCATAGTACAATATAATCTTATTTTAACTTCCTTAAACAAATCAATTGAATCTGGTTTATAACCAATAATTTTGGAACATGTTTAAAACTGATTGAAGCCACTTCAGAATGCAATATAGAGAAATTTAAATTAGGAGGACCATACTGATTTATTGAATATAAGTAATGCAAATAAGAAGGCATGACTTGTAAAGGTTTTTCTCCCATTGTGTGCCTATGGGAGAAACCCTTGAAAAATCAGGCTCCTACTAAGCTAAGTTCTCCTTTCTTCTAGCTTAACTGCTCTCCCTTTCTTTGCTTTCAGAATCAGAAATGTTAAAACGAAACTATTTTAGAGCTGTATAAAACTGAGTAAAGAGGGTCCTTGCAGAAAAGTTGGGGGAGTTAGTCTATTTATTTATAGATATTTGATTTCTATTTTACTTCTCAGGCACTTCAATGCAAATTACATTCAGCCTACATCTTCTTGTGGGCTTCTGGACTCAGTGGGTCACAATGTGTTAAGGAGACTATTGCTTTTAACTTAACATTCCCTGTTTTGACAAAGCTTAAAATAATGAGCTGGGTTCTTCCTCTGAATTGCAATTCTGAGAAGCATTATGTTAGCACCGCTGTCACCAACCCACCCACACTTGTTTATTTGCTCCACTGCCCTCCTTTAGCTGCAAGAACTGGCTTTTAAGATGTTGATGAAGTGCGTGCCAGAATGAAAGTATAAAAGTGCTCCTCTCGGCAGCCTGTGCTTCCGAAGCAAATGGAAAAGAACCAAAAGGTTCCAAAGAGTGCAGAAGCTTTGCTTTAAAACGTATTAAAATAAAAAAGCATTGGGTTTGGTTCTGTGCCTGAATAAATGTATATATTTTATACCAAAAGCTGTACACTCTTTGGAACATCTTTCGCCCTTTCCTTTGTGATGAAATGCATTCTGTCATCCAAAATTTAAATTCTGAATGGATTTTTCATTTTCATATTCAGCCCTTTACCACAAAAACAGCGACTCTCTATCACCTGTGTGAATTAAATACACTAGAAGTCAGAGTTTCACCAAACACAAATATGCACAGTATCCTACCGATAACCTTTACCGTGACTCTGAAAATTAACCCCGTGCTCCGTCTCTATTGTTTCTCTTTCAAGAAAATCTTGTGGTAAAAGGTTTCTAATGGATTGCAAAAAACTATGATTTAGTGACCTGAAGTGAGCAGTAGGGCAGAAATGTACACGAGCAAATTCTCAGTTTACCAAGTGCAATTTCAATTATTAAGTCTTACCTGCCGGAGTACTATTCCTGACAGCTGTAGAGAAAGCTACCTGCCAGCAGCCACTGGTGCAAAGCAGCTGTACAAGCACAGGACTCCTTTCAGGAGTGCCAGCCACAGACTTGGTTGCTGTGTGAATGCTCTTCCCTCTTCATCTTGCATTCTGTTTTCACATGTGGGTGTGAGAGCATTTTTCAGTACAGAAGTTCTACTCTGGTTGTTGTTAGCTTGGAAAGCACTTCTAGCTCCCTCTATTGATAAAATTTATTACCTAGGTCCTGAACATAAGCCAGTACTGACAGCAGCAAAGAACTATTTTACAAAAATTATATTTTCATTGTATTAGCTGGTAAATTTCCATCTGTAAATACCACATATTGATTCATCCATTTCTCCACTGGGAAGCAGTCAGATGCAAATAGCTATACAGATAGGTCAGCAAATTAAAATGTTTTCTATTCAGAGAGCGAACAGGGGCTGTTCAGGAGACTAAACAGAAGTGAATAGGACAAAAAAGGAAATAAAAAAAAGCATTCCAGGCTCACTCAGTTCCTAGCTGTAAATTCTATTAGTTGCCTATATATGAGCCTCCTTTTCTCTTTTCAGACATGCAAAGTTGCTTGCATGATACAAGTCTCCTATAGAAAAGAGCAAGAAAATCATACTGAATATATGCAGGCCATGCTAGCAGCACAATCCAAAGACATAAAGCCAAAGTTGCCTGCCCATACTTCACTCTTTATTCTGCCTCATCTGCATACCCCAGTTCCAAAGGAATGAATGGGGGAAACCCCAGCACACATACAAACACAGCAAACAAACATACCACCACTCAGAACATAAGAAGTGCCATACTGGGTCGGAGCAATGGTCCACTGAGCCCAGCATCCTGTTTCTTATGATGAACAATCCAGGTTGCTTGGAAGTTCCCAGTGGGGAGATCCATTCCCTATTGTTCACTCCTAGAAGAGGTGATGATCCCCCAAGTTTATCTGTCTAATAATTGTTAATGGACCTGCCCTCCAGAAACTTGACAAAATATTTTTAATTCACCTGTACTACTAGCTTTGACCACATCCTCCAGAAATAAATTGCACTTCTTAACTGAGCATTAATGAAAAAATACTTACTTTGATATATATTAAATTTGCTGCCAGTTTTCTTGGAGTATCCCTTAGTCCTATTTAAAATGGAAAATAATTGTTCTTTATTAACTTGTTCTACATCACTCATGATTTTATAAACTTCTACCATATCCCCTCTGAGTCATCTCTTCTCCTAACTGAAGAGCCCTAACCTATTAAGCCTTTCTTCACTAGGGAGCTGATCCATAGCATTATCATTCTTGTTATCCTTCTTGTATCTTTTCTAATTCTGCTATACGCTTTTCGAGTTGTGTTGATCAGAACTCATGGTAAGGTTGCACTTCAGATTTCTATGGAGAGTAACCCCTGGTCTAAAATCCCCTACTAGGGCCTCAGGAACCACACCTCAATCACAGTTTTATGTATCCCGGTCTTTTGATGTTGTTTCTCTCTGAGTGTCCAGAATTCCCTGACAGGGGAGGAAATTATTCTTCTAGGTCCTGTGCATTGTTTTAGTTTTTAATCAAGCATTAATGTCATTGGCAAATGGCACTAATGATCTTATGATAGTAAACAGCAGCAATAAGGATGCTGAAAGTAATGGATGGTTTCCAATATAACTTTTACTGAATACTGGTGGAAACCGATAAAATGTTCCTTTACAATTCTTGTTATTTACAAGTCCTTCTCCACAATTTAGATCGTCAATAAATTTGTGATCTTGGGCTTCCAAATCAACTAACTTGATGGTTAAATCCAATTATCTCAATTGGTGCTGTTCTGAGGTAGACTTTAAGCTTTCTCCCAAATAAGTGATGAATAGGAAGATTTTCCAATTTAGGCATTAATACAAAGTCCCAGCTTTATACCGATACTTCAGTAGTTCATCATTCTCCTCACCTCCCTGTTGTTGTACCTGAATGTGTGTCTCAAGCTCCTCACTTCCCTGTTTACCTTGATGAGATTATCATGGATACAACGGTGGGATGCCAGAGTCTTCTTCCAACCCCACTCACTCCTTTGCCCCAGGACTGAATGAGAATTCATTCCTTTACTGGGACACTGATAATTCACTGGTCCTCTCACTGGGAAAGACACACTTCCTTAAAATGGTATAGAAAACTGAGGCCCTAGGCCCTAGGGTACTTAGAAAAAGAACAAAAGGAAACCTATTACAAACCAAAGGGAAACCAAACAGAGGCAGGAAAGTTGGGAAATGTCCTCCTCCAAAAACAAGGTTTCCAAAAACATGGTTAAATTAGGCAGAGGCACTCTCTTCTTCACTTTACCCAGGTCTCAAACCCAGAGATCCAAGGGTCCTCTCCTAAGAAAATAAACTTAAACAGGAGCAGCAAAATAACGTGCTGCCCCTAGATGGGCCCACAGAAAGATCCTTATCTTAAGATGGTGGCAGGCTCTCTATATTCTAAGATGGTAACTTTCAAACAGCCACGTGGGCGTACATGTACACGCGTAAGCCAGCTCACGCCGATGGACACATCTATTTTATAACATTCCACATTTATGTGTGCATGATATAAAATAGACGGAACATACATACATGTGCACACAATTTTATATGGAATCGAGCATGTGCATGCAAATGCTGCTTCTACTCCGTAAGTGGGGGAATTTTAGTAGATACATGCGCCAATGCAATTACCAATAAAACTAGTTTCATGCCTAGTTAAGGGATCAGACTTTCTAAACCCAACACCCCCCTCCCCCTCATAAATTAGCTTTCTTTTTACTCTGTTAGCCCCAACCCATAGAACCCATTAACCTTGTTAGTTTTTTAATTTAGGATTTACACGCCATCCATAGCAGAAGTAATGTTATGCTGTAGGGGACCCCAGTGCATGCTTGTGTGAGAAAATACTTACACGTAGATTTAATTGAGAAATCTAGAGACACCTATGCCCCACCCAGACCACACCAACGCCCCACTCCTTTTTTGTAAAAAAATGCGCGTGTACCGGGCGATACGTGTGTACTCACACGCCTTTTAAAATTCGTGCGCGACAGCCTGACTTCTGTGCATATCGCTGGCTTCGGCGCACGTAGGGCTTTTAAAATTCACCCGTAAGAGCACGCCATCTAAGTCTCGCACAGGGAGGAGCTACAACTCACATTAAACTAGCTCTGTTGTTTCCCCCTATTTAATTGGGGAAATCCTTTTAGTAGAGATCCTTTAGGTTCTGTACATAGAGGCATCGTCTTCGATTTATTCTTTATTCCTTTTTGAATAATTCCTAACATTCTATTTGCTTTTTTGACTGCTACTGCATACTGAGCTGAGTGTTTCATATATTGTCTAAAACTCCTCCAAGTTCCTTTTCCTGAGTGGTAATACCTAATGTAGAACCCAATATTGTGTACATATAGTTAGGACTATTTTTCCCTATGTGCATCGCTTTGTACTTGTCCACATTAAATTTCATCTGCCATTTATTTATTTAAATCATTCTGCCTCCCCAGTCTTTGAAAGGTTGTTCAAAGCAGTGTGCAAGTAAAACCATAAAACATATTGGGGCAGATTTTCAAAAGGTTACACACATAAATCCGGAGGATTTACGCGCATAACTGGGCTTACGCGCGCCAGGGGCTATTTTCAAAAAGCCCAGCGTTGCGTATAAAGCCCAGGGACGTGTGTAAGTCCCGGGGCTTGTAAAAAGGGGTGGGGAGGAGGAGGGGCAGGGTCAGAGGCTCCCGGCACAGCGGCCATTTGTTGCTGTGCCGGAGATCGCCAGGGCTGAAGTAAGTTTTAAAACAAAAGAAATAAAAGAAAAAGATAGGGAGGAAGGACAGGGGAGGTAGGGGAAGGGAAGGTGAGGTGGGGGTAGGGAAGTTCCCTCTGAGGTCAATCCAATTTCGGAGCAGCCTGGGAGGGAACGGGGGAAGGCAGTGCGGCTCGGCGCGTGCAAGGTGCACAATTGTGCACCCCATTGCGTGGCCCGACCCCTGATTTTATAACGTGTCCATGTGTGTTATAAAATCTGGGGTCGGCGCACACAAGGGGGTTCACACTTGTGCACCTTGCACGTGCTGAGCCTTAGGGGAGGCCATATGGCTTTCCCCGTTCCCTCCGAGGCCGCTCCGAAATCGGAGCGGCCTCGGAGGGAACTTTCCTTTCAATCCCCCCACCTTCCCCTCCCTTCCCCTATCTAACCCACCCCCCAGCCCTACCTAAATCCCCCCCACCTTTGTTGTCAAAGTTATGCCTGCCCGAGGCAGGCGTAACTTGTGCGTGCCTGCCAGCTGTCGGCACGCCATCCCCTGGCACAGCCGCTGTGCCAGAGGACTCAGGACCGCCCCCGGACCTCCACTCTGCCCCCGGTCCCGCCCCAGACCACCCCTTTTTCAAAGCCCCGGGACATATGTGCATCCCGGGGCTTGCACATGCCACCGAACCTATGCAAAATATGCTCGGCGCGCGCAGGAGTAGGTTTTAAAGGGTTATGAGCGTAACCCTTTGAAAATTTACCGCTATCCGGATATCTAAGAGCCAATGAGAATTCTAAGCTGATCTGGTTCTATAAAAGAATAATCTTTCCCCCCATATTTGACAATGCACCTACAGGGGTATTTAATAGGAAAAAACCTCCCTTATCCACTACTTCCTTTCTTAAAGCTAGGAATCTCCTTCTACTCAGTTGAGTACTTCTTATTAAATCAGGGAACATCCAAATTTTTTGCCCATAAAACATTCTAGATCTATTGCGAAAGAATTATTTCAATATATTGTCTTTATCAGTTATAAAGGCAAATTGTATTAACAATGTACCTCTATTTCTAATTTCCATATCTTCTTGAGATTTCTGCAGTAAATCAGAAACGTTTATCAAGGATTCTTGAATATTATCAAATTCCACCTGTTCCTTTTTCTTTACCCCTACGTAAAAGGCCCTATCACAGGATGACACTGTTTAGGCATCTTAAGAACTTGCGTAACATATGATTTAAATAATTCAACAGGCCCTAATTGTTTTATGATAGGAAAATTAGTTACCCTTATATTCAGCGCTCTAACAGCATTTTCTAGATTTTCTAACCTTTTTTGATATTCAACCTCAGGTTTTTTTTTTTGTTTTTTTTAATTATTTATTTATGCAGTTTTAATCCCCTAATTGCACTTTATAAAATAAAGGAAATATGGGAGAGCCCCTAAACAAAGAGCATTACATTGGAAAATTTACATTTAACTATATTAAACATACAGGCTTGTGAGAGGTACCACCACTTATAATTGCTTATGCCTATCATATTAGTTGTTAAACTATTGGGGGACTTGGGAATGGGAGTCTATGAAAACTCTGAGTTGGGATGGATCAAAGAAAACAAAATTCTGATCACGAAAGAAAATAAGACATTTACAAGGAAATTGTAATTTGAACCTCGCTCCCAATTGTAGTATTTCAGACCTCATGTTCAAAAAAAGCTTTCGCCTTTCTTGGGTGCTCTTAACAAGATCCGGAAAGCACCATATCTTGTGTCCAAAGAACATGGCTTGTCGATTCCTGAAGAAATATTTAAATATATTATTCTTGTCCATTAGAAAAGTGAAGGTGATCAATAATGGTCTCCTCCTTGAGACAGTCAATTCTAAAGACGATTCTAGAAGAGTAGTCAAATCTGGCAAGGATTGATCTTCTAAATTTCCTGTGGCCACTTCTTTATAAGGTAAATAATATGCTTTAGTTATAACCGGTTTTATCTCCTCCGGTACTTTCAATATCTGAGCGACATAAAATCTGAATATATCAACCGGGGAAACATTCTTCAAAACAGGAAAATTTGTGAATCTTAAATTATGAGATCTCAAATTATTCTCAATTTTCTCAAGCCTTCTATCGACCTCAATTTCTTTCTTGATCACTGTTTCCTGTATTTTTTCCAATTTTTCCAGACGTATTTCTATCGATTCATTCTTTTGCTTTTGCTCCGTTATTTGGTTCGCATTTAAAAGGGTTTGATTTTTAATATCAGTAACATCTTTTGAGAGTGCCAGTATTAACTTCTCACTTGACTGAAGCGCCGTTCAAACTGCAGTTAAGGTCACCTCAGAAGTAGGCTGAAGTAATAAATTCAGTCCCAGAGTTTCACGGCTCTCCATTCCTCCTCCCCTAGCCTCCCCGGCACCGTTATCCAGGCCTGAAATACCAATTACTGCGACGTTTCCCGCATCCTCTCCCCGGCCATTACCTGGTAGGGGCTGTGCTTTAGTCGCGTTCTCCATGATAGAAAGTCCTCCAAATGGTATTCCTTGCTTAACCACTTCGATTCCCTGCGGGGAGTCACCCGTAGAATCGATGGTTCCAGTCCTTCCACGTTCCAAGTCAGAGCCTGGGGGTGCCGGTCTGGTAGGTGAGCCGGGGCTCAGAGAAGTTTCGTCGGCCCGAAGGGTCAGACCATGCTCTTGTTCCGCTCCTTCAAGGGCCAGCCCGCTCGGCGTAAGTGGTGGAATCGCCGGAAAGAAACTCCCAATACGCGGCTGAGAAGATTCTAGCGGGGTAGAGGAGGTTTCCCCTCCCCGCACCTTCGCTTTCCACTTAGTATGAGGCATGAAATTTCAACGAAACGAGGAAAAACTCAGGAGCTCACACCGGCGTGTCCTCTCAGTCGGCCATCTTGTGGGCATCTCCTCAACCTCAGTTTTAATCTGTTGACCTTGTATCTTCTCAATTTGTGCAAATCTATTTTCCAATTCATTTATCTTCCTGTTTTGATCTTCTAATCTTTCATTATTTTCCTTTAATGAATTGTTCGTTTCCTTTACTTCTGTTAATTTTACAATGGATGTATCCAATTTTACAATATAATTCCATAGAGTCTCTAATGTAATATTACCAGGTTTTAAAGTAACAGGTTTTACAGTTTCAAATTTACTGAGTACAATCAACTTAGGTGTACTTTCTTGTCTAGGAATTATTTGGAGGTTTCCATTTTCAATAACTTCTGATGTTTCTATGGATAATTGGGGCTCTGATTGCGCAGTGATTAATTCTTTGTGCTCTTCCGGGGTTCCCCCCATTAAATCAAGATTATTAGAAGCTCCTCGGATATTTCCCGGCTCTCTTGAGGAGAAAACTCCTTCAATGCCGGGCGGTGGTGGTGTTTCTGGTGTCCCCAGACTTAAAGATGTCTCAATGACAATAAGGGGCGGATTCTCCTCTAAATCCTCCCCTGAAGTGGTCTGTTCCACGGGGGGGTAATTAATGGGGATCCAAGCCATTCTGAGACAGTCCTTTGCCCAGGTTCAGTATTCACCATATTAGTGGCTGGCCTTAATTTGGCCTTTCTCTTTGTATGGGGCGTTATATACAAATGAAAATTTGTAAGGCAATATAACTCTTAGCAATAGGGTTAGCCTCGAAGGTTTATTGCACCTTATGTATACAGAGGAGTCTCTTATGGAGGTGGATAGTAGACAAGAATTGAAAACTTGAGATATTCTAATTGCCTACCTGAGAGGGGAACAAGAACCATTCAAATAAAAGGAAAAGAAATATTATCCACTTCAGTCAGTAACCAGTCAAAATCCAGGCAAAGCCAGGCTAAGCCTGCCATTGCCGCGTGCCCCTTAGGCGTGCATGGCTTTGGCTGTGCGCCAGAGCAAGCCCATTCTTATCGGCCTTGTCACGAGTCCTACCTCTTCCGTGGGCATCTCCAGACAGCTGTTCCCCATCGGGGCTGGAGGGCACTCCTACCCCCGGTCTGGTTCAGCTGAGCAGACAATGAAGATAAAGGAAACTCACACATCTAATTCCCCTCAAGTTAATAGTCCAATGGGCCCATTCTTATCAGCCTTGTCACTGGTCCCGCCCCTTCGGTGGGCGTCTCCAAACAGCTGTTCCCCGTCGGGGCTGGAGGGCACTCCTATCCCCGATCTGGTTCAGCTGAGCAGGCAATGAAAATAAATGAAACTCACACATCTAATTCCCCTCTAGGTAATAGTCCAATGGGCCTGTTCTTATTGGCTTTGTCGCAGGTCCCGCCCCTTCCCTGACTTTTTCTCATCGCCGTAGAGTTGGAGAGAGATGTTGTAATTGTGTCAAAATCATGAAAGCTAATTGGTTAATGGTAGTAATCCCCATGCTTTCAGTTAGGGGTAGGGATCCACAGTGTTTAACCCATGACTTTTTACATTTTTTTACTGTTTTCGTCTTCACCATCTCTTCTGGATGGGCTTTCCAGGCATCTACCACCCTCTCCAGAGCCAAGTTATTTTACTGGTAGGGAAAAGGATTCACTCCTCCAAGACTCTGGGTGGTACACTTTCCTTAATGCTGTGCAACTCACTGACTAGGACGCCATTATGTTAAGAATTCAGTGAGTTGCACAGCATTAAGGAAAGTGTGCTTTCAAGGATTATATGGAAATGTTAAGGTTGATAGCCCTTGTCCTATGTTAATATCACCTCCCCTGAAGAAGAAACGAAACACACAGTTTGTCGGAAAGTGGCATTTAAATCTCTTGACAGAAAGGACTCTTACCATCTCACTTGGAGTTTATCTATATTGATCCACAGCATCTTGAATTTAAGATAAATGCTGATCTGCTCTCTACCATTTTAATGCATCACTGAATAATTTTCTGAAAAAAATTGTTATATGGAATATATTAGATGAGACCAGTGATTACAAAATATAAGCTCAGTTTAAACAATTTTGTATCTGATACAATTTTGGTACAGTATGTGGCGAATATAGATCACTCAATTATATGAAGGTCTCTTTACCATTTTGTTATCATCCTGTTTTTTTCCCGTGGTTTTTGGTTTGTCTGGTAGAATAGGATGGCATGACTCTCTTTGCTAAATCCATTCTATTTCTTCCCTGTCAAGTCATGTTTATCCATGTGGCCAATAATTCTGTTCTTACCAATAACTTCCATTTTTCTATCCAACACCAATGTCAAGGTCAGTGGTCTATAATTTCCAGGATACCTCTGGAGCCCTTTTAAAAACAAACTGGCTGGCATTACATTGGCTACCCTCCAGCCTTCAGGTGCAAGTCTGAATTTTCATATTTGAGTTCCTTTTGAACTAGTGTGTGAATGCTGTCAAATTGTTCTAGGACCTTTTCACACTAATTTGCTTCTGTTCCTCTGAAATATTACCTTTAACGAACAGTTCCAGTATTGCTACTTCCCCAGCATCCTCTGCAGTGAAGACTGAAGCAAAGATTCCATTTAGTTTGTTTTTGCTATGGTCTTATCCACTCTGACCTCCTCTTTTATTCCTTTGTGTCTTATGGTCCAACTGACATCCTTGCAAGCTTATTTTTTTATGTACTTGAAAAATGTGTTATCATTACTTTTTGCCTCTTTGGCAAGTTTCTTCTCAAATTCTTTCTTAGCATGCCTTATTAATGTTTCATAGCTAATTTGCCAGTGATGATGTACTTTCCTATTTTCCTCATTAGGACTTTTTTCAAAGAATGTCTTTTTGGCTTTAATAACCATTTTCTTATCATCATTTAGCCATTTTGGCAGTTGCTTGATCTCTTTTGACCTTTTTTAAGTTGTGGAATAGATTTTATGTGGACTTCCACAATGGTAAACAATCTCTATGCCTTATACAATTTAACCCTTACAACTACTCTTTTAGTTTCCTTCCAGCTACTTTCATCATTTTATCAGAATCATCCCTTTTAAAGTTATATGCTACTGCAGTAGTTTTATTTGGTGTTTGGGTAATTGCCAGGTTCTTGTGGCCTGGTTTGGCCTCTGTTGGAAACAGGATGCTGGGCTTGATGGACCCTTGGTCTGACCCAGCATGGTCTGACCCAGCATGGAAATTTCTTATGTTCTTATTTATTATTCTCTCTCCATGGAGTATGTAAATATTTATTATACTATGATCTCTATTGCCAAACTGCTCTATTACCTAGGGATGTGTACAGATATAAATTTCAGTTTAGTTCCTTATTTCACTTTGGGGGTCATTTATCAAATTGTGTTATTGCATTTTTGCATGCGTTAAGTACAGTTAACACATGTGAAAACCCCTTAACACCCATAATGCATGGTACCATGCAAATCTGAAAAAGAGGTGGAATGAGCTCAGAGTTATGTGAAGCACTATCACATGGCTTTAACTATGCTGTTTTCATGAGTGTTTTATTACACATTGCAATGTTTGGGAGAGAGAGTGAGGGACTAGCTGTAATGCCTGCCCACTAGATAGGTATTTATATCTCTATGAGAAGCCCACCTAGTAACTCGAGGTGAGGTTTAGGTATTAGTGTAGAGGTTAGGGGCCACTTTGACATTCAAAGTGAGACGTACGAACAGCACAGTGTCTCTTGAGAAGGTTGAGAGAATATTGCATAAATCTCATCTTTGGGTGAGTTTCCTCACTCCGAAGGTCATCAAATCTTCACAAGAGACACTGTGCTGTTCGTACGTCTCACTTTGAATGTCAAAGTGGCCCCTAACCTCTACAATAATACCTAAACCTCACCTCGAGTTACTAGGTGGGCTTCTCATAGAGATATAAATACCTATCTAGTGGGCAGGCATTACAGCTAGTCCCTCACTCTCTCTCCCAAACATTGCAATGTGTAATAAAACACTCATGAAAACAGCATAGTTAAAGCCATGTGATAGTGCTTCACATAACTCTGAGCTCATTCCACCTCTTTTTCAGACAGGCCTACATTTTTCTACATTTACAGCTGTAAACTACAGCTGGCACTACAGCTGTAAATGTCCTCTACTACTGAAAATACCCATTCATCAGGCAATTTGGTTGGTGAGTAGGAAAGGAAATATGGGCCACCTTGACAAAGATTAACCAAACTGTGGTCTTATCTACTGAGTATGCCAATGAATCTGTGGCCATGATCTTGATGGGCTTTACAAGGAACCATGTTCCTGAAATTTGTATAAGAAGCTCCTTTGATGGGAGGGAAACTACTCTCTGATGCCAAATGCTAAAGCTCTGATCTTTCTCAGGAGGGCCTGATCTGTGGTAGCCCTGGGGCAGAAGGGGGTAGCAGATAAATGAAGAAGTGGTAACTGACAGGATGATGCTGATGCTGATACTACTACTCCTCTGCACCTACCACTACTATTTCTGCACCCTAGTCACCAAATTCTCCTTCCAGTATACCAGAGCACTGGACTGCAAGGTAATAATCCCATTCACCTGTGGATCATACATGATGGTCAACATATCATGATCCAGCTGGGTGAGGAGTTTGAGTCAGTTTTACAAGGAAGCCACAGCACCAACACCTCTGGAGCCAGCCCCTGTTTCTGCTAGAAACCTTGTAACTTCTGCTCCAGGATATTGACTACGGTGATGACCTCATTTAGGATGACTGTTGTTGAACTCAGATCCTCTGTGGCATCTTTGAATGGCTTCAGGACTTGTGCCTGTGTCAAGTGAAGCAGTCCTGATATACAGGGGGATGATTGACATTGATCTCCGCATCCAATGATAGCTCATTAAGGAGGGTCTGTTGCTCCACTAACCTTGATGTCTTCAGATAAGTGGAATTCCACCCGGTGACTACATCCTGAATAAACTAGTGGTGCCCCCACTGTTTCCTGCTTCCCACTCATCCTTCAAACTCCAGTTAATATGTTCTATTTCCCTGCACCTTTCTATTGTTTCACATAGGACATTCCACTTATCACTGCTAAGATATGGGCCGAGGTATGGCTCTGGTTCTTCAACTAGATGTGCAGCATAGCCCACTTGTACCATGCTGGTGCACCCAAATAAAGCTGATGCTTCATTCAGTTGCCTCCAGTGTACTGTCAGGAAGAGATATGCATGCATAGTAGAGATGTGAATCGTGTGATCGATCGTCTTAACGATCGATTTCGGCTGGGGGGGGGAGGGAATCGGATCATCGCGGTTTTGTTTTTTTAAATATCGTGTAAATCGTAAATCGGGGGAGGGTGGGAAAACCAGCACACTAAAACATCCCTAAAACCCACCCCGACCCTTTAAAATAAATCCCCCACCCTCCCGAACCCCCCCCAAAATGCCTTAAATTACCTGGGGTCCAGAGGAAGGGTCCCGGTGTGATCTTTTACTCTCGGGCCTCCGATGCATTGTAGAAATGGCGCCGGCGCTACCTTTGCCCTGTCATATGACAGGGCAAAGGTAGCGCCTCCTGACCCCCCCCCCCCCCAAGCTGGCCAAAAGTCCCTGGGGGTCCAGTGGGGGTCCGGGAGCGATCTCCTACGCTTCTGACGTCGTTTTGCCGTACAAAATGGCGCCGGCCATACACCGTATGGCCGGCGCCATTTTGTACGGCAAAACAATTTGAGTGCAGGAGGTTGCTCCCGGACCCCCGCTGGACTTTTGGCAAGTCTTATGGGGGTCAGGAGGCCCCCCCAAGCTGGCCAAAAGTCCCTGGGGGTTCAGCGGGGGTCCGGGAGCGATCTCCTATGCTCCTGACGTCGGGGGACAAAAAACAAAATGGCACCGGCGCTACCTTGCGCCGGCGCCATTTCTACAACGCACCGGAGGCCCGAGAGTAAAAGATCACACCGGGACCCCCCCACTGGACCCCAGGTAATTTAAGGCATTTTGGGGGGGTTCGGGAGGGTGGGGGATTTATTTTAAAGGGTCTGGGTGGGTTTTAGGGTTGTTTTAGTGTGCCGGTTTCCCCGCCCTTCCCCTTCCCCTTCCCCTTCCCCCGATTTACGATTTTTGACGATAAATCGGGGGAATTCCTATTAAATATCGCCTCTAACGATTTTTGATGATTTAAAATATATCGGACGATATTTTAAATCGTCAAAAAACGATTCACATCCCTAATGCATAGTGTTCTGGTTGGTCCAGGAGTCACTGGTGAAATAAATACTACTCCCCTCTGCCTTGGCCAGCTGTGCCTTCATCTGGGTAAGGAACTGAGTTGTACAGGGTTGGGATTATCTGCCTAATAAATTGTTCTGAGGACACTTTGTAATTGGAGGCTAAGTGGTGCAGCAGCCATATAAATCTCATGTTATCCACCCCCTGCAGGGGCTGGTCATCCAGGGCAATCATTTCCCTGCTGCACCGTGTCACCACTTTTGATGCTGCCTGCCCTTTGCCTTGAGACGGTGATGCAAAACACCGCCCTATGTTCTATGGTGCCTTGCAGCTGACAGGGTGTGAGGGCTGCTGGCCAACCGCCACACTGGGAGAAGAGGCTGGGAACTCAATTTGGGGGATGGACTTCCTCTTTGATGTGTCTTCCCTGTTGCTGCCTTGAGTAAAAATGGGTTCACCAGACATAACTGCCTTCCCTGAATACCAACAGTAATAAGTGCTTGTTTTGCATATGATACTGCATACCACTGTTTAAAAGATGGCCCAGTACCAGTCCTCTACAGATGGCCTTCAAACAGTGAATGCAGTCTGCAAAATGCTGACTCTCCATAACTCTAAAGAGCCTCCACACCTATGATATATTGTGGAATTCCCTCTCTGGATCTTTGGGTGCTGCTTCCAGGACCAGAGTTGAGGGGAGACCAGGAAGTAAAAGGCTCTCAGGCTCTCAACTACCTGCTCTTCGGGGGGGGGGGGTGCTCTTGGCACCAGCAGAATCACTTACTAAGGATGTGCATTCATCCTGGTTCGGCCACCCCAAAAAATAAAGTGGATTTTCCTGAAATTTGGGGAAAATTTGTTTTTTGGGGTTAGTGCACACTAACGGGGTTACTGCGCGCTAACCCCGAAAATCGGGGTAGCTGAAAAAAATCGGCCCGAACCGCAGGAAAATGAAATTTCTCGTGGCGGGCCAATAACGAAGGCCAAACCAAAAGGTTTGGCCGAATCACATCCCTATCACTTACTACCTTTAAAACTAATCTAGATGCTTGCAGCTGCTCACTGGATATTACACAGTACCTTTTCCAAACCTTCCTCAGCTACTAGATTTTCAATATCCCTTTCCTCCAATTCTTCAAATAACCTCACATGGTCAATCTAAATCAGTATGTTTATTAAAGACTTTGCTGGAGACATTGGTCAGAATGCATCAGGCAATGCTAGCCTGGCTTTAACTTATGCCCTCCTAGTCCTTCTACACTGCTGTTGCCACTATCCACTGATTCTGCCTTCTTCTGCTTCTGTAGCATACCAGGAGTGGAGATCAGAGAAGAAGGCTTTTGTTCCAGCTTCTCATCCAAACCTGCATCTCTCACAGGTTTCCTCTTCTTAAAAAGATCTATCTTGATCTTAGCAGTGGGGATCCTTGTCCTGGTAACCCTATGCCTCTCATCTTTGCAATTGCTACTTATGCTGCCCTCAGCCCTCTCTGTTTCTTTCCCATTGTCAAGTTTTCCTCTTGATGTCAGTGACATGATGGAATTTATTAAAATAGATCACTTTGAGGTTAAGGGCTTTTCGTGTTACAATGCAGACCCTAATGTGGACACATGTAGATAGCAAACCAGGCTGCTTTTCGTACAAACAAAGCACAGTGAACTACTAATGCTTTCAGACTATATGTACTAAGTCAAACTCAGTGGAAGAGACACGCTTATAAGAATTAGTACACCGTCACTTTCTTCTATACAAAGAAAGACATGACAGCACATGCTGCAAGAGAGAGAGTCAGTCTCTCTATCTGTACCTTTTCTGCAGACACTGATACACACTGCTGTAGTACTAGTCTTACCCTGATGATAATCACTGTAATCCTCTTTTAGAAAAATTATATTTTTTCCTGTCATTACTTTTCAAAACTGCAGCTAGGACATAGAGAAAGTGGCTATTACAGCACATCTTGCTTCTTCTTCTTCTTTTTTTTTTTTTTTCAAAATCATTTTTGTTAGAGAACGCGTGTCTACAATCACAGTAGCCTCAAGGGAGGCAACCAATACAATCCAGAAACAAGTATAAAATACAAACATGGCTCAAAAGAACTATTGTGCCATTACCAATGTAAATACTGTAACCGCGCACACGTCCCCCTTTTTCTCAATTTATATATCTCCCCCATCACTCAACTTGCAGGTCAACCACCTCAATCACACTCACATATCCACCCATACATCCCCCCTATAACTCCCTTCCCCCCCCCCCCCCCAGGGGATGGTGTTTTAAAATCAAACAGCAAATGAACCAAACTTGCACAAAAACAATTAGTCTAAAGAGAGATATGATACAGTCCCGGCGAACATTATATCATAAGTCATTTGGAGAATCACGATTATGTCCACGTGGTACTATAGCCAGTGTTTAAGAGTTGGGTTTGTATATCCAAAGGGAGTAGAGCAAAACAAGCAGTCCAATAAGCACTATAGGAAGCATCTAAAGTGCGGCCCGTTGAAATAGCGTCCAGTCGTGCCAACTGCATAGATGACGCAAGTTTAAAATTGAAGACATTGGTTTAAAAGGAAGTTTATACATATTAATTCTATTTAAATATGTTTTCAGGTTATGCATTTCAGTCAACTTTACCTTTTAATTTATTTTTTATGCAATTGAATGTCACAGGTGCTTTAGGTTTTAGGAGGGTAATTTCCAAAGGGACTTCTGAGAGCAAAACAGTATTTTACACACAGAAGTGGCCTTTTACAAAACTGCCTGCCTGATATGCATGTAAACTTACACATGTATGTCATCTTCGCATGTAAATTTACCCAGACTGAACGGAGGCATTCCTGGGGGTGGAGTTGGGGAGGAGTTTAGACATAATCACATAGTTTTGGATTTTTAAAAGTATCCAGGTAAGTTTTCATGAAAAATTGCTGTGGATATTTTAGCAGCTGTAACTTGATAGATTGGTAGGATAATTCTCAAAGCAGATTTATGCGCGTTGAGTCCACGTAGAAAATTGATGTAACTTATGCTAGCATTTGCTGCCTTTTTTTGCACAATGTTATAAAATTACTCCCACAGTGTACTGAAAGAGTATAATAAATATAGTGATTAGGGCAGATGACTGGACATCAGGCAACTCCTAAGTTCAATTCATTCTCTCTGACTCAGTATGACCTCAGGCAGGTCATTTTACATCTCTGCCCTGTTTATTATAATTCCGTGATAGCAATAACAGCTATCATGCAGTCTCATTATGCTGAAATGGTTTCTGTAATCTGCACACATTTTGAAACTAAGCTACTAAGGAGGGTGCTGCAATCTTGTTTAGCTGAAAGTGCTGTTTGAATTTAATTAATATCATAACATGTCTCATAATGAACCAGATATATTAAAGGTGTTCTCCTATTTTGTGTCTATGAAAAAAATGCTTAGTACATCTGGCCCAAATCTGACTGGGGGAGGTATCAGAGTGCAGCCTCTCCTAGTTTGTTGGCGACATGAGTATTCTCTAGGGTGGCTCTAGAGATGTCTTAGACACAGTGATAGATATCTGGAAGGGGGAAAATTGAGGAGTGTTTCCTCATGGTTCTGTGATTTGTGTCATCAATATCGTTTGCTGTATTATGTTTGCTTGTCTGTTATCGGCAAAGTTTCATATTGTGTCTGAGGATCACTCAATAAAAATTGTATTACAAAAAAAAAAAATAAAAAAATCTGATACTGAAGATGCTCATGTTGCTGACTCCAGGAATCCAGTTATTTGCTGTTGTTAAAAGAATTATGCTTCTCACATCTCCCAGGGATGCTGCACACAAGTACCAACTACTAGAAATCACAATATGTTGCTGTGTGATGAAAGTAGCCATT
Organism: Rhinatrema bivittatum; assembly: GCF_901001135.1. Classification (NCBI taxonomy): domain Eukaryota; kingdom Metazoa; phylum Chordata; class Amphibia; order Gymnophiona; family Rhinatrematidae; genus Rhinatrema; species Rhinatrema bivittatum. The sequence goes on from NC_042621.1 coordinate 188,813,277, forward strand.
GAGGAATCATTGAGGCTGATTGCCTAAAATTAAAGCTAAAATTGTTTTAACATGGAAGTGATAAGATCTGGCACTATGAGCCTTCATTCACAACTACCCAAGGATTTCTCCCCTATTTTATTTCCCCACCCTCGAATCTGGTCATTGCACTGTTGGTCCTGGGTCAGGGGTCTTACACCAGGGCTCCTTCTGAAACTCTGCTGTCATGGGCCCTGAATCCTGCCACTAGGTGTCACCCTTAAGCAAGGACCATGAATTCTCCTCCCTAGGGCAGTGACTCCCCACCCTCTCCAGGAGGCACAGCTATCCAATTGGGTTTTCAGTTTTGCCACAATGAATATATAAGAGGTAGATTTCCATGCCCTGGGTGTCTACTGCATGCATATCTATCTCATGCATATTCAATACGGATATCCTGAAAACCTGACTGGCTAGCTGTGGAGAAAGTTGGGAAACACTGCCCCAGTGGCTATGAACACTGCCTGCACAGCATCCCCGGCCCCAGCCAACCTAGAGAGCAAAACACTCAATTTAGGGTTTAAACCAGGGACCTTCTACATGGCAGAGCACAGCACTTGCCACTTGAGCCACCAGGTTGGTCAGGTTTTTTTTCATTTTATAAAATAAGTACCTTATCTATTTTTATAACATCTAATAATCAATAAATAGATTTGGGTTGAAATAGCATGTGTGTAAAAAATATTCAAAAATAATATGCAGCTACAGCACAGTTCTTCCTCCTTCAGAGGCAACAATTCACACACCTCCCTCGTTCCCCATTTAGCTAGCATTCTCCTCTTTCTATTCCCTCCCTTTTCTGACCCTCCTGCACAGCAGCATCAATTCCTCTCTCGTCCCCACCTAGCGGCAGCAGCTTCAGTCCCTGGCATGGGCTCTGCTCTTCCTCCCTCCTTTGGCAGCAAACTCTCTCATCAGTCTGGCTCCCATGCAGATACCATTTCTGCACCTGTGTTCAAGGAAAAGCCTAGAGCAGTAGTTTTCAAACTTTTATCCTTGGAATCTAATGGAAGAAAATATTTTCTTGCTAGTGTAAACCATCTCAGGCAGGAGTCCCTCGCAGTTGGGTGTCCTACCAGCAAATATGTGACAAATAGCCTGTGTCCGTACCAGCAAGTACCTCCAGGGAGCACTCCCAGGGGCACGGGTGGCCCCCAACCAACCCCAGGTTAAAAAAAAATATTTAATTTTTCTTTCTCCTGATTGCACCAGGATCCAATGGAACAAAAACATCTTGTCCTCATGACCCAAGTAATAATATCTTCTTCTGATTTGAGTTTTCAAAAAACAAAGTCCATAAACTGTTATTACGCAGATAGTCTTGCGAAAAGCCAATACTTATCCCTGGTGTTAGGCAGCCTGGGGTCTGTCTACTGTTTGGGATCCTGCCAGGTCCTTGTGACCTGGAATGGCCACTATTAGAAACAGGATACTGGGCTTGATGAACCCTTAGTCTGACCCAGTATCCTATCCTAAAGATGAAGAGCAATAACTGCTAGCGATAACCACTTCACATACACAGGCCGATTCAGAAAAACGCGCGGGAGAGCTGGCGAGTGCCCACTCTCCCGGCGCGTGCACAGGCAACTCTCCTGGGCGCGCGATTCAGGAGGGTGGCCTATGCAAATTAGGGCCCGTGGTAAAAGGAGACGCGCCTCCTTTTTGACAGGAGTGGCGGCTGTCAGCGGGTTTGACAGCCGACGCTCTATTTTGCCGACATCGGTTCTCAAACCGGCTGACAGCCATGGGTTCGGAAACCGGACGCCGGCATAATTGAGTGTCCTTACTGAATAAGGGGTAAAGCTAGAGCGTCGAAAACGCGCATCCAAATGCGGGTTAACAGTGCGTTAATTTCTGCTGGAGCGCACTGTACTGTATCGGCCTGTAAGTAAGTTGATGTTACATGTAAACCACTTTGAACACAGTATAAATATGGTAAAAATCAAAGCGATCAGGTTGTTTCACATATGTTTAATGTGACAGGTAGCTTTGTCCTGTTCCTGATCCCCCTTCTAATCAGGATCAAAAGATAGAAGTGTTCCCCACATAGGTGTATTCTGTCGTTTAATCTTGCTCAATCTCTCAGCACTCCCCCTTCCCTAGCCCCCATTATTCATGCTCATCCCCTTCCCTAGCTCTCACAGCTCCATCTCATATCTCCTTCCCCAGCACCCATTGCTCATTCTCCCACCTTCATCCCTATCCCCACCCCCTGCTGCTCCCACTGCTCATTCTTTCCGATTCTGATGCAAACTTCTGGCTTCACACAGTTCCTTTGCTCAGATATCTAAATCAGCCTCTTTGAATATTGACTAGGGATGAGACTATGTCCTACATTTAGGTGCTTAAAAAGCTGTGCATTCTGATTTTGCTGGTGTTAAAAAGTGGAAGCTGCACAAACTAACCCAGTTTCCTGGGACAGCCTGTAAAGCACCAATGTTATACTTGCTTAATACTGTACTTAACGCTGGCTAGCAAAATCAGTAGCTACCAAGACCTGCTGCAGGATGAAGCAGTGCTGCCACCTAGCCGAGAAACCAAATCAGAGCAGTGTAGAATGCTGTGCCTTCTTCACTTAAACGAAGGGATCTGAAACATTCAAACATATTCAACACAACAGCCAGCTGTTTCATTATTCTAAATTATATTAATTACATGTTAACATGTAGCAGTGTATGCATAATAGTACCTGTAGGGTACAAATGTATAAATTGTTATCAATAGAAAATTTAAATGTCTAATCCAGGAATCCTTTCTGTGGTGCATTTGTTTCCTCCTATAGGAGGCTGGGGTGGATAAGCATATCTCAGACAAGACACACCAGGCTATAGTTTAGCAATATTTATTTAGGTAGTACTTAGGTGACTAACAGAAAGCAGGAACAATAGCTTCACTTCAGCATTAACACAGTCTCTATGATAACCCTTCCTTCGAGGCTGCTGGGGTCAGGCTCACAATCTTGCCTCTGAAATATGGGACTGCCTTAGTGTTTTAAGCTCTTCTGTGTGGGAACAGTAGATTTAAACCGCACTTCACTCTGTGAACAATGGTTTAGCCTCCTCTCTGGGAACACTGATTCAGGTTTACCTCTTTGGGAACAGAGGTTCGGTTTCTCTCTGGGTTTAGGTTCCTCTTTGGGAATACAGGCTCCAGGTTCACTCTGAGAACAGTGACGTATGTTCACCTCTGAGAACAGAGCAGGGGCATCACTAGGCAAGGGCACATGGAGCCTACACCTTGTCTCCCAAATCATGGGTCATTGTGAGAGAGATGGCATTATTATGTTAGTGTCAAATATGTGTGGATCCTTTGCCAATTTCGCTTCCATCCTACAGGTGGCACCATGAACTGCTTAGACCAGCTCATTGTACCATCCAGCTCTGTGCCCCTCACTTCTCCCCAGCACCCATCTTGTTTCCTCTTTAGACATTAATTTATGCTCAGGCTTTTCTTCATAGCTTGGTCCTACTTCTTGGTCCTTGTATTCTAGTTCTGTTCTTGTTGTTTGAATCCAGAAGACTTCTTTGTCTCCAGTTTCTGCCTTCAACATTCCTGCTTGCCCTCTTTTATGTTTCTGGTTCCCTGGTGTGCTCCAGCTACTCGCTCTGTTTTGGATATCTCACACCTTGTTTTTATAAGGAGCAATTCCCGTTTCTCATGCCTCGCCAACCACCAGCACCTGAGGACTCGACCTGAGGGGAATATAATTGGCATAGGCAACTGCCTGGATCTGCCTGTCCAGACATTAGGATGCTCCTTCCTGGCAACCCACAGATGTTTTTGTCACCTCAAGCTCTGGCCAGTATGGACCTCACCAAGTTAGCCATGTGTTTGGAAGCCCAGGGTAAAATTGAACCAATACCTAGTAAACCTGCAAGAACAGGTTCATTTACTTTCCCAGAATCTCCACCCTGAGGCCTCTGGATCACAGTTGCAGAAAGTACCTCCTTCCACTCTTATAACTCCTGCAGCTGTGAAGCACACCCCTATGCTTCGCTGGAGATCCAAAATCCTTCGGGAGTTTTCTGTATCACTGTTCTATATTTTTAACCCTGCAGGCCTCCCATTTTCCTGACCATAAATCAAGAGTGGAATACATAATATCACAAACCTCCAAAAGGAAAGTGGAAAAGATCAATCTCCCATGTAGATATGTAAGTCAAAGAGAGTGAGGTGCGCACAGTTAAAGTTGTTTAACATCCACAGTCTTGGAATCATTATAATCCTTTATTGAAGAGTGACAGTACCGCAGTCCAGGAGGGACTGACCTTTGTTAAAAGGATCATTCTACACTGGACCTGGTCAACATTTCTCTTAATCATGTGGCCCAGCATCTCCAGTCTGTCTGCTTGTGCTGGCCATCGGAATCAGCAGAGTCTTCGCTTTGCAACAGGCTTACCTACCGGATCCCTGTTGTGCTGTGCCCCGGAGTGTCTTGCTTTGCTTTCGCTCCATTCCTGCCTGCCTGCTACAGTTCCTGCCTGATTCCTGTACCTGGTTCCAGTACCCGAGTCTTGCTACAGTTCCTGCCTGGTTCCAGAACCCGAGCCCCGTTACAGTACTGACCTACTCTCCTAGTCTGGTTCCAGTTCCCTGTCCTGATCCATCACCGCCTAAGTCCCAGCGGCCGAGCCCCTATGGGCTCCTTCTGTGGGGGGGCTTCAGCTTCCAAGGGTGAAGCCACCTAAGTCCCAGCGGTTGGGCTCCTATGGGCTCCTCCTGGGGGAGTACCAGCTTCCAGGGTGAAGAGCACCTCTACGTCCTGCCTGAACATCTGCCTCCCGGCCTGTGGTATACTAGAAACTTTTGAATACCTTTCCCAGTCTCCTGCAGGTCGGCCCAAGGGTCCACTAAACTGACACTCCATAACATCCCACGGGTATAACTAATAGGCTCATCAACATGCATTTGCATGTGATGAACGCTATTAGTTTCGGGAGGGGTTGGCCGCGCGTTTTCCATGCACTATTACCCCTTACAGTATAAGTGGTAATAATAGCGCGTATAAAACACACGGCCAAACGGGGCTAAACGGTGCACTCGGCTGAGCGCACCGTTCTGTATTGGCCTGTTTTATAGCAGCTTTTGCCATAAGAAAATGCAGCCCGTAGGTTTTGCAAGAAAGGTTTTTTTGCTTTTCCCTCTCAAGGAATGTGCTACAGTACTATGGTGGCACAGCGTCTGAGTTAGGTTGGCCGATTTGGCTGTAAAAAGAAAAGGAAATAAAAGTCACAAAAATCACTCCCAGGGGCTAGAAAGGGAGCTGAACAGCTGTGACAAGGGACTTTCTAGAGATATTCCAATCCTTAGCAGGAGTAAATAGATTTAGGGTTGAGTGTGCCAAGAAGTTAGCATATGGGCGGACAACCCTTCGTGAGACAATCTGTGAATAAAGCAGAGAGCGTTAATGAGCATCTATGATGGTTGTGGTGATCCTTTTTATTGGACTAACTCAATGTATGTGTTGCTAACTTACTAGAGCTATGCTCACTTTATCAGGTCTACACACCCAGAGTACTTTGTGATTGCAGCAAATTAAACAGGTTCTCATGAATGCCTATGGCCAGGAGCAGAAAAAAAGGAAAAAGCAAAATAAAGACAGATAGATCAATATTCAGTAAGCTGACAAGCTAAGACGTTGCCCTGATAACTTTAGCTAAATGTTCAGTGGAACTGATCCAGATAAATGTTCCACTGAACATATTTGGATAAATATTGAGTTTTGTCCAGATAACTCCAAAAGATAGCTGGACATAGCCCTTGAATATCAACCTCAGAGATGAAAAACAGTGACTACAGGAATATAGACAGTGGTGATTTTCTGACCGATCATGCCAGGTCACCAGCCCGCAACCTTTATAAACTTCCTTTCACCCATCGGGAAAGGGACCCAATACTTTTTTTATTTTGAAAATTATCACTGGATATATATTATTCTACAATGTACAATGTATATTCCTGTAACTGACAAACATGAGTCCATTTGTATTCAGAGCTTGTTACAGTCAAGTAAGGCACCTTATAACTATCTAATTCTAAAGACCCAGTAATTTAGTCTCTCACTGGTGTCAGCAAGATTTTGATCTTGAACAGTGGCTATTTGTGGTTTGCTGTGCATAGCAACGTTTCTCTGACGTACCAGCTTGTGGTTTCCACACACGCTCTGCAGGAATAATGTCACCTTCGCAGAGGCGGACTCTGCATAAGACATTGTAGCCTACATTTTCCACCAATTCTTTTACTTCTTCATGAAAAGTTGCCATTTCGTGGCTCTGAATATAATCACAAAATAAAATTGTAAATACGGCCCACAGCGTTCATTTGCTCAGCATAGGAAAAGCTTAGCCTTATAATAACTATGATATAAAGGACAAGGGTAAAGCCCTGCTGCCTGGACAAGGGATTCTAGGACTTTTAATTAAAACGGGCAGAAAGTGGGGAAGTTTGCTCAGAGGTGAAGCTGCAACAATTGTCCCTGGACTGTTCATCTTGGGCATTCCTGAGTGAAGACTTGTGGGCTTCTTAGCACTTATCTGTCTGAACCCAGAGCTGTTTTTCATGGAATATAACATAAGGCAAGATTTAAGGATCAAGTGAAAGTGCTTTTTGTACCTTTGTGAGAATGTTCTATTTTTACATACGTTTTTGCCAGGTGCCAAATGCATGCACTAGACAAAATTTGTGTTATTTGAAAGCTCGCAACCTGAAGGATTTGTGGTATTTTTTATTTTATTTTTTTTTGCCTAATTTTCACAGCATAATGTCGGAAAATGGGATTGCTTGTGTGAACCTTAAATGTGACACAAAGGTTTAATTCATTGTTCATGCAGAATATTTGCCATTCTGAAGAGAGTTTTACAATATTTTTCCCAAACTTTAAATGTGATCCATCCTTGTTTTAATTTCCTTCAATTTGATATTCTGCCATTTCACTATATACCACAAAGCATTTCAGCAGTGCATCCTATCACTTTCTCACAAACCCCTAAGACGTTCCTTACCAGTCTTCCTCTCTGTCCCCACAAGTCCATCCTTACTAGTCTCTCTCTCTCTCTCTCTCTCTCTCTCTCTCTTTCCCCCACAGCCTGTCCCCTTCAATCTCTCTTTTCCCCCATGGCCCTTTCTCACCAGTTTTTCAAAATAGAGTAATCCTTCTGCTTTAACATGTCTTAATGGAGCTTTTTTTCCTAAAATGCGGTTGTTTAGCAGGATGATAATTCCCCATATTTTATCGGTTCTCAGTCTCAGCCAAAACAAAGATTTGCTGATGTTTATTTATTTATTTGTTTATTTTGGTGAGAGGTTTAATCCTCTTCCTTTGGCAATAGTCATAATGTAATCAAGAGGTCAGGTGGCAGGGCATTAAATACCAATGCAACTGGTGCTTGAGGTTCTAATTTCATCCATGGTTATTGGGTTCTTTGAAATAGTGATCAAGCAGTTATTGTAGTGGACTGAGCCCAAGCTGATTTTTCTTATTGAAAAAGGAATCGGAACACTTCCCTACTGTGGCTCACACAGTTCACTCCTACATAGTTAACTTAGGATACTTTTGAACAAAGTGACTTTGCACCACCATCTTCTTGAACCCAAACCCTGGAAAATAATGTAGGAAGACTCATTATTCATTTTCCTTAGTGAGCCTGGACTGTACAGAAGGCTTGGGTGGGGGAAACGCAGGAATTTCTAAGGTATCTGGTTTGTGGGGGAAAGAAATGTATAAACATTTTTTTGCCTGTAGTCTTAATGTTTAGCCACTGGATGGCACTGTTGATGAGTCAGTATGTATTACCTGATACAATGTGATTTAACAAAATCTATAATATATCGGGCTTGGTGTCCGTCAGTGCTCACGCGTGTTCCCCAGCCCGCCGATAGATGGCGCTATAATGCTTGCTAATGTGTCCGTCAGTGCTCGCCGCCCGGGCGTAGAATGGGTACAGTTGCTAGTATATATATATATTCTCCTATTGGTTGGTGGAAAAGAAGCAGACAGAATAAAGAGGGAAAGTCTTGGCAGAGCTTGCCTTTTCCTTCCCTGCCCTTGCCCGAATAGGGTGGGGATTAGAGACCTACATCTATGTTACCAATCGGAAGGCTCAGGGACCCTGCAGGCTGGAAGGCTCAGGGACCCTTCAAGGGGAGTGGACCCCTTCTTGTCAAATAGAAGAAGTCCAAGTCTGAGAAGAAGTAGAGTGGAATTTGCCTCCTTTATAGGGTTTGAATCAGAGTGGAGGCTGCAGAGTAGCAAGGAGTGGCTCTTTTCTCCACCCAGAACTACCATGCAGTGAGGAAAAGAGGGGCAGGACTGGGTGAGTTGTAAAAGTGTGATTTCCCCCCAAGGAATTCCTTGATGTGCTGAGGTCCAGAGAACCAGCACAGAGAGAAAAGTAGAGGTTTATTCCTCTCCACCTGTGGAGCGTTGTGAAACAGAGGCCTGACTGTATGGAGTGGTTTTCCTCCTCCAGAGGAATTATCCAAGAGAGGTGTAGAGTAGGAGCACGAGTGGAATGAGCTCATGTAAAGATATGCTCCAAGAGGTTCTTTATGCGCAGAAGGGATTGGAAGAAGTAACAATTTTGTTCCATTTTTTGTTTTGTTTTTGTGGGAGGGTTCCCTCATAAATTTCAATTCATGTAATGTTTATTTTGTTTTAAAAAATGAAATAAACATTAAAAAACAACAAAAAAAAAAAGGGGGCCTACCGAGGCCTCCTGTCCCCACCAACCATCCCTCCCACCTGAAAAAATTCCAGGGCCAGGATCCTCCCTAGCCCCCATTTACCCAGTCCGGGGGGGGGGATCCGATGACAAGGACCAGACCCAGGCCAAAGCTTGGGCCTTGCGTAACCAGTCTGAAGAAAGCAGGACTAACAGCTAACCCTAAGAAGTGCTTGCTGGGAGGGCAAGAAGTCCAGTATCTTGGTTACACCCTGGGGAAGGGCAAGGTCCATTCACAGACCAGGAAGATTGGGTCGATCTCCTGGGTGCCAGTCCCGCAAACAAAAGCAAAAGTGAGAGCGTTCCTAGGCCTTACGGGATACAATGGAAGGTTTATCCCCAATTACTCAGAAAAGGCAGAGTCTCTCATAAAACTGTTAGTAAAGAAAGCACCCGAGAAGGTCCAGTGGTCAGATAAAGCAGGGCTCTGAAAGAGGTGATATGCTCTGAGCAGGTCCTGATAAGACCGGACTTAACCGAACCCTTCATGGTGGAAACCGATGCCTCAGAAGTTGGCTTGGTGTTGCGTCCGTTGGTCTCAAATGGCTTCGTCCTTTGTGCCTCACCTTTCTTCCACCTCTCTCCTCAAGCCTTGGGAAGTTGGCTGCCACCGTGTCTTCATACCGCTCTCCCCGGCGTCCCCGGATCAGCAACGGTGATGGCGTTCGCCATGTTTTTCCTAAGGGCCTCCTAGGGTAGGAGCGCACATGCCACCCCCAACTTTATCCACGTCATGGTGGGAATCTCGGGGGCGTCCCCTCCGAGTGACGTCAGCACATCCTGGTATTTAGCCTGCCCTTCGTTTGCTAACAAATCAAGTTAGCAAGGATTGGAATTGCTCCGGTCTAAGCTGCTCTGCCACTTCCTAGCTGCTGCTGGAAGTTCTCTCCACCCTTCGGGGTAATTCTACTCTAACTTGGGTACCCGCTCCTCAGGGCCCTTTTGCTTTCTTTCAGGTGCCTATCCTGGGATACCAGGTACTCACTCCTCAAGGGCCTGCTTTCCCTAATCTGAATGCATATACAGCGTTGCTGTCCGCTTCAACGGCAGGGGGAAATATGGAAAAGAGGATTTGCATTCAGACAACAACCAACAAGGACAGAACTTCACAATCTGGGTAAACAAGCGTGGGGGTAGCTTGCTTATTACGGCAGTTACTACTTTAAACCAATTACGCTGATACATCACTTTGAATGCATATACAGCGTTGCTCTCTGCTTCAACGGTAGGGGGAAATATGGAAAAGAGGATTTGCATTCACACAACAACCAACAAGGACAGAACTTCACAATCTGGGTAAACAAGCGTGGGGGTAGCTTGCTTATTATGGCAGTTACTACTTTAAACCAATTAAGCCTAATACATCACTTTGAATGCATATACAGCATTGCTCTCTGCTTCAACGGCAGGGGGAAATGTGGAAAACAGGATTTACATTCAGACAAAATCCAACAAGACATTGATCTGTGCAGTCTGGGTAAACAAGCATTGGAATAACTTGCTTAAATGGCGGTTACTATCCTTAACCATTAAGCCTTATGCTCACCTTTGATGCAACTCCAATATTACTCTCTGCATCAATGCCAGGGGATGGCAGGGAATTTGAATCAAACAGTTACCAACAAGGGCCCTGAACGTGGTGGTTGATAAAAAAGATAAGTATGGGAAAACAAGTGTGGAAGCTTGCTGGGCAGACTAGATTGGCCGATAGGTCTTTTTCTGCCATCATATCTATGTTTCTATGTTTCTATGTTTAATGTTTCCATTAAACTTCTACCTATTACTGTATTGCAGATCCAGCTGCCAGTTTAATTCTAGGTCCCCGGGGTAGCCTGCCAGACAGATCTAGCTAACGTGACCTCTTGTGATTTCACTAGGACTTCTAGTTATTAATGTGCTTGCAGCCTGCCATCCAGACCCAGTTGCTAGTTTAATTCTACTGTTGCCAGCTGCATCTACATCCTATGCCCTTCTCCTTAAACAAATTGAGGTACCATCCAATTTATCCAATCTCTTCCATGTCCATTTCATTTATCCATAATCTCCTCAAAATGATATTCAACTAGATAATCCAAGTTCAGCGGAAAAAGCTATATCCAACTACAGTTCTTTCTATGAGCTCAGCTCCCATAGAGGCTGCAAGGTCATTGACTTCTAGGTGAATCAGAATGAGATATGGAGGGAGCCTAGTTCTCACTTTTACATTAAAGTTGGTATCTATTGATCCTATCTAATTCCATGTATTCCCATCCAGTGCATTCATGCTCCTTTTAGTGAAAATCCTAAAAGTCCTACCACCATCTCCTCTCTACAGCTCACTTTTTTGGTCCTACATATGGTAATGGTTGCATAACCAAACTAACATCTGCTGGTCCCTCGCGTCCTGCTTGGGCTTAGCCTTTCACTTTCAGATAGTTCCCCCCTTCCTCCCCTGACATGTGCGTGTGCACACACACACACATCCACATACACACACCGAAAACTGTTGCACCAAGCCACTCAGTAACTGGGGAGTAGTAGCCTGCTATTCTAACCCAGCTGCTCCCACCATCTGTAGTATCACTAAGTCATGTTTCCATGTGTGTAACTAAGGATTTTCTCTGTTAATCCCATACATTCTTAAAGTCCATTTATCATTTTAGCCCACACCACCCATTCTATGAAAAAATATTTCCCATTGTTGATCTTGGCCCCTTGACTCCCAAGTTCTACAACTTCTTTTCCATTGAAAAAAAAAAGGTGTACTTTTTGGCCAAGGCAAACAGAATGGGGCGGGAAGTGGCTGGATATATGAAACAGGCTGTGCAGGAGCAGGTGGTGTCATGAGGAAGTGAAGTTAAGAGTTAAAAAGGTCCGGAGATGGTGGAAATCACTGTCGAGTTCCTCCTTTTTCACCCGCGCAAGACCAATGACATTCCTTTCTTCTTTCCGTGTCCAAGCAGATTGGTTTTGCTGCAGCACTTGGAGATTTCCAGTATTGGCCCGGACACCCGATAATTCTTTTAGAATTCCAGAGTCTCTGGGCCAAATCCGGAGAGTTCCCAGGTATGTCTGTTACTGAGGACTTTTAAATAGATTACATACATCTGACCCAGGCCAGGTTTTAATCTGCTGAGAATGTACAAGGGAAACCGAGCCTATTTATCCCAGTTTATAATCAAAGGCATTGCAGGCAGGACCAGGCCACCTACTTCCACTCAGAAAGTAAAGGACTAGATTTTTTTTAAAAGCCTGCTTGAAAGCTGAGTGAGTTGGTAACCTATGGTGATAATAACTCTCCTCCTCCTGAATTTTCATTCTTGTGCATTTCTTTTCTGCTTTTGACAAAGTTAACTGCTGAAGAAAGCTACTTTGCTTGGGGCACATAAAGCCTTCCTTCCTCTGTCATCTGAACTGTAAATAAATTGCTTAGACCTGGAAGTCCGACCAACCTAAGTATTTCTTGCGCTGCCGCTGCTTCTCGCATTCACTTTCTGAACATTTTGACATCTGTGTTGTAAAAAAAAAAAGTCTTATTCAGTTATATGTAAAGCATGTAAGTGCTTGTAGAAATGAATTTGCAATTAATGCAATTAATTAATATCAAACTAATTTTGCAATACCAAACAAAAACCTGTGGATAGAAATATTATGTGTACTTCCGGATAATCATATGAGGTGGCAGGCAAGTTAAAGGGTTACTCTTCTTCACCCTAGACTAAATGCCATTTATAATTATGGTCCATATGAGATGTAAGCAAATTTAAAGTGTCCAAAAATCACCAGTGCTCGTTAAAAAATGATATGCTTAAACAACGTCCCTTTCATGTGCACTACACATCAGATGAAAATGTATAGTCCAAACATTTCTCACAAATGTTCATCTGAATAGACTAATACGCTTGTACAACTTAGCTTGTATGTGCTCTGCACATCTGAAGAAAGTCTGTGACCCCCCAAGACCTCTCACTGACACAGCTGTGTTTTGGTGCTTCCAGGGCTGCCATCCAAAGGTGCGGCTCCAAGAGAAAAGCTGCTGCATCTGCAAACTCACAAACCCTGTTTAAATAGGCATTCAGCTCCTGTCACATGGATCGCCTGCACCGATAAAAACAAAGGCAGCGTTAGAATTATGGTCAAAGAATTTTTAAAGAGATAAATTGCACCAAAAAATTAAATCACAGACACAAACGAAAATACAGACAAGATTCAACAAAGTTCTTATGGTCAAAAGAATTAATTTTGAAGAGAAAATATCTTTAAATAAAGGAATCCCAGTCCATGTCCATATAGAGACCAAAAGGATATAAGATATTAAGTCTGTGTATCTGGTGTATGTCTCTCTCCAATAAAAGATATAAAAGATCACCACCATGCCACGACTACTGTATTTGACCTATAATAAGCCACTGTAGATCTTTTCCTGCACAATGCGTAACTAGAGAAGTAGAAAATTTTAATGTTAAAATACAACTATGGTATTTGATAAGCCTGGTCTTCACAGCGCATTTAGTTTTGTCCGCGTACAACAGATTACATGGGCAGGCTATAACATAAATAACCAGCTGCGAAAGACAGTCCATAGAGTGACATGATTTATATTTACAGTATAATGGGTCAGTGGATGATTGAACTCATTGATCTCAATTATGTAGGGACATACACTACAATGGCCACATTTCTTATGGCTACCATCCACCTGGAATGGATGTGGGCATCTGTAATTCAGCGGGAATCAAGCAGTCCTGTATGTTAGAGCCACGTGTGTATGCAATACATGGGGGCTCCTTTAAAGCTGGGGGTAATTTCAGGGCATTCCAATGTCGACGAATAATGTTTAACCCCTGCTGCTAAACACGAGAATGGAAGCACACGTGGATCGAAGAGTCGTTTGAGGTAGAACATATAATAGTTGGTCTTCATCAGAGTAATGTGCTCTTTTATAAGCTTGCCGAATAACCATTTTACGATGACCCCTTTTACAAAAACACACTGATACATTTTCCATGCTTTCATTTTGAAATCACTGTGGGGAGAGTACAGCCATCTCAACCTAAAAAAATTGGCTAACTGGCAAAGAGTTCCTTAAAGAAATCGAGTGGCAACTGCGATAATGGAGAAGAGAGTTTCAGTTAGTTTTCTAATGATAGATAGTGCTTTAAAACCAAGATCTGAATGTTCAATTAAAATAATAATATCCAAAAATGGAACTCTTTCACTGTTGCTATGCATGATGAACTTCAAGTTCCTATCACATTGAGTAAGCCAACAGTGGAAAGAAGATAACATTTCAGTAATACCAGTCCAAATGATAAATATATCATCAATATAACACTTCCAAAGAAAAATGAAAGGCGCATACAATGACGATGCAAGAAACTAATTCTGCATGCAGATCTTTTAAAGTGATATAGATGTGCATGTATATATCAACAAATATATTAATCTATATCTGTAAATATACACAAGACAAATGTACCAATATAGGCATAAACTCATATTGATATTTATACTATGAATGATGTAGGGGGGTGCCAAAATCTGCCCCTTATGGTAGCAGTGATTGCTCTTTACCTTTATGGTAGCAGTGGCCTCAACAGGTCGGCTTGCCAGCAGTATGTGACAGAGATATCAGTAGCCCTTGCCCCTTGGTGTGATGTCAGTGTAGTGTCAGTGTGTTAGTGAAGTGTAAAGTTTTTCACTTAAGAAATCCATGGTGAAGCTCCACATTTAATACCTTCTTTAATATTTAATTTAAATTTATATCGTTAAGTTTCTATATAGTAACTTTACCCATGTTGTTGTCTTTGTTGAATTTCTTCTCATGAATTATAGGCTTCTTGTTATATTTCCACAATCTTCCTATATCAGTGTTTCTCAACCTTTTTGATACCAGGGCCCAGCTGGCTGACCATCTAAAGTGGCTTGGGCCAGCTGGCTGGTAGAATTAGGGGAGATTCCTGAAGAGTAGGGGAGGAGGAGTTCCTTCCTACAGCTGATAAGCATCGGTTAAAGTGCAGGGAAGAGGGAGCAGTACATGCACTCTCCCCACTTCAGGTGTCTCCCCCAGTCTCAAACTAGCCACCCCTCAAAGTTTTAATTACAAGAATTACAGCAAAAGAGCTGTACTTCTTGCATCCAGAGTAAGGGAGAGAAAAAAAAATCTGACCTCACCATTGCAGAGGATAATGTAGCCAGGGGCTAAAATTATTACACCAGTGGCAGTGGGAGTAGATGCTGCTCCTTTAAGGGGTGTGGTGCTTGTGCAATCTGCCAGTTCACTGTCTCTTAAAGGAGCTGATGTAATAAGCTGCGTTTAGCCTACCCCGGGTATTTACTCCAGTTTTAGCATGGATGTTTTGGCACTAACCTAACTCTGGTATTTAAAATGGGTTTTAGTGCCGAAAAACCCACATTAAGAAACCAGCGGTATGCTTAGCATGGGTGCATGCAAATTGCATATAAATAAAGCAATTATCTATCACAGGGTAATGCAGAGAACCATGTTAGCAGGGAGACATTTTAATGCGTATTTTTTAACATGGGAAGTTTAATACCAGGATCAGGGCAGGAATAAAAGTTAAGTTTGTTCACAGTCTCATTTGTTTTCCTGGGAAAACCCACCCACTAACACCTTCTTCCCCAGCTGGAGGCAACAGGCACCAAGAACATGAGGACCGGTGGAGCCTGCTTGAAGGAGGCTCCCGCCAGATCAGTGCCCGACCCAGGAATGCACCATAAGGTAAGCGGTCATGGGGGTGTTACATATATGTTATTTTAAATTACATTTTTACCTTAGAAGGCAGTACTTTGAATGTCCTTTTCATGTAAAGGCTATTATAAATGCATTATTTTTTATTATGTGTGGAAAGGGCCATGGGGTTGGGGGAGGGCTCAAGGCTGTAAGTTTCGCCTAGGATGCCTAATACCCTAGCATCGGCCCTGGTCAGGAGCCACACACAGAAAGTGCATATGGAGAGAAAGAGAAGAACATAGCAGCACCTAGAGACAAATAACTGTTGCATACTTAGATAACAAACAAAAAAGGGGTGCTTGAATACCATTTTAGCCGGTGACAATGGGTTGCATTTGCAGTAACCTTCATGGCCGCAGGCATACAAGCAACCCATTGGATTTTTTTTTTTATTTGTTTACAGAGCCAGAGCGGGTGCAATAAGAATAAGAACATAAGAAATTGCCATGCTGGGTCAGACCAAGGGTCCATCAAGCCCAGCATCCTGTTTCCAACAGAGGCCAAACCAGGCCACAAGAACCTGGCAATTACCCAAACACCAAGAAGATCCCATGGTACTGATGCAATTAATAGCAGTGGCTATTCCCTAAGTAAACTTGATTAATAGCCGTTAATGGACTTCTCCTCCAAGAACTTATCCAAACCTTTTTTGAACCCAGCTACACTAACTGCACTAACCACATCCTCTGGCAACAAATTCCAGAGCTTAATTGTGCGGTCAGTGAAATTTTCTCTGATTAGTCTTAAATGTACTACTTGCTAACTTCATGGAATGCCCCCTAGTCCTCCTAGTATCCGAAAGTGTAAATAACCGATTCACATCTACTCGATCAAGACCTCTTATGATCTTAAAGATCTCTATCATATCCCCCTTCAGCCGTCTATTCTCCAAGCTGAACAGCCCTAACGTCTTCAGCCTTTCCTCATAGGGGAGCTGTTCCATTGCTTTATCATTTTGTTTGCCCTTCTCTGTACCTTCTCCATCGCACCTATATCTTCTTGAGATGCGGCGACCAGAATTGTACATAGTATTCAAGAAGCAATTTCACCATAGAGCGAAACAGAGACATTATGACATTTTCCGTTTTATTAACCATTCCCTTCCTAATAATTCCTAACATTCTGTTTGCTTTTTTGACTGCTGCACCACACTGTACTCAGCTGAGACCAATGTTCATGTTTTGTTTGCCAGCCCGATCAACTATTCAGTGCCAGCAGTATTGAACAGCTGGAGTATGCCGGCTTGTTCCAACAGCCAGAACCTACAGCAGTGTGCAGCTTGATGGGGTCCATAATGAAGCCACCATCAGGTCATTTTGGCCTAGTGGTTTATGGCAGTAGAGAATGTCTCACTCGTGGCTGCAGAGGGCAGCTGAAGCATGGATCTGCTTCCTCCAGCAATGACTGCCACTCCATAGATCAGCAAAAATATTGCTTGGAATTGCAGATGGTCCACAGACCAGTGGTTGAGAAACATTGCTCTATATCATCAAGGAAACTATATTTTATGTGCCCTATATTCCGCAAGCCAGTAAGCGGATAATTTATCCAGATAACGCTATCTAGATATTCAGTGGGACTTATCTGAATATATCTGTTGCCACATATATTCAGATACTGTAACTTTAGGACAATCTTTTAGCTCAACCTAGGGTGGCCAATATTTTCACTCACCATAACTGCTGAGCAGTGGGGATGTGGGGAGGGTGAGAATCCCTCTGAGCCTGAGAAGCAGGGGGGGGAATGAAGGGATGTCATAGCGACTATCTCTCATAGCGACTATCTCTCCCTTACACGACCACAGGCTACACCATCTCAATTGTAATGAACTCGGAATACATACCTTGTTACTAACCTGCTTATTACCTTTCAGGTCCCTGTGTCGGGTGTTGTATACTGTTTACTGTCTGTACTAGCTTCCTGCTCCCACCCTTCTCCTCTTTCCCCGCACTGCATCACCCAGCTATCTCCATGGCTACCAGTTCTAATTACCCTATCCCACGTATACACTACCCAACCCGTAGACCCCCCCCCCCCCCCCCCCCATCCCACTCATGTTTACCTGGCCACTCAGACCTACAGCGCAAGTCATTACTACCCATCCTCATCTCCCCCCTCACCCAGCTCCTAGGCCTCTCCACCCTATCTATCCTACTATTCAACGCCCAGTCACTCTCTAAAAAAACCTTAATACTCAATGACCTATTAGTCGACCATGAGCCTGAAATCTGCGCTATTACTGAGACTTGGCTCAAAGACTCAGACATTGTCTTGCTCAACCAGCTCCCCACCCTCACCTACGACGTTATTTCCATTCCAAGACCCAAAAAACGAGGCAGAGGCCTTCTTTTAGCTGTCAAGAAGCACTTGAAACGTAAACCCATAAACATAGACACCCCACACAAAATTGAGATTGGTCTGTTTAAATCACAGGATCTCCAGATATGCATTGTCTACGCCCCTCCTGGCCTTCTAGAACTCAACCCATCCCCCCTCATTGAACTCATTTCCAAAAACCTGAATGCCGAGGCCTCTGCTATCATACTGGGAGATTTTAACCTCCATGTCGATGTCTCCCCCCCTTCCCCATCCTGTGAAGCCTTCCTCAATTCTCTCGACGCCATGGGTTTCAGACAGATCGTCACCTCCCCTACGCACAAAGCAGGGCACACCCTTGATCTAATCTTTATCAACTCTAGTATCCTTTCCCCCAACAAGCCTATATGCGCCCCTGTTCCGTGGTCAGACCACACTATGATCAAAACCTCCCTCTCTTTAAAGGCGCCCTTTTCACACAACTCCCTCACAAGCACCTCCATTGTCTACAGAAAACTCTGCCCCAGTGAGGACCTCATCTCTGCCCTTGCTGAACCTCTGTCTAATCTCGACTGCTCTTCCCCCGTGGCAGCCCTTGAATTATGGAGCAATGTCACCCTAGGTATTGCCAACAAATTATGCCCCATCACCAGACATGAAGTGAACCCCTCTGCTAAAAAACAAAAACCATGGTACTCAAACGAGCTGAGACAAATGAAAAATGACCTCAGACAAAAGGAAAGGGCCTGGCGCAAAGACCCCACCACCCAAAAAGCTTCTATTTTCAAATCCTTCCTACATCACTACAGAACCTCCACCCTTAAAGCTAAATGTGACTTCTACGCTGCTAGAATACATGACTACAAATACAACCCTAAAGCCCTATTCTCCTACGTTTCCAATCTCACCAAGCCCGCTCCCCCAGCCATCCCAGACAACGAAGCCAGCAGCAAATGTGAAGAACTGGCTCTCTTCTTTCACAATAAAATTGCTAGTATCCTTCCTAGATTCCCCCGTCCCCCATCTCCTTCCGGCTGGCTCAAGCGCCTCCACTGCTACCCTCAACTCTCTGGACCTTGTCTCATCTACTGAAATCGTATCTATCCTCAAAAAGATCAAACCTGCAACTCACCCCTCTGATACTATTCCCACTAAAGCCCTCCTCATGATACCTGACACCATCGCCAGACCCATTGCCAACATTATCAATTGCTCCCTCAACTCGGGCATCATCCCCGATGCCCTCAAACATGCAGTGATTAAACCACTGCTCAAGAAACCTTCACTAGATCCTAAGGACCCGGCCAACTTTCGCCCCATCTCCAAACTCCCATTCATCTCTAAAATTATGGAAAAGGTCGTCAACACCCAGTTAACAGACTACCTTGAAACCAACAACCTACTGCAACCCTCCCAATTTGGCTTCCGCAAGTACCTCAACACCGAGACCCTTCTGCTCTCCTTAACTGACTACATTATCAAAGGCTTTGACCAAGGACACTGCTACATCCTTGCCCTGCTGGACATCTCGGCTGCCTTTGACACCATTAACCACAATCATCTCCTCGCCCGACTATCTGACATTGGCCTCACCGGCACTGCACTTCAGTGGTTCACCTCCTATCTTGCCAACAGGCAATTCTCAGTTAAGATAGGTAATGCTGAATCCACCTATTACGCCCTCTCCCAGGGTGTCCCCCAAGGCTCCTCCCTCTCCTCCACCTTATTCAACATTTATCTCACTCCCCTTTGCCTACTTCTAACTGATCTTGGCCTCAAATTCTATCTCTATGCGGATGATGTACAAATCGTAATACCCATCCAAGGCTCTCTATCTAACACCCTTGAATTTTGGGGAAACTGCCTCTCAGTTATAAACACCTTACTCACAAAACTGCACTTAGCGTTAAACACCTCCAAAACCGAATTGCTCCTCATCTCTCAACACTTACCCATCAATTCCTCCCTTGCTAATGATCCCACCTACAAAACACTCCAACCCCAACATTGTGCCAGAAACCTTGGGGTTCAGATTGACCAGCAACTGAACCTTAAAGGACACATCAATACAATCCTTAAGGAGGGTTTCTACAAACTCAACATCATGAAGAAACTTAAGCCTTTACTTCATGCGAATGACTTCCGTATGGTTATTCAGGCCACCCTCTCTTCAAAAATGGACTATTGCAACTCCCTCTTCCTTGGCCTACCCCTGTCCTCCTTAAAACCCCTCCAAGTGCTGCAGAATGCAATAGCCAGAACTATCTCTAACACACGCAAATACGACCACATCTCTCCGGTACTGAAAGACCTTCACTGGCTTCCTGTCCCCTCCTGTATCCTCTTTAAAACCCTCACCATTATCCACAAAGCAAACTACACATACAACTCGAACTGGCTTGATGACCCCTTCTGCCTCCTATGCCCCAATCGACCCACTAGAACCTCCAACAAAGCAACCCTCCAAGTACCATCCCAAAAGAAGGCACACCTCACCTCCACGAGAGATCGGGCCCTTTCTATTGCTGGCCCAATGCATTGGAACTCTCTACCAACCCACCTTAGGTTAGAAACCTGCCCTGCAAAATTTATATCCATATTAAAGATGTGGCTTTTTAAACAAGCCTTCCCCCACATCACTTAACAGCCCCTGTATGATTTGCTTCTGCTGGAATATTGCTCTGTATATAATCTCTCCCTTTCAAATATTGTCCATAGCTGTTTTAACTTGTACATAGTCGTTCTTTTATGATAATTTCACTCCTCTTGTTGCCCGTTGCGATTTTGCTCTTGTTTTCTCCTCCCTTGACTTTAGTTAATTGTATCCCTCTCCCCTTTCCCTGTTCATTGTAATTTCCTTCTTATAAGTTCGCTGTAAACCGATATGATGTCCCCACTAATATCGGTATAAAAGACTTTCTAAATAAATAAATAAATAAATAAATAAATAAATAAATAAAATAAATGTCAGCTGCCTAAAGGTAATTAGGATGGGGGGAAAAAAAGTACACATTTTTATTATCTGGTGATGAAGGCGCAATGTGTCCTTGGCCTGCCCCAGGTGCCCATGCTTGGGGCTGGAGTGAGGAACATGGTTGCCTGTGAAGAGAGGGTTGTCATGACCCAGTTGCTTCATTTTGTTTTCCATTTATTTCTTTCTAATTATTATTATGATGTTGATGACAACACTAACATTTTTATGCAGTCAGTTATTGCTATCATTAACATGCTATGAACAGTCCAGGCTCATTCTACAAAATAATAATCCTCTAGCACAATAAAGCCAGGACAGGGGCCCTGGTGAAAATTTGCCTTTTGTGCACTAAACATTTTTTGTGTGTGTGTGTTTTCTATGTTTAATAGATGCTTATACAGAAGGAGCTGGATTTAGAGGGTTCGCACAGATGACTGGCCCCATAGCAATCCAGTCCCTCATGCTGCAGTCCAGGCACCGAGCCCTGGCTTGGAGAAGACGATGATTCTGCTCACAGGCTGCAGCAGGGTTTACATTTACTAGATCTCTCGATCATCCACCACAGTTCTGAAATTCAGAGTACCACCCCAGTCAGCATCCATCTTACCTTGCTGACAATCAGAGGCTGCTAACTCTCCCTGCCCCCTAGGAAAAAGGAGACCATTCAGCACTGCAGAGTGTGAGAATCCGCCTCCTCTCCTAACAACCTTCCCGTACTCAACCAATCAGTACCATAGGGGCAGGCATCCTCTATCTCCCCCCTCCCCCCCCCCTACCCCTAGCCCATAGGGAGGAAGCAGTGATGCAGAGGGTGGCGATTACCAGCCTCTCCCCATTCCTGGAAAGAAATTAAGCAGTCATTATTGCAGAGGGACGGCTTCTTTCACCTGCTAGCCTTGGCGATTCAGAGTTGTGGTCTGAGATCTCCAGCTACTCAGCTCGACCGGAGATACTGCACAAAAAGCCTCAAAACTGGATTGTCTGAATCAAAACCAGACAGTTGGAAACTGTAGCTCAACCAGACTTACCCATCTAACTTTTGCCAGACAGCACTGAATATTGGCAACATCTAGCTAAAGGTTTACCGTGCCCCAGGAATGCTTCCAGCTCTGCCATTTTGTGCAGGCAATGATTTGCTTGGACAAAATGTACCCGCTCAGTGGGGGATGGATACTTTAAACAATAAATTTTGCCCGGCTAACTCACCAAGTTAGCTGGACAAATCTTTTGAATATGAAGCGCCAAATTGTAAGGCTTCATGTGCCTTCCTATTCCATATTTCAAAAATAATAGACAAAAGAATATCACTTCAAAGATTTGCATATCCATCTCTATTTCACTTGTAATGATTAACTAAAATTACTATTTGGACAACAGGAATCATTCATGATTTACTTTATAATATTCTGCCTGTCTGCAGCTCCTTCAAATGACCGTTTCCATTTTATTTGTTGAAAAATGATGTTTGCTGGGTTGATTCTTCCTGTGACATTTCCTGTTTTGTTTTCTTTTTTATTTTGAAGCTGCGGTGGTCTTTCTACCAAATCACAATTTTACAGTATCATTTTATAAAAAAAACCAAAACCTAGACATTTCAACATGAAAAAATAGTGGTAGAAAACCAGAATCATTTTTGCGGCAGAGCAGAAAACATTGATAAATCTGTCTTTAATCCATTCTAATAAATAGCAGCATTGATCTTATCAAAGATGGATTTGTTTTACCCCAGTACACAGGAAACTTGGGGCAGCATCCTGTCAAGGTCTGTCTTTTCCAAGGATATCTTGAGTATGTTTGAACCTTCCACAAAGAATTTTGGGTTTTATTTTGTTTTTTACTTATTTTGATTGGTATCTGGAGGAGGAGAAGGAGGAGAAAAGGATGTGCAGCCTTTGTGAAAGTTCAACAAGTATTAACTCTTTCCAAGAATGAATGTATCTTTCATAGCCCACTGATGTTCATAAAATTCTATTTTCTCTTATATCTCTGTGTTTTCCTATCCCCAGGTTCTAGCTCAAAGCCTCATATATTAGCCCTGACAAGGTGGTACCTTCAGAATAAAGATTGTTCACTATTACAGTTTCAGCATTATCTCAAAGAACAGACTGAATATTTGTGTAAGTGATAGGTGCGTGCATGATAATTAGAGCTCAGTATCTTACAGGAAATGGTCATGAACCAACTACAATCTCCATCCTCACAATAACCAATACAGAGATATCCTCTCTAGCTGTATTTTAAATGGCATGGGCTTCTTAGGAGGACATTGGTGATGTTTATGTATTCGTTTAATCACCCACAAAAGTTCTTGAGTATACACAGAAATGAACTCTGATAATTGTTACACATTCTACCAGTGTTTTGTGCAAGTGGAGCCCCAGGCTGTTTTATGGATTACTATTGATTACAATCATAATTCATCCCACTACCACTCCTTGTAACCTTGGGCAAATCACTTTACCCCCCATTGCCTCAGGTACAAAGTTACAGGTGAATTTTCAAAAGGATTTATACCTGTAAATGTAACTACTATCATAGAAATTTTCAAAAGCCATTTACACGGATAAAGTGCATTTACACGTGCAAACCCCAATTTTAAGCATGCAAATGCGTGTTTAAACTCAGGCCCATAGATTGAAGCCCTCGGGGGACTGGGAAATACCTACAGTGCCTGAAAGTAATCCACTTTGAAGTGCTGAAAAGTGGAATATAAAAATAATAATAAAAGAAAAAACTTTCCAAATAATGGCAGGAGCTCAGAACCTGCAGCCCCCAAAGGGATTAAACAGAAGTTTAACAAGTGACTTAAATGGGATTTTTATTTCCCTTCTACAATTTCCACAATTTATCAGTTTAGAAAACAGCTCATGTGGTAGATATGAACGTACTTCCTTGATATGATAACGGAAATACAGTGGAAACAAATTTAGAATTGGGTAAAGCAGTTTAGAATGGGTATATGGCTGTTCAAGGCCAACTGTCGCTCTGACACAGTATCACTGAATAGGCAATCTCTGCTGATAGTGAAAGCTGCCACGGCTTATCAAACTTCTTAACTGTTTCCACTAACCGAAGTTTAGCATTAGGTGCTAAATATCATGAGTTCATTAACAACCAAGCCTTACTGCCAATAAGCGCATTAACAAATTAATAAATCATGCACGTTAATAAAATTAGTTGATAATAATAAACAAATGAACAATTAAGCATGCTACTATATGCCCTATTCTATTGGTCCAAGAGAAGGGAAGCAGGCTGCCTGTTGTAGGAGGAAATGCTTTTTATAAATATAACTGCTTTCTACTCAAGTGGGAGGTAGAAGCTATCAGCATTTCACAGTCAAACTGCTCTGACTCTGCTAGCAAACATCATAACGGAAGCAGTGGTGTGCTATGAAACACAAATTTCTTCTGAAGGGGCTTTCAGCAAAAACCTAATTTAAAGTCCATTTCAGCGCATCACTGAATGGGAGCAGTTCGTAGCTTAACCACCATGCAGGGTCTATGAGTGTGTTTTAGAGGGATGCTCATGTACCATTATTTATTTACTTACTTATTTTAAAAGATGCATAGCCCGCTCATAACAAGCCAGTCGTGCTAAGCGGGTTACAACACATACATTTCATAATTAAATCAGCCATGAGAAAAAAATATACATTCTTCAAATAAAAATGCAATCAGAAAATAAGCATTCTCAAAAGCCAGCACTTTACCCTGTCAATACATCAAATCTTCCCAAATGCCTCTTCAAATAAATAAGCTTTCAATTGCTTCCAAAATAGTTTTATATAATTAATTGTTTGCAAAGCACAGGGAATTCCAAATTGCAGGCCCTAGTATGGAAAATGCCCAATTCTGATTTCCTTTAGACGTGACGTTTTTAATTGACAGAATTTCCAAAAAGCCTATTTCTTGAGAACAAAGGGTTCGAACAGGCCTATAATGTTTCAAAAGCCCAGACAAGTAAATAGGACCTTCCGTTTTTACTGCCTTAAAACGTAAAACTTAAAATTTTAAAACAAATTTGTTGTTGTGAAGGCAACCAAAGAAGTTCATGCAAAAGAGGGCTGGCATGGTCCTGTGGTAAACCTCTTCTAACTAACCAGCTGCCGAAATTTGTAAAATTCACAGAGCTCCGCGATGAAAAGAAGGAAGTCCTATATACAATGCATTGCAGTAATTGATTATAGATAGTACAAACGATTGTGCTAAAGTACAAAAAGTCCTTTTGGTCTAGCACATATTTCACGTTGAAGAGTCCGCAGCCTAAAGAAACCAGATTTAAACACTGATTTTAGTCACAGTATAAAACTTAGGTGCAAATCAAAAAGAAATCCCAGATTCCAAGCCACTGTATATCCTATTATAGCAAAAACAATTTATTATTACTGCTCTATAAATTGCACTCCCTGAATGTTCCAGCAAAAAGCAGTTTTCCCTCCAAAAAATGCCTTTTACAGCTGGCTGCTGCGAAAAAAAATTCTATTCATTGTCAGATGACATATCCTTAGCACTAAGCACTTTTGTTGAGGAGACAAATATGAGAACTAGGTCTGGATTTTGCTTTGGCTGCTCAACCAGCCAGGAGTGAAAAAAGAGCACAACCTCTGCTTATTCCTTCTACAGAGGTCTCTATAGCAGAAAGATATAGGAATGGTCCCTAATCACTCCCGCTACATGGTTACTGAGACTGGCACCAATATGTTTTATGGCCATAAATCATACAGTTTTATATGGCTGCAAAATAAAAAGATGCCAGTCTCAGAGGTGGTCGGCACTGTTTCTTAATCAGGAGCCATAGAGCAGGAGCAACTGGGGACCACTCTTGCCCCTTGTTGCATTTGGTGGTCCGCAGGCTGCTTCTGCAAACCACCACACTCACCCTCCTGGCCGGGCCACCCGCACTGGCTTCCGACACACCCGAAGCCCTCCTGCTCTCCTCGTGGCAGAATGCCATGCTCCGATGCAGCAAGGCGCCACCAGGGCTCCGCACGGCAGGACGCCACTGACCGTGACCAGTCACGCGACTTCCTTAGGCGCGTGCACTCCTGACACTACCTGATTTAAAGGGCCCGCAGTAGGAAAAGCCCCGCAGGACCCTGGATGATGTCACACACATTGGCCTATAAAAGGCCTTCGCTGGCTCTGCTTCACTGCCTCAGCAACAGGTCCAGTTTTTTGCTGTAGTGCGAGTTGCTCCAGCGTCTTGGCTTTGTTCCGTCTTGTCTTCATTTGTGTTCCAGTTTGTATTCAGTTTGTGACCACCTTGCCTTCAGTTCTGGTTCAATCTGTCCATACCTTTGTGCCTGCTTGTTTATTTCCTTGCCCACCTGTCCTGCTTAACCATCCCCCTTGCTACCCTTGGATGGATACCTGGTTTGACCTTGGCTTGGATTCTGGATACACTTGACAACTGCCTGCCTCTGACCATTGCCTGAACCACAGATATGCTTGACCGCTGCCTGCCTCTGACCATTGCTGGACCTCGGATACAACTGTCTGCCGCCTGCATACGATCCTAGCCATCCATGGACCACCTCTTCTGTCACCAACAGAAACCTCACCTAAGGCCTGCTGGTCCCCGGCACCCTAAGGCTCAACCTGAGGTGAACAAGGGCTGGTATAGATGAAGGTCCTGACGGGTCTCTGACTGTCCGCTTGCAGATAGTAAGAACCTGCAGGGTTCTTCCTTGCATGTAGAGCCAATCCTTCCTCAGTCCATGGGTCCACAGACACAGCACCCCTTTTTGCTATGAAAAGTCCCACACAGGGGAGGGTAAGGGGGGGGGGGGGTGGAGGGTGGGAGAGGTTCTTTTAATCTTCTAACAAATAGTACACGCTATTCAGGGCTGGTGCTTCTATTAGACAAAGTAGGCAGTCACCTAGAGCACCACAATTTTGGAGGCAGCAAAATCCACAGGCCCAGAGGGGTGATGTGCTAGAGCTAATACCGCCAAAGAAGGATGTGCTGTGCTGGAGCTGCCGCCAATAGGTAAGTTAGAAGAGGAGATGTATGAAAAAATGATTTGCCTGGGGCACCAAATACTGTTGCACTGGCCCTGACTCTATTAGTAAACAGTGCACTGCACACTATTTACCAAAATGAAACCATCCAAAAATATTTGGATGTTTTAAAATTACTTCCTTTTCAGTTTAGCTATAGCAAACAGAACATTGAGTCATTCATCACATTTTACACATTTGTTGTAAACAAATGCCCATGCCTATTATGGAAGCCTTTAACACCTTCTGTTCCAAGTCTTGCTAGAATGTTACCTTAAGAACAAGAAGCAATTAATCTTCTGCCAATTGTTTCTAATCGATACAAGTCGTGTATCCACTGGACATCTCCTGTTGACCTTATTTATGGAAATTCCCACTCCCAGAATATACTCTAGATAGGAATGTGTGGGCCCATGCCCCATGCGCAAAGCCTGCCACTAACCCGGGGCCTGGCAGGGACCATAGCGGACTCCCCGCCTTGCATCGGCGCGATGGTTTGCCGTTTTCCTTCTCCACCCCCCCTCCCCCTCCCCCTCCTGGCCTCCCGGCACATCCACGAGTTCGCAACACACAAATGACGTCGGCCGAGGGTGACAGATCATGCAGGCGGCAGGTGACACCGGTCGCAGACTGATAACATCAGGGTTGATATCTCAGCCTGCAGCCGGCACTTTTTATCCTCTTTGCCTCCGCTTCTTTTTCACTGTTCAGCCTCGCGGCTCGGGCAAAAGAAGGCTACCTTGAGGCGCCAGAGAGGTCTTTGAGCACGAGAGGCCCGACTGCGCATTGGATAGCTTGTTGGGCTAAAAATAGGCCGAAGCAATTGGGAGGCCGCGTGTTTGTGTCGTATCGGAGCCGGGTTTCCATGTGGCATCTCCAGCCCTGCAAGTGTCTCTCCTCGTACCTGTGAACGGCAATCCTCAAGCAAAGAAATCAGCACAAGTAAGTCTCTCGATCTCTAGTGCACCTGGTCAGCCCTCCCCCCCTCCTCTGCCGAGCAAAACAACTGCATTTTATCCCACACAGTTGGCAAGAGCCTCCCCCCTCCCTGACAATAGGGCGGGTCAAGGGTTCTAGTCATAAGAACATAAGAACATAAGAAAATGCCATACTGGGTCAGACCAAGGGTCCATCAAGCCCAGCATCCTGTTTCCAACAGTGGCCAATCCAGGCCATAAGAACCTGGCAAGTACACAAAAACTAAGTCTATTCCATGTAACCATTGCTAATGGCAGTGGCTATTCTCTAAGTGAACTTAATAGCAGGTAATGGACTTCTCCTCCAAGAACTTATCCAATCCTTTTTTAAACACAGCTATACTAACTGCACGAACCACATTCTCTGGCAACAAATTCCAGAGTTTAATTGTGCGTTGAGTAAAAAAGAATTTTCTCCGATTAGTTTTAAATGTGCCCCATGCTAACTTCATGGAGTGTCCTCTAGTCTTTCTACTGTCCGAAAGAGTAAATAACCGATTCACATCTACCCGTTCTAGACCTCTCATGATTTTAAACATCTCTATCATATCCCCCCTCAGTCGTCTCTTCTCCAAGCTGAAAAGTCCTAACCTCTTTAGTCTTTCCTCATAGGGGAGTTGTTCCATTCCCCTTATCATTTTGGTAGCCCTTCTCTGTACCTTCTCCATCGCAATTATATCTTTTTTGAGATGCGGCGACCAGAATTGTACACAGTATTCAAGGTGCGGTCTCACCATGGAGCGATACAGAGGCATTATGACATTTTCCGTTTTATTCATCATTCCTTTTCTAATAATTCCCAACATTCTGTTTGCTTTTTTGACTGCCACAGCACACTGAACCGACGATTTCAATGTGTTATCCACTATGACACCTAGATCTCTTTCTTGGGTTGTAGCACGTAATATGGAACCCAACATCGTGTAATTATAGCATGGGTTATTTTTCCCTATATGCATCACCTTGCACTTATCCACATTAAATTTCATCTGCCATTTGGATGCCCAATTTTCCAGTCTCACAAGGTCTTCCTGCAATTTATCACAATCTGCTTGTGATTTAACTACTCTGAACAATTTTGTGTCATCTGCAAATTTGATTATCTCACTCGTCGTATTTCTTTCCAGATCATTTATAAATATATTGAACAGTAAGGGTCCCAATACAGATCCCTGAGGCACTCCACTGTCCACTCCCTTCCACTGAGAAAATTGCCCATTTAATCCTACTCTCTGTTTCCTGTCTTTTAGCCAGTTTGCAATCCACGAAAGGACATCGCCACCTATCCCATGACTTTTTACTTTTCCTAGAAGCCTCTCATGAGGAACTTTGTCAAACGCCTTCTGAAAATCCAAGTATACTATATCTACCGGTTCACCTTTATCCACATGTTTATTAACTCCTTCAAAAAAGTGAAGCAGATTTGTGAGGCAAGACTTGCCCTGGGTAAAGCCATGCTGACTTTGTTCCATTAAACCATGTCTTTCTATATGTTCTGTGATTTTGATGTTTAGAACACTTTCCACTATTTTTCCTGGCACTGAAGTCAGGCTAACCGGTCTGTAGTTTCCCGGATCGCCCCTGGAGCCCTTTTTAAATATTGGGGTTACATTTGCTATCCTCCAGTCTTCAGGTACAATGGATGATTTTAATGATAAGTTACAAATTTTTACTAATAGGTCTGAAATTTCATTTTTTAGTTCCTTCAGAACTCTGGGGTGTATACCATCCGGTCCAGGTGATTTACTACTCTTCAGTTTGTCAATCAGGCCTACCACATCTTCTAGGTTCACCGTGATTTGATTCAGTCCATCTGAATCATTACCCATGAAAACCTTCTCCATTACGGGTACCTCCCCAACATCCTCTTCAGTAAACACCGAAGCAAAGATATCATTTAATCTTTCCGCGATGGCTTTATCTTCTCTAAGTGCCCCTTTAACCCCTCGATCATCTAACGGTCCAACTGACTCCCTCACAGGCTTTCTGCTTCGGATATATTTAAAAAAGTTTTTACTGTGAGTTTTTGCCTCTACAGCCAACTTCTTTTCAAATTCTCTCTTAGCCTGTCTTATCAATGTCTTACATTTAACTTGCCAATGTTTATGCTTTATCCTATTTTCTTCTGTTGGATCCTTCTTCCAATTTTTGAATGAAGATCTTTTGGCTAAAATAGCTTCTTTCACCTCCCCTTTTAACCATGCTGGTAATCGTTTTGCCTTCTTTCCACCTTTCTTAATGTGTGGAATACATCTGGACTGTGCTTCTAGAATGGTATTTTTTAACAATGACCACGCCTCTTGGACATTTTTTACTTTTGTAGCTGCTCCTTTCAGTTTTTTTCTAACAATTTTTCTCATTTTATCAAAGTTTCCCTTTTGAAAGTTTAGCACGAGAGCCTTGGATTTGCACACTGTTCCTTTTCCAGTCATTAAATCAAATTTGATCATATTATGATCACTATTGCCAAGCGGCCCCACCACCGTTACCTCTCTCACCAAGTCCTGTGCTCCACTGAGAATTATATCTAAAATTGCTCCCTCTCTCGTCGGTTCCTGAACCAATTGCTCCATAAAGCTATCATTTATTCCATCCAGGAACGTTATCTCTCTAGCGTGACCCGATGATACATTTACCCAGTCTATATTGGGGTAATTGAAGTCTCCCATTATTACTGCACTACCAATTTGGTTAGCTTCCCTAATTTCTCTTAGCATTTCACTGTCCATCTCACCATCTTGACCAGGTGGACGGTAGTATACCCCTATTACTGTAGTCTTCCCTGATACACAAGGGATTTCTACCCATAAAGATTCAATTTTGTATTTAGTCTCATGCAGGATGTTTATCCTGTTGGACTCTATGCCATCCCGGACATAAAGCGCCACACCTCCTCCCGACTGCTCCTCTCTGTCATTGCGATATAATTTGTACCCCGGTATAGCACTGTCCCATTGGTTATCCTCTTTCCACCATGTCTCTGAGATGCCAATTAAGTCTATGTCATCATTCACTGCTATACATTCTAATTCTCCCATCTTACTTCTTAGACTTCTGGCATTAGCATACAAACATTTCAAAGTTTGTTTTTTGTTTGTATTTTTTATTCTGCTTTTTAATTGATAGGGATAAGTTAGAATTTTTTAGCTCAGGTGAGTTTTTAGTTACAGGCACTTGGACTACTTTTCTAATTATTGGAACCTCACTGTCGGGATGCCCTAATTCTAATGCATCATTAGTATCCTTTAAAGATACATCTCTCCGAACCATAAAAAAAAAGGAGAGGCGCAGTCAGAGGCGCAGTCAGAGACTGACCAGCCAGAGAGGCTGACCAGCCAGAGAGCAAGGAGGGAGCACACAGCAGTAGTTTTTTTTGATTGTTTTGCTAACCTCTCAAAATGGTTCTCTGCTGCTCTTCTTATCTTCTTTCCTTTATTTTCTGCCCTATTATTTCTCTCTCCCGTCCCCCCTCTTCCCTTTTTCTTGTCTTCCCCCCTCTCCCCCCCTCATTCATTGTAATTTTCCTTTCTTCAGTTCATTGTAAACCGGCGTGATGTGTCCTACGAATGTCAGTAAATAAAAGTTCATAAATAAATAAATAAATAAATAAATAAATAGTCTGACAATTTTTAAGCTGCCCAGCATGGAGGGCACATGGGCAAGATCGATCCAAGTGGAGAGCATCGAAAGTGTGTGGGGGGGCAGTGGCAGAGATACTCAGGTAAGAAGACCAGCACCGGTCCAGTTGTGGCAGCCCCACCTCATGGGAGGAGAAGTCAGCGCAGCAGGCATGAAGGTTACCACTCTGACACAAGCGAGCACATCAACGCAACCTCCAAGTGGTATAGGACACCTCCCATTGTGGAGCTCAGCCATGGAACAGGACTCAGTTGTGGCATATGGTCTACAGCAGAACCTCCCCAGTGATGCTCTGGTGAGTTCAATTGAACAGTAGAGCCTCCTGGGGGCTGTACGGCCACAAGGCAGGAGTACTGTGACACACAGTGAGATGCAGCCTGGACTGTTAGCAGTTTTTCTGCATGATCTTAATGCATTGCAGGCAAGCGGTGGCAGCAGGGACACCGCCCAGAGCGAACGCAACAGTTCATCCTATATCAACATTCATGCAGCTATGGGATATGGGCCAGGTTACACACTTGGTGGCTGGGGGCAGGGCTATCCACATCCCAATGCCTGTTGGGGACCCGATTCCTAGTGGGATTTTCCTCCCAACCCAAAATTTAATAGAAGCCTAGCCTGTTCCCCAATCCCTATGGGGGTGTTGACCGGTGCAGCACATGGAGTCGCAAATCCAATTGGACGTCACTGCTTCACGCAACGATAGTCATGTTGGTGAGAATTCAATGCATACCACCATGCCCCCTTTTGAATCATGCAGCATTATTGGAGAGCGGGTGCTGTTTCTATCTTACCTCTGGTAGCACAGGCAGGACAGCCAGTGAAAACATATGCTGAGATCCTAATCGAGACACAGCCAAAGTCTTTCATCGGGGGCAACACTAGCGCTTCAAGGGATGTGCTCTGCCACGACAGGCATTGTTAAAAACATAAGAACATGCCATACTGGGTCAGACCAAGGGTCCATCAAGCCCAGCATCCTGTTTCCAACAGTAGCCAATCCAGGCCATAAGAACCTGGCAAGTATCCAAAAACTAAGTCTATTCCATGTTACCGTTGCTAATAATAGCAGTAGCTATTTTCTAAGTCAACTTAATTAATAGCAGATAATGGACTTCTCCTCCAAGAACGTATCCAATCCTTTTTTAAACACAGCTATACTAACTGCACTAACCACATCCTCTGGCAACAAATTCTAGAGTTTAATTGTGCGTTGAGTAAAAATGAACTTTCTCTGATTAGTTTTAAATGTGCCACATGCTAACTTCATGGAGTGCCCCCTAGTCTTTCTATTATCTGAAAGAGTAAATAACCGATTCACATCTACCCGTTCTAGACCTCTCATGATTTTAAACACCTCTATCATATCCCCCCTTGTTACAGCAGTAGGTGAGTATATGGTGAGAACGAGTGGTGGTACATGTCCCGCAGGAGAGGTGGTATCCGTGCCAGCAAACAGAAAGAAAAGAAAGGCGAAGCACAAGCCTAGGACTAGTCACAGCCCAAGCAGCACTGCTGAAACTTCAAATTCAGATAATTCAACTGATGACAACCCATCATGGCCTGCCGCAGAGACAGACACAGCGTCCAGGAAACTACCAGTTCTTACTACCCTATTACAGCTCTGGGAGTGCATGCCAAAGTCTCTCTGCAAGAAGATACGAAAACATACATACATTGATATATTCTGGCTTTTGGAGGGGAGAGGGAGAAGGACTGTGCTCAAGAAGGACAAGGACATAGATGCCGCATCCACTACTAATAAAATAGTCCCAAAGTACATAATCAGTTGGATTTGGTCATTCCTAAGGATGATGAGCGTCATAGGACACGAAGATCCTTCACAATATGGTCCCATGCCAATACCATCCTTGAGGCCTACAAGGAATATGATGGTTGAGAGTGGCTAAATTATGACGAACGATTCCGCGACAAAATGGAGGAGAACCGATTCATGTCCTGGGAAACACAAGATGTCAGCTTGTGGCTAAAACAAATGACGAACAAAGCAAGCAATGCGGGAGTGCGCAACCGGCCCTTTCAAAAATCCTCCACAGTTCCAGCACAGGCCACCGCAATCCTTCAATTACCAAATAGCACATGCTGGAGATATAACAAATCCTCGTGCAATTTCCAGGATTGCAGATTCAAACATGTATGTTCAGTCTGCTTCGCTCCACACCCAGTGAACAAGTGTTCCAAGAAGATTTCAGGAGGGAGTTTCACAAAAGCCCGATGACTATCACGACATTGAATCTGCATTCGGATTGCTCCCAGTTCACCCGGATAGTTTTCTGTTATTGAGTTTTCAGTTTCTGAACCAATTTTATTTCGATAAATGTATACTTATCTGGTGTTCAGTGTCCTGTGCCTTCTTTGAGCTTTTCAGCTCCTTCTTGCACTGGGTAACTGTGCAATGATCTGGCCTGGATAACATCATACACTACTGACTTCCTATTTGTCGGGCTGAGAGAATCCAATTCATGCGAGCACCTTCTTCATGATTTTCAGTCTCTGGCCACTGACTTTGGCATTCCTTTGGTACATGAGAAGACCAAAGGCCCTTCCACCTGTATCCGCTTTCTGGGTATCAAGCTCAATTCAGAAAAGATGATATCCAGACTGCTGGAGGACAAACTAGCGAAACTGAGGGACATGCTGAACTAAGCCTTGAATGCCAAGAAGATTACACTCTGAGCATTACAATCCATCATGGGTAGTTTGAACTTCACCTGTCAAGTGATGAGGAGGATTTTCCTGAGGAATCTTACTGTGGTGACTACAGATACACGCAGGCCTCATCATTTTGTGAAGATATTGAGGTGCATGCGTGACAATATCGACATGGGGTATCCTTCCTGGCCGACTTCAAAGGTGTGTTGGTATGGCAAGAGAACCTACTTTCAATTCAGTATTTTCAATTCAGGATTTGGACATTCACTTGGACGCTTCAGGAGGATGGGGTTATGGAGTTTATTGCTAGGGCGCTTGGTCCGCCGCATCTTGTCCAAATGCTTAGGTGAAGGCCGGATTGACCGGAAACATTAAATTCCTGGAGTTGTTCCTGATACTGGTGGCATTAGTCCTTTGGAAGAATAAGCTACAGAACAAACAGATCATATTCTGGTGCGACAATCAGGTGGTGGTGCATGAGCTGAATCGCCAATACGCTAGGTGCCTGAGCATAGTGGAGCTTTTAAGGGAGGTGGTATTGGCTAGTTTGTGAATCAATACTACTATATGAGCACATTATGTCCCAGGGGTCAGTAATGGGGTTGCAGATGCCTTATCCCAAGCTAATTGAATATTATTTTGCAAATAGGTACTCACGGTGGAGGAGAAGGGAACCCCTGTTTAGGACCACCTATGGGACATTGGTCTCCGACCACCAAAGACCTCATAAAGGGATCCTTATCCTCGGCCACATAAACAGCATACTGCAGGAGTTATGACCACATGAAAAGTTCCTGTCTAAGTATGACTGGCTTGCCGGCCCATACTGCAGGACTTGATCATCAAGTACATTTCCTCGGCCAAAGATTCGGTTGCCTCTAGGGGCTCAGTCATCAAACACCTAGCCAGCTTAGCCTTTTTCATGGAGGGATCCCAACAAGTCATTCATAGTGAAAAAGATGCTTGCAGGCTGGGCCAGAAAGGTAGGATGAGCAAATGACCTTGTTTTCTGATCACGCATGACTTCCTGGTCAAATTATCTGCACTATTGCTATCCATATGTGCGTCAGCATTCAAAACTTCCTTATTTTGACTGACTTTTTCCTTGGCCTTTTTTGGAGCATTATGAGTGAGCGAGCTCATGGCATCAACTAAATGGGACATGAGAGGCAAAGATTTACTGCTACAGTACATGACTTGTACGGTATCATCAATTAGCATACGCATACACAGATCCAAGACAGATCAGGCGGGCCGGGGGGCTACACGATCTTTAAAATGCATTGACTCCACAATCACCTGCCCAGTTGGGAACATGGAGAGTTACTTGGCCATCCGGCCCAAGGGCGGAATTCACCTGTTGATCCACACCAACGGATTCCCACTTACCCATTACCAATTTTCCACCATACTTCAGCTAATGGTGGACAAATTGGGTCTTGATGCCAGTAAGTTCACGCCATATTCATTGAGAATCGGAGACGTGACCAGTGCAGTGCAGGCAGGATTACAAATGGACATAATAAGGTAAATAGGACGGTGGAGGTTCTCTGCCACAGATGGGTTTGTAAAGATTGACTGAGCTAAGGGTGTCACTCATGACCTTTGAATATCTTTGCAGATTCATGGAGTTATAAGGTTATATGGATCATCGGTCAGTTTTTTGTGCACTGGGAAACCAAAAGGACTAGGACTTGATCATACAGACCACACTTAGGCTTGGCTCCCAAAGGCATATACATCATCTGGATGGGCAAGCGGGGAATGCGTTGGAACCAGTTTCTACCACTTATGCATTGAGAAAGATTCATCGGCTCCCCCCAATACTTTAATAATATATCTTGGTAGTAATGACTTGGGCAGACTCACCAGCAGTTAATCAGATATATTTAGAGGGATCTCGCCAAACTAGCTTTTTGGTGGCCAAATACCCTTTTATTATAGTTAGACATTATCCAGCGACCAAAATGGAAGGACATGAGGCTCTGAGGGAGCAGTAGGAAAAAGGACAACCGCTAGATCGGCAGGTGGACTCAATGGTTGGGTGGACAATAAATTATGCACTGTTGGGTTGATGTAAAATGCGTTGGTCTGTATCAGCCTGATAGAATACACTTGTCTGACATTGTTACAACATATTTAACAATGCACTTCAGGAGGTCTTGGAGGGCTTATTGTAGAGCTTGGCCCCTGAAGAGGTATAGTGGGGGAGGCATAAGTCAAGGAAACCCCAACCTCTGCCTATGGCGGGTACCTGAGCCGATGGTGGTAATGTGACAGCAGTCAGCTGACAAGGGAACAGCACAATGGCTAGCCATTCTCCTTCTCTGCCTCCCCCCCCCCCCCCCCCCTCCGGCCTTCTGGTTCATCCACGAGTTCATGATGCACCGGTAACGTTGGCCGGCATGGTGGATGACGTGGGCAGCAGGCAATGCCGGTCGCGGGCTGATGATGTCAGGGTTGAAATATTAGCCCATAGTTGGTGCCGTTCATCCTCTTTGCATGCGCTTCTTTTTCCATGTAATAATATAACAATTTTGTTCGATGCATTCTGTTTTGCAATTTAATGGGCTTGGATTTGAGTTTTTTTGTTTTAATTGTGCAGGGGCAGTAAGTCAATCGATGTTAAGTAGCAGTTACATGTCCTTTGTTCACAGTCTTTTCTCACTGATAGACAATATGAAATGTTAGATGATTGCGAATCGATTAATTTCCTTGTCGCAGCAAGGGCGGGTACCTGAGCCGATGGTGGTAATGTCACAGCGGTCGCTGACAAGGGAGCGCCTTTACGGCAATTGCAGGGGCATGGTTTATGCCTCAAACTTGTGGACCCCTTGCTCAGTAGCAAGGCGGGAAGTCAGTTGGTGAAGTTCGCTGTCTTGCTTGGTTCCACAGCCGGTGGCAGGAATTGGGGGCATAGCCCAGGTATCGATTACCACGGCTCAGGTACAGGTTTTTAACTGCCATATTAATTGCTGTTTTGAATAAAAGCTGCGGCCTTTACTGCCAAAATCAACTTGTTGTTAATTTTTTGCATATTTTCCAATGTCTTGCTTAATGTGGGACAGGTGTGTCGGTGGGGAGGACGGTTGGGTTGGTGAGGGGGCTTTTGGTCCTGGCTCCCAGCATTAAACCTTCCTTTTTACAGCATTCAGTCACACCACAAGAAGGGACCAGGGTGGCCCTGAAAGCTTGTATACTATAACATCTTTACTGCTGATCTTTTAAAAGGTATAACAGCCTATGTAGACTGTTCTTCAAGCTTGCAAATATTTAACAGACTGCTGAAAATGTTTTTTGAAATGCACATTGAGCTAGAGTAGTTGGTGAGCTAATCTAATTCAAAGTGCAGCAAGGGCAATGGAAAGCCTCAGTGTTTCAAGCATTTTGGGGAGATTCTGTCCGTTTCCTCTTTCAAAATCTATTGTGCGTGTCCGAGTCAGTATTGGTCACAAGAGAACCTACAGCTAATCACATGAAGCAGCCCTGAGCAATATCCTCTAAGTTCAGAATAAAGTAGCAATACCACTTCAAAATGCTGTCTAACAATATGTGTGTCCCTATTTTTCATTTGCAGATGATATCAGATAGGGTATTTAAAAAGGGATAGATCGAATGAAATTATTATTTATT
Source organism: Rhinatrema bivittatum (assembly GCF_901001135.1). Lineage (NCBI taxonomy): Eukaryota > Metazoa > Chordata > Amphibia > Gymnophiona > Rhinatrematidae > Rhinatrema > Rhinatrema bivittatum. The sequence goes on from NC_042621.1 coordinate 188,850,962, forward strand.
TAATATACTGCTTTTCCATTTAAATCATCATACATCTGTATCCTAATGTCTGCTCTTTTTTTACTCTCTTTTTAATATACTTTCAATTAACTACAGGTATATAGAAGAAAACTATGTAAATGAAATATACAAAGCCATTTCTTACAATAATATCAAGCATTAAAGTTTTTGAATTAACTGTTTCTAACAGTGAGCCTAACAACCAACTCACAGTTTAGGGGGGCCACCAGAAAAATATATATATCCATGATCTTAAACAGTTCTACCAAATACCATCCAGAGAATTATAGGCCTGATTTTTAAAAGCATTTACACGCATGAAACCTAGTTTTATGCATGTAAATCGCCTTATGTAAATTGACTGGGAGTTGTGCATTTAAAAATCCATTTTCTTGCATATTTTCACCAACACTCGCAAAAGTTGCTCTGTGGGTGGAGTCAGGAGCAGGGAAAGGATTTACAGGCCAATTGTCAAAAGCATGCACATACTAACTCAGAAAGTTACACCTACTCCAAGCATGGTGTAACTGTTGCATTTCATGTCTCTAAGAGGCCCCTGCGAGCCGCACTACTCACCTTTGATGCTGGGCCTTGCTGCTCTCTCCCTTCGGGCAGGACGCCAGCATGACTACTGCTTGCCTGTGACCCTCCTTAGGCACGCACCTGCCCGACAGCCCAACATTTAAAGCATCTGCAGCAAGAAGAGGCTGCGGCACCCAGTGATGACATCACCAGTTCAGGTCCTATGTAAGGGCCTCCTGGAAAACCTCTCCTCGCCTCAGAAAAAGGTCCTCCTTTGTCCTGCATTGGGTGCCTGCTTCAGGCTTCATCTGTTCAGCCTTTACCTCTTCAGCCTTTACCTCTTCATCCTTCACCTGTTCAGCCTTCTTCAACCTCATCTGCTCAGCCTGCTTCATCCTTTTCTGCTCAGCTTTCACCTGTTTAGCCTGCTTCAGCTTTCATCTGTTCAGCTTGCTTCAGTCTGTTCCAGTTATTGTCAGCCGAGATCCTCACCTAAGTCCTGGTGGCCCCAGCACCCAAAGGGTGAACCCAAGGTGAATGTTGGCTGGTAGAGGTCCCTGCATCACCTGGGTCCGTCTACTGGCAGTGAGAAACTGAGAATCTGCAGGGCTCCTCCCTTCAGGAAGAGCCAATCCCATCCCAGTCCAAGGGTCCACAGACGCAACAGTCAACTTCTGCATGTAACTCTGTGCGTGGTTCAAAACAACTAATATATTTTCAAAGCTGAATTCATTGTGTGTAATGGATATCTGAAAAGAAACCAAATTTTGCTTTGTGCCCCAGTGCATCATGGCCCACTCCGCTGAGGGCGGAAAGAAGGTGCTGCGCCACAGCAGGGTCATTTCTCGGAGGGGCCAGGCATCCTGGAGCAGGGTAGGCCAGGCATCCTGAAGCAGCCACAATTCCCCATGGTTCCAGCCCTTGGGTGTAGACATCCACCAGGTCTTATCAGGTGGAACAGGAGCCAGGGAAGAGCCAAGGACCAGGACTGGAGCTGGAACCAGGAGAATAGTTGAGGATCAGGAATGGAGCAAGAATAGAGATACAGCAGGAGTCGGTAACACGCAGAAAATCAGCCAGACAACACAATATCACAAAGTGAACTCTATGAAGACTGTTGGACCAGCAAAGGTGCATCAGGCTAGAGCTTCTATATATAGCCCTCAATTTGAAACACACCTAGTGCTGGTCCAGTAGGGAGCCTCCAGGGGTGGATCTCCCTAATTTTGCTTTGCTTAGTATTTTTTACAAGATTCTTGGTGATTCAGAGTCCCTGTGCCTCCACTGCAGGATTCCCTGGACCTTGAGCATCTGGGAAAATGCTGCCTCTGACACAGTGGTTAATATTCTTCATTACATAGCAAAAGGAGATATTACAAAGGGAGTAGCCAATTAAAGCAATAGAAAACAAGCTCCCTATACCAGAAGCTGATGTACAAACACATCAAACTATAAAACTTTTAAGTGTGAACATCATATAATGACATGCACATATTAGTCATCTGTGACAAATCTCATAGGTCACCTTGATGTTCTCCATTGCCATGTGAGAACTCTGGGCTTCATACTACACTGAGGCTCCTCTTCCTCCTCAGCTTGGATCTGGAAATGCTGCTCCCTCTGCTCCTATTCCCAGCCAAAACAACAGGATAAACGTCTTTGTTGAGAAGGCGAGCTCATAGTACCTCTTCTCTGATTTTAACCTCTGTGAGGTCCACGTAGGGTAAGCCAGACAACAGAAAAGTTGTCTGGATAAAATTGCCAAATAACTTTATTCAGGTATTCAGCTGAACATACCCAGAGAAGTGTTCTGCTAAATATAGGCAGAAAAAACTCACCCCGATAGCTTTAGGATAGGCATTTTTCTGACCAGACTTGCCCTGTTGGTTTTCTTTGGTCAATGCCGAAAATCAGCTTCCCAGGAACACTCCCAGCATTGCTTCTTTTCACCTGGGGTAAATTTTGCTTAGGAGCAGGGGACAAATATTCAAATCTCAGATTTTACCCAGATAAAAAAACATAGTAACATAGTAATGACACCACAAAAGGACCAAATGGTTCATCCAGTCTGCCCAGCAAGCTTCTTATGGTAGTATCTGCCACGCCATGCAGGTTACCCCTTGTTTCTCTTAAGGATAGCAACTGCTGCTCCGTGCAGTTTACCCCCAAGCCTTATGAGATTTTAGATTAGATTAGATGAGATATTTATTTTAGTTTTAATAGTTTTTATTTTTCTTATGTTTATGTTTATTAATTTTATACCATATTGTTTGAGAATTTATGTTCTATTGTGTATGTTTTATATATAAACCGTTTTGATTAATTTTATATTGTAAAAGCGGTATATAAACATTTTTTTAAATCCTTTATTTATCCTTTTCCTGATATGTAGGAAATAACAAGAACCACAGAATATACTGCTCGTGCCCCCAGGCGGTGCGCTCTTTCAACAAAGCACTGTCCCAGTAGGTGGTATAAGTCCAGTTCTTTTAGTAGCCAGCCTTCCAATAATTGTTTTAACTCATGGTCACTCACAGTTTCTGGGAAGCCGACAAAGCATAGGTTGCTCCTCCTGGGCCTGTTTTCCAGGCCATCAACTTTTGCTTCCAGGGCTTCTACTTCCTTTCCCAGTTGTCCCTGCTGCGTGTGTAGGGTCTGAGCTTCAGATTCGACTGCAGCAACTCTGTGCTGCGTCTCCTCTACCTGCTGCATGATAACGCTCATGCAGCAGGTAGAGGAGCTCCTCTACCTGCTGCATGAGCTCTCCCAACAATTTGCTGGGAGAGCTCTAAGAATTTCCCTTTCAGCGCTGCCGCCACTGCTCGGGATACCTCCTCTACTAGAGCGCCATGATTCTCCGTCGCAGCGAGAGGGCTTGGAGGCCTGTCTGCCATTTTGGTATCGGCCGGCTTGCTCCCTACTTTCTTGTCGTGCTGAGTTTTGCTTGCCATGCCTTCCCTGCCGCGATCGAAGAAGTCCACAATGCGAGTTTGGGAAGCCACGGGTATGTTTTCCTGGGCCAATCGCCGCGATCAATGGGTCTTTTTAGAGATTTTTGGAGCGGGCCCCGGGAGCGAGTCTGATGTGCGTGTCACTCGCTCATCGGGTCACTTGGTCTCCCATATAAACATTTTTAAATAAATAAATAAATAACTGATAACCCATAAAAAAATTACTGCTAGCAACATTTTTAATGGATGATGAGCCTTCTTGAAACTTCACACAGTGCTGACGTGTTTTGCTATTGGACTTGACCTTACAAGCAGTTCTGTGCTTTTTCACTTATGTCTGCATATCAATATTCCAAACCATAAAAGTCAGGGCCCATGTTGATTGTCGTCTGAATCCAATTCCTCTTCCACCCCCACCCCCCTCCACCACCATCAAAGCAGAGAGTGATGTTGTGGTTGAGTAAAAAACTTCAAGGCTTATTGGGTAAGAGTATTAATCCCGTGCCTTCTGTTAAGAGTAGTAATTACTGCTCCAAGCAATTATCCCCAGGCCTTATGATAACCCTTAAAAAATGTACTGCTAGAAACATTTTTACTGGGTGATGAGACTTCTTGAATATTCAGACAGTGCTGCTTGACATGCTTTGCTTATGGACTTGGCCATAGATGCAGTCCTGTGCTTATTCCCATACGTCTGTGTATCAGTACCCCAGACTGTAAAAGTCAGGGCCTGTGTTGGTTGTCATCTGAATCCAATTCCTCTTCCCCTTGCCATCAAAGCAGAGGGGGATGTTGTAGTTTCGTCAAAAGCATCAAGGCTTATTGGTTAAGGATAGTAATCCCATGCCTTCTGTTAAAGTTAGTAACTGCTGCTACATGCAAGTTACTCCCATGCTTATCAGTTTCCCGGACCATAAACCTCAGGTCCTTCATTGGTTGTTGTCTAAATCCAATTTCCCTTTTCTCCCTGCCATTGAAACAGGGAGCAATGTTTCAGTTGCATCAAAAGCATCAAGGCTTTTTGGTTAAGGGTAGTAAGTAACTTGCTGCACCAGTAAGTTACTTTTCTTTATTTCCATCCTCTAGCCTTTATGGATACACAGTGTTTATCCTAAGCCCCTTTGAATTCTTTCACTGTTTTTGTCAAACATTCCAGGCATCCATCACCCTCTCCAAGAAGAAATATTTCCTGACATTAGTTCTGAGTTGTCCCCCCTGGAATTTCATTTTGTGACCCCTAGTTCTTCTGTTTCCTTTCCATTGGAAAAGGTTTGAAATTCGTACATGATTAAAACTTTCAGGTATCTGAAGGTCTGTATCATATCTCCTTTGCACCTCCTCTCTTCCAGGGTCTACATATTTAAATCCTTCAGCTTCTCCTCATAACTCTTCCTATACTGACCCCACTGTTATGGAGTCTCAGTTTAGTGGACCCTTGGGCCGACCTGCAAGAGACTGGGAAAGGTATTCAATGTCTCTGGTACACAGCAGACAGGGAGGCAGATGTTCAGGCAGGACGTAGAGGTGCGCTTCACCCTGGAAGCTGGTGCTCCCCTGGGAGGAGCCCGTAGGAGCCCAGCCGCTGGGACTTAGGAGGGTTGATGATCTTGAGACAGGAGCGGGCAGGCTGATGAGCAGGACTGAGAACTGGAACCAGACTAGAACAGTTGACAGGAACTGTAACAAGACTCGGATACTGGAAACAGGCAGGAACTGTAGCAGGACTCGGGTACTGGAACCAGGCAAGAACTGTAGCAAGACTCGGGTACTGGAACCAGGCAGGAACTGTAGCAGGCAAGCAGTAACCAAGCAGGTACTGTAGCAGGCAAGCAGGAATGGAGCGAGTTCCCAAAGGCAGCTCACTCCGGGGCACGGAGCAACAGGGAACTGGTTGGTAAGCCCGTTGCAAGGCAAAGACTGAGTGTCTGTGGCCGGCTTATCAAGGCCGTGGCGTCTGACGTCAGGAACTGGGCGGAGTCACCACTGGTGGGAAACGGCCTAGAAAAGCGCCCAAGTTGCGCGCGCCCGTGCCTAGAGGCAGGGCGTCCATGGGAGGCTTCCCGGGGGCATGGCTGAACTGGCCGCAAACTAGGCCAGCAGAAGCGGGAATAGGTCCAGGAACACGGAGGTAAGGGTCTGGTCGCGGTGCTCGCGGCCAGAACCGTAACACCCCACACCATTTTGGTCGCCCTTCTCGGGACCACCTCCTTCCTGTCTCTGTCCCTTTTGAGATACAGTCTCCTGAACTGAACCCAGTACTCCAAGCGAAACCTCATCAAGGACCTGTTCAAGAGCATTACTACATTCTTTTTCTTACTGGTTCTTCCTCTCTCTATGCAGCCCAGCATTCTTTTGGTTTCAGCTATCACCTTGTCACATTGCTTCACTATCTTCTGATCACCAGACACAATTACCCTAAGAGCCCTTTGAATATCAAACTGAATGTATTACATTGAGTAGGAGTATGTTGATTTGAGTGCTTTTATGTTTTATTTGATTTTCAATTATGTAACATAATTGATGAATGTTATGCTTGCTGAACAGATTTATTATGTTATGCTGAACAGATTTATTTTTGGAAGCTTCTGAATACAAAAATGCATCCATAAATTATCATGCTAATAAAGTTTCTTGAATATGAATAGAAGGTGGTGCTATATAGAACTGCGAAGATCTGGATATGTGATGAGGGTTGAGAGAAACCTCACAAAGGAAAAAATATGCAATGGAAAAAAATCACACTCACTGCTGTTTAAACTAAATGCATATCATCTTTTATGCTGAACATGTTGATGGGCTCAGGGCTCACATTACGCACACTTAGGCCGATGCAATATAGTGCACTCAGCCGAGCGTGCGGCTTTACACATGCTTGGACGTGTCTTTTGGACACACATCCAAAACCCTTCATGCAATAAGGGGATTAGCGCATCCAAAATGCATGTCCAAACCAGCACATAGCTTAATAGCGCTCATCACATGTAAATTTATGTTGATGAGGCTATTAGCTATTATTCCCCCCTCAATGCAAAAAAAAATGTGCACCCAATGTGCACATTTTTACTCTCAAAAATTAATGCCTGCCCCAAAGCAGGCGTTAATTCTTGAGGAGCCTCAAAAGTTAACAGCAACTACTCCAAAAGTCGGCTGTTAGGGTGTTATGCAAAGTTGGAAAGTATGATCATATCATGCCTGTCCTCTGTCATGTTCATTGGCTACTGATAGAGGCTAGGATTAAGTTTAATATCCTATGCCTAGTGCATAGATCTGTTATGAGGGTATAGAGCTTGGGCAGGGGGTTGAGGTACAGATCACAAAGAGAATTACATAAAGGGTTGTTAATTGCCCCTTCAGTCAAAGATGCTCACTTAAATGTTACCCATAGTAGAGCTATATCCATTGCCAGTCCAGTGATTTGGAATACATTACCAGAAAAAATGCATCTCTTGGGTGACTATGAACCACTTAAAATAGCACTGAAAATGTGGGTTTTCAGTGAAAATTTTCAAGAATATTTGAGGAGGTGAATATTGACTTGTAATAATTTTCTTTGTACTGAAGGAAAAACCCAGAGATATATTAGAATTAGAGTTTTGTCTTATTTTGTGTTATGATATATCTGTATAGCATTATGATTGCTATTGTTTTATGAATGATATTATGAATGTTTTATATTTGTACACCGTTTAAATTTATTGATAAGTGGTATATAAATACAATTAATTAATTAATTAATTTGAAAAATGTCGCTGGCAGTTAGGTTAGGAAAATGGATGCTCAATTAATGAGCGTCCATTTTCCTAACCCATGGCTGTGCACAGGTTAAGAAAACAGAGACTCATAAAATTGAGCGTCCATTTTCCTAACCTGCACTGAACGCCACCTCTCTTGGGCGCACAACGCCGAGGAGGCGCTAGGGACACACAATTTCCTTAGTGCCTCCTTTACACTACAGCAGCCCATTTAAATATTAAATCGGGCACCTGGAAGAGGTGGATCAGCGTGCCTTAAGAGAGTGGGTGCTCAATCATGAGCACACGTTTAGTGAGCGCTGATATTGCATCAGGCCTGTGATCCAGAGAAAAAAACTAAGCAGTGGGCCCAGTCAGTGCCTCATGACATCATTCAGCTTTGTTATGTCATCCCTTGTGATACTGTGGCCTCAGGGCAGTTGCCCTGCTTAATTTTCTCTATCTCTCTCCCCCTTAAACCAATCCAGGATGGTCTCAGTTAAGGAAAGTCGTACTTTTGGCAGAAATGTGAAATAACCCCATCATCCATTAGCAAGCACACTTTAATAGCTGCTGGGTATGAGATATACAGTCTGATCCTTTATTTAGCTCTTGCTGGAGTTCATGGACTGATAAAGACCAAATGTACATTTCAGCAAAGGAGTCATCCACCCAAAGAATGCTAATGTCAGATAGAAAATACAACTGGAAAATCCTTTGCAGGACATAAAAGAATAAACTTTGAGAAACAAACTAAGGGCCTGATTTACTAAACATTTTTTTCATAGAGTCAGAATGGGAGAAAAGCCTAAAACAGGCTCTAAAACAGTAACAAATATAGCTCTATGGGGATTTTTTTAAATCTTGCCCACTGCTGGCAGAAATAATTAAAAATAGGGCAAGGGTACAAAAAAGCAAACTCTTAACCAAAAATGTTTATTATTTAAAAAAAATAAATGCACAATCTCTATAGCTCTAAAAGAAGCTGAAGCAGTTTCTGTTCCTACTCCAAACCTGTTTTAAATTACACAGAAAATCAATGTAACTGTCTGCCAGATGCAAATGTCTAGAAAATGCTTACACCGATAAAACCTTTGTTTCAGTTCTAAAGTAGTCTAAAATTAGATGCTTTGGTTAGTTCACATATTATTTTGGCCTGACCCACTTAAAATAACTGAACAGACATGTAATTCTTACTGGCTCCCTAATCTGCAAAATTCTAGAGGTGTGCATGTGCAACATATTATGCACCAAGCTGATTTAAATATCTTTCTGCAGCTTGTGGCAAAATGCTATGGGCCAAATATCTCCAAATGTTTAACCATTTATGTGACTCTAAAATTTCTGAAAAAATGGAGGTCACTGAGACTACAATAGGTTCCATTTGCAAGAATTCCTTTTACAATATATATATACAGCTGACTAGGCCTCACTATTCTTAAAATGTGGAAAGTTCCAGACCTGAGTAGTTCCAAGATGGTCCCCTTGTTTAAAACAGGAAGTTTGATTTCTGGAACAATGCACTACCTCCTCAAACCAGTATTGGCTCGATTGTGTCTTATCTTTTTGCTAGCTCCATTTGGAAAGCAAGAATTTAAAACATGAGTTTTAGTTAGGGCATTGCCTTGCAGATAGCCTGAGCCCTAATTTCAGATCTGCTGCCTCTTCTCTTCAGGGTCTCAGCAGAAATGAGGACAAAACCCACATTATAAATTGTAATACAGGATTCACATTTCTTTTACATTTCTAACAATATAAATCTTAATCATTTCCAGCCACAGCCAACATCCACGTCATGTTTATTGAGGATAACATTAACATTCACATTCACACCTATTGAAAGAACATTTTCAATTGCTGGGCCTATTATCTGGAACTCCCTCCCTCCTTTGGCCACTCAGTGACCTCTTGTCCATTCCAGTGGTATGTCAATGGGCAAAGCTCTCCCTTCAAGTCCCTCCCTGGTTTAATGTCAAGCAGGAGGCTGTACTCATGGAACATCTGTAGAGACAATCATGGAACTGATGACATCTCTAAGACACATTTTTAGTATTTAGTAAGTTCTGGCAGATATATTCATCCTGGCAAAAGCTGGATTCTTTGCAGGCTGCAATACCACTCTTAGGCTATGGGCAGGGCCAGTACAAGAGCATTTGGCACTCTAGGTGAACTGGTTCTGGCACAGCAATCCTCTGTGCCTCATGCTAGCAGGATTTTGCCATCCCCAAAATGTTGGCACTCTAGGCAATTGCCTAGAGTGCTTAATGAAAGCACCGTTCCTGACTGTAGGGGGAACCACTCCCTAAATATGGGTCCCATTTTAGTTATTAGCACAAGATATTCTGAGTGGGGGAGACTCCAGGATTCTCATTGTGCAAAGTTTTATTTAAAATGTTTCAAATGTTTGAATCTGTAATACATCTGAGTGACCATTAGATGACATGTGGTGTGGGACAGATCAATGTGATATTTTAATGTTTGTGAGTGAGGGGTGTGGTGAGTTGGTCCTCTTAAGAGTGATGGTTGATGTGATTGGTGGAAAATGTACCACAGGAAGGTATACATTCTGGGTCATTTAGAAGGATGTAGGATATAGGGAGCCTAGAATAGGCAACCTGTGGGCTGAAAGGGCTTGTGGACCCCATCCAGTATGAAGAGGGCCCTCCTCAAGGAAGTAGGCCCAAGGCCATGGCATGGAAGGAAGGATTTCCTCTCTCTGAGGCAATGGTTAAGGAGAAATGGAGTGCCTGAGGCAATTCCTGCACTTATTTATTTATTTGGGGCTTTTTTATACCAAGGTTCAGGTAACAGGGTTACTAATCACTTCGGTTTACATTTCAAAACAACATACAGATGATATGAGCTATGTCTTACAGAGAACAAGGTACAACAACTTGGAAAAAAAACAATATAACAGGGTGGCAACAATATAATGTGGTAGTAACATAAAATGTACCTACTCAACGGTATCTTGGCTTAAAGTATATAAAACAAGGTAGATTTAAGGGAAGGGGTTGGTTTAGTGTAGAGTTGGACTAGTATAGCCTAGAGCCAGCTGGAGAGGGGAAAGGCAGAGGATGGGTTGAGGCTTTATTAAAAGGTAAGAGGTATTTAGGGGATGCCCTGAGTGAGAGCAGTCCATGGGAGCTGAGGAGGCTGGGTAATGTTAAGAGAAGGCCTGACTGAACAAGCAGGTCTTGAGCCTTTTTTTGAACGAGATTGGGCATTGATCCAGCCTAAGGTCCAGAGGGAGCGAGTTCCATTGTTTGGGACCACTTGAGGGAAAAGCTGGAGTGAGAAAGAAAAGGGGCTGATCCAGGGTAAACAGAGCCTCAGTGAGTTCCAGAGAGTGGAGGAGACTGGAAAGATGGAGTCAGGAAGACAAATGAGGAGTGTGAAAGGTCAACGAAGGTATAAGTAACAGGATGGAGTATAGTGAGAGAGGCCCCAAGAGTAAGGGATGTATACCCAGTGCTCCATATTGTGAGTTGATGTTTAAAAGGAAGAGGAATCTGAGAGTGAGAGTCATATGTCCCTGTGTGATGGGAGGCCTGTATGTAGAAAATTGGGTTCCTGTGGAGTGAGAAACTTTGGGGTACAAGAATATCAAGAGATGTAAGCTCTACATTCTGCTAAAGATGATCTACAATGTTGCGGGAGATTGTTGGTGGAGAGAACCTGAATAAAGGGAATTAAAGCTTTATGTCCTGACAAAGTGAATACTGGGAAACTGGCACTCTAATTTTATGATGCTCGATAGTGATTTTTGTATGTTTTAATCTGACTGTGTATCCCATTAATCCTGATTAGTGTCCTTTTCTAAATTGTTTATAATTTGCTGGCTGGAAAAACCCGGAAACAATAAAGTTAGAAGTTGTTGATTACTCTGTGAGTGGAGTGGCTCTGTTCCCAATAAGGGATGGTTTGAGCCAGCACTAGCTGGGTACATGGAAGAGGGTCAGGGTTAAAGTCCCTTCTTACCAGCCAGAAAATGGTCATGCTACCTGTACTGTTTCTAATAAAGCCCACTTCACCATCTATATGACCCAACGTTTGAACCCACCAAATTAGAAAGACTGTATGTCATAATATTGGGACAGATCTTCTAAATATTTTATGAACCCTGGAGATGGAGTTATAGTATCAATACAGAAGCTCTATGCATTGGTGTAATGAACCCTGAAGAGACCTCTTTTGTCTGCAAATCTCATATACCCCTGTTGGTTCCACAAAAGGTATCATAACCTGAAAAGAGTCCAGTATTTAATAAGGCACAGTAAGGAAAAGCAATACTATGAACTAAGACAAGATTAGAGACTCCAGATTTACTGGCTCAACAATATCACAAAGTAACATTGAGACAACTTAAGTATCTATGTGGAGTTATTGTCTCCTAGTTTAATTATACCCTGGCAAAAGTTAATCATATAGTTTACGGCAGAAAAGCAAAACCAAAAACATCATGTTCAGTTCATATGAATTAGGAGTGATCCTAAAAATGAAGCAAACATGTCTGTGTCTATAGCCATTTATGTTAAAATGGGTGTTAGCGGTGTGATTAATGCCGGACTCAGCAGCTGTAGGCATTCTTTATGAAAGGAAAACAAAAGAACGCTTTATAGGCAGGTAATGTCTATCTGTCTGTCAGCTTGTCTGTCTGTGACCTAGTATCAGTAGATAAACCAGAGAATGGATTTATACAATATTCGATATCTGAGAATTATGCAGAGTTTTTTATTTGTGTTTTAAATGATTTTATGAATGTGTTATATTTTTGTGATCCACCGTGAGCTGTGGATTAAGGCAGCATAAACATTTTGAAAAAAAATAAAATACACAAAAATATGGGAAAATTATACGTTAGAATTATGTCTGTGAAAACCACCAGCTGAGGTTGACCCTGCTAACACAGAGATGAAGGGTCTGTAGGGGGTGGCAGAGAGTCGTAGGCCTGCCTGCCTATCTGCCCCACTGTGGCTCTCTTCCTGAGCCTCGCAGTCACAGACCACACTGACAGCCTGTTGTTAGCATTAATCAGAAGAGGAAAAAAGTAAGCAATATTCCAAGGTCCACTAACTCATGTCTGTCCCCCTTTCCCTCCCCCCAGTCAAGAGTTGTCTATTTCTGGAACTGGCTGGTCCAGACTACACTGAAACTAGCATTAATCAACAGGGGAAAATAATACAGAGAATTCCAAGGTCTACCAGCTCCCTATCTCAGATGCATAGCCATGGGTAGACCTCGGGGGGCTGTACCCCCTCAATTTTGGCTCAGACCCCCCATCCCTACCAGCAGGATCATGTCCCATCTGAGTGAGCCCCTTTAAGGTGCAAGAGTTAGAGGGTTTGGAGACATTGGAATCACTGTCAGTCCATGATCTGCTGCACCTTTAAGGAGGGTAACTTGAATAGGAAACACCACTGGCCTTAGGCTAGTCCAGCAATTCTCAACCGGTTTGCATGACACATTAGTGTGTCGCCAAGCACCAGCAGGTGTGTTGTGTGCTACCCACAGCCGGCAGGGCCGAAGACCTGAAGACCAGAGCTGCTGGCTGCCACCGGAGACCAGGCCGATGGGACTGAAGACCCAAAGATTGGAGCTGCTGGCCAGAGACCAGGCAGGCGGGGCTGAAGATCAGAGCCGCTGGCTGCTGCCAGAGACCAGACCGGCAGGGCCGAAGATCGGAGTTGCTGGTTGCCACCAGAGACCAGGCCGGCAGGACAGAACATCGGAGCCAATGGACGGCTCATAAAACTGAGCATCTGTTTTCAGCTGGGGGCCGGTGTGTGTGTGTGTGTGTGTGTGTGTATATGTATTTGAGATCAGGAGGGTGCTTCTGTGTGTGTATGTATGTGAGAGAAGGAGGGCGCTTCTTTGTGTGTGTGGTGTGTATATGACAGGGAAGATGAGTGTGTGTGTGGTGTGTATGTGAGACAGGGAGGGTGCTTGTGTGTGTGTGATGTGTATGTGAGAGAGGGAGGGTGTTTCTGCCTGTGTGTGTGTGAGAGAGATGGAGCATGTTTCTGGCTGGCTGTGTCTGCGAGAGAGAGAAGGGGCATGTGTTTGATTGAGAGCATGTGTGTAAGTGGTGATATTAAGTCAGAGGAACCAAAGGTTTAAAAACAAGATTTTTTTTTAAAGTGCCGGCATCAGGGTAGGAAAGGGATACTCAATTAGCAAGCATTCATTTTCCTAATCAGTGGTTGTGCACCAGTTAGGAAAACGGACGCTCGTAAAATTGAGCATCTGTTTTCCTAACCCGCTGACAGCCGACCTCTCCTGGGTGCCAGCTGCCAAGGAGATGCTAGGGGCACGCAATTGTCCCTAGCGCCTCCTTGGCAGCGTGACTCCTTATTTAAGTATTCGATTGCGCACCCAGGAGAGGTGCCTGGGCATGCGTTCGGAAAGCGGGCGCTCAACACTGAGTGCCCGTTTTCCGTGCTCATTTATTGCATCAGCCCCCTTATTTGTTGTGTTTTCTCAATAGGACATGCATTGGTGGTGAACTGCTGTCTTTTTATAAGTAGGGCTATTGCGCCTGGTAGTAGAGGGAGTTTGTGTTGCTGTTATTGAGATAACACCAGAATATATCTTTTTTGTATGGTGAGATGTATGGGGAATGTTCTAGTTCTGCTTTATACCCATTGCTCACGGGCGGGGTGGGGGTGAGGTTCCTGTGGATGCAAAGTGTACATTTACATTTAGCCTTGTGACTTTCATGTGTTCAGTGCGTCATGCATGTGAGAACCATCTATCAGGTGTGTCCTGACAGAAAAAAGGTTGAGAACCACTGAGCTAGACATTTGAAAGTCTGAGGCCATCAAAGTTTTTGTTTATTTTTGGCAGGTAATTACCGGTATCTATCCCTCTCTTCTCAGCCCCTTCAAAGTTCAGGAATACCTGGGCTGAGTGAAAACCTATTTACTTACAGTAATTGCTGGTCAGCATCCTGAGAGATTAACACTTTGTATAAACTTAGCTGCCTTAACTACAGATAGAGAGTGAAAAACAACAGAGACAGGTCAGGGAGAAAGTGAAGAGACAAGAGACAGAGTGTTGCCAAAAATTAAGTGTTACTGTTTTGTAGCCACTGCCAGGAAGACCCACATAAAATGGGGTAAAGGATGGGGCAACTGCCACTTTGCCCACTCATGTTAAATTTGGGCCCCTAAAAAATTCAGCTACACCTCTGCCTTGTCTGTTCCCCCCCCCCCCCCCCACCACTGTACTCAGCTGGCCACAAAAAGTCACTTTTAGCAGGAACTCGTGCAAGAATTGAGGGAGGACTGGATCGAGCAGCCAGGATGGGTGCCATAGTTTGGCGTCTGCTCTCCAGCTAGAAGTACTTGTGCCCTAGGCTAGAAGCACGGGGAAGAGAGGTGAGTGAGGAAAGGGGGAGCATGAGTAAGGGGATAAGGTGAAAGGGGAGCAGAGAAGAGAAATGGCTGCAGCAGGACAGGGAGGGGAGGGGAGGGAATTGCATGATGGACTGGGAGGTGTGGACTCATCAGGGAAGAAGTGCACTCACCATGTACTTGTGCTATCTACCACCCTCAAACAAATTATTGAAGGTGTAGGAGAACATGGTGAATGCATTTGGGCTGTGGTGAATAAAAGTAGGAAGTAAAAAAAAGTCTTTGGAAATGTGTTGTACTCCATTTAGTGCACCTTTCCAATCTTGATATTGTCCGAGTTTTGAGCATTGCATTTAAATAAATCTTGAGCTCTAGCAAACCTACCATCTGCTTTGTGGAGAAGAGATATTGTAATACATAATTGTAATGCAATGGAGTTTGTTTGTGCCTATTAGGAGGGCTTGGGTGGTTTTTAAAAAAAGGAGTTTCTATAATTCCTGCAGTAATGTACTTGAATACTCAGAAAAAACACACAGATCTGATGACTTTCATCGTCCTTCCTATTGTAATGGGAGATCTGCTGTGATCTTAGATGAGAAAGAAGATGAGGTGTGAGTGTACGCAAAGGGCAGTGTGACTTAAAACCTCAGCTTACTTTCACAAACTATTTTGGTAAAATGTCACATTTTCCTTCTTCTCTGGCCTCTTTTCTTGTAGAGCTATTGCAGTTTTTTTCCTCTTCGCTGTCAGGCATATCTTGTTTCTTAATCTTAAAGTATACAGCCATATTGCAACACATTATGGCTGGTCCGAGTAGAAACATTTCAAGATTATACCACATTTCAGTGATTAGACTCAAGAAGGCTCATATACTAAAGTGCATTTGTTTGCATACATTATTGAGTTTTTTGTGTGCTATTTTCTCTACACGCAAATGAAACGTAGAGAAAAAATAGCATGCAAAAGTTTTGTTGGGCTAAATTTCACAATAAAAGTAACTATACTTCATCAATGTGTAATTTTATTTGTATTATTTCAGCAAAATTTGGCCTGCAAAACAAATTTTGCTAAAATGGTAAGTAGTGCGTGCTATCACACAAATTTGAGTTTGTAAATTTTTACTCGGCTCAATATATTGTGACATCCACACATATAATGGATAAATATGTGTGGTTGGCACAATATATGTAAGGTGATAGCTTTTTTTTTTGGTCTAGCATTCAAGAGCTAACACCCACTTCCTGAGGTCCAGAAAGGAAAAAAGCCGTAATCAGGCTAAGCTGTATTAAGAGTACAACTACACTTTTATCAATACAATTCATTATGCTTCTATAAAAAAGTAAAAATGTATTATGGAGATTTTTCATGTTACATTATAAATGGAGTATGAAGTAAATGTATCAATTATATAAGAATGCTTGAACCTTCTAATATTTGGTAATCACAATCATTTCTAAAACGAGTATGTATTATTATAAAAGGGTGATAGTGCCTCCTTATAACAAATGAGCAGGGAACAAACAAAGCTATAACACAGTAACACAATAGATGCTGGCAGACAAGGACCATTTACCCTTAGAAACATAGAAACATAGAAATGACGGCAGAAGAAGACCAAATGGCCCATCCAGTCTGCCCAGCAAGCTTCACACATTTTTTCTCTCATACTTATCTGTTTCTCTTAGCTCTTGGTTCTATTTCCCTTCCACCCCCACCTTTAATGTAGAGAGCAGTGATGGAGCTGCATCCAAGTGAAATATCTAGCTTGATTCGTTAGGGGTAGTAGCCGCCGCAATAAGCAAGCTACACCCATGCTTATTTGTTTTACCCAGACTATGTTATACAGCCCTTATTGGTTGTTTTTCTTCTCCCCTGCCGTTGAAGCAGGGAGCTATGCTGGATATGCGTGAAGTATCAGTCTTCTCCCATGCTGTTGAAGCAGAGAGCCATGCTGGATGTGCATTGAAAGTGAAGTATCAGGCACATTTGGTTTGGGGTAGCCAATTCCATGGCAAGGGTAGTACCCTTGCCATGGAATTGGCTGGTCCAGGACAAATTGTTGAGGTAAACCAGGGTAGCATTGGTGGCAGTGGTTGCAGTTGCAATGGCATCTTTTTCTCTCCTGATTTCCTTACTCACCCTCCTCCTCCTCGGTGAGAGAAGGAGAACAGTGGGATTACAGCACCTCAGGCCATGTCCTCCTGCTCTAGTGCGGGGCTGGAATTTTGTATTTTGAACCGCGCAGTTCAAAGTGCAACACATGGTCCCTGACAGCTTTGGAGGAGGAATGCAGTCTGAGACCCTGTAATGCTGCTCCCCTCCTCCTACCCCCAAGCCAAGCTGACATGGGAGAGTTATTGAGGGGACTGGGTGGGGCAGGAAATTGAAGGGAATGAGGGAGCATGAGGGAATCTTGGGGGGAGGGGAGGAGATAGGGAAATTAATGAGAGCAGGTGCAGGGGGGGTGGGGGGGGAAGATGATTGTGAAGGGGGAAACGGAGGGAATTGAATGAGGGAATCAAAGGGGAAGGGGAGGGAAAGAGGGGAAAAAGTGAATGAGGGAAGGTGGGGGATGGGAGAGTGCCAGGTGAAAGTAAATGAAGGAGATTTTGGGAATGCAAGTATGTCTGAGGACTTGTGAGGGGATCATGGGGGTGGAGGGGAACAGTGAGCAAGAGAAGAAAGTGGCTGAGGGAATGAGGGATGGGAGAGAGCCATTGAGAAAATGAGGGAGGGAATGGAGGAGATTGAAGTGAGTGTGGAGAATGAATAAGGGAAATCTCAGTGGGTGTAAGTGGAGTGAAGAGATTGGCAGCAGTATAGGGTGTGAGCGAGAGAACTGTAGGGAGTATGGGGTTTGATGGAATCAGAGTGACTTTGGAGTGAGTTGTGAGTGAGAGAAGTATTTGGTGTCAGAAAGAAGTGGCTTTTCCTTCCTTCCTTCTCCTGATTTCAGATCTCCTCTTTACTATCCAATACATCCTCCCTCTTTCACCTTTCTTTGTGATATTTCTCCCTCTGCTCCCTCATTCCCCATCTCCTCCACTCACTTTGGGCTTTGATCCCCTATTGATCTTCCCTCCTCCCTCCTTTCAAGATCCCCTTTCTTCATCTCCCAAGTCCCCTCCCTTACCCTAGCCATACCCCCCATTTTTTATCCCCCTTCTCTATTACTGGCACTGGTCAGTAAGTTCCCTTTACATCCATCTTCTCCCAAAGAACCAAATAACCAGACACAAGAAATATCAGAAAATAACTTTATTTGTATAAAGTTTAAATGCAAATTAACAGTAGTATGCTAATTAATTCACATTTATGCAAATATGACACTGTTAATATGTACTTTCAAACCTGCTGTTCAAATGTGAACTGGTATGAAGTCCCTACTAATACCGGTATATAAAAGTCTCTAAATAAATAAATAAATGACACATTGCCACAGAATTAGAAACCTTTTGCCACAGAGTTTTCAAATCTTGCCACAGAATCTACTTGAGCTGCTGCAGGAAATGGGGGGGATCTGGGCCCACCTAGTCTGTATGGGTGTCCCTGCTTATACTGCTCTAGTTAAGGATATATCCCAGCTATCAGCTGGGCTAGCATGACTATCTGCAAAGTCCTTTTTCTGCTTCTTCCTTTTCTGGTATAGTTGGGAACTGTAATCAAGTCAACTTGCTGCTCATGCTAGAAAACGTATCACCTGCCTTCAATTATATTTGAGAATGTACCAGAGCCCTGCCACTGCTGCATGATGGATGACTCTGCCTTCTCTTCTCGGGAGCCTGGTGCAGCCATACCACCATTCTGCAAGTTGACATTGTCATTTTTCAGACCTCTGGCCTTCTGGGTAGATGAACATTTGATTCCATGAACTGAACAACACCCAAGCACCCCTTTTCTTTTACCTACTGTACCCCCAACCCTTCTCTTACCACAGCCCTCTATACTATATGTCCCAAGTAGGCTTAAATTCTGTCACATTTCTAGTTACTATCACGTCTACCGGTAGGCAATTCCAGATATCTATCACCTTTCCTGTAAAGAAGTATGTCCTCTGAACTTCATAGCATGACTCCTCTCCCTTGAATCTCTTTCTTGTGGAAAATGATACCTTCGGCTACTTTACTGAAGCCCAGTAAATATATGAATGTTTCTTTGATATTTCCCCTTTCTTCCTTCCAGCAAATATGTTGTGAGTTCCTTAAGATTCTTTAGCAGGGTTTGTGTAACAGGTTGTTTACTATTTTAGTAGCTCTTCTCTGAATTGCTTCTGCAAGCCCCTGATGGAGAACATAAAACAGGGGAGGCTCAAGCGAATCTAGTGCCTGAGGAGAGGGACGAGATGGCGCTCCCTTCTCCCCAAGACACAGCGTAGGTCAAATCACCAAGAGAACCAAGTGTGGAGGGGCAGCAGTCCCGTGAAGTCTGGCCCATTTGGTTATTTGAAATGCTGGGGAAAGGGAGAGATAGGGGTCAGGGTCCCAGAGAAGCAGCAGATTATCAGTGCTAATATTTCTAGGAAGCTGGCAACTCTGCCATCTGCTTCCCACCCTTCCTCCAGCATCTGAACCCTGGGGATGTGGGAAATAGGTGAATATGGTGTATATGTGTGTGTGTGTGTGGCATATCCTGTCAGGGCATGTTTAAAAGGCATTAGGTGTCCTAGACAAATCTTACAGCCTTGTGCCACTCTTCCAAACCCACCCCTCCCCACAGCCATCTGGCCCTCCTCAGGCACAATTAAAATTATGAATTTATTTATTTTAAAATGTATTAACCACATCCTTGACCCAAAAAGGGGCATTTCATATAAAAAAGGACATTCAAAGTACATCATCTGAGGTAAAAATATCCCTTACAACATGTAAATTAAATTTACATGCACTGCTGTGGTGCCACCAGAAAATCCTGCAAAAAAAGATACTTGGAACCCATATGGTATTAGGCCTAGTGTAAAGCACATTGGATGTGGGCTTGGTCCTCAAACAGTAATAATATTACAATTACAATATAGTAAACCTCCCATAATGTAATAGAATTAACTGCCAGGACTCATACAGTAACAACCCTACCTTTGAAAAATCAACACTGCAAATATTTCACCAGTTCCTAAACACCAACAGCTCCTATTAGGAAAACAGAACAAGTCAGGCTGCTATAGATCTCTACACAGAAACTATAAGCTGGCAAAATATTTCACCTCAGTAACATATGAGGAACACAGTAGGGATGTGAATCGTTTTTTGACGATTTAAAATATCATCCAATATATTTTAAATCGTCAAAAAATCCTTAGGGCCACGATACAATACCAATTCCCCCGATTTATCGTTAAAAAATCGTAAATCGGGGGAAGGGGGAGGGCAGGAAAACCGGCACACTAAAACCCCCTAAAACCCACCCCCGACCCTTTAAATTAAATCCCCCACCCTCCCAAACCCCCCCCCCCCAATGCTTTAAATTACCTGGGGATCCGGCGGTGGTCCAGAACGGCGGCGGTCCGGAACGGCCCCCTCAATAGAAACGTGTTGTCTTCAGCCGGCGCCATTTTTCAAAATGGCCGCCGCAAAATGGCAGGAGGTCGTTCAGCGGGGGTTCCGGACCGCCGCTGAATGACCTCCTGCACTCGATCTCCTGCCGGCGCCATTTTCCGTACGAAAACGATTCGCGGCAAGAAATCGCTCCCGGAACCCCGCTGGACTCCCAGGAAACTTTTGGCCAGCTTGGGGGGGCCTCCTGACCCCCACAAGACTTGCCAAAAGTCCAGCGGGGGTCCGGAACGACCTCCTCCGTCGAATCGTTTTTGTCTATGGCCGCCGCCATTTTGCGGCAGCCATTTTGAAAAATGGCGCCGGCTGAAGACAACACGATTCTATTGAGGGGACCGTTCCGGACCGCCGCCGTTCTGGACCACCGCCGGATCCCCAGGTAATTTAAAGCATTTGGGGGGGGTTCGGGAGGGTGGGGGATTTAATTTAAAGGGTCGGGGTGGGTTTTAGGGGGGTTTAGTGTGCCGGCTCACGATTTTAACGATTTTTCACGATAGTTTACACACCCAAACGGCAACAATACGATTCCCTCCCCCTCCCAGCCGAAATCGATCATTAAGACGATCGAGGACACGATTCACATCTCTAGAACACAGACAGACCCTTGCCAAATACAGTTTAAACAGACCATAAAGTATAAATAGAAATGTGCAGACAAAAACTGAATTGGAAATCACAGCAAGCCACATTCTGTATGCAGTACAACAATGCAAAAACATTTCTCATAAAACAAAATAAAAAAATATAAAATAACAATCATAATAGTAAAACCATACTAATAAAAATAATAAATATTTCAAATCACCTGACAAATAATTCATCCAATAATTATGCTCCCTCTTAAACACACACATACACACTCACACATGCTCAATCACAGGAACATGGTCTCTCTCATACACACATGCTCACACATACAGTGCTCTCTCTCTCTCTCTCTCTCTCTCTCTCTCTCTCCATTACACACACATACTCTTTCTCTCTGTCTCCCTCATATACACCAAGGCTTTCAAGCACATATCCTCTTTCTCTCTCTCACACACAGGCTCTCTCTTCCTTAGAAACACATACTCATACCCCTGTCTCTCTCACTTACTCCCTCAGGCACTCTCTTATACAGAAGCAAACAAATTCTCAGAGCCTCCCCTCTCTTCCTGACCTTTTCTTTGTGGGCCCCACCGGGCCTCCAAGTCTTCTTAGGCCACAGCCTCCAAGTCTTCTCTGCTGCGACCCCATTGGGCATTGGTGTCTTCTCAGGCTGCAGTGGGATGGACTTTACTCTGGTCACATTTGTTGTCAGTGTCTTCTTAGACTGTGGTGGGATGGGCTCCGCTGCTGCTCCACTGGGCCTCCGGGTCTTCTCAAGCTGCAGGAGGATAAGCTCCACCATTGCCCCTGGGTCTTCTCAGGCCGCAATGGAATGGACTCAGCCATGGCCTGCCATGTCTCCAGCACTGACATCTTGGTTATGTTCCTCCTCAAAGTAAGGCAGTACAGCAGGGTGCTTTTGGGGCACATGCTATTACCCCTATAATTTTGCCATCTGAGGCAGTCGCCTCACTCTGCCTCATTTTAGAACCACCCTGACATAAAATAATAGATGATCTAGGCATCAGTCTTCATGGGTTTAAAAATAAAAATAGCTGAGCAGATGGTATAGTAGAGCCTGGTTAAGGATTTAGGGTTGTCAATTGGCTCCAGATTTTCAGGATAGATTAATCCATTCCTGCTTTTGTCCTACTGCATGAAGGAACGTGGTATTGAATTTCTTAAGGCCTGCAATAGGGAAATCAGAACTACAAGTCCCTGCATGCAATGGGATAAAACAAGGAACAGATTAACCTGTCCTGAAAATCTGGTGCCAGTTAGCAACCCTACATAGTTTCTGTTTTGTCCCGCTGGAAAGGGAAACCTTCTTCATAAGTCTTTCCCCTCTGTGATGCCTCTGACTGTACCCCTATTTATTTCTTGCCCCTATTCCAGCAAGTTATGCACCCCTACACCTTGGTTGAAGAAGGTACTGACATAGATCTTCAAACAACATGATTTTTTGGGGGCAGTCCATACAGCCCATTGTCTTTCCACCATGAGGAGCCTCCATTCAGTCCATGTGCTCACTGGACTCAGTCAGGCATGCATAACAGTGGGTACATGCATGCACACAACGCTAGCCCTGACAGCCTGCACTTTCCAGAGCCTAAGCATATTTTACATTATTTACTTATATTCCATAGATATCCTAGGTGCTCAAATGGACCCAAGATAACTCCCCATTTCACAGCATACAAGTCTGATTTGAAAACACCTAAAACCGTAGTTTGATTGCGATCTTTGAAGAAAGATGAGAACCACCACTGTGTGATCCTTTAATGCCCAACTCCACCAATCCAGAAACTAATATGTTATTGTCCAGTGTATCAAAATCTGAACTTAAATCTAGGAAGACCAATTAGACATTGTTTCCTTTATTTAGCTTTATAAGGACATCATCTGATAGTGATGTGTTGACTCCATCCCATACTCAGTAGGGATGTGAATCGTGTCCTCGATCGTCTTAACGATCGATTTCGGCTGGGAGGGGGAGGGAATCGTATTGTTGCCATTTGGGGGGGTAAAATATCGTGAAAAATCGTGAAAAATCGAAAAATCGAAAAATCGCAAAACCGGCACATTAAAACCCCCTAAAACCCACCCCCAACCCTTTAAATTAAATCCCCCACCCTCCCGAACCCCCCCCAAATGACTTAAATAACCTGCGGGTCCAGCGGCGGTCCGGAACGGCAGCGGTCCGGAACGGGCTCCTGCTCCTGAATCTTGTTGTCTTCAGCCGGCGCCATTTTCCAAAATGGCGCCGAAAAATGGCGGCGGCCATAGACGAACACGATTGGACGGCAGGAGGTCCTTCCGGACCCCCGCTGGACTTTTGGCAAGTCTCGTGGGGGTCAGGAGGCCCCCCACAAGCTGGCCAAAAGTTCCTGGAGGTCCAGCGGGGGTCAGGGAGCGATTTCCCGCCGCGAATCGTTTTCGTACGGAAAATGGCGCCGGCAGGAGATCGACTGCAGGAGGTCGTTCAGCGAGGGTTCCGGCGCCTCGCTGAACAACCTCCTGCAGTCGATCTCCTGCCGGCGCCATTTTCCGTACAAAAACGATTCGCGGCGGGAAATCGCTCCCTGACCCCCGCTGGACCTCCAGGAACTTTTGGCCAGCTTGTGGGGGGCCTCCTGACCCCCACGAGACTTGCCAAAAGTCCAGCGGGGGTCCGGAAGGACCTCCTGCCGTCCAATCGTGTTCGTCTATGGCCGCCGCCATTTTTCGGCGCCATTTTGGAAAATGGCGCCGGCTGAAGACAACAAGATTCAGGAGCAGGAGCCCGTTCCGGACCGCTGCCGTTCCGGACCGCCGCTGGACCCGCAGGTTATTTAAGTCATTGGGGGGGGGTTCGGGAGGGTGGGGGATTTAATTTAAAGGGTCGGGGGTGGGTTTTAGGGGGTTTTAGTGTGCCGGCTCACGATTCTAACGATTTATAACGATAAATCGTTAGAATCTCTATTGTATTGTGTTCCATAACGGTTTAAGACGATATTAAAATTATCGGACGATAATTTTAATCGTCCTAAAACGATTCACATCCCTAATACTCAGATCTAAACTCTGACAGGAATGGATCAAAGAAGTTTCCTTCCTCCAAATAGTCTTGCATCTGGATAGCAACAGGTTTTTTTTTCCAACCAATTTACTTAAATAGCAGATATTTGAAATGGGCCTACAGTTATTACAGTCTAACATTTCCAAATTAGGCTTTTTCATAACTGAAAGAATTATGGACAGCTTCAAACATTCAGGTTTATGGCCTTCAACAAGTAAGGCACTGATAATAGATCTAATACCTCCTTTTATATCTTCTCTAGCTGTCATAATTAACCAGGTTGGATAGGAGTCAAGCCCCTAACATTAAGAATAATAGCATCCGGATCAGCTTCTATGTTGGTTTCAAATTCCACCAGATCCAGTTCTGCCTATACAGCAGCATCATTACTTGGCCGGTCATACTTTAACAAGTCTGTGCCACTACATAGTTCAGTAAATTTATGAAGCTCTAATCTTATTTTATCAAGGAAATGAGAAGCAAACCATTCACACAGCGTCTTAGATGGAGGAAGATTTGCAGCCTGGTTAGCTAGTTGAAACAATCCTTTTACTATCTCAAAAAGTAATTTTGGTCTATTGTGAATCTTTCTCCAGGCTATGAAAAATTGGCTGAGAAGGTATTTCTGTACCCGCAGCAGAGTACATAATGGGAAGCCCTCAAGCATGCATGTTATAGCTTTGCTGATCTACCAAATGTGATGGGTGCTACTAATTCCATGCATGTCACACAAACACCATGTCATGAAAGAGAGTGGCATACTGCAGCCATAAGCTCTTCTACTCCCTTAATGTTCAAGTGGCATGTGATGCTCACATGCTCATTCTGAATGTGGTAGCCAAATATACATGGTCTTGCCATGAATTTTTTATTCAGTAACACTCACAGAACTTTGAGACTAGCAAATATTGGGATGGATGGTTGGCTGCTGGGTTAGTACTATCCTTATTATTTAAACCTCACTTCATCTACACTCTGTGTTTATCAGCTACATGCCTAATCTATCTCAGCCCTGACCAAGGAAGGTGATACCCAGTAGTTACGAGGCACCATTCTATTCTCATAATTTTTACAGACTTTCAACACATACATAGGAACAACTTTCTTCTTCAGTATTCCTCCTCCAGAGACATCTGTAGACACCACTCTGATGCATGGCTTGTCCCCCGCATAGAAGTCATACTTCACAGCATCTTCCTTTTTCCTAGGTGACACAAAATAGGCGTGTCATCTGTGACTCCTGACTCCTATTGCTCAACCACAGTGAGCAGCTGAAAGAATACTGTGCTAACCCAGATGAAATCTTCATTCTAAAGGTACGCTAAGCTTAGCACACGTGCATTAAGTTTAGCATGCATTTTTCCAGTGTTAATGCATTTTTCTTAATTTTCGTGTGTTATTCATCTCATTACTTTAATACATTGGTAGTTAACTTTTAAACATTTGCACTAAAAATGTTTATTAAGTGTTGCGTGCCCGACCCGCGGAGGTCCGAGGGCCGGCCCCCCACCTACCTCCGGGTATCTGGCAGCAGTGGCAGCGTGGCTGAGGCCTGGTCGGGCCTGCAGCCTGCGGCGTGGCGTTCCCTCTGCAGGGGAGATGCCACTGACGTCTGTTCAGGCCCTGCCCCCTAGGCACGCGCGCACACAAGGCCTGGACATTTAAAGGGCCCAGCGCGGGAAAGGAAGCCTCCACCTCTCAGGATGATGTCAGACGCTGCAGGTATATAACCCTGCTGGACGCACTTCTCCCTTGCCTTGCAACGAGGTTCACTCTGTTAAGAGTTGCTAGTTGCTGTTTCGGATCCTTCGGTTTCTGACTTCGGCTTCTGACTCAGGCTTCCGTCCACAGTCTTCTGATTCAGCTTCATCCTTTGGCTTCTGACTCCTAGCTTTCGACTCCGGCTTCCATCCACAGACTTCTGATCCAGCTTCGTCCTTTGGCTTCCGACTTCGGCTTCATCCAGGAGGCCTCCCCTAAGTCCAAGCAGCTCGGGTCCTCACGAGCTCCTCTCGGGGGGACCGTGGGCTTCCAGATGTGAAGTTCCAGTTGGCCTCCTGGCTCCAGCTCTTCGTCTCCATTCCCTGGATACCGCCTCGCAGGAGACCATTCATAAGTCCAAGCGGACCGGGTCCTCACGGGCTCCTCCTGGGGGGACCTCGGGTCTCCAGTGGTGAAGATCTCTTGGTCTCCTGTCCTAGCCACCAACTGTCCTAGCCAACAACTGTCCTAGCCGGCCCAAGGGTCCACGAATCCAACACTAAGTTTCTAAACTATTTCTTAGCACACTTTTAATACTTGTTTTTTGCATTGTATTTTTATGTCACCTATTCACAAAAGAGTCTCTAGGCCATTTACAATATCAGCACATAAAATACATGGCAGAGCATAGATACAAACATTAACATATACACATACTAATCCCAAACTGGATACAACAGTACAACAGGGCATCAAAAGAATTAATCTTATTGCAGCACTCCATAACAACAAAATATCATAAAAATCCCAGTTATTTAAAAGCTAATTTAAAGGCCATGGCTTACATAGTTTCTGAAACACAGTAAAATCAAGTGTAAAACTAATCTCCCTTGATCCTGAATTCCAAAGGATTGGTCCATAAAAGAAAAAAGCCCGTTTCTTTGTCTTACTATATTTTGCCCTTCATAAAAATGGGATGCATAGTCGAGAGTCCTGAGAATAACACTGGGTACTAGTCAGAGAGCAGAACCGCAACTGCTGCTTTAAATATTGTGAGCCCCTACTGAAGAGAGTTTTAATAATCAATGGAAGAATTTTAAAATGTACTCTAAGAAAATCAAAAGTCAATGCAGGCCACCAAAGGCTGGGGCATACAGAGGCACCTAATCGAGCAGGCACACCAGAAGCTCCTGCCCCTCACTAAGGGATCCACATCTGTAAAATAAGAACAGGAAACAGGATGGGTAGGAGGTAGAAAAGATCTAATCTGGTTTCCAAGTAAGTGACACAATGGCTCCAAAAAGTAATAAAATTCAGAGCAGAGCAGAAACAGTTAATGTTATGAAGGGAACTTGTTGTAGCAAATTTGCCTTTTATAACAGACAACATTAAATAAATAATTCAGGGGATAATCTCAGTTTGTTAAAGTTTAATATAAAATGGTTTGCTTCAATGAATGGTCAACATAAGCAGAAAGAAAAGTCATGAAAATTAGTTTTATAAAGTGCCTAATACTGATGCTATCCATTTTCAAAATTCATCATCTCAACTGCCCTGAGTTCATGCAAACCACTCCCAAATTGTCAAAATCAGGAACCCTGGCCTTTATTCTCAATGTTTGTCCTGATTATATGCTGTGGACCTATCATTTAGGTTGAATTGTATTATTCACATTTGCACAGTAGGCAGAAACAAACACTACAATCCTGAAACAACATCATTTCATTTCAGGAAATGTTGCAGTTTTTTGATGTGAGAGTTAGCAGAGATGGTCTACAGCTGCAATGCACTCTATTATAATACAGATAAATAGACAGATAGATATAGATATATAAAATAAAGAACATTTATGATCATGCTCAAAAGAAAGAAAAACAGAAATAAGTTACAGGGAAGCAGATATTTTGAGCAAGCATCTCTTCTGAGTCATTACACACAAAAAACAATTAAACTTGTCTTCATATTCTCTCACTTCAATTTTGGCCACTAAGAATGGAATGTCAATAAGAGACACACTGCTTGGAAATTAGGGCTAACATCTCACCCCTGCTCAGCCAAACAGCTGATCCAGTCTTGGTTTTGCCACATAGCATGCACAGATTTGTAGCTCTGATTTTTCAAAGAAAATTGAAATAAAAGGTAAAATTACAAATTTGTGCAAACACTGGGGCAAAAAGCAAGACTAGATCCGCCTGTTGAGTGGAGGTGAGGAGGCAACCCTACTGGAAATACAAAAAAGTGAATGAGTAAACCAACCAGGTCATTCATCAAAATGCATTAGGACCCTAACATGTGCGATAAGGCAATAATGCTTGCGATAAATATTGCAATGCACGTTAGTATGCAAATTTTACATTTAGTATGTAAGTGGGAGGAGTTTGGGAGGAGTTAATGGAAATGAGGTTCTGTTAGCAAGGAATGCAGTAGAGTAATGCACAGTAATGTGGGATTTAATGTCAGAAATAACTATACCTTTTTTTTTTTGTGGTACAGTAAAAAAACTTTTTATCACGTGCCTACGGCCATTATCACGAATCACGGCTATTATCACGACGATTATCGTATGTGATAAAAAGAGATATTCTATCAGACATACCTACCAGCCTTCCTGGCCCAATAAAAACACCTGTTCTCACCTGGCCTGTCTTCCTAAACCCATAGGGCCAGATTTTATAACATGCGCGCGGGCGTAGATTTGTGCGTGCAACCCGGTTCGCACAAACCTACACCTGATTTTATAACATGCACATGCAGCGAGCCCTAGGGGAGCCCCGATGCCGTTCCCTCCGAGGTCGCATAACCCTTTGAAAATCTGCCCCATAATGTTTGTGGCAATGTTGCTTGTTGGGGGATACTGGGTGCTTCGGTAGGCTCGCCACAGACAACAAGAGGAACAACAACAACCACAAGAGCAGTTCCAACACCTCCAAGGGAAGTCCCTACACCGGAGGCTGAGCCACTGGCCCTACAGGGAGAGGGTCGGAGCCAATGGCAGTGCCTGGCAGATAGGCAGCCATGGCGGAAGAGGTACAGGGAGTGCATCTTTCCTCCCCGAGCCTCATTGCTAGGCTGAGGGATCTAGTCACGGAAAGGTCCCACGCTGTGCCTGGCCTTACGAAACTATTGGTCACTCTGCATTTATGGCAACCAGCTCCTTCCAAAATGACAGTAGGAGTTGTAAGGGAAATGTCCCAAACCTCTTTTTCCCACTGTCTGGACCAGGTCATAACAGTTGCCTCTGACCACATTAATCGCTACATAGAATTTCCTCAGGACAGGCAGGACTTGATGGGTTTGAAGAGAGGCTTTTATGTCTTTGCAAACTTCCCAGTGTTCTGGGAGCTATGGACTGCACTCAAGTGGCCATCAATCCACCCTGTGACAGGGAGGTGATGTACTGCAACAGAAAGCTCTTCCACTTTATCAACAGGCAAGTGGTCTGTGATGCTTGAATGCGCTTCCTCGATGAGGTGATCAGGTACCCAGAAGCCGCGCACAATTCCTTTATGCTTAGGCAATTGGGCCTGTGTGAAAATTTTGGGGATGGCTTCTACAGTGATGGTTGATTCATAGATAAGAGAGACACTTCTTTCTCTTTTCTATCTTTGGCTATGTTTTCTGGCAAACAGCATGGATATGGGGTGTAGCTGGGGGGGCTGGGGTGATGTAACAGCATCGTTGACATGACAAATAGCTTGTACACTTAGGTCAACAGGCCATTGTCCCAGGGCCTGCCTTTTTCTCCCCATGCTGCAGAGGCCTGCTAATCTTGTGAGGGCAAATAATGCCATTCCCAACATGCTGGCAGAGACATGGTACAATGAAGCCTTATGTTCCTATACTCCCATTTGGAGCAGTTGAAATCTAACTGGTTAATCACAAGCTTGAAGTGTCCACACTGCTGATAGTTCCAGATCACGTGTGGCCTGTTAGTGATGGGTCAGCCAGAATATCAGGCACAGTTTGTCTGGATCATCACACAACTAAACCAGAAGCAGTGGCCTGTGCATTTTGGGAGCCAGGCATATTCCCTATGTCAGGGCTCACAAATTTGTATCTCTGGAGGACATACTGCAGAGCAGGTAGGGTCTTGCCAATCAGACTATGAGGTAGAAGTTTTCCTGCTAGAACAGGTATGACAGCTCTTATGTATTACTTCAAGGTTGACAGACTGCTATGAACGAGTAGCTTTAGCTTGGTTGTGAGGGCCTGGCACGCATTTGTTGGAATCCCAAACTCTATTTAGTAGATTTGACTACTGCTATCCTGGACATATACTGTCCCAGAACAATGTGGCATGCACTTATGGTAGGGAAAAAGGCATTTAAGGCTCAGGATAAGCTACAGGCTAGCTTCTACTGTCTTATAGCATGCTGTGGTTTGCCAACCAGATCTGCAAGTGACTGTGGTATGATTAATGCCCTAAATCTGTCTTTGCTGCAGGAGATTCTGGGTACGGTTGCAGGACCTGGCTTCTCACCCCATTGCCATTCCCAACATGCTAATCTCTAAATACACAACAATACAATCAGACGCTGGTAGGAACCTAAAAATGTCCCAGAAAATATTTTGTGTATAGAAGGTAAAGACCTCATATAATACTGTGCAGAGTACACAAATATGCACTCACATTTTCACGTGGTAAATTCCACAGCACAATTTATTATGGCATATCATTTTTGCCATCCAACATTTATAATCATTGGTCCAAACCCTCAATTTTTTAAATTTTGTGAACAAACAATAATTCTTAAGCTTTTTGGTTTATGTTCTTTAACGTTATAAACACAAAATAGCACTTATCAAATCAAGGAAAGCTGGATTGTAGCCAATGCGATATTGCAAACATGTAGCACAGTGAGCTGCCCGACACGGCTCGTGTTTCGTCAGCTGCTTCCTCAGGGGCTCTCGATGTGTAGAAATTTTTATTTTTGTAAGATTTTTCTCCAAATCCGCTAGTAGCAAAACGCACAGTGTTTCCTCAGAGTAACCCTGAGAAAACGCTGTGCGTGTTGCTACAAGCGGATTTGGAGAAAAATCTTACGAAAATAAACCCTGAGAAAACGCTGTGCGTGTTGCTACAAGCGGATTTGGACTCAGACGACCTCATTAGCAGTTAGGGACAGGCTGCCACAGACAACAATGATGTTTGATGACAAACAGTCCAG
Organism: Rhinatrema bivittatum; assembly: GCF_901001135.1. Taxonomy (NCBI): domain Eukaryota; kingdom Metazoa; phylum Chordata; class Amphibia; order Gymnophiona; family Rhinatrematidae; genus Rhinatrema; species Rhinatrema bivittatum. The sequence goes on from NC_042621.1 coordinate 188,881,585, forward strand.
AAACATATACATTGGCCATGTGTACGTGCACAAAGTGCTGCAGATAGTCAGTACCCAATAAATATATGTATCAGTGTGCATCTCAGTAAGTGACATGCTGTGTTAGCCTCTGTCACTCTCAGTGTCTGGGGGATGCTCTTGCACTCGTAGGTCCCTCTCTTACCACACCAATGCATACCCCAAAGCAGACAGTGTGTGTGTGTGTGCATTCATTTTGCACACACTGCCTTTGGACACCAGTGATCCAGTGCTTCAACTCTTGAGAAGGGGTGCCTCAGAGAGATGACAGTATGGACTGCTGTATCAATGGGCTCAAACATCGTACTCTTACCTTCCTTCTAGGCCACTCACTGTTTATACCTTTAGTCAGACCTCAAATATGCAATCTAACATTTTGGGATGAGTTGGCATCTGCCTGTAAAGCACATCTTCCACCCCCCGCCCCTGAGGCTACTCCACCTACTACCTGGAGTGGGCCTTATAGTCCAGTAAATTGGGGGTTTGAAGGGTTCCCAGAGCTTCAGCTGCCAGGGAAGCTTTCCAGATTTGGGAGGGGGGTTGTGTGTGTTAAGAAGTTGTCCACTGAATGTGGGGATGCAGGGATGGCAGGAACGCGGAGTGGCAAGGACCCCCTACTGCCACTTAAATGGTTTAGGGAGGAGTTAGTGCCAGCATATAGCAGATACCCAGTGAAAGGTGGTGGTTGTGGGGTTGGTTTGCTTGGCAGGTGCCTGAGGCCTGGCGGCAATCCTATTTGAGGTTCCCTCTTTCCGGGCCCTGGTCTCCTTAGCCTCCTCTCTATAGATCATATCATGGACAGTTGACATAGAGGCTGCCACCCTGTACCCCATCATTTGGCACTCAATCTACCTGCATTCTGCCATATGTAAATTAATAGGTTTACTGTGCATACACAGAGGTGGTGGCACATATCTGCTGTAAAATCTAGGAGACAGGTTTAGCTTAAATAATTTTGGTGCTTCACTTGTCCACTAACCAACCTTTCCATTCATCACCGCTGTTTACTTGCTGACTGCTGGAACAGGATGTCAACTGCTGTGTGACAACTGAGGAAGAGTGAGGGAGTAGTGTCGTGTAGAGAATGCCCACAGGCCAAGAGCAGAGGGCCTAGAAGGCTGCTGCTGTATCTTATTTCTGTTACTTCCTCTTTTTCTGACTGTCTACATTTGTGTATTAAATCTGTTTTATGATTATGTATGTGATATTATGTTAGCTGCTGTGAACTTCTGGTAATTTTTATAAAAATAATTTCAATTTTTCATTACATTGTTAACTCATTTTGGCATGTGAGACAAATTTTCAAAAGCTTATACACATAAAAATGAGTTACATACATAAATTGCCCATTTCTGCTTAAGTAGATTTTTAACTTCCTATAAATAATATGTGCATAAATTCATAATCAGGGCAATTCTCTTTTTTTCATTTATTAATTACTCAATTTCAGACAATGAAATAACAAATATTCATGAATTGCCCTAGTAATCATTCAGGTAAATAACATATTTAAACATTAAATCACAATCATGCTCAAGTCCACATCAAAAGAGGGAGAAATACAAAAAGACAAATGAATCAATAAATTATATTAGAAATCAAGAGACTATTTATTACAATCCAACTACACAACCAATATCCACATTATGAAACTCCGGTCAGGTTCCCTCACTCTTATTCAAAATAAAAGTTTCCAAATGTGATGGATCAAAAAATATAAATGTATTATTTTGGAAGATAATTTAACACTGGAAAATTTAAGAAAAAAAATTGTCCCAAGGACGCCACCTTTTGCTTTAATAGAAGAAATGGTTTCTTTTGAGATTGAGTTGCTCGGGAAACATCTAAGAAAACCTGTAACTTTTGTCCACAAAAGAAAAATTCCTTATTCCTAAAATACTTTTGGAAAATTAGATCCCTATCCTGCTCAGCCTGTTAGAAATCCTTTTTTCAAAACCCATACATTAAAATGACTCCATCCCTTATTATTTGCTAACGAATTTCATACTGTCCTACAATCTCTTATTCTTACAGGTATAGATTATTGTAACGTCCTCTATCTTGGTCTTCATGACAATGCACTTCACTCTTTACAATTAATCCAAAACACGGCTGCCCCCATTCTAACTGGTACCTCTTGAAAAGATCACATAACCCCGATTCCATACTCGCTACATTGGCTTCCGGTTCAAAACAGAATACAATATAAAGTCCTATCCATCATACACAACCTTATTTACAAAGATTCTTCTACCTGGCTTTGTTCACTTCTTTGCATCTTCTAACCTAAGAGGCAGTTACGTTCTCTACATAGAAATCTTTTAGAAATACCATCAGTCCGTTTGGCCAGATTTGATATCACAAGAGTGCGCACCTTTTCAGTTGCGGGCCCCTCGCTCTGAAACTCTATTCCAGATCACCTAAGGCAGATACCATAACACAATGAATTTAAAAAAAACCTAGAGACATATTTGTTCTCAGTGGCCTTTGGATCACTCTCTGTTGCTCGATAGGCAGTTTTTCACAACATTTATTTATTTTATTTATTTATTTAGCATTTTTCTATACCGACTTTCCAATAACAAAATTACTGATCAATTCGGTTTACATTCTAAACAATAACAACAATGACAAGTAAATGTCTTACAATGAACAGGTCGAATTAACTTGGATTAAGATATATGGGGGTAATAACAACATCTGTTATACCTGTATAACTCTTCTTTGACCTTATCAGGCCCCAGACCATGATTATGTTCCTTTTTATTCTTCATTTCAATGTTTTATGATATATCTTTGTATGTTATTTAATTATATATATTAACAGATGTAAACCGTTGTAAAAGCGGTATATAAAACTCTTTAAAATATATATATATATATATATATATATATATATATAAATCAGAAAAAAGGCAATGTGTATACCTAACTAGTGCTTATTCCTTTACATAAAAAATTACCCCCAAATGGAGAATGGAAAAAAGCACTTCAATCTATATTGTTATATAAATACCATACATCAAAATATTTTTGATTATATATAAAAAATAATGTATTATTTCAATTATAAATTTTGTAAAAACATTCTCATATCCAATATTGATTACAATTTTTTAATATGATCCAATTATTACCTTATGTAAAACAATAGTTTAACATATATTTAATAATGAGTACAAAACTAGATACTTCACTGTTCACAGCCCTCACCTCTATGCTGTTACTAAGCTCAAGCTAACCTTCAATAATTGTGTATCTCCTTCTAAACCATGCAATATTAATCACTGTTGATGAACATCATTAGCTAAATAGAGCTCTTCATTAATCATCATATCACCATGATAATTTTATCATCAACATTCAACATTCATTTGGAAATACAATGTAACATTGTGTCCCTCGCTTTATAATTCATAAATTATCATGGGAATATTCAAGATGTAACAAGTGGTTCAATTCCCATCTGTGGTGTTCCTGATTATGTTAAATCCTTTCCCAACAAGGCCCTTGTTTCACCTTCACGGCTTCTTCAGGGGAACTTTTCAAAAGGAACAATCAACATCGAGTAAATCACCCCAAACAATTGATTCTTAGAGATCTGAACTCACTCCCACTTAACACCAAGCAGCGAGTCAGAAAAATCACCGGGTTCAATATTGCCTCATGGCTAAATCAATCAGTTTCAATTGTAAACACAATTCATGTTTCCCAAACCCGTGTGTTCACTGGCAAGACCACTCTCTCCGACTGTATCGGGCTACTTGTAAGATGCTCCTGATATCGCAAACGCTTTACAATAGAGCTATGAGCCACACGTAAACAATGAGTTTGAAGATTACCTCAGAAATGGACAAAAAATTGTTCCAAAAAATTGAAGAATGACGAGGCTCAAAGTTTTCAACTAGCGCTCTTTCCATAAGCCATCCTAGTCAACCGCCAGAATGATTTCTCTTTTAATATACTCCCAAGCGCGTTTCTTTCAGCGTTGTGGTTCATAGCTCTATTGTAGAGCATTTGCGATATCAGGAGCATGTTGTTATAACATTTAGAATTGAAATAATAATTTTTTTTGTATATATAATCAAACATGTTTTGATGTATGGTGTTTATTACAATATAAATTGGGGGTAATTTTTTGCATATATATACAAAACTGCAGAGTATTCCAGTAAGAATCAGCGCAGCAGCACCCCAATTTATTTATATTCAAATTGCAGCTAAATTATAGCATACATGCCAGCATTACCCTGATAAAGCAGGGTACAAATTGATTTTTTATGTTTTGATTGCTAGATGAATTGTCTGAAAAAAAAAAAGTTCCTAGCACTGCTGCTTTAAAATCATTTCTATAGAAAACCGAAACACAGAATGTGATGGCAGATAAAGACTAGCAGGCTCATCTAGTCTACCCATAACCCCTTCCTGTTGCAGTACCACAGAGGCTACTTGCTCTCTGGTTTTATTTTTATTTCCTCTCAAGTAGGGATGTTTTCTGGGATGTTGTTTCATGCCTCATCTTTTTTTTTTTTAACTCACGCCTTTTCATTGTAGCTCAAGGCAAGTTACATTCAGGTATAGTAGGTATTTTCCCTGTTCCCAGAGTGCTCACAATCAAAGTTCACCCTTTCTGTGAAGAAATATTTCCTACTGTTACAATGGAGTGTACCTCTTTAAGCCTGGTTCTAGAACTTCCTTCCCACTAGAAAATGCTATTTCAATCTCTGTCATATACCCTCATTCTCTTCTTCTCTAGGTCCTTGAATCTCAATTCACAGGGATTACAGTGTCCTCTGTGAATCATTTTGGTAGCCCTTTTCTGATTCACTTCTTCTCTTTCTACACCTCTTGATAGGGCCTCCAGAAATGGCACAATATTCCATATGAGGTCTCAGCAATGATTTGAACAGAAGCATTAGCACCTCCTTTCCTCTTTTTGTTACACTCAAGCTCCAAGTTTCTTGCAGTTCTGTAGCTGTGGTAATTTTTTATTCATTTTTCTTTTTCTGCAAAATCATGGGAAACAGCAACTTTTCTCCTCTACCCTCCTTGTTTGCTCCGTTCTGCCACCACTATTCTGTTCAACTCCACAGTTCCTCTGGCTGTTTACTATGTGGCTGCTCCAAAACCTCTCGTGAGAATTAGCACTGGCCACGTGCCTTAAAATAAACAGGCACTCGGCCATAGGAGCTTTGGAACAGCAGCATCATAAAATAGTAAATGAAGCCTGAGGCCAGGGTCTGCAGACCCGGGGGAGGAGGGGGTGAGAAAAGACTGTATTCCTTGGGGGAGGTGCAGGGGAGTTGGTATACTTGGAAGAGAAGGGGACATGGGAGAAAGCAGTAGCAGAGGTCAAGCAGATATATGAATAGAAAGAGGTCAGAACATGGGGAGAGAGGATATGCACGATGAAAGGAAGGAGGAGAGGAAGTGGATTAATGCAGGAAGAGAAAAAAAGAACATTTCAGAGAGAGACAGAGAGAGAGCCTTGATGCTTTTGATGCAAGTGCAACACCGCTCTCTGCTTCAAAGGAGGGGGGTCGGGGGCTGAAAGGAAAGATACATTTGGATTCAGGGGCAACCAACATGAGTCATGACTTTTTTACACTCTGGGGTACTGATGAGCAGACATTAATAAAAAAAAAACCACAGGACTGCTTCTACAGCCAAGTGCATAAGCAAAGCACACGAAGCAGCACTGACTGATACATGGGGGGGTAACCTGCACGGCGCGGCAGATACTACCATGGGACGCTTGCTGAGCAGACTGGCTGGACCATCGGTCCTTTTCTGCCATCATTTCTATGTTCCTATGCGAGAAGGCTGGATAACAGAGGAAAGAAAGAAAAACAAGACAGGAGGGACAAAAAAATCAAAAGGAAAGAAATACTAAAACAAAGAGGAAAAAATGATCCAGACCAGAAAAAAAAGCGGAACATTTTTATTCTTTAAAATAAAATAGGTTTACAAAATGAAACATTTTTTATATAATAGCACTTTTATGCACAGAAATCTTATGCAAAATCACCACTGTTTATTATCATCACAGAATTTAAATGTTTGCCACAGAAATTTCAAATTCCTATGTATAATCTGCTACTGGAAACCGAGGATCTTAATTATATCCACTGTTTCCAATTTTCTGTAGCAGCTCCAAGGTAAATTCTGCTGCAAGAGTTGGAAAGTTTCTGAAATTCTGAGGCAATTATGCGGCACATCTGCATTCATTTGCACATGAAGGATAATTTGTATTTTACTTTATAGTCATTTTCTGACAGTTCTTGTGTGTCAGGTGGGTTTTTTTCTGCATCCCAATCGGTTCTACACATTTTCATAGCACATCTTAGTTGCCCCACTTCTGATCACTTCTTAGTTTCTTCACATGGTGCTTTATTTCTTCCACGTCACCTTTCACTCCACTCTAGTTGCAGATCTTTGTATTTTCCGCAAAAAAAACCAAACCTGACTCCGTTCTGTTCGTGTGACATGTGAAATTGCAGGGCCTCGATAAGCAGCAGAAAGCTTAGTATTAGAAACGCTGTCACTTTTTGTGCACTAGACAAAATGCAATAACTTTTTTTCTGTCTAATTCAAACCCTTGCATAAGAAAAGTGCATTAAGAAAAGGACCACTCAGGTAACCTTTTCTTGTGCCATACTCCCCACCCCTATTTTGTTAATGTGGTGATTTTTTGTTGTTGTTGTTGCAATGTTCTCTGATATCTCTGTAAAATGTTAGGGCCCAAGCACATCTTTAAGTGTGGCCTAACAAGAGCCTTGCACAGTGGTTTTCCTGTAGCATGCTGTGAACGCAGTGAGAAACAGACGTTTTGCTGGGCGTTTGGCTTGGTTATCTTTCTCTTTAACACCTTTACTTTCCTGTTTTCTGAGATAATTTGCATGATAAAAATGTCAGCCTCTGCCTAAAACCATTAATTTGAAAAATGCTCTTCCACTAGCTCCTTTTCTGATCCAAGGATGAAATATACAGTTTTTTTTTAAAAGTCAGGCCTTCCTCCAACAGTATCTTAAACAAGCAAATCTTTTTTTCCACCACATAGGCAGCAGGCAGGGGAGTGAACTGCTCTGGCATGCTGGTAATCATGCAGAAGTGCTAACTTCAGGACTCCCATACTTCATCATACACAGAAAGAGATGAAGAAGCGGTTTTCAGCTTGGAAGATAGTATTATTATTATTATTACTGCATGAAACTCTGTTTCATTGCGGATGTAACACATAATTTGTTTCAGGAAGCTGTGACGCAGGGTGTGGGACGGGTCTTGAGGTTTTGGAAACCTCTGCTTCACGTCGACCTCGTTACTCCGTCTTATTTTATCATTGCAAAGCAGCAGAGAAAGCTGGTGAACAAAACAGGAATGCAGGTCACAAGAGAGATTCTCTTCAGTTTCAACAAGAGGATTTTCCTGGCTTTTACCCTAATCCTCTTGCTTGGAAACTCGGCACAAGGTAAAACTCAAAATCATTTTTCTTCTGTAATCTTCTTTCTATGATATGGCACACGGGACAAGTCAGCCAGTGTTTTACTGAAAGAACTCTTCTGTTTCTAGATTACTTTGAGGCAGAGCTGCTGTATGAAATGTCTAATAAAAATTATTGACTAGCATTTTGCATATTTATTTTATTTATTTGCAAAATGTATGCACTGCCTTAATCCACAGCTCAAGGTGGCTCTCAAAAAACCAACACATTCATAAAATCATTTAAAACTCAAACCACAAAATAACACTGTATGGCTCTTCGTAATAAGATATAAAGGCAAAAATCAGGCAGTTCAAAATAGACTATATCTATAACCGTAGGAAAAACACAACTTTTTGTTTTACAAGTTGATTATTTTCTGCTCCTGGTCTACATAGAAAAATAAGTGACGTTAAAAGCTGATTCTGTAAAACAGTTACTCCACTGACATATTTCATGAAGGGCAGGAGATCAACGTAGAATGCTGTCTCCTTGAACCGAGTGGGAAGTGCAAGTGTCAAAGTGAAACCCATAAAAACAGAGTTATATGACCCATCCTTGAATGGATTTCAAGAATAGTACAAATATGAATGTATAATGCGAAGAAATTTCTGAAAGCAAAGGGGCTAAGCAGACTTCTTACAGCAGATGGAAAGTATGTCCTTATCAACAAAATAATCTACTTTCTGGAAGAGGTTTATTAAGCAAGTTCAGTTGCATTAATTTTAAATTAAACAAGCCACATATTGATAGAGAACCCACTAATTTCAAAATTTTTCATCACGGTTGTGTAAGAAATGAATCAATATTAAAGTTTGATAGGCCTAAGTTGTTCAGAAATTGCAACACACTGTTTCAAGGCAGTTAGAAAGGAAATGTTGATTCATGATGACAAACACATCCTGGCCACCTTCTCAGAAGTGACTTCTCACTTTTCTCATTAGAAAAGTGAGCAGGCCTGACAACAGAGAAGAGAAACAAGACTGGGAGAGCAGGTGGGCAAAGCAAGACATTGAAGGGACACAGAGGACAGAGAGACAGAGAAACTGGAAAGGAAGAGGGAAGAGGGACAAGTGTGAGCGAAGAAGCAGGCTAGAAAGAGAGGGCCCTGAAGGTACAGAGAGAAATGGAAGAGAAAGGGATTCACTGGGAGAGAGATGGACTAGGGAGAGGAAAGAAGACAGAAACATTTTTGGGAGACAACAGGAGACATGGATTAAGAAAGTATGAGAGAGAGAGAGGGGAGCAGCTGAGCAGGTACATGGGGAAGAGATTGGTACAGCTTAGGAGAGTGGGTACAGAGAGACAGTTTGGGGGAAGCATAGACTGGATGAAAGGAAAGGCAGCCTGTGAGGAGATGGGAAGAGACAAACCCACAGACTGGGATTATGAGTAAGAGGACAGAAAACGGGAAACAGAGTGCTGTCGGGAGACAAAGTGGATGAGGAAGAGAAAGATGCTGCTAAACCAAGAAAAAGAGAGAAAGAAGAAGGGATAAAAGAAAACAAGAAAGCAGTAGAGAGCGAGAAGAAATGCTAAAACTCAAGACAAAAGGAAATGTGTGAGCATCTCATGATGCTTAATTTTCTTCTTTAGTAAAAGTAGTAGGTTTGTATATATTAGTCCACTTGAATGCATGGAAATAAAGGTCAACAAAAACTAATGTACTAAGTTTTTACTTGGAAAAACTTAGTACATTTCTTGACTGGCTTCCAGGAGTTACACTTCTTTATCAGATTGAAACAAGGCAAAGGATGATGTTACCTGATTACAGAAGAGAGTCACAGATTACATTAGAGTGCTGGGGTGAGGGAGAGGGGATAATGTATTAGCAGCATGTTAACAAGGTGACAGAGAGACAGCAGAATCATGTCTGGTAGTCAGTTAGAAAGTCCAGGGCTCTGTTAAGTACTTTTATGTTTATTTTGAAGTGTCTGAGCATTATAATTTCAAATACCATATACCTTCTTAGACAGTTCTGAATTTCCCTTTTAGTCTCCTGATGAAAGGACATTCATCTACTGCTCGGGTCCTAAAAAATGTTCCCCCACAGAAGTGCTGCCTTGTAGTTATTTGTGATGTGTTATCTTGTGTCTGTGTAGAAGACAGGCGTTAAAGGCGAGACTAAACCTACATTACCCATCCTTTATATTCAAAATCCAGGAGCAGGGCTTCTGCTCTAGTGTTCTCCTGTTTATGGGTGCCAGTAATTTTTGATCAGATGGCACTGTCCATGTGGAGTTGCAGTATAGCTTTTGCACTGTAGACTTTTACTTCTGCTTCCCATTTTCTCAGGACAATTGCCCAGGTGATCCTGGTGCCTTCCTCTGACCGAAGGCTAGAGGGTAGGTCTCTACAGAGGCTGAGGCTTTCAGGGACACTGCTGTTCCAGCAGGAGGAGCTCCTGAAGTGACAGGTGTCCTCCCCACAGCACAAAAGGCTGGAAACTACAGCAGATTTTGGCCACAGTGCAAACACATTAAGGACATTTTGTCCTTAATGCCAGGGTATATGGTTAGTGATGTAAATTACATGACAGCATTTTACCTTTGTATCCTCTACATAAAACATATCAAAAATAAGAAAAGATAGACCTTTACGTTACCCTTGCTGAAAAACATCATTTGAAATAATGGTTTTTCTTCCTAATTTTATCATAACTACACATCTAATTCTAAAGCCACGATATCATTTTGCAGTCAAAGCACAAGGACCAGCAACTGTGTCTTTCATAAAGTGACATCCCCAATACACAGGAGTCAAATAAAACTCCATAGCATTTTAGCACAAACTTTCCCAGTTGTAGATTTCATACAGGGGGTTTTATTGCTTCTGGAGGACAAGCATTTGTAATACAGAAATTTCATACATGTTTGTGAATTAATTTGATCAGGTGCTCCACCGACCAAGGCAAGATACCAATGGGTGCGATGCAGACCTGACAGCAATTCCGCAAACTGCATTGAGGAAAAAGGACCCTGGCTTGAGTATGTTCAAGGTGGTGCCAACAACATCCTCCCTCCTAGGGCCAATCCTTTCCTGTAAGTAAATCTATTTATTTAAAAATGTATTTAAACATGTTTTAACTGTATAACTAGCAAAAACAAATTTCTAAAGCAGTTAACAAATTAAACATACATAAAAATCAACATAAAAAAATACCATAGTATAAAAAGGCAACACATATAAACAAAAACTAAAAAAAGGCTTCGACTCATCACTACTTGGCACAATGAAAACCAACAGCTTCAGTCAATGTAATCTATCTTAGTCTTCCTGATTCTATTCTGAAAGCCCTGCAAATAGTCCAAAACTCACTGGCTCATATCCTAACTAAAACTAGCCAGTTTGAGCATATTACTCCAATACATTGTGCATGTCATTGGCTTCTCGTTGAGTAGCAAATTAGATTAAAGGTTCTGACTTTAGTCCATTAAAGCTTTGAATGAGCTAGCTACCTCAATATGTCAATCCCATGCATAAGATTTACAGAGAAATTTAAGGTCATCTGGACACTATCTATTAAACCAGTTCACAACTTTGTCCTCTGAGACACATAGCCAGTCAGGTTTTCAGGATATCCATAATAAATATGCATAGAGAGATTTGCATGAACTGTATCCATTATATGCAAATCTCTCTCATGAGAACTGGTTTGAGAATCCCTGTATTAGACATTCCCTCTGTGCGAGCTGTAAGGCTGACAGAATCTCGCGACAGACTGTTTGCTGTGGCTCCCCTGTATTTTGGAACCAATTACCAAATGCCCTTTGCAAGGAGCCTTGTCTGAAGACATTTAGAAAGGCTTTACAAACACATTTATTTGGAGAAGTGTTTAAAGAAATTCTGTAACATCACCTTTAATTTTTTCAGTCTTAGGAGGTACTAAGGGAACTTAGAGATGTCCTGGTAGCTCCGCTGGCTGACCTTTTCAGTGCTTCTTTAGAGTCTGGAGTAGTTCTGGAGAACTGGAAAAGGGCAGATGTGGTTCCTATTCATAAAAGTAGAAGTGAGGAGGATGCTGGGAATTACAGGCCAGTTAGTCTGACCTCTGTGTTGAGAAAACTAATGGCATTGCTGTTAAAACAGAGGACAATTCAATTTTTGGAATCCAATGGATTGCAAGATCCAAGATAAATAAATCTTATCAGATGAATCTGATCGATTTCTTTGATTGTGTGACCGGAGAGCTGAGTCCAGGGAGAGTGCTAGATGTAGTGTACTTGGATTTCAGCAAGGTCTTTGACACAGTTCCGCACAGAAGACATAAATAAATTGTGCACCCTTGGTATGGATCCTACAGTGACAGATTGGGTTAAAAACTAGCTGAGCAGGAGGTGACAAAGGGAAGTGGTAAATGGAGTTTTCTCTGAAAAGGGGGTCATTACTAGCGGCATGCCTCAGGAACTGGTTCCTTGGAATGATTCTTTTCAACGTTTTTGTGAGCAATATAACGGAATGGTTGTTGGGAAAGGTTTGCCTTTTTGCTGATGATACCAAAATCTGTAACAGCCAGGAAGGAATGGAAAATATGAGGAGGGATCTAGTGAAGCTCAAGGAATGGTCTAAGGTTTGAATAAAAAATTCAGAGTAATGCATTTAAGATGCAAAAACCAAAGGAAAAGTTACAGTATTGGAGATGAAATTCTACTAAGCACAAAGGAAGAGCAGGATCTGGGAGTAATTGTATCTGATGAATTAAGGTGGCCAAACAAGTGAATAAAGTGATGGCAAAAACCAGAAAGATACTTGGCTGCATAGGGAGAGGAATGGTCAGCAGAAAAAAGGAGGTGATACTGCCCCTGTATAGGTCCCTGATGAAACCTCACTTGGACTACTGTGTACAATTCTGGAGACCGCACCTTCAAAAGGATATAAACAGGATGGAGTTGGTCCAGAGGGTGGCTATTAAAATGGTCACTGGTTTTTGTTCTAAAGCATATGGGGATAAACTTAAAGATCTAAACATATATATCCTAGAGGAAAGGAGATAAGGGAAATTTAACAGACATATTCAAATATCTCAAAGGTTTCCATACATAGGAGATGAGCATTTTTCAATGAAAAGGAAGCTCTAGAATGAGGGGTCATGAAATGAGGTTAAAAGGGGGTAGACTCAGGAAATATTTCTTTACCGAGAGGGAGGTGGATGTGTGGAACAATCTTCCTTGTTTTATTGGGATCTATCTGTTTGGGATCTGCCAAGTACTTGTATCTTGGATTGGCCACTGTTGGAAACAGGATGCTGGGCTTGATGGACCCTCGGTCTGACCCAGTATGGCATCTTTTTATGTTCTTATCTGTGCCATTATTGTTGGTGTTTTTTTATGAATGTTGTTTGTAAACTTGTTAGATTAGAGAAGAATTGCAGGATAAAAAAAAATTTAAGTACATAAATAATCCCTCAGGGAATAACCATGTCTTAAATTGTTCTAAACTTCAAATAGCTTGATTCTGATCTTATGGCACAAAGTAGGCTGTTCCACAATTGAGAGATTGCTATTGAAAAGGTCTAATCAGTAATTAAACTTGTTTTTTTTCTTAATACTAAATCTTATTTCCAGTTGGCATCCATAAACTGGGTATATTTTCATTTATTTTTGCATCAACAGTTAATATGGATTAATTTAAACAATATTTTATATTTAAAATTGGTTATTAGATGTAATTAATTACAATAAATTAGGATTAACTTTAATCTCTGAGCCAGTCTGCTTTGAAGTTTCATTCCAGATACTGCTAATCCAGCAGCAGAAAATGAGTAGTGAGCCCTCCTTACATTGCATGATATTCCTGCTTATTTCATGTGGCCAGAGACAGAGGTGACTACAAAAGAGGACCAGAATATACTTTCATTTTGTGGTCACTGAAATCTAGCAGGAGGGTTGAAATTTGCTAAGTATAGGGAAAGGAGGGTTTTTTTCCCTGGAATCAACTGTGAGATGGGTTCAGCTGTTCCGTGTGGCATAGGCAACCCATGGGAGTAACACATTCAGACCCCAAGGAGCACAAGGTGATATCAAGAAGCCAAGTTCAAGAAAAGGCCACTCACTAAGCTTCTGCAGTTAGGGACCGGACAGTGCTCATGCACAGCCAAAAGAGTACAAAAAAAAGTGTTTCATAGCAATGCTCTGTTCATTTTTCTCAGACCTCCCACAGTTGTGGTCTTCATGTTTTCTTCTCTTGAGTGTGTTCATTGAGCTGGAGGACATTGATGTGACTCTCGGTGTGGAAAGTCTGAGATGCAACTAAAAATAATATGACAACTCTTTAAAAGGATTTGAATTTTTAAATACCAAATGTCTATACAGGGAAAATGTTCAAAACTGTGCGGGCAGATTCAAAGCAGCTTCAGATTTCGTACCAATAAACCCATGGAAAGTTACGTGTGTACCTTCCTTTTGAAAACTGCCCAAGAAAAAATCCCCCCCAGAAATTTGTGACTTCTTTTTCTGCAGCCAAATCAATGCACAAAGTTTTGAAAATGCAAAATTAGGCTCATTGTTGCCTGCCCCAGCTTAACTCCACCCTGGGGACGCCTCCACAGAAGTGCAGGTGGTGATACAATGCACGTATGCTTATACACGCTTACAGGCTGGGCAAGCTTCAAATAGCCCTTTTGCCCAGGTAAGTAACACCATGGTAAATAGGAAGAATAATTTTCTAAGGCATCTCCATGAGTGAAACAGTGTGTGACTCCCAATAATGTCGTTTTACATAATTCCCCACCTATGCGGTTAAACTTATGCACATAAGTCATCTTGGTGAATAGGTTTACCCTGACTGAGCAGAGGCATTGCCCAAGGGCTAAACTAGGGAGGACTTATGACATGTACACATGCTTTTCAATTTTTCAAACATGCTTAGAAATGTTCACAGCAAATCTGTGTGTTCATTTTAGCAGGTGTAACTTGTGCGGGGTAGATTTGGTGGGATAACTTTCAAAGTGTACTTTTACTTTGTAAATCTACTTTGAAAACTAGTGTAACCTCTGCATGTTTGCCAGCTAATTAAAGCACAATGTTTCAAATTTACCCCAGGATGGGTATTTTTAGCACAATATATAAAAATAAAGAGAAATGAAAATTTTATGCATGAAATGTGAATATTTCTTGTACCCTTCAGGATGAAAAACTTTCAGGAAGAGCCTGAGAGCTCTCTTTTCAGTGAAGAAGAATCAGGATCCGGCACAGAAGTCACATCTGGGGCAGAACCGGAACCTGGATCAGGAACTGAAAATGATGTTGATTATTATGATTTTATCGTAAATCGCAAACCTGGCAATTGGATCTGAACGAACAAGGAGAAAATTTCATCCTGTTAGGAAAGGGAAGCTTTATTTCTGCCATGAAGGTTTATTCTGCTACTTTTTGGAAACCCTCATTATGACTGATCTTAGGACAAAATAAAAAAAAAAAAATTACACACACACCATACACCATTCAAAAGATGGTTTATAATTCAAGTCTGTTGTGCTTCTTTTTCTTAATACAAATCTGTACTTGATACCAGCTCAGATTTGTATGCCCACATCTTCTGTGACTTTTTAGTAGGGGTTATTAAATTGTTCCATATTTTTTAGGACAACTTCATATAGTTTTAGACAGCTTCAAGTTCAAATCTGGAGTAGAACTTGGTCCTGGAAAAATGAAGCCAGCTGATAACCCTGCTTTTTAAAAATGTACTGTATATAGCCTGGCATATTAAAGCATCTAAAACAAGGTGTATCTCTGAGTTCCTGGAGTAAAAGAGATTTCAAAATGCAGAATAGTTCTACAGGAACAAATAAAATGAAGAAGAAATAGAAACAAATGAGTAATTTCTATTTAGGAAGTCAAAGAAACACAGGTCATACAAAATTTTATAACTTTAAAATTTTGCCGTATTTCAAAGCTCCATGTGACAAGTAGTAATTTGCACGCTGTATCAATTCATTGTTACTATTAAGCTGTGAAATGATTTCAAAATGATTCACATGTATTCACCAATAGGAGTAGTTGTGCACACAAACCCTTCTGTTTCTGTATTAGCTATTCAAGCATTCAGTTCTGGTTTAGTTAATCTTGCTTTACTTCTGTTCCATTAATAATGTGGAATTATTCCAGGATCAAATGTGGAATAGTTGACTCCAGAACTCCATCTGCATGCATTTAATTCAGCTTTAACTACTTCTGGAATAACTAATCCAGGAGTAAAATTGTCTCTATGAGTAAGATGATTTGCTCCATCATTAACGTGGAACTCACACTCTGATCCCTTTCTCATGTGAATACAAGCAGCAGTGAGTCTAGAGCAACAGTATAGAAGAGTCATGTATGACCTAATACTTTTGAAATCTGATTTGTTAAGATTGACTGCACCATCACAAACAGCATTAGACTTACTGCAAAAAGTAAATCCAAGCCCATTCCTCATGTGATCATTGTTGCTTTCCATAGGGCCGCAAAGAAGCAGCTAAAATTATTTCCAAATACAAGTTTTGCATTTTCAAAACTAGAAGCATAGTTTTGAAGGGGAAAAATAGCCTCAGAAAAAGCAAGTGCAAATCTCTTGGGTGCTTTTTCCCTAGACCAATATTTCCCCAACCCTTTCCTGTCGGGTTTTCAGGATATCCGTAATGAGGATGCATAAGATAGATTTGCATACAGTGGACACTCCATGTAGGCATATATATCTCCTGCATATTCATTGTGGTAATCCTGAAACTCAACTGGATAGGTAAACCCCCAGGAGAGGTTTGGGAAGCACTGCCCTAGTCAGTTTTCAAAGGGAAAGTAGTGTACCCCCATTCTTTTCTTTTGAGAACTGGTGCAAAATCCACAGAGACTTTTCAACTGTTCGTAGACATTTGAAAATTGCTCCTATAATATTTAGTTGATAGCAAATGACTATTTTCCTTGTAGTGTGTACTTCTGGAATATTGTACTGCTTACAAAGGGCATCAATGTCTCTTATCTTTCCAGGATCAGGGTATCCTTGGATAGTTATTTGCAAAATATGTTCATATGCACTTTGTGAAATGGATACAGTTAAATCTAAAAAGGTAATATTAATCTGTGAAACCTTCAGTACCATGCACAATTATATGTTTCATCAGTTAAATTAAGAAAATATGACAAAATATCCACAGCATAAAATAAAACAAATTATTTTTGATAAATGAGATAAAGCTAAATGACAAATATAATGTTTGAGACCTGTGTTTATTCATATGCTAACAGCCTGATTAAATCTGAACTCATTTCTTCTTTTTATGCTTCTTGTTAGTAGATGGATTTTCCAGATGTTGTATGTGCTCTATTAAAATCAATCAAAATGGAACTAATAACGCATTTGTTCCCTTTATTAAATACTGTGGTTCATGCTCCGAGTTAGAAAAGAAGTACATGGATCATTTCTAAGAGTCACCCTCAAACTTAACATCTGAAATGAGTACCCTAATTCAGGGGTGGCCAACTCCAGTCCTCAAGAGCCACAAGCAGGCCTAGTTTTCAGGATATCCACAATGAATATGCAGAAGATATATTTGCATGCTGTGGAAGCAGTGCATGCATATCTATTTCATACATAATCATTGTGGATATCCTGAAAACCAGATCTGACTATGGCTCTTGTAGACCAGAATTGGCCACCCCTGCCTTAGTTTATAAAAGGAATAGAGAAGACTCCATTTAATAAGAAGAAGTTCCACCCAGAAGAACTAAAGAAACCTACTTTCCAAGAGGCATGTGCTTCACACGTATGCATAGATCTAGAAAAAAAACAAACTCGTCAGAGTCCTCATGTCCCCATTGATATGTCCTGAAAATCTGGTGTGGATAGGACATCAAACAAATAATTTATTTGGTACAAACACACCCACACACGCAAAGCAATCTCATATGTCTTCTTTCCTTCGGAAAGTAGACTAAAAAGCCATACCTGCTCCTTTTGTTGTAGTATTTCAAAAGTACACTAACATCTTATAATATTCATCTTGTACATGGAGAGAGTACTTTTCAAAACCATTTCCATGGTAAAATAGTGCTTTACCCATGGAAAAAGGATTTTAGAAAATTGTTCTTCCTATATGTGGGTAAAGTATGCCTGCAGTGCCACTACACACATTGTGAAGAGGCATTCCTGGGGGTAGAGTTTGCACTTACTTCTGAATTTTCAAAAGTAAGAGCATAAGTTTTCTCTGAAAAAATAACCACACAACTTAGCAGGTGCAAATTCATGCTGGTAGATTTTCTGGGAGAACATTTAAAGTGAAAGTGTATGCATACTTGCAATTTGAAAATTGTTCAGTCCACAAATAAAACTATTTGTGTACTTTGCATCAATGCAGGCATTTACAAAATTACCCACAAGGGATATGCATGAGGGATATCTTGAGTATCCTCTGCCTACTGCATGCTCGAGTTTAGATTAGTCTGGTGCCTATTTTGCCTATACATGAAAAGTTCCAGGTATACATTTTTCTTTGTTTTGCCAGCTGTTTGGGGTTTTTTTTCAAGATCAGACAGACATAAGTAAATACATACCTGCTCTGATCTTAGTCAAATGTTTCATATCACACATGTCAAAATTAAAACCTTACTGGTAAGTCAACGTTCAAAGGATTTGTCTGGGTAACTTTTGAAATTTGAATATGTTTCTCCACTGTCCGGCTATATTTAATCTGGGTAATCCAAGTTTGCTTATCTGTAAACAGGGTTCTCCATAGACGGCAGGTTGAATTAGCCATTACATATGTATGACCTCATTCAACAGCACCGACAGAGACCTAGCTTTCAGAGCTCAGTAAAAACTTTACTGAGCATGTGTGGGAATGACTTCATGCCTCGTGAGCCCCTTAGTCTCTTCCAGAGCTTAAACATTCACGAGGTAACCGACTCTGGGCAGGTAAGAAGTACAGCTACTTTTGTCATGATAGATTATACTTTCAGTTTCCCTGAGAAGGGAAGAAACCAAAGATCAGAAAACGGGTCTTGCAGATGACCAAAATAGAGGGATGATTAGGTCTACCCTAATGTTAAATTTTATTTTGGGGTTTTACAGTTAGCAATGTGTGCACATGCCAGCTTATTCTTGGCTGGAGACATGACTGGGTGCAAATTGAGGAAGAAATTCTAAAAGTGGTGGGCTTAAAAATCATAAACAATACACTTATTATAATCTTAAGAAAGAAGAAAGCTTAGCTTTGACATCCTTGGCACGTGACCCTCACATTGTCATAAAACCTGCAGATAAGGGTGGGGGAATTGTCCTTATGAACAGCCTAGATTACCTGACTGAAAGTAGGCATCAATTAAATATTTCATTTTATAGACCCTTATCCCATGATCCTACGAAGGAATTACAAACTGAGATTAAAGACCTGGTACAAGAAGTGGTTGATCTTAAATATATCACACTGCGAGAATCACAATTTTTGACTGTAGAACATTCAATAATTCTGATGTTTTATATAGTAGCTAAGATCCATAAGACCCTCAACAACCCACCGGGGCGCCCCATCGTTTCGGGGATAGGATCAGTTTTGGAACCTCTCTCAAAATTTGTAGATGTGTTCCTTAAACCATTTGTTCCACTTAGTAAATCTATGTAAGGGATTCGTCCCACCTTATAACGATTTTGGACAATAATGACCCTCTGGATGGACCATGTTTCCTGGTGACATTAGATAACACCTTACTATATACCAACATACCGCAGGAGGAAGCTTTGGTGGTAATTGAACACACTTTAGATTCACGAACAGCCAATACACGGGTCCCTACAAGGTTTTTAGTTGAACTAGCTAGGTTAGCCCTTGCCCCTAACTATTTCATGTTTCAACAGGATTTTTTTCAACAAGTTAAAGGCATGGTGATGGGGCAACTATGGCCCCCAGCCTTGCCTGTTTATATGTAGCGGATTTTGAGGAGTGTCACATATACACTTCGGGATGGAAAGTTTTCATACATCATTGGCTGAGATACATCGATGATATCTTTTTAGTTTGGTCAGACACAGATGTCCAATTCTTCATGTTCATTGATTGGCTGAACCTATGCAATTCCAATTTACAGTTTAATTTTGTGATTCACCCCAATCAGACTGCATTTCTAGATGTTCTCATTACATACCAGGATAAACAATTTTACATATCAATATATCATAAGGACACAGACCGAAACTGTTAGCTTCGTGGACCCTTGGGCCGATCGGAACCGAAGGATGGAATGCTGTGAGGGTTCGCAGCAGTGGCCCCGACTGGGAGGCGGCAGAGGCGGACTCGAGGACGGCTGGTGGAGGAAAACCACGGAAGGCCCTATGCGACCAAGGACCCAGAAGGGAGATGAAGAGATGGTGGGACTGGCCTGGTGGTAGAAGGTCTTCGCCCTGGAAGCCGGTACTCCCCCGAGAGGAGCTCGTAAGAGTCCGGCCGCTGGGACTTAGGAGATTCACCCTGGAAGCCGGTGTCCCCCCAGGAGGAGCCCGTAGGGACCCGGCCGCTGGGACTTAGGTGTATCCTCGGAGACGGAGTCCTGAAGAAGTCCAAGGTCGAGAGCCGGAGGGTCGTTGCTTACCAGGCCAAGTCGTACACCATAGAATCACCGCTTGCCGAACCGGGGTCAGGAACCAGAGAAACACCAAAGCCAATCCAAGTCAAGAGCCAGAGAATCACTGAAAACCAATCCGCGTCAGGAACCAGAGAATCACCAGAGCCAGTCCGAGTCAGGAGCCAGAGAAACCAGAAGAAAAGCAGGAACACCGCAACTAGAAGCAGGACAACCCTGGGAACCTCGTTGCAAGGCGATGGGTCTTGTAACTGCAGGGCTTAAGTAGCCCTGCAGTGTCTGACGTCAGCCGGAGGAGGAACCAGACTTTCCCGCGCTGGCCCCTTTAAATTTGGGGCTGAGACGCGCGCGCGCGTCTAGGGGGCGGAGCCAACCGCAGAGGGACGCCGGCTGCTCCGACGGAGCGAAAACGCGGCGGCAGAGGAGCCTGCAGGCCCGGGTGAGGTAGGCAGACGTCGGGCCTGCAGTGGCAGAGGTCCCCGGAGGCCCGGGGAAGGCGGGCTGGAGCCGGGACCGCGACGGGGTAGGTGGCGATCCCGGGGCCGACCCGGGATCGCAACAGAAACACATTATTAGCCTATGATAGCTTCCATCCTCAACATCTCAAAAATAATATCCCCACAGGTCCGTTTTTAAGACTGGGGGGGATTTATTGTTTTTACACCAACCGTGAGATGTGAGTCCCTCTGTTAATTGCATTTTACCATTTTCAACTGTGAGTAATACTATCTCTCAGATCATTCATAAGCATTGGACAGCTCTAGCCCTTGAAGAGCACTTACAGAGTGGCCTCAGATTCACTTTTCGTAGAGGCAAAAATATACGGAACAGATTGGTACATTCTACATATTCCACTTCCAATACAGTGCCCAATACAGGAATACATAGACCATGTGGTCATTGTTTGGTATGTGAACACACCTCTACGGTCACTGAATTTATACACCCGACTACCAATAAAAGCTATAAACTGTATGCCGATATGGATTGTGAATCAATTGGGGTGGTATATGTGATTAATTGTCCATGCAAAAAATTGTATAGGTAAAACATCTCGTAAGATCAAAACTCGTATCATAGAGCACAAGTATCAAAACAGGCAAAGAAAAAGCTCCCTTAGTGCCTCATTGGACTCAATTGTCCCACACATTATCAGATTTAAAGTTTATTGTCATCGAGGTGGTCACTCCTCCGATGAGAGGTGGCGATCTCTCGGCTATTCTAATTAAACAGGAACAAAAATGGATTTATACCCTCGACACTGTTTCCCCACAGGGTTTAAATGCCGCACTTGAATGGAGTTATTTCATTTAACATTCTTGACGTCATCAGCTGTTGCTGCAGTATGATTGGCTAACGTGTACCCGGCGGCCTCCGGGACAGGTATTCGCGCCAAAACAATAGGGTTTAAAACTCCTGCGCTGATGTGGTTCCGATGCACTCCCAAATACTTGTAAGACTGACTTTGAAACAGGTATGTTTTTTACAAATCTATAAATGCATACTATTTGGCAGTGTTCTGCTTCAGTCCCAATAGCATATTTGGTCTATTTGTATTCTCTCTTGCATTACAGATGGTTGTATGTTAAAATTCCCCCCCCCCCCCCCCCACCGAGGCAGCCGGACTGGCGAAACACAGTCCATGTTGGGGGAATTGTTGTATGACATTCTGTTGAATTAAGAGGAGCAGCCACTTTGAAAATAAAGATTATATGTGAATTGAGAACAAAAAGGATTTGTTTGCACTTTTACTTTATATACTAGATTTGTTGATTGCAATTATCGCTCCAATGTATGACTGGAAGAAATTCTAAAGCCATTTACACTTTTGGATATGTTATACCAGAATTTGTCTGGAAGGGTTGCATTAAATTTTATATTAAAGTCAATTCGGTTTGTTTGGCAGAAGGTACATAAGTTAATTAAACTTTTACCAGGGAGATCTCAAGAAGCCTCAATATGGAATAACCCAGAGTTGGGGGATTAAAAAAAAATTATTTTGGGACCAATGGGAGACAAAGAGAATAAAAAAAAGTTAAGCAAGTGCTGTCCAGATTGTGGCCTCCCTTTGGTTTGGACTATGAATTACCCCTATGCTTGGGATGGGGAGTACCACATGAGAAATTATATTTACGAATATGATTTATCTATGGGTTTGTAGCCTGAGTGGGGGATGAGACAAGATCCTGGTCACCCTGATACTACAATTCTGTACACTTCCCAAACAATCTCTCACTTTTGGTGCCACAGACCAGATAAAATCATCACACCAGAATAAAACAGTAGTTAACCTTTTTACTAATATTATGTAAATAGACAGTAAATGCAACCAGAAATTAAATAAAAAAATTACAGTAGTGAAGTACAATATAAACTTGCAGTTTTCTTATTATAAATCAAGCAATGCAAAAATAATACTGGTTATGGCCTGTTAGCTGGGGCAACCAACATCTCATATGGATAGTAAAAAAAAATAAGGAATGCTAATAGATAAAGGCTGTGAGGGGAAAACAGTGAAGCACACAACTTTAAAAAATTGTCTTTATTCCTGAGTATTCCAAAAAAAAAAAAAGGGTGCACCCTGTCCCAAACACAAAATTATGTGGAAAAAAAACAATCAAGAAAATGAAGAAGTCCCTCTTGATGGTGGAGTTGGCTAGATGCCAAACCAAATAAATAAGCACTGCAGTGTGTGGAAGGTCTCTCTCCTGGGGAGTTTCCCCAAATGGTTTACTTGGTACTAACCAGAAAGCTGGCCTGATTTCAGTCTCTTACAGAAAGCCCACAGTTCATCAGCTTTTTTTTCTCAGTGCTATTTCATGTGATTGACCCTGCCAGTTAGGGTTTATGCTTGACTTCAGCCAAAAGGCTAAAGCAGTTAAGATGAGATACTGAATTTGTGACAAAAGGCAAGGAAATAAACCTTCTCCCTCCTCTGCTAAGATACACTCTGTGCAAAGTTTAGATTACTTAATTTAGGAGGATGATCCAGCCATGTGCTCCTAGGCCTGGCTATCTCTAGAAAGGAAGTGTCTCAGTTTCTCAGCTCCTAGCTCTTCTGGGACATGTTGTCCATGTTGGGATTTTACATGTAGCTTGGCTATGAAGCAAGAACAGCGGTCTGTTGCTCTATTTCCGCAGAGCACAGATTCTGTCTCTCCTTCTCAATAATTAACTCTTTAGGAAAAGAACTGATTGCAGGGCTGCGAGATACACTCCTTTCTTTCTGGTTCCTGGCTCCAACTCTTGGCCATCCCACCCCTCAAACACAGCAAGAGCCAGCCAATTTGTGCCTGTTCTTCCTTAAATGGTATCCCGGCATTCCTTTGGGTTCCTCCTCTGCTGGCTATGTAATGCTGTTTTCTGGGTAGGCTAAACAGTATAGTCCTTTTCCCAACTTGTTAACACTGTGAGTGCTGGATGCTGGTTATTGTTGAACATTTGTCTCACGGGATGTATTTTTATATTTGTTCACCTTGGTTGAGGAAGCTTGCAGTCTCTGCAGGGTTGAAAAACCCTTTTTGGAAGGTCCAAAACACATCATTCAGATACAGAAGTAGCTCAGTCCACATTGTAAGGATCCAACACATGATAAGCTCATGGGGGCAGGAATCTTGTTTATAGTAGCTTGCTACATATTCAACTAAGACATTGCCTTGGGGACAGAAGACAAGAGGGACTTGTATCTTGGTCTAAGATGTGTTGCGTTCGTGCCTGCTTTCGCCCTCGCTCCATCCTCTCTACCTGTGTGGTGACTCCCTCCGTACCTGATGGACGGCTTGATGCCGTGGCATCTCCATGCCTCTTCTCCCGGCGTCTCCGGGCCGGCTCGACGCTGCAGATCCGCTATGTTCCTGATGACATAGGGCGCGCGCGCTCCAAAGTATGTACCAGCAAGGGCGAGAACCTCAGGGGCATCCCCCTGTATTGACGTCATCCGCTTCCAACATAAAAGGTCTTTACTTTTGCTAACAGATTGAGTTAGCAAGGACTCCGATTGGACTAGCTTCGGCTATCCAAGACTACTTTGCACCCAAAAGATTGCTTGCGGGATTTCCTTCGGACCCACTTCACTCTTGCAACATTGCCTCTCCGGACCTACCAGGGGTACCCGCTCCTCAGGGGCCTCATTTTCTTTCTCTATTTCAGATTACAGAAAGAAACCGGTACTCGCTCCTCGAGGGCCCATGTTCCTAAACTCTCTGAAGACTCTCCATTGCCTGGAAACGATCGCAAGAGACGGACATTGTGAGTGATTATTTCAGACTACAGATAGGAACTAGTACTTGCTCCTCGAGGGCCTATGTTCCTGAATACTCTGAAGGTTCTCCTTGTCCAGAAGCTATTGCATGAACAGACATTTGTGAGTTACTATTTCAGAAGGTATATAGGAACCGGCACTCGCTCCTCAAGGGCCTATGTTCCTGAACACTCTGAAGATTCTCTATTGACTAGCAGCTATTCTAGATACAGATTATTGTGAGATGCCACCGCTCTCTCAGAGCTTTCCCTGGAACCAGGTATTCGCTCCTCGAGGGCCTAACCCTTTCCAGCTACTGAGCCATCTCAATAAAAGAACTATCTGTGTCTGTCTCCATACTCCAGCCTAGCCGGTGGTCCCTCTCAGGACTCCCTCCTGGGGGTGCTATCATCTGCCATCGGCCCAAGGATTCACCTATCTACTTTCTGTCCAGCTGAGCATCATCTCTAGTACTCTGCTGGTACAGATTGCCAACTCTGCAGTCTACATCATAACATATTGCCATTCCTTAGTAAACCCATAGAAGGCAGTTCACTACAGATTGCTACTCCTCCCCTTTGGGGGGGGGGAGATTCTATCAGACTGCTATTCTCATCTGCTAGCTCCTCCCATCCGCATAGCAAATCCCAACAGATTGCTAACCAGCTAGCAGATCCCATAACAAGATGATCCTAGATGAATATCTGAGGGAATGGGAGTTATAGCCTAGAGCAACTTTTAGGGTATATGGTATGCTTATTGGGGAAGGTAAGTGGATTTTGTCAGTAGTGCATGAGAAAAAGATCTGGAGATTAAATTTGAGGACAACCTGTGGCAAGAGATGTTATACCTATGAAAGGATTACTTAAGAGATAGTGACTCCAGGCTGATATCTTTTAAAATAATTCATAAGGTGCATCTAACACCCTCCAGGAGTTGCAAATTTAATGTAGCACTATCTAATAAGTGTTAGATAGAAGGCATCTACAAACATATGTTGTAGTTTTGTCTACCAACCTTATAGTTTTGGCAAAAAGTGTTATATTTTATCTCATTAAATGTCTCATATATCAGAACTGACTGTGTTAGAAATAGCATTTAAAACCTTAATCATTTGGGAATATCTGAGGAGATGGTGCTATATAGTTATTCTGTTAGTGCAAAGAATTGAGACATTAGAAACTGACTGAGAATGGGTTGATCGTTTTAAAGAATGCTATCATTTGGCTTCCTCTGCACCCTTTTAGGGAGCATGGAGCCCGTTCCAACCTCCAAACAATTTTGTGGACTGCTACAGGCTTCTGATTAATTTTTACATTTAATTAAATTCCATATTGTATTTACTGTAATAACTAATATTCAATCCAAAATCTTTTGCAATGTATAAAACATTATTTTATGTATTTATTTAGATGTTTTATATACCGTCATTCCATGTGAGAATCACTAGTTCATAACGGTTTACAGTTAATATTAAATGAAAAATGGTTTCCAGGCTTTGAACTCCACTGCTCTCCTTACTGCCTGCCTCTTACAGCTAAGCCCCCTCTCCACCATGGCCCCTTCCCAACTGCCTTCCCATAGTCTCCTCCTCTGGTTCTCTCCCTCCTGCCCTCCCCGCATGACCTCCTGCCCTTTCTCTCCTGCAGCCACATTTTTGGTTCTCTTTCTCTTGTCCACCCCCCCCCCCCATGATCCCTCCCTGGGTGCTCACCCTCCTGTCTTCTCCCCTTCCCAATTGTCTTCCCTCCTGCCCTCCTTTCCCCCATCCATGGACCCTTCCCCAATTCCTTCCCTTCTATCCTCTACTTCTTGTGGCCTAATCCCTAGTCCTCCCCCCTTAAAGCCCATTCCTGAGTGTTTTTCCTACTGTGCTTCATCCCTCCTGCCCTTCCTCCAAAGCCCCTTTCTGTGCTGCACCTCATGGCTTCTTCCTGAGTGCCTTCCCTCCTGTTCTTTTCCCCTTGCAGACCCTTACCTGATCCTCTCCCTCCTACCGTCCCATCCCAAGTGATTTCCCACCTGCCCTCCTCTCTTTTAAGGTCCTCTATGAGCGCTTTTGCTCCTGTACTCTCCCTCTTGCCTTCTCTTCCCTGTCTCCTCCTTCTTCACCCCTTCCCTCCTGCCCCACCCCTTAACATGGCCATGCAGTGCATCTTTTCTCCTTCACTGTCAGGACAGGAAGACAGCCAGAATACATGTGCAGTGGGCAGAAATGCACCCCAGGGTCATCACATTGCTTGTTGCTGCTTCTTTTCATGTGGAGCAGTGGTTCTTGAAAGTGCTGGTGGCAGTGCATTTCCCCTCCTCCTCCCAGTGCGGCTTTAGGTTCTGGCCTTAGGGCTTGGACTAGTTCCTGGAGGAAAAATCCATGAACCTCTATTAGCCATGGAGATTTGAGGAAGCCATTGCTTATCCCGATTATGAGCAAAGGTCACAGTGAGCGATCCAGGCTTTGAACTCCACAGCCCCAGCTTCCAGAGGCCCCACACCCTTTGCAGTAGAAGAGGACTGGAAGGCTCATCTGCATACCCAAGTGGAACTCGGCACCATGGCAGCTTCAGGTGCTGTTCCAAAAGGAAAAAGTGGAGTAGAATCCCACACTCAATGAATTATTTGAGAAATCAGCAGAGTGTGGAGTTAATAAAGGTCCTTACAAAGGTCTAGTAATGTACAGTACTTTATTCAAAGGAGAACTCATCTAGTCTGAATATTCTCAATTAACAATCTTTAAAAATGTCCCTCGATACGGACCCCATGTTTCACCCAAAGGCTGTGTCAGGAGGGACAACGGCAGAAATGTCAAATGCTTTTCTTGTATCAAATGTCAACATAGGAGGAGTTTAAATCAACCAAAAGAGTCCTCACCCATTCACAGAAAATAATTTCAAAAATGCAATTTATTCATGAAAACACATAAAATAGATCCTATCTAGACAATGATTCCTAAACTAACACATTCATCCATCCATACCACAAACATATCACAGTTCCCATCAACCCCTTTTATAAAAACAACAAATATATCATATAAAAATCCCAGCACCAATGTGTAACACTGATTGTTAATATAATGTCACATATAACTTACAATCTTTTATTCTTTTAATTTAAATAGCATTTCATAATATCTCACAATGAATGCTGCAGTAAAACCACTGTGTGTGTTGGAACCAGATATTCTCACGTTTCCGTATTACACACTATACTTTTCTCAGCAAACCGGTGACAACGTCCATTGGACGGCTCCGCGCGTATCTACTAAAATCCAGCGTACTTTTGTTTGAGCCTGATGCGCCTACAAAAGTACGCGAGGGCACCCTGTATGAAAATCTACCCCTAAGCATGCTGACTGAGCCTTAGAATGCAAGCTCCATGCTGAAGACATGGATGGTGCTTTAGTTGGCTCTGGGTCTGTGCAAAATAAATGGTTTAGCATCATGGGAATCTTCTAAGCCATGAAGGATCATGGGACCTGCACCAATGAGGCTACAACCCAACTCGGTATCAAAGAAGGGCCTGCTTCAGCAGAGGCATGCACCAACAGCAGTAATCTTTTCTTTGGTGCTGAGCAGGATGGTCCCAAAGATGGTCCTCCGCCCTGTTTGGGTGCTTTTCTTAGCACCTCATCTGGCGCCACAGGCTTCTGCACTCCACTCAACCCCTGATCTGAAGCAGCTCTGGAGGCTGGTTCCATAGGGGGAGACTTTATGCACGTATAGGACCATGAGCTGCAAGCTTCCCACCTCAGCTTCTTGTGCCAAGAGTCTGACGTTGCTTCACTCGTCAATGATGAGCAGCTATGCTGCCAAGCCTCACACCAAATTTATGGTTTCTTACCCGCCAGCGTCTTCCTTAGGGCCTCCATCTTCCAGGCGCAGTATGCTGCACCCTGGGGGACATCCGACCTCCATTGCAGCAGTTGGAAGAGTCATGGTCTGGATCCAAGCAGCAAAAGCAGATCAAGTTCATCTCCGTGAAGGACATCTGTCACCCGCAGATGCAGACCTTGATCCCACTTACTGCAGGCTTCTTGGCCTTGAGTTTCTCCATCTTCTTCTCCATCTTCTTATGATTTTTAATTTTTTTACTTAAAAATTCTGTTTGAGGGGCTGCTGAGGCAGTGGCAGAAAATTAGAAAGCAAAGAGGCAGATAGATGCACTGGGCCCAAAAAATTGAAAATTTTAAGGGAGAGACTGGGACATGTCCATGTGGTAACTCACACAAAGAAGGACCGAGGGGCTCATAAGACACTGTGTGCGTGTAGCAACTCCCATGTGTTCTCAGTAAAGTCTGGGTCTATGTCAGTGCTGCAGGATGAGGTTACCATACATAATGGCTAATTCTTGTAGAACTCATTATCCATACAAAATTTAGTTGGATAAAAAGAGACAGTGATGAAAGAATTCTGGCGGCTTGGTTACATTTTAGACAGTGACCGTTGAATTTCAGCATTAACCAGCTAAATTTAACTGCATAAATCTCGTAAAAAAATCTGTTCTAAAGATGCCCAGATAACTTTCCTACTCACTGACCCATTGAATATTAGTCTCTGTAATTTTTTTAATTCTCTGAACTGCACCTCTGCAAGTCCTCTGAAGCGCCAATAGCAGCCATGTTAGAAAAAGAGCAAACCAGGACCTCATACTCACTGGATCTGATTAGTCCATATTGGCTACAATATGACAAATGACATCACACATACTGGCTGGAGTACTAAGATTTAAGGGTGTGTTTAACTTAATTGTGGCATTCTTGCTAACATGGCTGTCTGCTGCCAGTTGGTCTGCTCTAAAAGCAGGCTAAGTAATTAGCATAAATGAAAATTATTGGTCTGTCAGAGATGCTGTTTTGTGCCAGTTTCAAAACAGTTTTGGAAGGAGATTCTTTCTCTCCCTCTCTCTTGGCATCATTTTGTGGGGAAATAGCAATAGTATCATTACCATACAGAGCTGTTTCTAAAACAAACCACAGAGTAGATCTTTTTACTTCATTCTTTTTGGTGAGGCCAAGACACATTAGCTACACAGGCCAGCTACTTTACTATGGCATCAGAAAGGGAAATCTAGGGGAAATATATTGTTTTGCAGGCAGAGTAGCATTTTATAGTACCTCTTCTTTTTATGAATTGAACCAGGTTTTAAATTATCTGCTATGCACGTTTGCATTTTTGACCCTGGATGTTTGGTAGACAAAGTACATCATTTGTTAAGGAAACAAAAGTGCCTGTAGCACTTGATTTAAAACTGAATCAGAGTACGAAAGAATCAGACAATGCTTCTATTAATACCTGTGAGGCTTTATCTTCTTAAAATAGCAGTAACAGAGTGGAATTAAATGATCAACTTCCACCACAAGGCTTTTTGTGCACGAGATCTTGTTTGTGAAGAAGCAACTACTGACACACTGGCAAAATGTTAGGTAGGATCCAGAAAGATTTCACAGTATGGGGGCGAGCCTGAAATTTCCTGTGGTTAATAGTGCACATGTCAGTGGTATCAGCAATAAGCACCCAGCCCTGAAACAGGAAGTTTAATTTCTGTACTGACTCCACATCACAAAGTGAACTCCAAGTTCAACTAATGGAGAAGCTGCAAAGGCGCTAGTCATAAAGGGAGACACTCAAACTGTTTTGGCAGAATTCTTTACTTCAGCATGGAAAGGAGCAGTTCAAATATCACAAATATTAAAACCCCATGTATCACAGCAACAAACTCTTTTTGCAAAGACATTGAGGAGCAGCAGATGACACCTCATGGGGTTTTTTTTCAAAATGCTAATATAAAGAACAGTAATTTGACTCTCCATAACTGGAGATAGGCCAAAAACACAAACGTCCAAGCTGAGCTGCTCTTCCTTCAGAAGCTTCTTGCAATTCATATGGGTACGACTGGCAGAAATAAGTAAGTGCACGACACCATTGCATTATTGATTTCAGTCTATGCAGAAATGAAAAAAAAAACAAAACAGTTCCAGATGTATCTTTCATGGATCCCAGCTCAGTAAAATATGTACTTTCCAGTATCACTTTCTATTCTCATAGGAGAGATAGAATCATGGAAGAAAATGATGAGCGAGAGGAAGGGAGAGAGAGAGAGACTAGCCTCACACTAGATAGGTATTTATAACTCTATGGGAGGCCCACCTAGTAATTCGAGGTGAGGTTTAGGTATTAGTTAGGGGTTAGGGGACACTTTGACATTCAAAGTGATTGTACAAACAGAACAGTTCTCGCTTGTGAAGATTTGATGACCTTCAGAGTGAGGAAACTCACTAAAGGTGAGATTTGTGCAATGTTCTCGCAACCTAGCTTGATGTTACCCAGGTAGAGAGTACATGCATTATGGTGCTATCGCATGCATTAAAGGCATTTTTGCATGCATTAAGGGGTTTTCACACATGTTAAAGATGCTTAACGCATGCAAAAACACTTTAATGCTATTTGATAAATGACCCTGGAAGTTTGTACCTGAGGCAATGGAGGGTAAAGTGATTTGCCCAAGATCACAAGGAGTGACAGTGGGACTTGAACACTAGTCTCTTGGTTGGTGATCTACTGCTCTAACTACTAGGCTATTCCTCCACTCCACTTGTTTTAGCTGGCTGCTTTGTCTGTCTTGAATAGATTGTAAATTCCAAGGAGTAGGGACTGTCCATTATGTGCCTCTGCACAGTGCTGTGTGCATCTCATGTGTGCCATACAAATGACTCATAATAATAATGACGGCAGGTTTTTATGATTCAAGTCACTTGCATATGAAGGAGAATAATGGGGTGATATAAAGATGTTAAAAGCAGAATATTTATTTTTATAACTACCAGGGGAAGGAACAATTAGATGGTAAGATCTGGCTTCAGGCACTAAGGAACAGCTGGGCCAGTCCTGGTTTAATCAACAGATTAGGGTTCTGGAGCTTCAAATGAAAATGAAATGCAGAGCTGCCAGTTCTTGCAGGGAGTTTAGATCAGTCCTAGATTTTTTAACTTGCATCTCAATGCATTCTGGTATTCGTAGTCTCTGCTTTTCCTATTTGAAACCAGCGTTGCAGGTATCAGAATGCATCAGGATGGGGATTGTCAAAACCAGAACTGGCCTAAAATCTCCCTCCAGGATTGGGTGACTTGGCAGCTATGAACATTCTTTCTGTGCATACATTATCCATGATCTGATATTAATAATCTTAAGTATGGCAAAGTACTGTAATACATGTAACCTGCCCTCATGAGCAGAAATGTGTATAAGGTTTGAACAGTGCAAAGACTTCTTAGTGACACTGAACTGTTGTGCTGTCTCTAAGTCACATATAATGAGATACTCAATTGCTGAAAGCCCCCAACTTCAATAAATGGGAACAAAACTGAAGGAAACTGCCAAGAAATGTCCTCCAAAGCCTCGCCCCCTCCCCTCCTGATGATAAGGAAGCTGAGCCAATGTAGGAAGCAATGAGGAGCAGCAGGACTACCAGGGAAAAGGAGGAGGCTTTTGACCAATCGGGAAGGAGGAAGCTAGAAAC
Source organism: Rhinatrema bivittatum (assembly GCF_901001135.1). Lineage (NCBI taxonomy): Eukaryota > Metazoa > Chordata > Amphibia > Gymnophiona > Rhinatrematidae > Rhinatrema > Rhinatrema bivittatum. Next base: position 188,913,386 of record NC_042621.1, read on the forward strand.
CCCTGGCTTCTGGCTATGGAGGCAGGGGACTGAGTTCCAATGGTACTGAGAGACTGAGAGAGGGAGAGGGCTGGGAAGAGGAGTAGGGCTGTATCCTGGAAAGAGAAAGATAAGCAGAAGAGGAAAAACAGTGTTTGTTTGAATAGCAGCCAGGTCCAGGCTGCTGGAAGGACCCCCCCACCCCTCCTCACCTTCACATACATGAGAAGCCGGGGAGCTGGATATCTGTGCCTCCTTCCACAGGAACAAGATAAATAACACTAAAAAGAAAAGAGAAACATTCCCTGAAGCAGTACTAACAGTCTTGCCTTCTGTGCCTCTGCAGTATCTGTTCAGCCACAGTAACTCTTTTAGACTGTCTCACCAGCTAAGTTGCCAGATACACACTCAGGCTGATGCAAAATCAAACATGCGTCCATACTGGGTGGACGTTTTTTGACTGCGTGGGCATCCACCTCTCCTGGGCACTCAATCCAATAGGCAAATGAGCTGCCACGTTAAAAGGGACGTGCAATGAATAATTTGTGCGTACCTAGCGCTCTGCATCCTGCGCCCAGGAGAGTGGCTTTGCCTTCTGAAAGGGGATTGGCCCTTTCACTGACATGTGACAGTGAATGGACCAATCGGCAGTAAATGGAGTGAATAAATGAATATTAAGGCCCAACATTTAATATTAATTTATTCACTCTTTCAATCGGGCCAGAACTTGTGGATGCTGCTTTCTGTGGTTCCCCCTACTGTATCACGACGATCCTAATAGAAGGAACCAGAGAAAGCAGGATGTGTTTATTGGTTGAGCCCCTGAGCGCAGCATGATTCTGCTTTCTCTGGTTCCTCCTATTTAGTTTCCCTAATAGGAGGAATCACAGAAAGCAGGATTATTTTTTTTATGAGCCCAAGCAGGCATTCATTTTGCTGCATTAAAATCGGTGCCTTGGCCGTGTGGCAGTTTTTGGCATTGCAGGATAATAGCTAATACTAATAGCCTCATCTACATGGAAATTGCATGAGAAGAGAACTATTAGCTATGTGCTCGATTGGATGTGTGTTCTGGACATGCTAATCTCTGTATTGCATCGGGCATAAGTCTAGCGCATCCAAAACGTGTGTCCAACCACATGTTAAGCGGCGCACTGACCTGAGCACCCGGCCGATATTGCATTGGCCTGGCTGCTGATTGTCCCAGACTGAGAACTGGCGCAAGTACCCACGTAAGGTTGGGGTTCCAGCTTATTTGTGCAAATGGAACATTTCTAGGACTGTAGTTTTCCTCCAAAGAGTTCAACAATTACCAAATTACAGCAGTACTCTTGAGGCTATGGTTAATCAACTGTCTGCACCAAAATACACAGGCCCCAACTTCCATATATATATGCCTGCTTAGGCTATACCTTGTGAAGGATACCAAATTATATCCCCAAAAACCTCAGGGAAACTTCATACCCTTACACCCAAAAAGGTAAGTATTATACCTTTCCCAGACATAGTCCCCAGTCCAATAAGTGTGCACGGACAAAAAAGTATATACCAAAAAAAGTATATGTACACATGTACATATATATATACTTTTTTGTCCTGATTTCTCTTTTTGTGTGTGCACACTTATTGGACTGGGGACTGTGTCTGGGAAAGGTATAATACTTACCTTTTTGGGTGTAAGGGTATGAAGTTTCCCTGAGGTTTTTGGGGATATAATTTGGTATCCTTCACAAGGTATAGCCTAAGCAGGCATTTTTGGAGATTTTCTTTCTGATCTGTATTGTTTATTGCCTGTACTGACCTATCATAGCTTACTTACCACACCATTAGCAGATTATTATACCTTACTGCATTTTTTTTCTTTTAGTATATGTTTGCCTATATTCCTGCCTTTTCAGTACTGTATTTATTTTTTTAATCCCAAGCTGATAGTAAAATCATTAAGTGTTTGCTGTGAAGTAAGGAATTTCTTTGCCTGCATCCTGTTCCCAGGAGTGGGGTGCAAAGCACAAGAACTCAGAGAAAAGAGTATTAGGGGCATTTGGATTATCTAGCCCAGAGTCGCTACCACATCCTGCAACCCCCTACTTTGTCCCCTCGTTCCTATCAGTGCAGATGGAGGTTATTCTTCTTGTGCAGCCCTCTCTCCCTTGGCAGGAAGTACATGTATACTGAGAGGGGTGTTACATACGCAATACAATGTGAAAAACTGGCACCATGCAAATGAAAATTTTATTTGCAGAAACAGTAAATGATAGAACAGGGCTTTCCAAACCTGTCCTGGAAACCCCACAGCCAGTCAGATTTTCAGGATATCCACAATGAATATGCATGAGATAAATTTGCATATACTGAGTCTCCATGATATGCAAATTAATTTCATGCATCTATATAGTGGATATCCTGAAAACCTGATTGGCTGAGGAATCCCAAAGCAGGTTTGGGAATCCCTTGGATAGAAAGTAGTGTGGTTGCCATGTTAATCCACTTGAAGACATGGAAATAAAGATTAACAAATAAAAACAAAAAAAAATAATAATAATATATATGGTAACAGTTTTTTATTGGACTAAATAAATACATTTCTTGACTAGCTTTCAGGAGCTAATACTCCCTTCCTGGAGTCAGAAAAGAGTCTATTAAAAGGTATCTCCTTATATATTTTTGGTTTTTGTTCATCTTTATTCCATATAATAAATGATGGCAGGTAAAGGTCAATTGCCCCATTTATCTTTCCTAGGGGGTGGAGTCAGGGACAGGTTCTTGCCATGTCTGGCACAAAGTCAGTACAATACCGGTAAGTATTAAAATTTACCTGCATCCCTGAGTCAGACCAACCCACCCTTAGTTCTTAGCCTCCTACTTACTTCCACTTTTGTGAAGATGAACCACATCTGCCTATCTCCAATCTTCTGAAATTACACCCGACTCTAGGGAAGCATTAAAAAGGTCAGCCAGCAGACTTTCGCTTGAACTAATTTTAGCTAGCTCCAACGGTCTGTCATGGATGTGAGACCTTGGGTTGTGGCGTGGTTGATGCAGCCTAGCAGGTGAACCTACTAGGCCCATGCCGACAGCTTGTGGACTTGCTCTTACAAGGACTGGATCAAGGGCTTCACCTACATCAGTCCTGTTCCCTGCAAGTTGAGCCCTTGAGTTCTAGGGGCCAGCAGGGCTTAGACAAGAATCCTGTAAGTACTAAGAAGTGATCAGACGTAGTTGAGTCTCGGGCAGAGGTCAGGGCAGGCAGCTAGCAAATGATCTCTGGGTCCAGGCCAAGGTCATGACAGGTCCGAGCTAAGGGTTAGGAAAGGTGGCAATCAATGGTATCCAGGTCCAGGCCAAGGTTGGGGCAGGCAGATTGAGGTCCAATGCCTGGAGTCAGGCAGGTGGCAGTCCAGAAGAGTAATCAATATCCTTAGCAAGGGCCAAAACAAGAAGACAGGCAGAAATGGACAGAAAAGACAAAGACAAGTCACTGGGGCCCAAGACACAAGCAGGGCAAAGTAAGATAACTGTAAGGCCAAACAAAGCAAGGAAATGGTAAGCAACATGCACTGCAAGTTGCAGGAGGACCTGTTGCTGAGGTATCTGCTTGTTGTAGCACTGGGGTTTAAATAACAGGGTTCATGACATCATCAGTGAGCACAGGCTGATGGGTTTCCCACCATGGGGCCTTTAAGAGGCACCGCTCTGTGCATGTGTGTGTCTAAAGAGGTCCTGGGGACATGGCAGGATGGCCTTTCGCCACCTCTGTAGCGTGTGGAGCTGGGGGTGCGTGCAGCCAGTTGCCAAAATGTTACACAGTCTTCTGAAAATTGTTTGAGGTTTACCTCACCACCACTTCTATTTGTGTCTGTTTTCTACTCCTAGCCCTTCCTCAGTGAACTCCAAACAGAAATATTTGTTAAGCAATTCTGCTTTTTTCTCATCAGCCTCTGCATATTCCTCCTCTTCACCTCTGAGTCTCACAATGCCATGTTTTGCACTTCCTACTATCACTAACATCTAAAAAAAATGTCTTGTCCCCCTGTTTTACTGTATTAGGAGGGTTTTTTTTTAAGAACATAAGAACATAAGAAATTGCCATGCTGGGACAGACCAAGGGTCCATCAAGCCCAGCATCCTGTTTCCAACAGAGGCCAAAAACCAGGCCATAAGAACCTGGCAATTACTCAAACACTAAGAAGAACCCATGCTACTGATGCAATTAATAGCAGTGGCTATTCCCTAAGTATAATTGATTAATAGCCATTAATGGACTTCTCCTCCAAGAACTTATCCAAACCTTTTTTGAACCCAGCTACACTAACTGCACTAACTACCTTCTCTGGCAACAAATTCCAGAGCTTTATTGTGCGTTGAGTGAAAAATAATTTTCTCCGATTAGTCTTAAATGTGTTACTTGCTAACTTCATGGAATGCCCCCTAGTCCTTCTATTATTCGAAAGTGTAAATAACCGAGTCACATCTACTCGTTCAAGACCTCTCATGATCTTAAAGACCTCTATCATATCCCCCCTCAGCCGTCTCTTCTCCAAGCTGAACAGCCCTAACCTCTTCAGCCTATCCTCATAGGGGAGCTGTTCCATCCCCTTTATCATTTTGGTTGCCCTTCTCTGTACCTTCTCCATCGCAACTATATCTTTTTTGAGATGCGGCGACCAGAATTGTACACAGTATTCAAGGTGCGGTCTCACCATGGAGCGATACAGAGGCATTATGACATTTTCCATTCTATTAACCATTCCCTTCCTAATAATTCCTAACATTCTATTTGCTTTTTTGACTGCTGCAGCACACTGAGCCGACGATTTTAAAGTATTATCCACTATGATGCCTAGATCTTTTTCCTGGGTGGTAGCTCCTAACATGGAACCTAACATCGTGTAACTATAGCAAGGGTTATTTTTCCCTATGTGCATCACCTTGCACTTGTCCACATTAAATTTCATCTGCCATTTGGATGCCCAATCTTCCAGTCTTGCAAGGTCCTCCTGTAATGTATCACAGTCTGCCTGTGATTTAACTACTCTGAATAATTTTGTATCATCTGCAAATTTGATAACCTCACTCGTCGTATTCCTTTCCAGATCATTTATATATATATTGAAAAGCACCGGTCCCAATACAGATCCCTGAGGTACTCCACTGTTTACCCTTTTCCACTGAGAATATTGACCATTTAACCCTACTCTCTGTTTCCTGTCTTTTAACCAGTTTGTAATCCACGAAAGGACATCGCCTCCTATCCCATGACTTTTTAGTTTTCGTAGAAGCCTCTCATGAGGGACTTTGTCAAACGCCTTCTGAAAATCCAAATACACTACATCTACCGGTTCACCTTTATCCACATGTTTATTAACCCCTTCAAAAAAATGAAGCAGATTTGTTAGGTAAGACTTCCCTTGGGTAAATCCATGTTGACTGTGTCCCATTAAATCATGTCTTTCTATATGCTCTACAATTTTGATCTTGAGAATAGTTTCCACTATTTTTCCCGGCACTGAAGTCAGGCTCACTGGTCTATAATTACCAGGATCGCCCCTGGAGCCTTTTTTAAATATTGGGGTTATATTGGCCACCCTCCAGTCTTCAGGTACAATGGATGATTTTAATGATAGGTTACAAATTTTAACTAATAGATCAGAAATTTCATTTTTGAGTTCCTTCAGAACCCTAGGATGCATACCATCTGGTCCAGGTGATTTGCTACTCTTTAGTTTGTCAATCTGGCCTACTACATCTTCCAGGTTCACAGTGATTTCGTTCAGTTCATCTGAGTCATCACCCCTGAAAACCATCTCCGGAACTGGTATCTCCCCAACATCCTCATTAGTAAACACGGAGGCAAAGAATTCATTTAGTCTTTCTGCAATGGCCTTATCTTCCCTAAGAGCCCCTTTAACCCCTCTGTCATCTAATGGTCCAACCGACTCCCTCACAGGTTTCTTGCTTTGGATATATTTAAAAAAGTTTTTATTATGGGTTTTTGCCTCTATGGCCAACTTCATTTCAAATTCTCTCTTCGCCTGTCTTATCAATGTTTTACACTTACCTTGACAATGCTTATGTTTTATCCTATTTTCTTCAGATGGATCCTTCTTCCAATTTTTGAAGGATGTTTTTTTGGCTAAAATAGCCTCTTTCACCTCACCTTTTAACCATGACGGTAATCGTTTTGCCTTCCTTCCACCTTTCTTAATGCGCGGAATACATATGGACTGCGCCTCTAGGATTGTATTTTTAAACAATGTCCAAGCCTGTTGAACACTTTTAACCTTTGCAGCTGCAACTTTCAGTTTTTTTCTAACTATTTTCCTCATTTTATCAAAGTTTCCCTTTTTAAAATTTAGTGTTAGAGCTGCAGATTTACTTATTGTCCCCCTTCCAGTTATTAGTTTAAATTTGATCATGTTATGATCACTGTTGCCAAGTGGCCCCACCACCGTTACTTCTTTCACCAAATCTTGCGTTCCACTAAGAATTAAATCTAAAATAGCTCCCTCTCTTGTAGGTTCCTGAACCAATTGCTCCATGAAGCAGTCATTTATTACATCCAGGAACTTTATATCTCTAGCAAGTCCTGATGTTACATTTACCCAGTCAATATTGGGGTAATTGAAATCTAACAAACAGACTGGGAGTCAGTAGATAACCACAAAAGTAATCTAATGCAAAGAATGTGGAAATCAAATCATTATAAACATTAGCCTAAGAAGGTGTCAGCAAGCCTGACGTTATATGTCTTTATGACAGACACTAACCGGTCTACTCAATCATTCACCTTCATCATTTTTTAATGCTTTAATATTTCAAAACTTATTTTTATGAAGTTTTTTCTTTTAATTAAAAATGTCCTCCATGGAATTCAAGTGCAGACTCTTATCAAACAACTGATTCAGAATCAGTTGTTTGATAAGAGTCTGCACTTGAATTCCATGGAGGACATTTTTAATTAAAAGAAAAAACTTCATAAAAATAAGTTTTGAAATATTAAAGCATTAAAAAATGATGAAGGTGAATGATTGAGTAGACCGGTTAGTGTCTGTCATAAAGACATATAACGTCAGGCTTGCTGACACCTTCTTAGGCTAATGTTTATAATGATTTGATTTCCACATTCTTTGCATTAGGTAATTGAAATCTCCCATTATTATTGCATTGCCAAATTGGTTTGCTTCCCTGATTTCTCTTAGCATTTCATCATCTGTCTGACCATTTTGTCCAGGTGGACGGTAGTATACTCCTATCACTATACTCTTACCCAACACACATGGGATTTCTACCCATATAGATTCTACTGAGCATTTGCTCTCTTGTATGATCTTTATCCTGTTGGACTCTATACCCTCCCGGACATAAAGTGCCACACCCCCACCAAGTTGATCCTCCCTATCATTGCGATATAATTTGTACCCTGATATAGCACTGTCCCATTGGTTATCCTCCTTCCACCAAGTCTCTGTGATGCCAATTATGTCATTTGTACCTTTACATTCCCAGATTCCCTTAGCTTTTCCAAACATTATTGCCTGTCTTCCTCCTTCTGTGATCTCTTTATTTTATGAATGCTAACCTTTTTTTTCCCTTGCCTTTTCAGCTACTTCTTTAGAAAACCATAGTGGCCTCTTTTTTTCTCTTTTTATTTACTGTCCTAACAAAAAGGTTAGTGGCCCTTACAATATCTCCTTTTAATTCCGAGATTATAATGAACTGTGGAATATCAAGTTTACAAATCAGATCAGATTTAAAACCGCAAATGCCCCACGGAATATGAAGATGGACATAAGTGTGCCTTAGCAAATAACCTTCAGAGAGAGTACACTTCAAGCTCTGCTAGTCCATGCCAAGAAAAGCACTCAGTTTAACAACAACAACAACAAAGACTAGCCTAGCCGAGTGGCTCAGTGGTAAATGCTGTGCAGAAAACCCAGGTTCAATTTCCAGTCCTGGCTTCTGCTCCCCAGGCCATGGAGGCAGTGTTCACTGGGAGGAAGAGGGAGTCAAAGTCATTGCACAATGATGAACCCTATGAGTTGGGTCTAGGATGCATGCTTACAGAGTTCCAGAGAAAATCATGGCCTGTGGCTCCCAGTCAAGGGCTATCACAGCAGTGGCTAGGCTGGGGATGATGAAAAAAAAAAACCCAGCAGAAATAGTTGTGAATGAAGGCTTATGGTTATGTTACCCAATACAGCCGGAGTGGGAGCCTCCAGTCCCCTTGGGCTGTTCGCTGGTCAGGTTTTCAGGCCATCCCTAATGAATCTGCATGAGACAGATTTGCATGTGCACTGCCTCAATTGTCTAGAAAGCTATCTCATACAGATTCATTAGAGACAGCCTGAAAACCTGACTTGTGTGTGGCCCTCAAGAACTGGAAGTTAGCCATCCCTGAAATAGAAGGTGATTGCAATTGAGCTAGAAGCCCAAAGGAGTAGGAGAAAACTGTAAGACCAAAATTACAATTTAAAAAATAAAAATAAAAAACTGGTACTCATTTCATAGACTACTTGCATGACAGCTAAAAAAAAAAAAAAAAAAAATCCACACAAACTAAATTAAACAAGTAGTTATTAGTTTACATGGAACCACTTAGTGGACAAGCCTATGCCTGGATAGAAACTCAGTTATTGGCTTTATGTAAATTAGAGTGACCACAGTATGTTACACAAACCACAAAAAGTAAGATATTCAGGAAGTAAAGCAACACTTTAATGCTCACTGGGTGAAGTCAGGCCTTCTGATAACAAGACACGACATGAGGTGACACGACATGAGTGACACGACATGCAGTGACACGACATGCGGTGACACGACATGAGGTGACACGACATGCGGTGACACGACATGAGGTGACATGGCACCATCTTTTCCACTCACTAGCTGAATCAGATCTGGCACATCTTACTTTGGCCTTTTTTCCTAGGTTTACTGGTTGGTTCTATGTATGTGCACCAGTGGCGTAGCCACGGGTGGGCCTGGGTGGGCAGCTGCCCACCCAATTTAGACCCAGGCCCACCCAACTGACACCAGAACTGCAAGGCTGTCGCGGGATCCCATCCCCGCGACAGTGAAGAGGAGAACCCATGCTTGGCACGCCATCACGGCACACGTGGGGAAGCGGTCCTACAACCATATGGCCGACCGATCTTCCTGTTTGCGGGGGGAGGGGGGGAGCGGAAGCGCCGCGCACAGTTTCCACTTCCTCCCCCCAAAGCAGGAAGATCAGCTGGCCTCTCCTGCTATCTTCGGGCCGTATGGCCGACCGATCTTCCTGTTTGGGGGGGGGGGAGGAAAGCGGAAGCGCCGCACACAGTTTCCGCTTCCTCCCCCCAGAGCAGGAAGATCAGCTGCCTCTCCTGCTGCCACTGGCCTCCTGCGTACAGCCGACCGATCTTCCTGTTGGGGGGGGGGGAGGAGAGCGGAAGCGCCGCGCACAGCTTCCGCTCCCCCCCCCCCCAGCAGGAAGATCGGTCGGCCGTATGGCTTGAAGATAGCAGGAGGCCAGTGGCAGCAGGAGAGGCCAGCTGATCTTCCTGCTCTAGGGGGAGGAAGCGGAAACTGTGCGCGGCGCTTCCGCTCTCCTCCCCCCCCCCCCCAAACAGGAAGATCGGTCGGCCATACGGCCCGAAGATAGCAGGAGGCTAGTGGCAGCAGGAGAGGCCAGCTGATCTTCCTGCTCTGGGGGGAGGAAGCGGAAACTGTGCACAGGCTTGAATGTGTATGTGAGGATGAGAATGGGAGCCTTGTTGTGTGTGTGTGGGTGAAAATCGGACCCTGGGTGTGTATGGGAGTGAGAATGGAGTCTTGAATGTGTGTGGGTGAGGATGGAAGCTTGAATATGTGGGTGAGGTTGGAAGCTTGAATGTGTGTATATATGGGTGAGGATGGAAGCTTGAATGTGTGTATATATGGGTGAGAATGGGAGCCTGGGTTTGTGTGTGTGGGTGAGAATGGAAGCTTGAATATGTGGGTGAGGATGGAAGCTTGAATATGTGGGTGAGGATGGAAGCTTGAATGTGTATATATGGGTGAGAATGGGAGCCTGGGTTTGTGTGTGTGGGTGAGAATGGAAGCTTGAATATGTGGGTAAGAATGGGTGCTTGAAAGTGTGTATGTGTGGGTGAGAATGGGACCTTAAATGTGTGTATGTGTGGGTGAGAATGGGAGAATGGGTTTGTGTGTGTGTGGATGAGAATGGGTGCCTGGATGTGCGTCTGTATGTGCATAAGAATATAAGCCTGGGGAGGGGTGAGAAAGTGAGAGCTTGTATGTGTTTCTGCAGAGTATGTGAGCTTGGGGGGGGGGGGGGGAGAGCATATGAGAGTGAGAGCCTGAGTGTGTGAGGGAGTCTGTGAGAGAAAGCATTTATGTATATATGTGTGTGTGTGTGGAAGGGAAGAAGACAGTAGTAGAAAAGACACTGAAGAGGAATTAGGAAATGAGCGACAAGGGAAAAAATGGGAAAGAGAGACCAGGACCAACTGATTAGAAAAATACAAAGATCAGACAACAAAGGTAAAAAAAAAAAAAAATATATATATATAGAGAGAGAGAGAGAGAGAGAGATGTTAGCAATTTAAATATGTCATCTTTGGGAATGTGCATTCTTATATTTTTGTATTTTGCTCTTTCTTAAGTATTCCACTGTTCAGACATTTTAGTTTCTCAGGCTTTCTATTTTGGCTTTATCTACATGTTTCTGTTTCTAATTTATAGTCTCTTATTTCTATATTAGGTAAGGGTCGGTCTCAGTTTTGCCTGTTTGTGACAGAAATGAGTATTTCTAGCATATAGTTTCTCTGTAGTAGTAGTCCAGCCTGTTCTGTTATTCCCGTAGGTGATGTATTAATGTTCTAGGGCCTGGTGTAGTATTTGCATTGCTGCTTTTTCATAAGTTTGCTGTTTGAATCCTGAGCGTCAGTGCTGAGATTGTTTGGCAAGGTTCCAGATGCCTCTTTCTTTGCAAGAGTTTGTTACTTCACAAAATAGCAGTGGAGGGTTATTTTTTGCTGAGATTACACCAGAATTTGAATTTTTTTTTTCATGTTACTTGTAATGTGAATTGCCCTAGCTCTGCGCTGCACCTGTTCTGATGATTAATTATATTTTATTGTATTTATGAAGATTTCTGGGTTTCTGCAAAGATGGTTCATGAAAGAATACATTAATTTTTGTTTTATTATATGATTGGATTTGATTGTTTTCTATACTTGAAATAATTGAAGTAAATTATTTTAAAGTTTCATACATGACACATAATGGCTGTTGCAAACTACTTAGAAAGCCATTCTAGGGTGCAGTATATGGCATTATTTATCAGTAAGAAAACAACTAGTAGACCTGCATGCCTGGTGCCCACCTATGTTAACCTTGTGCCCACCCAAAAAATCAATTCTGGCTACGCCACTGATGTGAACAAATTCTATAGAAAGATTACAATGACAAAAGCTTCTGCTTTTTTCAGTTCTCTGCTTTATATATTGTGGCACATTCTTTCAAACTGAGATAACGTGTTTAGGTGACAAATCGCTTTAGGGTGGTGCACCATGCTGGTCACACCCAGTGCACTGGAAGCCTAGCTCGCAATGTGCTCGCAATTTTAAATGGACTCATGCAAATGCTGCTCCTACCACGTAAGTGGGGTAAATTTATAGGGGATGCATGCCGATGCTATTTTTCATATTCCCAGTTCATTCCCAGTTCAGGGATATGACTTGCAAACCTCCTAATTTAATAGCCTCCCTTTTCCACTGTTAGCCCCAACCCTTATAACCCTGCTGACTAGCCTAGATGCCTTCCCCTTCCCCAGCGCAAGCCTGCTTCCCCACCCCTTTTGCAAACGTTTTCCTTATGTGCACAATGGGAGATACGCGCATCCTCAGGCAGCTTTTAAAATCCGCTTGGTGAGCGCTGGCTCACCAGTTTTGGCACGCACAAGGCTCTTAAAATTCATTGTATGTGTGGCGCAAACCTAGTACTGCCCATTCCTCAGCAAACACCATCCCAACAGTAGAGTATGGGGATGGCAGCATCATGTTGTGGGGATGCTTTTCCTCAGTGGGGACTGGGCAGCTTGTTAAAATTGATGGACGGATGGATGGTGCAATATCCAGCGAGATACTGCAAAATTAAAACTTGGGAAAAAGTTCTCCTTTCTGTAGGACAATGATCCCAAGCACAAGGCCAAAGCAACACAGGAATGGTTAAACAACAAAAAGGTGAATATTCTACAATGGCCAAGTCAAAGCCCAGATCTCAGTCCAATCAAGAATCTGTGGCACTGTTTGAAAACTGCAGGCCATACTTCATCCAATCAACCTGAACAACCTGGAGCAAATCTGCCAGGAAGAATGGGCAAAAATCATTCCCAAACAGTGTGCAAAGCTGGTAGAAACTTAACCCCAACAGACTTAAACTTTTATTGCAGCAAAAATTGGTTCTACCAAGTACTAATCTGAAGGGGCATTTTTCAGTTTTTAATTTTTTATAAAAAATGCAGAGAAATGTATTGTGACTTTGGGAATTTATTTTAAGAGCATACTGATTTGCAATAAATACTGCTGACTTTTTAGGGGGTCTAATACTTTTGCAAGCCACTATTGCTACTTTCCTCACAGCACAATAAATCATGCTGAACTTTAACCTTTTCTTCATTTCTATATTTTCTATCAGGAAAATTATATCATTTCTTGTTCGTTTTTGAAACTCACAAGCACCTAAATACTTCACTGATGCATAATATTCTGTCTCCACAGTGTATTTCTGTGTATTTTTTTTAGTATGCTGCCATCCTGTGTCATTTTGTGAAATTGCTTGGCTTAGATTTTCTACAGGGTATAAGCTTTCTCTATCTTGACTGGTTTTGTTTGAATGTTTTGGAACTTTCTGTTGGATTTGTTCCTGCTTTCTTTCTCCTCTTCCTATTGGACCCTGACCAGGGGCATACTAAGACTATTTACTGCCTGGAGGGACTTTCAGTTCAACCTGAATCCTTCTCTACAAGCTCCTAAGAAGCATCACTTTTCACTTATTACTATCCTACTCCTATTCAACTATCCTATTCATTACTAGTCACTATTATCTACAGCTTCAACTACAGCTGTAGTTCATTTCCCTCTGACTACTGGCTTCCAGAGAATAATAACAGCTGAACCACTGCTGTCTGTATAGCTATTCTTTGTCTTTCCTTTCACAGTGAGTATTAAGCTGTTTCATCATTCTAATACGTGTTGTTTGGTGTTTAAGAACTGACTCTTCTGGTATCTGAAACTAGGAAAAAGGTTTACTGGGCTGTCTAGGCACTCAAGCTAGAGATCGAGGGCAGTGCACATAATATATGAGCTCATGTTTGTTACCTTATTTTTATTATGCTATTACCTTATACTAATTGTACGTCCAAAGATTTGCATATAACCTCAATAATCAGATATGCAAATAATTTCTTGAACCATCTGCCTCTACTGCATGCAACTCTACCTCATGAATATTTATTGTAGATATCCTGAAAACCAGGGTACTGTGAGATAGACTTGAAAAACACTACTTAGTTAGAGCTGCAGATTTACTTATTGTCCCTCTCCCAGTTATTAGTTTAAATTTGATCAAGTTATCATCACTGTTGCCAAATGGCCCCACCACCGTTACCTCTCTCACCAAATCTTGCGTTCCACTAAGAATTAAATCTAAAATAGCTCCCTCTCTTGTTGGTTCCTGAACCAAAACATTTCAAAATTTGTTTTTTGTTTGTATTTTCATTCTGCTTTTTAATTGATAGGGATAAGTTAGAATTTTTTAGCTCAGGTGAGTTTTTAGTTACAGGCACTTGGACTACTTTTCTTATTATTGGAACCTCACTGTCAGGATGCCCTAATTCTAATGCATCATTAGTATCCTTTGAAGATACCTCCCTCCGAACCATGCGCTGCTGAGCGACTGTCGGCTTTCCCTTTTGTTCTAGTTTAAAAGCTGCTCTATCTCCTTTTTAAAGGTTAGCACCAGCAGTCTGGTTCCACCCTGGTTAATGTGGAGGCCATCCCTTCAGAAGAGACTCCCCCTTCCCCAAAAGGTTCCCCAGTTCCTAACAAAACTGAATCCCTCTTTCTTGCACCATCATCTCATCCACGCATTGAGACTCCGGAGCTCTGCCTGCATCTGGGGACCTGCGCGTGGAACAGGGAGCATTTCAGAGAATGCTACCCTGGAGGTTCTGGATTTAAGCTTTCTACCTGAGCCTAAATTTGACTTCCAGAATCTCCCTCCCACATTTTCCTATGTCGTTGGTGCCCACATGTACCACAACAGCTGGCTCCTCCCCAGCACTGGCTAAAATCCTATCTAGGTGACGCGTGAAGTCTGCCACCTTCACACCAGGTAGGCATGTTACCAGGGGATCCTCACGCCCACCAGCCACCCGGCTGCCTACATTTCTAATAATCGAATCACCAACTATGACGGCCGACCTAACCCTTCCCTCCTGGGCAGAAGGCCTTGGGGAGATATCCTCGGTGCGAAAGGACAATGCACCACCTGGCCAGCAGGTCCTTGCTACAGGATCCTTTCCTGCTGCATCAAGTTGATGCTCTTCAATCATGAGACCTTCTTCCTCCAAGGCAGCACCAGGGCTGCCAGTCTGAAGTTGGAACTTGGCTACTATGTCCCTGAAGGTCTCATCTATATACCTCTCTGTCTGTCTCAGCTCCTCCAGGTCTGCCACTCTAGCCTCCTGTTACAGACCTTGCTAGGGAGTTAGCTATCTGTTAGCGCTCACCCCGCCAGGAGGGAGAAGTGAACGGTCTGGTAACGATCAGCTCCTCCCAAGGGGAGGAGATAGCAATCTGATAGGCTTGGCTCCTGTAGGAGGAGGAGTGTAGCAATCTGTTAGTGCTCTGCTTCCCCAGAGTGGAGGAGTAGGAAACTGTTATGCTTTGTTCCTGTAGAAAAATGAGCCAGCAACTGTATGATCCCCACGGGGAGTTAGCTATCTGATATGTATCAGCTTCCTCAAAGAGAGGAGTAATGGTCTGATGTGGGTTGGCTCCCACAGGGTGGCAGATGATAATACCGCTCTATTAGTGTAAGGAGTAACACTTAGTAGAAATAGTGAATCCCTGGGCCGATGGCAGATGACAGCGCCCTCAAGTGGAGATCCTGAGAGGGACCACTGGCTAGCTGGCGTATTGAGACAAACACAGATAGTTCTTTATTAGAGTGGAAGTAGGACCACCAGAGGTGGCAGTAGTGAGCTGATGTGCCCGGCAGGGCTGAAGTCCCTCTGATACTGGAACTACGATCTCTGAGTTGCTGAGCTGTAAGGAGAGACTATAGGTAGTGAGCAGATAGGGTATGCTGGATATAACCTGTGGTAGATGATACACTCACAATTGTAGATATCTGTAATGTCTTCTTATGCAACAGAGATTCTTCAGTATTCAGGAACAGGAGCCGCAGGCGAGTACTGGTTCCTATAGGCAGTCTGAATTAGAACTCACAATACCTGTGTATGAGATGGCTTCTGGAATAGAAGAGAGGCTAGGAGAGGTTTAGGAACAAAGGCCCTCGTGGAGCGAGTATCGGTTCCTATCATGTGAGAGAGAGCTTGGGAATGGGAAGCCTGTGTGTGTGTGTGCATGCATGAGAGAGAGACTGGTTGGTAAGGTGACAGTGTGTGTGAGAGAAAAAGACTGGTGTGTGTGAATGTGAGAGAGAGAATGTGATTCAGGGAATGAGAAGCCTGTGCATGTGGAGAGTGAGCATGGAAATGAGAGAGACTGGTGTGTGTAACAGAGAGAAAGTGATTATGGGAATGAGAAGCCTGTGCATGTGAAGAGAGTGAGCATGGGGGTGAGAAACTTGGTGTGTGTGAGACACAGCATGGGAGGAAGAAGCCTGTATATCTGAAAGAGAACATGGGAGTGGGAAGCCTGTGTGTGTGTGTGTGTGTGTGTATGCATGAGAGAGATCAGGTGACTGGTGTGTGTTTGTGTGTATATGTCTGTGTGTGTGAGAGAGAGAGAGAGAGAAAGAAAGTGATTATGGGAATGAGAAGCCTGTGCATGTGGAGAGAACAAGCATGGGAGTGAGAGACTGGTGAGTGTGAGTATGTGTGTGTGTGAGTGTGAGAGACAGAGAAAATGATTATGAGAGTGAGAAGCCCATATATGTAAGTAGAACACGGGAGTGGGAAGCCTGTGTGTGTATGGCATGAGAGAAACTGTTCAGGAAGGTGACTGGTGTGTGTGTGCCAAAGACTGTTTGGGAGATGATTGGTGTGTGAGAGACAGAAACTGGTCATGGGGGCATGACTGGTATGGTGTGTGTGTGTGTGAGAGACATGGGCACTAAGAAAGAGGACCATAAGTATAGAGCTTAGCTTCTACTGCTGCTTCTGGGTGTGCCACGGCCTGCATGGGAGTAGGAGAGCTGCTGGAGGGGGTAAGTAAAGCTGGCTTTTAAAGTTTATTTTTCGTGATTGACTGCCATTTTAATTATGTGATGTCTGCTTTTTTGAAATATTTTATTGGTGTTTGGAGAATGTTTAATAGTTTTTATGAGTTTTTAATTGTTGGATGTTATTCTGTTCATAGCTGTTTTGAAACATTTATTCTGCTTATTAGTATAGTTTTACAATTATTTCTGTGTGGGGATCTATAGCTGCTTGCTAGTTCTGTTTTCCTAATAAGAAGTGTATTGGTTTTTAGGACCTGATTTAAAATTTGTAGTGTTGCCTTTTCATAGATAAGGTTGCTCCTGTTTGAGTGTATTCCATAATACAGGTGTAACTGTGTGCGGATTAGTTTATGTGCATTACTACAGATCCTGGGAGTATGTTAGATCGGTTCTGTGTCAGTTACCGAGATGAGATATTTTACTAGCATGTAAGTGTTTGTATCGGTCTTATTTGTTGTGTTTTCTCAAGAGGACATGCATTGGTGGTAAACTGCTGTCTTTTCATAAGTAGGGCTATTGAGCCTGGAAGTAGGAGTTTGAGTTGCTGTTACTGAGATGACACCAGAACCAGAATATCTTTTTTGTAGGGTGAGTTGTATGGGGAATGTCATAATTCTGCTTTACATCCATTATTGTGGGTCAGGGGGGTTCCCGTGGATGCAAACTGTACTTTTACATCTAGCCCCGTGACGATCATAGGTCAGTGTGTCATGCATGTGAGAACTTATGGTGAGTTGAGTCACATTCACATTATAAATGTCATAATTAAATGATAAGTGTGCACTAAAATCCAACCCCCTCCATAACCCCGCCCCCATATGACCAAAGCCCCGCCCCCACCCCGCCCTGCCGGGCCATGGAAAAATGGTCTTGCTTGAAGCCGGTCCCTGGTGCAAAAAAGGTTGGGGACCACTGCACTAAATAATATTCCCAAATGGTTAACTTCACCCCAATACTTTTGAAAAAGGAAATTTCCCAAGCAAAAACATACTGATTCCTTTCAGCCACCAGCAAGGTGATCCTCTCTTCTCAGTGCTCCCTACTGCTGTGGGGCTAGTCTCATGGTAGTGCTATCTCACAGATCCTATTACAAACTGGCCATGCAGCTCTAGGAGATGATGTTTTCTTTAATGCTATTCCTATTGCTGGTTCAGGGAGGAAGGGGCTAGAATGAAGATGTAAGGAGGGGGATTGCGGTTTCACTGTCTGCATAGCAATGCCTTGGATCAGGCAGGGGTTTGCGTTACCCCCGCCCAATTCAATGTTTGAAACTGGGGTGGCAAGCCAGTTTTTAGGGTGATAACCTGTAGCAATGCCTAAGAGTTAGATGGGCTGAACCAACAGAAGAGTGGCACAGTTTTTTGACTCTCCCCTGCAAGAGGTGGCAGGAAAGGCCCCAACAGTGCTGGATCTGTTGTGTGCTGTTGAGTAAAGCTACTGCTCCAAAGGAAAGGGTGGGTGAGTTATTTCTCCTCCTTTCATCAAGACTCCCACTCCAGGAACAAAAACATTACAATTTTCTATCCTAGATTCTGGAGTCCCTGTCCTAAGATCTAGTACCTTTCAAGAATTAAAAGTTCTTAGGGCTTTTTTGACCTTTACTTTTGCAGATAAGAGTCCTATTTTGTTTTGAAGCTCAGGAGAGATTTTGGGTTGTGTTGGGGATTTGTCATGGAGGCGATTGGAAAACTTGGCGTTGCATCTTGGGCTGCTCAACCAGCAAGATCATATGCCAACCTGGCAGAAATCTGACGGCCTGTGTGCCCATCTGATATAACCCTAGACGAGTGAAGAAAAAGGGTGCTCATCTAGTATAGCAGAGAAGTTAGGAAGGCAGACCAGTTCAAAGCCTTGGATCTCAGTTACAAGGGGTGTCCTATAAAGATAAAGAACCCTCAAAGTCAGGCAAGAAAATATTTGTTGGGAACACCACTTCCGGTTTGAAAAATGCTTCTTGGAATATGTGAGTCCTAACCCTAAGGGTCCTTAAGTCGTTTCCCAGCCACCCCCTATTTGTAATGTTAGAATGGACCCTGGACTTTGTAGAGTTTTGTCAGGATTCTGCTTCACAGCGTATTCTCCACCCCTCCCGGATGAGGATCTGGGAGAGCTCTATGTATTTATAGGTAAATGGATTACACATAGATAGAGACGGGTGTACTGGAAATCATGACATTCCCCCCTTGGAAACAAACCCTATCCCTCTGTTGATGGCATCACTTTCCCGCCTACTTCGAAATACACATCACAAGAGACCCCTATTTCGTACCCTTTCAACAACTCAAGCTTTCTATCTAGCGAGCTGCGGCCAAGTGCGCGAGGCGACCTCTACCAGCCGCTCTCACGCTCGAGAGAAAAAAAATCCGCCTTCTGGTTACGCCGGCAAGAGTAACCAATCCCATTGGGGCGCGCGCCCTGCAGTGAAGGCGGACTCCCGCGCGCACGTGACGAACGCGCTCGGCGCAGCGAAATCGCAAGCTGGAGTAGGAACGCAGGCGACGGATTCCATCACGTGGCTAGCGGCGTCTGCCTGAGCCGCAGTTGTAAGGTCACATGACGGGGAGGGGTTGGGCACCCGAGTTTTCTCGTGGAAGGTGGACAGTTATTTACTTCTGAAGGGGAAAAGGCGCAAGATGGTGAGTGGGAGCGGGCTTGGCGGAGTCGGGGTGCTTCTCGGGTGGTCCGTTCCTTTTTTTGCGGCGTGAGCTAAGAGCCCGTTCTCACCTCGGGCGGCCGAAACCGGCCTAGGCCTCCTGGAGAAGGGATGGGCGGGAGGCAAGAGGCCCGTCGCAACGGACGACGTTTGAGTCTCTCGCCCTCTAACCTCAGATCCTCGCGGAATACACGGCGGAGCCAGGCACCTTCATCAACTTCCTTCCCGCACAGTAGTTTGAGGAGCTTTACTCAGTCCCTTGATGTCCCTGTGCTTAGGAGCTGCGGGACACGCCAAGTGTCACAAATGCTTTTGAAGTTGAGGCGGCATGTTTACCAATTAAATGTCCAGCTTTGTGCTTCGTGGATTTATTCTTTCACAGAAAGTTGGCCTGTTTGCTAAAAATTTAAAGTTTTTTTTTTTGTTTTTTTTTTTATCCTTCTATATATTGGAGGGAAGGTGTTTGCTGATCTGGTACTTGCCGACATTCTCTTAAAAAAAAAAATTCCCATTTAGAATACCTAATTTATTCTCAACTAAATGAAGACTGTAAACCCGCTCTTTTGTTTTTTATTTCATTCTGTGGTTTGCCTTTTAATGAATGTACTTTATTTACAGTTTTCTAACACATAATATACGGTCAGTAAGGCATTGCTAGGGGCACAGTTTTGTCATGTTACACTTAGAATGCCTTCCTTAAACCAAAGTTCTGTCCAAAGCAGTTTATAATAAACATAGTACAGTAATGTAATATATCATAATAATCACTATCAAATACAATACATTACTAGTCTAAAATACATCAGAAGAATACAGACACATCTATAAAATAAAAAAATTTAGCAATAGAACAGGGTTTTTTGTTTTTTAGCAATTTCAGTATGAATGTTTTTGTTTTATATTTTTGTGGCATCTTATTATTTTCTGTGTCTTTCTGCTAGCTATTCATTCCCCTCCACGTCTCTAAGACTGGTCAGGCCGATTGCATTATCAGTGTGTGTTAAACGGGTGCTCGTGATTGAGTGCCCATTCTCTTAAGACATGCTCATTTTCCTAACCTGACCCCTGGTGACTCTTTTTTTTTTGCCTGTTCTCCATTTTTTTTTATTCCTCTGACTTAATATCACCACAATTTTAAGTCTGAGGAGCTACAGAAAAGCAAAGCTGTACTTTCTACTTTTCTGTTTACTTTTGGCGCTCTTCAAGAATTAACGCCTGCTCCGGGGCAGGTGTTAATTTTTGAATGTAAAAATGTGCATATCAGGTACTTTTTTTTTTTGCATGGGGATAATAGCTAATAGCCTTATCAACATGAATTTACATATGATGAGCACTATTAGCTACGTGCTGGTTTGGACACCTGTTTTGGTTGCACTAATCCCCTTATTGCATGAGGGGTTTGGCCTTGTGCACTATATTGCATCGGTCTGTGTGCAGTCATTTCCCCCACTGCGATCTTATTTCTGTCTCAAGCCTCTTGATCCGTATGCCACCCTCACTGCACCCGTGGTCAGCAGTTAGAGAGCTCTGTAACATAGCTCATGCTGGCTATGTTACAGAGCTCTCTACTTATTTAAGGGAGCACATGCTGGTAAAAGCTTGAAATTTAGAGTAATTAGAAGCATGGGAAACATATATTGTTCTGCTTGTCTCTTATGGTGGGAGTAGGGATTTGGTAGTTGCCTTATCAGTCTTGCAACAGCAGCCTTCATTCCTGCTAACCAACATGCACCTGAGCAGCTGTATTTGAAATTATGCAAGCAGATTCCAGTACTTTTTCATTATGTTGTTAATTATGCTCGCATAATCTGATCTTTGGGCATTGCTCTGTTACCTCTTTGAGGATCCTAGATAATCTTTGCTTCTAAAATGTTACAGAATCATAAGGATGTAGTACTGTTACAAAGAGAGAAATGCTTACACTGCCCATTTACAGTTCTGCAGTAAATGTTTGGAGACCTTTTGTAAACATTATAAAGTTATTTCTATAGTGCCAATCTTTCAGCAGAATCATTCTGGAGACTCCATGGAGTGACCTGTTCAATCAGCCTTTTGGAGAAGGGAAGGTTTCTGGAAGATTGGAAAACAAATTTGTGCCTGTTCCTAAAAGTGATAATAGGGAGGAAACTGGCAATTACAGGCCAGTTAGTCTGACCTCAGTGGTAGGAAAATTAATGGTAAATGTGCTATAAAGGATAGGATAGTAAAGTATCTTGAATTTAATAGATTGGAGGATGTAAGGTAATTTCTTTTGAGTTGATTACCAGAGCAGTAGATCAGAGATGTGCAGTGAATGTGATATATGTAGGTTCAACAAAGCTTTTGAAATTGTCCTGCATAGGATAATCTTAAACTGAGCAGCCTAGGAATGGGCTCCAAGGTGGTAGATTAAAAAGTAGTTGAATTACATAAAAAAAAGTAATGGTGTATAAAACTCACTCATGAAAGAAAAGTGATTAATGGAGTGCCTCAGCGATCTGTCTTGGGACTGGTTCTTTTCAGTATTTTCAAGAGTGATATTGGAGAGGGGATAGTAGGAAAAGTTTTTATGTCCTTTGCAGATGACACTAAGATCTAAAAGAATGGTCAGAATGAGGGGTGAACTTTGAAAGCTTAAAGAAAAGGTCAAGTCCTTGGTAGCTAAGATGTAATAAGTACAGAATATGACTGGGGTAGAAAATTCCTAGGTGCCTGGTTGCCTAGGAAACCAAATTTTCATGCCTGGCATCTGCCAGGTTGTGTTTAGCACTATATTTACTGTAGTTCATCGTTGAGCTCTGAAGAGTAAATCATGCAGCTTGGAACAGCAGAGAGAGAGGCTGCAGGGCTGAAGCAGTGTTAGAGAGATCAGGAGAAACTGGTCATAGAGCTGAAGAGCACTGCCAAGAGCAGCAAAAGTGAGCCATGAAGGCAAAGAGTGCTGCCAGGAACAGCAGAGGTGGAAAAGGAAGGGAGCTTTAATGGAGTGAGATGGAGACAGAGAATGGAAGACTTGAGAGGGAAGGAAGTGGATGAGGCTAAATAAGGAAATAAAAAGGAAAATCTTTAAGGCTTGTATCAGTTTGGCACTCTGATCAATGGGAGGTGCACTGTGCCGGGACAATATCCTCTGTCCGAAAGCCCTGTGGGGATTGGAAGATGCTGCAGCAGGGGCAGCGGAATGCCTTTTTGGTTGGAGTGAGCCATACAAATTGCCCCCAGCTCTGCTCCCCAGCTGTCATTCCCTTACATTCATGTAAACCAGTGGTTCTCAACCTTTTTTCGGCTGGGATACACCTGACAGATGGTTCTCATATATGTGATTGTCACAGGGTTAAATGTAAGCATATACTTTGCATCCACAAGAACCCCCCTTGACCCCCCACCAATGGTTGCAGAACAGAGCTAGGGCATTACTCATACAACGCACCATACAAAAAAGATATTCTGATGACATCTTAGTAAAAGCAAAACAAACTCTCTTTACTATCAGGCACAATAACCCTCCTTATGAAAAGACAGTAATTTACCACTAATGCATGTCCTATTGTGAAAACACCACAAATAAGACTGATATAAATGCCTACATGCTAGTAAAATGCCTCACCTTGGTCATACACACAGAACTAACCTTCACAAAGTACAGAGCCTACAATTTATAAATATGGAGACAGAAACTGGAATGGAAAACTAAAAAAAAAAGCCATTCTACATGCAGTGCAAACCCGGAGAAATGGAAAGAGAAATATAGCACCTAACATAGTCCTAGGATCTGTAATAACGCGCACAAACTAATCTGCACAAAGTTACACCTGTATTATGGAACACACTCAAACAGTAACAACCCCATCTATGAAAAGGCAACACTACACATATTAAACCAAGCCCTAAACACTAATACACTTCTTATTAGGAAAACAGAATAAGTCAAGCTGCTATAGATCCCCACGCAAAAATAATTGTAAAGCTATAGCAATAACTGTTACAAAATAGCTGATGACCAGAATAACATCCAACAATCATAAAAATTATTAAAAATTGTCCAAATATCAACTATTTCAAATCAGGAGACACATCACACAATACCCAATAATTAAAATGGCAGTCGATCAAGAAAAATAAACTTAAAAAGCCACTTTTATTTTCCCACTCTCACACACACGAGTCACCTCCCTGCCAGTCTCTGTCTCTCACACACACGAGTCACCTCCCTGACCTCTCTGTCTCTCTCACACACACGAGTCACCTCCCTGACCAGTCTTTCTCACACACACACAAACCAGTCACTTCCCTGACCAGTCTCTGTCTCTCTCGCACACACATCAGTCACTTAACTGACCAGTCTCTGTTTCTCCCACGTGCACACACATCAGTCACTTAACTGACCAGTCTCTGTTTCTCCCACGTACACACACCAGTCACTTAACTGACCAGTCTCTGTCTCTCTCGCACACACATCAGTCACTTAACTGACCAGTCTCTGTCTCTTCCACGTACACACACACACACATCAGTCACTTAACTGACCAGTCTCTGTCTCTCTCACGTACACACACACACACCAGTCACTTAATTGACCAGTCTCTGTCTCTCCCACATACACACACCAGTCACTTAACTGACCAGTCTCTGTCTCTCCCACATACACATACACACACCAGTCACTTAACTGACCAGTGTTAGAGAGATCAGGAGAAACTGGTCATAGAGCTGAAGAGCACTGCCAAGAGCAGCAAAAGTGAGCCATGAAGGCAAAGAGTGCTGCCAGGAACAGCAGAGGTGGAAAAGGAAGGGAGCTTTAATGGAGTGAGACACACCAGTCACTTAACTGACCAGTCTCTGTCTCTCCCACATACACACACACACATCAGTCACTTAACTGACCAGTCTCTGTCTCTCTCACGTACACGCACACACACCAGTCACTTAATTGACCAGTCTCTGTCTCTCCCACATACACACACACACCAGTCACTTAACTGACCAGTCTCTGTCTTTCACACACACACCAGTCACTTAACTGACCAGTCTCTGTCTCTCCCACATACACACACACACACACCAGTCACTTAACTGACCAGTCTCTGTCTCTCCCACATACACACACACACACACCAGTCACTTAACTGACCAGTCTCTGTCTCTCCCACATACACACACACACACACCAGTCACTTAACTGACCAGTCTCTGTCTCTCCCACATACACACACACACACACCAGTCACTTAACTGACCAGTCTCTGTCTCTCCCACATACACACACACACCAGTCACTTAACTGACCAGTCTCTGTCTCTCCCACATACACACACACACCAGTCACTTAACTGACCAGTCTCTGTCTCTCCCACATACACACACACACCAGTCACTTAACTGACCAGTCTCTGTCTCTCCCACATACACACACACACACACCAGTCACTTAACTGACCAGTCTCTGTCTCTCCCACATACACACACACACACACCAGTCACTTAACTGACCAGTCTCTGTCTCTCCCACATACACACACACACACCAGTCACTTAACTGACCAGTCTCTGTCTCTCCCACATACACACACACACCAGTCACTTAACTGACCAGTCTCTGTCTCTCCCACATACACACACACACCAGTCACTTAACTGACCAGTCTCTGTCTCTCCCACATACACACACACACACCAGTCACTTAACTGACCAGTCTCTGTCTCTCCCACATACACACACACACCAGTCACTTAACTGACCAGTCTCTGTCTCTCCCACATACACACACACACACACCAGTCACTTAACTGACCAGTCTCTGTCTCTCCCACATACACACACACACACACCAGTCACTTAACTGACCAGTCTCTGTCTCTCCCACATACACACACACACACACCAGTCACTTAACTGACCAGTCTCTGTCTCTCCCACATACACACACACACCAGTCACTTAACTGACCAGTCTCTGTCTCTCCCACATACACACACACACCAGTCACTTAACTGACCAGTCTCTGTCTCTCCCACATACACACACACACACACCAGTCACTTAACTGACCAGTCTCTGTCTCTCCCACATACACACACACACCAGTCACTTAACTGACCAGTCTCTGTCTCTCCCACATACACACCAGTCACTTAACTGACCAGTCTCTGTCTCTGCCACGTGTACACACACACACACACCCCAGTCACTTAACTGACCAGTCTCTGTCTCTCCCACGTGTACACACACACACACACCCCAGTCACTTAACTGACCAGT
This sequence comes from Rhinatrema bivittatum, assembly GCF_901001135.1. Lineage (NCBI taxonomy): Eukaryota > Metazoa > Chordata > Amphibia > Gymnophiona > Rhinatrematidae > Rhinatrema > Rhinatrema bivittatum. Next base: position 188,938,708 of record NC_042621.1, read on the forward strand.
CTCTGTCTCTCCCATGTACACACACACACACACACACACACCAGTCACTTAACTGACCAGTCTCTGTCTCACACACACACCAGTCAGGGTGTTTGTTTATATGTGAGAATGGGAGCCTGGGTGCATGAGTGAGAACTTGTGTGTGTGTATGGTAGAATGGGTGCCTAGGTGCGAGAGTGAGAGCTTCTGGCTGCTGGGATATCTGTGCACAGTGCAAACTTTATTGCACAAATCTTCCTAAGGTAGCATTATTATCAGTTCAGAACATTATTGCTCAGGAGGATAATAATGGGTAAGCGACTTCTGTGCACAGTGCAAACTAAATTTTCCAGTTATTGAAATAAAGGCAAGGCACCTATATTGCAACATAATTGCAATATAGGTGCATTAGGGACCTAGATGAAGAGTTTTGTTTAATTTTATTTCTTACCTATGTCTGGGATTGCCCCTGCACTTGATGAGAGATGTAATAATTTATAATAATTCAGAAAACAATTGAATTTCATCCAATCCCCATGCTCGCGCGGCCCCTATCTGCATGCTTTTATGGCCGCTGGGAGCTCCAATGGCCCCATCTGTAACCATCGAGGCTGAGTACCACTTTTACTTTAATCACGGCTCTTCCGCGCTCATTGTTGCGTTGGGGGGGGGGGGGGGAAGGAATCCCCGAAGCAACCAGTCGCTTCGTGCTTGCGGCTCACTGCCATGCTGGGGAATCCCTGCTCTATCACAGCTTCCTGCTGCTTTGGAAGGGGAAAAACCTGGCGTGGCCGGCCTCTTCTCTTTGTGGTTCGCATCGCGTTTAAATTTCAGCACGGCTGATCCCATGACGGCTTTACTTAGGTGGGGTCAGACTTCTTTGCCGCCACTGGCCTTGTCATTGCCACCCCACTTCTATGGGATGCCCCTTCTTCCTGCCCCACCGGCCAATCAGAGACTTCTTCTCTTCTTCTTCTCCTAATGGCAGCATGGAAACTATCTACCTCTTGGGATCCTGTCTGGCAAGTCTTAGAAAGAAGAAATATTATTTTGTTATCACTTTTTATTCCACCACGTGAAGTGGTTGTTTCTCCCACAACAGCAGTGTTTTTCCATTATTTTTCAACCATGTTTACTTCACTAAAGCCCGGATTTTAAAAGAGCTATGCATGTAAATTTTGGAGTTTACGCACATGGCCGGGCCTTGCGCACACTGTGCGCATTTTACAAGCGGCCTGGCCACGCGCGTAAACCCCGGTATGTGTAGAAGTGCCGATAGAGGGAAAAGAAGCAGCCCGGGGGCGTGGTCTGAGCGGGGGGCAGGCCGGGACAGTGAGCACCAGCAGCCGGTCAGCGTGCGCAGATTACTTCTGCTCCAGAGGAGAAGTAAGTAGGAAAATAAAAAATTTGGGGGTAGTTAGAGTAGGTTTAGGGGGTGGAGAGGAGAAGAGAGAGGGAGGATAGAGTTAGGGGTAGGAAAGTTACCTCCCAGTCTGCTCCTTAATTGGAGTGGACTGGTAGGGAACTGGGGACCAGCTGATTGTCGACATGCGTATATTTTAAAATCCACCCCCTTCTTGCGCGCATCGCAGGCTGCCCCCACATGTGCATGCAGCCATCGGATTTTATAACAAGCACACTCTGATGCCCAAGCATGTTATAAAAACAGTGTGTCCATGTGGTGCGGGTCTTAAAATCGGCCCCTAAGTGAAGTGGTGTTTCTGCCACAGACTGGTATATGTAGTGCTCTCTAGAGTTGTCCAACAGGAAAAATCAAATATACTATTGCTGCCAGACAAAACTGTCAATGTAGTTTATGGACCAGGACAGGAAACAGAGAGAGTAGGATTAAATGGACAATTTTCTCAGTGGAAGTGAGTGGCCAGTGACTGCCTCAGGGATCTGTATTGGGACCCGTACTTTTCAATATATTTATAAATGATCGGGAAAGAAATACAAGTGAGGTAATCAAATTTGCAGATGATACAAAATTGTTCAGTGTATTTAAATCACTAGCAGATTGTGATAAATTGCAGGAAGACCTTCTGAGACTGGAAAAATGGGCATCCAAATGGCAGATGAAATTTAATGTGGCTAAGTGAAAGGTGATGCATATAAGGAAAAATAACCCGTGCTATAGTTACACAATGTTAGGTTCCATATTAGGAGCTACCGCCCAAGAAAGAGATCTAGGCGTCATAGTGGATAACACATTGAAATCGTCGGTTCAGTGTGCTGCGGCAGTCAAAAAAGCAAATAGAATGTTGGGAATTATTAGAAAGGGAATGGTTAATAGAACGGAAAATGTCATAATGCCTCTATCGTTCCATGGTGAGACCGCACCTTGAATACTGTGTACAATTCTGGTCGCCGCATCTCAAAAAGGATATAGTTGCAATGGAGAAGGCACAGAGAAGGGCGACCAAAATGATAAAGAGAATGGAACAGCTCCCCTATGAGGAAAGACTAAAGAGGTTAGGACTTTTCAGCTTGGAGAAGAGACGGCTGAGGGGAGATATGATAAAGGTGTTTAAAATCATGAGAGGTCTAGAATGGGTAAATGTGAATTGGTTATTTACTCTTTCGGATAATAGACTAGGCGGGGGGCACTCCTTGAAGTTAGCATGTGGCACATTTAAAACTAATCGGAGAAGGTTCTTTTTCACGCAGTGCACAATTAAACTCTGGAATTTGTTGCCAGAGGATATGGTTAGTGCAGTTAGTGTAGCTGTGTTTAAAAAAAGGATTGGATAAGTTCTTGGAGGAGAAGTCCATTACCTGCTGTTAATTAAGTTGACTTAGAAAATAGCCACTGTTATTACCAGCAACAGTAGTGTGGAATAGACTTAGTTTTTGGGTACTTGCCAGGTGGTTATGGCCTGGATTGGCCACTGTTGGAAACAGGATGCTGGGCTTGATGGACCCTTTGTCTGACCCAGCATGGCATGCTTGCTTGCTTGCTTGCTTATTTATTTTAACATTTTTCTATACTGTCGTTCAGTGGGGATCGTCACAACGGTTTACATTAAGGCACATAAAAATGATGCTAAAGAATATTAAGTTACACAGGTGTCATTAAGGATCGGTAACATAGTTTGTAAACAATATTAATTGGTAAGTGTAATGAATCATGTCCATTTCTCATTGTATCAGTTTGGGATACGAGATTAGCTTTATCATTGTACTTTTATCCTTTATTGATGAACTTACAAATGAAACTTAAGCTAAATAACAAAATTATACACATATTGATTTTAGTTTTGTTTGTTATGTTCTTATGGAGAGATTCTTTAAGTTTTAATACGCATTGTATTAGTTAATGAAACAATTTATCTTTTCCTCTTTTGTTTGCTTTTAATTTTTAAATGTTATGCACCAGACACCTGCCATAACAGCAGATTGTTTCAATGTGTGTGTAGAGAGAGAGAGAGAGAAAACCTCCACATTATCCTGAAAAAAAGAAATTGAGTTAGCTAGAACAAGAACGGCAAAAAAATTAAAGGGTCAGAACATTAGGTAAATAAACCCAAATTATAACTACAAAAAGGGGTAGATTTTTAAAGGAGTGCACATGGACGCGCCAGTTTTATAACATACGTGCGCTAGCACGCGCATGTCATAAGAACATAAGAAAATGCCATACTGGGTCAGACTAAGGGTCCATCAAGCCCAGCATCCTGTTTCCAACAGTGGCCAATCCAGGCCATAAGAACCTGGCAAGTACCCAAAAACTAAGTCTATTCCATGTAACCGTTGCTAATGGCAGTGGCTATTCTCTAAGTGAACTTAATAGCAGGTAATGGACTTCTCCTCCAAGAACTTATCCAATCCTTTTTTAAACACAGCTATACTAACTGCACGAACCACATTCTCTGGCAACAAATTCCAGAGTTTAATTGTGCGTTGAGTAAAAAAGAACTTTCTCCGATTAGTTTTAAATGTGCCCCATGCTAACTTCATGGAGTGTCCCCTAGTCTTTCTACTATCCGAAAGAGTAAATAACCAATTCACATCTACCCGTTCTAGACCTCTCATGATTTTAAACACCTCTATCATATCCCCCCTCAGTCGTCTCTTCTCCAAGCTGAAAAGTCCTAACCTCTTTAGTCTTTCCTCATAGGGGAGTTGTTCCATTCCCCTTATCATTTTGGTAGCCCTTCTCTGTACCTTCTCCATCGCAATTATATCTTTTTTGAGATGCGGCGACCAGAATTGTACACAGTATTCAAGGTGCGGTCTCACCATGGAGCGATACAGAGGCATTATGACATTTTTCGTTTTATTCATCATTCCTTTTCTAATAATTCCCAACATTCTGTTTGCTTTTTTGACTGCCGCAGCACACTGAACCGACGATTTCAATGTGTTATCCACTATGACACCTAGATCTCTTTCTTGGGTTGTAGCACATAATATGGAACCCAACATCGTGTAATTATAGCATGGGTTATTTTTCCCTATATGCACTTATCCACATTAAACTTCATCTGCCATTTGGATGCCCAATTTTCCAGTCTCAGAAGGTCTTCCTGCAATTTATCACAATCTGCTTGTGATTTAACTACTCTGAACAATTTTGTGTCATCTGCAAATTTGATTATCTCACTCATCGTATTTCTTTCCAGATCATTTATAAATATATTGAACAGTAAGGGTCCCAATACAGATCCCTGAGGCACTCCACTGTCCACTCCCTTCCACTGAGAAAATTGCCCATTTAATCCTACTCTCTGTTTCCTGTCTTTTAGCCAGTTTGCAATCCACGAAAGGACATCGCCACCTATCCCATGACTTTTTACTTTTCCTAGAAGCCTCTCATGAGGAACTTTGTCAAACGCCTTCTGAAAATCCAAGTATACTATATCTACCGGTTCACCTTTATCCACATGTTTATTAACTCCTTCAAAAAAGTGAAGCAGATTTGTGAGGCAAGACTTGCCCTGGGTAAAGCCATGCTGACTTTGTTCCATTAAACCATGTCTTTCTATATGTTCTGTGATTTTGATGTTTAGAACACTTTCCACTATTTTTCCTGGCACTGAAGTCAGGCTAACCGGTCTGTAGTTTCCTGGATCGCCCCTGGAGCCCTTTTTAAATATTGGGGTTACATTTGCTATTCTCCAGTCTTCAGGTACAATGGATGATTTTAATGATAAGTTACAAATTTTTTCAAAGTTTCCCTTTTGAAAGTTTAGCACGAGAGCCTTGGATTTGCACACTGTTCCTTTTCCAGTCATTAAATCAAATTTGATCATATTATGATCACTATTGCCAAGCGGCCCCACCACCGTTACCTCTCTCACAAAGTCCTGTGCTCCACTGAGAATTAGATCTAAAATTGCTCCCTCTCTCGTCGGTTCCTGAACCAATTGCTCCATAAAGCTATCATTTATTCCATCCAGGAACGTTATCTCTCTAGCGTGACCCGATGATACATTTACCCAGTCTATATTGGGGTAATTGAAGTCTCCCATTGTGGGGGGGATGAATTTTAGTAAATTACATGCAACGCAATCGGGCCTTCCCCAGTTCCCTCCCAGTCCACTCCAATTATCAGATATCTTCGGTATCTGGAAAGATAGCGAATTGAACCTCAAAAAGAGCATCGCAACGAAAACGAAAGAAGGCTTTCACAAACTTCAGATTCTCAAACACCTTAAACCTCTGTTACACATACACAATTTGAGAACTGTCCTACAATCTCTCATTTTCTCTAGTCTTGATTACTGCAACTCACTTTTCATTGGCCTTCCCAAATCTGCACTAAAACCACTCCAATTGCTACAAAATGCTGCGGCCAGAGTACTTACCGGCAAAAAGAAATCTGACCATATCACCCCGGTTCTGAGGAGCCTTCACTGGCTTCCAGTCGCTCAAAGGATCATATACAAGACCCTAACTACTCTACACAATGAAATCTACAAAGCAGACAACACTGCCCTCGATCACATGATTCAACTGCACAAAACACCTCGCACAACTAGGACCGCCAGTAAATTGCAACTTGTCATACCCTCCCTTTCCTCTGCTAAACTATCAAACACCAGGAATAGAGCCTTCTCTATTGCTGGACCGAAAGCATGGAACTCTTTACCAGATTATCTAAGCGCAATCAGGGACACCAAATCTTTCAAAAAAGAACTTAAAACATGGCTATTTAGACAAACTCTCACAGACAGAGTTGGCTAATCTTATCTCTTTTGCTCTGTCTTGCTCTGTCTCAGTACCACTACAAACCTTTCTTAATTTAACTCCCTCCCCCCCCCCTTCTGTCCTTCCTCTCCTACCCTCTCTAATTAAATTTGTGTCCTAAAACTTTTTCCTTCCCTATTTCCCTTGAACCCTTTCCTTCTCTACTCCATCTCTCCTATGAATAATCTCATTAACGCATCTCTGCTGTGGTTTTTTTTCATTTGTTACGTCCTTTTATGCCTAACTCTACTTGCTCTCTCATCATATAGCTGATGTGTTGACTGGAATCTATTATCTCTCTTTTTTCCACTTTTGCTATATGCCAAAATGTAACTTGTTATCTGTTAACCTTTTTTAATATGTGTTACTCGAATATGTTTTATGTATTAAGTTGTTTAAACTGTAAACCGGAGTGAAGGCTGCCTGCTATACTTCGGTATAAAAAAAAAAAATCTAAATAAATAAATAAAATTAAGGAGCGGACTGAGAGGGAACTTTCCTATCACTAACCCTACTCTCTTCCTACCTATTCCCCTCTCCTCTCTGACCCCTAACCTAACCCTAACTATCCCCATGTTTTTTTGTTTTTTTACTTACTGCTCCAGCGGAGCAGAAGCAACTTGACCAGCGCGCACTTCCCTGGAATAGTGGCTAATGGCCTGTCTCTTTACCAGGGCCCGGCACTTGTGCGAATTTCGGAACTTATGCGTGTGGCCAGGTCCTTTTGAAAATGTGTACATAGAGCCCAGCCATGCGCGTAAGTCCCGATTTTTACAACACGGCCCTTTGAAAATTCACCGTTACGTATATAAGGTAATCTACTAGAGCTTATACAAATTCATTCAAACTGTTCATTGTTTTCATAAACTTGAAATAAATCTGAGTGATAAAATGATGAGTTCATATACACTCTTCAGTCAGCAACTGATAGATGGAAATAAAATCTATAATAACACAATGTAAAAACATTTAAAGTTTCAGAGAAAGTAGCCACCTACAGTAAATTAATATTAAAAAGCAACAAAAACGTGTTTAATGTATCCAAAAGAAAATATCAAGAGCCCCTACAAGTGGCTCTTATTTCAATGGCTTCTTCAGGGGGAATATTGTGTCTTGGAAATCTGATCTTTGTATATCACTGTTCTGTGTATATCACTAGGCTATAAGCTGTTGCATGGCATCCTAGTGAGATTCCTCCCGAAGAAGCCGACTGGCGAAACATGGCCCTGTCAGGGGACTTTAATGCTTAAAAATTCAGTAACTTATACAGTGATAATATCAGCACAAAACTAATGAAGATGTTATTTTGAACTTGACATTTGGATCTCTCATGATTGCAATGTATCATCAGAACGACTGCATTGAGATCTAAATTATTTCCTCACATTTCTTTGTGTACATTTGAACTTTGGTATATGAGGTTCTCTACTCTTACTATTACTAGGCTTAGAAAGTATAACACAATTCTGTTAACTTATCTGAAAGAATGAATATGAGATGAACTGTGGCTCCTTTGAAGTGCAGATTCCTGTTCTCAATAAAATCATAATTTGGGAGAAATAGCATTCTTTTATGTAAAACAAGGTTCAACATGCCTTAAGTGAATTGCACAAAGGATTCAATACAGCATTTTTACGTAATTGCTACCTGAAAAAGACAAAAGCTGGACAAACCAAAAGGTCCTCTAGCATAATAGTATGAGTTTGCTATTAGCATGAGTGTTAAACTGCCTATGAATTGTGCTGACTGTACTGCTTAAGAAAGGCATCTCTGAAAACTGCTTTTCTCTAATATTAACAATGTTTAATTTGTACATGGTTTGGTCCTTTCGGTCTGAACCAGGAAGTTGAATGGCTAGCATTCTTGTAATTACATTCTTTTTGCCACCCATTTTTGATTGGCTAGAAGCAAGTCGTGATTGGTGTTAGGCACCATTCAAGTTGATTACTTTTTGAAATATGGAGGTAATATAGTCCCCAGCAGCCAGTTCACATGAATTAGAAGCTAGTGCCCTGGTTGGCCCCCTGTTTCTGGACTGCAGTAATGAGGAGCCAGATTTCAAGGTAGCCACCTGCCACCAGCCCTCATATAGAATTTGCTGTTACAAGGGAACAGGCACTTGGGGGGAAAAAGAGAATATATGAGGTACAAGGAGATTGGGGAAGGATAATGAAAAAAGCATAAGTAGATAAATAACACTACCCCACTACCCCCATAATAAAAAAAAAAAAAAAGCTAAGAAAAAAATTATTTAAAAAAGTTACATATAAGAGAAAAACATTTTGTTTATGCCTAAAAATTTGGGCATACAGTCACAAGAACCTGATTTCGATGTGGCAATAACTATTATCAAAAAAACATAAATTTCAGAACTCACAAACATACCGTCATTTCTGAGACCTTCATAGCAAGTGAATGGGTTTTTGAAGTAGATTACTTATGTATGGTTAGAGGACTACAAATTTCTTCTCGTAACCACTAGGGTGATAAATGCCTGACTTTTATAATCATTTATCTGGGCTCATTATCTGGCACAACAAAAGTTTTCATTTGTCTGGTGATTTATATCTTAAACAGGCCAGTGCAATACTGTGTGCTCAGCCGAGCACACAGGTTAACCCGTGGTTTGACTCGCATTTTGGGGAAACTTCCACAGCCTTATGCTGTAAGGGGATTAATGCGTCCAAAACATGTGTCCAAACCAAACACCCCCCCCCCCGAAGGTGATAGCGCTCATCACATGTAAGTTCACGAGGCTATTGGCTATTTCATCCCGTTCCAAAAAAATATGTGCGCCCAACGTGGCACATTTTTACCCTCAAAAGTTAACGCCTGCGCCGAGTTTTAAGGAGCCTAAAAAGTTGACAGTAAAGCAGAAAATACTGCTTTTCTCTACTTCCTTGGACTTTATATCATGGCAATATTAAGTTGGAAGAACAAAAGGGGGAAGGTTTAAAAAATTTTTTAAAGTGTGCTGGCGGTCAGGTAAGGAAAAGGGATGCTCAATTAATGAGCATCCATTTTCCTAACCCGTGGCTGTACATAGGTTAGGAAAACAGATGCTTATAAAATTGTGTCCATTTTTCTTACCCTCTGACAGCCACCTCTCCTGGGCGTCTCCTTTTTAGCTTGACCCCTCATTTTAATATTTGATTATGTGCCCATGGTGTGCATTAGGAAAGTGGGCGTTCAACATTTATTGGATCAGCCATTGTATTTTAACTATCTGGCACTCCAATCCATGAACATATTACTCCAGTCCTCAAAAGATTACACTGGCTTCCAATCTCATACCTTAATTTAATTTAATTTAATTTTAATTTATTTAATTTAACAACTTTTAATATACCGACGTTCGTATGGCACATCACGCCGGTTTACAAGTAACTCAATTAAAGGAGGAAATTACAATGAACAGGGGGCAGGGGATGGGAGCAGGCCAGAAAAAAAGGAGGGGGGTAAAGGGAGACAGGAGAAGAGAGAGAAAAATAGGTAGCGTGAAAGAGAGTAAGGAACAACCGTCAAAATTAAGAAATAGGAGGAACTTATTTACAGAGGGGACTATTTACAGCAGTTACAACTAGCAATAGATTAATTACATCGGATACAATACAATATAAGCTTGCTATGATCATACATTCATGTATTTACAATATACATTATCCCTGGACAAGCAGGATGATAGTCCTCACATATGGGTGACATCACTGGACGGAGCCCTATCACGGAAAACTTTGTCAAAGTTTCTAGAAACTTTTGACTGGCCCACTGAGCATGCCATGATCCCTGGAGCCATAGGGGTCTCCCTTCAGACTTTCTTTTTTCCGCACTGCAGTTAGCATCGCGGTGAAGGAGCCATGTGTGATAGTTTTCACACAGTTTTTCCTCAGAGAAAAGTTAAAATATTTCTCAAATTCATCCCCTTCATAGGGGTCTCCCTTTCACCACTGATCGGTGAGTACTCCTTCTTTCCCCCCCCCCCCCCCCCAGTCGATACTGTTTAACAAAATTTTCCTGTCAGAAGGTCGTCGACAGTTGTCCGGCCTTCAAAATGGCAACTGGTTTTAAAAAATGCCCGAATTGCCCTCGCACCATGTCCATCACCGACCCGCATGTCGAGTGTGTTTTGTGCTTGGGCGAGGCTCATAATGTATCCACCTGTCCACAATGTGCCGAAATGACAGCTAAAGGTAGACAGGCCCGTCAAGAGAAGATGGAACATCTCTTCAACATTCAATTAATGCCATCGACATTGAATCAGTCGTCTCCAGCTGGAGCGGCAAAAAAGTTAGTTATTCGAAAACGTTGTCCGGACGGAACCGTTGACCGATTATCACAGACGCCATCCCGATCATCCATAAAATCTACATCTGTGTTTGAGAAAAAGAGCACCGAGCATCGCCAGAAACATCGTCATCGGCGGGACCCCCAATGTCGGATTGATTCCCAGAACGCCCTCTATGCCCGTTGAGCCATCACCGAAGAGGTCTCGAGTGGAAGAGCCATCGATAACCCTCAATGCCTCTCACTCCAAGGCGATCCCCACCGGTAACGATGCTGGGTACCATGCCACCACAGGGATCTGTGGAAGAGCCGGTTCCGCCTTCTCTGCCACCCCATATAGCTGCTCTGACCTCACCAACTATAAGGGAGGAACTGGACGGTTTTATCCACCAGGCAGTAAAAGACGCTCTGTGAGACCTTCAGCCATCGATGCCGATGCCTGCACAGACACAGATACCATCACAGGCACCGATGCCTGCACGATGCCTCTACTGATGTCGACACCGGACCTTTCACTCTTTGCACCGATACTTGCTAAACTGGATGCCCTCATTGGTGTTGTCCTGATGCAACCATTGCCACTGGGAGCGAAGACTCCGATTCTTAATAGGGAGGACGATGCCTGACCCTATACCAGGACCGTCGGGTATTTTCTATCCAAGAACTCCAGTTTCTCCATCGGTTCCATTTCTTCCACCATCGATGCTGCTGCTGAAACCATCAGTGTCGTTGATGCCACTGTTCATTCCTCACTCCACTCCTCCACGGCATCCTTCCTCAGATATCTGGGATGAGGGAGACACAGATACTTCATCGGAGGATATATTTTATTTAACCCATCCCCGCCGGAAGAACAGAGGAAGTCACCACTGGAGTACCTCTCCTTTTCAGATTTTGTAAAGGAGATGGCAGATACAGTTCTCTTCCAGCTGGTGGCAGAAGAGGACATCAGACAAAAAACCCTGGAGGTTTTACAATTTGTTGATCCTCCTAAGGAAGTTCTGGCAATACCTGTCCATGACGTCCTTGTTGATCTTCAACATACTGTTGGTGCACCCTTGTTCAATTCCAGCAGTGAACAAGTGAATGGATGCCACATACCTGGTTCAACATATACCAGGTTATCAAAAGCCTCAGCTCCCACACCATCTCTAGTGGTGGAATCTGCCCAAAAGAAGTAGAAAAGAATCTGTCCACACTTGTCTATGCCTCCTGGTAAGGAACAAAAATTCCTGGATACTCTTGGCAGGAAAATGTTCCAAGGTTACATGCTTGTCTCCAGAATTGCGTCATAACAGCTTTATATGACTCAATATCAACGCAGTTTATGGAAGCAAATATAGGAATTGGCTGAGTCACTACCTCGATAACACCAAGATTCCTTCAATAACATTATCTACAAGGGTCTAGAAGCAGGCAAAACGAAGTCCGTGCAGCCTATGACAGCTTTGAAACATCTTCCAGGATGGCTGCAACGGAGATTAGTGCCCGTAGATGGGCCTGGCTAAAGGCTTCTGACCTCGGGCCCGAGATTCAAGAAAAGCTGGCAGATCTGCCTTGTACTGGTGAAAACCTTTTTGGGTAAAAAGTACAAGATGCTGTGGCGCAGCTAAAAGAGCATTCTGAAACTCTGCGCCAGCTATCCGCTGATCCAGCAGAGATGCCCTCTTCTGCACATTGAACAGCCAGGAAAGACACCAGGAAACCTTATTACAGACCACGGAGATATCCTCCAGCGCCCCGTGGTAGGGGAATCAAGACCGTCCCAGAGAGGTCAACCCAGACAGCCAAGGGCACCTAGGCCCCAGCCTCCTCCTCAGACAGGCCCAGCATCAAGATTTTGGAAACCTGCCAGAGGATAGCAGCCACTCTACCAACCCGATCCCGAATCTACCAGTGGGAGGTCGGATCTCTTTCTTTCTACCCAATTGGTCAAACATCACATCAGATCAATGGGTACTATCCATAATAACACAAGGTTACCATCTGAATTTTCTCACAGTGCCCAAGGACTCCCCACCAAAGTCTCTTTTACTTCACAAAGATCATACCACTCTTCTGCAAACAGAATTATCCACCCTCCTGGGAGCCAGGGCCGTGGAACCAGTTCCCCCCCGACCTCAGCAGGGCAGAGGATTCTAATCCCGCTATTTTCTCATTCCAAAAAAAACGGGAGGGCTACGTCCCATCTTAGACCTCCGAAATCTCATCAAATTTCTGAGAGAAGAAAAATTCAGGATGGTTTCCTTAGGCACCATGCTTCCACTTTTTCAAGCAGGAGATTGGCTCTGTTCTCTGGATCTTCAAGACGCTTACGCTCACGTTCCAATATTTCCTCCTCATCACAAGTTTCTGCGCTTCCTGGTGGGTCATCAACACTTTCAATACCGGGTTTTGCCATACGGACTTGCCTAGGCACCCCGAGTATTCACAAAGTGCCTAGCGGTGGCAGCGGCCCATTTACGCAAGGAAAGCATACATGTTTTTCCTTATCTGGATGACTGGCTCATCAAAAGCCAATCAAGACAAGGAGCTCTCAACTCTCTCAAGCTCACAATCAATCTGCTTCACTTGTTGGGATTTCTGATCAACTACCAAAAATCCCAACTGACTCCATCTCGCCTCCTACAGTTCATCGGAGCAGAATTGAACACCACGTTCCTCCCAAAAGACCGCGTAGACACGCTCTCCAGATTGGCGGAATCTCTGCGCACAAAAGAAACGACTATAGCCCATCAGTTCCTAATTCTACTAGGCCACATGGCTTCCACAGTCCATGTCACTCCTATGGCCAGATTAGCTATGAGAATAACACAATAGACATTGAAATCACAGTGGCTCCAAGCCATTCAACCACTGTCGTCTCCAATTAAAATAACCCACCAGTTACGTTTCTCTCTCCTCTGGTGGATGAACATAAACAATTGCTCGTAGGCCAACCTTTCCAGCAACCAGTTCCACAAGTGACCTTAACTACAGATGCATCCACCTTAGGTTGGGCAGCACATGTAGACAATCTTCAAACTCAAGGTATTTGGACAAAACTTCGAGCTATATGTTATGCTCTCTTATGAGTTCAAGGGACTGCCTTTCACACAAGACTGTTCTAATACAAACCAACAACACAGTTGCCATGTGGTATCTGAACAAATAAGGAGGTACGGACTCTTATCTCCTTTGCCAAGAAGCCGTACAAAGTTGGGACTGGGCCCGACACATTCCATGTTTCTCCGGGCCACTTATCTAGCAGGCATACACAACATGGTTGCAGATCGCCTCAGTCACCAGTTCCAACCCCACGAGTGGTCCCTGGATCCTTTAGTAGTGACCAAGATATTTCAACGTTGGGATCCGCCAACAATGGACCTCTTTGCATCCGAGCTGAATTCCAAAGTGGACAGATTCTGCTCCCTGCTCAAACAGAGAAACCAGTTAGCCAAGGACGTCTTTGCTCGCCCCTGGAACTCAGGCCTTCTATACGCGTATCCCCTGATACCGCTAATAACCAAAACTGTAGTGAAGCTACAAGAAGACAAAGGGTCAATGATACTCATAGTCCCCTATTGGCCTCAGCAAGTATGGTTTCCAATACTCCTCGACCTCTCGATCAGGGAACCAATTCGCCTGGGCACAGCACCCACTCATAACTCAGGACCAGGGCACGTTGCGCCATCCCAACCTTCAGACCCTATCCCTCACAGCCTGGATGTTGAAAGCTTGATCCTGCAACCACTCAATCTTTCAACTAATGTCTCTCAAGTGCTTGTAGCTTCACGAAAACCTTCCACACGAAAATCCTATTGTTGTAAGTGGAAACATTTCACCACATGGTGCACACAGAAAGGTATTGATCCATTTTCCTGCCCCACATCATCTTTATTAGACTATCTCTGGCAACTTTCAGACTCTGGTCTCCAGACTTCATCTGTAAGGGTGCACTTGAGTGCTATCTTAGCTTACCATAAAGGAGTAGGGGATGCACCGATATCAGCACAACCCCTTGTCAGTAGATTTATGAAAGGTTTAATTCAGCTTAAACCCCCGTTATGGCCACCAATCACAGAATGGGACCTTAGTGTAGTCCTAACAAGGCTCATGTGTTCTCCCTTTGAGCCCATGAATTCCTGCGATGTTAAGAACATAAGAAAATGCCATACTGGGTCAGACCAAGGGTCCATCAAGCCCAGCATCCTGTTTCCAACAGTGGCCAATCCAGGCCATAAGAACCTGGCAAGTACCCAAAAACTAAGTCAACTCCATGTTACCATTGCTAATGGCAGTGGCTATTCTCACACAGGCCAATACAGTACAGTGCGCTCCGTTGGAGCGCACTGTTAGCCTGCTATTGGACACGTGTTTTCCCTTACCCCTTATTCAGTAAGGGGAGGAAGACGCGCGTCCAACCTGCGGCACCTAATAGGGCCCTCAACATGCAAATGCATGTTGATGGCCCTATTAGGTATGCGCGCGGGATACAGAAAGTAAAATGTGCAGCCAAGCCGCACATTTTACTTTCAGAAATTAGCGCCGACCCAAAGGTTGGTGCTAATTTCTTCCGGCACCGGGAAAGTGCACAGAAAAGCACGCTCAATTTTGCCGGCGTCCAATTTCCAAGCCCATAGCTGTCAGCGGGCTCGAGAACCGATGCCGGCAAAATTGAGCGTCGGCTGTCAAACCCACTGACAGCCGCCGCTCCTGTCAAAAAGGAGGCGCTAGGGACGTGATAGTGTCCCTAGCGCCTCCTTTTCCCCGTTTCTACCGCGTCGCCTAATTTGCATACTGCATCGCGCGCACCGGCCCGTAGTGAACTTAATATACGCGTATATTATGTTAAATTTCTTACATGGAAAGTTCTCTTCCTAGTAGCTATTACATCTGCTAGAAGAGTTAGTGAGTTACAAGTACTTGTAACATATTCACCTTATACCAGGTTCTTCCATGACAGAGTGAACATAAGAACATAAGAAATTGCCATGCTGGGTCAGACCAAGGGTCCATCAAGCTCAGCATCCTGTTTCCAACAGAGGCCAAAACCAGGCCACAAGAACCTGGCAATTACCCAAACACTAAGAAGATCCCATGCTACTGATGCAATTAATAGCAGTGGCTATTCCCTAAGTAAAATTGATTAATAGCTATTAATGGACTTCTCCTCCAAGAACTTATCCAAACCTTTTTTGAACCCAGCTACACTAACTGCACTAACCACATCCTCTGGCAACAAATTCCAGAGCTTTATTGTGCGTCGAGTGAAAAAGAATTTTCTCCGATTAGTCTTAAATGTGCTACTTGCTAACTTCATGGAATGCCCCCTAGTCCTTCTATTATTCGAAAGTGAAAATAACCGAGTTACATCTACTCGTTCAAGACCTCTCATGATCTTAAAGACCTCTTTCATATCCCCCCTCAGCTGTCTCTTCTCCAAGCTGAACAGCCCTAATC
Source organism: Rhinatrema bivittatum (assembly GCF_901001135.1). Classification (NCBI taxonomy): domain Eukaryota; kingdom Metazoa; phylum Chordata; class Amphibia; order Gymnophiona; family Rhinatrematidae; genus Rhinatrema; species Rhinatrema bivittatum. Next base: position 188,954,605 of record NC_042621.1, read on the forward strand.
TCTTCAGCCTATCCTCATAGGGAAGCTGTTCCATCCCCTTTATCATTTTGGTTGCCCTTCTCTGTACCTTCTCCATCGCAACTATATCTTTTTTTAGATGCGGCAACCAGAATTGTACACAGTATTCAAGGTGTGGTCTCACCATGGAGCGATATAGAGGCATTATGACATTTTCCGTTCTATTAACCATTCCCTTCCTAATAATTCCTAACATTCTATTTGCTTTTTTGACTGCTGCAGCACACTGAGCTGACTATTTTAAAGTATTATCCACTATGATGCCTAGATCTTTTTCCTGGGTGGTAGCTCCTAATATGGAACCTAACATTGTGTAACTACAGCAAGGGTTATTTTTCCCTATATGCAACACCTTGCACTTGTCCACATTAAATTTCATCTGCCATTTGGATGCCCAATCTTCAAGTCTTGCAAGGTCCTCCTGCAATGTATCACAGTCTGCTTGTGATTTAACTACTCTAAATAATTTTGTATCATCTGCAAATTTGATAACCTCACTCGTCGTATTCCTTTCCAGATCAGTTATATATATATATTGAAAAGCACCGGTCCAAGTACAGATCCCTGAGGCACTCCACTGTTTACCCTTTTCCACTGAGAAAATTGACCATTTAATCCTACTCTCTGTTTCCTGTCTTTTAACCAGCTTGTAATCCACGAAAGGACATCGCCTCCTATCCCATGACTTTTTAGTTTACGTAGAAGCCTCTCATGAGGGACTTTGTCAAACGCCTTCTGAAAATCCAAATACACTACATCTACCGGTTCACCTTTATCCACATGTTTATTAACCCCTTCAAAAAAAATGAAGCAGATTTGTTAGACAAGACTTCCCTTGGGTAAATCCATGTTGACTATGTTCCATTAAATCATGTCTTTCTATATGCTTTACAATTTTGTTCTTGAGAATAGTTTCCACTATTTTTCCCGGCACTGAAGTCAGGCTCACTGGTCTATAGTTACCTGGATCGCCCCTGGAGCCTTTTTTAAATATTGGAAGTGGTACTCCATATGCACCCTAAATTCCTTCCCAAGGTGGTTACTGACTTCCACTTGAATCAGTCTATAAATTTGCCCACATTCTTTGCAAGACCTCACTCGCACCAAGGCGAAAGAGTTTTACACACCTTAGACTGTAAATGCGCGCTAGTGTATTATCTAGAACGCACTAAAGTGCATAGGGACTTCACCCAACTCTTTGTTTCTTTTGATAAAAACAAACCGGGTAAAGCAGTGGGCAAACACTCTCTAACTGGCTAGCAGATTGTATAGACTTCTGCTATGAAAAAACAGGCCTTTCTCTCCAGAGACCAGTAAAAGCGCACTCACTTAGAGCAATGGCAACCTCAGTAGCACACTATTGTTCCGTACTGATTACTGACATCTGCAAAGCTGCAACATGGAGCTCTCTTCACACATTTGCAGCCCATTACTGCTTGGACAAGGAAGGACGGCAAGATTCAGCCTTTGGACAATCTGTCTTAAAGAACTTATTTCTAGTATAGTCCCAACTTTTTCCACATCCAACCTGCTGTGATTTCAGGCTGCCTCATTTTTCCAACAGTACACCAGTTGTGCCCGTTGCACAAGTTGTACGCTGTTGGTCCAATACAAATATGACTCAGCCTGTAGCTTGCTAATCACCCATATGTGAAGACTATCATCCTGCTTGTCCTGGGATAAAGCAAAATTGCTTACCTGTAATAGGTGTTATCCCAGGACAGCAGGATGTAGTCCTCACGAAACCTACCTGCCACCCTGTGGAGTTGGGTCCGAAACGTTTTATTATTTGCTAACGCTTATTGCTACAAATGAGACTGAAGGGAGACCCCTGTGGCTCGAGGGATCATGGCATGCTGGGCATGCTCAGTGTGCCAGTCAAAAGTTTCTAGAAACTTTGACAGAAAGTTTTCCGTGATAGGGCTCCGTTCAGTGCGTCACCCATATGTGAGGACTCCATCCTGCTGTCCTGGGATAACACCTATTACAGGTAAGCAATTTTGCTTTCCCCCTGGATTTCTTTGGTACTAAAAATTCACACCCCTTCCCGGTCCCTCGGCACACTTAATATTTCTCGATGTCCCATCCCCAAATATGGCTTATCTTGAAGAAACCAGAGAGCGTGCCTTCTCTTCAGCAGGTCCCCTCTTGTGGAATAGTTTGCCAAATGAAGTGGGATGCCTCCTCGAAAGTGCTTTCTTTAAAAAAGCACTAAAGACCCACCTCTTTTTAAAAAGAAAAACAAAAAACTTTTCCAAAACTAAGCGATAATTTATAATCTCTGGCACTAATCCTTTTTGGAGTCCCTTCTAACCTCTTTTGGTTTGTAAGTCCTCTTTCTGATGAGGTTAATGCCTATGTTATGTTATGTTTGGTTTTCTTTCATTTTGTTAATTACTTATTATTTTTATCAGCTTATTATGTTTTTTAATTTGTGTGTTCTTAATGAACACTGCTCTGAACATAAGAGTGGGTAATACATGTTTTCAAGTAAATGCAAAAACAAGAAAATGTTAAAAAAAAAAAAAAAAATTAAAAAAAAAAATCGAGACCACTGATTTTAAAAGTTGGGTATTTATCACCTTAGTGGTTACGAGAAGAAATTTGTATTCCTCTAACCATACATATGTGATCTATTTCAAATCCTGTTCACTTGTTATGAAGGTCTCAGAAATGAGTTGGGTTTTTTTCTGTTTTGTTTTGTTTTTTTTAAAACTTGGGCTGGCATCTAAATTCTTGAAATAGTTTTCCAACCCTACTTAAAGGTATAGATAATGCACAAGAGGCAACATTTTTCGGTGGAAAAGAAGCTCTAGAGCAAGAGGATCAAAGGAGGTAGAATTCGGATTAAGATTAACATTTTTTCATGAAAAATAAAATAATTTATGAAGAACATTTAAATTAGAAAATATAATTCTGTAGGTATATGCCATTTTGCAATATTGTCATTCAGATGAATAGTTATAAGCACTTCTTGGTAGATTTAATTCCTCATAACAACACTTATGACCTGGCTAATGTCACAAATTTAAAATCTACAGCATGCTGTTTGTGAAAAAGTCTTTTTACCTGAACTATAGCAGAATTTAGAATGAGAACAAATCTTGGTTGAATCCTCTCTAGATGAAAAATGCAGTTTGAGTACTGAGTAAAATATTTTTAGTAAAAGGAAATATAGAAAATTTGGTAAATAGGTAAAATTTGTATAGGTGTTCTCCTAAAAACAAACTATTCCTTATTATGAACTAATTGGAATAACTGTAGAGCTGATGTGCAGATATAGGTTCTGATAGAAGTGAAAATGGTGCTTTGCACTTTGTAATATTAAAACTGTAGTATTAAGATTGTTATGCTGACGTTTCTGTGTGATCTGTGAATAATTTGATGGTGTCTTGTAACTTCTTTTCTAGAGTTTTCTTGGGGGTTTATTTGGTCCCATTTGTGAGATTGATGTTGTTCTGAATGATGCAGAAACGAGGAAAACGGCAGAAATCAAAACTGAAGATGGGAAAGTAGAAAAACACTTTTTATTTTATGATGGAGAATCGGTTGCAGGAAAGGTAAAAAGCTTAATATTTTTGTTGGGTGACTTTCATTTAAGTATATTTTTAAAACTAGATTGCTGTCGTACTTAACAAGTAATACTGAAATGAATATCTAGTTCCTTAAGTATGTGGTGTTCTCTTGAAATGAACCTTAAATTTGTTTTATGGTGGTAAAGTCCATTATTTAAAGCGAGTTTTTAATGCAGAAATGCATTTCTTTTATCTTCTATCTTTTAGCATTTTTCACTTTTTCAGTTCATAGCTGCTGTTGGTATCCATCCATGTGCACTGATGATACAAACTTTGGGGGATTAGTCTAACTCACAAACCTAATAAATTGAGAATGGCAGACAGCTACAGTGTCTGATTGGAAGATGACCAAAAATCCATACAGTACAGTCCTTTTTGTTTCCCTAACATCTGTGTCAGTGGTAGTCCAGAAAAGAATTATAAAAAAAAAAAAATAATACTGTGCATCTGTAGCCCATTCTGAAGATCTGTAAACAATTTCCCTTATTTCTAAATGCAGTGATCCTTGGATGTGTAACTGTCTCTGGCCTAAAATCTGTTAGTGAAACTTAACTACATCATATTTGCTATTTTTTTACCCCAAACCTTGCCCCCAGAGTTCGTGGATACATGGCTACAAAAGAACATCTCCTTTGGCAAACATGCCATAATTTCATGTTTTCAAGTGAAGAACCCCTTTCTGTGGATGGGATTGTCTACAGGTCAACAACATTTTTGTGTTGTTCCAAAGAAAGGCAACACTTTCTTCCAAGATGTTGGAGTACTAATCATGCAGGAGAGGGATGAGAAGAGAGATTTGGTTGGCAAGTGGAGTGGGGGACCACTTGACTGACAAAGCAGGAGAGAAGGGGGCTATTACGATGATGGCAAAGTAACTACCCAGAAAGGCCTAGCTCTGTAGCCTATGAATGGGTCTCGGGAATAGAGGGGAAAAGCCAGTACTATTTTTTGCCTCCCAGTGAATGTGGTGAAGGCAAAAAGCAGTAACAGAATTCAAGAAGGCATGGGACATAAGCAAGAGGATCCTTGGTTTTGAAGACATGAAGGGAAGACAGTTTAACTGGGGTCTGTGGCAATGGAATAAAAATTAAATTAGGCTTTATGGCCCTTAATTGGCTTTCATATTCTGTTTCTTGTGAGTAGAAACAGAATTTGCTTCATTTCCTCCTGCACCGAGCCCCAGACACCTCGCTACATTTCCTTGTGCAGCTCCTTCAAGATCCCAGTACATACATCAAAGTTGACTGCTCTGGGTCCTTACAGGTCCTATCTTGTTCATGAGGGGGAAAGAAATCCAGTAGGGGAGATGAATGTCCTCTGGGGTTACAGTTTACCTGGTAGTTTCTGCCCTGTTCCCATGGCAGCCCAGCCATAAACCTCGCTATTCCCACCAATGGCCTGATCCCGCCCTGGCTTTTGCCGCTCTTAACAGCAGATCAACTCCCATGTACTGATCAAAATGATCTTGTGTGCTGCTCTTTGGCACATGCTGGGGCTGCCAATCCCTGTTTTGCTTTTGCTTATGGAATAAAATAATAGTCTGCAAGATCCTTGGAGGGTTCTTTGATATATTTGTGCAATGCAATTCAATTCTTCCATGATTTTTTTTTTTTTTTTAAGGAAAATAACTCCAGCCTGATTGGTTTTTCAGCATAATAATCCATTCTGCCTCTCTTGTTAGGTCAGTGTTCAGTATAGCTTTTATGTTTCTCTATGCCACTTTTAGAACAATCTCATATATTCTAAGGTGTGCATTTTGCACAAACTGTTGACTTGAATCAATAGCATTTTTAGGGGTAATTTTAAGTCAGGCCATATAAGTGCAAAGTCTGTGGGTTGTTTATACCCCCAAATTTTGCACTCAGTTTCAAAGTGAAAATATGTGCATGCATACTTTCACTTTGAAAATTATCCTAGGAAAAGTAACTGCACACATTTGCCCCTGTTAATGTGTGGTGCTAATTTTTGTAATAATAACTATGTGCATTCTTTTGAAAATCCAAAAGTCTGTACATTGTTGCAAATTCTGCCCCAACTCTGTCGCAGACAACCTCTCCCTACTGCCAGTAAAAGTTAGTTGTTTTCTCATTTCATTTGCTCTGCAAGTAGGTATAACTTTTGTTACACACATACTTTTCACACACAAGTACAATTTTATGATTTTACATGCATAAGTTTGATACGATATGCATAAAGCAGAAGTTATGCATGTAAAGTTATGAAATGAATGGAAAGGCGAAAAAAAGGAATAAATGAATGAAATGACCCGAATAAAATTTTGCATGTACACACCTCTAGTAAAAGTACACTCAGAGGCACTGTGCACATACTTTTAGCTGCATGTGAGGCAAGCCATTTTCTAAAAGCCTATTTCCTTAAATAAAGAACTGTTTTACCTGTGGAAATGGCTTTTAAAATTACCCAGTTTATGTTCAGCTTCACAGTCCCTTTTTCAAAGGTAGTTACAACAGTTGATGTTTATTAATCCATACTTACCTAGGCTAATGAAGGTACATGCCATTTTACAGTTAGCACATTTCTCATGTGGATGGGCATTACCAAGATGTGCAGACTTTGTCATTCAGTTCTTTGAAAATCTTTCTTCTTGGGAAGAAGTTACACTCGTTCTGAGCATTTGACTGGAGACTGGAAAACAGCAGTACTAACTAGCACTGAGAATATCAACTTGCATGTTTCTTGGCCCTCTTGCTTGCTTTTTTGGTCTTATCTCTAGGTTTCCTTTCTTGTGGTGCAATATTTTATTTTTCAGCATTTATTTATTTAATAAAAGTGTTTACCTTTTTTCTTATAAGCACGCCATCTGTTTTTTAAAATATTTCTTTGAGTGCCCTTTATTGATCTGTCTTCATGTTAGTGCAGCAACAAACTGAGGTGGAAAAATATTTCAGAAACTTTTTAGGAGCTGGGAGAAATTATTTATTTAATCCTTATAACTTTTTTGTTTTGTCCATTTTTTTTTTTTGTTTGATTTTGTTTTACTTATTTTTATACCTAGCTCTCCTGAAATTTCAGACTAGCCTCTCTTCCTCTGGCCTCTTTGCTTCTCCTTATGCTTCCTTCCTCTCTTGCCAGTCTTTTCTCCTCTGTGATACCAGGGGTTGCCCCAGGTTGCAGCAGAATGCCTAGAATTTTTCCGTCCCTGCTCGTATGTGAAACTGTGAAGGCCAGAACAGGTGCACCATCATTAATTTAGATTTGTAACAGAAGGAGTGACAGAGTAAAGCTTTTGAAAGTTGTTCTTAAACACTTATCTCTTCAGGGATGAAATATGAATCTGAAGATGAAAGGAGTATTTCAGCAGAGCCCATACATATTTGTATATTGTTTCTGATTTCAAGACTTCTGCATTGGCATAAAGTAAATGATGATTTTCACATCTGCACTAATGAAAGAAACAAAAGTAGAACTGCCATGTATTTTATAATTTCAAGGGCATGAAATTTCAGATCTGTTACCATTAACCCAAAAACATGTACAATTGCCAGACCTGCTCACCCTGAGATTAGCAATTTAGGGGGGAGGGGGCATGAGGGAGAAAATCAGTATTTTTCTGGCACATATGATAGTGCCATGTAGGGACTGAGGCGACTTTCTTACAGGTAAGTGCTGTCAGCAAGGTATGGTGAAGGAACCTGGCAGAGACTTACCTTATTGATGATGACTACCTGCAGCTAAGGTAATTTCTGGCAAGCTTTCATATTCTAGAAAATTCTATGAAATGCCTTACATTCTTTCTCTCCTAGTCTGTTCTTTCCCACCATAACTCCCTTTCCTTTCTTTTTCCATAGCTTATTTTGCATATCTCTGGTCTTTTTATACTCCTTCTCTGCACCAATCCCTGATTCCCTGTACGTACCTGGATCAGTCCAGACAGTGGGTTGAGCCTCCTGTCCAGCAGATTGAGACAGAGAAAAACTGAAAGGGTATCCTATATCAGGACAGAGCCCACCCTGTTTCCCTTCAGTATTTCTCTGTCTCCGGCAAATGCAGGCAGTTGAACCTGCGGTTCCCTTTCTTTCTCAATTTGTTTCTCTCTGTGAGGGCTATGGTTTCAGCAGTGTCAGCCAGACATCTTCTCTGGTTGCGAAATTGTTCGGCAGATTCCTCCTCTAAGTCGCAGTTCGGCACGCTTCCCTTCAAGGGTAAGTTGCTTTTTGGGGAGGACCTTGAACAGCTTATTAAATCCTTGGGAGAGAACAAGGTTCATGAGCTGCCGGAGGACCGTCCAAAACAGTCTAAGGCCTTTTTTCCTTCGCGTTCTTGTTTCCGAGGTCAGCGCTGGTATAACAGAACGTGAGGATCTTTCCAAAGAGGTATCTTCACCAGATCCCAGTCATGGTCCCATTCCTTTCGTGGTCAATGTCCCTTCCGGGATGGTAACCTGCAAAGCTCGGCCATAAAGTCCTCCTCCCAATGAAATACGGCTGGCCCATTCCTCTGTTCCCAACTTAGGTGGTCGTCTGTCCCTGCTTTTTGAGGAATGGGTCAAAATTATGTCAAATCAGTGGGTCCTCGATGTGATTGAAAAAGGCTACGCATTAGATTTTGCTCGGGACCTCCTGGATCACTACTTCATCTCTCCCTGTGGGAGTCGAAAGCATCCAGCGGAATGCCAGACTCTGGCCAGACTGCAAGCACTCGGAGCCATAGTCCCGTCCCATTGGAGGAGCAGGGATCCGGCCAGTATTCCATCTACTTCGTCGTTCCCAAAAAGGACGGATCCTTCCGTCCAATCCTGGACCTCAAGAGAGTCAACCGGGCCCTCAGGGTTCCCCATTTCTGTATGGAGACCCTGAGGGTGGTTATAGTGGCGGTGCGCTCAGGCGAATATCTGGCCTCTCTCGATTTAACGGAGGCTTACCTGCACATCCTGATACGCCGCGAACATCAGAAGTATCTCCATTTCAACATTCTGGGGCAACACTTCCAGTTCCAGGCGCTCCCATTCGGTCTCACCACCGCACCGCGCACTTTTACCAAGGTCATGGTGGTGGTGGTGGCCGCCCTCCACCGGGACGAAGTCCTAGTCCATTCTTACCTGGATGACTGGCTCATCCGGGCCAAGTCGGAGACTCTCTGCAAGGCAGCGGTCGACAGAGACTTGGCTTTCCTCTCCTCCCTCGGGTGGATAGTCAACTTCTCCAAGAGCAACCTTCAGCCCTCTCAGGACCTGGAATTCCTGGGAGCATGCTTCAACACCCGTGTCATCAAGATGTTGCTGCCCGAAGCTCGGGCGCTCTAACTCATGGATTAAGTGCACAATTTTCTCTCCCTCTCGGTACCCACGGCCTGGGACTACTTTCAGGTCCTGGGCTCTATGGCTTCCACTATCGATCTAGTTCCTTGGGCTTTTGCGCATATGCGTCCTTTACAGAAAGCCTTACTGTCCCGCTGGAAGCTGGTGTCGGAAAAGTTTCGGACACCTCTACCATTCTCTGACTCTACCATCGCCAGCATGCAGTGGTGGCTCTCGCTCACCTCCTGAAGGGGATGCCCCTGCAGACTCCCCAGTGGATTATTGTTATGACGGACGCCAGCCTCTCTGGCTGGGGAGCGGTGTGCCAGAATCAGTCTGCTCAGGGAATATGGTCCTCAGTTCAATCGCAGTGGCACAACAATCGTCCGGAGGCCCGAGTGGTTTGTCTGGCACTCAAGTTCTTCCTGCCCTTGATCCGTCACAAAGCGGTATGAATCTTCTCCGACAACGCCACTAAGAGTAGCACTAAGAGTAGTCTGGTGGCCTTGGAGGCCAGCAAGCTTCTCACCTGGGCGGAGTGCTATCTGGATCGGCTGGCGGCCTCCCACATTGTGGGGAAAGAGAATATTCAAGCCGATTTCCTCAGTCGGCAACATCTAGATCCCGGAGAGTGGGAGTTGTCCGAAGAAGTGATGAATCTGGTCGTGCGCAGGTGGGAAGTTCCCCACTTGGATCTGATGGTCACCTTGGGAAATGAAAAGGCTCCCAGATTATTCAGCCGCAGAAGGGAGCACTGTTTGGAAGGCGTAGGATGCTGGGCCAGGGTAGGACTAGGGCGACGTGTTCCTGTCATGGCCTTTGGTGGGGAAAGGTACTCAGAAGGATAGAACTTCACAAAGGTCTGGTCATTCTCATGGCGCCAGAGTGGCCCCGGAGCTGTGGTTCGCGGACTCTGTGAACCTCACGTCGGTCGGCCCTCTTCGTCTCGGTCACCTACCAAACCACCTGTGTCAAGGTCCCGTATTTTTCGATCGGGCGGATTGCTTTTGTCTAGCGGCCTGGCTTTTGAGCGGCAGCGACTGTGGAAGAAGGGTTATAAGGATGAAGTGATATCCACACTGTTACGAGCACGTAAAACTACTACTTCTCTCACTTATATCTGGGTATGGAGAGTATTCGAGTATATGTGTACCGAGTCTGGTGTCCCAGGTTCTCTCTTTTCTCCAGAATGGCCTCTCCAAGGGTTTGTCCTTCAATTCCTTACGGGTGCAGGTTTCGGCTCTCGGCTCCCTTCTAGGGCAGGTTGATGGTTACGCGGTGGCGGCCCATCAGTTCCTCAAAGGGACCAAGCATTTGAATCCGCCTGTCCGGGCTACTTGTCCATCTTGGAGCCTTAACTTGGTTCCTCTGCGAGACACCATTCAAACCTCTCTGGTGTGCCACTCTTAAGGACCTGACTCTTAAGACTGTATTTCTTGTCTCTATTTGCTCGGCCAGAAGAGTGTCCGAGCTCCAAGCCTTGTCTTGTTGGGAACCCTTTCTTCGCTTCTCTGATTCAGGGGTTTCACTTAAAACAGTCCCATCCTCCTTACCTAAGGTTGTGTCCTCGTTTTACATTAATCAGTCCGTGGAGCTTTCGGCTTTTCCTTCAGAGGACATTGCCAGCACGCTGGGCGGAGAGCTTCGGCGACTGGATGTAAAGAGAGTACTGTTGCAATATTTACAGGTCACAAACGAGTTCCTTGTCTCTGATCATCTCTTCGTCTTATTGAGTGGACCCAATAAGGGGAATAAGGTGTCTAAAACTACTATTGCTAGATGGCTAAAGGAGGCAATTACATCGGCGTATATCTGTCGGGGCTGGATGGTTCCAGAGGGCTTAAAGGCCCATTTTTTGCGATCACAGGCCACTCTTGGGCAGAGAGTCAGTTGGTCTCACCACAAGAAATATGCAGAGCAGCTACTTGGAAGTCTCTGCATACCTTTGCTAGACATCGTCTCGATGTCCAGGCGCCAGTATTTGGCTCCTTCGGCAGATAGGTGCTTCAAGCAGGACTATCTCGGTCCCACCCTACTTAGGGAAGCTTTGGTACATCCCACTGTCTGAACTGATCTGGGTACGTACAGGGAAAGGAAAATTGGTTCTTACCTGCTAATTTTCGTTCCTGTAGTACCACGAATCAGTCCAGACTCTTGCCCTGGCCTCGTTTACTTTTTCATTCGTCCGCTCAAATTTTTCCTTTTGTTCTTCACATCATTTTGGATGGATTGGTTTCTTATCACATTCCTAAGGCACTGGAAGTATCTGTCAGATTTATATATTTATTTTTTTTATTTAGCAGTTTTCTATACCGACCTTCATAGTAGATAACCATATCGGATCGGTTTAATATATATATATAAGAGCGGTTATTTACAGTGTTTTGAATTGTTCAAATTACCAGTTCATTGTTGCTTGCTTGATCTTAATATATTTCTCTGCTTTGATAGCATTTATACTGAAGGGACGCAGGGTGGACTCTGTCCTGATATAGGATACCCTTTCAGTTTTTCTCTGTCTCCATCTGCTAGACAGGAGGCTCAACCCACTGTCTGGACTGATCCGTGGTACTACAGGAATGAAAATTAGCAGGTAAGAACCAATTTTCCTATTTTCATCCTTATCCCCTTCTCCCTTTAGTGTCGTAGTATACTATGCCTCCAGTGCAAGCAACTAGTAGTGGGAGGCAGGAAGTGCTTTGCTAAAGTGCTACTGCTCCCACCTCCTCCAAAAGCCTTTTGGTGACAGGCACTTCTGCTGAAGACAGGCCGTGGGAGGAGCAGCTGCAGCAGCTGTGATGAGCACTTCCCATCTGCCCCCAAGACACTTCATGCTAGAGCAGGCTTGCAGTACTGGCACAAATTCTGAATATTCAGTTGCCATTGGTGACTGGTGTGTGGAAATTTCATGCCCAGACTTTATCCTTGGTTTCTAACTTTGTAACGATAAAGCTTCTGCTAGGATAGATAAGTTGTTTATGTAAATGAGGATTTATTATAAAGAAAATTGGGAGGTTTATAATTTCCAAAGACAATATTATCTATTTGTAAAACATTTTTACAGGTCAACATTGTCTTTAAAGTGCCTGGGAAGAGACTAGAGCACCAAGGAATTAGAATTGAATTTGTTGGACAGATTGGTGAGTGTAAACAAGGCAAAACGATAGGTTTGTGATACTGAGTGACTATGTATTTTTGATTTGCTAAATGAAGTTAGTAACTAAGGAAAGGCAAGAAGCAATAGTGGATCCCCTAATCATGCATAGTGAAAGTGAGCCCCCTCATCCAAAATCCTTCTGGCACATGGTCAAGCTTTTTCTTTTTATCTCATATGGTGCTCTCTTTATTGCAGAATCATGAAAGGAATTAAATTACTTGGAAACAACTACGGATTGTTTATGGGTCAACATCTGATTCCCCACCCCCCGAAGTTTATTTAAATTGCAACAAAAGCTTTCCCAATGATAGTGCATTCATTTAATTTGTAAGCATTCACATTCCAAAAAATGTACTTTAGATAGTAGTAGTAAAGATGCTGAGGAGATATGCATGTGACAAAATTGTATCTTCCAACCCTATGGCTATACAACACTGTATGAGGAATAGTACATAGTTTTTAGTGTTTAGTCTTTTCACACTTCTTCCTCACTGACTCAGCTGCTACTGTCTTTAGTACCAAATGTTGCTGAAAGCACGTTGCTCACCCAGAGTAATGTCACTCGCCTTTTGTCAATTTGCAAGTGGTATGGAAGGTTGGTAAAAATAAAAATAAATGTTTTTGATTTTTCACATTTTTAGTTCCTAATCTCTCTATAGCTGGAAAGTATAAAGATAATTAGAAGAAACAAGTGTTTGTTCAGGATTATTGGTATTTATGTTGCTGATCCAGTAAGCCATAAAAGAGGTACTTATTCATGTTAATCTTGGCCAACGTAAAAAAAAGAAACATTAGCATTTTTAATAGTTAATCAAATTATCCAGGTACTCATACCCTTCTCTTCAACTGATGATATTGTCTCTTTCTTGATTCAGCTATAGTTGTGACTTGCTCCTTCCTCTTTCTCCTTTAAAGATTAACCTTTGGCTGCTACTGTTTTTCTGTAATGTTTAGAACTATTCAATGACAAGAGCAATACTCATGAGTTTGTCAACCTTGTGAAAGAGCTGGCGTTACCTGGAGAGCTAACACAAAGCAGAAGTTATGATTTTGAATTCATGCAGGTTGAAAAGCCATATGAGTCGTACATTGGTGCGAATGTCAGATTAAGGTATGATTAACTTCTCTTTTATTTTTTTAATAGACAAGTCTGACATTAACCATTTGCTTTGTAAAGAGCAGGACATTCTCAGTAAGGCAAATTGCTATGTATGAGCTTTGCACAGCCAGTCTGTAGGTGCACATGGGAGACACTATACATTATCTGCAGATTTCCACAAGTCTCCAGTTGCTTAATACTGTATGCTGTAGCAATGCAGACTAAAGCATTTCATGTGAGTGAGTCTTGGGGAACATGCACTTGATCCCAAAAATAGAAAAATCTTTCTCTTGGGGGATTCCATTATTAAAAACAGTAACTTGGGGACAAACTTGGAAGGTAATAAAATTATCAAGTGCCTATGGGGATCCTCAGCTAACAGGAATAAAAACCGGAGTCTTTGTACTATCGCAGGAGAATGGAATTGTGACACTGATCTTATAATCCTTTTGGGAACCAATGACCTGGTAGTAAATGAAATCAGTAAAGTACAGGGAGATTCCCAGTCTTTAGGGAATGGGCTCAAGCATCGAGCAAGGACAATAGCATTTTTAGAGGTATTGCCTGCTTATGGAAAAAGGTAGATGAAAGGCTTAGCTGAATTGCCAACTTTAAGTGGCTCAAAATGTAGAGCAGAAAGAAAGTTTTATATATATTAAGGGCTGGGGCCATATGTTGAACAATAGGCTTTACTGTAAAGATAACCTATATCTTTGGTAGAGGAAAAAAGATCCTACGTAAAAAAAAATGTAGTTCAAATGTTACAAAATGGTTAAACGAGAGAAGAGTGGTGGCAAAGGGAATCCAATGGATATGGGTTGTCTCTACTGTCCCCCTTTTTTAAAATAAGCAAATGAAGATAATGGGGAAAATTGCAAAAGTGGGAAACTCACTAATCTACTCTTGAGCAGCAAGGAAGGTGAGGGGAGCAGATGTGAGGCTGTACGTAAACAAGTCAAGTAGAAATAAATAGAAGGCCATGAACATAAAAGCTTGTAGTCTAAACAAAACTCCTGATCTTCTAACCTTTATGGTGGAGGAGGACTTGCACATTGTTGCCATTTCAGAGATCTGGTTCAGTGAGTTTTGTGAATGGGATACAGTTGCGCTGGCTACAATCTATTTAGGAAGGATATAGGGTTGGCAGAAGAGGGAGGAGTAATTGTCAGTATAAATGGGACTGAAATGCAGGGAGCTTGGGAAAAATGGGAGTCACTGTGTACTGTATTGGAAAGGAGTGATGGCACTTCCATTTACACCAGGGTGGTTTACAGACCTCCAGCATGGGGAGGAACTGGACAAACTGGGTGAAGACATCCAACAGGTGAGCAGGAAAGGGGAGCTGGTGTTGGTAGGGGATTTTAATCTGTTAGATGTTAATCTGAGTATTATCCCAGGACAAGCAGGATGCTAGTCCTCACATATGGGTGACATCAATAATGGAGCCCTATGTACGGAAAACTTCTCTCAAAGTTTCTATGAAACTTTTGAATGGCACTGGAGTGCCTACTGAGCATGCCCAGCATGCTATGATATTCCCTGCCACAGGGGTCTCTCCTCAGTCTTCTTTTTTCTGCGAAGCGGTTAGCCTCGCGGTTTGATTGGAGTCTGAGGTGAAATTTCATCTCCACAAAAAATCGGAAAATTTCAATTAAATTTTTATCCATCGAGGGGTTTTTCCCATTTGTTACCGGCTGGTAACTTTTTTCTCTTTCGATTCCCGGCTGGGAACGATAAAATTCGGGTTCGCCGTCGACGGCTGTCCGGCGCCATGGCCTCCGGGTTCAAAAAATGCCCGAATTGTAATAGAACAATGTCTATTACTGATCCGCATGGTGAATGTGTTCTTTGCCTCGGCAAGGATCACAACATCCAAGCGTGTTCATCCTGTGCTGAAATGACCACGAAAGGTCGACGACTGAGGGCCGAAAGGATGGAGCAGCTCTTTTCAGTCCAGCTGCTGCCAAGATCGTCGACGTCGGCCCAGTCTTCGCCATCGGCCTCGGTTCGGCAGTTACTATTAAAAAAGAAACTTGCGGCTGCGGGGGACGCTTCCACTCCATCCCCGTCGATTTCATCGAAGGCATCCACTTCAGGAAGCGACAAACAGCCTGAGAAGCATCGCCATCGACGACGGCGGGAGTCGGTGTCCGGAGACACTAACACAGGTAAGGCCTCCCCTGCTAAGAAAACCCGGACGGAAGCAGAGGCTCCAAGGCCTACTGAAGGGCGATCCCCACCGATATCGGTGCCGGGTTCCGAACCTCCTCAGGGCCCTGAGGAGGAATCGGCATCGCCAACACCGCCTCCCTCCACAGCTGCTCTGTTTTCACCAGCTGTGCGTGTGGAACTTGACATACTCATTCGTCAAGCGGTGCAACAGGCTCTTCGAGACGCAAGACCGCCATCGATGCCGATTCCACATCCATCGATGCCCATCTCTGCACTAACGATTCCGGGGTCATCGACGATGCCGCGGGAACCGACATCGATTCCAACCCCGGTGGATTCACCGTTACCTCGTACGCCTCCCCTGATTCCGTCCTCGGTGCCGATGCCCATGCCGGTGCCCTCACCAGGAAGGCCGATGCCAACACCGGTTCCTCGGGAGGATGTTCCCATTTTGCACCCAGTTTTCAACAAACTGGACACACTACTGGGAATCCTTACAAGGCAACCACCGCAAGATCCACTTCCAGGCCCTTCAGGGGTGCCAAGGCCCCCTAGGCCACATTCACCTGTAGGACCATCAGCACCTTATCCTAAGCCTCAGCAGGAATCGGATGATTCCCATTCAGAATACTCTTCGGAAGAAGATTTATTCTCGGAGCCATCTCCAACTAAGGATCACAGGAAGTCTCCACCAGAGGATCTTTCCTTCACGAACTTTGTTAGGGAAATGGCTGATACCATCCCATTCCCTATACAAACAGAGGTGGATCAAAGACAGAAAACTTTGGAAGTCTTACAGTTCGTAGACCCACCGAAGGAGATGTTAGCAATCCCAGTGCATGAAGTCTTACAGGAACTTCAACAAAGAATCTGGGAGCATCCAAGTTCGGTCTCCCCAATCAATAAGAGAGCTGAGGCCACTTATTTAGTGCAGCCAACTCCGGGATTCCAAAGGCCACAACTGCCCCACCAGTCAGTGGTGGTAGAGTCCGCCCAAAAGAAGGCGAAGAGACAGAAATCCCATGCTTCAGTGCCGCCGGGAAAAGATAGTAGGTTGTTGGACAACCTCGGCAGGAAAGTTTTCCAGGGTTCCATGCTGGTATCGAAGATTACAGCTTACCAGCTGTACATGAACCAATACCAAAGAAACCTTTGGAAGCAAGTACAGGAACTTTCTCTGGCCTTACCGGATCAATACCAAGAGGCATTTCAAACGTTAGTACATAAAGGCCTTGACTCGGGGAAACACGAAGTCAGGGCCACTTACGACTTTTTTGAGACAGCAGCAAGGTTGTCCGCATCAGCTATAGCTGCACGACGATGGGCATGGCTAAAAGCATCGGATCTTCGCCCAGAAGTCCAGGATCATCTCTCTGATCTACCATGCTTAGGGGATAATCTCTTCGGAGACAAAATAAAGGAAGCGGTAGCGACACTTAAGGATCATTCAGAGACTTTGAAGCAATTGTCGTCTCAGCCTCAGGAGTCGCAGGCCTCTTCCAGAAAATTTCCAAAAAGAGACACTCGAAGGCCTTATCGCCAACGAAGATACTACCCCCCAGCAGGTAGACAGAGGCCTAGCCGTCCAACACAGCGCCAGCAACCTAGGCAAAGGCAGCAGAGGCCTCAGCCGCCTCCACAAACAACGGCCACGTCTGGTTTCTGAACAACCCCAGAGAGCAGCAGCATAAATCCGTTCCCCGAAACACCTGTAGGAGGCCGCATTCAACATTTTCTCAGCAATTGGGCCTCCATCACCACCGACCAGTGGGTGTTATCCATCACGACCCACGGTTACAGGTTGGATTTCTCAACTACCCCTATGGAGAATCCACCACTTCACTCTCATTCAATAAATCAACACTCCATAATTCTTCAAACAGAATTATCCACCCTTCTGAGAATCAGGGCCATAGAACCAGTTCCTGGTCCTCAGAAGGGCAGAGGATTCTACTCCCGATATTTCCTCATTCCAAAGAAAACAGGAGGCCTTCGTCCTATCCTAGACCTCAGAAATCTCAACAAATTTCTCAAGAAAGAAAAATTCAGAATGGTATCCCTAGGCTCCATTCTGCCTCTTCTTCAAAGGGGAGATTGGCTCTGCTCTCTGGATCTTCAAGATGCCTACGCTCACATCCCCATCTACCCTCCGCATCGCCAGTACCTGCGGTTTCAAGTCCTAGATCAGCATTTTCAATACAGGGTGCTGCCATTCGGACTAGCATCAGCACCCAGAGTGTTCACAAAATGCATGGCTGCAGCAGTGGCACACCTACACAAACAAAAGGTGCACGTGTTTCCTTATCTAGACGATTGGCTCATCAAAAGTCATTCAAAAGAAGGTGCCGTCACGTCCCTCAAGCTCACCATCCAAGTCCTTCATTCCTTGGGATTTCTCATCAATTACCAGAAATCCCATCTGTCACCAACTCATCTACTACAGTTTATAGGTGCAGAGCTAAACACGACACTAGCGACCGCCTTTCTACCAAAAGACCATGCTCAGACACTTGTCCTCTTAACTCACCAGCTCCGCAACCGATTCAAGGTGACGGCTCACCAGTGCCTCATTCTTCTAGGGCACATGGCTTCCACGGTTCATGTAACTCCCATGGCCAGACTGACCATGCGACTTCTACAATGGACACTCAAAATACAGTGGATACAAGCCACTCAACCAATGTCCACTCCTGTTTATATCACACCAGAGCTCAAAGCCGCACTTCTCTGGTGGACGCTAATGCCCAACCTGCTCAAAGGTCTACCTTTTCAGCAGCCAGTGCCACAAGTGACGTTGACTACGGATGCATCCACCTTAGGCTGGGGAGCACATATTGGTCATCTAAAGACACAGGGCAAGTGGACACGACTCGAAGCTACTTTTCAGATAAACTTCCTAGAGCTTCGAGCTATACGTTATGCGCTGCATGCATTCAAAGACTGCCTATCACACAAGACTGTCTTAATCCAGACGGACAACACAGTTGCAATGTGGTACATCAACAAACAAGGAGGAACAGGATCGTACTTCCTTTGTCAAGAAGCAGCACAGATCTGGGACTGGGCCCTGACACATGCAATTCTTTTACGGGCCACCTACCTAGCGGGCATCCACAACACAGTGGCGGATCGCCTCAGTCGTTAGTTCCAACCGCACGAGTGGTCCTTGGATCCAACAATAGCATCCAAAATCTTCCAGCGCTGGGGCCAACCGACGATAGATCTCTTTGCATCCCAGCTCAACTACAAAGTGAACAATTACTGCTCTCTACTCCGACAGCAGAACAGCCTGCCAAAGGACGCATTTGCTCGCCATTGGAACTCAGGCCTGTTATACGCGTATCCTCCGATACCGCTCATAACCAAAACACTAGTGAAGCTAAAACAGGACAAGGGGACTATGATACTCATAGCCCCATATTGGCCTCGACAAGTATGGTTCCCCACACTACTGGATCTTTCAGTCAGGGATCCAATTCGCCTGGGAGTAGCTCCCAATCTCATAACTCAGGAACAGGGTCAGTTGCGCCATCCCAACCTTCAATCCCTGTCCCTGACAGCATGGATGTTGAAAGCTTAATATTACAGCAATTCAACCTTCCATCCGCTATATCTCAAGTACTTATAGCTGCACGTAAACCTTCCACTAGAAAGAATTATTCCTACAAATGGAAACGGTTTACGCTGTGGTGCACTCAGCAGGATTTAAATCCTTTCACTTGCCCCACTACATCACTACTAGATTACCTTTACCATCTTTCAGACTCTGGTCTTCAGACATCATCGGTAAGGGTACACTTAAGTGCAATCTCAGCTTACCATAATAAGCTGGACGACGCTCCTATCTCTACACAGCCTCTCGTCACTAAATTCATGAGAGGCCTAGCTCACATTAAACCTCCAGTTCATTCCCCGAGTATACAATGGGATCTGAACGTAGTACTCACTAGACTTATGCGTTCTCCCTTTGAGCCCATAAGTACTTGTGACCTTAAATACCTTACGTGGAAAACGGTATTTCTTATAGCCATCACTTCGGCCAGAAGGGTCAGTGAATTGCAAGCACTAGTCACATACGAGCCTTTTACGAAGTTCTTACATGACAGGGTAGTCCTCCGGACACATCCAAAGTTCCTTCCTAAGGTTGTTACAGAATTTCACTTAAATCAGTCAATAGTTTTACCTACATTCTTTCCTAGGCCTCATTCCCATCAAGGTGAAAGAGCCCTACATACCTTGGACTGTAAGCGTGCGCTCTCCTTCTATTTACACCGCACTACAGCCCAAAGAAAATCCAGTCAACTTTTTGTATCCTATGATCCAAACAAGCCAGGTAAAGCAGTGGGTAAGCATACTCTGTCAAACTGGCTAGCAGATTGCATACAATTTTGTTATGAAAAAGCAGGCCTTACTCTTCAAGGGCGAGTAAAAGCACACTCAGTCAGAGCGATGTCAACTTCAGTAGCACACCTTCGCTCTGTACCTATTCTGGACATTTGTAAAGCAGCAACATGGAGTTCTCTTCACACCTTTGCAGCTCACTACTGCTTAGACAAAGAGGGAAGACAAGATTCAGCCTATGGACAATCCGTCTTAAAGAACTTGTTTCCAGTGTAATCCCAACTCCTTCTACATCCAACCTGCTGTGATTTCGACTGATTCATTTCAATAACAATACCTTACGGTCATTTCAGCACAAAATGACTCAGCCTCTAGCTTGCTAATCACCCATATGTGAGGACTAGCATCCTGCTTGTCCTGGGATAAAGCAAAATTGCTTACCTTGTAATAGGTGTTATCCCAGGACAGCAGGATGTAGTCCTCACGAAACCCACCCGCCACCCCGCGGAGTTGGGCCTCATACGTTTATTATTTTATTTTTGGCTAACGCTCATTGCTACAATACAAGACTGAGGAGAGACCCCTGTGGCAGGGAATATCATAGCATGCTGGGCATGCTCAGTAGGCACTCCAGTGCCATTCAAAAGTTTCATAGAAACTTTGAGAGAAGTTTTCCGTACATAGGGCTCCATTATTGATGTCACCCATATGTGAGGACTACATCCTGCTGTCCTGGGATAACACCTATTACAAGGTAAGCAATTTTGCTTTATGCAAATACTGTAGCCTGAAAAAGTTTTTGTTTTTTTTTCTCCATGCATGCAAAAGAAGCATTACAATAGTCTTGAAGGGGTTTTACTTCAGTTTCTCCGGACTATTTAAATCTGATAGCATAAGTGTCAAGTTCATATAAAAGGGAGCAGAATTCTATACCTTTTAGAAGTTTGTAATAGATTTATTGTAGCAGCATAAACATACAATGGTTTTTTACCGTATATGGTAGATACTGTTTTAAGTTTCTGGTTTAATACAGTAAATCACTCTTGTTAAAAAATTATGGAAAGCCCTGCATCTAACTCAAAGCCATCTTGCATTTCTCAAATGCATTTCAAATTAACTATCCAGCCTAAAGTACTAATTTAACCAGTTTATTTTACGCTTATGAGGAATGCAGGAAAATGTCTCAAAAATGGTCTTGGGCTTTCTCACCCTCCATTACAGTTGGGTCATTCTTCTGGAGGACAGGGTCCTGCCTCAACATGGAGGGCAGCCAGCTGGACTTCTGGCAGCAAGTGACAGGTTAACACCATCGTCTCAGGGCGGCAGACCCAGAACTTGCAGATGCCTCTGTAAGCTATGCAGGCAGGGGACAGAAGCAAAGATGAGCATGGTCTGCACGGGCTTAGGCAAGCATGAGACTGGCAAGTACTCCAAAGTTAATGGAGAAGGGCTGGGTTGAGCAGGGAGCTCAGCCTTGAAGTTTAGGCTTGAGCTTCATAAAAAGTCTCAGGTGCCAAGTCCACAGGTGTGAACTCTGTGCAAATAGCAGTGAGCAGTGCAGTGTTTAATGAAGTCCCAAAGTCTGCAAGTCCAAGTCTTTTCTATTCTCAGGACTTTAACATGCATAGGATCCAAAAGTTAATATTGATTTGGGTATTACCATAGTCCACTAGGATACGATTGGTGGGCTTCAGATATGACAAGGGGGTTATGCACCTCTGTCAGCAGATGGAGATGGAACAAACTGACGTTACAGTGTATATACTCCTGCAGTGACATCAGTCCGCCAGTATTCTCCATCTCCAGCAGATGGTGGATGTGCATCTCCGTACTGGGGATTGCTTTAGATTTTAGAAGGAGAATTTTACAAAGAAATGAAAAAGCCCCGCTCTCTTGTGGTGATACCAAATGGTCTCTCCCCCAGTTGAAAATTCCTGAGGTGATTTCCATGGTCCCTCAGATGTGTGCCTTGGTCCGGTAGCTGGTTTTTCAGCCGGCATGGACTTAGCTGATTGTACAGCTTAAAGGCAGCGGGTGCAGGAAGCCGAGCGTGGTGGTGATGGCAGATACCCTTTCCCTCCGCAGCTGGAGACCGAATCTGTACTCAGCCAGGAAGGGCTGAGCTCAGGTAAATTTAAAAACAAAAAAAGTCAGAGACTGAGTAGAGGGGTTGTGTAAGACTTCCTCTGGTCTCCGTGGTCGGTGCACCATTCCGACATTCGTTCCTGCTCCTGCCGGGGTTCAGGGGACTGGGCAGCCTGGCATGTTGAGTAGCCCTGGTGGGCTAGGCCCCGCTGTTAGGCTTTTTTCTGTGCGCCACATGGTAGGCCGTGGTGGCGGTTTCACGTTTTCTGTGTGTTCAGCTGCCCTCTACAGGACCGTGGGTGTGCACAGTGGGGTGGATTTTAAAAGGGTTACACGCATAACCCTTAAAAAAAAACAAAAAAAAAACCCCCTGCGTGTGCCGAGCCTATTTTGCATAGGCTCGGCGGCACGCAAGTCCCGGGCCTTTGCTAGGGGGCGTGTCGGGGTCGGCATGACGTTCGGGGCGTTCTGGGGGGGCGTGGTGCCGGCCCGGCGGCGTTCTGGGGGACATGGCCAAGGCCTCCGGACCAGCCCCCGGGTCGGGTGATGGCACGCCAGTGGGCCACTGGCGCACGCGAGTTACGCCTGCCTCGAGCAGACCTAACTTTTGCGCTAAGGGTAGGGGGTTTAGATAGGAAAGTTCCCTCCGAGGCCGCTTCTATTTCGGAGCGGCCTCAGACGGAACGGACAGCGTGCGCAGGGTGCACAAATGTGTGCCCACTTGCACGCGCTGACCCCGGATTTTAAAAGATACGCGTGGCTATGCGCGTATCTATTGAAATCTGGTGTACTTTTGTTTGCGCCTGGTGCGCAAACAAAAGTACGCACTCGCGCTTTTTTTTTAAATGTACCCCAGTGTATCCGGCTGTGCATCCGAATTGTGCGCCCAGTTTCTTTTGGGTGCACTGCCTGTGCGCACATTCTAACATGTATTGGTTGTGTATCCAAGTTTGGCGCGGTTACAGCGCATTTAGTGCATAGACTTGGGGCGTTTGCATAAATTTTGTGTGCTTACATTTTTTCAGCAAGAATTGGCTGGATGCACTTCTTAAGTCACGTGTTAAGCATACTGACAAATTAATGGCGCTGGTGACCAAGAAACCTAAGCGCCTTTCTCTTTGTGTTGCCTGTCATATTCAGGCATCTCAGCTTGGAATGCCTTCTAACATGTCAGCACTGCTTAAAGGCTCAGGGAGAATTATCTTCCTCCTGATTTTACTAAGCCTGGTTCTTCCCTGATGTCTGGAGGAACCCCTGACCTTGGAACTCCCTTGACTAGTGCCTCCACAGGGGAAGGCAGCTCAGTAGGCCCCGCTCAAATGCCTTCTGGTTTTGGCATGGCTCCTGTCCTTCCTTGGATTGAATTTTTTCAAGGATTGCAATCTTTTCTTCAGGCGCAGTCCTCAGCCCCACCCAATTCTGTCAGATCAGATCCTCAGGCAGTGGCCTCTTCCTCTTCTGGTTCTATGTTTAAGCTCCAAAGCACAGCTTGGTTAGCTGCGGGTATTCCTGACAAGAATCCAGATGGCGCTGATGATTAAGCAGATCCTGATTCTCTGGAAGATGCGGAAATTCCTCCGGGACTGGAACCATATAGGGCTATATTGTGTTTTTTTCATAGAGACGAAGTGCAGGCCCTGATTTCCCAGACTTTGAAGATGCTGGGAGTGCCTGGGACAGATTCCTTGTCTGAGCCAAAGAAAAATCCCATTTTGGTTTCCTTGGTTAAAGCCTCTTGGGTTTTATTCCCTGTTATGGAAGCCATTCAAGAATTGATTGATCTTGAATGGGATGCCCCAGAGGCAAATTTCAAAGGGGGTCAGACCTTGGAAGGCCTGTATCCCCTGTATCCAGTGGTGAGAAAGCGCCTGCATTTTCCAAAAGTGGATGCGCTTGTCTGTGCCGTCTCTAAGTGGATGACTATCCTTGTGGAGAGAGGAGTGGCCTTGAAGGATGTGCATGATAGGAGGATTGAAGCCATCCTTAAGCAAGTATTTGAAGCAGTGGCAATGACATTGCAGATAGATTCTTGTTCCCTGTACGTACCAGGATCAGTCCAGACTGCTGGGTTATGCCTCCCGTCCAGCAGATGGAGTCAGAGAGAAACTGAAAAGGCACCACTCATATACCCTGGTGCGCCCCCTGCGATCCTTCAGTATATCTCTGACTCCAGCAGATGAGAGAGCATAACCTGCGGTCCTGATCTCCTGTAAATTGGGAGGGGGTTTTCCCTATCAGGTTTGACTTAAGATTTTCTGAGGAATCCTGTGACTGGATCAATTTAATTACAGACCTAGTTTAACACTGTTAATAGGAGCAGTAGCAGGCAAGGCAGGGCACTGCCCTACAGCCTTTTCCCGGAGTTTCTCTCTGCCCTGCCCAGTGAGAGGAGGGGAGAATTAATCGGTGGGCCGGTCACTCTCCCTCTCCGCCTCCTGAGAAGTTTAATTCCTCGGAGAAGTTAGTCAGATGGGTATGCTACACCCTCTGCAGGCTCCATTATATAATTGAATTGTGAGGTTTTTTCATAGCTGCCGGTAGCAGCGCTATACACGTTTAAAAAAAAAAAAAAAAAAAAACGAGGTAATTTTTTAATTTATTTTTACTCTGCCTGCCTTACTCACTGTGGTCTCCGGAAGGGGTGGCTTGTCACCCGGCCCCTTTTCGCGCCGTTCTTTCTTCTTAAAAAAAAAAAAAAAAAAATGCCCAGAGGGTCAGTTTGTGCTGCATGTGGGGAGCCCGGCCGCCGGCTCTCCCGCGAGGGCCTTTGCTCCCGGTGCCTTCCCGGGGGTGAGGGCTCCTCGCGGGGGCCTGCCGTGGCCGGGAGCTCTCCCTCACCGCGTCTTGGGGCTCGGGCAGCGTCGGGCAAAACGCGGCAGTCCTCGCTGCCGGTACCAGGGGCGGCGGCCATTTTAGAAAATTCGGCGGCCATTTTAGAAGGGCCTGATTGCGATGCCGTTTCATCGGAGGAGGGAGAGGACCTCCCACCGCTGTCCCCACCGGACCTTAGCCCCCACAGACCCCGCGGTTTATCGGGGCTTCTAGATTTGCCACCTATGGGAGCCAAGGGAGGTTCTTTAAAAAGACCTCATCCATTTACCTCACAATTTGTTCTTTTGCTCCATAAGGCCTATATGGAGGCCGAAGCTGAATGGGAGCAGGGTGCTCCTGCCCCAGATAAACGTGGCAAAATTTCTACTAACTTGGGAGGGGATCCAAATCCAGACCCTCCTCCTCCTCCTCCTAAACCTTTACGGCATATAGCTCCGGACCCTATTTCACCGGACCCACCCGTTCCGGATTCTGGTACGGAGGTGGGGGGTACGGACCCAGCGGACCCAGTTGAAGGGGACGATCCTCTCATTCTTCGGTTATTTCATAAAGAAGAATTAGATCCCTTGATCATTCATGTTCTTCAAGAACTAGGAATTCCGGTATCCCAGGTTGAAACGAATTCCCAGCCAGGGGATTTTGAGTTAGACGGGCTTCGCACACCCTCACATGCTTTTCCTTTTCACAATAAACTGTTTCAGCTTGTATCCAAGGAATGGGATAATCCGGAGGCTACTCTGAGAGTCAGCCGCGCTATGGATAAGCTTTACCCACTCCCTGCTGATTCTTTGGAGCTCCTTAGGGTGCCAAAGGTGGATTCGGCGGTCACTGCCATGGCAAAACATACCACCATCCCCGTAACTGGGGGTACGGCCCTTAAGGATCTTCAAGATCGGAAGTTGGAGATGTTGCTTAAGCGAATCTTTGAGGTTTCAGCATTGGGAGTACGGGCGGCCGTTTGCAGTTGTATGGTACAAAGGGCTACCCTTCGCTGGGTACAACAGATGTTGACATCTCAGGATCTGCCTCCGGGGGAAGCTGAGCAAGCAAACCGCATAGAATCCGCGGTGGCCTACGCCGCAGATGCCTTCTATGATCTCCTCCGCACTTCGGCACGGTCTATGTCTTCAGCAGTGTCGGCACGGCGGTTACTCTGGCTGCGTCACTGGGCAGCAGACTCTTCCTCCAAGGCCCAACTCGGTTCCTTTCCTTTTCGGGGCAAACTATTATTTGGCACCGAGTTAGAAGACCTTATTCGATCTTTGGGGGAGAATAAGGTGTTCAAGTTGCCAGAGGACAAGCCGAGATTTTTTCGTACTTCGGGTACCTTTCGTGGGCGATTTCGCGGGCAGCGCCGTTTTCGATCGGGGAGGGGTTCCTCTTACGCTTCAAGACAGCCGTCTACGCGTTCCCAAGCATGGACTCCTTCCTTTCGTGGTAGAAGGCCAGCCCGCGCAGGGGCGTCTCATACCTTCGCCACCTCTAAGGCGGCTCAATGAAGGGACGCAGGTCCATTCCTCCGTCCCGGAGGTCGGAGGACGACTCTCTTACTTTCGGGAGGAATGGGCCGCAATTACCACCGACCAATGGGTCCTCGACATTATAACTCACGGATACGCCTTAGATTTTGCACGGCCCCTGCGCGATTTGTTCCTTATCTCTCCCAGCGGTTCTCTGGTAAAACAGCGGATTGCTCAAACCCTGCAGCGGTTGCAGGCGCTGGGAGCCATAGTGCCAGTACCGCCCGCCGAACAACGCACAGGCCGTTATTCCATCTATTTCATCGTTCCCAAAAAGGAGGGCACATTCCGCCCTATTCTGGATCTCAAGCGGGTCAACAAGGCATTGCGCATTCCGCGGTTTCGGATGGAAACCCTGCGTTCAGTCATCGCTGCGGTCCACAAAGGAGAGTATTTGGCTTCCTTAGATCTCACAGAGGCTTACTTGCACATAGGAATACAAGAGTTCCATCAACGATTTCTCCGCTTTATGGTCCTGGGATCTCATTTCCAGTTCTGTGCCCTTCCGTTCGGGCTGGCGACTGCTCCGAGAGTATTCACCAAGGTAATGGTGGTGGTGGCAGCGAGCCTCCGGAGGGACGGAGTATTGGTCCACCCGTATTTGGACGACTGGCTCATTCGGGCAAAATCGCGTCGTCTCTGCGAGGCCGCAATTCAGACAGTACTCCACCGACTACACTCCTTGGGTTGGGTAGTCAATTATCCCAAGAGCCAACTGATTCCCTCCCAGAATTTGGAATTTCTGGGCGCCTCGTTCGATACAAGAGTGGGAAAAGTTTTCCTGCCGCAGGCAAGGATGGAGTGTCTGATGGCGCACGTTCGTCGTCTCCTAGCCCTTCCCTTGCCAGTGGTATGGGATTATTTACAGGTTCTTGGTTATATGGCGTCCACCCTGGATTTGGTTCCGTGGTCTTTTGCGCATATGCGGCCGCTACAGAGGGCGCTTCTGTCGCGTTGGGATCCCAAATCAGAGGAGTTTCAGATACCTTTGCCACTCCTACACCCAGTAAGGACCAGTCTGCAATGGTGGTTGGATCCGGTCCACTTGCTCCAAGGCATCGATTTGGAACCACCCCAATGGATCATTGTCACGACCGATGCCAGTCTGACGGGGTGGGGAGCAGTCTGTCAGTCTCAGTCCGCTCAGGGACGTTGGACGCTTTCTCAGGCCAAGTGGTCTATCAATCGTTTGGAAACCAGGGCGGTTCGCCTAGCGTTACAGCACTTCCTGCCTTTGATTCGGAACAGAGCGGTTCGGGTTTTGTCCAACAATGCAACCACGGTGGCGTATATAAATCGGCAAGGCGGTACAAGGAGTCTTCCGGTAGCAACCGAAGCCAGCCAACTGATGGATTGGGCAGAGGAGCACCTGTCTCGGATTGCTGCGTCACACATCGCCGGAGTCGACAACATTCAAGCAGACTATCTCAGCCGGCAGCGATTAGATCCGGGAGAGTGGGAACTATCTCCCAAGGCACTCAGACTCATCTGTCACCGGTGGGGGACCCCCCAGTTGGACCTCATGGCGACTCGTTCGAATGCCAAGGCAGCTCGCTTCTTCAGTCGCAGAAGGGAACACGGGTCGGAAGGCGTGGACGCGCTAGTTCTTCCCTGGCCCGCGCAAGTTCTTCTGTACGTGTTTCCACCGTGGCCATTGGTGGGAAAAATATTGCGTCGGATCGAATCCCACGCAGGACCCGTCGTTCTGGTAGCTCCGGAGTGGCCAAGGAGGCCATGGTTCGCCGACCTCATCAACCTAACGGTGGACGGCCCCTTGCGTCTCGGTCATCTGCCTCGTCTCCTACGGCAGGGTCCAGTATTTTTCGACCAGGCCGATCGCTTTTGTCTAGCGGCTTGGCTTATGAGAGGCGGCAATTGAGAAAGAGGGGATATTCTGAGTCGGTCATTACTACTCTTCTACAGGCTCGGAAGCCCTCTACCTCGGTTGCTTATGTCAGGGTATGGAAAGTTTTTGACTCTTGGTGCAAGGGTTTGAAAGTGTCGTCGCGGCAGGCTACGGTCTCTCATATTCTGGCTTTTTTGCAAGAAGGTCTAAAGAAAGGTTTGTCCTATAATTCTCTTCGTGTGCAGGTGGCAGCCTTAGGCTGTTACCGCGGTAAACTTGACAGACTTTCCATTGCCATGCACCCGGACGTTGCACGATTTTTAAAAGGAGTTAAACATTTGCGACCTCCGGTACGCCCTATCTGTCCTTCTTGGAGTTTAAATTTGGTTCTCCGGGGTCTATGTACTTCTCCGTTTGAACCGCTACGAAGGGCTACTCTCAAAGATCTCACTCTCAAAACAGTTTTTCTCGTCGCTATTTGTTCTGCTCGCAGAATCTCTGAACTTCAGGCGTTATCCTGTAGAGAACCTTTTCTCCGTATTTCTGATTCGGGGGTTTCTCTGCGTACCGTTCCTTCCTTTTTGCCTAAGGTAGTTTCCGCCTTTCACGTCAACCAGACTGTGGACCTACCGGCCTTTGTGGTAGACGGTGCTGAGATGTCTCGGCACCCGGAGCTTCGCAGGTTGGATGTTCGGAGGACACTCTTACGGTACCTGGACATTACCAACCCTTTTCGGTTGTCTGATCATCTTTTTGTCTTGTGGAATGGTCCAAAGAAAGGCAATAAAGCTTCCAAGGCTACTATAGCCCGCTGGTTGAAGGAGGCGATTGTTTCTACTTACATTTCTCAAGGTCGCGCCGTTCCGGACGGTCTTAAGGCTCATTCTCTGCGTTCCCAAGCGGCGTCTTGGGCTGAGAGTGGTTTTATTTCCTCTCAGGAAATTTGCCGGGCGGCTACTTGGAAGTCGTTGCACACTTTTGCTAGACATTACCGATTGGACATCCGCGCTCCGCCGGTAGACTCGTTTGGCAGTGGTGTGCTTCGTGCGGGACTGTCAGGATCCCACCCCGTTTAGGGCAGCTTGGGTACTTCCCAGCAGTCTGGACTGATCCTGGTACGTACAGGGAAAGGAAAATTATGTTCTTACCTGATAATTTTCGTTCCTGTAGTACCAAGGATCAGTCCAGACGCCCGCCCATGTCAGTGCAGAGTCCCGCGTCTGTCGTGTTTCGTTTTCAGATTCCATTGTTTTTTCCGAGCACTTGTTCTATTTTTCATATGGTTATGTTTCATGGCTTTTGCCTGGTTTCCTCGTTTTCCACAGGTTCATATTTATCTTGATCTAGTCACAGAGTTTGCCATTGTTCCTAAATTCATACTGCTTTGTTATGGATTATACTGAAGGATCGCAGGGGGCGCACCAGGGTATATGAGTGGTGCCTTTTCAGTTTCTCTCTGACTCAATCTCCTGGACGGGAGGCATAACCCAGCAGTCTGGACTGATCCTTGGTACTACAGGAACGAAAATTATCAGGTAAGAACATAATTTTCCTTTGTTCCCTGGTGACTCACTCTTGTCTGCTTCTCTTTCAGGAGGGTGATGATTCTGGAGTGAATTCCAGAGCAATTATGGAACCCGCTGCCGCCTTTAGCCAATGCGGGCTGCAACTTGGTCCGTACCTTGGTTAGAGGAGTGGCTTTGGTAATAGCGGCCCGGCGTCAATTATGGCTGCAAAATTGGTTGGCTGATACAACCACCAAAGCTAATCTTACGAAATTGCCGTTTTAAATGCTCACTCTTGTTTGGGAATGAGTTGGAGAAACTGGCCAGTAAGTGGGGCAAATCCCCAGTTCCTTGGTTCTGGTGGATAAGAAGCAGTTGCAGTGTCCCTTTGGTATGAGGGGTCATCTCAGGGGCTCCAAGTAGTTTCATCCCTACAGAGGGTCGAACTTTCAGAGGACTTGGTCTTTCGGCAGGTCTCAGTCCTTTCGTCCCAGACAGCCCAAGCGAGGCTC
Organism: Rhinatrema bivittatum; assembly: GCF_901001135.1. Lineage (NCBI taxonomy): Eukaryota > Metazoa > Chordata > Amphibia > Gymnophiona > Rhinatrematidae > Rhinatrema > Rhinatrema bivittatum. The sequence goes on from NC_042621.1 coordinate 188,984,524, forward strand.
AGGTAGCGGATTCTCCCGAGCCTCACAATGAAGGCTTGCCAAACCAACCTCTGGAACAAGAGATAGAGGAACGCCTCTCTTTTAACAGAGGTGGGTTGAGATCACATCGGACCAGTGGGTCCTGGAGGTGATACGAGAAGGACATGCGCTGGAATTTTGCAGTGTTCCTCGAGACATGTTCATAGTCTCCTTGCCACTCCCCGCAGAAGAGGCAGTAGAATCTATGCTGTCAAGTCTCTTCAGTCTGAGGGCTGTGGTTCTAGTGCCGACGTCTCAAAGTATGGATCGATATTGCATTAATTTTGTTGTGCCCAAGAAGAAGAGCTCTTTTCGTCTCATCCTGGATCTCAAACGAGTCGACTGTCATTTGTGGGTGACTCATTTTCGCATGGAAACATTGCGCTCCATGATAAGTCATGCAGTCGGGAATTTCGGACCTCCCTGGATCTGTCTAAGGCCTACCTCCATATTCCCAACTGATTGGAATACCAACATTTTCTGTATTTTGCGGTGTTGGGGTGCTATTATCAGTTTTGGGTGCTGCCTTTTGGTCTAGCCACTGCTACCAGAACTTTTACCAAGGTTATGGTGGTGGTGGCAGCAGAGTTGAGAGAGGATGGAATCCTACTACACCTGTATTTGGACGACTGGCTTTTTCTAGCCAAGTCTCTGGAAGAGAGTCACCCAGTGACTCACAAGGTGATCTCCCTGTTGCAGGAGCTTGGTTGGGTGGTGAACCTAGCCAAGAGCAGTCTTCAGCCATCTCAGTCGTTGGAGTATCTGGGTGTTCAGTTCGACATGAAGCAGTACAAAGTTTTCCTTCCAGAAGTTTGGATTCAGAAGTTGATGTCACAGGTGCGTCTTTTGGTGAACACTATATGCCCGACAGTTTGGTCCTATCTACAGCTATTCGGTTTGATGGCAGCAACCCTGGAAGTGGTGCTGAGGGTGAGAGCGCATATGCGTCATCCTCAGCGCTTCCTGCTGTCTCGTTGGAACCCACAGTCTCAGGACTATTCGGTTTCAGCTCTACTTGCCAAAAAAAATCTGCTCTCATCTCCAGTGGTTGCATCTGAGAGAGGGAGTTTCCCTGACATCACCAGACTGGTTGATACTCATGACAGATGTGAGTCTCCAGGGTTGGTGAGCTCACTGTCAGGAACTAACAGTGCAAGGATGCTGGAATATAGAAGAGTCTCTTTAGAGCAGCAGTCGCCTGGAAGCCTGGGGGGATAGGTTGGCATGCTGGCAGTTCGTTGGCAGGCTGCAGGGTTGAGAGGTCCCAATAATGTCTGACAACGCAACGATGGTGGCTTCCATCAATCAGCAAGGTGGAACCAAGAGCCAGCAAGTGTTGCAGGAAATAGACCAACTTATGGAATTGGCGGAAGGGCATCTCCAGGTGATCTCGGCCTTTCACATTGCAGGAAAAGACAATGTAAGAGCAGACTTTCTCAGCAGGACCCAGGAGAATGGATATTGTTGGACGAGGTGTTTCAGTTGATAGTGGATCACTGGGGCCTTTCATTCCTAGACCTGCTGGCAACTTCTCGCAATGCAAAGGTTCCTCGATTCTTCAGTCGCAGGAGAGACCAGAGGTCCTTGGGTAGTGATGCTTTCATGCGGGTCTGACTTGAAGATAAGCTGCTGTATGCCTTTCCCCTATGGCCCGTGTTGGGCAGAGTAGTTTGCAGGATCGAAGGCCACAGGGGGGTGGTGCGCCTGGTGGTGCTGAATTGGCCCAGAAGACTATGGTATGCAGATCTGCGAAGACTCCTGGTAGAGAACCCCTTCATCTTCTGCTGCACAAGGATCTGTTGCAGCAGGGGCCTGTCCTTCATGAAGATTCGTCTCAGTTTTGTCTTACAGTATGGCCCTTGAAAGGGCTCGCTTGTTGAAGCGTGGATATTCTTCTGCAATGATTGCCACCTTGCTACGAGCTTGAAAATTCTCCACTTCCTTAGCCTATGTGTGGGTTTGACGAGTGTTGGTGTGAGGATTGAGGTGTTCTTCCTTATTCAGTTAAGATCCCACTCATGTTCATATTCTACTTATTCTTTTTCATTTTTCCTCTCTACTATAATTCTCTCTATTATTCTATGTAACACAATTATTTTTATATTCTTCACATTCTAACTGTTTATCTTTTTTGTTGTATGTGAACCAATATGACGGATATGACTGAATGTCGGTATACAAAAAACAAATAAATAAAATAAATAAATAAATGTTGGAATTTTTGCAGGATGGGTTAAATAAAGGGTTGGTCCTTAATTCCTTGATGGTACAGGTTGCGGCTCTTTCCTGTTTCAAGGGCTAGGTGAATGGTGAATCCTGATTGTCTATTCCTGATGTGGCCTGTTTCTTGAAGGGAGTGAACATCTTCATTTTCCCTTGCAGTTACCAGTTTCCTCGTGGAGACTTAACCTGGTGTTTGGATTTCTTGGTGGGCCCTACGTTTTGACCACTGTGTAGCCTTTCCTTGCGGTTATTGATCTTGAAAACAGTGTTTCTGGTGGCGATATTTATTTTATTTTATTTAACGAGTTTTATATACCGTCATTCGGAAACTTCAAAATAACGCCATCATAACGGTTTACAAAATAAGGTTATAGGGATAAAGGGGTTGACAAGGGGTGTAAAAACAACATGTTGTTAGACTTAATAGTAAACAAATTCATGCTTAAGATCAAAACGAGTTCATTCTTATTTTAGAAAAGTATAGTTGTGCTGATATTCATTTAATCATGAGGTTGTAATGGAGGGCGGTGATGATTAGTTGATTCTTTGGGTGGTTTGATATGCTTTGTTGAACAACCAAGTTTTTAATTCTTTTTTGAATGTTTTTAGGTTTTCTTGAATTCTGAGTTTAGTTGGGAGGGAGTTTCAAAGTTTTGGGCTACCAAGGGATATCGCTCTATTTTGAGTAGAGGTGAGTTGATTTGAGTGCGTTGGTGGTGTTTTTAGGAGTCCTTTATTTGCTGACCTCAGGTTTCTACTTGGGGTATGGAATTGAATGTAGGGGCTTAGCCAATTTTTCTGTTCTTCATATATAATTTTATGTTGAATGGAAAGAACTTTATATTCGATCCTGTATTTTATTGGCAGCCACTGGGGTGATGTGGTCATGCTTTTTGGCACCTGAAAGGATTCTTGCAGCTGCATACTGCAGGTTTTGAAGAGGTTGAATGGTGTTTAGAGGTAAGATATGTTTAGATATGTTCTATGTGTTGAATTTCTGAGCTGCAGGCCTTGTCTTGCCGGGAGCTGTTCCTTCGGGTGACTCCAGGAGTAATACAGCTGCATACTGTTCCTTCATTCTTGCCTAAAGTCAAGTAAGCCCCGACGTCACGATGACCAGTCAGCGGCAACCCGATTAACGGCGCTATTACACCAGGCGCACGACATATATGTATATACGATGTATATGTTTTGGTTAACAATTTAATCTTTATTAATGTTTATCTTTTTGCACTGTTTAAAAAAAAAAATTTATTTCGTTACAGATGTTTAAATGTATTAGACGAAGGAATTTTACTTCCTGCTTATTCAGTTTTATTGTAAACCGGTTTGATATGCATTTTATGCAGGAAAATCGGTATAGAAAAACTAAAAATAAATAAATAAATAAAGTGGTCTTGGATTTTCACTTGAACTGATCCATTTCCTTGCCGTCTTTGGATAAGGAAAAAGATGCGGAAGAATATTGCCTATTGCGTCCCTTGGATGTCAAGAGACATGTCGTGCAGTAGCTGGAGGTTTCTAAACCTTTCTGAAAGACGGGTTGTATGTTTGTCCTTCATGATGGAGGAAAACAGGATAAACCAACTTCATGGGCTACATTAAGGAGGTAGTCACAGCCGCATATGTGGATGCTGAAGAACCGTTGCCTACTCTGCATAGGGATAGGGTTCATTCCACTGGGGCTCAGGCAGTGTCATGGGTGGAGGTTAGATTGTTGTTGTTTCCCATCGACATTTGCCGAGCTGCGACGAGGTCCTCCTTACACACTTTTGCTAGGTAGTATTGTCTGGATGTGCAGGCCCGGGAATACACAGCCTTTGCACATGCGGTTTTGACAGGATTGCGGGCAGCTTCCTGCCCTATTCGGTAGTAGCTTTCAGTACATCTCACTGGTTCTGAATTCATCTGTCTGGGTGCTAGGAAATGAGAAATTACTACTTGCCTGATAATTTTGTTGTCCTTAGCCCTGACAGATGAATTCAGCTTTCCGCTCTTGTCTGCCGAAGAGTTGTATTATGGACCATCGGCGTGGCTGCATGTTGCAGGGGTTACTAGTAACTGTTAGTCTAGTCCCTCGATTAGTATTCATTCATTTCTTGTCTGAGCTAAGTGTTTCCTGTTGGCTAAGTATTGAAATGGTTATCTGTTTTCAATCAAGTTTTTGCTAGTCTGTCCATATTTGCTTTTGAAGAGAATACTGGCAGGCTGATGACACTGCAGGAGTATATATACTGTGATGACAATTTGCTCAGTCTCCCATCTGCTGGCAGAGGTGCATAACCTATTGATCCTGAATCCATCTATCCACCTTAAGGAAAAGGAAATTATCAGGTAAGTAGTAATTTCTCATTCAATTGGAAATACAATTTTACATTAATCTTAGAGCATGATGTTGATTTGTTCTTTATTACAGAATCCTGGCATACAGATGCTGATGTCCAGCAATTAAAGCAACTGTGTCCTCTAGGTTATTCAATTTTCCATCATGCCAGAAGTAAACGAAGAGGTGGAGGGATGATTTTAGTTTACCGTGCCACTGTCCCTGTATTATTTACTCAGCATAAGCTTGGAGGTGGGAATGAAAGTTTAGTTCTTACTTATGCCCACTGGGCTATTGGATTGATTTATCGACCTCCAGATAAAACAAGGGAATCCATACATGTGCTATTAAATGTTTTCCTCCTCTATTGCTACGGTATCAATCATTGCTTTTAATTGGGGATTTTAATATCCAGTATGATTATACTGATGCCTTTTCCTGAGATTTTCTCTCTATCATTGCTGCAATAGGGTTGACCCAGTTGATAGCCCCACTCACCGTGCTGGCCATATTTTAGATTTAATATTTCTTCCATCAGAGCTTTTAACGAATAATATTTTTTCGGAATTACGCTATAGTGAGGTTCTATGGTCAGACCATTATTTGATTTCTTTTTGCTTTACCTTTGCTGGGGGATGAAATAGATATGAGCAAATTTGCAGTGGAGTGGGATAATGTAAAAGAAACTGATGAAAGCATTAGCTAATGCTTTGGCTGAATCTTTTCAGGCGTCATCGACCAAGGTTATGGAAGAAGTTGCACCTTTAAAGGTTATTAAGCATAAAACCATAAGACATAGAGGGGCGGATTTTAAGAGCCCTGCTCGCCTAAATCCGGGCGGATTTAGACGAGCAGGGCCCTGCGCGCCGGTGCGCCTATTTTACATAGGCCTACCGGCGCGCGCAGAGCCCCGGGACTCGCGTAAGTCCCGGGGTTTTCAGAGGGGGGCGTGTCGGGGGCGGACCCGATCCGCGTGGCGTTTCGGGGGCGTTTCGGGGGCGTGGTTACGGGCCGGGGCGGTCCGGGGGCGTGGCCGCGCCCTCCGGACCCGCCCCCAGGTCGCATCCCGGCACGCTAGCGGCCCGCTGGCGCGCGGGGATTTACGTCTCCCTCCGGGAGGCGTAAATCCCCCAACAAAGGTAAGGGTGGGGTTTAGACAGGGCCGGGCGGGTGGGTTAGGTAGGGGAAGGTGAGGGGAGGGCAAAAGAAAGTTCCCTCCGAGGCCGCTCCGATTTCGGAGCGACCTCGGAGGAAATGGAGGTAGGCTGTGCGGCTCGGCGCGCGCCGGCTATACGGAATCAATAGCCTTGCGCGCGCCGATCCCGGATTTTAGCGGCTACGCGCGTATCTACTAAAATCCAGCGTACTTTTGTTTGCGCCTGATGCGCAAACAAAAGTACGCCAAATCGCGCTATTTGAAAATCTACCCCAGAGTGCCATGGTTTAATGCTAATTTGATTCAATTGAAAAAATTTTGCAAAGTGCGGAACATCTTTGGAGAAAAATGTTGCACTGTTGAAGCCGAAAACAGATATACGATTGTAGATCTCCAAATAAACTTGTATTTTTGAAGTCAAGGAAAGAATACTTTAATGCATAGTTAAAGGTGTCCTTGAATTGGCTATATAAGCTCTTTACTCTTGTAACACGGCTGACCGAGTTTTCAGAGCTGTCAGTGAATGTTTAGGTTGGTGGGAGCAAACTGATGCATTTCTGGGAAGGTAAGTGTTACACAGCTACTACTGTGGATTGCATAGAATTGGCTCCCCCAAATTTTGATTTGGTTGATGAGGTAAAGTTCTTTTGAATCGGCTGCTATAACTGAAATTACAGGGTTCTGTCAGGTTTGAAAAAGTCTCGGAGTCCTTTGGATGCTTGTTCATTTTGGGTTTTATGCAATCGGAGAGCTTTTTGTTTAGTGAATCAATCCTTACTGGAAGGATCCTTTCTGGATTTATTTAAGAAGGCGACAGTGTACCATATTTTAAAGGGTTCAAGTTCTTCTTTGTGTAGGGCTGATCTGGGCAATTATCGCCCGATTTCAGTTTTACCATCAGTGGGGAAAATTATTGAGAAATTAGTGTTAAATCAATAGATGACTTATCTTGAGTATAATTAAATTTTACATATTAATCAGAGTGGATTCCATTGCACGCAGAACACTGAAACCCTGTTAGTGTCTTGCAGATTATGTTCTTCAAGAACTGGATAAGAATCAAGCAATTGTTATGGTCTTTTTAGACATTTCATCTGCATTTGATTCAGTTTCACATTCTATATTATTGACTTGGTTGGCAGAAATTGGGATAGGGAGTATAGTTGGGAAGTAGTTTTCATCATATTTAAACAATCAATCATATCAGGTTCAAGTGGGAGATGATGCTTCCGAGTGGACAGTTTTACAGAGCTGTGTGCCTCGGGGATCTTGTTTATTTACAACATTGTTTGATATCTTCTTACTTCCTCTTTGTAAATTGTTGGAAAGCCACATTCATTCCATCTATCTTTATGTGGATGATCTGCAATTACTGTATCTAATGACTGATTCATATATACAATTGTCTCCTGTATACTATTAGAGTATAAAGGAGATACTTCTATGGATGAGGCAGAATGGTTTATTAGCGAATGTTAAGAAAACTGAAATTTTACCAATTACCTGAAAGATTGACCTAGTGCCTTTAATCCATTGTCACATTGGTGGGGTTGAGGTTTCTGTTGTGGAAACAGTCCAAGACCTTGGGATCTTGTTGGTTTCACATTGCAACCACATTTAAGGCGGTTGTGCATAGAGGTTTTTTGTTTGTTTGTTTTTAAAGTTATGGAAGTTGCGGAGATTGAGGTTTATTTTGGATCGCAATGACTTTGGGACAGTTATGCAGGCATTTGTTTTAACGTCTGGGTTATTGCAATGCCCTGTACATAGGCCTCCCTAAGTGCAATGTAGAGACATTGCAAATATTAATGAATGCTGCTGCCCGGGTTGTCACGGGCTGCCCGTTATCTGCTCATATTTCACCTATTTTACATGATTTACGTTGGCTTCCTTTTGAGTTTCGGATAAGGTGTAAGATTTATTTTTAATTCATTGGGTTATTGTACAGAGCCCTGCTTATTTGAAACAGTTGGTGTACATACATCATCCTCCAGGATCTTTCGCTCTGAATCTCAACAGTTGTCGGTGATTACGAATATTAAAGATGCACAGTTACAGCAAACATCTAAACAGGCCTTTTCTCATATTGCACAAGATTATGGAATAGTATTCCTTTGGAAATACGTTTGCTAAGTGATCGTAAATGTTTTAGGAAAGTGCTAAAAATGTATTTGCTCAAGGAAGCTTTTAAATGTTTTTTCTGGATTGTCCAAATTTATGCTTTTTATTTTGTATTGTTTTGATTTCAATGTATGATTCGTTTAAAGTTTAGAATGTTTTAAACGATATTTGTTTTAAATTTGTTGTAATCCACTTGAAACAGTTTTGGGAAGAATGCGGAATAGTAAGTTCGTGTAAGTAAATAAATAAATAGCCTTAAATCGTCGGTGGGCCGGATGCATGAATTACTTGATAAACATACAGTGAGACTTGACATTTTAGGGGGACACCCATTTACATAAATCGACCATGAATACCATTACTACTTAAATTGTAGTCCTGAGAAAAGCAAGAGCTATCTGCTAAAAATGATAACTAGGATAATCATGGAAGATAAAACAATTTGAGATTGATTGGTATACTTGATACTGTCAAGGGCACAGAGTTGTTTCAGCTCTTCCAAGTATGGTAGCCTGAATTGCTAGGCCTATCAATGGAGATGGACCAGTGCAAATTTGAGTGCCTCAGTATAACAGAAGAAATTGAAAAGACTGAAACTGGTAATAGTGTGTTTTCTCAGTTATGCAGTGAAGCAGAAGTTTATGATCGCATATAGGAAAACAGATACATTAGAATATCAGGGACAAAACATTTTATCATTCAATGATTATTCTATGAATGTTGTTGGCAGCACGTAAGGCTGTGGCATCTATATGCGCAGAATTGGCAAATAAAAGCATAACGTTTTCTCATTTGTACCCGGAACAACTTCAGGTTATTTGGAATGGTAAATCTCGTTACGTACTGTGGAGCAAATTTATGGAGACATTCTGTTCTTAGTCTTCAGGATAAACAGTTTGTTACTATGCTATTCTGATTTGGTCTTTTAACCAATACCCCGCCTAAATCAGGTTTGATAACACGACTTATAAATGCTGCATACTTATAACATTATTTTGCTGGAGATATTTTTGACTGCTTCAAATTGAGTGGTGTCCTTTGTTGTTGAATTTCTAGTGTAATGCTTTTGGAACTTAAGTTTTTCTAAGGACATAAAATTCCTCATTATTATCTGCAAAAGATCATCATCTTCCTTTTATGAGATGCTATTTATGTTCCACTTGTCTTTCCGTATTGTGACTGAGAAAGTCCGAATTCTCTTCAACTTTGCTGGGTGTTTGGACTGGAGTATGAAGAAAGTAGTAGAAGATTTCCCCAGTTGCATTCAGTTCCTTGGAACATGTGTGTCTCTTTTTTTGTTTGTTTTTTTTGTTTTTGCATTGCATATTCTTTGTGATTATGGAATGTATGTGTTTATGTACCGGAAGCAGACATTTTTGCTATGAAAGATTTCTCGTACCAGATGTATAATGTCTTTTTTTTTTTTTCTTCATTATGACTGGGCTGGGAGGCGGCACATTCTGCAACTTTTGTAGTAATTTTTCTTTTGGAATCTAATGGTTGTCCTTTTGTAGACACATACATTAACATGGGAAATGTTCAGGTTATATCTCTGAATGCTGATAGTACAAATTCTTCTATACAAAGAAAATTACTATCCGTGTATAAAAAGATGAAATCCGGTGTTAAGTGGGGTTCTATAAGAACCCCACTTAAATGATAAGGAACATCTTAAATTTAAGCAAGACTGGGGGGAGATTCTTATTTTTCTTTGTAGCCTAGTAGTAATAGGAGGTACCTTGCTATTAATTCATTAAGATTTGCCATTCACGCCTGAGAAGGTGGTTAAAGATCCAGAAAAGAGATTCATTATTGTTGCTGGTAATCTTTATAACCAAGCTTATGTCTTTTGTAATGTATATGCACCCAATGTTTATTCACATGCTCTACACAAATTTAATTACACAGAATAGTTAATTCTCTAATCATATGGTAATAATTGGAAGAGATTTCAGTACCTTAGTGGACATGCCAAAAGATGCAAAACCACCTAGTCTTGCTTGTGCAAATGATGAATATAGTGGTTTGAAGTTTCTTATGCGTGAACTTCATTTACTTGATATATGGTATACACGTCACCCAAGGGAACTAGACTTTACTTTCTGTTCTGTGCCTCACATTAGTTATTCATTATAGATTATATACTACTCTCATCTTCTCTATTTTTTTTTTTTGTATTTGAAACTTTTATTGGCATAAATGAAATCCAAGAGACAATTTACAAGCAAGAGGTTGTGCCATACAGTTTTCAAAACAGTTAGACCCAATCCCCCCCCCTCCCATTTTCTTTACCAAACATATATTATGCGAGTAGCAGAACCTCAATAACCATAATATTAAATGTGGCATTATTTCTTTCACTAATATAATACAGTAAAAAGTAAAATGAACTATGAGTCATGGCTAGGCTTCAGAGGTGAAACTCACAGCAATAATACAAACAGAACATAGGTGTACAAAAATAGACATGAATGTCAAGGCTACTGATCAGACTCGAGGACAGAATTAAAGTTTTGATACCAGGAGTTGAAAGGGGCCCAGACTGCATGAAATGTAGACATTCGCTTGTGGCGTATGGCGGTGAGTCGTTCCAAATCTTGTAGGCGGTGTAGATGCTGCAGTAGTTCCTTTTGTTTGGGAAGATGAGGAGTTCTCCAGTGGCAGGCCAGCGCCGTTAGAGTTATAATATAGATTTGCTGGCAGAGACGTTGATTGGGTGTTGTCAAATCTTCTATTGGTACTCCCAGTAGGGCATTGAAGGGGGATACAGTAACCTCCTGTCCTACAATAGCTGTGATCCAGGTCTCTATTCGTACCCAGAAGGGGATAACTATTGGACAAGTCCACCAAATGTGTAAATAAGTGCCTTCTTGACCACAAAGACACCAGCATGTGTTTGAAATATGAGTGTAGATCTGGTGCATACGAGTGGGCACATAATGCCAGCGATAGAGAATTTTTAGGCATTGTTCCTGAAGGTGGGCAGATATGGAAGTTTTTCGAGCTAAGAGAAATAGACCTTCCCATTCAGACAAATCCCATTGAAGTTGGAGGTCCTTTTCCCAAGAGATTGAAGATTCAAGTTTAGTAGATTGTGGACCCAAAATGAGTTTATATAGTTTAGAGACGGCTCATTTGACAGCCTGTGTTTGCATACAATATGTTTCAAATAATGTCCTAGTAGTTGCTACTTGAGAGGAGGACAGTAAGGTTCTGATAAAATGAGCCACTTGTGCGTACTCAAGGTAAGAAGATGCAGACGCCCCACAATCCTGTACAATAGTGGGAAAAGATAAAATCCTTCCTTGGGAGAGCCAGGAGCCAATAGTGGTTAATTTCTGGGCTCTCCAAAATTGAAAAGCTCACCTGGGGAGACCGGCTGGGAATTGGGTGTTATGGAACAATGTAGAGGAGTGATGATACAGAGTAGATCCCACTAACTGTGCCTTCTTTTGGGACTAGATCCATAATGTAGTTTGAATCGTAGGCGGAAGAGTGAGAATCGGTCGCCAGGTATTGCTAGGCTGCCAAAAAATCGCTGTAATAGGCATGTCCCCTTGGAAATGCTGTTCAATCAACTGCCAGGGAGCCGGGTGATTGCGGCAGTTATGAAGATGGAGAATCGCCTTCAGTTGGGATGCCGCGTAATACCATTCAAGATTTGGAACACTCATCCCTCTGTGGTCTTGAGAGCGATAAAGAATAGACCTTGCAACCAGGGGTGGTCGTTTCCTCCAAATAAAGGCAAATATCTTTCTTTGTGCCGTCTGCAGAAAACTAGTGGAGAGAAAGATGGATAACGTTATAAAAAGGTACAGCAAGCGTGGGAGTATATTCATCTTAATGATGGCTATCCGGCCTAGCCATGAGTGTGAGTCCTGATACCAGCGAAGTAGATCAGCATCCACGGTCTTGAGCAGCAGTAAATAATTCAGGGCATGTAGATTAGTGACATCCGCGTCAATATATATGCCCAAGTATCTAATAGGTTTATTCGTCCACCGAAACGGGAGTGACCTCTTTAATAACTGAGCTTCATGTTGGGGCACATTAATCATCTTCTCTATTTTTTAATGTAAAAAATGCAACTATTGGTACATCACTGCACTCTGATCATGCTCCAGTTACTTTAAGCTTTCACTTAGATGACTATAAATAGAGCATTAATTGGTGAATGAATCCAAATTTTTATACAGATCAACAATTTACAGTGTATTTTGAGAGACAAATGGATTATTTAGAACTTAATGATAATGGAAGTGTATCTGATGCTATATGATGGGCTGCAAGTAAATCAGTAATAAGAGGAGCTAATATAGCATATGAGGCAAAGAGAGCCAAAACTCAAGGTTCTGAGATATTTGCTTTAACCACCAAGTTAAATGTCTAAGAAAAAAAAATTGCTTCTTTATTCATAGAAGATAAACAACAAATAGAAACTCTTATATGCAATTTAAATTATTTATTCTATGTATGTATAAGCAATGAGAGAGATTGGATACAACACAAAAGTAAACTATTTTGCTTTGGTAATAAAGCTAGTAGACTATTAGCATACATGGAAAAGGGCTTCAAAATCGAGAGATACAACACACATGAAAGACCTATATGGCAATTATGGGCATAGCTATTTTTCAGAATTACTACACTCAGCTTTATTCTTCTTGTGCACAATTGACAATAGATAGGCATTCCATTTTTTAAGATCTTCCTTTCCTGTAGTTATTTGAAAAACAGAGAGCTCTTAGAATTACCCATCACCTTATTAGAGCTGGATGTTATAGTTAGGAAACTAAAATTCAGTAAAGCACTGGGCATTGATAGTTTAGGCTCCGAATATAGATGGTTCCCTGTACGTTTTCGGATCAGTCCAGACAGTGGGTTGAGCCTCCTGTCCAGCAGATGGAGACAGAGAAAAACTGAAAGGGTATCTTATATTAGGACAGAGCCTACCCTGCATCCCTTCAGTATTTCTCTGTCTCCAGCAGATGCAGGCAGCCGAACCTGCGGTTCCCTTCTTTTCCTCAATTTCTCTTTCCCTGTGAGGTTTTCTTCTCAAGATTTTTGCAAGATCAAGCAAGTATTCACTATCCTTTTATAATTTGGAAAAAAAAAAAAGGATCCAAATTGTTTATATGCACAGTTTCTCTGATTGCATTCAAAACTTCTGCTCTGACGGAGACAGCTCTGTCTCCTCGCTCTGCTGGGAGCCTAGGGAGGCTTGCCCCTTGATTATTCAGCCTAGGCTCCCTTTCCCAGTGACCTGATTGCTGTTTGGGGTGATACTGGTGGTCCAGTCACTCCCCTTTTCTGGATGCACTGACCCTGAGAAGCTAATACCTTGGGTCTCCCAGCAGGGAAGATCAATTCCCCTGCATTTGCTCCAAAAATAAAAGCAATTACCTTGGCAGACAAAGCAGGTTTAATTTCTCCCTGCTCTGATTAAGTAGAGGTTGCGTGCAGGGGTTCATTCGCCTGCATACGCTTACCCTTGCAGCCCAGCTCAGCTGATCGGCTTTGCGGCGGCTTCCTTTGATCATGTCGCATTCTTCTGCCTGCCGAGCCTGCCTTGCGGCTCTCCCATGAGGGGCTCTGCTCCAGGTGCCTGCTGGGTGGGGAAGGTCCCTCTGCAGCAGCGCCGAGACCGACGGCCCGGGGTCGGCATTCCCAGTGCGTGGCTAGGCCATTCCACACCCAAAAAACCGCGGGAACGGTGGCCATTTTGGTGGGGGTTTTTACTTCAGATTTAGGGCAAGAAGTAGGAGAGCCTGATTTAACTGTTTCCCCTACCTCCTCCCCCCCCCTCCCTCTTTACCCGGGAAGCCTAAACCTCATTTCTCAATGGAATTTGTGCTTTTAATGCACAAATCGAATTTAGCTAGCCAGATGGTAAGCTAGATGCGATCTGAATGAATTGATGTATACTTCTAGAAGAGTATCTAAAGATTATATTGCAGCAGGGAAACAGTTTTACTTTTTACTACTCTTACAAGTTAAAGAGAAATTGAATGAATTATGGTATTCAATTCACTGGAAATGTTATATTCTACTTCCCTTTTCTTTTTTTTTAGGTTTCTTTCATTTTTGTTTGTTCATGACTTGTCTGAATGAATATAAATGACTGGTTGTCTCGTCATGTATTTTTTATGTGGCTTCTACAGCAGCTATTTATGGTTTTGTTGTTTTCAGAAAATAAGATGTGATGTTGCAAATTGTATGGAAGATAGATCCTGTTCACAATATTTCAAAGTAAAATAATATCTTCTGTTTTTCATCTGATATATTCAAGTTGATGTAATGTTGCATCTTTATTATGCAGGGCCCATCATGTATCTTGATTTCTGTTGTGTGCTGCTCAGGCCTGCAAAGTTTGATTCAGTTTTACACTCCTTTTTATTGGCTTATTCCTATAGTCCAGGGGTCGGGAACCCATGGCTCGCGAGCCAGATATGGCTCTTTTGAGGGCTGCATCTGGCTCGCAGACAAGTGTCGCCATACTTCGCGGTTCCCCGCTGACCCAGCTGCTCCCCGGTCCTCCGCCGCCCGGGCTTAAAATGCTGTCAGCCCGGGCGGAACGCGGCAGGACAGCTGGAGTCAGCGGCACCGGCGTGCTCTCTTCTCCTCTCCCCCCCCCCCCCCCCCCCCCCCCCCCGTGGCCCGGAAGTGGAGAGCATCGGGTGCCTGCGCGGGAAGAAGAGACCACACTAGCGTGGTCTCTTCTTCCGCGCAGGCACCCGATGCTCACCACTTCCTCTTCCGGGCCGCGGGGGGGAGGAGAAGAGAGCATGCCGACTGGAGTCATCCGGGTGCCTGCGCGGGAGTCATCGGGTGTCAGCCGGGTGCCAGCGCTGGAGTCATCGGGTGCCTGCGCGGGAAGACCCGCGCAGGCACGCTAGTGTCCGACGGGAAGACGACTGCAGCGCGGCTCGGAGGAAAATGAAAATCTTCAACCGCGGCCGATGGGACTCCGCCTTCGCCTCCGCGAGGGCTGAAAATGAAGGAGGTTAGTGTTGGGAGGTGGCTGCTGCTGCCGCGAGGTCCCGGGGGGGGGGGGGGGGTGTGGAGGGGGAGAGAGAGAGTGAATGAGCGAGCAAGCATGTGTGTTTGAGATCCTGTGTGTGTGAGTGAGAGATTGCATGTATGTGAATGATTGAGAGCCTGTATATGTGAAAGAGAGTATGTCTGTGATTGAGATCCTGCCTGTGAGAGAGAGCATGAATGTAAGTTTACCATTGGGAACCTGTATGTGGAAGTTTGTAATTGAAAACCTGTTTGTTTGAAAGAGTATGTGTGTATGATTGAGATCCTTTATGTGTGAGAGAGATCATGTGTATGTATGATTAAGAGCCTGTGTGTATAAGTAAGAGAGAGATCATGTGTGTCTGTGTCTGATTGACAGCTGGTTTAGGTGATGGAGCATGTGAGTATGTGATTGAGAGCCTGTGTTTAAATGAGAGAGAGAGACCATGTGTGTCTGTGTGATTGAGAGCTGATTTAGGTGAGGGAGCATGTGAGTATGTGATTGAGAGCCTGTGTTTAAATGAGAGAGAGAGACCATGTGTGTCTGTGTGTGATTGAGAGCTGATTTAGCTGAGGGAGCATGTGAGTATGTGATTGAGAGCCTGTGTGTAAATGAGAGAAAGAGAGGACATGTTTGTAAGCATGTGAATGAGAGTCTGTGTGTGAGAGAAAAAGACAGCATGTATTTATGTGATTGAAAGCCTGTGTGTGTGTAAGCGTGAAAAGATAGACAGCATGTGTGTAAATGTGTAATTAAGAGCCTATATAAGTGAGAGAGAAAAAACATTTGTATATGTGAGTGACTGAGAGCATGTGTGTATAGGTGTGTCATTGAGAGCCAGTGTGAGAGAGAGCGCTGGTATGTGACTGAGAGAGGAGAAAGTTCCAAGCAAACCACCCCACCTCCTGCTAATTCAGAACAATCTCAGGACACCTGGATATCAAACGTTCCCAGGTATGCAGAGCAAAAAAATTTTTGTATCCTTATTATTTTCATTACTGGATCTTTGTGTCTGCTATTTTGAAATATTTTGTTGGTATCTGGAAATGTTTTATATGAGTTTTTAATTATTGGATATTCCACTCATCAGCTGTTTCGAAATATGTTCTTTTTGTTAGTACAGTTTTACTGCTGATGATTTTATATTTCTTGATTTGTTTTATAAGGATGTGTGATGTTTCTTTTTTCCTTTGTTACACTGCATACAGAGACTCTGGCTTGTTGCAGTTTCCAATTCAGTTTTTGTCTGCATGCTTCTTGTTATGCGTTTTGGTCTCTTTATTCTATGTTAGGTGAGGGACAGCACGTGATTCAGGTGAGGTTTTCTGCTGGCGTGTAGTTTCTGTGTAGGACTCTATAGCAGCCTGACTTGGTCCGTTTTCCTAATAGGAGATGTATTGGTGTCTTAAGGCCTGGTGTAATATTTTCAGAGACTTATTGTACTTTAAAAGTGTGATCTTACATAAAATGCACACATTTACTTGTATTTAGTTTTAAACATATTGTATGGCTCTCATGGAATTACATTTTAAAATATGTGGCATTTATGGCTCTCTCAGCCAAAAAGGTTCCTGACCCCTGCTATAGTCTATCATCCAAAAATCAATGCCTATACAACCATTACCAGATGTTTTTCTGATAAATAAAGGTGTTTCTCCTAGGACAAGCAGGATGGTAGTCCTCACATGTGAGTGACATCATCCAATGGAGCCCGGCACAGAAAACTCTTGTCAAAGTTTCTAGAAGCTTTGACCAGCACACTGAGCATGCCCAGCATGCTGCTATCTGCGCGTCCACGCAAGGTCCCCTTTTAGCCTCTTCTTTTCCGCAATGCAGTTGCCTTGCGGTTCATGGAGCTCCGTTGTTTTCTTTTCTCTCAAAGTTCAGGTTTTTTCTCAACTTCCTCGTCAGGTCCACCTTCGTGGTCGGTGCCTCCTCGATCGGTAGGTCCTTCTTACAGTTTTTTCCTCTGGTTTGCGGTCGATCCCCGACACCTTGCCGCTCGGTGACCGCTGGTCATCGATTGCATGCCGGGTGTTTTCATGGCATCAACCGGTTTTCATTGGTGTCCGCGGACTATGTCCATCACGGATCTGCATGAGGTCTGTATCTTCTGCCTGGGGGCCTCTCACGACGTCTGTGGGTGTCTGGGTGACCAGATGACCCCCAAAGGCTATTGGGCACACCTTGATAAGATGGAAAAACTTTTCGAGGCACCCAGGTCTGCTCCATCTACTCCTGCTTCAGATCTCTCAACTCTGAGAAGTCACAGGGAGCCTCTCGACACGCTTCCCATCGCCATTCCTCTCGCCGGTCCTTTGAAGGATCATAGGGACGGTGAGAGAGCCTTGATGATCTCACCACTCTCCTGGACTTCGGGATCCTCTGCTTCCTCGGCATTGGGGAAAGACCAGTCTGAGCACCAAGTGAGATCACGTAAGCATCGTCACTGGGTACAGATATAATGGGGGCTGATGTAATAAGACCCGAAGCAAAACAAATGCTCATTATGTTCCCGGGTTTTTATCACTGCGCGCGGCTGAAGCTGCTGCTTCCGTGGGATGTAAAAAATATAAATTATGCAAATGACTTGCATGCAGAAATCCATCACGTACCTAAGCTTGATAAAGGGGCTAAGTAATAAGTGGCTGCATCCGCACTCAAAACCCATGCCAATAATCCACGATAAAAGTGAGCGAACGAACGGGTCTCCCTATTAAGTGAAAGTATGACTCTGGAAAGTAATATTTCAAATAACTATGCTGCAGAAAAGATGGTAAATATTTTCATGGGTGATAATTCACAACAATCTTGCTGCTCTTCTGGCCATGTATCTGTCCGCCGAGGGAAGCGCCTACCTTGGATGCTGTGAAAAGCACTTTGCTAAGCTGGCCATTGAAGTCGAGATAAGTGACTGGCTGAACGTCTATCAGGCTGCTCGTGCTCTTCTGTTCGTGGCAGAAAAATCTGCATGATCGGGCACCCAGAAAGGAGCCTAGCTAATCTTGCCGCTCAGGCGTTGAGCTAGGTGCTTACTTGATTGCGCCTGAGCGGCAATGGTAGCTAGGCGCCTTTCTGGGCACCTGACGGCATTCATTTGCGACCAAGTAAAGCGCCTAGCTGCTGTTGCCACTTGGGCGCTGAGCTTGGCACTTATTTGGTCACGAATCTATACGATCGGGCACCCAGAAAAGCGCCTAGGGAAACACTTTAAGCCATTCCAATGCCCAGAAAAGCGCCTAGCTAAGCTGGCCACTCGGCCGCTGAGATAGGCACTCAGCTAGGTGGTTTTCAGGACGCTCAGACGCTGATACTTAACTCGTGCCCTGACTATGACGGTAAAAAACCCGCATTAAAAAACCTGCACTAGCGCGGCTCCCTGCATTGCCTATGATTAGTTAATTGCCTCCTTTGCATGCCGTTAGCAATCATTCGTGCAGGAAAAACTGCAGGTCTGTGAGCGCTTATTACATTCCCGTATAGGGCTTTGCGAGGAAAAACACACGTACAAACCCACAGCAGCTTCAGCGCACCTTATTAAATCGCCCCCCAGTGGGTGCCTATTGACAAATCCAGAGCTTTGTGTTTTTTATATGGTCTTTATGCTTTGGGTCAGTGGTTCTCAACCTTTTTTTGGTCTGGACACACCTGACAGATGGTTCTCACATGCGTGACACACTGCTCATTACAATCTATGGTGGAAATAAACATAAATAAATAAGGCCCTCTGTTACTTTTATTGTTAAGAATGACACAAGGTAAAATGAGTGTACTCTCTGAACATAAAGGGGCGGATTTTCAGACTCCGCGAATAGGCCTACTTTTGTTTGCGCTCCAGGCGCAAACAAAAGTACGCTGGATTTTAGTAGATACGCGCGGAGCCGCGCGCGCAAGGCTATCGATTTTGTATAGCCGGCGCGCGCCGAGCCGCGCAGCCTACCCCCGTTCCCTCCAAGGCCGCTCTGAAATCGGAGCGGCCTTGGAGGGAATCCTCTAACGCCCTCCCCTCACCTTCCCCTCGCTTCCTTTACCTAACCCACCCGCCCGGCCCTGTCTACACCCCCCCCCTTACCTTTCTCCGGGGATTTACGCCTCCCGAAGGGAGAAGTAAATCCCCGCGCGCGAGCGGGCCTCCTGCGGGCCAGGCCGCGACCTGGGGGCGGGGTACGGAGGGCGCGGCCACGCCCCCGGACCGCCCCGGGCCGTAGCCACGCCCCCGTACCCGCCCCCAAAACGCTGCTGACACGCCCCCGAAACGCCGCGACGACCGGGCCCGCCCCCGACACGCCTCCGACATGCCCACCTCGGAGAACCCCGGGATTTACGCGAGTCCCGGGGCTCTGCGCGCGCCGGTAGGCCTATGTAAAATAGGCTCACCGGCGCGCAGGGCCCTGCTCGCCTAAATCCACCCGGTTTTGGGTGGATTTAGGCGAGCAGGGCTCTGAAAATCCGCCCCTTATTATATAAATAGTAAGCCTCCTATACCAGAACAGCACCAACTTCCAGCATTCAAACAGTAACCACCTTACCTAAGAAAAGGCAACACTGAAAATATTACACCAGGCCTTAAAACTCCAATACTTCTATTAGGAAAATGGAACAAGCCAGGTTGTTCTAGAGCCCTATCCAGAAAGTACATGCCAGCTGAACACCTCACCTTGGTCACATGTGCAAATGCTCACCTAACAAAGAATAAAGAGACCATAAAGCATAAATAGAAACATGCAATGAAAAACTGAACTGGAAACCGCAACAAGCCAGAGTCTCTGTATGCAGTGCAATAAAGGAAAAAAAGAAATCACCAGTCCTCATAAAATAAAGCAAGAAATATAAAATCAATAGCAGTAAAACCATACAAATAAAAAGAACAGATTATTTCAAAGAAGCTGATGAATATCCAATAATTAAAAACTCATATAAAAACATTTTCTAGACACCAATAAAATATTTCAAAACAGCAGACACAAAGACCCAATAATTTAAAATAATAAGAATTAAAAATTGCTCTGTTTTCCATACGTTCTATTTCCAGGTGCTCTGAGTTGTTGTGAATTAGGAGGAGGGGGGTTGTTTGCAAATTTCCCCTTTTCTCTCAGTCACATACATTTACATAATTGCTGGCTCGCTCACTCACTCACTTACATAGGCTCTCAGCCACACAATTACATGCATGCTCTCTCTCAGACACAGTCTTAATCATATATACACATGCTCTCACTTACACTTAGGTTCTCAATCACACTTACATGCATACTCTTAATCACATGAACAGGTTCTTAATCACACACTTACATACATGCTGTCACACACACACACACACGCTTGCTCACTCCCTTTCTCTCCACCGAACTAGCAGCAGCAACAGACTCCTCCTCTTCCAGCCCTCGTGGCCTCGAGAAAGGAGTCCCATCGACCGTGGGGGCTGATATTGCTCCTCGTTTTGCTCCGGGCTGATGCTGCTGCTCTTCTTTGGGCCGACTCTGCAGAGACTTTACCTAACAGGGTCTCTTCTTCCTGCGTGGTGGCCGCTGCTCTTCACTTCCTCTTCTGGGCCATGGGGGCAGGAAAAAGAGACCGTGCTGCGAGTTCCACTGACTCCAGCTCTCCTGCCGCCCGGGTGGAGGAAGAGTTCCATTTTGCTGGAGCAGGAGGAGCAGCTGGGCCAGCAGGGGATCGGGAAGTGTGGCAACACACCTGCATGTGCTTGGCGACGCACTGGTTAAGAACCGCTGCTTTAGGTGATTTTTGTTTTAAATATATGTTGCTGGTGGCATTCCCAAATAATCTCTTGGAAATGGCAAGGATTTCTGAGTACTTCAAACATGTATGGTCTCTTAAAATACACTCTACGTGAAACCTTTGTATGCCCTTTACAGAATATGTCTGTGCAGTCTACTGTTGCAAGCATAAGCCAAATTATGCCATCAAACGTTACTTGTAATGGAACTTAGACTGGTAAAGGTTGGAGATTTTGTTTGTTGAATTTAGGGACTGGTAGACTTTGCCACCCACATTTAATTGATAGACATCTTTCTGCTAGAGAGAGGTGAATGTGAGTGGTCTTGTATCTTTACAGCACTGTGTAATATCTAGTAGCGCTACTGAAATAAGTAATAGTCTTGTGGCCAAAATAATTCATCAAGGCTTACCAGCATGTCACCACAAACTATGGACATTCATTTATAATACTTTTGGCAATGTAGCACAGATCTATGAAAGTGGAGACTCAAGTTTGATACTTTAGTCTAGTCTACTGCTTTGTGTCATCTCGAGCAAGTCATTTATGCACTGTAACCTGTGAACTGTCACTCCACTACTGTAGAGCATTGCAAGTATCTGTTTATGTCTTGTTAAACCAGTCTCTGGAAATGCATCCTTATTTAAAGACATATATTCTGGATTAGTAGTGGATATAGGCCACTAACCCAGTCCAGAATTAAAAGAAAGTTAATTTCCTTGTCACAATTTAAGCAAGGCTGCTAATCTAACTTAAGTTTGTAAATATTGTTTTGGAATACTAGTGATTAGAAGATTGCTTATGTGACTAAAGCCAATGAGAAGTCCTACATTTTAAAATTAAAACATTTTCCCGCTCATTGTATCTTCGGTTCGCTCCATATAGAGTTGAGTTGCCAAATCTTCTAAATTCTTTATTTATTGCTTTCAAATTATAAACAACAAATATTTTTAATTATAACATCGAGATAACTGGCTTACACAAAATACAGAGTTGCCAAATCTTTTCTGGTTGTTAATGAAGTCTTAAAAATCAATGTGATTAAGGTTGTTTACTAAGGGTTTTTTTTTTATTTTTTATAGGTATTTTCTTAAAGTGACAGTAGTAAGGAGACTAACAGACCTGGTAAAGGAGTATGATCTTATTGTTCATCAGCTTGCTACGTACCCAGATGTTAACAACTCTATTAAAATGGAAGTGGGCATAGAAGACTGCCTGCATATAGAATTTGAGTACAATAAATCTAAGTAAGTGCTTTGCAGTGAAATGATGCCATTTGAAGTGATTATTTTACATCATAGTACATAGAAAATCAGACTAAGTAATATACATAACATACATTTAGCTATATAACTTTTAAAACTTTTACCAAAATAAAAGCGAGTTAATGCTTATATATTATAGTTTAAAAAAAATGAACATTTAGAAATCCTGAATAAAAAGTAATTCCTTGAGTATCAAAATGCAATCAGTTATACATATTTTGTTTAGGATGGGGATTAATATTAGGGGTGTCACAAGAAAAATTTTATTCAGGTCATATTGTATTGTTCTCTTTTTCTGTCACCATTTTGTCAACATTTTTGTTTTGCATCTAAAGTCATATTTCTGTGCATAAAATAAATGTTATGTACTAAGTACACTTTGTGTACGTAAAAAATATGCATGCATAAAATAAAGCAGAATGAATGCACATTACTAATTAATACTGCATTGTAGTTTACATGGAGAACATTTTTGTTCAAGACAGAAAATAGAAAGTTTGCCCCTGACAGCAACAGTGATGCACACTGCCATGTGGGAGACTTGGGTTTGATGGTCAGGTCTTCTGTTCCCTGGGCTGGCCAGGGCTGGAGGTTCTGGGGAGGGAGTCAGTCACTTTGAAAGTTACACCTAGTGGCCAGAATTAGGGCTCATGATTTTAAGTTTTTGGAAAGAGCTCAGGACTGTTACTTCAATGACTGGGATGTGTATTGAGAAGGGGATAGGAGGAAAATCCCCAGGTAGTTGTGAATGAAGGCTCATAGCATTGTAGCACAACAGTGGCTAGTTCTAATTAAACTGGGAGCCTATATTAACTGGAGGAAATCACTGGACCAAAAAAAAAAAAAAGAATGAAAATAGGAACAAACCACAAATGCATGATGTAGCAACTTCTCAGTGTGGGTGCATCTGTTTGTGTTGAAATGTATCTCTTCATACAGGACATTTCTGCTTTTCATTTCTTCATTGTACTTAATGGCAGCAGTTGGGTCGAGGTATAACCAGAATCCCCTTATGAGCCATATCCAATATAGTAACAGAAGCATACTTGTTCTTTTTGCTACTTTAGAATATTACAGCTTTATTCACAAAGCAAATCGACACTCATCATAGCTGCAGCAGAGATGAGGTATAGACAGCTACAAGGTCCTCATTTTCTTCCTAGTTCCTCATACAAGTTTTCTTCTGTTTCTGAGTGCTTCATCTGCTTTTTCAGATCTTTATTCCCAAGTTCTCATCATTTGCTTTGGGGTCCTTATTGCTTAGTTTACATGTACCTCATTTTCTTCCTCATTTGTTACCACTTGCTTTGCTTCATCTTGACTAAAGTTTCATCTTGCTGTTTACTAATCTGTTCTTCTTTCCAGTTTCCAAGTTCGGGAGGTCTCTTTTGTGCCAAATTACAAAAATTATTCTTATGGGTTCTGATATAATACTAATTATTACAGATACTGATTGTGCTAATTACCTAATCTAAAGCTAGTTAGTACAGAGAACATTATTGGGATGTTGTTTTCAGAGACTAAGGGACTTTGTATCACCATGATTGGGGGGGGGAGAAGAGATCAACTCAGAAGCAAGACATAAAAACAAAGAATATGACGACAAATAAGGACCTCAAGCTTAATCTAGTCTGCCCAACTCTCTACCTGCTGCAGTGCCCCAAACCTCAGTGGGTCTTTGCTTTTCCCTCACTTCATAATCATGAATCCTCTGTGCTTATCCCATGGTTTTCTGAATTCTGTAACTTTGTATCTACCATCTCCCCCAGAAGGGGAGATACGTTCACCTTTTCTGTGAAAAAAATATTTCTTAATGTTGTTTCCGAGTACACCCATGTTAAGGCTCTTACCACTTCTTTTTCTAGGGGATTATTTTCTCTGAAAAATGTTTGGCTTTGTGCATTATTGATACCTCTTGAGGTATTTATCTCGGAATAATTACTTACTGAAGATTTGGCACTCCATTTTCAGTTGCTTTTTTAGGCTGTTACTTCTTTCTGTTTAATGGTTTCTTTCAGGGGTATGTGCACAGGCTACCCCACGTAATCTGCTCATACGCCTGCTCCCAAAGATTTAATAAACCCAACGGATAGTGAGGATTAATAAATAAATTATTTGAGCTATGCTTGAATCATTATCTACAGGGTTTCAGAAATACTTTAGTGGATTTTCTTGGCTCACAGGTATTAACATTGGCAGCTCGCATCACCCTGCTCCCACACCCTCCAACCAGCCATCAATGCATAAACCCACAAAGCAAGAATACCTTCCTAAAAAAAAAAAAACAAACCCCACCACAAAACATATTTGGGGAAAAAACAGGCCACAGCTTTTATTGACTAGTAACACAAACTAATCTGCCTCAGTACTCGAACCACATATAAATACTGCAAACCCCTGTCCAGGCATCAAACCACCATCTGCCTTGTCACAGCAAGACAGCCTCTGCCCCCAGGCCCCCTGCCATGTATCCAAGCAAGGGGACCACAACATCTGGGCAACCTATGCCCACCAGAGCTACCAGTACCGCCCTGTAGGACATGTAGTTAGCCCAAATCCCTGGCATCCACCCCCATGGTGCCTACTGCCTCGGGTACCCCCACCCCCTCCCCAGCTGCAATAATATATACATACATAATGTATAGATAATTTGCTAACTAACATAATCCGCTAACTGCCCAGATTACCCAACTGTTAACCAAGGGAGAGTGGGTGGGAACGCGGTCAGCAGCAAAAGATGACTAATACCGCCAGTACCTCATGATATCAACCGTCGTGACGAAGACGCTCACAATTCCCCCCTTGCCTCTTTTGCTGAAGACATCATCAGGGAGGGCCATCCACCCAATGAAATCCTGGTGCCGAAAATAATACAGGCTTGGGGGGGGGGGGGTTTGGATCACTGTGCGGAGGTCATGGGCGTAGAGCAGGGGTCTGAGTTTCTTTAGCACATTGAGCTTGAAGAAGCCAGTTTTGAGGATGGAATTGATGTGAGGTTTCATACTTAGATTGGGATCAAGAAGGACTCCGAGGTCTCTAACGGAAGGTTGAGCTGTGAGGAGGTTAAGTTTAGGGTCGTTAGGCAGGAGGTCAGGGGGGTGCGAGGAGATGTGGAGGAGTTCCGTTTTGTTGGTGTTGAGAGCAAGCTGAAGGTTGGTGAGGAGGGCGTTGATGGCTGCAAGGCACTTTTCCCAGTGCTCCAGGGCGTCAGATATGGAGTTGTGAATGGGAATGATGATCTGTACATCATCAGCATAAAGGTAGAATTTGAGTTTAAGGTCAGAGAGGAGTGAGGTAAATATTGAATAGGGTAGAAGAGAGTGATGAGCCTTGCGGGACTCCTTGTTGTAGGGGATATGAGGCAGATAGGTTGTTTCCAATTTTGACAGAGAACTTTGTTAGAGAGAGAGGATTTGAACCAAGCTAGAGCTATTCCTGAGATGCCGATGCTTTCTAGCCGTGTCAGGAGGTGGTGGTGGCTGATGGTGTCAAAGGCCGCTGATATGTCAAGAAGGGCGAGGAGGTAACTGTGGCCTTGTCCCAGACCTCTGAGAAGATAGTCAGTGAGGGAGAGCAGTAAGGATTCGGTGTTAAAGTGCTTCCTGAATCCAAATTGGGAGACATGGAGAATATCATGGTTTTCTAGGTAGTCCATGAGTTGTGAATTTACCACCTTTTCCATAAGTTTGGAGATAAAAGGGAGATTGGAAATGGGGCGGAAGTTGGAAGGGTCTTTCGGGTCTAGGGAGGGTTTCTTGAGGAGGGGTTTGACAACAGCGTGTTTGAGGGAATCTGGGACTATCCCGTGGGTGATGGAGCAGTTGATAATCTCAGCTATGGTGCTGGATATGCTGTTGGGAATGGCTATTAGCGCTTTGGTGGGAATGGTGTCGTTGGGATGAGAGGCAGGCTTAAGTTTTCGAAGGAGGCCTGTAATTTCTTTAGAGGAAGTAAGATCCATTGTGGCCATTGAAGGTTGGGACAGGGAGGGGATCAAGGGTGGGTTAGTAGGGGGGGAAGGGTTGGTGGGGGAAATCTGGAGAGAAGGTTGGAGATTTTGCTTTGGAAATAGTTGGCCAGTTCTTCACATTTGGCCACGGCCTCGGAATCTGGGATAGTGGGGGGGACAGGGGTGGTGAGGCTGGCGACGTAGGAGAAAAGAACTTTGGGGTTGAAATTATAGTCATGGATTTTTTTACCATAGAAGTCTCGCTTATGTTTGAGGGTAGACTGTCTATATGTGTGTAAGGCTGTTTTGTATATGGAGGAATGTTGCGGGGTTGGGTCCTTGCACCATTTTCTTTCTTTTTGTCTGAGATTGCCTTTTAGGGTTTTTAGCTCCTGGGTGTACCATGGCTTAGAGGGTTTAGCTGCGGTGTTTATGATACGTTCGGAGATTGGGCATAGTTTGTTGGCAATGTCTTCTGTGAGGCTATGCCAGGATGCTAGGGCTGTGTCTAGCATGGAATAGACCATGTATCAGATAAGGTTTTCATGGGTAATGATTCAGATGGACTGAACCAAATCACGGTGAACCTAGAAGATGTGGTAGGCCTGATTGACAAATTGAAGAGTAGTAAATCACCTGGACCGGATGGTATACACCCCATGTTCTGAAGGAACTAAAAAATGAAATTTCAGACCTATTAGTAAAAATTTGTAACCTATCATTAAAATCATCCATTGTACCTGAAGACTGGAGGGTGGGTAATATAACTCCAATATTTAAAAAGGGCTCCAGGGACGATCCGGGAAACTACAGACCAATTGGCCTGACTTCAGTACCAGGAAAAATAGTGGAAAGTGTTCTAAATATCAAAATCACAGAACATATAGAAAGACATGGTTTAATGGAACAAAGTCAGCATGGCTTTACCCAAGGCAAGTCTTGCTTCACTTTTTTGAAGGAGTTAATAAACATGTAGATAAAGGTGAACGATTGATGTAGTATATTTGGATTTTCAGAAGACATTTGACAAAGTTCCTCATGAGAGGCTTCTAGGAAAAGTAAAAAGTCATGGGATAGGTGGCGATGTCCTTTCGTGGATTACAAACTGGCTAAAAGACAGGAAACAGAGAGTAGGATTAAATGGCAATTTTCTCAGTGGAAGGGAGTGGGCAATGGAGTGCCTCAAGGGTCTATATTGGGACCCGTACTTTTCAATATATTTATAAATGATTTGGAAAGAAATATGACAAGTGCAGTAATCAAATTTGCAGATGATACAAAATTGTTCAGAGTAGTTAAATCACAAGCAGATTGTGATAAATTGCAGGAAGACCTTGTGAGACTGGAAAATTGGGCATCCTAATGGCAGATGAAATTTAATGTGGATAAGTGCAAGGTGATACATATAGGGAAAAATAACCCATGCTATAGTTACACAATATGTTAGGTTCCATATTAGAGCTACCACCCAAGAAAGAGATCTAGGTGTCACATTGAAATCATCGGTTCAGTGTGCTCTGGCAGTCAAAAAAGCAAACAATGTTGGGAGTTATTAGTAAGGGAATGGTGAATAAAATGGAAAATGTCATAATGCCTCTATCGCTCCTTGGTGAGACCACACCTTGAATACTGTGTACAATTCTGGCCGCCGCATCTTAAAAAATATATAGTTGCGATGGAGAAGGTACAGAGAAGAGAATGGAACAGCTCCCCTATGAGGAAAGACTAAAGAGGTTAGGACTTTTCAGCTTGGAGAAGAGACAGCTGAGGGGGGATATGATAGAGGTGTTTAAAATCATGAGAGGTCTAGAACAGGTTAATGTGAATCAGTTACTTACTCTTTCAGAAAATAGAAAGATTAGGGGGCACTCCATGAAGTTAGCATGTAGCACATTTAAAACTAATCAGAGAAAGTTCTTTTTCACTCACCGCACAATTAAACTCTGGAATTTGTTGCCAGAGGATGTGGATAGTGCAGTTAGTGTAGCTGTGTTTAAAAAAGGATTGGATAAGTTCTTGGAGGGAGAAGTCCATTACCTGCTATTAATTAAGTTGACTTAGAAAATAGCCACTGCTATTACTAGCAACAGTAGCATGGAATAGACCTAGTTTTTGGGTATTTGCCAGGCTCTTAAGGCCTGGATTGGCCACTATTGGAAACAGGATGCTGGGCTTGATGAACCCTTGGTCTGACCCAGTATGGCATGTTCTTACAGTCATAAAAAACACTATGAAATGTATTTGGGGAAAAAACAGGCTACAGCTTTTATAGACTAGTACAGTACCCGAGCTACATACGAATACTGCAAACTCCTGTCCGTATATAGAACCACCGACCGCCTTATCACAGCAAGACAGCTGCCTCTAGCCCCCCACTTTGTATCCAAGCAAGGGGGCAACAACAACTGGGCAACCTGTACCACCCCATAGGACATGCAGTTCGCCCAAATCCCTGGCATCCACCCCCAAGGTGCCTACCGATTCGGGTACCCCTGCCACAGAGGACAGTGCCTGACTTGTCCCAGCCCCCCTTCCTCCCCCCAACCTCTAACTACTGCGGCCTAACTAAGCCTACACACCCAAAATTCTCCAATGCTTCCTGGAGAGCATTATTAAAGAGGGCTCTGCCCTTACGTCCACAAAAGAACGCTCCCTATTTATTGCTGGACCCACCTTATGGAATACCATGCCCCCTGATCTACGACAAGAACTCTGCCCCAAAAAATTCAAACAAAAACTCAAAACATGGCTGTTCATACAAGCCTACAGAAGCAACACGTATCTCTAAAGATGAGCCCCGTTCTTCTGCGGTGATACCTACTGCTCCCTTCCCCAGTAGAGAATTCCTGAGGTGATTTCTGCGATCCCTCAGAGGTAAGCCTCAGTCTGGCAGCCGGTTCCCGGCGTGGACTTAGTCCCCCGACATCGGGTGCGGCTGAGAGGCAGCGGGTGCAACTTTGAGCGCGGCGGTGAAGGTACCTTTCCCTCTCCCCCCACAGCCGGAGACCGCCTGGAACGAGACCGGGAAACGCCGAGACACGGTAAGGTAGAAAACTTCCTAAAAGTCTCCGGTCTCAGAGGCTGGAAGAGCCGCACCAATCGCCAGCTGGTGTCAGTGCTACCAGGTTGATCAGCCCTATCCGGGCTAGACCCCCGTCCGATACGAGGGTCCTCCCACATGGAGATCCTCCGAGGCGGTCGCCATATTGCTCGTGTGGTCGTCATCGCCATTTTTGCTTG
Source organism: Rhinatrema bivittatum (assembly GCF_901001135.1). NCBI lineage: Eukaryota > Metazoa > Chordata > Amphibia > Gymnophiona > Rhinatrematidae > Rhinatrema > Rhinatrema bivittatum. The sequence continues at coordinate 189,013,577 of NC_042621.1, forward strand.
ATCGCCACCCTGTCTGCCGATTCGATCCATACACACATAGGCAGGCCGTGTGCACAAATTCACTTGTGCGCACACCAGCGCGTGCATAAGTGCAGTGTGCCCAGCGATGCGCACGAGGGCGCCGGGTGCACAGCCACACACTCAACTGTGCCAGGCGTATAAGTAAACCCCCTGCGCACAGTGGCGCACAACTTTGGCACACCCGGAGCGCATAACTAAGCCTCCCGGCTTAGAATTGAATGCACAAACCGGAGATTTCAACAATCCTACGCGCACAAACCATAGCACTACCGGACAAGAAGCTTAAGTCTCAGGTCCTCTGCCCAGCATGCCATATTAGAGCTGTGCAGCATGAAGAGGCCACAGCCCTGTGTCTACAGTGTGAGGAGACTCTGGATGAACCAGATCAAGGCCCCTCCCCAGCCAGTACTGGATCCGGATCCCCCTTCAGTACACCAGACCTCGCTACCCCCAGCAGAGAGCCTCCTTCAAACGGGCTCCCGGGGATACAGCGCCTCTCAAATTGGACCCAGCATCTTTCTCCTGGGTAGAATTCTTCAAAGGCCTACATACTTTGTCCACATGCAACCGGCGCCCCCGATGACACAACCACAGCTTTCCCCTAGAGGACCCTAACATCCCGGGACCCTCTAAACCCAGAGATGTGCCTCTCGCGCCCAAAAGCCCCAACACTGGTGATACGAACACCTCGGACGAGGATCAAGACTCCCTGGAGGAAGGAGAAATCCCTCCAGGAACGGAACCTTACCGAACCATGAGGCGGTTCTTCGCCAGAGACGAGCTTTCAGACCTCGTGGCGCACAGCTGAAAGAGCTTGCTATCCCAGGCACAAGTGCCACAGGGGAACCGAAGACGAACCCCCTCCTTGAGGGACTCCGTCAGGCCTCCCGCCATTTCCCTTTGCTGCAAGCCGTCCAACAGCTGATTGACCTGGAATGGGAGTCTCCGGAGGCTACTTTCAAAGGGGGACGGACCCTGGCAGCCATGTATTCCCTGGACCCCACTGCGAAAGATCTCCTGGCACTCCACAAAGTGGATGCCATGGTCTGCGCTGTCTCAAAGTGCACTACCATCCCAGTCGAGGGAGGAACGGCACTCAAGGATGCCCAGGACAGACGTCTGGAATCCATCCTCAAACAGTCATTCGACGTTTCAGCTATATCACTACAGATCGCGGCCTGCTGTGCCGTGGTGACACGCGCCTGCTTATCTAAGACCAGGAATGCCACCACACCCGTCGAAGCACTAGAACCAGCAGTATCATTCCTCACGGATGCGACCTCCGACCTGGTATGCACTGCAGCCAGAGGCGTTTCCTCCATTGTGGCAGCCAAAAGGCAACTCTGGCTCCGAAGCTGGTCAGCCGACCTGACGTCCAAGACTAGACTCATGAGAATGCCTTTTAAGGGAACATTCCTGTTCGGAAGCGAACTGGAGAAGTTAGCTGACAAATGGGGCGAATCCCCACTACCGCGGCTACCTGAGGACAAGAACAAGGGAAGCCAGCGCCCCTCTCCCCGAACATCTAAGGGCAGAGGATCACAGCGCTTCAAACCGTTCAAGAGTACATATCAAACATCTCGCTCCGCAGGCAGGGGCCAGTCCTTTTGGAACAAGCACAACAAAAGGGGAGCCGGCTCTGGTCCAGGCCCCAGCCGCACCCTGCAATGAAAATCAGCCGACCCATCCACAGGAAGAAGCCATAGGGGGCAGACTTGCCCTATTCTACCAAAGATGGGTCGAGATAAGTTCGGACAAGTGGGTCCTAACCATCCTTCGAGAGGGATATTATCTGGACTTCCACAATATCCCCCCAGACAAATTTGTGAAATCTCCCTGCCACGACCCCTCCAAGAGGATGGCAGTGGAAACCACGCTGACCAAATTGCTTGCCTCAAAGGCCATAACGCCGGTGCCCATGCAACAAAATTCCAGGGACTATTCCATCTATTTTATTGTTCCCAAGAAAGAGGGTACGTTCCGACCCATCCTGGACCACAAGTCCGTCAACCGCCACCTGAGGGTCCCTCGCTTCCGCATGGAAACCCTACGCTCGGTCATAAGAGCGATACAGCCGGGAGAATTTCTCACATCTGGATCTGTCAGAAGCCTACCCACACATCCTGGTCCACCACGAGCATCAGCACTTTCTACGCTTCGCGAACCTGGGCCACCACTACCAGTTCCAGGCACTACCCTTCGGGCTAGCCACAGCACTCCGAACATTCACCAAAATCATGGCGGTAGCGATGGCGACACTAAGGAAAGAAGGAATCCTCGTACACCCATACCTGGACAACTGGCTGATCAGGGCAAAATCCCCAGAGGAAAGTCATCAGGCGACCACCAGAGTCAAAACTCTATTGGAGAACCTCGGGTGGGTGGTCAACATGAACAAGAGCTGTCTGCAGCTCTCCCAATCTCTGGAATACCTGCAAGTCCGGTTCAACACCAGACAAGACAAGGTCATTCTGACTCCTACAAGGAGAACAAAACTGATGAACCAATTGCAAAACCTGTTAAGCAGTCTTCGCCCCAAGGTGTGGGACTACTTCCAAGTCCTCGGCCTCATGTCATCCACACTGGAAGTGATTCCATGGGCAAGAGCACACATGCGACACCTACAGTGTTCCCTATTGTCACGATGGAATCCGATGTCCCAGAACTACTCCGCCCGCCTCCAGCTCCCGGAGGAAGTTCGAACTCAGCTACAGTGGTGGCTATAAGAAGACCATCTGAGCAAGGGAGTAAGGCTATCCCCGCTGACCTGGATCCTTCTCACCACGGATGCGAGCCTACGAGGGTGGGGAGCCCACTGCCAGGAACTGACTGCCCAGGGGCAATGGGACAAGGAAGAGTCGGGATGGAACATCAACCGACTGGAAGCACGAGCAGTCAGGCTAGCCTGCCTATGGTTCAGTCACAGACTGCAGGGCGAATCGGTCAGTCATATCGAACAACGCCACAACAGTGGCCTACATCAACCACCAGGGAGGAACCAGGAGCCAACAGGAGTCCCTGGAAATAGACCCCCTAATGGCATGGGTGGAATCAAACCTACGAGAGATCTCAGCCACCCACATCACGGGAAGAGACAACATCGCTGCGGACTACCTCAGCAGCGAAAGTCTAGTCCCAGGGGAATGGCCACAGCCTTCCAGTTGATAGTAAACCTCAGGGAAACACCAGCCATGGACCTCCTGGCAACTCGGTCCAACACACAAGTTCCCAACTCCTTCAGTCGCAGACAGAGAACCACAATCCTAAGGGATCAATGCCCTCATCCAGGCCTGGCCACAGGAAATCCTTCTATACGCCTTCCCTCCGTGGCTGCTACTGGGCGGAATCATACGCAAGATAGAACACCACTGGGGACCAGTACTTCTAGTGGCCCCGGACTGGCCACGAAGGCCGTGGTACGCAGACATGCGAAGACTACTGATAGGGAGCCCTCTCCCTCTACCTCCGCACAGGGATCTTCCTCAACAAGGCCCAATCCTCCACGAAGACCCAACTCTATTCTCTCTTACGGTCTGGCCATTGAGAGGGCTCACCTGAAGAAGAGCGGATACTCGGGGGCAGTGATTGACACCCTGCTCTGAGCGCGCAAGTTTTCCACATCTCTAACATAAGGATATGGAGAATATTCGAAACCTGGTGTGAAGACCGCGACATCCTCCCCACGGACAGTCAAAATTCCCACGATTCTGGAATTCCTGAAGAACGGCTTACAGAAGGGGTTGCCTCTCAATTCTATCAAGGTGCAGGTGGCTGCGTTGGCATGCTACAGAGCCAAGGTGGAGGGCGGCAGCCTAGCCTCTCACCCGGACGTCTCCCGCTTCCTGAAAGGGGTCAAACAGATCTGTCCACCCCTAAAGTGGCCGGTGCTTCTATGGAATCTCAATCTATTCCTAGATTTCCTTGCGGGAGCCTCCTTCAGACCCATCCGCGGTCTGTCCCTCTGACTACTAACATTGAAGACTGCATTTCTAGAGGCAGTCTGTTTGGCCCGTCGCATCTCCGAGATTCAAGCACTGCCCTGTCGAGAACCGTTCCTCAGGTTCACACCGGGATCCATACAGCTGCGCACAGTCCCCTCTTTCCTCCCAAAAATGGTCTCTCCCTTCTATCTAAACCAAACCATCTCTCTGCCATTGCCAGACGAGCATAAGGTCTGGGAAGAATCTCGCCGCCTTCGCCACCTTAACATCGGCAGACTCCTAGTTCGATACCTGGAAAGGGCGGAATCCGTACGAAAGACGGACCACCTATTTGTCCCTCACAGCTGGAAGAAACAAGAGGAAGTGGCCTCGCGGGCAACCATAGCCCGCTGGATCAAAGAAGTTATCAAGGCAGCCTACGTAAAGGCAGGCAAGCCCCCACCTCTATACAAGTCAAGGCCATTCCACTAGAGCCCAGGCAGTGTCCTGGGCGGAAACCAACTGGATGTCACCCGCCAAGATCTGTCGGGCAGCAACATGGTCCTCCATCCACACCTTCTCTAGGTTCTACCGCCTGGATGTTTAGGCTCGGGAGGACACAGCATTCGCAAGGGCAGTACTAAATGAGCCACGAGCAGCTTCCCATCCAGTTCGGGAGTAGCTTTTTTACATCCCATTGGTCCTGAGTCCATCTGCTACACACTAGGAAATGGAGAAATTACTTACCTGATAATTTTGTTTTCCTTAATGTAGACAGATGGACTCAGCATCCCACCCACGGCTGCCGACAATCACGGAAACCTCAGGTGACGATCCCCGAGAGCAAGACAAACACAGATAAGCCACGCTTCCCTCTAATTAGGGCACCCATACCTACTGGGTGTTGGTGTTTCTCGGTTGAGTGCACTGGCGGTCTCCAGCTATAACCACATCAACCAGTTCAAGTTAATTAAGTTAACTAAGTTATGCAAGTTAATCAAGTTATTCAGTCACACATATATCCACAATTGCTTTTCGAAGAGAATACTGAAGAGCATGGCGTCCTGCAGGGGTATATGTACTAGGGTTGAAGTCAGATTGAAATCTGATCCATCTCCAACTGCTATCAGGAGCATACTATACCCATTGGTCCTGGTCCTGAGTCCATCTGTCTACACTAAGGAAAACAAAATTATAAGGTAAGTAATTTCTCCATTTGACCCCTTCTGAGTCAAAAGACCCCTTTGTGGGGAAACCCTGGGGCTTTGTCCCTGGCAAGTTTATCGCTTAACCAGAGCCTCGATTCTTTGAATCGGTGCATCCCCTTGTGGGCTGGGGGATGGCAACAGCAGTCATCTGACTGTTTTCCTGTGCACTCTTTGTTGATTTACCGTGGTGGCCTTCCCCATCCGAGGGTGGCTGCCAGTGGCAGATTGGTTGCTGAACCTCAGCTATCAGTGATTGTGTCTCAACTCTCAACTAGGGAGTTGACAGGTTTTTTGGGATCGGGAGGCCCTGATTCCTGTTGCTTTCCTGTCCCTTCAGAAAGGGGGATTTGACTGGGTTCCAGGGCCACTCTTATAGGTTCCCCTCTGGATGCCTACAAGGGTTGTCCCTTGTTCACTGTTTCCTGGAGAAGGCATATCCCGGCTTCTGACTGGTGGTCCCTCTCGGTTCCTCATGGGATCAGAGAGCCAGTCGAGCAGTAGTGCTCTCCTTAGGTTGTCCTAAGGCACATAGCAGGTCTATTTCGCGAGGGAGCCTTTCCAGAGTAGCTCCCTGGTGAAGGTTAGGGGTTTCTCCCGTCCAGGAGTCACCTTTCATACCTGCTGAACTCAATGGACGTTTTTTGATAAGGAGCACTATTCTAGTCATTCTTGCCTGCAGGACCTAACCTCAGTGATGATGGTTCTAATCCATCTAATTGGCGAGTATGCCTTTCAACCTATTGCCATATCCATGGCTGAGGGAGTTGGGGGAGGGGGCGAGGGACCCTGCAACAGAGGTGCTGCTCTTTAGGGATAACCCTGTCTGTGGATAAGGGAGTCCTGGTTCATGCAACGATTGTTCCATTTACTGGACCGTGTGCTTCCTTGAGGGAGGTATATGCTATCATGTCTTAGGTATTAATACTAAGCCAGGTTCGGGGCAGTCCGTTTTGCAATCGCCTTTGCCCTACCCTGGTACCTTTAGGGGTTCCAGGCTATGAAGAAATCCTGTTCGACAGGGGTTTACATTTGCGGCAGCCTGGCTTCCTATCTCTTAGTGGAGCGTTTCTGGATTTCTTCCCTGTGGAATTCGCTCTCAACTTCAGCTGTTCCAAGCAAGCTGAGGGCTCTCTCGGTGGGTAACTCCCTACTGGAATTGGCAGTGAGTTATTCGCTTGTGGTTGAGATATACAGCCAGGTGACTTGTGCTTACCCGGAAGTCCAGCAATCTGCCTCCTTGTGTTCTTCGCTTCTTCTGACTTCCAGTTGGAATGTCGGGGGGAGGGGAGGAAAAGCTACAGCATTCTGGTATATCTTATTGTATACCTGCAAGGAAAGAGAACCTCTTTTTCCCCTATATTTTCGCCAAGCTCTGGCCAAAACTTCCTTTAGCTTTTCTCACTTCACTAGATTGCCCAAAGGGTCTTCCTGCTCACCTCAACTATCCTATAGATAGGATGGATAGCCCTGCCCTTGACAGGGTGCAGTGTGACTGAGCTTCAGGTCTAAATTATCTCCCTGCTCAGGGGTTTGGGCTAGCGATCCCATTCAGGGATTGTCTTTCATCCCCTGAAACTCTTGATGCTGACCTGCATGGTCAGCTATGTCTGGTACTTTGGCACGTAAGGTCTGTCCCAGACCCTGTCATTGTTGCTGATTTATTCTTCCAAGCGTTGCTTGGGTTTTCTGCCCATTATGCCTATTAGCCAAACATGGGCATATTTCTGCAGAGACATTATGTCCTTTGGATGTCGGTGGACCACAGTTTCTTTCTGGGGAGTTCTCAGGGCCAGTTGGTTTTTTGATTGTCTTGAAACACTGAAGGAAATTGTGTGGTCTTTGTCCAAGATTCCTTCTCTTGTTTACATCTCTAGACTTTTTCTGTATCCAGGAGGTTCTAGACCTACTGTCATCAGGGTCTACTAATCAAAACCCTGCTTGTTATGTTTTCCATGATGCAGAGTATGTTTCTTGCTGGCACTCGCATCACTCCCCTGCCTTAGGCGTCTCTGCTATGCATTAGGGTTTTGTGTCTCCATCTTTTCTATGGTTTTCTCTTTGTGGAACACAACTCTTTTCCCGCCTAGACCCCTTAGTGGGTTGGCTGCCTCACAGGCAAAAGAGAGAGAAGTGATGCTTTCAGCATGGTGTGGTTTCCCGCTTGTCCTGCTTGGACACCCTATAGCTTGGGATTCACCCATGTGGGAGGACTACCATCCTAATTGTCCTCTGAGAAAGCAGAGTTGCTTACCTGTAACAGGTGTTCTCTGAGGATAGCAGGATGTTAGTTCTCACAAAATCCAGCCGCCTTACCTGGGAGTTGGTTTCTCCATGTATTATCTATATTATGGGCTGAGGGACTCTGCCTAGGGGTCAGGGTGACAATTACATCTGCACATGCTCAGTAGGGCATGTTTGAAAGCTATAGATTCTTTGAGATCAAAGTTCTGGACCAGGGCTCCATCCGATGATGTCACCCATGTGTGAGCCCTAACAAATGATTTCAACATACATGATCTTTGAAGTTGCATTAAATTCAACTGTGCATTCAAATAATATTATCCGTTTAAAATTGAATTACAGCAAAATGTATATGTAATTAAAATGGTGACCTCAAAAAGTGCAATGCTTAGATAGCATGAATGAAATGGTGTGTGGTGAAATTTGATTGTTATTTATTTAAATGGAAAAACCAGTGATCTGACATGTAACACCTGTTGTATGGCTAAAAATAAAAGTAACTTTCAGTTGCTCATCTTTAAAGATGTATGGAAACATTTTAAGTAGAGCATAATTTCATTTTCTTTTGACTTCCCATTCTTTGTTGGGCTTGTGAGATCTGTTACAAAAAGGTACCCAGGGCACAAACAGCTGGATATCTGCATTGATACTTGTATTGCTAGTGGAAAACACACTTTTCCCCCCAGATAATTTAATATTTGTGGTTTTGTTTGCATTGTCCAAAGGTACCACTTAAAAGATGTGATTGTTGGGAAAATTTACTTTCTTTTGGTAAGAATAAAAATTCAACATATGGAGATACAAGTGATAAAAAAGGAGATTACAGGAATAGGTAAGCTACAAAGAAAATTCTCTTATTAATCATTTCTGAATTTCAACTTGCATAATTATTGTATGATTGTTCCAGGAGTGGAAGAGTAGCCTGGTGGTTAGAGCAGCAGGCTAAGAATTAGAGATGTGCATTCGTCCTGTTTCGGCAACCCCGAAAAACGAAGCACATTTTCTCGAAATTTCAGGAAAATTTATTTTTCAGGGTTAGTGTGTGCTAACCCGAAATTCAGGGCGGCCGAAAAAAAAGAAAAAAAGTCCAAACTGTGGAAAACCGAAGCTTCTACTAAGAATCAAGGAAGCCAGGGTTCATTTCCCATTTCTCCGACTGATGCTCCTTGTGACCTTGAGCAAGTCACTCCATCCTCCATTGCTTCAGATACAAGCTTAGGAGGATTTGCACGTGTAAAAATGGGTTTTATGCACCTAAATGGGTTTTTGAAAACTGCTACTTTTATGCACATAACTCCTTTGAAAATTCAGTTCATAGGGCTGAAGTGTCCAAAGGTTTTATAGTGGCAAAATGGGATTGACCACTTGCCTCTGCTTTTACTGTAATTTGGAAAATGTAAAATATGTTGCTATAAATATTTTTGTTTAGCTAATCTACAATTAACTTAAACTTACAAAAGTACAGTTCTAGCTCATTTTGAAATGTAACTTTACCTCAGCCCAGCTTTTAAAGTGGCAGAGATTAATGATCAAAATTGAGCTTGCTGTAGGTAGAAGAAGGCAATTCAAACCATGGATTAACAAAAAAAATCTCAATTTGGTGATTGAGGAAGCCATCCTAAGACATACCAGGCTTGTTTTTAACTGGGGCTTAGAGGTACAGAAAGATTACTGAATTCAGTTCAAATTGAGCCTTTGATATTTAGCCAAAGGGTCATTTTTCTTTTCTGTCTGCACTTTCTGTAACTCTATTTCCCTTGCAGTACCTTTCCACTTTCAAGTTCTGCCTTGCATACCCACTTCAATGAACATTTCAATAGCCAGGGACTTAGAATAAAATTCCTTTAGCTGTTGTACTTATATACTTTGTAGTCATCGTATTAGTGTTTTATTACTTTGCCATATATTGTGCTATATTCTAATATCAGCACTGTGTAAAACTAAAAATCACAATTGTGTTCTTGCCAGCCCTGATGAGTTTAAAGGGGAAGAACATTTTTTTAGAACAAGAAACACTGAAAAGTTTATCAAAAATTCTTCTGTGATTGAATAGGACCCAGCACTACGACGGAAACTGAAACAATTGCAAAGTATGAAATAATGGATGGGGCACCAGTAAAAGGTATTTGTTTTTATATTTGGCTTTTAAAATATATTTTTAACTCACTTTTATTTAACAGATGATATATACACCCAAAGTCAGAGGCATCATACATAATATATATCCAAATACACAAATTTAGAACTACCAAAGTTCATACATACACAAGTCTGTTTCCAATCCCAAAGTACTACAGTAAAACTTCATAAATCAAGTATACAAATTGTTCCAGTACTTCCCCCAAGTTTGATCATATTTGTCCAGTTTTCCCCCAAAGTAAATATGTAATCTTTTCAATGAGATCAATTTCAGTTAGCGGTGACTGCATTTTAAACATATTAGGAGTCCCTTTCCAAAATAATGCTATTTCCTAGCACCCAGAAAGATGAATGCAGAACCAGTGGGTGATATGCACCTCTGCCAGGAGATGGAGATGGAGCAAAACTGATGTCTCAGTATATATACTCCTGCAGTAACATCAGCCTGCCAGTATTCTCTTCAAAAGCAACTGTGGACAGACTAGTAAAAACTTGATTAAAAACAGATAACATATATATAGAAACATAGAAATGACGGCAGAAAAAGACCAAATGGCCCATCCAGTCTGCCCAGCAAGCTCCCACACTTATTTTCCCATACTTATCTGTAAGGTTTTGGAAAAGAAAAAAAAAAAGAAAGAAATACAGAAACAAAAAAAGGAAGAGTTTTTGTGTAGGGCTTCTTCCTTTGCCGGTCTCTGTGCTCGACACATCGTTCAGGCGTTCTTCCCGCCCCGAGAGAGGTTAAGGGACATGGGCAGCCTGGCGGGGTTGAGCAGCCTCTATCAGCTAGACCCTGCTCAGGCTTTTTTACTGTGTGCTGTGTGGAATGCTGTGGCGGGGTTTTCGCGCACTTTTGCCTGCGCGTTAGGCTGCCCTCTTCAGGACCGTCTGTTCAGACAGTGCGTGTGGTTGTGCACCCAGTTTTTGAGCATTTAAATGAGCGTCTGTTTGGGCATCCAGGTTATAGCGATATCTTATCCTGTTTGCACAATTTGGGTGCGTCTGTGCACTTAAGTTTGGGGCGCCTAGTCTTGGGATGCCTAAATTTTGGATGCATAAAATTAAAAAAAAAAAAATTTACAGCAAGAGTTCAGGTGGATGCATACCTTCAGTCGCCCATTAAACATACTGATGGACTAATGGCCCTATAGCTAAGAAACCCAAATGCCTTTCCTTATGCGCTGCCTGTCATATTCGGGCATCTCAGCCTGGTGTGCCCTCTAACTTGTGCCAGCACTTTTTGGAGGCTCAGGAAGAATTACCTTCCTCTGATTTTACTAAGCCTTTGTGGCACTCAGGGACTGGAGGTCGCCATCACTGGTGTAGGGGGTGAAATTCTTCAATGCATAAAACAAGAGCAGGATCTAAGGTTGATTGTATCAGATCTCAAGATGGTCATACAGATGGATAAGGCGACAGCAAAAACCCAAAGGATGCTTGGGTGCATAGGGTCATGAATGGTCAACAGAAAAAAAGTGATATTGTCCCTCTAAGTCCCCAGTGAGACACCATTTGAATGCTGTATACATTTCTGGAGATCACACCTTCAAAAGGATTGTTACAGAGTGACCACGTTTCCTTTCTGTTTTATGTGCAGGACTAGGCTGGAAGCCTAGTCTACCTTAATTCCATAGACAGAGAATGCTCTGTGGGCGGGACCCTTTGGGGTCAGGGAAGAGTTCAGAGGGTGGGACCCAGCTTGGGCTGGGATAAGAGCGCAGACCTAGCTGTCCTCAGGAGCTCCCTAAGCCTCCAGAAGGAAGGCAGCTCCTGTAAAGCATGCTGGCCTACGAGAAGGGTGTGAGTGTACACTGACCAAGAAGGAAGGTAGTGTATAACCAACTCATTTACAACATAAGGGTTAAGGTAAGAAGTTTATTGAGAAGTTTGTGTTTGCTTAATAAAGTTTTTCTAAAACTGTGAAGGATTTCAAAGGGGCATGGGATAAACACTGTGGATCCATAAAGGCTAGAGGATGGGAATGAAGAGAAGAGCCATGGGGGTGGAGTAGTGGAGTGGAGGCTATTACCTGATGATTACTACCCTTACTCAATAAGACTTTGCACAGTTAATGCAACTTCAACATTGCTCTCTGCTTCAACGGCAAGGGGAAATGTGGAAAAGAGGATTTGCATTCAGATAACAACCAACAAGGACTGAACTTCACAATCTGGGTAAACAAATAAGCATGCGGGTAGCTTGCTTATAACTGTGGTTACTACCCTAAACCAATTAGGCCTGATACATCACTTTGAATGCATATACAGCACTGCTCTTTGCTTCAGCGGTAGGGAGAAATGCACTGGTAAACAGGATTTACATCAGACAACATCCAACAAGGCATTGATCTGTGCAGTCTAGGTAACCAAGCATCAGGGTAACTTGCTTGATGCGGCGGCTACGACCCTTAACCTTTAAGCCTTATGCTCACCTGTGATGCAACTCCAACATTACTCTCTGCATCAATGACAGGGGATGGCAGGAAATTTGAATCAAACAGTTACCAACAAGGGCCCTGAACCTGATGGTTGATGAAACAGATAAGTATGGAAGAATAATGAAACAGATAAGTATGGGAAAATAAGTGTGGGAGCTTGCTGGGCAGACTGGATGGGCCGATTGGTCTTTTTCTGCCGTCATTTCTATGTTTCTATATATATGTTATCTGTTTTTAATCAAGTTTTTACTAGTCTGTCCACAGTTGCTTTTGAAGAGAATACTGGCAGGCTGATGTCACTTCAGGAGTATATATACTGTGACATCAGCTTTGTCTCCAACTGCTGGTAGAGGTGCATAACCCACCGGTTCTGAATTCATCTGTCAGAGCTAAGGAAAATAAAATTATCCTTAGCTCTGATACTTATCTGTAAGTAGTAATTTCTCATTGTATGTTAGGCAGCATGAATACGATGATTAATCAGTCATATCCTTGCCTCCCACATTTACATGTACATCTTGCCAATAAATATTTTGGCTTTTAAAATATTTTAATGCAGAATAGAATACAATAAACCTATAGCTCATTGAAATTTTATATTTTTGTTGATGAATTTTTTATATATTTTTGTATGATTTTAGGCAGTATGGCGGTTATAAAGACTCCATATATGGCCAGTGCCCCTGCTAAACTTTAGAGGAATTTCTACTGCTAATATTTTTAGATGTAATCAGTTACAATATTTGTACATCATGTGCTTTACAGCTTTCAGACTTTGCATCAGAAGGAATTTTCAGAAGACTTAAAAATTATTAGGTCCTGTTATACCTTTAGAACTTTAAATTGTGTTTTCAAGTTTTTATAAAGTTATCTGTGCGACCAGGGTACTGCATTATTTACTTGAGAGACAAAACTTACTCTCAAAAGTGATGTAGTTTTGAAACTTTATGGTCTGATATGTCCAAGACTTTGTAACATATTTGAAATTTTTATAACTTAGTGGGCCATATTTAAGATTAATCTGTTCATTAGAATATGGGTTACATAGTTCCCACTTTTAATGTGCCCATTTTTCCTTTGTGATACTTATTGATTCAGTGTTTGCCTCTAATTGTCCTGAGGCAGTCGTTCAATATACCTAATATTTATGAGATATAATTTATACATATATAAAGGTAATGAAAAATACAGACACAGAATGGGATGAGATAGGAGAACTGTATATTGTTTCTCAATAAAATTCACATTCTACATGAAATGAATTTGAAATCTTTAACTATGGGGGTTTAAGAAATGTAGAAAGGTGATAGCAGAAAGAATAGTTGTATCTTAGACATGCCACTTTTTCAGCTTTACTTACTGAGGTCTTTATTATTTTTTTTAAAGGAGAATCCATTCCTATCAGATTATTCTTAGCAGGATATGATCCAACTCCTACAATGAGAGATGTAAATAAAAAATTTTCAGTGAGATACTTTTTGAACTTGGTCCTCGTAGATGAAGAAGATAGACGGTACTTCAAACAGCAGGTACAACATTGTCTTCATTTTTTATCTCATCTTCTTGATGTATTTTTGCTACATGTATAAAACTGGGGAAACCATTACTGTCTAGAGTCCTAGGCACTAATAAATGTATCCTATATACAGATGAATATATGTTCCAAGTGAAACTTGATTGTAAGGAAAGTTTTGTAAAAGATTTTAATTCTAGAACATCATTCCAAGTACAGACAATATAGCCATAATAGCTGCTTAACACAGAGCCATATGATAAGTCTGACCTTCATTTAATACTTTAGAAAGGACAAATTCTAGTATTCAGTTTCTTAGCATTCAGACAGGTTGATCCATACCAGTGGGTTATGTACCTCTACCAGCAGATGGAGACGGAGCAAACATGATGTCAAGGTATATATAACCCTGCACTGAATCAGCCCTCCATTAATCTCTGTCTCCAGCAGATGGTGGACGTGCATTTCCCTACAGGGGATTACTTGTTTAAAAAAAAAAAAGAGAGAGAGAGAAGTAGAAGGAAATGAGAGAGAATGTTAGGATTCCGCTCATCCTCTCTTCTATTCTGGTTTCCGAGCCTCAGCAGGCCAATCCGACGTTTGCCTCTGCCTCCGTGAGGGGATGGAGAGTCGTGGCAGTTTTGGCAGGTTGAGTGACCTTTTGGGCTTGGCCAAACTCTCAGGCTTTCTGAGTTGCCACATGGTGGACCACAGTGGCATTCGCGTGCTTTTTATTTCTGTGCAGGCCTGCTGTGAAATAGTGCCCGATGTCAGTTCGCGCCTGCGCGTCTGCCTGGGCCGCGTCGTTGGGCATACAAGTTTTGAGCATCCGTAGTATGTGCTTATATATTTAAACATCCCATACTTGGGTATCCTCTGCTTGGGCATACCATACGGGTTCGCCTTGTATAGACGCACAATTGTCAGTTGCTTGTTGTAAGTGTGCTGCTAGTGGATATTTTATTCCATGGCGCTGGTAGTAAAGAAGCCTAAATGCCTTGCGATTTACACTGCTGCCATAGGTATAGATAGATATACTTTTGCCGTATATATTGCTGGCATATATGTGATTTACCCTGTTGCATTACAGCCTGGGGTTCCCTCAAACCTAGACTACTGTAATTCCTTACTACTAAGACTTCTAGCATGTCTCTTAAAACCACTACAACTATTACAAAATGCCACAGCAAGACTCTTAGTAGGTTCCCTATATGTACAAGGATCAGTCCAGAGAAGTGGGTTGTGCATCCCTACCAGCAGGTGAAGTCAGAGAGCAAATCTTTGGGCACTGCCATGTATACAAGAGTGCCACCTTCAGTCCCTCAGTATTTCTCTGACTCCAGCAACTGGAAGAGAGGCACCTGCAGTCTTAGTTAATTTTTCAGTTTAGTTAGTTAGATTTTTACTCTTAATTTCAGGTTTTTTCTTCAGGATTGCTTCCTGAGGTGTTAGGCACCTTCGTGGGCCATCCCTCAGTTGAAGCCGGACGTCCGTGGGGTTGGTTACCTCCGTCTGGGTTTCGTCCGTCACCACTCGGAGTGTGAAGACCAGGGGCTCCTGGTTTCTCACCTCCGTGGCTGCTCCCCCAAAGCTGCTCCTTCGACCCTCTCTGCTCTACAGGACTCAGTAAAGTTTAAAAAAAAAACAAAACCCCAAACTGAGTGTGACTTCCTCTGTGATTTCGGCTGAGGTAAGGGGTCAGGACAGCCAGCCTTGCAGGCACTCTGGGGTGTTTGGCAGCCCTCCGGTCCCCTTTCCCTCAACTCCCGGGGCTCCGGGTTGCTCTGGAGGGACGGGGTAAGTGTTTTCTTCGCCAGCCAGATTTTGGCATGGCTCACTGCGCTCAGCAGCGTGGCGCGTTGCAACGGACCTGTCGGCATTTTTTTCTTCTGCCTCAGTCTCAGCGCACATTTTTTCTTCAGCTCCGGTGGGGGAAGTTATCGCGGCCTCGACTCCTTTCTGGTATCGGACCGCCAGCAGCGTGCCATTTTTTCTATTTTTTCCGTTCCTCCCCTCAGCTTCTGGACTGTGTGGCTGCGCGGTTTTTCAAGGGGCCCTCGCTTTCTCTCCCTGGTCTGTCAGGCTTGTGGGCGCGAAGACAGACTTTAGTTTTGATTTCCCTCCCTTATCCTACTCCTAGGGATGGAGAGTTCGTCGGGCCCTGAGCCCTTCCCCCGGGATGGGGGGGTCTTCATGTTGAGGCTCGAGGGAGGAGGGCTCCCCTCCAGTCTTAGCCCTTGTGGGGGAGGACAGCGCTGAACCGGCTCCTCAGGATCCCATTCCAGCGGATGGAGACCTGGAGGGGTTTTCGCCTGAGTTTGTGTTGTTGATGCACCAGGCTTTCCTGGCCAGAAAGCAGGGGGCTTCAGGAGGCAAACTCAGTCAATGGGTCTTTCCGAGCCGTCGCTCAAGTAGGGTCGACTCGAGGAACAGCAGGCCCGCGGGGGAAGTGATGGTCCCCATGGGCCGCAGACCCCACCCCCACCCTCTGGAGCTCCGGACCCGGGTTCGGCTCAGGTTCCAGATTCGGTTCCTGATCTTTGGGACCTTGATCAGGATGATGCAGATGAGGATGATTTGCCACCCACAGAAAGGGATGATCCCAGCTTGGTCCGCCTTTTTAAGCGGGAGGAACTACGACCCCTTATTCCCCAGGTGTTGGACATTCTGGGGCTTAAGATCTCTCAGGAAGAATCAGATAGTGATGGGGTTAATCTGGTCCTTGACGGAATAAGGGATCCCACTTCGTCCTTTCCACTTCCTAAATTTTGCAAGCAGGTGACCCGCGAGTGGGACGCACTGGACGTGGGACTCAAGGTGGGCAGAGCTATGGCCAAGCTCTATCCTCTTTCAATGGATGTCTTGGATCTTCTGAAAATTCCAAAGGTGGATGCGACTGTTTCGGCCGTGACAAAAAAGACCACTATTCCGGTAGCGGGTGCTGCCGCTTTAAAAGATATGCAGGACCGTAAGCTGGAGATCCAGTTGAAGCGAGTCTTTGAAGTGGTTGCATTGAGTCTTCGGGCCACGATCTGCGCCAGCCTTATGCAGAGGGCGTGTTTGTGCTGGGTTCAGGCCTCTAACGTCACTACAGGAGCTGGCAGTGGTGCCGCCCTGGAGGGCACTCATTTGGAGGCGGGCATTGCATATGTAGCGGATGCGCTTTACAAACTAGTGCAAACTTCAGCGCGCAGCATGGTTTCTGTGGTGACTGCGCGCCGACTGCTGTGGCTGCGCAATTGGTCAGCAGATTTGTCTTCAAAATCTCAGCTGTGTAACCTCCTGTTCAAGGGTAATCTCCTGTTCGGTGAGGAACTGGAGCAGTTGGTGAAGTTACTCGAAGAATCTAAGGGGCATAAGTTGCCGGAAGATAAAAGGCCCACCAGAAAGGTGTTTCCTTCGTGGTCGCATTTTCGGGATTCACACCAATTCGCTCCGGCAGGTATTCCTTGCCTTCCACGTCTAAGCAGACCTCAGGACGGCAACAGTCCTTTTGAGGGGGTCGTTGTCCCGGCCGGGACTCTGGACACCTCTCAATGAAGCCACAAGTCCCCATTCCGTCGTCGAAGCTGTCGGGGGCAGATTGTCCAGCTTTTACACAGAATGGGCAAGGATCACCTCAGACCGTTGGGTCCTGGAGGTGATCAGAGAAGGCTACGCTCTAGAGTTTTCATGTCCCGTGCGGGAGGTGTTCGTGGAGTCCTGTGTGGCCTCACGCAGCAAGCAGGAAGCAATACAGGAGACCCTACAGCGCCTGATCCAGCTACAGGCCATTGTCCCAGTTCCGGAGGCAGAAGAGGGTCGGGGACGTTACTCGGTTTACATTGTGGTTCCCAAAAAGGAGGGCACGTTTCGTCCCATCCTCGACCTCCAGAAGGTGAACCATTGTCTCCGAATTTCTCGTTTTCGCATGCAAACCCTGCGAACGATACTGGCTGCCGTTCGGATGGGGGAGTTCCTTGCATCCCTGGATCTTAAGGAGGCTTATCTGCATATTCCGATACGGCTATGTCACCAGCGGTTTTTACGCTTCAAGGTCTTGGGACAACACTTCCAGTTTCGGGCCCTTCCATTTGGTCTGGCGACAGCTCCTCGAACTTTCACCAAAATCATGGTGGTAGTAGCAGCCTTCCTTCACAAGGAGGGGATCCTGGTCCATCCATACCTGGACAACTGGCTGATTCGCAGCAAGACCCGAGAGGACTGCGAAAGATGGGTTCGCATGGTGATGTTCACCTTCAGATCGCTCGGATGGGTCATCAATGTTCAAAAGAGTCACCTGGAACCCACCCAAGAGCTGACCTATTTGGGAGCCCGGTTCGATACCTTGCGAGGCAGTCTTTCTGGCGTCGGACTGGGTAGCCAAGTTGCAGAGCCAGAGACAGGCGCTTCTACTCAGACAAACACCCACTGTGTGGCATCATCTGCAAGTGCTGGGATCCATGGCATCCACCTTGGACTTGGTTCCGTGGGCGATCGCTCACTTACGTCCGTTACAGCGTGCGCTGTTGTCACAGTGGAGTCCGGTGTCGGAGCAGTTCCACCTACCCTTATCTCTGCTTCCAGAGTCCAGAACCAGTCTGTCATGGTGGCTTTCGCGTGACAATCTGGAGAAGGGGGTGGATTTGAACCCACCGAATTGGCTGATAGTCTCCACTGATGCGAGTCTGTCAGGTTGGGGAGCTGTGTGCGACACCAGATCCTCCCAAGGGCTTTAGTGTCCAATAGAGGGCTCATGGTCCATCAATCATCTCGAGACAAGAGCGGTACGTCTTGCCCTACAAGCGTTTCTACCCTGGATTCAGGGACGTATGGTTTGAGTGTTCTCCAACAATGCGACAATGGTGGCTTACATCATCTCTTGCTGGTTTTTGCCGAGCCCAGCCCTTCCCAGCAGGATGCGGGAATGGGTCTGGAAGGGGATCTGTCAGAGTTTTTGCTTGGTTTTGAGGCCCCTCTAACTGGATTTCAGCAGGGAGAGGGCAACTCAGTGGGTGCCAGTTCGATGCCCCATGGTTTTAGTATGGATCCTTCTGCCCTTCCTTGGTGGGAATTGTTTTCAGGGCAGCATTCCTTTCTACAGGTATGTTTGGCGGAGCTGCCAACCTAAAAACAAAACAAAAAAAAAATTTAGTATCACAAGCTATGGAATCCTGCAAATCTAGTGCCGCGGGTAAGCGTTGGAGTATGTCTTGGCCTGCTATGGGTTACTATGATGGGGACCCAGGTGGCCCAGATAACGAAAGTGATCTTTACGGAGCATTCTGTCATAGAGATAAGTTGCCAGCTCTTCTTATCCTGACAAAAAAGATGTTGGGAGTGCCGGGTGTTAATTCCATTTCTGAGCCAAAGAAGTTACTATCCCATTATGGATGTTGTTCAAGGCTTTATGATCTTGAATGGGACACTCCGGAATCTAATTTTAAAGGGGGATGAGTCTTGGTAGGGCTGTACCTCCCGGATCCGGCAGCAAGAGAGAGAGCAGTTGCATTTTATAAAATGGAAATGCCCTGGTGAGTTCTGTCACCAAGTGGACAATCATTCCTATGGAAGAGGGAATGGCATTGAAGGATGCAGATAGCCTCTCGCTGCTCCCTGGTGGCTCACACTTGTCTGATCCATTCTCAGAAAATTCAGAAGTGTGGTTTGAATATCAGGGCAATGATAGAACTGGCCACCTTTTTGGCAGATGCAGACTGGACCTGGTTCATAATTTTGCCAGAGGAAAGGCTTCGGAGATAGCAGCCAGGTGGCAGCTGTGGCTGAGCTGCTGTTCAGCCGATACAATTTCAAAGTTTAATCTTATGGAATTTCCCCTTAAAGGATCACTCTCGTTTGGGAGCAAGTTTAAAAAAAAAAAAGGGGGGGGCGCAAATAAATGAGTCCAGGTTCCTCGGTTGCTAGAAGGGCGGCTTCTCAAAGGACAGTCCCTGAGATAGGGCTCAGTCCTTTCAGCCCAGACGGGGCACAGGCTTGGGTGGAAGTGCCTTCCGACCCCCTCAGCAAAGGTCTGTGACCCATCTCACAGAGCAGGAGATAAGGGGTCGCCTATCTTCTTTTAATCTGAAGGGGGTCAAGTTCACATCAGACCAGTGGGTTCTGGAGTGATAAGGGAAGACTATGCTCTACAGCCTTCTCTTTGTGCCTAGGGACATCTTCATGGCATATCTCGGCTTCTCTCCGCAGAAGAGGCAGGCAGTGGAGTTTGTTGTCGAGGCCTGAACTGACAAGCATTGATTCCAGTGCCCGAGTCACAAGAAGATAGGGGCCGTTATTCTATTTATTTTATTATTCCCAAGAAGAAAGGTTCCTCTCACCTCATCCTGGACCAAAAAGGGAGTCAGTCGTAATTGGCAAATGACTCAATTCCGTATGGCTACCTTAAGCTCAGTGATAATGGCAGTACAGTGAGGGGAATTTCTGTGTTTTGGGATCTGTCAGACGTATCTACATATTCCTATTTGGATGGAGCATCAGCGGTTTCCACAGTTTGCTGTTTTGGGATAGCATTATCAGTTTTGAGCGCTACCTTTGTCTAGCCACCCTACCCAGAACCTTTGCCAAGGGCAGGGTGGTGATAGCAGGGCTGAGAGAGAATGGCATTCTGGTTCTGCAATACCTAGCTTGGTTAATTTGGGCCAAGAGCCTGGAAGAGAGTCTTCAGGCCTTGTGTAAGGTGATGATCTGGCCAAGAGCAGTCTACATGGTTCTATGGGCAAGGACGCATAATGGTCCTCTTCAGCGCTTACTGTTTGCACGAAGTCTCAGGACTACTCGATGCAATTTCAGCCTCCGGAGTAGGTAAGCATCCAACAGCAGTAGCAGTTGAAAGCGGATAATCTAAGGAAGGGTGGTCCCTACAGACCCTGGACTGGCTGATACACACGACGGATGTGAGGTTAAGGAGCTCACTGTCAGGAGTTGATAGCACAGGGGCTCTGCAGCGCAGAGGACTCTCTGGGGCATCACTTGTCTGGAAGTGTATGCCATTTGGCTGGCATGCTTGCGGTTCGTCAACTGCTTGCAGGATCAAGTGGACTGAAGACTGGCTGATACTCATGAATTCCAGAGCTATTAAGCTCTTGAATTCGTTCTCAGAGGATGTGCTGAAAGCTATTAGTATAGCTGTGTGTAAAAAAAGGTTTGGACAACATCCTGGAGGAAACGTCCATTAACAATTGTTAAAGGAGAGTTGCAGAAATCCATTGCTTATTCTTGGGAAAACCAGCTTGGAATCTATCTACCCCATGGGATCCTGCCAGGTACTTGTGACCTGGCTTGGCCAGCTTGGAAACAGGATACTGGGCTTGATGGACCCTTGGTCTGACTCAGTATGGCAAGCATTATGTTCTTATATTCTTATAAGGACGTTCAGACTATACAATGTCAGTGGTTTTAAGCAAATTGTCAAGGAAGTGCCAAGGGCCAGCAAATGTTGCGGGACATAGCCCAGCTCAGGGACTGGGCAGAGGTATATCTTCAGGAGATCTCTGCCTTCTAACATGGCAGAAAAGGGCACGGTGAGAGCAGATTTTCTCAGCAGGCAGAGTCTGGATCGAGAGACTGGGAGATATGAGGTGAGGTGTGCCAACTCTGTGGCCTCTGGGGGTCTATTGGTTTTAGACTTCTGGCGATATCGCACAGTGCGAAGGCAGGAGAGGCCAGAAGGCAGGCTTCTGTATGCCTTTTCCCCATAGCCCATGTTGGGCAGAGTGATTCAAAAGATCAAAATCTTGTTTTTTCTGGTGGCTCCAGGTTGGTACAGGAAGCCATGGTAGACACAATTGTGGAGGTTCCTGGTGAACTCTCCTTCCAGTTTATAATCCACAGGGATCTGTTCTCACAAAGATCCAGCTTGATTTTGCCTTAAGATATGGCCCTTGAAAGGGCTTGGTTGCTGAAGTGTGGATTTTCCACTGCTAAGTTTTTCACCTTGCTTAAAACGTGGAAGTTTCCACTTCTTTAGCTTACAATTAAACTTTGGAGTGTGTTTGAGGCTTGATGAGAGGAAGCATTCCTCGTTCCTCATTAGATAAAGATTCCGCTCATTTTGCAATCCTTACAGGATGAGTTCCTTGAAGATGCAAGTGCCAGATCTTGCCCGGTTCCAGGGTCAGGTGAATGATAGACTCTCTTGTCAGCCCATTTGGATGTGGTCTGGTTTTTGAAGGCAGTTCTCCCTTACGGCTGCTGGTGCTATTATGGAACCTTAATCTGGTTCTAGAAATTCTGGGCAAGTTTCAATTTTTGGCTACTATGTCGCCTCTCCTTGAGGTTTCTGAGTTTGAGGACAGTGTTATGGCAATTATGTGCGTGGAGTTTTGTGCTGCAGGCTCTTCTGCTGGGGACCATTCCTGTGGGTATCTTCAGGGGTGGTCCAGCTCTGGCGTGTTCCGTCTTTTTTGCCAAAAGTAGTCTCAGAGTTTCTCTTGGATCATTCATTTCTCCTAGGACAAGCAGGATGGTAGTCCTCACACGCATGGGTGACATATTCGGATGGAGCCCAGCACAGAAAACATGTCAAAGTTTCTAGAACTTTGACTAGGCACACAGAGCATGCCCAGCATGCCCTATACCACACATCCACACGGGGGCCCTCTTCAGACTTTTTTTTTTCCTGCAGAGCTTTCGCCTCTTGGTTACTGAGCTCGTGCTCTTTTTGTTAAGAAAGTTGTTGGAAAATTTTTCACCAATAGTTAAAGTTCTTTTTCTCGCAACTCTCTTGGTGCAGGTCCCTCTCCAGTTCCCTTTTGTTCCTTAGTCAGGTTTTTTGGCGGTTCGGTACATTCTCTTTCGCTTCCGTCCCCCCATGGCGGCAGTGCCTCAGTGCCCGCTGGTGTCTGTTGTTGGCTACCTCCATTGTCATTTTCTCCCCCTTCAGTTCATATTTTCATGGTCTTGGGTTTTCATTGACGCCCGAGGGGACTGTCCATTATGGACCTACACGATGTGTGTATCCTCTGCCTGGGGGCATCGCTTGATGTTCGGGAGTGCTGCCTGTGCGAGCAGATGACCTTGAAGGGACATCACGCTTGCCTCAACAAGATTGAGAAGCTCATCGGGATGAGAAAGTCCGAGCCATCAGCATCGGTGGCATCAAAGCCGAAGAACCATGGAGCTGCACCAGTGGACACCGAGCCATTGACACCGGCGAGGCCATCCGCTCTGTCGATGCCACCGGCAGATAGGGTGCAGGGGACAGGCCCCTGCCGATCTCTGCACTGGGGAAAAGACTGGGCCGAGCACCAAGGGAAGCAGAGGAAGCATCGGCACCAGTCACTTTCGATGCACGGTGCCAGGCTCGGGTTGGCGCCGATGCTTGCTGTTATGCCCCTGAAGCAACCCTGCAGCGAGGAGTGCCCATCCTCCATCAATGCAGGGGGGATCCATGACTCTCTGCACCTGTCCTGGTGTCGGTCACCGATACACCTCAAGGATCCGAGAAGATCTGGTCACCCCTCCTGCCTCTCAGTTCATTTTGGCATTGACAGCTTTTGAGAAGAAGCTAGAGCGCAGAGTCCAGCTGGCGATCAATTGGGCTCTGCGGGGCATTGAGCTAGTGGCACAGACTGTGTCTGTGCCCACATTCTTCCTGCTGGAAACGCTACTGGAGCATCTTATGTATTACCGACCCAGCTGGTGCCAGTTCCCAGGAAGCCATCAATGCCTGGCAGGGCACCAATGCTCCCCCAACTGATGCGGTGCTCATCACCAGTTCCTCCGTGGAGGAAGCCCCGTCGGGGCCGGTGGTGTCACTGTGGCCTGCAACCCTCCATCCAGCTTTGCTGGGGCCGCCACCGGTGCCTAGGCTTCTGGATGAAGGCAGAGTATCCAGGGCCCCATCCCCTGTGGATTACAGCTTGGATGAGGCCCCTTATGACCCCTGGGAGAATGACACTGCAGAATCCTTCTCAGAGGACTTGGAGGGTCTCCCCTCAGAACTGTCTCCTCCAGAGGAGTGAAGGAGGTCTCCACCTGAGGACCTGATCTTCCTGATCTTCCCAGGCTTTGTAAAGGTGATGGCGGAGGCCATCCCATTTCAGTTGATGACTGAGGACGACATCAGGCACAAGATGCTGGAAATCCTCATTTGATGAGGCTCCTAAAGAGAACGTTGTGATCCCAGTACATGAGATCTTTAAGGAGTTGCTTTTAAGGATTTGAGAGCACCCCTTTGTGGTACCTCCTGTGAATTGGAAGGCAGACTGGATTTACCTCATCCAACAGGGTTGAAAAGCTTCAGCTAGCACACTAATCGGTAGTGGCTGAATCCGCTCTCAAGAAGGACAAGCGCTCTCATACCTATGCCTCAGCGCCACCAGGTAGGGATCACAGAGCGCTGGACACCCTTTGGAGGAAGGTCTTTCAGAGGGCTAAGGTCATTGCCCGCATTGCCTCTTACCACCTCTACATGAGCCAATATTCTCGCAACTTCTGGAAGCAGGTGCAGGAGGCGGCTGAGCAACTGCCTCAACAACAGCAAGACACCTTTCTGATGGTAGGTTTGCCCAGTCTGTCCTTCGGAATCTCTTTGAGGTGTAGAACCCATATCTCCCTTCCTAGGGCCCTTTGTTTGGGTTCAGGCTGTCTCCCACTGTTACCAACAGCACTGTGGTGGTTGTGCCCGTTGGCGCCTGGTTTGTGCTTGTTAGTTCACTTTTTGCGTTGGGGAGCAGCCTATAGCTAGGGATTCACCCATGTGTGAGGACTACCATCCTACTTGTCCTAGGAGAAAGCAGAGTTGCTTACCTGTAACAGGTATTCTCCTAGGACAGTAAATGTTAGACCTTACGAAACCTGCCCACCACCCCGCGGAGTTGGGGTTTCTCCTATTATCTTAATTCTATGTTACGACTCGTTCACTCATGTGAACGAGTGGTATAGGGTATGCTGGGGCATGCTTGGTATGTATAGTCAGAGTTCTAGATTTGACATAAGTTTTCAATGCTAGGCTTCATCCGATGTCACCCATGTGTGTGAGGACTAACATCCTGCTATCCTAGGTGAACACCTGTTACAGGTAAGCAACTCTGCTTTTCCCTGCCAGTGATGGACAGGGAGGGAATGAAATATGAACGAATATCCTTTGTTGCGGACCTTGGATGGCAAGAGGCATCTGATGAGGTAGTTGGAGGTTTCTAAACCTCTCAAGAACACTGACCACCTGTTTGTTCTCAATGGTGACAGTAAACAGGGTGAGTCGGAGTCGTGGGCTACCATAACCTGCTGGATTAAGGACGTTATCACAGTCGCGTATGAGAATACTGAGCAGCCATTACTTAGATGGGTTAGGGCTCATTCCACTAGGCCTGGAGCAGTGTCATGAGCAGAGCTTTGATTTTTGTCTCCCATCTAGTTTTGTCGAGCTGTGACGTGATCTTCCATTATATACCATTCCAGGTACTGTCACCTGGATGTGCAGACCCGGGAGGAAGTAGCCTTTGAGCGTGCGGTGTGGGTTGGACCGAGGGCAGCCTCCTGCCCTATTCAGGAGTAGCTTTGGTACATCCCACTGGTGTAGATTTACATGTCTGAATACTAAGAAATCAGAAATTACTACCTACCTGATAATTTCCTTTTCTTTAGTGAAGTCAGATTAATCCACCTTCCTGCCCTTGGCTACTGGTCTATGGTCATTGTCATCCTGAATGGCTGAGTTTCTGGGGATGACTGGTAAGTGTCAGTTTTCAGTCCCTATATTAGTGATGTTATACTCTTTGTCAGAGCTCAGTGTTCCCTGTTATCTGACTGTTGATAGTTATAATCAAATAGTCTGTCCACAGTTGGCTTTTGTAGAGAGTATTGGTGGGCTATCAGTGCAGGAGTATATATATACCGTGACATCAATTTTGCTCATTCTCTGTCGGCTGGTAGTGCAGAACCCACTGGTGTGGATTAACCTGTCTTCACTAAAGAAAAGGAAATTATCAGGAAAGTAGTAATTTCTCAATGGAGTAAATGCAAAATGTGTTTAGGATTTAGCATGCTTATATTAACAATGTGACAAATACACGTCCGATGATGATGCATTGCTGGGCAGATGTCGCAGAGCTCCCTGGGAATCTGTGGTAAACTTACCATTTTTTCACTCACCTGCTGGAGTCTATTGCAGTATTCTATCGATTGTTGGCTTCTCTTCATGGAAAATTTTGAAATAAAGTTGGAGGAGATGTCTACTGGGCCTATGGGAATGGGTACGGGCAAACATGCTGGTGGAGGATAAAATGGTGCAGGAAGTAATCTCCGCAGCGGAGAGAATTTTGGACACCTTAATGAGGGAGCTAACTAAAGTGGTGTTAGCTGCTATTAACCAGAAACTAAAAAAAAATAGTAACAGTATTGTCGGCAGAAAAAGTCCAAATATTTCATCCTGTCTGCCCAGCAAGCTTTCCATATCAGCAACTGCCGCTCCATGCAGGTTACCCTCAAGTGTCTGCCAAAGGCAGTAACTGCTGTGCATGTTACCCTCATGCCTTATGTTAACAACTGTCAAACCCATAACAAAACTACTGCAAATTGTTTACATGATGAGCAGCCTTCCTGATAAATCAATCAATGCTGCTTGAATGTTCTTTGCTTTTGGACTTGGCCATAGAAGCTTTATCCCCAGTGTCAGCATATCAGTATCCCAGACCGTAAAAGTTAGGGTCCAGCATTGGCTGTCTTCAGAATGCAATACCCTTTTTTTCCCTGCCTTGCTGTCAGATTGGAGAGTGATGTTGCACTTGTGTCTAAATCAAGGCTAATTGGTTAAAGGTATTAATCTCTCATGCTTTCTGGTTAAGAGTATTAACTGTCGTTCTGTGCAGGTTTTACCCCATGCTTCCTTTTCTTTATTAATATCTTCAAAGCCTTTAGGGATCCACAGTGTTTAATAACCCATACCGTTTTGACTTAGTTTACTGTTCTTGTCCTTACTACCACCTCTTCTGGAAGGGCATTCTGGGCATCCACCACCTCTCCATGAAAAAATATTTCCTTTTGTTGGCTCTGTCTTTCCCCCTGGATTTTCATTTTGTGACCCGGAGTTCTACTGTTTCCTTTCCATCGAAAAAGGTTTAAAGTTTGCACATCGTTAAATCCTCTCAGGTAACTGAAGGTCTGTATCATATCCTCCCTGCAGCCAGTTCTCTTCCAGGGTCTACATATTCATATATCCTTCAGCCTCTCCTCAGTAAGTCTTTCTATACAGACCCCATATTATGGTCGCCTTTTGGGCCCCCTCCATCCTGTCTCTTTCCTTTTTTTAGATATGGGGGCTCCAGTACTGAACACTACTCCAGATGAGGCCTCACCAAGGATCTGTACAAGGGCATTATCACCTCCTGTTTTCTTACTGGTTTTCCTCTCTGTTAATCCCAGCATTCCTCTGGCTTTAGCTATCACCTTGTAGTATTGCCTCTTCTTCCTCCGATTGGCAGACACTATTATCCCAAGGTCTCTTCCAGTCTGTATATATGTAATCTTTCACTCCCTATCACATACAGTTCTTTTGGATTACCCGCACCCAAATGCGTGACTCTACATGTCTTTGCATTGAATCCCAGCTACCAAATAAGAACATAGAAAATGCCATACTGGGTCAGACCAAGGGCCATCAAGCCCAGCATCCTGTTTCCAACAGTGGCCAATCCATGCCATAAGATACCTGGGCAATTACCCAACAACTAAGTCTACTATTCCATGTTAACCATTGCTAATGGCAGTGGCTATTCTCTAAGTGAACTTAATAGCAGGTAATGGACTTCTCCTCCAAGAACTTATCCAATCCTTTTTTAAACACAGCTATATTAACTGCACTAACCACATCCTCCGGCAACAAATTGTGCGTGAGTAAAAAAGAACTTTCTCCGATTAGTTTTAAATGTGCCCCATGCTAACTTCATGGAGTGCCCCCTAGTCTTTCTACTATCCAAAAGAGTAAATAACCGAAAGCAAATCCTTGAGCAGTCCTCTTTGAATGAATTACATGACAAATTGGAAGCAAATCACAACACACTTGCAGTAGTTGAGCAGAAGGTGGAGCACTACAGCAATATAATTGTGGGAAAGCTTTTCTAGATTATGTCCGAGTATTGTATAATAAATAGTCCCATGGCACAGATCTGGGTTAATGGCTCCTTATCTGATAAATTGGAGTTGGGTCATGGCACAAGGCAGGGCTGTCCCTTGTCCCCCCTTATTATTCCTGTTATCGCTAGAGCCTTTAGCAATTAAATTATCTCATCATCAACATTTTTGAAGGGATTCAGTTGGGGGAGAAGACTTGTCTGGACTGGTTTAACAGTACTAACAGGAATAAGATTTGCCAGACTCAGGTCAGACCAAAGGTCAATGCAGATCACAAGTACTTGGCAGAATCTCAAAAATGTTGATAGATTCCATGCTGCTTAGCCCCTAATCAACGTCTCTATTTGCTTTCTTTTTTCTTGTTCTGGCCTTGCCACACACTACTAAGCAAAGGATTTCAACATATTATCCCCCAATGACGTCTAGATCCTTTCCCTGGGTGGTGGCGCCCAATATGGAACTTTGCATTGTGTAGGCTATAATTTTATTTGCTCTGTCCCTAAGTGTATCACTTTGCACTTGTCCACATTAAATGTCATCTGCCATTTGGATGCCCAGTCTTGCAAAGTCCTCTTAATTTCTCACAAAGTTCTTGTGATTTAGCAACTTGAATAATTTTGTATCATCAGCAAATATGATTACCTTGCTTGTTCCCATTGTAGGTCATTTATAAATAAGTTAAAAAGCAGTGGTCCCAGGTACAGATGCCTGGGGCACTTCACTATTTGCTTTTTCCAATTAAAAAATGCTCAAGCGAATAGCATAATTACATAAAGTACAGCAGAATTAAGAGACTCGTGATAAAACACACAATTTAAAAAATAAAAACCCAGGGGGCCTGCCTGTTTTGCCGAGGAGGGGGCTGCCGACAACCTGCCCAGCTGATTGGAGGGAGAGTGAAAGAACTGCCTGCACCTGCGGGGCTCCCGTGACATCATCAGCTGAGGACCGCGAGGTTTAAAGCCCACGTCGTAGTGGCGCGAAGTAGCCGCCGGCGCGTCGCCTAAGCCGCGCGCGCCCCTTTGGCGCGCACGGCTTAGATCGGCTTTGATCGCCTTTGTCGCATTGGAGTTGGAAGTTTGAATAATTTATGGGGCGGAAAAGGAAGGCGAAACTTGTGACCTCATCGCCGGCTCCACAGGTATTTGGCCCTATGGACTCTCATGTTTCCAGGTTCAACATGCCATTGGAGGACTCGAATAGAGACACTTTTGATGTCTCTTTAAGTCCTGGAAGAAGATCAGATTTAACAACAGAAGTTGAAGACAGCATAAAAGTAAGTGGCGTTGAAAGTGTTCTTCTGTCACCGAAATTTGCGACACCTCCCTGCTCAGAGTTAGAAGCAGGTGGAGGAGCTTTAACTATTAAAATAGATAGTCTACGAACAACTGTCATAGATGAATCTAAAATTACCATGGGAGATCTGTGGAGGATGCTGTTGAAAGTGGACTCAAATGTTTCCTTAATGAATTCTTCCCTTTCAGCTGTTGTTAATGGGAATAAAGTTGCTATACAGGAACATGAGAAGAAATTGAGGGATGTAGAAAAATCAGTGGGAAATGTTAATTTAGAATTACATAATGTTAAACTATTGGAAAATTTACATACTTCTGATAATGTAATGATACATAATGAGTTGGAAAATTTAGAGAATATGTTTAGGGTTAAAAATCTTCGTTTTGTAAATTTCCCTATTACAAGATTGCTTGCACCATATGAGATGTTACAAAAATATTTGAAGGAAAACTTAGCATGTGAAGAAATTCCCTTAATATCAAAAATGTATTATTTCCCAACCCCAATTAGTGGAGTTAATGGTAGAGAGGTGGACAACACCTTGGGTGTATCCACCTTTCTGGAAGAATCCATTGATATAATATCTAAAAGAGCAACATTGTTTGTTTCTTTCGTGTTAGAAAGGGATAAAGAACTCATATTAGAAAAATTCTTTAAAAATAAAGATATTCTATTCTGTGGGCAGAAGGTTTTTATATTTCCTGATGTATCCAAGCCTACACAGGCTAGGAGGAAGCAATTTTTACTCCTGAAAAGTAAAACCTTGGAATTAGGAGCAACATTTTATTTGAAATACCCAAGCAAGTGTTTTATTAATTTTCAGGGGAAAAAATATATATTTACAGAACCTTCTCACCTCCAAACTTTTTTGAGGGATAAAAATGAGATTAATTTGGGAACACCTGAACCAGTAGTAGTACAGTCCAATAATATAGATTTGACAACCCCCTCTCCTTGAAGTCAATATTCGATACATGATATGTACTATATCAGGCCTCCAACAGTTATAGTTTTCATTGTGGAAGAAAAAATTATGGATGAATATTGTATGTTTGTTATTGTCTTTTCACATTGAATTGCCTATGTAATGCACAGAAATGTGATATTTGATTATAAATTGAGAAACGTTTAATAAAGAGTAAATTTAAAAAAAATAAAATAAAATAAAAACCCATCATAATATAAATAAAATCCTTCATAATGTGTGATGTTTATTAGAATAACGGTATAAAAAAACCAATCAATAAATAACTATACAACAATGAAAAATATAGCTTTTCTTTTAAAAGCCAGTTGGATGAGCCATGTTCTGACTAACTTTCAAACTGTTTTAAACATGTCTTCTCCTGGAAATTAGTGAAGTTTTATAGTTGAGCCGATGAAAGAATGTCCAAAATGGCTTAAGACGTTACTTTATAGAAAGTTAATATTACTAGTGATATTTACTTTTCAAATATTGAGTGTCTGACATAGATGGTATGGCTTTCTTTTAAGACAAAAATATTTTAATAGCCAGCAGAATTAGCAGTTGGTGCTCTGCATTACCAAGCAAAAGACTAGATCATTTTTTTCTGTTTGCACGCCATAGTTGTTTGGGAGTGCTATTCAGAAGTCTTGCAGGCCTTCAGGAGAAAGTTAGGCCCAATACTGCAGTCTTCTGTTGGTGCCAAAATCCTTCTCACAGCCACAGGAGGTCACTGTAGGAATTTGTCTGTCTGTGGGAAGCAAGGAAATGCTATAGTTCTTTATAGCATAACCTTGCAGGAAAAAAATAAAACACAGCAAAATGTTTTGGGGTTTTTTCATTTGCCCTAGAAGTGCATAGTCACTGTAACAGTTACAATGTCCAACTCTGTTTCCACCATTAGAGCATGCAGATTTGGGATTTTGTTGTCCAGACTATGGGCATTTGTGCTCATAGCTTCCCAGCTTCTCTCCTTGGACATCTTTTCTTCCCTATTCAATTGTTTTTTGTTAATGTCTTCACGCACTTCTTGGAGATGTTGGGGGTGACATTTCAGTTTCCTTTGCCACCCCCATCGTCTAGTTTAAATGCCTTAGGGTATATGATTTAAATTTTTCACTTAGGATCCTTTTGCCTTCCACAGACTGATGTAAACCATCTTTGACATAGAGCCTCTTACTGTTCCCATAGATGACCCTAGCCCCCAATGTATCTAAAACATTCTTTCTGCGCTGAAGGACATTTGCAAGGTGGCTACTTGGTCATCTTTACATTCCTTTGTGAAGCATTATTGATTGGATGTTCCTGCTAAAGAGGACACAGCTTTTGGGGTTGGCGTTTATAAAGCAGCTATTACCTTCTTTTTCTATAAGTAGTTGGGTATTTCCAATCTGTTTGGACTAAACTGGACTGATTATAGTAGGAAGAAATGGAAGGAGAAATTTGTATCTGTATAATTTTCTTTCCACGAGTCCTGCTACACCAGTCCAGGACCCTCCTGGGAAGTTTGGGCGTATTTGAGTCTGAGTTGCTTCTAAGCTCAGATGTAGAACTCTGAGTAACAGGTCTTCCTTTCTACCTGTTGTGGTTTCCCATCCTGTTTGTTGCTTTTTCTCCCCACAGTTCTTGTACTGGAGAGTGGATATGAGAGGATTTCTTGCCATGTATGTTTGACATTTCTTATTTTTAAATTGAATAATATAGTTTTGTTTTCAGTGCTTTGTCATAGGTATATTGTGTTTTATCTGTGCTGCACCACCCTACATGGTGGCAAAGATGTTATGGAGGAAATGTGTGTTATGCCTCCATCTGCTTGTAGGGGACATAACCCATCTATTTGGACTAAACTGGACTGGTGTAGCAGGGTTCATGGAAAAAATGAACAGATAAATTCTCCATTTTACTAACAGTTTCACATTTCTCACTATACCAAAAAGTCAATTTTTTAATGAAATCCTTTTATATTTGTTTTTAAACGTTTAAACTATACAGCACAAATACAACATTTCTACCATATACGAATATTGGCTATTTATCAAATAAAGACATATAAGTTACTAAACATTAATTGTGAAATGCCACTTTTTAAATTTTGCTTTGAAATACAGTGCAACCATCCTTTTTATCTTTTTGAAAAAGTCGTGATCATCTTTCCAAGTCTATGAGGTTATATATACTGAAGCTGCACTCAGCATCAGCAGAGTTTGTCATGCTGTTAATTCAAATTAATGCCATCTCTGCCAGTTTTGTAATATAAATATCTGCAGACTTCTAAAATATATACAAGGAGAGAGGAGGAAGAATGTAATCCACAACTCCACAAGACTTTTTTTTAATTCTTAATATCAACAAATGACAATATCATAAGTCAAGGCTCTATAAATCTTTAATCTGCACCCTCTCCCCACGCAATGGGCCGCAGGCCGTATTCAGCCTTTAGAGCATTTTTTATTTATTTATTTATTTTATTAAAGGCTTTTATAAATCGACTTTCTTGATACAAATCAACTCGGTTTACATCGAACTAAGCAGTAACTATAAACCAACCAATCAACAAGAGACAATTTAAAAGGAGCATAAAGTTACATTATAACAAGGATGCCTTAACTGGGAGTAGGAAAAAAGAGAGGGAGAACGAAGATAAAGTACTATATTCAATAGAGTATGGGAGGGAGGCAAGGAGCCGACCTCATGATAACTTGTAAGCGTGATTTAGCATTTGTTTATTTACATAAGTGATGGAACAATTCTAAGTCAGGCTGTTGGGCTAGAGGCGGGGAAGGCTCGGCAGAACAGCCATGTCTTTTAGTTTCTTTTTAAAAGTTAGTAGACAAGTTTCCTGCCTGAGGTCCAGAGGCATGGCGTTCCAGATGGAGGGACCTGTGATAGAGAATGTCCTGTCTCTGATGTTTGAATGGTGTACAATTTTGATTAGAGGAACATGTAAGGATCCCTTGTAGGCATCCCTTAAGGGTCTGGCCGTCGAGTGCAATTTGAGAGGGTGTAGCAGATCAAGAGGGGTCTGATGGTGAATATTTTTGTGGATAATTGTGAGTGATTTATGGAGAATCCTGAAGTTTAGTGGGAGCCAGTGAAGATCTTTTAGAATGGGAGAGATATGCGCTCTCTGATTGGTATTCGTCAAAATTCTCGCCGCTGCATTTTGGAGCAACTGGAGGGGTTTTATAGTAGAAGCCGGGAGACCTTGCAAGATGGAATTGCAGTAGTCGATCTTGGAGAACAGAATGGATTGGAGGACAGATCTGAAATCATAATGGAATAGGAGCGGTTTGAGTTTTTTGAGTACTTGTAGCTTGTAGAAGCACTCCTTTGTCGTGTGTTTTATAAATTGCTTTAGGTTCAAGTGACTATCAATTATGACTCCAAGATCTCTAGCGTGGGATATTTGTATGTTAGATTGCAGTTGGTGATGGAAGGGACTGCCTTCTGGGGTGATTAGCAATAGTTCTGTCTTGGAAGTGTTGAGCACCAGGTTGAGGCTTGAAAGGTGATGGTTGATCGTTTGCAGGTGAGAGTTCCATAATTTGAGGTTTGAGTCCAGTGAATTGGATATGGGGATTAAAATTTGAACATCATCTGCGTATATTTTTTTTATTTTTTATTTATTTGAGTTTTTCTATACCGGCATTCACGGAGATTCGTATCATGTCGGTTTACATAAAACGAGGGGTGATCAATACATTATAAACGTGCATAAATATAACATGAGAGTATACATTTACAAATAATAACAAGTTATAACAAGTGCGCAGGAAAATCAGTTACAATAAAACAAGGATGGTTCTAACTGGGAGAAGAAGAAGAGGATGATAGAAGTTTAACAAGAAGTTTAACGTGCAGTGTTTGGTATGTCTGTATCAGTTTAATGGGTGATAATCCGTCTTTCTGTATTTGGTGGAAGAGCATCAGTCAGAGTCCGGAAAGGCATGTATATAGAACTTAAGTTTTAGATTTGAGAGTAAATGGGCAGAGAGGGAGTATGTAGATGTTAAACAGGGTGGGTGATAAGGAGGAGCCCTGGGGGACTCCGAATGGGGCGTTAGTGTGAGAGGATTCCTTGTTATTGATTTTAACCTTATAGCCTCAATTGCTAAGGAAGGAGTCGAACCATCTAAGAGCTGATCCTGCAATTCCTATGTCTGATAGCCGGTTTAGAAGGGTATTATGATTTACGGTATCGAAAGCTGCAGAGATATCGAGAAGGGCTAGGAGGAACGATTGTCCTTTATCAAAGCCAATGTATATTTGATCAAGGAGTGAGATGAGGGTTTCGGTATTGTGTTCTTTTCGGAAACCGTATTGTGACAGGTGTAGGATATTATGGTCTTCTAAGTAATTTGAAAAGTTGCTTATTTAACGGATTTTCTCCATGATCTTAGCTACAAAACGAGAGATTGAAATGGGCGGTAGTGTTGAGGTCGTCCGGGTCCAGGGTTCGGTTTTTTTGAGTATGGGTTTGAGGGTGGCCCGATTTGAGAGCATCTGGGAATATTCCATGTGAGAGGGAAACAATTGATATATTAGCTAGATATTTGGAGATGTCTTCTGGTATGAGAATCAGAAATTTTGAAGGTATTTGGTCAGAGGGTGGGTCGAGGTTTCATTCTTTTTATCAGATTTTCCACCTCTAAAGTGTGAGTAGGATCAAAGGATTCTAAGCTTATGACTGTGTTTGGTAGGTGGAGGGTATCCGGAAGCAGTGAGTTTGAGCTGGTAGGTAATCTAGCCAGGGTGTTGGAGATTTTGTTCTGAAAGAATAATGCCAGATCGTTGGCCTTCGATTGGGCTGTATCGTCTGGGATGGTAGGGGGGAGCAGTTTTGGTGAGTTCCGATACGTACGAGAAAAGAGCCTTCGCGTCAAACATCATATCGTGGATACAGTGGGCATAGAAATCTCTTTTTGTTCGAAGCGTTGCCATTCTGTAATGGTGGAGGGCGGCTGTGTATATGGTTGGAG
Organism: Rhinatrema bivittatum; assembly: GCF_901001135.1. NCBI lineage: Eukaryota > Metazoa > Chordata > Amphibia > Gymnophiona > Rhinatrematidae > Rhinatrema > Rhinatrema bivittatum. The sequence goes on from NC_042621.1 coordinate 189,048,368, forward strand.
AATGGGGATTGGGATTCTTCCTCCATTCTTTTTCTTTCCGTCTTAGGTTTTGCTTCTGGGTATGGAGCTTATTAGAGAACCATGGCTGCTTGTATTTTTGAGAAGGATTTATGTTTTTTTTTTGACAGTGGGCATAAATTATTGGCTATCGTTTCAGTAATACTTTGCCAGGAGATAATAGCAGAATTGGGGTTAGATAGATCCAGGTTAGGAAGTTCTTTGATTAGAGAGTTGCCGAGGTCTTCTGAAGGACATGGTTTTCTGTAGTACAGAGTGGTCGCCTGAGGGGGCGCAGAAGATCCTGTCAGTGACCTGATGGTGGAGGTGATCATGAAATGGTCTGACCATGGAACCGGGAGGCATAGAGGGGGTGAAAGTGGAATGAGGTTGGAATTTGTCTATACTATACCTAAACTGGAGGTAGGCTTATTCAAATCCAAGTCGCTCCAAATCCTCCTCACGCTCCCCCTGGTCTTTTAGATCAAGACGCTTCTCCTATGGTGGAAATCATAGCCAAATACTTAAAACTAGATTCTCCAGCCATAATCCTTGGAGATTTTAATCTTCACATCGATGCCAATCCTCGATCTTCTAACTGCGAAGCCTTCCTATTAGCCCTCTCGGAAGGCTAACCTCAGTCTTCTTCCCCTGAAGAAGACTGAGGTTCAGTTGAAACATGATTCATATTGGGAGCATTTTTGAACAGCATAGCTTGGTGATATAACAGATTTGTTGGGCTAAGTATTCCTTTTTATAAATTTGGTGTTTGGTGGTAGAGTTTAAGGGAAAGATGCGTTTAATATAAAAGTGAAAAATTCAACAAAGAACTATTGATACAATAAAGTATAAGTGTTTAAATACAAAACAACAAATGACAATAAATGATTAAATGAAAAATACTCTAAAGGCTGAATATGGCCTGCGGCCCATTGCGTGGCGAGAGGCTGCAGATTAAAGATTTATAGAGCCTTGACTTATGATATTGTCATTTGTTGATATTAAAAATTAAAAAAATGTCTTGTGGAGTTGTGGATTACATTCTTCCTCCTCTCTCCTTGTATCTATTTAGTGATTAATTGGAGAGATAGCTGCTTCTATTTGTTGTGACTTCTAAAATATATCCAGGTCTTTGTCTATTGTTGTATGTTTAGCAACAGATATATTTCTTCTTAGGGGACATCCCTCCATCCGGGAAATATATCGTAATCGTCTATGGTTTAAGTTGAAAAGAGAGACCTTTTGAGGGATCAAACACTGATTGCACTGTCCACTCCAACAATCACCCCTTTCTCTCCTTTTCCCTTCATGACAGGACGAGACTAGCACCCAATGCAATAAGGAGATTAGTGCATCCAAAACACATGCCCAAACAAATGCGTAGCCGAGAGCTCCCATCATATGTAAATTCCATGTAGATGAGGCTATTAGCTAATACCCTCTCTCCCGATGTAGAAAATCGGTAGGTGCCCAACACACACTTTTTAATATGGCAAATTTAACTCCATCCACAAGTCAGGGGCTCATGAGATATTAAAAAATACAGTCCTCTGTGGTTCCTCCTCCTTAGTATCATTGTGACACTTAAATTTACTGCTTGCAGTGTTGAAAAATAAATGTATATTGGCTTGATTAAAAAAAAATACATTCTAGATGCACAATTTAGATGTATATAGCAAGGGGTGCTTAGCTATTGGGTGTCTTCAGCAATCTCAGCAAAATCAGCCAGAAGCGAGATAAAAATGAACATAATGAGCACCCATTGCAATTGTGGCTGCCTGATGCATTTGAGTGCTAGGGATGCACAATTCTCCCCTAGTGCATCCTTTTTTACACAGTCCCTCATTTAAATACTACATCAGGTGCCCAGGGATGTGATTGCATGCACATTAGGAAAATGGGCGCTCAATACAAGCGCCTGTTTTCAACACGCATCTTATTGCATCTGCCCTTGAATTAGAAAGCAGAGAAGTTTGGCTTTTCTGCTCCAGCTTCACCTCTGAAAGCCACCTGCAAGGAGAGGGATTGAAGCATGATATTGAGAGATTAATTATAGGGTTCTAAGACCGCAGGCATGGTAGATTTCATCAGATTATTAAATTAGCATAGAGGATATTCAAGTTTGTTGTTTGTGCAGCATGTTGCTTATTGTGGTTTCTCTTGTTGGCGGCTGCAGAATTGCAGGAGCCTGGGGGTATTGTGCATACACATACGGTGGTTGAAAAGCCAGCATATTACTTGGTTACAAGCAGTAACTCCAGGCTTCCATGACTTCTTACCGTCCAGTCAGTTGAATCCAGAACAAGTGGGTTATGCACCTCTACCAGCAGATGGAGCAAACTGACATCAATCTGTTAGAATTATCTGTCTCCAGCAGATGGTGGACATGCATCTCCTTACTGGGGATTGCTTCAATTTGAGAAGGAGAAATAAGGAAAAATAATTTGCCCCGTTATCCTGCTGTTACCAAATGGTCCCTCCCCCAGTTAAGAATTCTTGAGGTGATTTCCATGGTCCCTCAGATGAGTGCCTTGGACCAGTAGCTGGTTTTTGAGTTGGCATGGACTTAGCTGTTTAAGCAGCTGAAAGGCAGGAAGTCAAGCGCAGCAGCGATGGTAATTGCCCTCTCCCCTCACAGCCAGAGACCGTCTTTGTACTCAGCCAGATAAGGCTGAGCTCCAGTAAGTTTAAAAAAAAAAAAAAAAGGAAAAAAGAGAGAATACAATAAATACAGAGACAGTGAAGGACAGTGTTTTTTGATAGGGCTTCCTCCTTCCCCCCAGTCTCCATGCTCGGCATGCCATTCCAATGTTTGTCCCACTCCATGGGAGGTCGAGGGATGTGGACAGCCTGGCAGGTTGAGCATCCTCCATATTCTAGGCCATGCTCTCAGGCTTCTTTGTTGCATGCCGCGAGGTAGGCCTCAACAGCCTTTCACGCAGTTCTTAGGCTGCCATCTACAGGATTGTCTGTTCGGCATGTGCGTCTAGTTGTGCATCTATGCGTGCATCCAGTTTTCTGGACGTCTAGTCAAGCCTTGTTATGCGTCCAAGTTAAGAGGCGCTTTAGTGGCCCATGTTTACTTATGCACACAAGTGAATCAACTTTTGAGCTGTGCCCCTATTACTGGCACCTAGGTATTGGGCCGTCTAGATTTGAGACACCTAAGTTTTTGGACGCCTAGAACGTTTGGACTTCTTAAAAGAAAACAAACAAGCAAAAAAAAAAACCTGCTAGATGCAAGCCTCCGGTCATCGCTCAGCGCACTGTCAGCCTACTGGCACTGGTTCCTAAGAAACTTAAGCAACTTTCTCTTTGCTCTGCCTGTCACATTTGGGCTTCTCAATCTGGAGTGCCCACTAATTTATGCCAGTGCTGCATTCTAGCTGATTCTGGATCGCTAGGGTCTTCCGTTTCTAGACCTGCTGGCAACTTCTCATAATGTGAAAGTCACGCGATTCTTCAGTCACAGTAGAGACTCAGTCGTTGGGGATTGATGCACTAGTGCAGGAGGGGCCTGGAAACAATTTACTGTATGCCTTTCTTCTATGGCCTGTGTTGGGCAGATAGATTTGAAGAATCGAGCACCAGAATGGGATGGTGCTTTACTGGCTCCTTATTGTTTATTTATTTATTTAGATTTTTGTATTCCGCTTTGTGGCACTTCAAAGCGGATTACATTCAGGTATTATAGATATTTCCCTATTCCCAGAGGGCTTACAATCTAATTTTGTACCTTAGGCAACAGAGAGTAAAGTGACTTGCCCAAGGTCACAAGGAGCAACAGTGGGATTTGAACCCTGGTTTGTAACCCACTACTCTAACCACTAGGCTACTCCTCCATTCCAGGAGACCATGGTATGCGGATCTGTGGCAGCTCCTGGTGGATACCCCCCCCCCCCTTTCAATTTCCAATATACAGGAATCTGTTATGGCAGAGACCTGTTTTTCAGAAAGATCTGACTCTCTTTTGTCTTACGGTATGGAAAGAGCTCACTTGCAGAAATGTGGTTACTTGATAGAAGTGATTTCCCTTGCTAAAAGCTAGAAAGTTTTCCACTTCCTTGGTCTATGCATGGATTTCGTGAGTTTTTGAGGCCTGGTATGAGGATTGACATACTCTTCCCTCTTTGGCCAAGATCCCACTCATTTTGGAATTTTGCAGGATGGTTTGAATAAAGGCTTATCCCTCAATTCCTTGAAAATACAAGAGCGGTCCTCGCCTGTTTCAGAGGTCAGGTATATAAGGGTTCCCAATTGGCTCATCCTTATGTGGCCCATTTCCTGAAAGGAGTGAAACACCTTCGTCCTCCCTTGCAGTTTTCCAGTGCCCTTATGGAGTCTTAATTTGGTATTGGATTTTTTAATGGGCCCTACTTATAAATCATTATGTACTCTGTCCATGTGGTTATGGACCTTGAAGACTGTGTTTCTTGTGGCAATTTGTTCGGCGCCTAGGGTATCTGAACTGCGAACCCTGTCTTGCCGAGAGCCTTCCTGTGGGTGACTCCAGGGGCGATTGTTGTGTATGGTTCCTTCCTTTTTACTGAAGGTGGTCACTGAATTTCACCTGAAACACTCTATCTCCCTACCGTCTCTGGATAGAGGAAGAAATGCAGAAGAGTATACCATCTTACGGCTCTTGGATGTGAAGAGACACATATTCAAATATCTGGAAGTTACTAAGCCTTTACGGAAAATGGATTGCTTTTTTGTACTTCATAGTGGTACTAGACAGAACCGGCTTCACCGACTACAATAGCTTGCTGAATCAAGGAGCTACTCACAGCTGCATATGTAGATTCTGAAAAGCTGTTCCCTAGTCAGGTTTGGGCTTATTCCACTAGGGCTCAGGCAGTGACATGTGCGAAAGTGAAATTGTCTCCCGTCGACATTTCCAAAGCAGCTATATGGTCTTCCTTTCATACATTTTCCTGGTATTACTGACTGGATGTACAAGTCTGGGAGGACACAGCATTTGCACATGTGGTTTTGTCTGGACCACAGGCAGCCTCCCACCCTATTTGGGAGTAGCTTGGGTACATCCCACTTGTTCTGGATTCATCTGACTGGATGCTAAGAAATGAGAAATTACTACTTACCTGATAATTTCCTTTTCTTTAGGACAGTCAGATGAATCCAGCTTCCCTCCCTTGGCTACCAATGATTGTATTATGGTCATCCTGCATGGTTATATGTTAGTGATTACCGGTAAGTGTTAGTCCAGTCCCTAAGCTAGTGTTAATGCATTCTTGTGTGAGCTCAGTGTTGCCTGTTGACTGAGTATTGAAATGGTTATCTGTTTTTAATCAAGTTTTTTGCTAATCTGTCCACAGTTGCTTTTGAAGAAAATACTGGCAGGCTGATGTCACTACAGGGGGTATGTATACTGTGACTTCAGTTTGCTCCGTCTCCATCTGCTGGAAGAGGTGCATAACCCACTTGTTTTGGATTAATCTGACTATCCTAAAGAAAAGGAAATTATCAGGTAAATGGTAATTTCTCATTCTGTGGCCATGGGAGAAAATGCATAATTAGCCTGTTGCTGCATAATTTACAATTTGCCACTCAATCAACAAACCTAAAGCTCCCACCCCACCCACACCTCCTAATTCAATCCTCTCAAGAAAGCTGCAGGATGCCTGCCTTCAGTTGGCGCTCTCTCGTTCCTGCTCCAGCCTCTTCCCTCACAAGCAGCCTGTGGGGAACAGGTGGGGAAGGGCATGAGGCTGTGACTGAAGCAGCAAATTAATGAAGAGAAGAGGCACTCTGCTCCCTAATGCAGTCCCCTCCCTCTTTTCCTCTTCTCCTGAAGTGAACAGGAGGAAAGAGTGAGGTTGGAGTGGACAGAAAAAAAAGTCAATGTGAGAGCCCTCAAATTTTTCTTAAAATAAAATCCTGGATGGAGTGATGAAATTCTTCTAAAGGGATATCTTTATACAAAGGTTCTTGCTCCTGCGTACCCATCAGCTGTGAAAGACCTGGTTGTGTTTTGGAAGTCTGCAACTGCTAGTGTCCCACAGCTGACAGAGGACATAAATTTCAGTTCATAGGAGCCTTTCAAACTTTTGCTAATTCACACCCTTTGTGTCTATTACCACATATCCAATATATCATATCTGATTCCTTAACAGCATGACAGACTCCTAATACTGACAGCATTTTCAGCATATGTAAACTCATATACTCGGAAAGATAAGGGCTTTCTCAAGAAAAAGGATGGTTTCACTAGTTAATTCAAAACAAAGTGACAAGTCGCAGTTAAATGTTTAACTTAGGTCTTTACTTAATAATTATTTGATTCTTATACTTGGTAAATTTTGTATTTGTATATTTTAATTGTTTTTAAACAATGTGAAAGATTTTCAATAAAAAGAAATGGTTATGTTTTTCATTCTGAGAGATGTGAATCTTTATACAAATTTGCCACAATTGTCACAGATTTTTGAAAAATCTGACACAGGAAACCAGGGGCTGTGGTTACAAGTTGGTGGCTGAACAAATGAAAATGTAAATATGTTAATATTTGGCATTTTTTCCATTAGGAGATTATTTTGTGGAGAAAAGCACCAGAGAAACTGAGGAAAAGAACAAATTTTCATCAGCGTTTTGAATCTCCAGAGCCACAAGCGTCTGCTGAACAGCCTGAAATGTAAAGAAAGAAAAAGAGTTGTTAAAGATCAGCAGGCTAAAGATGGCAGCAGCTGGTAGGAAAAGACAAAAGGCCAAAACTCCAACGTAATTGTCTTCCGTCATCTCACATTGCTGCTTTTACTTTACCATACTACTAAACATTCTTCAAGTGTGTATGTATATATGTGTATAAATGCAAAGAGCTTTCTGAAAAAAAAAAAAAAAACACTGGAAAGGTCATCAAGCTACCATTTGGTACCATAGATTTTACTTTCATCCTCTCATGTATGCTTCAAGCTCATGTTTCTATGCATATGTGCTGGTATGTTTCTAACTTAAGCCTTTTACTCTCCTGAAATAAAGATTGCACATTTTGCTTTCTGTGTGTCATATGTAAATATGCCTCTGTTCTGAAAGATACATATTTATATATTACCAATAAATTCTAGGTTCTGGCTGTCTTTGCACATTCAGTATTCACATCCCAAATGAGAAATTTCCTTACCTCCTTTCTAAACAATAAAGCTAGAGATTAATGTTCTTTATGTAGTAGTAGCTACTGGATTAATTTAAGTATATCTGCCCATGTTACTCTGCACCTAGAATGAAATATGAATTTTGAAAGCCTTTTTTCTTATGAAGTCTTCTCTATCGATAGAGCTGTACTTCTTTTATCTCTGTTCAATCTCAAATAGTGTCTTACTATGCTGTAAAAATTCCTTTCAGCTATGTCAGTAAGGAGCCATGTTCCAGGTTTTCTAAAAATCTAGCAGTGTTGAGTAATACAGGTTAATGGCGCTTCATATTTTGGTTTAACATGGATTTGTAACAAGTTATTTAAATAAAACAGCAATATTTTTCATTGGGTTATGTTCCAATAATTATATAGCTTATATTTACAAAAGAAGTAAAAAAAAAAAAAAAAAAAAAAGGCAGAGTTATTCAGACAAGTTGTCTACAGAATGATGTAACTTGTGACTGCTCAGGAACACAAACTGCAGCACAGCTGTAGTTATTTGCATAATTTAATAATATTTTGACTGGAAAAGTTATAAGGAAAAGATATTACACTTTAGTTGCTATAAATACTACAATGGACAATTTCCTGTTAAGAAAAAAAAAGTACACTGAGGACCTGATCCAGAAGCAAATATCGGTTCCTACAGGGTGCCTTAAGTATGCAGAGACCCTAAGTGAGCCAGTCTGCAATCCAGACTGAACTCCGGGGTTTCTGTGTATTAATACATCTTGCTGAATATGGCCCAAAAGGAGCACATTAAATACACTGCAGCTTTCCAGCTACTGAAGATTTTATTTTTGTGGTACATAATTATAACCTTATTTTCATTGTCTCATCATACCTTCTTGAAACCATCACAGAAGAATAATATGTAATATAGATATGAATCTATCCTTAGCAAGTGTGGGTAGAGGGAATAATTTCTCAATCTGTGTTCTTATCCAGTTAATGATCCGAAAAATGTTAACAAAAATGAAAACACCCTAGCAAAATTAGCCATGTATCTTCTTTAAGCTCTTAAGTCTGATCAGTATCAGTTGCCGGGTCATCATCCATGTGTTCACATGCAAGCATATTGAAGTCTGATGCAAAAGAGAGATAGATATGCAACAAGGATGCCTGCTGTGGGAAAGCCGACTTGCACTTTTAGCTTGGCTTAAGCGCCAGGATATTTTTCTCTCTTAGTGCAAGTTTTGTCAATTACCTTACTTTGTGAGTAAGCAAGATGCTTTCGTTTTACTACTATGGCACTTTGATAACATTCACTGATCTGTACTGTTAAATTCTATGTAATATGTGCTGGAATATGTATTTTAATGTGTTTGTCTGTTAATGAAAATAAATTTGAATTCCCATTCTTATGTAAGTGCCTGTTCAGAAGTTTGGAAAGCAAAATATGCCAAATATTTTCATGGTCACTTGCATGTAATGTATAAACAATTACAAACTATTTTGAAAAAGATTGTATTTAACCAGCCTCAAATTTATGTAACCATTTATTATAATAAATAAAAGTTTAAGATGCTGGCCTCTTTAATTACTGCTATGTTTACAATCCTGTTTAAATAATGCACAGTAAAGCAAAGATTTATAATATGAAAAGTGTGATTTTAATTTAAAAAATGCTCTAGTATACAGAATGCTTGCCGAAAGTATGATTTGTGAATGTGTGCATGTATGGACTAGTGCTAATCTAATAAGGCCTGCTAAGTTATTTTAATGTCTTTTCTTTTCCAGCCTTCAATACCATTGTTATGTTTGTTTCCTGTCTTGTACAGGAGGAAAGACATGAAAAAACAGGCAGTTTAAATTAATTGACGATCCTCTTCTAAGGCTATAACTTCTGTAAAAGCCAAGAAATTGACTTCAGATTAAGTATTATTGGCATATTAAAAATTAAATTCCAAAATGCTAATGAAATATAAAATATGCAATCACCAGCTGTGAAGATCTACATTATATCTTATACATTTTTTAAAAAGGGAAAATCATATGTGGAAAAATGGAAACTATTCAGACACAAACCATTTTAATTTGTAATCATAGTTTATTTGGTTTTATATACCATTACATCAGTTATTCAACCATCACAACTGTGTACATAAAATACAGTTGTATACAATAATATAGTAATCTAATCAGTGACAAGTTAATAGACTAATCATAAAATGAAAATCTTAATCAAGCTAAAACAATAAAACCATGAATCTATAACTTTGAAACTTTAAAACATTAATGCATTGTGATTATGATCTTAAAATAACTAAATTAAAATAAAATTTAACTAAATTACGCTTCTGTGTATGCGCATGTGAAAAGCCACGTCTTCAAGTCTGTTTTAAATTTCTTGATGTCTGTTTGCAATCTTAAGTCTGTTGGCAGTGTATTCCATAATTTGGGGCCTGCGATAGAGATTGATCTGTCACGAGCCTCGCTGAGCCTTGCTGACTTAATAGTTGGTACAGATAGGAGACCTTTATTGCTAGATCGAAGGTCTCTTTGTGGAACATGTAGATGTACTGAATAATTTAACCATTCTATGTTATTTCCATATAATATCTTGTGTAAAATGCAAGCTACCTTGTATTGCACACGATATTTTATAGGCAACCAGTGTAAAGATATTAGAACAGGAGTGATGTGTTCACATTTTTTTGTTCCAGTTAATACGCATGCTGCTGCATTCTGTAGAACCTGTAGCGGCCTAATGGTACAATTAGGTAGGCCAAGCAATAATGCATTACAGTAATCTATATTTGACAGAATCAAACTGTTCTGAACTCTGTTGGTGCTAACATAGGTTTCATCTTACGAAGGGTAAGTAATTTATAATAACCTTCTCTAACTTTTAACGCAATATGCTTTTTCATCCCAAGTTCTGTATCAATTGTAACACCGAGGTCTCTAACAAAAGTGCATGGGTGTGTCTCTACATTATTTTTAAGCGAGATGGGCGAAAGAACCCTTGTTGTAGATTTACGTTCTAAGAATAGTATCTCAGTTTTATTGGTATTCAAAATTAATTTCAGGGGTACAAGTAGCTGATTAATCATATCTATATACACTGAAACAGTCTTTACTGCCTTATCTAAAGAATCTTTAATAGGTACAAGAAACTGAATGTCATCGGCATATATATGAAAGTTAAGGCCCCTAACCCTGATAAAAAGTGGCAAACAAGTAAAAGATAAATATTGAACAATGTCGCAGAAAGGGTAGAGCTCTGTGGGATGCCAGTTACCAATGGAAAAGTATTAGAAAGGGTATTTTTTATTTTTACTTGGAAACTGCGATTGCTTAGGATGTAAACCAATCTAGAACAGAATTCTGTATTCCTATTTCTTTTAGTCGTGTTATGAGAATACGGTGATCAACCGTATCGAAGGCAGCCAACAAGTCTAATAAAATTAACAGGTAATTTTGACCAGAGTCAAAACCCCTTAAGATTGTATCAGATAGAGAGATTGAAAGCAATTCGGTGTTAAAATTTTTCTCACAGGACAAGCAGGAAGGTTGTCCTCACAAATGGGTGACATTGAGGATGGAGCCCAACCACGGAAAACTTCTGTCAAAGTTTCAGGAACTTTGACTGGCCCCTACTGGGCATGCCCAGCACAGCACTAACCCTGCAGCCAGCAGGGGTCTCCCTTCAGTCTTCTTTTTTCTGCGCAGCAGTAAGCCACGCGGTTAAGGAGCTCTTACCACATTCCTGACAGGAATTTCTTCAACTAATTTCTTGAAGAAAAATTTGCCCCTCAGGGGTCTCCCCTCTTCAAATTTTGCTCCGCGGTACTTCGGTAAGTTTTTTGCCGTTGTTTTTGTCGACTACCGTCGAGTTCGGCCCTCAAGGCCTATTAGCAGTCTACCGTCCCGCGGCTAAATTTATGGCTTATGGCCATGGCGTCGGGGTTCCGTCTGTGCCCGGACTGTACACGTACTATGTCCATCACAGACCCACATAGAGTCTGTGTTTTGTGTTTAGGGGAGTGAGCATGATGTCCTGAGTTGCACCAAATGTGCCCTAATGACACCAAAAGGTCGCAAAGCCAGAATGGAGAAAATGGGACTCCTTTTCCATGCTCACACTCCGACGCCATCGATTGCATCGATGTCATCGGAACTGGCACCGTCGAAGTCTCACCATCGTCGACAGCCTCCCGGTGACCGCCTGCCATCGATGTCTCCGCGGCCATAGACTCCTGTCCCTTCCCCCGAAGATCGCGGGGATCGGAGAGAAAAACCGCCATCGACGTCACAAGTCTCGGACCATCGAGGAATCGAAGTCATCGACCTCAGTACTGTCCGAGCCTCCTACGAAGAAGTCTCGACCAGAAGTGGCACCGTCCACTCCTGTCTCGCAGACACAGAGGCAACCCTCACCCCTTCGGGGTTTGGGAGCCGCGACTCCACCGGTGACGGTGGTCCCTCCGGCTCAGCCTCAGCCTCCCTCTCCCGTGGAGCCGGGTATTGTTACCCCAGGTCTCCGGGGAGAACTGGACCGGCTGGTCCAGGAGGCCATCGACAAGGCGATGCAACGGTTCCAGATTCCTCCGGCACCGAGAGTGGAACCGGTCACCGACCCGATTCCAGCAGCACTGGCACCGCTGCTTGCCTGGATGGAAGCGCTTATGACTGCCCTTCCTCCGGTGATACCCGGGTCTCCGACAGCTATCTCATCGGGTGGAGAAACACCGTACTGAATTCCCCCTTCGGGGGTAGTACCATCAGTACCATGTCGTCCCTCGCCACCGATACATTCCACGGGGGCGATACGCACATCAGCTCCATCGAGAATTTCGATGACGGCACCCATACCTTCGATGCCGACACTGGCACCGATGCCATCGAGGACATTCTCGATACCCCCGGCAATTCCTTCAAGTTTCTCGGAGCCTCAACCGGGACCTTCAGGTATCCAACCCCCTCATGGTCCTACAGGTCAGCAACCTGATCCTTATGACACCTGGGGTGATGATACCTCCACAGACACCGATGATTTGCCTTCACCACCCTCTCCTGCGGGGAGTAGAAAGCGTTCTCCTCCTGAGGACCTCTCTTTCATAAATTTTGTGAAGGAAATGTCGGAGTTGGTCCCTTTTCAGCTTCAATCGGAGCAAGATGACAGGCACCAGATGATGGAGTTGCTCCAATTCTTGGATGCCCCTAAAGTCATCACTTCTATTCCAATTCATCAGGTTTTTCTGGACCTTCTAAAAAAGAATTAGGAATCTCCTGGATCTGTTGCTCCAGTAAACAAAAAAGCTGACTCTACCTATCTTGTACAGTCAGCTCCTGCCTTTCAGAAACCTCAGCTAGACCACCACTCTGTTGTGGTAGAGTCAGCTCAAAAGAAAGCTAAAAGAATAAAGCCACATTCTTCCATACCTCCTACTAAGGAAAATAAATTCCTAGATAGTATAGGTAGGAAAGTATACAAAGGAGCCATGCTAATTTCCAGAATAGCCTCTTATCAGCTATATATGACCCAATACAATAGGGTCATTCTTAAACAGATACAGGAGTACTCAGATACCTTACCAGAGCAGTTCCAACCACAACTTCAATCCCTACTAAATAAAGGGTTTGAAGCTGGGAAACATGAGATAAGAACAGCTTACGACATCTTTGATGCTTCCACCAGACTTTCTGCTACGGCCATCTCCGCAATACGCTGGGCTTGGCTTGGCTTAAGTCATCTGACCTTCGTCCGGAGGTTCAGGACAGGCTCTCTGACCTGCCCTGTCTAGGGGATAATTTGTTTGGTGAGCAAATTCAGCAAATAGTTGCTGAATTGAAGGATCATCATGAGACACTTAAACAGCTCTCATCCATTCCTTCTGACTTACCTTCTAAACAGCCGTTCAAGAAGGACCCAAAAAAGTCCTTCCGTCCACGGAAGTATTATCCCCCACAAACCAAGTCTAGGTCTGCGAGGCCTTACCATAAATCTCAGCCTCGCCAGTCTCGAAAACAAAAGCCCGCAGCAGCTCCACAACCTGGCCCTGCATCGGGTTTTTGGCTTTCAATTAGAGAGCAGTTGCCAAATCCCTCTTCCAACCATAGTAGGAGGTCGGTTAAGCCACTTTCTAGAAAAATGGTATCATATCACCACAGATCAATGGGTGATAGCGATAATTGCACACGGTTACCACCTCAACTTCCTGACTCTCCCTTCGGACTCCCCACCCATGCAGGCGTGGGGACTCACCGATCGCTCTGTTCTTCTCGAGCAGGAAGTTTCCCTTCTCCTCCAGTCAAACGCTATAGAACCCGTTCCTCCCTCACAACAAGGACTAGGGTTCTACTCCAGGTACTTTCTGATCCCAAAAAAGTCAGGAGGACTTCGACCAATCCTGGACCTACGGGCCCTCAACAAGTACCTTCACAGAGAGTTCAAGATGGTAACCCTGGGCTCGCTTCTCCCTCTGCTGCAAAGAGGGGACTGGCTCTGCTCTCTAGACCTAAAAGACGCCTATACTCACATTGCGATCACTCAACCTCATCGCAAATACCTCCGTTTTTTAGTAGGCCGAAATCACTATCAATACCAAGTGCTCCCTTTCGGCCTGGCATCCACACCACGAGTTTTCACCAAATGCCTCGTGGTAGTTGCAGCATTTCTCAAGAAGGAAGGTGTCCACTTCTACCCCTATCTGGACGATTGGTTAATCAGGGCCCCAACCCAGCAAATCGCTCTGTCCTCCCTGACTCTGACAATTCAAACTCTACTTTCTCTAGGGTTTCTTGTCAATTATGAGAAATCCTACTTAATCCCATCTCAGACCTTATCCTTCATTGGGGCAGACTTGGACACCTTACAGGCAAAAGCCTTCCTTCCTCATCAACGAGTCCAAATCCTAGCTTGCCAGTTGCAGTCTCAACGCACAGCAACAGCTCGACAATTCCTCATTCTGCTGGGACACATGGCCTCCTCAGTTTGTGACTCCCATGGCCCGCCTGGCCATGAGAGTCATGCAATGGACTCTGAGATCACAATGGATCCAAGCTGTTCAGCCTCTGTCCTCCATTGTTCGCATCACCGATGCACTCCGTCTGTCTCTTGTCTGGTGGAAAACTCAATCCAACCTCCTACAGGGCTTGCCTTTTCACCTACCAGATCCTCAAATAATTCTCACAACCGACGCTTCCAACGTCGGTTGGGGAGCCCATGTAAACAATTTACAAACCCAAGGATTCTGGTCTCCAGAGGAAGCCAAACACCAGATCAACTTCCTGGAACTTCGAGCAATACGACATGCTCTCAGGACTTTTCAAGATTGCCTATCGAACCACGTAATCTTGATTCAGACGGACAACCAGGTGGCCATGTGGTACATAAACAAGCAGGGGTGCACAGGTACCTTACTTTTGTGTCAGGAAGCTGAGCAGATTTGGGCAGAAGCTCTCTCCCACTCCATGTACCTCAGAGCCACCTACTTGCCGGGAGTGAACAATGTCTTGGCAGACAAACTGAGCCATGTCTTCCACCCACACGAGTGGTCCCTCATTCCCTTGGTAGCAACCACTCTATTCCAGCAATGGGGTTATCCCCACATAGACCTCTTTGCGTCCCCTCAGAACCACAAAGTGGACAATTACTGCTCTCTCATTCAGAGCCAGCACTCTCGGCCCAGGGATGCATTCTCCCTCACGTGGACAACCGGTCTGCTTTATACATTCCCTCCACTTCCTCTTCTGTCAAAGACTCTCGTGAAGCTACGTCAGGACAGGGGAACCATGATCCTGATAGCACCGCACTGGCCACGCCAAGTGTGGTTTCCCATACTCCAGGATCTCTCCATCCGCAGGCACATTCCTCTGGGACAGGACCCGCATCTGGTCACTCAAAACGACGGATGCCTCCTCCATCCCAACCTCCAAGCCTTGTCTCTGAAGGCATGGATGTTGAAAGGTTAGTCCTTCAACCATTTAACCTTTCTGATTCAGTTTCTCGTGTCCTGATCGCTTCACGAAAGCCTTCCACAAGAAAATCTTATTCATACAAATGGAAAAGGTATACATCATGGTGCACTTCTCAGTCCCTTGATCCCCTTTCCTGTCCAATTTCTTGGACTATCTCTGGCATTTATCAGAATCAAGTCTAAAGACCTCTTCCATTAGAATGCATGTCAGTGCGGTAGCCGCCTTCCATAAAGGTATCGGGGGTGTCCCTATTTCAGTACAACCCCTTGTAACACGCTTTCTTAAAGGCTTGCTCCATTTGAAGCCACCTTTACGTCCTCCGGCCCCATCTTGGAACCTTAATCTGGTTCTTGGTCGCCTTATGAAACCACCTTTCGAACCTCTTCACTCCTGTGACCTAAAATATCTCACATGGAAAGTGTTATTCCCTTTGGCTATCACTTCAGCTCGCAGGGTTAGTGAACTACAGGCCCTAGTTACCTATCCACCTTACACTAAACTCCTGCAGGACCGGGCAGTACTCCACACTCACCCTAAATTCTTACCTAAGGTAGTTTCGGAGTTTCATATTAATCAATCCATCATACTACCTATCTTCTTTCCCAGGCCCCACTCCAACTCCGTGGAACAGACTCTGCATACCCTTGACTGTAAACGGGCTCTAGCATTTTATCTAGACCGTACAGTTGCCCACAGGAAGAGCACTCAATTATTCGTCTCTTTCCATCCTAACAAGTTAGGGCAACCTGTGGGTAAGCAGGCTCTTTCCTCCTGGTTGGCGGACTGCATCTCCTTTTGCTATCAGCAAGCTGGCATTCCTTTCCAAGACCATGTTAAAGCACACTCTGTGAGGGCCATGGCGACTTCAGTAGCGCACCTTCGATTGGTGCCGCTTCCTGACATCTGCAAGGTTGCCACCTGGAGTTCCCTCCATACATTTGCAGCCCATTATTGCCTGGACAAAGCTGGAAGACAGGATTCCATCTGCGGCCAGTCTGTCTTGCGTAACCTTTTTCTAGCATAAGGTACCAACACCCTTCCACCTTCCCGGTAGGGTGCGGATGCCCTCTACCAAATTACACCCCAGTTGTTGTGCCTGTTGCAGGCCTTTGGGTACATTTGGTGCACTCTCGGGCATCCTCAGCTCGGTACTCACCCATATGTGAGGACTACCATCCTGCTTGTCCGGTGAGAAGGCAAGTGTTCCTTACCTGTAACAGGTGTTCTCACAGGACAGCAGAATGTTCGTCCTCACGAAACCCACCCACCACCCCGCGGAGTTGGGTCTATATACGTTTTTACGTTTATTTTAGTTTTGCTTGTGCTTTTAGCTATAAGATGAGACTGAGGGAGACACCTGTGGCTCACAGGGATAATTGCAGACTGAGCATGCTCAGTACACTCAGTGTGCCAGTGTCAGTCAAAGCTTTGTAGAAACTTTGACAGAAAGGTTTTCCATACAGGGCTCCATCCTGTGATGTCACCCATATGTGAGGACTAACATCCTGCTGTCCATTGAGAACACCTGTCACAGGTAAGCAACACTTGCTATCTCTGCTTGTGTATGGGTGCACGCCCACTCGTTTTAAAATCAGCCTGCTATAGCCCAGAGTGAGGTCATAAAAGAGGTATGGCAGATAAGTGTTTTAGGAAAGCTTTAAACTCTGTTTCTAAAACGCAAAAAGCTTTAAAGGCTCAGTTATACAGCAGGGCTTTTACTTGTTGAATTTTAAATGTTAGTGAATGCATTGTTTTTTATTGCTATAATGTATTTTATTTGATTGTTACCTGCCTTGAGCAGATTGCCTGGTAATAAGGTGGGCTATAAATTCTGTAAATAAATAAATAAATAAATATGACCTCTGTCTCAGACAACTGAGGAGAGGAGAGGAGAAATCCCACGTATAAGGAGTGGTCTAACATAACAGGGTTTGTTTTGCACATAACTTGACAGGAATGAACCTCATTCATAAACCAGGATTTCATGGGAACAGTCTCAAGCTCTCAACTTTATTGCTAATACCCTTCTTAGTACTTTCATTGTGCCAAAGAGAACCTTCTTCTGGAGTTCACAGGATGTAATCTCGACAGGTAATATATTAAGGTGTGCTTGGAAATTCTTAATTAAGCCATTGGCACCCAATATAATTGGGACTATTTCTGTATCTTTCTGCCATTTTTTTGATTGTATCCCTTGGTACTTAAGAATCTCAATCCACAGAATAGTCACTGGATACCGACATCTTTATCAGCGATGCCGTTCTTGTGTTTTTTGCCTTTACCACAATATCTGATTTTATTGTCGGTGGGAGTAGGAATGTCCCAGGTGATCACAATTTCTTTTTTCTCTTTTGTTAGGGTTGTTCTCCCAATGCTTTGTTGGTACATCGATGTTATAATGTTTACATAGTTTCTGTTAGGGAAGTTTCTCCAAATAGATGTGTTCTATAGCTCTAATGAGTGACATTATTAGTCTGATGAGTCTTTAGTGAAAGCAAGTCATGCTGGATTACAGCATGGCGGATATAAAACAGGGGAAAAGCGTGTGCAGGAGGCAATGCCCTGAGGTCGGGGGGAGGAGGGGAAGCAGTTAGGAGAAATTCAAATAGGAGGCACAGATTGGTTGAGGGGAATTGACGTCAGGGTCGGCAGGCAGCGCAGCAGTTTGCCGAGAGGGAGACTAAGGGAAGGAGCGCCAGAATTTTGTGCCGGTAGGCAAAGGGCAAGGGGATTTATCGTCGCATGGAGGCAGCGAACATGAGGGAGAGAGGTGAAAGAGGAAGCAAGCGGGCACTTCGGGGCAGGTTTTCAGGAAAAAAGGAAGTCGGGGTGCAGTGGCGGCAAGATTTGCTCGGTCTGAGGGAGACAGAGAAGGCCCACCTACCCCCATCCCGGGTGAGGCTAGGGAGCGCAGATACGAGGCTAGCTCTGGAGAGAGTGGCCCTGAGGCGAGTTCGACGCCATTCATTACGCCGGGTATGGCACCGGAAGACAGCGAGGCCCTCCCCCTGGATTTGTCACTGCATGCCTCCGGGTCCGGCAGTGAATCGCCGACAGGGATCAGATGGGAGCCGCCCAGGGCCCACGCGGCAGAGCACGGTGGGGGCAGGGCAAAAGCGCAACCACGCAGAACGAAGACCTCACTGAGGGAGCCAAGCAAGCTGAAGGGTAGCAGAGGGTCACGAGAGAGGGAGCTGTGCGGAAGAGAGCGACGCAGCGAGGACCGGGGGCCGTTGCCAGGAGGATAGCCAGCGTCAGCAGAAGTAGAATGGAGAGGCAGAAGGGAGGTGCAGACCAAACAGGGATCCAGGCGGAAGGGAGAGGCTGGAGCAGGAAAAAAGAAGGAGCGGAGAAGATGTTCGGCAGCGGAAATGCTCGGCGGAGGGCAGAGGCGGAGCACATATGTGGTGAGTGCGGCCAGATGCAAAAGGAAAGGGAAGTGGGTAGGGAGTCCAGGAGTGGGCATATGGATTTGCAGTGTACGACCTTTAGCCACAGCACGGGCGATAAGGGTTTCGGGGGTTGGCCTGCTTGGCATAGTGATAACAGAGGGGCGGAAAGGGCAGGAGGATAATATAAGCCGAGCAGGTAGGGAATTCCTTGGTATTCCTGAAGGTGAAAGGAGGCATAATTTGGGTACCCGAGGTCCTGGGCAACCACATGTTTCAGGTGTGGATATTGCGGACAGTCCATCTGTTGTTGCAGGGTACTCTGAGGAGCGTCCGGGTATATCCAGAAGTGAAGAATGGCGGGAAACACCAACGGGTTATCTTCAAATCACAAAACAGACTCCAGGGTGTCCAGGCAGAGTGGGAAGAGAAGCTGCCAGGAGCCGGATCCTTGTAATGGAAGAAGGTAAAGAGAGGATAGGGGAACAGAGGACAAGGAATAGAAGCAAGATTAAGCGCAAGAGAGATACCTCCTCAAGCGATATGAGTAGCAGTTCGTCATCAGAGTCCTACACAGACTCCAGCACGATTGCTAGATGGGAAAGGGCGAGCGGTTTGGGTCCAGAGCAGGACATGGGGCACCCAGCTTTGGCATCTCTAACAGAATTGTGGGAAGGGGTGCCAGGGAAACTACGTAGCAGAATCAAGAGACGTAAGTATGTAAACATCTTCCAGTTATTGGATGGCAGGAGGGGCAGTAAGAGGAGAACCAGGAAAGGCAGTAAACGCAAGGGTGAGAGAGTACCAGGGAATAAAGTTCCGAAGAACATCTTAAACTGGATGAGAGGCTTCCTTCGCTTAGCGAGTGTAGTGGGGCATTACCAGCCTGGAGCACTACTAGCGTATTGTGACAGTATTCTGGGAGCGTTTAAGGACTATGAAGGTTGGGCCTGGCTCAATTACGACGAGCTATTCAGGGAAAAGACGGCAGGGAATAGATTCATGTCCTGGGGTAAGCAGGACAATCTATTGCTCATGCAGATGATGAATAAGAGTGCCAAACAAGGAAAGCTAGGGGCGGGAGTATCAGTAGGCTTAGGGGATCCCGTGACGGGTGGCATGAGCAACACAGTGGGGGATAAAGGAGCAGAAGCCTGTCAGAGATTCAAAGGCAAGCATCACGATCAGCGATGTTTGCTGGAGATTCAACAGACCTACTTGCTTGTTTCCAGAGTGCAAGTTCAGGCACGCGTGCGCAGTATGCAATGGTGCCCACCCTAGTACCAAGTGCTCCCAGGCCCAGAGCAAAGGAATCACGAGGGGACCAAAACCGTAGCGGATCTCGGGAAAAGAGGAGGGAACAAGAGTGGGGGAACTTAAGTAACAGGAGGGGCGGGAGACGCACTAAGCAGGCCCGTCCAGTGCCCTGGAAAGGACACTGGGGGGCATTATTAAAAAAATAAATAAATAAATAAATTACAATAAAATAAAAACAATACATAGCAGCAGGAGGAAGTACAGGCGAAGGCGATTTGAGGGACATGGTGTAGAAGTAGACTGTTGATGATTTCTTTTATGAAAGATTACAGGGTTTCCTGGTGACGGAGTGAAGGCGATCAGTTTCAGGATATACATTACAAAGACGAATGGGAGTTAATACAGGATTCAGTAGCCCCTAGTTCTTGGGATATGTACTTAAAAGGAAATGCAGCTTTAGCCACTCATTTACAGCAGTGGGGGTGGCATGGAGGGGCAGTGCCTGAGCACTGTCTGGTGGGTTTTGTGTTGTGGGTGAAACAAAGCGGTTATTCGGTGGCCACCATGTAAGCACAACTGGCGGGTTTTTTCAAAAACTGAAGGGATGGGGGCAACCCCATGAATAGATTCTGGTTAACTAAGGTATTGAGGGGATGGCATAAAAGAGCAGGCAAAGAGATCAAAGATTACTTATCAGATATCAGGATTTGATACGCTTTTCAGTACTGTTAACACAAGTATGCTGGTCGGGGTTTGAAGTAGTGCTATTTCGAGTGGCCTTTTTTCGGTGCTATGAGGGTTAGCAAACTCATAGCTCAGTCCAGGAGGAGTACTCGTCACAAAGGACTGCTGTTGAATTGCGTTAAAATTACTGAGCAGGTGGTAACGCTGTTCCTCCCAAAATCCAAAACTAATCAATTGGGGAAAGGTATGTTTGTTACTCTGTTGCCCGCTGCGAACGCTATGGCCTGTCCGGTTCACACGGCGTTAGCGTATCGCAGAATCCGGCCGGCGATGGTAGGTTCTTTCTTAGTACATGAGGATGGTTGCCGCTGACTAGGTACCAGTTTGTACAGGTCTTGAGGAGGGTGGCCAGTTTCGACAGAAGGAATGTGCAGCGGTATAGTTCACATTCCTTTAGGATGGAGCAGCAATGTCTGCGGCAGAGGCGGGGTTGCCAGATTACATAATACGGAGTATTGGAAGATGGAAATCTGGAGCTTTTAGGGAGTATGTTCGGATGGGAAAAGGGGACTGAAGTAGTGAGGGGTAGGCAAGGGTAGGAGTAGGAGAGAGGGAGGGGGTGGGGGGTGTGACTGAGTTACTAATGCTTGTGTTTTGTTTTCAGAATATATGGGGCGGAAGTGCGGGAACGGATGTGCCTGGATCGTGGGTCATGTGTATATTCACAGAACCCAAAGAAGAGCCTTGAAACGGTCATACAGGGAAGATTTGGAATTGGAGCACTTGGGGGTGGAAGTTAGCCTGGTTTAGCTGATGAGGCATGCAGTGGGACGAGCTGCTGCTATTTCTTGACGAAAGGATTGAAATGTGGGGCATTCCGGACATCCTGATGATTCATTTAGATGGTAACGATGTGGGACACAAGACGTGTAGAACATTGTTGACTTGCATCAAGAAGGACTTAGTGCAAATCATAATTTCCTGGCGTGTAGCCAGATGGACTCAGAACCAATGGGATAGTATCCGCGTGCTAGCAGTTGGAGACGGATCTGACGTCAGCACGGGGTATATAGCCCCACAGGAAGCGCAGCGATTCAGTAATTTCCGTCTCCAAAGCAGTTTGGAGTGCCTGCACGCTGGTTCAGCGTGCTTTCCAAGCCTACTTTAATTTTCTCTATTTTCTCATTCTAGATTCTACTTTTCTTCTTTACTAACGACTATCGAGCCCCGCGCTCCTCAGGGGCCGTTTCTGTCCGTCCCCCCAGTTGAGCTTCCCGGGGCGCTTACCGTGGCCCCCCGGTGGGAAAGTCCTCGGTCCGGCCGAACCTCGGCAGGGGCACGGCCCCCGGGGGAGACTCGGGTGTGGCCTCGAGGCCCTCGGTCCCGGCGTGGACGAGGTAGCGGGTGCAGTTCCTCCAATCGCGGTGGTGGAAGGTACCGGCCCTTTCCCCCCGCTGCCGGAGACCGCCTGTGTTCCAGCCTAGAAGCACCGAAGATCGGGTAAGGCGTACATCTCTTCGCCCAGGTCTCCGAGGTCTCGAGGATCGGCGGCATGGCAAGCCGTGGAGGACGCCATTTTGTGGCCCTATTCAGGTCCGGAAGATCGATCCAGGAGGGGACAGCGCTCCTTTCCACGGCCCTACAGGGGCAGGAGTTCCCAGCGCTTTGTTCCATATAGAGGGCGCTATCAGGCGACTCGTCCTCCGGCCAGGAATCAGTCCTTTCAGACCAAGCAGCGCAAGCGTGGGGCTGGCCCGGGCTCAGGCCCCGGTCGCGCCCCGCAATGAGAATTTGCCGATCCATCTGGGGAACGAAGTCATAGGGGGCAGGTTGACCCTCTTCTACCCCAGATGGGTCGAGATTACGTCAGACCAGTGGGTCCTTGCCGTTATCCGGGACGGATATTATCTGGATTTTCATCGTCTTCCCCCGGACAAGTTTGTGGATTCTTCATGTCCCCGGCACAAGACGGCAGCGTTAGAAGCTACCCTGGCGAGGCTCCTGTCCTTGAACGCCATCCTCCCAGTACCTGCCTGGGAAGTGAATTCTGGACACTATTCCATTTATTTCATGGTACCCAAGAAAGGGGGCACTTTTCGGCCTGTGCTGGACCTCAAGTCAGTCAATCGCTACTTACGGGTACCAAGGTTTCGCATGGAAACTCTGCGCTCCGTCAAAGCCGCAGTCCAGCCCGGGGAATTCCTCACGGCATTAGACCTGTCGGAAGCATATCTTCATATTCCGATCCATCCGGATCACCAGCGCTACCTGCGCTTCAAGGTTCTGGGCCGCCACTTCCAGTTTCGAGCTCTACCCTTCGGGTTGGCCACGTCCCCACGGACTTTCACCAAAATGGTAGTAGCGGTGGCAGCGGCACTCAGGCGGGAAGGGATTCTGGTCCATCCCTACCTAGACGACTGGCTGATCAGGGCGAAATCTCGGGAGGAGAGCCTGCGGACGACCGACAGAGTGATCGCCCTTCTGGAAAGCCTGGGCTGGGTAATCAACCTCAGCAAGAGCTGCCTACTGCCTTCTCAGTCAATAGAGTATCTGGGAGTGCAGTTCGACACTCGGGCGGACACGGTCAGTCTTACGACCAAGCGACAGTTGAAACTTCGACAACGTATCCAGTATCTGATGAGAGCCAGTCGGCCCATAGCCTGGGACTATTTGCAGGTTCTGGGTCTCATGGCATCCACCCTGGAAGTGGTGCCTTGGGCGCGGGCCCATATGAGGCCTCTCCAGCATTCCCTGCTCTCTCGCTGGAGCCCCCATCGACGGGACTATTCCACGCACCTTCCTCTACCGGCCAGAGTTCGGACCCAGCTGCGGTGGTGGTTGCGGTCCAACCACCTGAGCAGGGGGTCGAAGATGTCCTCGCCCACGTGGACTTTGCTCACCACGGATGCCAGCCTGGGCGGCTGGGGAGCACATTGCGAAGAACTCACCGCGCAAGGGCGATGGAACAAGGGGGAGTCGACATGGAACATCAATCGCCTGGAGGCCAGGGCAGTCCGCTTGGCATGCCTACGATTCGCTCCCAGACTCCGGCACAGAGTTGTCAGAGTGATGTCCGACAACTCCACCACGGTGGCCTACATCAACCGGCAGGGCGGAACGAGAAGCCGACAAGTGTCTCTGGAGATCGCCTCACTGATGGTTTGGGCAGAGGCGAATCTGCAAGACATCTCCGCCGTCCACATTGCCGGGAAGGCCAATACCACAGCAGACTTCCTCAGCAGGGAAAGTCTGCATCCAGGGGAGTGGCAGCTGTCCCCCATAGCTTTCCAGATGATTGTCGATCATTGGGGGATTCCGGCCATGGATTTACTGGCGGACAAGTCCAATGCTCAGGTACCCAGTTACTTCAGCCGCAGGCGCGACCCGTTCTCGCGCGGCATCAATGCCCTGGTCCAGCCATGGCCTCCAGGAACTCTACTATACGCCTTTCCTCCGTGGCCTCTGCTGGGCGCCCTCATCCACAAGATTCAGACACACCGGGGTCTAGTTCTTCTAGTGGCACCAGACTGGCCAAGAAGACCCTGGTACGCGGACATGAGAAGACTACTGGCAGGGGAGCCTCTTCCCCTGCCTCCTCTCCGGGACCTTCTACGTCAAGGTCCCATCCTCCACGAGGATCCAGCTCAATTCTCTCTTACGGTATGGCCCTTGAGAGGGCTAGACTGAAGAAAAGAGGTTACTCGGGGCCCGTGATTGATACCCTCCTCCGAGCTCGCAAGTTTTCCACATCCCTCACCTACGTCCGGATCTGGAGAGTGTTTGAAGCATGGTGCGACACTCATGGCACCAATCCACATGCCGCCACCATACCTATTGTGTTGGATTTTCTGCAGGATGGGCTTCAGAAGGGTCTCTCCCTCAGCTCCATCAAAGTTCAGGTAGCGGCACTGTCTTGCTATGGTCCCAGGAGGGATGGCAAGACCATCGCCAAGCACCCAGATGTTTCTCGTTTCCTGCTGGGTGTCAAGCATATTCGTCCGCCACTAAAGTGG
Source organism: Rhinatrema bivittatum (assembly GCF_901001135.1). Taxonomy (NCBI): domain Eukaryota; kingdom Metazoa; phylum Chordata; class Amphibia; order Gymnophiona; family Rhinatrematidae; genus Rhinatrema; species Rhinatrema bivittatum. The sequence goes on from NC_042621.1 coordinate 189,072,784, forward strand.
CCTGTGCCCTTATGGAACCTTAATCTGGTTTTGGATTTCCTCGCGGGATCCACCTTCCGACCCCTTCGGGGCTTATCTCTCCGGTCTCTCACCTTGAAATTGGTGTTCCTGCTGGCGGTGTGTTCCACACGCCGCATCTCGGAGCTACAAGCACTGTCCTGCCGTGATCCCTTTCTGCGTATCACTCCGGAGGCTATCCATCTGCGGACGGTTCCCTCCTTTCTCCCTAAAGTGGTCACACAGTTTCATCTTAACCAAACCATATCCTTGCCTACCACGGTAGGTTTGAAGAAATCTGAAGACGGCCGTTTATTACACCATCTCGACATCGGTAGATTGCTGCCCAGGTATCTGGATGTGACCCAAGACCTGCGGAAGACGGACCACCTGTTCGTCCTACACAGCGGGAAGAAGCAAGGTGAAGCGGCCTCTCGGCCCACCATTGCCCGCTGGATTAAGGAAGTTGTCAGAGCAGCCTACGTGGAGGCTGGGAAGGCTCCGCCTCTTCAGGTTAAGGCTCATTCCACCAGAGCACTCGCAGCGTGCTGGGCGGAGTCCAGGATGCTATCACCTGCAGAGATCTGTAAAGCAGCGACATGGTCCTCCCTCCATACCTTCTCCAGGTTCTACCGTCTGGATGTCCAGGCCAGGGAGGACTCTGCTTTTGCAAGGGCGGTACTACATGGTCCTCAGGCAGCCTCCCGCCCCGGCGGGGAGTGAAGCTTTTGTACTTCCCATTGGTTCTGAGTCCATCTGTCTACACTAAGGAAAAGAAGATTACCAGGTAAGTAATCTCAACATTAGGTGGCCTCAGGTGAAGATAGGGTGGTCGGACATTACTGTCCACCTGAAGAACAGGGAAGACAATATTTGGAGCTCCGGGGTAAAGAAATTAAACCGACAGCTAGGGACGTGGATGGGCTGGGAAGGGAGGTTTTGGATTAGGCATCAATGGGCATGAAAGGTAGCGGAAGGTTTATTTAGCGGGGATGGAGTTTATCTTTCTGACATAGGGATGGACCTCTTTAATAATGCGTTTCAAGAGGGCCTGGAAAAAGAGATAGGCAGCAGGCATTAAGGGCTGCAGTGGGGGAACAAGCCATTACTCGGCTAGTTTGTGGCAGTAAACCCGAGCCCATTGTTATTGTCATGATGGGGTGGGGGAGTGGTTGGTGGGGGCGGAGTACCCTGTGTAGTTGGGGGAGCTGCTACACGGGAAGACCAGAGAACTGTGGGGCGAAGGTTCACGGTAGAGCTTGCTCTCGCTGGTACGAGGTGGAGCAGGTGGAAAGGGGGAGGGTAACTCCACCATTGGGGTTTAAAGTGGTGGAGGTCGGAGGGCATTGGGGAGGAGTGTTCATGGTTAAGTTGATTGTAAGGGCTCGGGTTCATTGATAAATAAACTGCAGCCAATTTTAAAAGCCAGCAAGTTGAGTATTCATTGGGGGGCTGCAGGGCTGCCTCCAAACGCAATGTCTTTCCTCCCCATGTTACTGTTATTCTTGTCTCTCCGACAATTAGTTGCTGCAGGACCTAAGTGGCAGTAGCTTATAGAGCCACCACTCCTTCTCGCCTGACCTCCTTAGGGTCCTCCACAAGGAAGCCTGAAGATGCAACAACTGGTGCTTCCTCCGTTATGTGCGGGGCATGGATCACTGTTTCTGTGCTTCATTACCAGAGACAGAATACCTCCTTCATCCTGCAAAAGAGAAAAAACACTTTCCATTGATGCAGGTAGTTGGTTGGTAGCCTCGAGCATGGCAGGGTTGCCAGGTTTTCATGAAAGAACAAGCACTTTTTCACAAAAACACAAGCCCAAAAAAAGCCCAAAACACGTGAAATTGAAACATCAATGTCTGAGTCGCATAGATGACAAAGGAGCTTAACTTTTTGCATGTTTCTCTGTTTTAGCATGTTCCAGAAGGTCTGCATGATGTGCACGAATGTCACACTTACAAAATTTGCACATAGCCTTACTCTCATTGCTGACAACAGACGAAATTCATGCTTTTAGTTCACATTCTTCTTCCCACGCTTAGCAGTATCTTTTAGTTCCTTACTTTAGCTATAGTAGATCAAATCCATTTAGTAGCGTAGCAGCCAATGACGGAAACAGTAGGTATGAACAGGCTCTCTTACAAACAGGTCTATCCTGTAAAGTGCGGCCGCGTTTACCCTGCTCCTAAGCTGCGTTTTACTCACTTTCCGGCCGCGTTATCCCTTCCTGCGATCCCGAATCCACTATAACCTACTCCTACCGTGTCCTAAAATCCCCGGCCAACCCCTTCCGCACGCGGCATGGATATTGCATGCAAACGAGCGAATTAGCTATTCCCTAGCATCCCGTAACCCGCGCCCCGACTATCGCTATCTTTCCCTGCCATTTTGTCGCGCGTTTAACCTGCAAACTTACCGCCTACCTGACCCCTGCGGTAGAGGCAAGGGTAAGGGTAGGCGGCAAGCTTTCCCCCAGCCCCTGCTCACCTGCCCCGGCCGCGATCATGGATACTGGTCTCCGGGGCAGCCCCAGTCCTCTCCCCTCCTCCCGAAGCAAAAAAAAAAAAGCAAAAAAAACATTGCAGCCCCCTCCGATATCCGGAGGGGGCTGCAAAAAGTAAGTCGCTTCGCCGCTTCGTACTGCCAGCCCCTTCTTCCCTCCTCCCGGAGCAAGGCTGCTTTTCGCGCCCTACTTCGGGAGGAGGGAAGAAGAGACACTGACAAGCGGCGAAGCAACTTACTTTTTGCAGCCGACATCGGACCTCTCCTAAGTTGCTTCGCCGCTTGTCAGTGTCTCTTCTTTCCTCCTCCCGAAGCAGGGCGCGAAAAGCAGCCTTGCTCTGCGAGGAGGGAAGAAGGGGCTGGCAGTACAAAGCGACTTACTTTTTGCAGCCCCCTCCGGACATCGGACGACCTCTCCTGCCTCCAGCTGCTCGCGAAAATGGACGCAAAAAGTAAGTTGCTTCACCGCTTCACACTGTCAGAAGAAGAGACACTGACAGAGTGAAGCGGCGAAGCAACTTACTTTTTGCAGGCGTCCATCTTCGCGAGCAGCTGGAGGCAGGAGAGGTCGTCCGACTTCCTGGTATCTGTCATTTCAAATGTCATTTGAAATGACAGATACCAGCGTGGCGTGAAGCGTTAGGCCCGCGCACCCAGGATACTGTATAGGCGCTCTATCCAGTAAAATGGGTTGCGCGGGCTTAACGCTTCACGGACACTTCTTAGACGCGGTTTACATTTGCATAAACTTATTGATCAGGATCGAGCGGTAGGTGAGCTGCACTGTGTGTGCGGCAACCGCGGGTGAACCGGGCACTAACACAGCTCTTCCTACCGCTCGGTACTGGATAGACCTGAAAGATAATCTGCTGCAGGGAGAAGAAATGAGAAAAAAAAATTAGATGAAATTAAAAGTGGTGTAGAAGAAATTAAAAAAAAAACAAAAAAAAAAAACACCAACCCCCACACTGACTCCCCCGAGCACATCCCTGGCACCCATACTCTCATTCCCCCCTCCCAACATACTCATTCCTCCCCTCCTGATACCTGGCTGTAGCCAGCTGAGTGCTACACTCTTTTCAGCATTCAGGTCTGCAGCTGCACAGAAGATTCCTTCTCTGTTGCTTGCTGCAATGGCATGCTGGCCTTCTAGTTCTGCCCACCTGCCATGATGTTGATGCGCCGTGCTGGGTCTGCCCACACACGCGCTCCTGTAAAGATTTGTAGCTCTGATTGCTGAACTAATTTAGGGTGCGCCTGCTATGGACAGGCTTCATAGCAGCAGCAGCAGCCAATCACTGCAACATCAGAGCACAAGTCCCGCCCAACAAGCCCAAAAACAACGCGATTGGCAGGAAACATAGCCCAATTAAAAGCAACCCGCGAATCGGGAAAAAAAAAAACCCGCGAGCGACGAGGAAATGAAGCCCAATCTCGCGGGAAATAAGCGAGGTTGGCAACACTGCATGGGACCTTTTATGCCTTGGCGCGTCTTGTGACGTTTAACGAGCGCGCCGCCGTCCTTTCCCATGCCGCCAGCTCCTTGCTGAGCTCTGCTGGTTGCACTGTTGTTTTCGGCTGTCTGCTGCCGGATTCGGCAATGGCCTTGAATCGGGGCCTGTTTCTGTTGCTGCAGTGGCCTCGAATTTCGCGGCCCTATTCGACTGTACTCCGCTCCGGCCCCTTTGCTGCCCAGCGTTGCCGCCTGACCACAGTCGGCAGCAGGAGCGCGTCCTCCGACAATGGCCCCATCAAAACCCCGGACACGTCGCTGTTTGTGCCGCTGCAGCTGAAGCCAGCGCACAGTGCAGATGTGGATATTGGGGCCGAGCTGACGCAGCCCCTGAATAAGAGTAAGTGTTGTCATCCTCGCCCGGGGTCTGGAGATCCAGAACATGACAGCAGATAAACGTGAGGACCATGTAGTCTACCCAATTTTATTACTGATGCAGTCCTATAGACTCCAGTTGATCGCGGGCTTTCTTTCCCTTATTAGTAACTAAGGATCATCAGTGCTTCTCTTGAATTCCGTACTTTGTTTATATATTTCAGATATATGAATGTTTATCTCGTGCTGGCCCCTGGGTATTCAGGCTGATCCCTAGCAGACTTACTTACAGTCCGGGCTTTTAGGTGTGTGTATAAGCTTGTTTTCCTTATCCATAAATAAGCACTTAATGGCTGGTGTTCATTATCCCTAATCTAAACCATAGAGTACAGGTAGTACATACACTATTTTCTTAGTACCCACTGACTTCTGAATGGAGGTGTGTAGTCGAAGGAATGAGAGTAGACATTTCCGGGAAGAGGAAGAGAAGTGAGAGAAGCTAAAAGAGGCAAGCGTGAGTAGGGAGGGAGAAGAAAAGGGTGAGATTAAGTGAAGGGTGATGACGTCTGCACTGGCCATTAGTGAACCATCATATCTGAAGTATTGTTTCCAATTCTGGAGGCTGCATGACAAAAGGATCTAGACAGAGTATTAGTTCAGAGAAATGTTATTACAGTTGTGCAAAGTCTGTACTCACTATGGAGTGAAATTTAACAGCCTAAATATATAATTACTCCAGAGGAAAGCAGAGAGAGGGAATATGATAGAAACATTTAAATACTTTAAATAAATAAGGTATAAGAAGCAAGCATTTTTCAGTGGAAGCATGTTAATCTAGAATGAGATTTTGATAATTCTCAAAGGGAGTAGATTGTGGAGTAATATAAAGAAATATTTTTTCACTGAAAAGGCAGTGGATAGATGGAAAAGCCTCCCAGTATGGTGGTAGAAACTAATACAGTTTCAGAATTCCAGAAAGTATGGAATAAGTACAAATGGTGGTAGAAACTAATACAGTTTCAGAATTCCAGAAAGTATGGAATAAGTACAAAAGATCCTCAGTTGTGAGGAAGTGGTGGTAAAGCCAAAGATCAGAGAGTCTGTAATATTGCAGTATGAAACGAAAGTGGGTAGATTACATGAGTCTTGCAATCTTTACTTGATATCTCATTCTGTTTCTATGATCTGCTTAAATAAGAACTTTAAAGCATAATGTTCACTGTCTCCTTAAAAAGATCCATTCCTGCATGTTTGGGAGTTAAAGAGGAAAAGGAAGCACTGTTCTGTAACCAAGTAATAGAATGCTTTGTATACATCTACATCTCTTAGTTTCAAAACGTCTTGGTATAAAAATAACCACATATATTATTTGGATGGTCACAGAGCCTTCCCATCTGATGTGGCTGCAATTCTGGACATCCAGTCTGTATTAGATCTTAATATGCCTACACTAAGTACTCGTGGCTGTTCCAGGTTCAGATACAAAGCTGAAGCTCAGATTGGGTGTAATGACATACTAGTTTTCACTCAGTTCCCTGGAGAAGAATGCTCTTTGTACCTGAAATAGTTTGCCATTCTGTATCACTAATTCAGCTGTATAACATCTATGGTAATGTACAAGATTTCAAGTATATATCACACACAGTAGCATACTCTGCTAGTCAGAAATGTTACTGTTTATAATTGTTTCCATTCTTGATGCTGCTTTCTGGGTTCCCTGTATCTACCACAGCCCAACATTTGCACCACATGACACTCCTTTGGGCTGCAAAATTCTGTTACACAACTATGTTTCAACTTTCAACATGTATAATAATGTCCCTCATTACTGACCTAGAAAGTTAAGTAGTATAGAAATCTGTTAGATCTGTATAGTATGCGGTCCTTTGAGAAATAGGAATCTTTGGTAAATCATACCTTTTATTAATAAATATGAGACTTTTCCTCTCCTGGCAACTTCCCTTCAAAGAATTGCTTGATTGTGGGGATGCAGTCTCCTATGTGTGATGGAGGCTCTAAGATCCTGGTCACTGGACTTTTGCCTTTGGAGAAGTTGCAAAGGATTTCACTTAATCTCTATGTATTGGGTGGTGGTTATGTTGTGTTTGGCAGAGGTGTGTATACTAAGGGTGTATATCTTTAAGATGTGTTGGGATAACCAGGGCAGGGCTTCCCAGTTTGTGGGTAAGGACCCCAAATGGAGTGACAAAACCTTCACCTGGCATCAAAAGTGCCTCAGGTGGCAGCAAGTGCCAGCTTCAGTGGGGACCTGTGAGCCAACACGCATCCATAAATCATGCAGTGGCACTGCCCTTGCATGAATTTCTCTGTTAACAGAAGCCCTGAATGAGAAACGATCAAGGCCGCTACAGGACTTGTGAGCTTGCATTAGCACACAGGCCACATGCTGACTTTCATTAGTAATGTTCCTGTCACTTGCAGATCACCATTGTACTTAGGACCAACTATGAGAGTAGGGGAGGGCTGAATGTGAATGGTCTAGTGGAGATTGCCACTGCTTCTCTCTCCTCACCCACCACTGAACCTACCCAAGAGAAAAACGTTGACCCTGCTATCAGCCTGTCCTCTCTTACCAGCTGTTGGCCACCTTTGTCCCAGTGCCCAAAAGAAAATGTTGCCTTTGATTGTGGCCATGGAGTGTTTGGAGGAGGGGCTATTTGAAGGGAGGGAAGTGAGGGAAGAAAGGTGGAGGGACTGGCTATGGAGGGTGAGGAGGATAATGACAGAAGATCAGTTAGCAGTAATAAAAAGGGCTTAGGGTGAGAGGATCAGCTGGAGGATGCAAAAAGTGTTAGAGGTATTGAGAAAGAGGGGTTGTGCTTGGAAGGTAAGAGAAGTGGAGGTTGGGACTAATTCCCAGAGATAGTTATGCTGAAAGAGAGTAAGGAGATCTTTAGAGATAGAGAGAGTGTTTTGCTGTCATTGCTACTAACTTAGTTCTGTAAACAACCTGTGACCTCTGATTTTAATCAGTTAATTTCTTGGCATTCAGATAGGTGGATCCAAGACCAGTGGGTTATGCACCTCTACCAGCAGATGGAGATGGAGCAAAGCTGCCTTCAAGGTATATATACCCTTGCACAGAGATCAGCCCACCAGTATTCTCCATCTCCAGCAGATGGTGGATGTGCATCTCCCCATTGGGGCTTGCGTTAAGCGTTTTGTGGAAGGAGAAAAGAGAGAATGTTATTGCCCTGCTCTCCTGTGGTGATACCGTATGGTCCTTCCCTTAGTCAAGTTTTCTTGAGGTGATATTTATTTATTTATTTAGAAGTTTTTCTAGACCAATATCTTTGGATCCTTCCCTCAGATGAGTGCCTTGGTCTGATAGCTGGTTTTGGCTAGCATGGGCTTATCTGTAAAAAATAAATAAAAATCAAAATAGCTGAAAGGCAAGTGGGTGCAGAAAGCCAAGTGCGGCGGTGAAGGTCTGTATCCTCTCCCCTGCACCTGGAGACTGACACTGTACTCGGCTGGGTCAGACTGAGCTCAGGTAAAAAACAAAAAGAGGCAAGGGGGAGTTGATTTTAGGGATTCCTCTCCCCTCCAGTGTCCTTGCTCAGCTCACTGATTCGACATCCGCTTCCGGGGGAGCTTGGGGACTCTTGGCGGGTTGAGCAGCCTTCTGGGCTAGGCCTTGCTGTCAGGCTTAGATTGTTTGCCGCATAGTAGGCCACAGTGGCTTTTGCGCGTTTTTTTTTTCTCTGCACGTAAGGCTGCCCTCTTCAGGTACGTTGGTTTGTGCTTATGTGCCCGGCTGTGTGTCTAGTTGTGTGCCTAGCTGGGCACTCAGTTGGGCGCAACGGGACGCCTACCTGGGTACTCAGTTGTGCACATAGGGCGCCTAGGTGGACGCACAGTGCGCTTAAGGATGCATAAGCAAGCACTCAAGTTGCATAAAGTGTGAGCGCTTGGGTAGGCACTCAGTTGAGCTTCTACCTGAATGGTGTATTGGGTGCCTAATTTTTGAGTGCCTATTTTTTTCAAGTGCCTATTGCAAGCATAGCTGGACGCACAGTTCTCAGACGCCTGTTTGGAGTGTACTGAAAACTCTTGGCGCCGATGATAAAGAAGCTTAAGTGCCTTAACCTTGTGCTGCTTGCCATATTCAGGCATCTCAGCCTGGTGTTTCCTCTAACTTGTGTTAGCTCTATTTGGAGGCTCAGGGAGAATTGTCTCTGACTGATTTTGCTAAGCCTGGTCCTTCCCAGATGATACAGGAATTAAAAAAAAAAAAAAAAAAAAAAAAATCTTGAGGTTTTGTCTGTTCTTGGGGCTCCTCTAACTGGTTCATTAACAGGGGAAGGTAGTTCAGAGGGTGCAGGACCAACGCCCCCTGGTTTTGAAGTGGATCCCTTGGCCTTTTCTGGGGGGATTTTTCAAGGGCTGCAGTCCTTTCTTCAGACGCAGTCATCGACCCTGGCCACTCTCAATAGATCAGGATTGCAGGCTGCGGTTTCCCACACGCCTGGTGCTGCGGGTAAGCATCTAAGTACGTTCTAGACCTGCTCCGGGCCACGCTGATAGGGACCCGGATGGCGTGGATAATGAACCCGATCCTTATTCCCTGCAGGATGGGAAAAATTCCTTTGGGCCTGGACCCGTATAGAACTATGCAGTTACTGGGCATGCCGGGGGGCTCGTTCCATTCCTGAGCCAAAGAAAGATCCCGTTTTGATTTGGTGGCATAAAGCCTCTTGTTTCTTCCCTATTTTGGAGGCTATTAAAGAATTGATTGATCTTGAATGGGGCACCCCAGAAGCTAATTTTAAAGAGGAACGAGCCTTGTAGGGCTGTACCTCCTGGAACTTGGCTACAAGAGAGCAATTGAGCTTCTGAAGGTGGATATACTTGGTATGCTACCTCCAACTGAACGACTATCCCCGCAGGCCATCCTTAAGCAGGCCTTGAAGCGGTGGCAATGAATTTGCAGATAGCGTCTTTTGCTCCTTGGTTGCTCATTCTTGTATACTCTCTCTGGAAGTCGATGAATTTGATGTGAATTCCAGGGCAGTGATGGAACAGGCAGATGCGGGCTGCGAGCTGGTCCGCACTTCAGCCAGAGGGGTGGCTTCGGATATAGCGGCCAGGCATAAGCTATGGCGCAGTAATTGGTTGGCCGATACAATCTTGAAGTCTAATCTTACAAAATTGCCCTTTAAAGGATCACTCTTGTTTCGAGTGAGCTAAAGAAAAAATGGCCAATAAGTGGGGCGAGTCCCAGTTTCCTCGGTTACCAGAGGATAAGACACTGACGCTGCGCTCCTTTGGCATGAGAGGTCGTGGTGGGGGTTTCAGATGCTTTTGACCTTACAGAGTGGCTTCTCAGAGAACTCAACCTTTGGGAAGGTCTCAGCCCTTTCATTCCCGGCAGCCTGAAAGGGAGCGCAGGCTCGGGTAGTAGTGCCCCCAAGCCTCTCAATGAAGGTGTGCGGACCCATCCCTGGGAAAAGGAGATAGGGGGTTGCCTGTTTTTTTTTTTTGTTTTGTTTTTTTTTATTGGAGGTGGGTCGCGATCACGTCAGACCAGTGAGTTCTGCAGGTAAAAGATGGCTATGCTCTGGAGTTTCTCTGTGTCCCTCGGGACGTTTTCTTGGTGTCTCCTTGCAGTTCTCCACAGAAGAGACCAGCAGTGAAGTGTACACTGGCAAGGCTCCTCAGCCTGCAGGCTGTAGTTCCAGTACCCATGTCTCAAGAAAATATGGGCCAGTATTCCATTTATTTCTTTGTGCCCAAGAATGAGGCCACTTTCGCCGCATCCTAGATCACAAGGGAGTCAACTGTCATTTGCAGGTGACTTGTTTTTGCATGGAAGCCTTATGCTCAGTGATAATGGCAGTGCAGTCGGCGGAGTTTCTGACGTCTCTGGATTTGTCAGAGGCGTACCTTCCTATTCCCATCCGTCTGAAGCATCAATGGTTTCTGCATTTTGCTGTTTTGAAGTGACATTATCAGTTTCAAGCGCTGCCACATCATTATATCTATTTTCGACCAATTATAATTTTTATCTTGTCCACAAAACCAAAAAGACTACTGATGTACAACCTTGTACAAATTTGTTTACATATCTTTCATTCTTATTATAATCTAAATAGTAGCTTCTATCATAGCAAGCATAGCATAAATCAGGAAAGAACATTCGGGTCGATACTCTAAGGCCGCGGTAGAAAGAGTGCGACATTGCCAGGCGCACCCTCGTTCCCCGCACGCACAGTTCTCTTCACCTAGCGCTCGATACTCTCTTCTAATTGCTTGCAAATGCATGCCACAGCTGCAAAGCCTTAGGCAAGCGTTAGGCCCGCGCAACCCATTTTACTGTATAGAGCGCCTATCCAGTATCCTGGGTTCGCGGGCCTAACGCTTCACGGCCGCGCTGGTATCTGTCATTTCAAATGTCATTTCAAATGACATTTGAAATGACAGGTACCAGGAAGTGGACAGTTATGTTCCCCAATGCTCGGCAAACTTTCCCCCAGCCCCAGTCTGTCTCCTCCTCCCGAGGCAAAAAAAAACGAAAAGTAGCAAGGCTCGGGCCTGCTACGATAGTCCCTTCTCCTCTCCTCCCAATTTCGGCGCTCAAGGCGGCCGGGTGGTCGTGCATTCATCCAGGCAGAGGGAGCCGGCGGCGAAAGCGGCCTCCGGCTCCCTCTGCCTGGATGAATGCACGGCCCCCGCCGGCAGTGAATGAATGCCCGTGCGATTTCGGCGCTCAAGGCAGTCACATGACGTGACGTCACGCCTTGAGCGCCGAAATCGCACGGGCATTCATTCACTGACGGCGGGGGCCGTGCATTCATCCAGGCAGAGGGAGCCGGAGGCCGCTTTCGCCGCCGGCTCCCTCTGCCTGGATGAATGCACTCCCACCCGGCCGCCTTGAGCACCGAAATCGGGAGGAAGGGAGAAGGGACTACCGTAGCAGGCCCGAGCCTTGCTACTTTTTCGGTTTTTTGTTTTTTTTTGCTTCGGGAGGAGGGGACAGGACTGGGGCTGCACCGGAGACCGGACGGGGCCTTGAGCGCCGAAATCACCCCCATTTTTTACACTTTATTCCCGTTTTAATTTACTAACACCAAGTAGAGGGTGGCGGTAAACTAACAGGTTAAGGACGCGGCAAAATAGCGGGTTACAAAGGAGATAATCTGAGCGCGCGTCACAGTATCGGAGGGGAATAGCTAATTCCTTCATTATACAGCTAATTCGTTCATTTACATATCATATACATGCTGCGTGCGGAAAGGGTTATGTGTCTGTTTTAAGAAGCGCTAAGGACGCGTGAAACTGGAGACTGTATCGCTGGATCGCCTTACGCGTCCGAATTGTGCGCTCCCAGCTCGTTACAGACGGGAAATCCTCAACCGCACATTACAGTATCGACCTGATTATTAGCTAAACTGAACTGTGTCGCACTACATTGAACAGAGATACAATAAAGCTTTTCACTTCCTCACTGATTTCTGTCGTCTCCCAGTCTTCTTGCCTAATCATGCCTAATAGCATGACTATTAATCTAGCCATGCTTAGGGATTGAGAAAACACTTGCTCACCAAGGAAGAAATATAGTAGTGAAGGGCCCCTTTCATCCCTCCAAAAATTGGCAAGAAAGATCAGTGAAGGAGTGAGTGTAAGAGGTTTGACTGAAGGAATGAGTCAGATGATTGGTGCAGGGAGGCAGCTGAGAGAGGCGCTAAAGGGGGTGGGTGTGAAAGAGTGAGTGTTAGGTGGATAAAAGTGTGAGTGTGAAATAGGGAATGAAAGGGGATTAGCACTGGAGTGTGTGGGTGAATGTAAAATGGTTGTGAGAGAGGGGATTCGCGTGGGTAGGATGTGTGTGTGTATGTCAGAGAGAAGAGGAAGGGAGATCTGTGCCAGATGGCGAAGGAGTGTGAGAGTACAGATGATCCTCCCTCTCCGATCCCCGATCCTTCCCTCCTGTTTCAAGTCCACCCCCACCTCTGTGATCTCATCCCCATGCTGATACACCTTGCTGTCTTCTGTGCACTGATAATTAAGATCTTTTAATTTCTTTCACCCATAAAACTCAAGAAAAAAATTTACCCAGACACAAAAAAGAGGTCAGAAAATGACTATTGATATAAGGCAAAATAAATTACAATATTTAATATGTAAATATGCTGCAGAATTGGCACAGGATTTTGGAAACCTTTATCCACAGAGTCTATCCCTAAGCTGGAGGTTCCCAACTTGGGGTCTATGGACCACTAGGAGTCTTTAAGACCATTGCAGAGGGTCCACCAGAGAGGAGACAACTAAAGTGCAAATGCAGAACTCACCTCTGAGGAGCTCTGCTTTAAAGTTCCAGCTGCCTAATCCCACTATCTGATCCCATGCTGAGCAGAGGAAGATCAGTCTCATGCAGCCCAAGCTGGCGTGGAGAAGAGGTGGGAAGAGTGTGGCTGATTGCCACCATGAGGAGTCTGAAATTGCACCAAGAGCAGGATGGGAAGTGCACTACCACCAGCACTTTCAACAGCTGTTGGCTTCCCACGACCAGAGACAACAGCAAGCAGGGTGATGACCCCGAGGAGCATTTCTGGCCACTGCTACATGTGCTCTAGCTGTCCTGCAGACCAGACAGTGAGGGGAAAAAAGCTGCACTGAGGGAGTAGAATAGAAAAGGTGAGGGTTGGGAGGGTAGGAGCCATGAGGGATCATCACACTGAAAGGGGTAGAAAAGGAGTCACTGGGAGAAGAGGACAAGATTGTGCTATAAACTGACATCTTATAGGGATGATGCAGAAACCTATTTGCAACCCCAATTCAGGGTGTTTGCTGAACTTTGCTGGGGCTACAGTAATTCCTGAGGCTAAGACCCAATTGTAGAGTCCCAGTCCTTTTACTCCAGGGTGTGGGGTTTTGTCTAATGGGAGGAGGGCTATCCAAGGCTCAAAGTGTGTAGGTGGAGTCCCTTCCTGTATGTTACTAGTAGCTGTTTGGGGAAAGTACACTGAAAAGAACAGGCTGGACTTGCTGGTGGGGTGCTCCAAATAAATGTTTACTGTGATCTGGTTCTAAATAATTTGCATAAACAAAGCTGTTTCCAGTTACAGCCAGGTTCAGGCTATTCTCTTGGAGAACTTTCTTTGTGAAAGTGTCCCTCAGTACTGGGCCCTGAGATGTTCTTATGCTCCAGGGAATGGAAAGATGTGTCCCGGGTGGGCTGGGAGATCCTATTTGTGGGTGGATTCCTTTCCCAAAAAGAACCTGAGGTCCAGATGTACTCCAGATCTTCCAAAGCCATTCAGTGTCCCAGGGTGAAGACTCCTGTGGGGGTCTCCAGATGTCACAATTCTCTTCTCCTTTCTCCTGCTCTTCTTTCCAAACTGCTTCATGGGTCCCTTCGGGAGGAAAGATCTTAGGCTGGGAAGAATCAGATCTTCCCTTTCCCAGCCTTAGATAAGGAAGGGTGGCTTCTCACATCCTTCCCCCAACTCAGGAAAAACATCAAGAATAGAATCTGCACAAAACTCCTCCTGTGGCAAGTCTCTGCTTTCTTTCCATGGGGTGTGAGATGGTTACAGCAGGGCCCTTTCCCTCCTCTGGCCAGGACCAGGGATTCACAAAAAGAAAAAAAAAAAAAAGCAGATCTCAAAGATAACTCAAATAGTTCACTGTCTTCAAATACTTCCAGCTATGGAGTGCACTGGTAGGGGGGGGGGGGGGGGGACCTCACTTCTGAAGCCTGTAGCAGAAACAGCTTCTTCCACCTCAAACTTCAAACAAAATACCACACTACTCCTACTTCTCCCCTTTCCTTATGCAACCATGAGCTCACCATTTTAGCAAGCCTCAGAGGAGATATGCCCCTCTTCTAACTCTAATCCCAGGGTTGGACTATGGCAGGGGTGGCCAACCCCAGTCCTCAAGAGCCACAATGGAGGCAGTGCATGCAAATCTATCTCATGCATATTCATTGAGGATAGCCTGAACATCTAGCCTGTTAGTGGCTCTCGAGGACGGAGTTGGCCACCCCTTATCCTAGTGGATAACTAGATGGTCTCTACATATAGTTCTACTGAGATGTTTGTATTTATCTAATGCCTCAAATATTCCTACAACCTATTGTTGTGCTGAGATGTTTGTACTCTTATCTAATTCGCCTTGTGTTAATTTTACTGAGATGAGTTGTATTTTTAGTCCTATTGTTGACTTATTTCAAGTTTAGTCCTGTTCTACATTTTACCTAGTTTAGTCCTGCTGTTGATGACTATCAAGTTTAGTCCATACTGGTCTCCTCAAATATCTTACCTTTCAAATTTACTGCCTTAGGTACATTTCTTATTCAAAAAGGTGAATAATCCAAATAAATACTTGGTATGGGGGCCATATGGAGAGGGAAGAGGACAGGAGACAAGGCACTCTGGAAGGGACCATAGGGGGAGGGAAGGCCCTTGGGAAGGGGCCATGGGGGATGATGGTGAGGTGTAGCAATCAGAATAGGGGCCATAGGAGGAGGGAGGAAGATGCGCAGGCGGGAAAGCACTCAGGAAGGGACCTTGATGGGGAGACTAGGGAACACAGGAGGAAGAGGACAGAAGGGAAGGCATTGGGAAGGGGGGGCATGGGTGGGGTGAGGAGGGCAAGAGGGGGAAGGTACTTGGGAAGGGGAGAGGGCATGAGGGGTAGAATAGGAGAAGAGTCTGCAGGGTGGAAAAAATTAGGAGGAAGAGCACACAGGAAAGGTGGGAGGAGAGAAGGCACTTGGGAAGGAGACATGGTGGAGGTTAGAGAATAGCAATCATGAAGATGGCCATAAGTTTGTTTTTTTGTTTTTGTTTTTGTTTTTTTTAATATCAGAAACCATTCCTTACTTAATATTAAGTTTTATACATTACAAATGATTCTGGAGTGCATATTATTTATTACATTAATTGGTTTTCCATATGGCATTTAATTGCATGTAAAAATTAAAAAGAAGCATGTGGGGATCCATGAAAATTTGAGGTTGAAAAGGTTGGGAGCCCCTGCCCTAAGCTGCTGCAGGAAACTGAGGACTGAATCTTTAATGAGCCTGAACCCCCAATAAAAGAGACGTGAAAGTAAAACGTGTGACGGTTTACTTTGTGTTTTATAGGTGATGTCCTGAAACTTCTGAACAAATTCTACAAAAGGAAGGAAATGCAGAGACTTGCAGCAGAGAATGGACTCGATGGTATGGAGGCGAGGAACCCCTCCTCGGGGCTCTGAAGGGTTTCCTCCCCCTCCACCTCTTTCTTGGTTTCAGAAAATGAAAGGGGGGCAGCAGCCAGGCAGCCGTTACTTACTTGGTTCTGCCAGGTTTCTGGTGAAACAGCAGCTACATCCAGAAAAAATGCCGGGCTCCATGTCATCCCATTTGAGAATCGCAGGGGGGGAGGGGGGGTTATTTGGATGAGATTGAGCAATGTTACAATAGTTTGGGGTTTTGTAAGCTATTAAACTTCTAAAAGCAGTTATAACATGGTAACTTGTAATCCATAACATTACTCAAATCCAGCCGACTGCGAGTCCCAGTATTATGTTCCTTAAGCTGCTCTCCTAGGGTGGGCTCCTATAGCTTCATTGAAATGCGTCTTTGCACCTAGGGCTGCTGTAGCTAACTTCTTATGGCTCTTCTTTTCACAGCTCGCCTTTTCCACCAGGCATTTATCAGCTTCAGGAAATATGTGATAGAATCGGATTCCCTCAGCGTGGATCTCCATGTTATCCTAAGTGATGTCATCTGCGATGCAGGCAAGGATATAATTTTGTAAATCCCAGGATATTTTGTTATAATTTACCAATTAAGATAATTTCCCAGGTCAGAACTAGGGCAAGTTGCTTTTCAGGCATGCACTCCTGCTAATGCTCAGTAAATTTTCAGATTATTTGATGTTTTGAAAATACTGAGAACTTGTTTTTTAATCAATTATTGACTTTTTAAATGTTAACACAGTGAGGATTATTCATTAAGGTTTATTTAATGTTGTTTTAACTGTGGAATCCTGATGGATCTGAGAAATTGGGGAATAGCTTGAGGTAGGATTGATTATTTTAATTTTGATACTTGAATTTTGAAAGACTTTGTTTAACTTTTTATACTTGGGATTTTGTTCTTATGTAATACTGTATTTCTATTTTGTTAGGTTTACATTTTTGGAGATTTGTTGTAATCTGCCTTGTTGTATTCTGGACATTATGTGTAAAGTATAATCTAAATTAAACTAAATTAATTATGCATTTTTAAAGAAAAAAAAATCTGCACTTTTCCATTGATTAAAATAAAAGTCCCTTCTCATATCTCGGGAGTTGGGGGAAGAAACAATAGAGCATCATTACTAGGCAGAACCAGGTGTGAACCAACAGGATAACATGGCTACATCTAAGAGGCAAGGCTAGAAGAAATGCAGTTACCCTGGCACCAGAACTGTGCATCTGACAGCAGTGCAAAGCATAGACAGGGCACAAAGTTACCATCTCAGGGAGGTTATTTATCAAATTGCGTTAGAGCCTTATTGTATGCCTTAACATTGTAATGTGCTATTCCCTGTACGTACCAGATCAGTCCAGACTCCTGGGTTTTGCCTCTGCACCAGCAGATGGAGACAGAGCAAGATTCGACAGGCTCTGCCATAAGTACCAGGGTGCCACCCATCCTGTCAGTATAACTCTGCTCCAGCAGATGGCGGGTGCTTAACCCACAGTCTCTACTGATCTAAATTAATTATTAGTGTAAGGGGGAAGAAGGGATTTGGATAGCTAGGTGGTCGGGGGGGGGGGGGGTAGCCAGCAGACTCAGTCCTTTCGAGGCAGACGTTTTGGCAGGCCTGGTTCCTCCCAATCCACTTCTGGTGCTAAGTCCGCACAATGATGTTCGGCCGGGCCATTCCTCTGTAGCCAGGGTAGGGGGCAGATTGTCTCTCTTCTACGAGGAATGGGCCAGGATCACGTCGGATCAATGGGTACTCTCAGTGATAAAACACGGCTACGCCAGCCCCGCCCGCGATTTTTCCTGTCGCCTTGCGGGTACGCAGACAAGCGTCAAGTGGTACAGCAGACTTTGGAGTGGTTGCTGGACCTGGGAGAAATTGTACCCGTACCACATCTGGAACGGCGAAGAGGACATTACTCCATATACTTCGTCGTGCCAAAGAAGGAAGGGGCCTTCCGCCCCCATCCTAGATCTCAAGTGCGTCAACAGATGCCTGCGATCCCACGCTTTCGCATGGAAACGTTGCGCTCTGTCATTACTTCAGTGCGTCCGGGAGAATTTCTGGCATCCCTGGATCTTATGGAGGCATACCTGCACATTGGGATCAGGGCGGATCATCAGAGGCATCTCCGGTTCTACATCTTGGGGAAGCACTACCAGTTTCAGGCGTTGCCGTTCGGTCTAGCGACAGCTCCCAGAACCTTCACCAAGATCATGGTGGTCGTGGCGGCACAGCTCCGGCGGGAGGGATTGTTGATGCACCCGTACTTGGACGATTGGTTGATTCGTGCAAAATCAGAGTCCCTCTGTCAGTCGGCAATCAATCGAGTACTCCAGCTGTTGCGCTCCCTGGGCTGGGTAGTGAATACAGCCAAGAGTCACCTCACTCCCTCTCAGTCACTGGAATTTATGGATGCTGTGTTCGATACGCACCGAGGGGCGGTCTTCCTCTCAGCGGGGCGCTGTCACAAATTGAAGGGGCAGGTCCGGTCCTTACCACTGAAACAACCGCCGACTGTTTTGGATTATCTACAGATGATAGGTTCCATGGCGTCAACGTTGGACCTGGCTCCCTGGTCATTCGCACACACGCGGCCCTTGCAGTCCGCATTGCTTTTCTGATGGAGTCCAGTGTCCGAGGAATTCTACCTGCCGTTACCATTGACGAGACCGGCTCGTCTCAGCCTAGGATGGTGGCTGTGTTCGACCAACCTCCTTCGGGGAGTTCCCCTCATGACGCTGGAATGGACGGTGGTCACCACGGATGTGAGCCTACTTGGTTGGGGAGCGGTTTGTCTACGGAAGTCGGTTCAGGGACGCTGGTCCTCGACTGAGTCTCGCTGGTCGATCATTCGGCTGGAGACCAGGGCGGTGCAACTGGCTTTGCAGGCCTTTCTTCCCTTGATTCAGGGAAAGTCGGTCAGGGTTCTCTCCGACAATGCGACCCCAGTGGCCTACATCAATCGTCAAGGGGGAACCAGAAGTCAGCCGGTGGCCTTCGAAGCTCGTCTTCTGATACAGTGGGCAGAGCATCACTGGTCAGCATAGCGGCATCCCACATAGCAGGGGTCGACAACGTGCACGCGGACTTCTTGAGTCGCCATCAACTCGACCCAGGAGAGTGGGAACTGGCGGACAGGGCCTTTCAACTCATCTGCGACAGATGGGGCACGCCAGCCATGGATCTGATGGCTACCTTCAAGAATACCAAGGCTGCACGGTTCTTTGCCCGGCGAAGAGACACGGGGGCAGAAGGAGTGGACGCCTTAACGTTGCCCTGGCCAACCACGATCCTTCTCTGTCTTCCCTCCCTGGCCTCTGATCGGCAGGATTCTTCGGCGCATAGAGACCCATCCCTTTGAGGTCATCCTGGTGGCTCCCAAGTGGCCTCGTCGGCCCTGGTTTGCAGATCTCGTCAATCTAGCAGTGGAGGAACCGCTGCGTTTCCCATACCTTCCGGATCTCCTTCATCAGGGTCCTGTCTGTTTCGATCAGGTAGATCGCTTTTGTCTAGCGGCATGGCTTTTGAGAGGCGTCGCCTAAAGAACAAAGGTTATTCGGACGCAATGGTGTCTAATCTGCTGAGATCACGTAAGAAGTCGACATCCTTAGCGTATGTGCGAGTGTGGAAGGTTTTCGAATCTGGTGCGTTGAGCGTTCGATCCCCTCTACCCGGGTGTCCGTTTCAGCCATTTTGGCCTTTCTGCAAGATGGCTTAGCTAAAGGGCTATCCTGTGGTTCTTTGAGGGTACAGGTAGCCCTTTGTTGTTTTCGGGGGTATCTCGAAGGGAGACCCCTGGCGGCACATCCCAATGTTGTCCGGTTTCTGAAGGGGGCGAATCGGTTGCGTCTGCCATTGAAGGTTCCGTGCCCCTCCTGGAACTTGAATATGGTCCTCAAGGCCCTGTGTGCTCCTCCTTTTGAGCCTTTAAAGAGGACGACCCTTAAGGACCTTACTTTGAAGACAGTATTTTTGGTGGCGATCTCGTCCGCTAGAAGAGTGTCAGAACTTCAGGCCTTGTCCTGTAGAGAGCCTTTTCTGCGGATCTCTGACTCTGGAGTTACTCTGCGCATGGTTCCCTCGTTTCTTCCGAAAGTGGTTTCTTCGTTTCATTTAAATCAGTCGGTGGATCTTCCCTCCTTTTCGGATATCGATGGGGTGGATCCAGTTTCGAGGGATCTGAGGAAGTTGGATGTGCGTAGGATGCTTCTACGATATTTGGAAGTGACTAATGACTTTCGTTTATCAGATCACCTTTTTGTGCTTTGCCAGGGTCCAAAAAGGGGCAATATGGCCTCCAAGGCCACCATTTCTCGTTGGTTGAAGGAGGCCATAGGCTCCTCATATTTACTCAGTGGTAGGTCTCTGCCACAGGGTCTCAAGGCACATTCGACGCATTCTCAGGCGGCCTCCTGGGCGGAGTGTATGCAGATTTCTCCGCAGGAGATCTGCAGGGCTGCAACTTGGAAATCCTTGCATACCTTTGCGCGTCATTATCGACTAGATGTCCAGGGCTCAAGGGAAGGCAATTTCAGAGCAGGCGTATTGAGAGCGGGCCTCTCCGGATCTCATCCCAAGTAGTCTCAGCTCTGGTACATCCCAGGAGTCTGGACTGATCCGGTCTGTACAGGGAAAAGAAAATTAGGTCTTACCTCTGTTAATTTTCGTTCCTGTAATACCAAGGATCAGTCCAGAGTCCCACCCTCAGTATTTTCTTCAGTCTCAGAGTCCGCTGTGGTTTTCTTATGAGGTTTTTTTGGGGGGACTTTCATGTTGTGAAGTTATTATTATATGTTTGCATTTTTGTTTCTGGGGCAGGTCTCTCATTGGGGACAGTGACCCCAGGGTTCTCCGGTTGAGCTCCCGGTAGATAGTTTCAGGGCATTCTACTTTGACATTACGTTATACTGACAGGCTGTGGGTGGCACCCTGGTACTTATGGCAGAGCCTGTCAAATCTTGCTCTGTCTCCATCTGCTGGTGCGGAGGCAAAACCCAGGAGTCTGGACTGATCCTAATTTTAATTTTAGAAACTTGACCTGGACAAGGAGAGGCTCCTACTCATGAGATCGTTATCTTATTTCCATTCAGTTTCAAAGAATTAGAACCTGTCCAACCTTAACATCTTACTTGACTTGCCAACAGCCCAGCCACGGTAACAAGATTTGGATAAAATCTGCATTAATATATCCCCTTACCCCCAGGTTCCTCATAATAATCCCCAGGGGATGAAGGTCTATATTAAACAGGATTGGAGGTAAGGGAGAACCTTGAAGAACTCCCACAAGATGGGGGCCATGCTTTGGATGATCTTGCCTTAATTTTCACACTTTGAGATCTGTCTTTCAAAAAGGCCTCTAACCATTGTTAAGGCCATTCTCTCCAAAGCTAGCTTTGCTAAATATTCTACCAATCACTGATTATTAACAGTATCAGATGCTGCAGAGAGATTGAGGAGGGCCAGAAAATCTGATCTTCCTCATCCTAAGAGCAATCTCAAATCATCCAAGGGGTACCTTCAGTACCTGAATGTAATCCACTTTGAAGTGGCTGAAAGGCAGAATATAAATTAAAAAAATATATATATATTTCTATGCTGAAACCTAGGTGAAACCCTAATTGCTCAGGAACCAATCCTCCCGAGGTTTCAAAAAAATAATCAAGTTCGCAGTCCAAGGTGACTTAACATCTCACAGGCTGTTGTGTTAAAAAAAATTTCTTTAAATATCACAGTGAATTCTAAGAACCAGTGCCTGCTTGCTTTGCTTTCCTCTTTTTCTGATTTCTGACTTGGTGCTGTCCACCGCAGTCCCTGACAAATGATACCATATCTGATTCAGTCTAGAAATAAAGTGAATAGGAGAATCTGGTTATAAATTATGTGAGAGGGTATTTTCCTTTGTCGATCTGTGTAGATACAGCCTTTTAAATAAAAGATCATTCTTGATCTTTAAAGAAATCAAAGGTTTCCTGGGTAGTATTGTAAACTTTTACCTTGATATGGTGGAATATTTGTTTAAAATAGAAAATTCTGTATGAATTTCCCCTTTAGAAATCCCAGGCAGGAGGTTGAGTGGCACAGTTTTCCCATTGTTTTCTCCTCTTCTGACATCTGGTGTAATGTAGTTGGTTCTTCTCTTCCCTTTGTATTCATGTTAGAAGTCTGAGTGATGTTGAAGATTGTGATGCCTTTTCTTGGACCAGCATAGGAGTTGGCCAAACACAACAATCTACATGAGTTTGCTCATGCCTTCATGTTGATAGCTAGATACTTCCTAGGCATAAAGAGTCACACAGTTTCACATATGTAACAATTTGTATATTTTAACATCCATTTATCAAAGCCCATATGTCTGCCTGTGTTGGTTATATATATATATATATATATATATATATATATATATATATATATATATATATATATATATATATATATATGATGTGTGTGTTTCTTCACTAGTAGGATTTCTCTTCCAGGTCATGTTGATGATCTGTTTCCATTCTTCATGAGGCATGCCAAGCAGATCTTCCCCATGCTGGATTGTATGGATGATTTACGAAAAATCAGTGATTTAAGATTACCACCCAACTGGTAAGCTCATAAAGTGACAGGGCTATGGTTCTGCATGATACAGATTATATTTCTTTTATAAACATTTGTAGTCCATGCCGTGCATATTTGAAGCAATCAATGTTTTATATGGCTGCTGACCACAGCATCTTACTTTTGAAAAAAAAATCCAGAATTTCTTTCATATACAGAAAGTGACATCATCCCCTAGCCTCTTTTTATAAAATACGGAATTAGCCATGGGAAGGCAACGGGCTTCCTGGAGCTACAGTCATAAAATTGCCATGCTGCAGCTACAGTGAGGTCAGCTGTTATTCTCACTGAAGAACAGAAACCTAGTTTGTAATATTTTTTTTTCAAACAGAGTGCATATTGGTATTTGGTAGCAATGCACATTTCCAACAAAGCGATGCACATTTTCCAACAAAGCCACCACTAGCTTGAAAATGTAAATGTGACCTATTGCTTTAAATGTCATTTTGCTACACTACTCCATTTATTTGTTTTATTTTTATTCATTTTGATTTTCATAGTCCGCTTTTCAGACACTTCAAAGTGGATTGTATTCGGGTAACTGTAGGTGTTTTCCATGCAGAATTTTGGGTCTTTCCTTTTAGCCAGTGCCGTCAGAAAAAGGCTGTCAATGGAGAGCATGTTTATCACTCGGCAGCCTTAGTCTCTCAGGAAGCTATCCCTTCTGTGATCACATTTCTTTTAATCAGTTATCCTGGCACAGATTGGCCCTGTACCAAGGAAATAGATGGCAACTATTACTGCCATGTTCAATAATCGGCTCCTTTTACTCTTGGGATTTTAGCTGTAGCTCTGTTCTGCCCTGTGCTGCTTAAAAATGATGGTAGTATAATGGCTACTACAAAAATTAAAATAGGCAACAAATGGAGTAGAAAGCTATCAGCAAATCAACATAAACTCTGTAGGAAAAAAAAAAACAGTAAAAATATTTCACAAAAATGTATCAACTTTTTTAAAAATCATTTATTTATCGCCTAACAGAAAATATCTTCCTAAGCGATTTACAACATAAATTCAAAACTTAAGAATAAAAAATAACAGAACACATAAATCAATATTTCTTTGAATAAATGACTTATGTTTGAAACATAAATGTACAGCACACTGTTCAATTCAGTCTGCTATATATACACAGTACATACCAAACATCTAATGTCTTTCTAATACCACATTCTTATAGTCAAGCACAATATAACGCACAACCTCTCAACACAGCTTATTTAAAATCATGCTTACCAAGCACCAATGATGCTCGCAAAGTTCCAGTGTTATCCAACTGCCGTGTTCGGAATGTCCCACTCTCATCCGACATTGATGTTTGCTGGTAGTATAACGGCTAAACTGGTCGGGAAATTGAATGTTACTTCATTTTAATGTTTTCTTATAGTTGCTCAGGTTTCAGTTAAGTTTTGGCTTTGATCTAAATCGGGTAAAAAAAATAAAAGTGAGCAAACAGAAAATGGCCTTGAGCCTCATGGCACAGGCCTCCATTACCCTGTAACCTGCTTGATAAAAATATTCTCCACTAGGCCTTTTAACATATTATCCAGGTGAGCTGACTTGTGTAAGATGTATGTCTAAGGAGATCTCAGACAAGAATTCAAATTGTCAAGCTTTCACAAGTGGGTGTGCCCAAGCTATCAATTTCTTTCTGACATCCTATTAAAATGTTTTCTAATCAATTATCTAAAAATGGTATGATGGAGTTTATATTCTCACTTCCAATTGTATGAATACTGTTTGCTATGTTACTCTTAATCTTAATACCGTGATTAACTTATTGTTTGA
The DNA here is from genome assembly GCF_901001135.1 of Rhinatrema bivittatum. Lineage (NCBI taxonomy): Eukaryota > Metazoa > Chordata > Amphibia > Gymnophiona > Rhinatrematidae > Rhinatrema > Rhinatrema bivittatum. The sequence continues at coordinate 189,096,712 of NC_042621.1, forward strand.
TTTGTCATATCAAAATTTAAAACATTTTGAAAAAAAAGAAAACCTTTTGTAACTTATTCAGACTACTAACCATTATATTAATTTTTACATTTAAATAGACCCTGCAAATAGCAGTGTTTGACAGCCCATTGCAGTTGCCATGTAGTTTGCCCTGATTTGTGTTTTATTTTGTAGGTATCCTGAAGCGAGAGCTATTCAACGAAAGATAATTTTTCATGCTGGTCCTACAAACAGTGGAAAAACTTACCACGCCATCCAAAGATACTTAGCAGCAAAATCTGGAGTGTATTGTGGTCCTTTAAAACTGCTGGCACATGAGATCTACCAAAAGAGTAATCAAGCGGTTAGTACAGTACTAGAACGATCGCTTTCTGCCACAGAACTGCAGCAAGGTGTCTGCTGCTTCCTGCACCTACTAAAATTTCCCTCTGCACCCTTGCTGGTTCCCCTTCCTCCTTTGCTGGTGCAAATCTGTTGATTCTGATCATGCAACTACTGTAAGCCAGTCAATGCTGATATTTACTGACAGCAACAAGAGAGTTTCTACCAGCCCTGTGGACTTTAATGATAACGGAGCCATGAGGTAGCCAAGCAGCAGAGCACTTGCAGAGAGGAAAGAAGGGAAAGAAGGGAAAGGGATGGATGTAAATATTCACTGTAAATGCGTTTTACTATGTAAATATTCCTGTCCCTTTTCTCTTTTTTTCCTCCTATCCCAGTTGGTAATTTCCTTGTTCATTGTAACTATTATTTTCTGCACCAGTTCAATTACCCTAGTTCTATGTTTATTACACGACTTGTTAAATGTAAACCGACTTGATGCAACCTTTGGTCGTGAAAGCCGGTATAGAAATTAATAAATAAAAATAAATAAATGGAGGAGGCCAGTGACTCGGTTGAGGGAGGCTGCAGGGGAGGGGGATGGGTAGGAGGTTGGAAGAGAGGCAGCAGGGGGGAGGAGTGGTGCCACAGCTGGAGAAGAGAGGTGATAGAGGAAGGTATGTGATGAGCAGCCTTGGGAAAACCATGTGTGTCTGAGTATGGGGCTTCCTAGGAGATATAGAAGGGAAGAGCCCAATAGAGGTAAGAAGGAAGGATGACATAATGGAGAATAGATAAGCAGGCTTGAAAGACTTACTTTAAACATTTACCGGTATAACTCGCTCGATTGTCAGTTCTTGGCAGTTTATAGGTTAGACGGAAGGGAGGGAGAAAAGGATGCACAGGGTGAGCAGAGGCAGGTAGAAAGAAAAAAAAATCTTTGGAGGTGGAAGAAAAAGGTTGTAGTGAGAAGGTGGAGTAAGGAGAGAGAAAAAAAGGAATGAAAAGGTTTAAAAAAAAAAAGAACATGATCTACACAAAAGTTAGGAAGTTATTTTATTTTAGGGAAATTTTCTCACAGGACAAGCAGGATGGTAGTCCTCACATATGGGTGACATCACCAGGACAGAGCCCTGTACGGAAAACATTTCTACAAAGCTTTCATCGACACTGGCACACGAAGTGCACTGAGCATGCTCAGCCTGCAATTATCCCTGTGAGCCACAGGTGTCTCCTTCAGTCTTCTTTTTTCCGCTCTGCAGTAAGCATAGCGGTTAGCAGCTCTGTGAGAAATTCTAACACTTTTTTTTCCTCACGGAAGCACTTAAACCTTTACTTCACAAACACTTTTCCCTGCATGGGTCTCCCTTCGCGTATGTTTATTTGACACTCTGTGAGTACTATGCCCTGTTATTTCGGTCGGTTCCTGTCACCTCCCTGGCCTGCCAGCCGACTGCGGCCTTCCCTCTCCCTATGGTTTCAGTTATCCACATATAGCCTGCGAGTGTCCCTCTATGACACTCTGCCTGGTTATCAGCGCTAGTGGGACAGGGACTTCCACGGTTTCCATTGCCGCCAGGGCCCCTGTCGATTTCAGGTCCTTCGATTTTCCTCGGTACCCTCGCTCAATTGATGCCCCCATCGCTACCGTCTGTACCCCCTTCAGACCGTCCTGGATTCTTAGATGCCATCGGTCCCTGCATCGTTTCTATCAGTGCCATCCATGTTTTTCATCCATGGCACTGATTTTTCCTTGGGTTTCATCGGTGCAGTCATCACCCGGATGGATGCCATTGACCCACCCTTTGTGTCGTCAGTGCCATCCGTGCCCTGGTCGATGCCATCATCACCCAGGGCACTGCCATCGATGCCATTATCGATGGGCACCGATGCCATCGGTGTGCCCGCCTTCATACATTGATGCCCTCGAAGCCCACATCACTTCCATTCGTGTCTTCGACGTTTCTATCGATGTGGTCATCGACTCCATCGATGCCGGTATCATTTTTCCGATACCAACGATGTTTTTTCGATTATTCGATGCCACGTCGTTTTCATAGATACCTACGTCGATGCCATCAGTGCTTCCATCACTGTCATCGTTGCTGCCCGGATCATCAACGTTTTTTCATATATATTTTTTACGATACCCTCGAGGCCGCTTCGGCCACCATCGACACCGTCAATATCGATATAGCCACGTAATGCCCTCACCTAATCACAGTGCTCCATGCTTGGGTTTTTATTAAAGCCCCGTATTAGCCTACAACACTACATAGTGCCAGGAGCAGTGCAGGCATGCTGACAGTCCGTCATCAGTCGCCATCCAAAACATCGAGGGCATCCATCTCAGCGCTGGGGAAAGACCAGGCCAAGCACCATGGCATGCATCGTCACCGACACAGTGACTATCCGCCACCGACGCCATCCAGCACATTGGTGCTATCCTTCTCGATGCTGGAGAATGCTCGGGCCGATGGTGATGGGCACTCCGCAGAGAAGCAGCATTCAACATCATTCACGCTTGTCCTTGCATAACCACAGTCAGTCCACGCAAGGAGCTCTAACTTCTTCATGACTCACTATTCATTTACTACCTGGGGTTACTGTCACTGCCATAAATCCCTTATACATCACTTCTGGACACCACAGTCATAATGACCTTCCTGTCCAGCATACGCGCAGACATTCTAATAAATTCTTACATGTCCCTGCGCGCATTTTCCATAACCTCAGCCCCTCCATTCTTCATTGTCGGGCTATGGGGTTTTTTCACTACGCACTTTCCTCATAGATCCAAAACTGCTATGGGTTACATTCAGTGAATTTCCATTATCAGTGGGTCTAAGCTGTTCAACCGCTTTCATCCCTCATCCATATTGCAGATCTAGAACCAAAACCTAGTCTGATTCTGCTCATGCTCACATTTACTCAGGGTTGTAAAGTTTGACCTAAAAGCTTCTCAACCCAATATGTGTCTATTCCACTCCAGGCACAGTTTTACATGAACTTCCTGGAGCTTGTAGCCATGAGTTATACCTTATGCCTTCCAATACTGCCTCTGCAACAATTCTTTGTGCATACAGACAGACAGCATAGGGACAATGTGCTTTCCAACACACAAGCACGCACAACATCTTAGCTGCTCTGCAAGGAAGCTGCGCAGCTCTACTCTTGGCCCTTGCTCACTTTATGCATCTTCGGACCACTTATCTAAGAGATTTACCGAACGCACTAACAGACCTTCTCCATGTAGGTTCCATCCTCTCGAATGGTCTCGGACTACATGTGAGGCGAGAAAAATCTTCTAGCGCTGAGGTCAACCGAACTTGCCCTCTGCATCCAAATCGAACCATACGGTGCACAGATTCTACTCCCTACATATGTTTCCAATGCGTTCCCATAGACTCCTTTCTTCCATCAAAGGCCTCTTAAATGTGTCTCTTCTGCTGCCTCTCATAGCCAGCACTCTTCTAATGTTGAACCGGGACAGGGTTCACTATTCCTCAGACCCACGTCCTGACCGAGACCAGTATGCTTCCCATACTTCTCAATCTATCACACCAGTAACCAATTCGCCTTCTCACCAGTCAGTCACAAATTGTAGACTTACTGATGTTCTCAGGTACTGGTAGCGTCACAAAACCTTCCACACATAAATCCTACCATTCAAAACGGTATGATTTACCACATGACGCATACAAAAGCGTATTACCCTTTTTCTACACCACTCTTTTCTCTTGCTCCCTCGGATTCTGCTCCCCAGACATCCTCCACATAGGTACACCTCTGTTCCAGTAGGTGTATCGTTTGGGAGTGGGGATACCCGATTAACGGTAAACCCCTTCTGAGTCAGCTTACCATGGATTATCCACTGATCAAGCAGTCTCTTATTTCACTAGTCAGGGAATGGAACCTATATTTCGTGCTTATAAGTCTCATACTTTCTCCTTTTGAGCCTTTCCATTGATCTCATTTCACAGTTTGACATGGGAAATTTATCGTGCAGGGAGCCCTATCTCAGTTTCATGGATTCAGGAGTTTCCTTGCGCACGGTGCCCTGTTTCCTGCCCAAGGTTGTTTCCGCGTTCCATATGAATCAGACTGTGGAACTCCCATCTTTCTCAACTGCAGATTCCTGTGAGCTACGCAAGCTTGATGTTAAGCACATCCGCATTCGCTGTCTGGAGGCCACAAATGACTTTCGCTTGTCTGATCATCTTTTTGTACTTTGGAGTGGCCCAAAGAAGGGGGCCAAGGCTTCGAAACCCACCATTGCTCGCTGGCTGAAAGAGGCCATCACCTCAGCATATATTGGTGCCGGTTGACAGCCTCCGGTGGGCATCAAGGCCCATTCCCTCCGAGCTCACGCAGCTTCCTGGACGGAGAGTCAATCCGTTTCGCCTCAGGCGATATGCTGAGCAACCACCTGGAAGTCTTTACATACCTTTCCTTGGCACTATCGTTTGAATCTACAGCCACTGGTTTTCGGCTCCTTTGGCAATCGGGTCATTCGAGCAGGACTATCCGGGGCCCACTCTAAGTAGGGCAACTAATCACTAATTTTCACACAGGAAAAGAAAATTATTCCTTACCTGCTAATTTTCGTTCCTGTAGTATCATGGATCAGTCCAGACGCCCACCTTAAGGATTTATGGGATTGGGATTGTTTTTCATATACCTCGTGTTTAGTGGCTGTTTCATGGTTCATTTTGCAAATTTAGTTGACTCTTAAAGTTTAGTACACCCTGTACAGTTGTTAAAGTTGAAAGGGTTTTATACCTTGATCCATCCATCTTGTCTCTTCAGGCTTTGATATTCTTAATACTGAAGGATGACAGAGGGTGCACTAGCTTGTATGGGAGCACCCTTCAAAGTTTTCTCTGACTCCATCTGCTGGAAAGGGGGGATAACACACTGTCTGGACTGATCTGTGGTACTACAGGAACGAAAATTGGCAGGTAAAGAATAATTTTCTTTTCCTGTGTGAAAATTAGTGTTTGGCAATCTTTCTAGAAATTATTTTAGGACTGGATGCTGTACAGTAATGTACTAAATTGACAATCCCTCTGCATAACACTCCCATGCAAGAGAGGGCCTGTCAGTCATAGCTATGTCCAGCCCAGGCTCCTACTTTCTGTTTTTTCCAGCACTAATAGGATGGTGCCAAAGGAAAACTGGACATAGAAGAGGGATGCTGTAACAGACACAGCTCTGAACCTCACAGCTGTTTAGGGTTGCACTGGCTCATTTCTTCCTCTGTAACCTACAGTCCCAACCACCCTTGCCCCATGGACCTTTTCTTCAAGCAGAATCTGATCCAAGGCCCTGTCATGGTGATGGCAGCACCCACAACATACTTGTGATGGTGCGTGGGCCAGTGTCTGAATCCGCACCAGCACTGCTCCCAGGCTCCTCCTCCTTATGGAAGCCAGGAAGGGTGGAGCCTGGGAACAGAGCATGCATTGGCTCAGTCCCTGGTCCACACCCCTTGACATCATGCTGCCACAACCACAATGCTTGAAGAAGAGATCCGCGGGGCACAGAGGGTTTGTGGAAAGGTAGGGAGGAGTCTCTGATAGGCTGGCAATCAGCAGAGCACCGGCACGTCCATTAGCCAGTTTAAAGGTCCAGCTGGCCGCTGGCCTTCCTTCATGAAAACTGGCCAATTACTGGCTAGTTGACAAAATCCTATAGCTGTTAGAATAGTGATTCTTCAGCTAATTTCAGAATTATTACTGCACCTTTCCAAGCTTCAAAATAATTTTGTGAAAGGATGCCTTGTGCTTTTTTTTTTTTTCCCAATTTTTTTCACTATGAAATGTTTCTTGGGAGGTCATTTGGGGAGATGAATTCTGCTGTTGTGTAACATCTTAAATGTACAGGATGCATGGAAAATTCACAGCTGCTATCTAACAGGACAGATTTTGTGAAGAATGCCTCTTATGGTATAAAAGTTATTATCTCAGACTAGAAGGCACAAACAAAATAGCTAAGATTTGCTGTGCTATCCTCTAATCCATTCAGAGACCAATCAGAAACATTGCTGACTAGTATCCATCATACATGGAAGCCCTTTGAATTCAACAGGTCCATTTGGTGCTCTCTCCTCCATGCTTCTAGTGCACACAGGAGCCACAAAGGTAGTTCAGAAAGCATTCTTGAGTAATTTTATCCCCAAGCACATACTGCTGTCTTTCCACAAAAAAAAAATATTCAGAATTGGGACGTATATCTAAGGCTCGGTATAATGGAAGGGTCATTCAGGGTCTACTTTTCGCTCAGTCAAGAGATTCACATGTCTCATACACTGCAGGCATTCCCCCTGCACTTCTTGAAGCTGTTGAGGGGCAATAACAGGAGGCAGAGAAGGTGCATCACAGCTCATTCAGCTTGCATGTCTTCCTCCTTGCTATTAAATGTGAAGATGGTGGAGCTGGATTTTTGTGACTGTTTCCAATCACATTGCCTGACAATAACATTCAGTCATCCATTTATGCTTGCTAAATGTTAGTTTTACAGGATTTTAAGTGCCATTTCCTAATTTGAAAATCATTTATTTGCAGGAGTTAGTTATTTATTGAATTGTATTGGCTGCCGTGCATTTTTCAACTTTAACATTACTAAAGACGTTTTCAGTTTGTTCAGCTAACCCTATACTAAACAATGGTGAAAATAGATCTTGTCTATAAAATTCCATTTAATTGTAATTATGCCATAAAAATAGATTTCAGAGATATTTGATATTTCTTTGACATGGAGTAGAAAGTAATGTTCGTAAATATGCGTAAATTGTTGCTTTTTAAGATGGGAATCTTTTGTAAATGTCATTATTTTAGGGAGTGCCTTGTGATCTGGTAACAGGAGAAGAACTGGTATTTGTTGACGCAGAAGGCAGACCGGCTAATCATGCTGCTTGCACCATTGAGATGTGCAGTGTTACCACACCTTGTATGTATGACACCTTTACTCTGCCTGCTTTTTACTTCCTGTATAATGATCGAATATCTTAGTTGTCTAGAGGGATTTTGAGCTGGCGGACCCTCAGACTGTAGTTTATTTACTTAGAAATGTATATCTAAATGTATTTATTTAGAAATGCATCATGGAAAAACTCTGCCATAAAATCCAAGTTCACAAACCAGGCGATTAAATTCAGCGCATTTAACACCAAACTTTAAAACATAAATAAAGCAAAATTCTAAATAAAAAAAAAATAGGGGAACCCCCCTCCCACCAGTGATTGGACTGTACGGTTACAAATGAGAAAATCTGAGGCTGCATTCTCAGAAATGCTGTTTTGGTCTTCTGTACCAATAGTTTAAACGTGAAAAACAAGTTGTACAGTACAGTGGTTCCCCGCCTCTTTTTCTGTGGGATACAGTTTAGAGTTGTGACCAAATCATGGAACCCACTTTAGATGATGGATCTTAGTCATTTTGTAACTTCCTGTGTTGATGCAAAGTCCACAGGTACTTTTTTTTTTTTTTTTTTACTTGTGGACTTTGCCCCAGTTTTCAAAGTGAAAGTAACCTGCAGAATTTTACTATGAGTATAATCTCAGGAAAACTACCCTCACACAATTGCACTTATTTTGTGCAGGTAGTTTTCCCAAGAAAAAATATATGCATACTTTTGAGAATTCCTGGGAACACCTCTTCACACAGCGGGTAAAGTTGAGCGTGTAGTGTCGTTACATGAGTAAGTTTATCTGCACTTAGGGGATGATACAAAAAAAAGATGCGTTGAAATCAGGCGCTGAGTGTTCAGCAGTTTTTTTTTTAATTTTCTGTACTACTTTTAGTTGCACTTAGCAATTAACACCTGCTCCGGGCAGGCATTAATTTCTGAGAGCAAAAATGTGCGTTTTAGACACACTTTTTTTTTTGCATTTGGAGTGAATAGCTAATAGCCTCATTCACATGCATTTGATGAGTACTATTAGTTTCACTCCGCGTTGGATGTGTGATGTGGAGGGGATTAGGTAGCACCTATACAACCCGCATCCAACTGCAGGTTATACAGTGCACTCGGCTGAGCACACTGTATTGCATCAGCCCCTTAAGGAGGGTAATCTTCAAAACCCTTTCCTAATTGTCTTGCTAGACCAGTCCAGACAAGTGAGATTTGTTCCCCCTGCCAGTAGATGGAGACAGACAGCAAGCTGATCTGGCCTGACTTCCCTCCCTATATATTCTGCTACAGCAGGAAAGGCATCAGTCGTTCTCTTCCTTCAGCAGATGATAGGTGAAGTCTGATGCAGCAGGAAGGTGGAGGAAATTTGACTCCTGGGTCAAGAGCTGATTTCCCAAGAGCCTTGGCTGATTTGAGGGCTTCTCCACCAGGACAGTCAGAAGGATGGTTACTTTTCTTTCCCAAGTGCTCTGCACTTTTTAAGAAGCTTGAAAAAAAAATGTTGCAGGAGAGAAGGTAGAGCCCAAGGCTAGCAGTGATGAATCATCCTGTTGTGCAGTCCCAGGGAACACCCCCCACCCCCCAGAATAGGTATGGAATGGAATTGAAAGTGTGACAGATGTGGGACCTGGTATATGCCTAGTGTGGCAGGGTCATTTTGCAGGAGCTGTGAAGGGGCTGAACTGAATGTGGCACAAGCAGGTGAGGGGAGTGCAGGAAGAGCCAGAGCAACATAACCCTCCCGTGGCAGCATTTCCTGCCCTGTTGGAGCCAAGGGATGGCCGCAGGATGAGAAGACACTACTCCACAGCCTTGGAGTTATTGCTGTGAGACCCCTGGGGAAGTTTGGGACTGCAGGGCTCAGAGGAGGAGCAGGAGTTTACTTCAGAGCTTGTTTTGGTAATGCACAAAGCATTCTTTCAATTAAAGAGGAAGAAAAGGCAACAGCGATAATAGATGTGCTCACTGCAGAATGGGAATGCCCTGATGCAATATTCAAGAGCAGGAGAGCCATGAAAAAGCTGTACCCCGTGCAGTAGCAAGAGCGGGGCCACCTGTTCCCGACCCCCCCCCCCCCCCCCCCCCCCCATGGTACATGCAGCAGTGGTAGCGGTTACAAGAAGCCACCTTCCCTATCGAAGGGGATGCAGAACTAAAGAAACTACAAGATGGGAAAGTGGAATCCACATAAAAAGATCGTTTTTGGCCAGCTTCCCAGTCCAGTGGGGCCGAGATGGCACATTTTGAATCAATAGCAGCCTTTATAACAGACACCCTATATATAAAAGAAGCCCTGGTACAATCACAATTTAAGATGCACTAAACAGAACCTCAGAAAACTTGAGAAACAATGGCAGAAACTCCCATCTTCTGAATCCCTAGAAAAATCTAAATCTTTCCTAACAAAATATCGCGCTCTAACCAATAAAGCAAAAAAAAATTACTATGCAAACCAGATTCACGGGGTAATATTTAATTCTAAATTACTCTTTGTTTCAGCTCGAGAAACTTTAACTTCTCAAAGATTGCGTGCAATTAATAAGCAACATCCTTCTTAGATAAGATCAATAGGTTAAAAACTCAGTTCCCTATCTGTTCTCCCACAATAGCACCCGAAGATTCACATGGCCTGGTTAAGTGGTCCACATTCGAAAGAATAACTCATCTTGAAATCAGTCAAATCATTGCTAAAATTAAGCCTGCTACCCACCCATGTGACCCAATTCCATCAGTTCCTTGAAACAAGTACACCATGATATCACTCCAACAATCACAACCTTAATTAATCTTTCTCTGTCAGAAGGAACTGTAGCACATGAATTAAAACAAGTTGTGATAAAGCCAGTTCCTAAAAATAAAACTGGCAGAATCGATGATTGGGACAGCTATTGTCTAATATCCAATCTGTCTTTTCTATCAAAAGTACTTGAGAAAGCAGTATTAACCAGACTTGTAATTAATTTGGAAGACCATGATATTCTCTTCCCAAATCAATTTGGATTTAGGAAACATTATTCAACTGAGACACTACTCTCATTACCGGACTCTGTTTTATGAGTATTCGATGCGGATGAATCTTACCTTCTCGGCTAATTGACTTAACAGCGGCCTTTGACACTGTGGACCATACCCTGTTGTGCCATCATTCTGAACAGCATTGGATCAAAGGTAATGTTCTCAAATGGTTCTCCTCCTTTCTATCTAATAGAACGTTCCAAGTTAAACTGGGCAATCACATATCTGATACTTTCCATATTGATACAGGAGTCCCTCAAGGCTCATCACTCTCAGCAACACTATTCAATATTTATATGCTCCCACTGTTAAAAATACTGGCGGATTTAGGAATTACATTCTTCCTGTATGCTGACGGCATACAGTTTTACATCCCATTCTACAAATCATTTGAAAATGCAGTATCAACACTTTCAACCTATATGAAAGCAATACAGCCGGAACTATCACATCTTAAACTAACATTAAACCCTAAAAAGACTGAAATCATTTGGTTAAGTAGAAACTCATTAATAGCTAAACTACCAATTCTAGACCTGGGTGATTTTCAAATTACTCCCTCAAACCAAGTATGGGACTTAGGTTCTCATCTAACTGGATACCTTACTATGAAAAAGCACATCAATAAATTCATTAATATAGGTTACGCCAAGTTGCATACATTACATTGGTTGAAACTTTACTAACCTTCGAAGACTTCCGAACTGTATTGCAAACTCTAATTTTCTCAAACCTAGACTACTATAACTCTTTATTTCTAGGTCTTCCCACATGTCTCTTAAAACCATTTCAAGTACTACAAAATGCCTCAGCAAGACTTTTGTTAGGAACTAGGAAATTTGAGCACATTACACCCTCGCTGATTTCACTGCACTGGCTGCCAGTACAGTCCCAAATCTATTGTAAAGTATTAATGCTGATATTCAAAATCATTCATTCCAGTAACACTGGTATGATAGGCATGACATTACAAACATACGCACCACAGCAAACACTAAGATCTCAAAATAAAGGACTACTGAATGTCCCCACAATACAGAGCACACACCTGACACATGTAAGAGATCATGTGTTCTCCATAATGGGTCCAAAACTTTGGAGTTCCTTACCTGAGATGTTAGTTCTGATATCAGATAGAAAGAGATTTAAACGTGAGCTAAAAACATGGCTTTTCAAAAATGTGTAAGCCTAACTTAAAACAGCAGAATGTGGAGACTGTAACAAGAAGGACAAGAGATACTAATCAATAAATGAGGAGCAAATTTAACGAGAGCTTGTAAAAAGCTCCACGCACTGATCAAAATGGGAAATTATTTTATTTCTGTACTTCACATCTTTTGTTCTAGATCTTTAGTTAATGTGTAATGGATAATTTAATTTGATAGCTGTTAATGATATTGGTGAATGCTAACCCCGTAACAAATCATTACCTAATGATTTATAGCTATGAATGTTATTTTTGTAAACCATTGTGATCTTTACATGGAGCGACGGTATATAAAATGTCTAAATATGGTGAGGTCAGTGATCAAGCAGCTGGAGAAAACAGTCATGTCCAGACGCTTCCTAGGGCTTAAAAATTGGGCAGCTGATTCATCCTCAAAGGCCAGCTTGTGCAGGTTCCCACTTAAGGGCAGACTCTTGTTTGGGGAAGAACTGGAGAAGATGGTTAAGGACTTTGGGGGGGTGGGGGGGAGATAAATCAAATTCACAGAGACTATCGGAGGACAAAAGCAGGTCTACTAGAGGAGGGCCCAGCATGTCTCGGCCGAAGGAGAATAGACAGCAAAGGCTGTCTAAATCATCCACTGTGTAGAGGTCCAGGCTGCTGGGTAAGCAGCTGGATACTACAGGGCATGGACCCACATATCTTGAGACCAGTGGATCCTAGAAGTGGGGATACACCTTGGAGCTGAATCGCCCCAACTAGAGAGAAGCCTTTGTTCTTTTCCCATGCAAGAATAAAAAAGAAAATAGAAAAGCAGGTGGTACAGGCAACAATAGACGACTTTATCTGGAAGCAGTGGTGCAAGTGCCAAGAGAAGAGAGAGGAATAGGAAGATATTCAATTTACTTTGTTATTTCAAAGAAGGAGGGACATTTTGGCCAGTCCTAGATCTGAAAGGTGTGAACCAGGTTCTCCTGAATCAACTGTACAATGGTCTTCTTACAGACAATTGTCAGGATCAAGGCTTTCTGAGATTGTATCAAGTATGAGGAGTGTAAAATATTTGCTAGATCCCTGTATATTTATTTATTAAAAAGCTTATGTATCGTTTATCAACATTTCTAAGCGATTTACAATAAAACATAAGAACAAGCCATACTGGGTCAGACCAAGGGTCCATCAAGCCCAGCATCCTGTCTCCAGCCGTGGCCAATCCAGGCCATAAGAACCTGGCACATTTACTATTCAACATAAACACAGATGTCCTCGTAACGCAGTCTAATAACCAATACATAAAACATTAAAATATAAAATATAAAAACTGCTGTTGGTAAAGAACTCATTAGTTCTTTTTGCAGAGCAGATTATTTGTATGATCAGTAGGGCTGTATCAGATGGTCAGGTGCCTGATAGATGGAAAGAGCTGTAATTCATCCAATATGAGAGGATTCAAGAAACCTTGAGCAGGTATTATCATAGAACTGTTGCTAACGCATGCACTATGAATAAGATTATGAAGAAGTATATTTTGGATATAAAAGCATTACAGAACAGAAACATTGCTAATAGCCCTTTTGGATGATATACTGAGAATGTTGGACAAAAGTCAGACAGGAATTTTGTGGTGTCTGCATTTGATACCATTTCCCTTGTTTTATTGCTTTCAAGATTGAAATTACTTGGGATTGGAGGAAAGGTACTTGAATGGTTTACTTCTGTGCTAACTGGTAGGAGACAGAAGGAAAGATTTACAGGGAGTGATTCTCAGTGGTATGAGGTTATGTTTATTTATTTGACAAGGTTTATATACTGACGTATGATGTTAACTTTCACACTGGTTTACAGTTTCTTTGTAAAAGAACAAATTATGATCATAAAAAATAAAATACTCTTATTCTAATAACAAAGGGGTCAGCCTTATCAGGTACACTTTTTAATATCTTTATGCAACCACTGGAGTCTGATGAAATCATTGGGACTGGTTTATAAATTGTAATCAAATTGCAATGTATTTTCGTAGTAAAGTAGAAAAAATAACTTTAGAACTATCACATTTACCATTTCAAAACTATAAAGACCAAACGCCTATAAATATGTGGTCATCCTTCTCAAACGTTACAAATGATGTAGTGAAACAAATTATAGGTAAACACAAAATTTCTAACTCGCCCTTGAATTCCTGTCCTGGGTTAATCTTTAAACATCTAGCAAAAACCTGTCCAGACCACATCGGCAAAATAATAAATCAATCTTTGGAAACAGGTATATTTCCAGAATGTTTAAAGCAAACATCTATACTTCCTATTCAAAAAAATCAATCAACTTCTTTTTCAGAATTCTCCAAACTCCGACCAATAGCTTCATTAACTTCATTATCAAAAATCTTAGAATCTGCAGTCTTACATCAACTAAATGAATTTCTCACAGATTACGATTTACTAAATTCAAACCAACATGGTTTTCGGAAAGGATATTCAACAGAAACCCTTTCGTTGACCTCTTTTGATACTTATCTAAGAGGCTTTGACTCATACACTGATTTCATATTGATTCTGGTTAGACATTTCCGCAGCGTCTGATATGCTAGACCAGTGGTTCTCAACATTTTTTCAGTCGGGACACACCTCACAGATGGTTCTCACATGCGTGACACATTGAACATGTGACCATCAACAGGCTAACTATAAACAAACACTCTGCATTCTACAGGAACCCCCTCGACCCCCAACAATGGGTGCAGAGCAGAACTAGGACATTCTCCATTCAATTTACCATACAAAAAAAGATATTTCTGGTGACATCTCAATAACAGCAACATAAACACTCTCTCCTACCAGGTGCAATAGCCCTCCTTATGAAAAAACAGTAATTTACCACCAATTCATGTTCTATTGAGAAAACATAACAAATAATATTGATACAAATGCCTACATGCTAGTAAAATACTTCACCTCGGTCACACACATAGAATCAACCTTCACCAAGTACAGAAAGACCACAAATTACAAATATGGAAACAGAAAATGGAATGGAAACTCAAAATAGCCACTCTGCATTCTGTGCAAAACAAAAATATAGCACTAACAGACTTCCAGGATCTGCAATAATGTATACAAACTAATGCGCACAAAGTTACACCTGCATTATGGAACTCAAACAGTAATAACCCTACCTATGAAAAGGCAGCACTGCAAAAATTACACCAGGCCCTAAACACTAATACACCTCCTATTAGGAAAACAGAACAAGCCAAGCTGCTATAGATCCCTACCAAGAAACTATAAGCTCGCAGAACACCCTTACCTGGGTCACACACGTAGAACACAGACAGACCCTCACCAAATACAGAATAAAGTGACCATAAAGCTAATGTTTTTGTTTTTGCGTTGTTTTACTGCATATAGAGTTTGGCTGCTTGCTGTTTCCAGTTCAGTTTTTATCTCCACATTTCTATTTATACATTCCCTGAGAAATATAAAATAATTCTAAAACTAGAATATAATAAATGTTTCAAAACAACTAATAAATGGAACATCCAATCATTAAAAATTCTCCAAACACTAGTAAACTATTTCTAACAGCAGACACATCACATAATAACTAATAATTAAAATGGCAGTCAATCAAGAAAGATAAACTTAAAAAGCCACCTTTACTTACCCTCTCCAGTAACTCTCCTACTCCTTTCCCTTGTAGGCCAATAGCACATACCATAATCAGCAAGGGCTGCTGAAGCTCTGTCCTCACATTCTTCTTCCTTAGGGCCCATGACTAGTCTATCTCTCTCTCTCACACACACACACACATCACCTACCTGACCAATCGTTCGCGCTCTCACACACACACGTCACCTGCCTGACCAATCGCTCACTCTCTCACACACACACACTTCACCTGCCTGACCAATCGCTCGCTCTCTCACACACACACACACGTGACTTGCCTGAGCAGTCTCTCGCTCTCACACATTTCTCTTACTTACACACATTCTCTCATACACTTACACACATGCTGACTCACTCTCTATCTCACTCACCCCCACCCACAGCACACATAGCAGCTACAGCACAAAGTAGCTGGTATGCTGCTATTAAAAGCAGAGTCCTGACAGGCTAGAAACTGCAGCAAGAGCGACCTCCCCAGCCTCACAGCGCTAAGAAGGCAGCACTCAGCTGTTTGCTTGTGCCGCGATTGATCGCGGCACAGAGCAATCAGCTGAGATTGTAATTTTATTCTTTTCTCCCCACCCCAGCCTTTTTTTTTTTTTTTTTGAAGTTTTATTATTATAATTTTATATTTTCTTGCAGGTATCGAGCTGGCGAGAGAAGGGGAGGTCGGAGCCGGGGGGAGGGGGGGGGCAGCGGTGCCGTGCTCCTTCTGCAGCAGCAGCATGCAGGCATGGCCTTTTCTTGTTCTCTCGTGCCCGGTAGACATCCCTTCCTCTTCCGGGCCACAGAGGCGGGAAGAAGAAAAGGTCACGTTCCTGTTGCCGGCTTCTACAAAACACTGCTGCTTTTCCCCTCGGGGCTTGAATGTGCTGATAGCCCGGGCAGGAACGGCAGCAGTGTTCTTCTCGCTTAGGTGAAGGGGAGGGGGGGGGAGATCAGCAGGTGCGCGACACACCTGCCGGTGCCTCGCAACACACCGGTTGAGAACCGCTGCGCTAGACCATAAACTCTTATTGTCCAGTCTCCAGTCCATCTGAGTTCAATCTTTAAATTGGTTCAAGAGTTTTCTCACTAATCGTTCTTATCAGATTAATATTGGGTCGTATTCATCATTACCATACTCCATGCCTACAGGAGTTTCCCAAGGTTCATCCCACTCTCCAATCTTGTTTAACATATTTTGCATAATAGAATTAAATATTCTATCTGCATTATTTATTTATTTATTTAAGTTTTTTATATACCGGCATTCAAGACTGGTAGTCCCATCATGCTGGTTCACATAGAACAGGAGTGCAAATTAAACTTAAAACAATAGTGCGGAAAAAGCAGTTACATGTAACAGGGAAAATAGAACTTGGAGTAGGAAAGAAAAGAAAAGAACAAACCAGATAAAATATTAATTATTCATTAAATATTCAATTTAAAATATATGCAGACGATATCCAACTCTTTGTTCCATATAAATCATCCTGGTCAGAAACCCTTTCTGCAGTTCAAATTTACATCAAAACTATACAAAATGGATGGCACTCAGCCGTTTAAAATTAAATGCAAAAAAAACCTGAAATTATCCTATTAAGTTTTGTGAAGAACCCAATCAACAGTCCACCTTCACAAATCATGATTGATAATGAACTCATTCCAATCAGTAAACAAGCTTGTAATCTAGCAGTCACATTAGACTCTACTCTTTCTTTATCTTGTCATATTTCCAAAGTGGTTAAAAATGCATTCTTTAAATTGCATTTATTAAAACATCTAAAACTTTTGCTATATGCGCAAGATTTTCACTCTGTCCTACAGTCTTTGATATTTTCAGGCTTAGACTATTGCAATGGTCTATATTTGGGTCTACCAGAAGAAACTATAAAGCCATTGCAGTTAATACAAAACACTGCAGCTCGTGTTCTCAGTGGCACACCTTTAAAACAACATATTTCCCCTATTCTATATAATTTACATTGGTTACCCATTAAATATTGGATTTTATATAAGATACAAACCATAATTCACTCTTTATTAAACAGTTCTAATTCCATATGGCTCTGTTCTACTTTAAGAATCTACAAACCCTCAAGAGAACTCAGATCTTTCAACAAGAACCTTTTAGATATACCATCTGTAAGACTAGCTAGACTATACACTGGAATGCCCTACCAAACTCACTACGCCAAATTTCCATTAGTAAGGATTTCAAAAAGTTGTTAAAACATATCTTTTTAAAGAAGCATTTAAAAACAAATAAGAAGCAAAGCATTTTTCTTTCTCCTTCTCAGTTGATATAATTATTTTATTTTATTTCTGTCTTTCCATTGTATTAAAATAGATTTATTAAATTCTATAGATATAACATTTTATTTATATTGATATGTTATTGATTTATATTTTTGCTCTAACTCTATTTTATTTCCTCAATCTTAAAAAAAAATATTTTTATTTTATTCTTGATTTGTTAGGTTAGAATTATTTGTAAACAATTTTGATCAAATTCCATTTGCTATGATGGTATATAAGACGTTTTAAATAAATAAGAGTACCTGACAGCTTTGGAACTATCAGAAGCATACCTCCACATTCCAGTCAGTCAGCATCATCAGCACTACTTACACTTTGCTGTACTGGGAAGCTATTATTAATTCAAAGCTCTGCCTTTTGAATTAGCCACAGCCTCCAGGACCTTCACAAAAGTAATGGTGGTGGTAGCAGCCTACTTGCACAGAGAGGGAATAAAAGTGCACCCATACCTGGATGATAGGTTGATAAGAACAGACTGCTTACTGGAGGGATGCCAAGTAACTGACAAGGTCATACAGACACTGGAGAAGTTGAGATAGGTAATGGAACATTGACAAGAGCCAGTTGGAGCCCTCACAAATAATGACCTATCTCGGCGGCCACTTTTATACGAGGAGAGGAAGAGTGTGCATAACAGACAAATGGATCAACAAACTACAGGGCCAGGTGAGGGAGATGCTGATATCAGCTTCCCTACAGTGCGTTTGTATTCGAAGAATCTTTAAGGAAGTGATGGGAATTAAAATGCTAAATTAATTGGGCTATATGGTCTTTTTCTGCCAGTAGCGTTCAAGATGGTTCTCTGGACAAGGGTTCACATACATTTTCCGCAGCAGAACCTTCTGTCAAGACTGTCTCCTGAAAGTCAGGAGTAAGACCAGGCATTACTGATGACAGAGCAGTCTAGAGTTGTTGTTTGTTTGCTTTCTAAGAAGCCATATCCTTGCTTTGTAATTGTGTCTGACTTATGTATGTGATTTTGTATGCTGCCTAGGCACTGGGCTCTAAGTGGCATATACATTTTTTAAATAAATAAATAATAGTGGTGGCTGGTGATGGTCAATCTAAAGAAGGGAGTAAGCTTGGAACCCCGACATTATGCTACAGTCAACACAGATATGAGCAAATCTGACTGAGGGGCACGGTGCAAGGGCTTTGGTTACATATGAAGACATCAACCTCATGAACCACCTGGAGATCTGAGCAATCAGGTATTCATTAAACAGCTTCTTCCTCAAAGTAAAGGGGAAAGCAGTTAAGGGATTTGCAGACAGTGCCATGGCCGTAGCTTATGTCAGCAGGCAAGTTGTGGCAAGGAGCCTGCATGTAACAGAGGAGATGGAACTCTTCATGAGATGGGCAGAAGTACACCTCCTCATATAGCAGGAGCATTCAACATACAAGCGAACTTCCTAAGCCACCAGATACTGGACCAAGAGAATGGGACCTGGCTGAAGAAGCCTTCAACCAATTTGTGACCAAATGTTGTTGCGTTCAGTGGGATCTAATGGTGACATGCAAGAACACCAAAGCAAAAGAGTTCTTCAGCTGAAAAAGAGAATCGGGATCCAAAAGCTTAGATGCACTTATACAAAAGTGACCTAAAAACACACTTCTGTATGTATTCCTGCCTTGGCCAATGGTAGGAAGGTGGTGAGAGAGATCCTGAGCCAGTTATACTGGTTGCCCCAGATTGAGCAAGAAACTCGTGGTATTGGGACCTAGTCAGGTTCAAGTTTGAAGAACCAATCAGATTCAGTCAAACAAAAGACCTGCTGCACCAAGGACTGGTATCCATGGAGGATCCAGCGTAATTTTGTCTTACAGCATGGCTCTTGAGAGGATGAGCCATGCTGTAAGCAGAAGAGATTATTCAATAGAGGTAATATTGACTTTACAGAAAACAAGAAAAATTTCCTCCTCTCTAACATACATTAGAATTAGGAAGATCTTTGAAGAGTGGTGCAGGAAGAGAAAGGTAAAACCACAGAAAGCTCAGGGATCTGCTATTCTGCAATATCTACAGGATAGACTAGATAAAGGGCTGTCAATGAGCTCATTGTGGGCTCACTTGGCAGTGATTGCATGGTATAGGGGCCCCCTTAGTGTCACATCTGTATGTAGTCCACTTCCTGAAAGGGTCATTCTGGATTAGGCCACCATTGAAGCCACTAGTCCCGCCATAGGACACCATTCGAGCTTTTGAGGAGAGCATCCTTAAACATCTTACATTGAATTCAGTAATATTAGTGGCTATTTGCTCGGCCAGGAGGATCTGAGTTGTAGGCATTATCCTTTAGGGATCCTTACCTGATCTTTTCAAGATAAAAGGTCACCATTAGGCTGGTCCCATTATTCTTATACCGAAGGTGGTATCAAAATTTCATAGAAATTGTGAGTAGGATTCTTGTCAGGCTTTAGAAAAGTGGAGTGTCATGGTCAAAAGCAGGAGCTTTAGTTTTCTAGATGTATATAGAGTTTTTTTGAAATACCTAGAGGTCACGAATGATTTCCAGAGTTCAGACCTTTTGTGCTGTTTGCAAGGTCCCACCGAGGAGAAGTGGCTTCTAAGTCAACAATTGCACAATGGATTAAGGAAGCAATTAAAGTAGCGCACACATTAAAGAAAAGCTGGTGCCAGAGAGCCTAAAAGCACATTCCACAAGGGCTCAGGCAGTGTCTTGGGCAGAACAGAGATTAATGGCCCCAACAGAAATATGCAGAGCAACCACATGGGCATCGCTACATGCATTTACAAAATATTATAGGCTGAACCTTAAGGAGAAGGAGAGCATAGTCTTTTTTGCCATAGGGGTCCTGGAAACAGATCTAGGATGCTCCCACCCAGGGTAGTTACTGCTTGGTATATCCCATTTGTCTGGACTAGTCTGGCAGGACAATGAGGAAAGTTCCATTAGGTTCTTACCTGTAATTGTCTTTCCATGAGTCCTGTCATCAGTCCAGAACCCAACCCAAGAAGAAATCTGAGGTCAAAAGTGGATTATATATAATAGTAATAAGTGAAGCAGTAACAAAAATAAAGGACATGGATGCATATCTATATACATACAGATATAAGTGAAAGGAGTGCCCTTTCCCAGGAAGGAAATTCAACACAGGAAGAAGACAGCAGAAGTGATAACTCAATCCCTTACTATTTTTTTGTTACTGAAACTCTTTTTTCTGTTTGGTAATGCCTAACGATTCAGCTCAGGCAAGAGACTACTGACGCCTTCCCTGCTGTATCAGAATATATAGGGAAAGATGTCTGATCAGATCAGCTTGCTCTCTGCTTCCATCTGCTGGTAGGGAGGACAAATCCCACTTAACTGATCTGTCAGGATTCAAGGAAAGGTAATTAGCAGGTAAGAGCCTAACTGAACCTTTCACGGCTAAAATGATGCTTTACCCATAAAAATGGGCTTTTAAAAGTATGTGCAATTTGAAGAGTCATACATGTGGGCACAGTTTGGAAATATGCACACACAATTACATTTAAAAAAAATACAATGCAGATATTTGCAGATATAAATGTGTGCAGTTGGTTTTGTTGGGATATTTTCCTTTTGAAAATTGTTGTGAAGTCTACGTGTAAAAAGTACTCTCAGATTTTACATTAATGTGGACAGTTATTAAATTAAATGTATAGTTATAAACATAGATCAAATGTGCATGAGATTTAGAAAGCAAGGAACTGCAGCCTGACAGTTCCGTGCTTTAATTTTCCTAACAAGGCTTATATCTCATTATGCACTTCCAAATTTTGCCTATATGTTCAGAAACACTGTGCCGTTTGCCAGCCCCTGTAGCCATAAATCTACATATGGGCTGATTCTAATCAGTGTGACTTGGTACATAATTATGTGCACTAATCTTCATTACACACCTTTTTTTTTTCCTTTTAAAATCTGCCTTCAGGATTTCTTCAGTGAAATTGATAAAACTAGTTAAGCACTAGCAAAACTGCATTCTTCTCCCAAACCTTTGCTACTAATTGTCTGGTTACTCACCAGGACTGAAAACTGGCCTGTCATATTATGATGAGGTCTTCATTTCAAGGATTACCCTGAGATGTGGCAGTATGTGCTCGATCACTACTGCAAGCAGCACCTTAATGGACCTCTGAAATTCTGTCCTAACCATGAACCTGTCTCAGCCACGCACTGTGGTGCAAAGATCTAGCTGAGCCTGCTTATTCCCAGACACTTGAGTCAGGAGGAGATCCTAATATGGACAATTTTAGCTCACTTTGGGGCCAGCGTACCTTTCATTAGCATTCTCGGGGGCTTTTAAATTTTGGGATATTTTTAATATTATGCTGCATTGACTTAAAAAAATGATTGGAAAGTTGTGTCTGTGCTTTGAATTAAAACCATCCTGTGTGTACAGTGTGTTTGTAGTGCACCATACTGTACCAAGAGCATCGCTGCTGTACACTCACAGCTATTTTCTTGCTTTAAGATGAGGTGGCTGTGATTGACGAAATTCAGATGATCAAGGATCCTGCTAGAGGCTGGGCCTGGACTAGAGCACTTCTAGGTGAGATGCCCATGAAACATGGCACTGGTGCAGTAGAAAGGAGTTTGCAAAGACACATATTTAACCTGACAAAAATTATACATTTGCCTTTGGTATAATTGTAACTTGTAAAATAAAAGTGGTAGTAAACAGAAATATACTAGGACAGAGTGTGCGAGAAATAGATAAACCATTCATTTTTCAAAAGATAATAGACCAAGGCTTCCAAAACCTGTCCTGGGTACCCCCACAGCCAGTCGGGTTTTCAGGAAATGCACGATGAATATGCATGAGACAAATTTGCATATACTGAGTTTCCATGGCATGCATATTCATCGTGCATTTCCTGAAAACCCGACTGGCTGTGGGGTCCCCAGGTCAGGCTTGGGAAGCCCTATAATAGGCACAGTCTTGTCAATGTCTAGCAAGTACATTTATTTAAAGTCTTCACAAACAGTGCAAGTCCCCCAATGGGGCTGCATCGGGAGGGAGCCAGAACACAGAATCTGTGAAAGAAAGAAATTAAAACCATAGTTAAATAGAGCAGTGGTAAGATGCAACAAATGGAGAAATGAGTAGAAAAAGTTGCATGCCAAAATCTTGTTTTTACAGAAAGTGTCTTGTTGGAGGATCTCCTGTAACACTTTCTATACAAGAAAAACAAATGCAGGCATTAAACCACAGTGCATATGAGTCGATAGTATCCCAAAAATATAAAGAAATAATTTAAAAATTATATTAAAACTGACCTATTCTGAGGAGGGTTTCAGTACAAGAGCCTCAACGGAGAAAAAACCAAGGATCAGGGCGACCCGCTTACGCCGTGGGATTGTCTGTAAAGGAGACAGAGATTAATAAGCAATTAAGGTGCAAGAGGAATTGTGTAGAATTCAAGAAAAGAGAAAAGCATGAAGGTTATCCTGACGCGAAGATCATCTCAATAAAGGAGCCTTATCATTGTAGTGTATTAACAAAGTCAGAATGGCGTGGCTGGGTCATGGAGAATTCTCAAAGGGGGCGACACCAGGAACCGCTTAGGTTTTATTAAATAAAGCATACAAGTAGAAGAATGCTTAAAAGTGTTGTTAAATGACCCATTGTAGTAAAGAAGGGAAAGAGAAACAACAAATCTGAGTAAAAGAAGGCATGTAGGCGTCGGGCTGTCATGCCGAGCGCTTACAGCAACTTGTGGTGCAATGATAAAGCTCCTTTACTGAGATTCTTTGTTTCATGCTTTTTTCTTTTCTTGAACTCTACACGTTTGTTTTTTGTATTCAGTGATTTTGTGTGATTGTTTACGCCACACTTCTTGTAAACAGAAATAACCTGTAAGGTATTGTCCCCAGGTTTAACTTATCCTCTATGCTGGTGGAGTAAAGCCAGTTTTATTTTATACTAGCCACATCTTGTACAGATCCTGATACATGAATTGCCTTTTTCCATGGCCAATAATGTTTCTAGGCCTGTCCTGGCCTTTAACCCAATATGGGCTGCCATACAGTATGTCACAGCTACATCTATTTATGTATTTATTTGTTACAAAGATGTATTCCTCACTTTGCTAACTATTTCAAGGCTGCTAGTGTAGGTATGAGTTGCTTATTTCTGCAGTGTTTAGATCTGGGCCTCTCCTTTTCTGTGTTCTCTCTCACCTGATGTTTCTTGCTGATGGCATTTTTTTTTCTCGCCCTGTTATGTTGTATCAGCCATGTTGTTTTTTTAAACATTGATATCTTGACGGTCTTTCCACTTCATGATAGGATTCCTCTCTTGTTTCTAGGACTTTGTGCTGAAGAAATCCATGTATGTGGAGAAGCTGCTGCTGTTAATTTGGTGACAGAGCTCATGTTTACCACAGGGGAGGAGGTTGAGGTAGCTGAGCTGATTCTGTTTTATGGGGGGGTGTGGGGGTGGAAATGATATCCACACCAGTGGGTCCTTGTTTGGGCACCATCCATGTAGCGAGTTCTCTAGTTGGTGGTTTAGCAGGAACAAGGGGGAGCTACACAAAAGCTGAGGTTTGTCTGGTGGGAGGGAAGCTCAGCTTCCTGGGCCCCTGATATGATCAATAAATCCAGTCCTCAAAACCCCAAGATGCAGGTGGGTGGTGCCCAGAAAGTGCAATAGAAACCATAAAAAGAGACCAAAGAAGCGAGAAGAAACTTTTTCCAATACCAGTCACTGTCCATTCACCACAGAGGAAAAAAACCACAAAAGAAGAAAAACAAAATATTCTGAGTCCAATTAGCTTAAAAATACGAATCTACACATGAGTAGTGAAGATAAGGAACAACATAAAAAATATAAGTGGCAAGAAATTCATAGTCTCCTTGTCCATTTTGTTCATCCTGGTTTGTTTTCACCCTTCTTCACCACCACTCATACTCAACAGTCTCTCCTCTTGAAGAGAGGGTAGGGTAGCTTCAATGCAGTTCTAGCATAAACTGGGAAAGGTGACAAAAATCTCTAAAATCAAAAATAGTCCTCAGAATCAAAACAGGTCTTCAGACTGCGAACCATGTCCAGAAAAATCCTACTAGAATGTCAGGATCTCAAACTTCTCCTCACCCTTGCCCTTGACTAGTAGCTTGGCAAAAAGGTCATTGAGCTTGGCAAAAAGTCAAGGGCAAGGGTGGGATGCCCTTCCTTCCAGACTGGTCAAAATCCACAAAACTCTATCAGAAACCTTTTTTCTTCTTTTTCAATCCAAATAGGGGTTGGCCAAGATCAACAGCAAAGTCTCTCTTCCTCCTGATTGCTCCTCCAGGGATGAGGCAATGACCTAGATCACGTCTTGAGAGAACTTTATAGTCTCCTCAAGCCTTCCCACAAAATAGGTGGAGTTAAAGCTAGGGGAGGATTTCAAAAAGACACAAAAAAAAAAACCCTCCTACTGCCTATGATGGAAAAATACGAGAGGACACAGTTAGTGACAGGCAAGGCTGGGTCATTACATACTGGAGTTAGGTTAGCGCTGAAGAACTCATGCTAAAACAGGAGTTAAAATCTGTGGTAAGGTCAGCGCGGCTTATTACATAGCACCACATCCTCTCCCTCCTGCTCTTTCCTCTGTGCAGCCTCTTCTCTGGTTTTGTCCCTCCTGCCTTCTTCCTGAGACCCCTTCCTAAGTTTTTAAGCTCCTTCCTTCACCCATCCCCAAATGCCTTCCCCACTGCCTTGCTTGCCCCCATCCATGATCCCTTCCCTTCTGTCCTCTCTCTCCCCCTTGTGTGTCCCTGAGTGCTTTCCATCTTGCGCTCCTTCCTTCATTGCCCGGCTCCTTCCCTCTCCTCACGGCCCCATTCAAAGTGTTATTTTATTGGTTTGGATTTATTGCCCACCTTTTTGAATAAGAGATTCACTCAAGACAGAGCACAACATATTGGAAAGGTAATACACACAGTCTGAAGGAGACTTCAGAAAGAACTAAACTTGATATCCATGAATGACAGGACTAAACAAAGTAAAAGGTAGAGCAGGACTAATGTGAAATACATCAGCAATAGGACTAAGAATACAACCCATCTCAGTAATATCAACACAGAACTAATAAGATAAAAATACAAACTTCTCAGCACAACAGGTTGTAGCAGCGTTTTCAAGGCACTCCTATAAATACAAACACCTTAGTAAAATATTAGGTTGCAGCAGCACATTTAAGGCACCCCTATAAGGTGCCACGCAGTTTATAGCTCGCCCTCCTCGAGAGTCTTCCAAGTGCTTTCCCTCCTACGCTCTCCCTGTGATCCTTTCTGAATGCTGATTCCACTTTGGCCTGTTCCCTCCGACCTCGACCATGGCCATACTACTCCCTGGGTGCTGCTTTTTTTTTTTTTCTCTCTTCACTGTTTCGTCAGCCAGAGCACATGTAGCAGGGGCCAGAAACGTTCTTCAGGGTCACCACCCTCTGCTGCCACCTCTGGTCGTGCGTAGCAGCGGCTGTTGAAAATGCTGGTGGCAGTGCGCTTCCCCTCCTCCTCTTGGCGCAGCTGCAGATCCCTCGTGGTGGCAGTCAGCCGCACTCTTCCCTGCCTGCTGTCCGTGCCAGTTTGGGCTTCTTGAGACCGTGATTTTCCTCTCCTCCACATGGGATCAGGCAATGGGGTTAGGCAGCAGAAGCTTTAGAGCCCAGCTCCTGGCAGGTGAGGTCAGTCTGCTCTGTTTCTCAGCATTTGCACTTTGGTTGCCTCCCTTCTGGGAGCAGTTGTATCTGATGATCTCAGGTGGGTAAAGCGACGGTAAAAGCCAGAAAGATGCTTGGCTGCATAGGGAGAGGAATGGTCAGCAGAAAAAGGGAGGTGATGGTGCCCCTGAATTCTATACAAGGATTCTTTCAACAAAGCCAGTTCTACTGTCACAGACCTGTTCTGTTTATTTTATAAATGTGCGATTGGGCTCTTTCTTTCATTATAGTATGTTATATGATTTGAAATCCAAACCTTCTAGGTGTTTAGATTATGATTAACATAGTAGATGATGGCAGATAAAGGCCAGTTGTTCCATCCAGTCTGCCCATTTTTGTTCTAGTCTGCACTGCTAAGGATATTGCTCCTTCTCTTCTTTTGTTGTGTTCCTCTTTGGTTCTCTTTCATCCTGGATAGATGAGCATAGAAGGTCCCATACTTAATCCAACATTCAGACCTTCCCACCTTCCAATGTCTTACCTCCATACTTTGTAGCATTCAACACAGCTACCGAATCTAGCAAGGCTATTGTTCTAATATCCTTGGGCCTTGCTGGATGGTATCCTGCCAACATAGACTCGGCTGGTATTATAGCCAGCTGGTTTCAGCTCAGCAGTGCACTAACTCATGCCTGCTTTGTTTTCTTCTTTTCACCTTTTCCCTTGCCTCTGCTCTTGAGAGGAGTGAATTCAGCTTCCTAACCTTGTTCCTGCTGCTGTCCTCTATGACTGTCCTGATTTTGGTCGCCATTTAATAATTAGTTCTGCTTTCATTGTATAAGTTATGCAGAGTGGCATGTTTTGCATTTTATGCTGCTATTTTGTTCCTAGGTACGACACTACAAGAGACTGACCCCCATTACTGTGCTGGATTATGCACTAGAGTCCTTGGATAACCTCCATCCTGGTGACTGCGTCGTGTGCTTCAATAAGAATGACATTTATTCTGTGAGTCGGCAGATTGAAGCCCGTGGTTTAGAATGTGCCGTCATTTATGGCAGTCTGCCTCCAGGTAACTACTTTTACCCCTTAACATAGTTTTATGGTTTTTTCCTGTTTCCAGTTTTGGCCACATTACCACTGTTCTTATGTTCTCTTGAAACCCCCTAAAACACACGGGGCTTATTCATCAAGGAACAGAAATGTAAAGCCCAAACAAACATAGACCTGGGGCATTGCCTTGACCAGACCTTTTCAGGTAATCATTTTTCCCTTTAAGTCTTCAATCTGTAGCCTGGCTCTCTAGTGAACACTCAGCTACTACCACAATGTATGGATTAGCTGTGGCTCTATTCCTGTGTTTAAAACAAACTATAAATTGGGCATCTTAGGATGGAATTTACACCCTGCCTTAAAGCTGTATTAGTTCTAATGCTTCACCCCTATTTAGCTGGAAGGATGATGCTCCAAAGGTCACCCCTAAATCTCTGTTTTCTCCATAGACCTGAAGAGCACCAGCGAGCTGATCTATTGCTAGCTTAGTTTACCTGTTTATAGCTATTAGAGTCTATAAATATCCTATATCATGTTTCCTCTTAAAAATGTTATCTGTTTTCTATCCCAGTAGATAGAACAGTAGTAATCTTGTTAGCAGCACTGAGGAAAGTAACTTCATATACTGTATATTCTTTATTTATTCTGTATTTCTGATGCATTTGTGGTCAGGGTCTTTTACATGCATATTTTTAAGTCTTTTCAAAGCAATGAGCCATGTGTTCTTGTAGGGGTATTTGTACAATTTAATATGTAATATAAATTGATATTGTTTATAGGAACAAAACTTGCTCAGGCGAAGAAGTTCAATGACCCAGATGATCCCTGTAAAATCCTAGTTGCTACAGATGCTATTGGAATGGGCCTTAATTTGTAAGTAAAAATGTCTCAGTAGGGAGCCATTCATGCTGTTTTTAATTTGGTAGCAACTGCAATGCATTTCTATTTCCCCAAACCATTTTCTTAAGTGAAATTGGTGTTGGTTAAATTAAATGTTTAGTGCAAGTTTGACTTCTGTTGCTAGCTGTTAATATCCTGCCAAGAGTAAGATTCCATTTGTACCTGGTGATGAGCGCAGCAAGGTGGAGACCTGCTGTTGGAAATCTTTGATGGACTTGAAAACGTTAATACAGACCCTAGACATAAAGTGGACAATTTCATATGGATCCATGAAGCACAAAACATGAGTTACACAAATGTGTGTTTCAGTGCTAATCAGTATCACTAAACTGAGTGCTAACCTCTCATTTAATACAGTGCAGATTCTGTAGGCTAGGATTCCAAACTGGTATTGCTTTTCATATTATGGAGTTGCACAGGAGGGCGAGTTACTGAGTGGTGATGGCATTCTTCCAGCAATCCAAAGAATATTTCTACGTTTCTTATACTTAAGAATGGGAAGTTAGATAGAACCATAAGGAAGAGAACAGTGACAACTTTTATCGTACTGTGTTCATAGCCAACTGATATGAATAACTTATTTTATCTGCCTCTGTTAGGACTTTGAACAGAGGTGGCTTATGACATGTGGAATATTTTTGTATGGTGCAAGAATAAGCATACATTATTTAAATGTTTGTAGGTAGATTTTGAAAGGAACCAAAATTAGCGATTCGCTTCCTACTCCTTATTTCCTTCCTTCCCCCACCACCACCTTCCCCGTTTTTTCACAAGTCAGTGTGGTGACAGTAGGTTTGGAGTGCTCTGTCTTCCTGGGGGTGGGTGAGGCATGGGAGAGAAGCAAGTAAAAGATCTTTCAAGAGCTGTAGTCTGTCTGTTTTTTCCTGGTTAATAATTAAAGTTACTGCATGGTGACAGCATTTAATGTTTAATTATTTTAGGAGCATAAAAAGAATCATTTTTAATTCCCTGGTTAAACCCAGCATAAATGAAAAGGGAGAGAAGGAAATCGATACTATTACAACCTCCCAGGCTCTACAAATCTCAGGCCGAGCTGGAAGGTTCAGCTCCGTATTTCAGGAGGGTGAAGTCACTACAATGCATCGTGATGACTTGATGTTGCTGAAAGAAATTCTAAATAGGCCAATTGAAGCCATTAAGGTGAGACTCGATATTCTCATCTGCCAAAATCTCACTACGTTTTTCCTTAAGTAATATGGATTTTTTTTCCGTAGGTACAAAGGAGGAGAGAGTTCTTTTGTGAGCAATAGTTTGCTAGACTCCGTACTCCTCTCATCTTCTGCTAGTTTTATTCTGAAGGTTTGAAATAAATAAAATTCTGCCCAGCAAAAACCCGTAGGCTAAGCACGTTACTAGCAAATATCACTGCCATGTTGAACTCTTTGTTGTATAAATTACATGTTAAGATTTTTATAGATGATTATCAATGAGACTTAGGTCTTTATACATTGCTTCAGAATATGCTTCTCTGCTATCTGTTGCTCTGTAACTTTTCTGTGTGGCCACCAGCAGATGGTATCTCCTCAGTACTGGGTAGCCACTTTCTCCAGCTTGAGCTTCTAGAATAGCAAGTGTACAAGACCTGTTGCTCATGGTCGTCCCCCCCAGTTAATGGTGGCAGCTTTTATTTAGGGCTTGAAAGATTCACTACACTTACCTTTGGGTGTTAGAATCACATTCTTAGTTTCTCAGTCACGGAACAGTTGCAGGCATACCATTGAAGCACGGTTCTGAGGTGTCTCATTGCTCCACCGTGAAGTAATATCAACACATGGCCATCAGGTCATCCAATGTAACTGTCATGGTACTGACCATTTTACCAAATACATTTTTGGGATCTCCTGGCTGTTGGGATGAAGAGGGGTGGTTTTTATTTTTATTTTTTTGTTGTTTTTTGCAGTACTGAGCATGGGTGATGGCCTGATGAGCTTAAGTGTTCAAAGTATGGTCAGCATAGCCCTTACTTGTAGGGTATTGGGTTTGAAGTAGGACACTTGAAATAGTGAGAAAATGATGCAAGTGACAGAGCATTTGATACTGCTACATTGGAGGTTGCTATATAAATGGGGAAATCTCTTAACAGAGTTGCTGACTGGCTTCATGAAAGGAAATAGGTTGTGGTAAATGGTTTTGAAATTCATTGGAGAGATGCAGTGATGGCACTGTTCATCTTGTATTTTATTTATATATTTATTTTCCATACTTTATATACCGTACAGTTGGCAAAAGCTGACCTGTATGTCCTGATATAGGAGTGGTAGAGTTTGCAGATAACAAAAATGTAGCAGAGATTGCATACACCAGAGTTGTACATTCATGAAGACTATAATAGAGTAAATGGGCTGAAAGATGGCAAATATAATTTAATGTGAAGTACGGCATGGGGTAGCCAGGAAAGAACAATCTTGGAGCACATTTATTTATTTAAAACCAGTTTTTACTTACTTTTGACAATATTAGCTCAAACGGGCCAATTCAGTAAACGCCCGCTCTCCCAGCGTGCGCACAGGCCACTCGCCTGTGCGCGCGATACAGTATTCAAATGAGGACCGGCGGTAGAAACGGGCAAAAGGAGGCTCTAGGGACACTAGTGCATCCCTAGCACCTCCTTTTTGACAGGAGCGCCGGCTGTCAGCGGGTTTGACAGCCGACGCTCAATTTTGCCGGCATCGGTTCTCAAGCTCGCTGACAGCCTCGGGGTCGAAACCGGATGCCGGCAAAATTGAGCGTCCGGTTTTCGACCCGACAGCCGCCGGCCGAATTAAAAATGTTTTTTATTTTTTTATTTTTTTTACTTTTTTTACCCTTCGGGACCTCCAACTTAATATCGCCATGATATTAAGTCGGAGGGTGCACAGAAAAGCAGTTTTTACTGCTTTTCTGTGCACTTTCCCGGTGCCCGAAGAAATTAGCGCCTACCTTTTGGGTAGGCGCTAATTTCTGAAAGTAAAATGTGCGGCTTGGCTGCATATTTTACTTTCTGAATCGCGCGGGAATACCTAATAGGGCCCTCAACATGCATTTGCATGTTGAGGGCGCTATTAGGTTTGGCAGGTTGGACGCGCGTTTTCCGCCCCTTACTGAATAAGGGGTAAGGGAAAACGCGCGTCCAATAGCAGGTTAACAGTGTGCTCCATCGGAGCGAAAGTGAGGTACTGTCTGTCAAGGAAAAATCTGTAGTCGCCACAGCAAAATACATACAGAATCAAAACATAAATGGACAGTGGACGTCAATATTCAAAGAATCATGTAACAATTAAAATACAAGAACTCTGATAATGGTTGCATAGCATTGTACAAACATCCTATTAATAATAGGCAATGGCAAATCCAAGTCCGAGCTGTATTACCCCTATGAATAGTCAATCATCTTTTCATAAAACAAATGTTAAAATGCTGTCACATAATAAAGCGAATCCAACTTGCTTCCTGCTGAGGAAAGTTCATGATGCGACAACACCCCTTATTAACATGTGCCCATACATTGCCTGAAAGCCACAAATTTGGTCAGTCATTAATACATCCTAAAACAGCATAAAGCAAAACTGCCACCTAAAAAGGTAAAACTCTTAACAAACACGGTCTGAAAAATGTTCGACAGAAGAGCCATAATTTCAGCTGCTTCCTGCAAGAGAGGAGCTCCTTTATGACCCGTGGATCACTAGGACGCTGATTCCAAAGGACAGAGCCGGTACATGAGAAGATTGTGTTATGAATGGCCATTTAATTTAATTTTTCTACAAAGAAAGGAATAATCTGTAGACCTCTCCCGAGAACACAGCACATAAGTACATAACAGTTTGTCCTGAAAGCAACAGAAGTCCATTCCATTTAAGTTTAAAAAAACTAAGTAGAGTGTTTTAAATTGGGCCCATTAATAAATTGGGAGCCTGTACCGCTCTTTTAAGTAAAGAATTGTATGTCCTCCCCTCCTACAGCCAGACTGGAGGCTGCGGGCCATGTTCCAGATTAATTGTATACATCCTAGAGCTTTCCAGGATAACTCCACATAATGGGCATTACAGTAGCCCAGATTTGACACCATTGATGCTTGGATCAAAGAAGCACATTGTACATCAGATGGAAGAAGCTTTAAATTGGTTATTGAGAAGAAAGCTGTAGGTGGATAATCTCCTAGAGAGCAAATGGGTGAGTCTCAGTTTTGCACATTCAAATTATTTTCCCAGCTACACAAGGCCTGTTACGAACATCATAAAGAAGTCACTTGTAGAAATGAGCAGGCTTCTAGTAATGACTAACTCCTCTAGAACATGTTATCTTATTAAAAGTCTCTCTCTCTACATATATATGTGTGTATATGTATGTAGAGAGACACATACGCATTCCAATCTTGGAGCTCATATTGCAACTGGTCTCAAAAAGAGCAATAACTTGAATACTTACTCATAACAAGAAACCCAGCAGAATCCTAAAAGGCAGCAAAAGAAGTTTTGTTAACCGGAAAGAAGGTGATCATACTCCTGTTCATGGCTTTTCAATTGTTCTACTGCTCCAAAGTCCTTTATGTGCTTCAGCAGACCCAGCACAATTTTCTCACTCTTCCTTGGCTGGCAGGAGGAGAGTGGCACTTCATCCCACACCTGTCTGACACCAAGCATTGGTATTAAGCCAGTAGAAGAGGAAGCATGCGTAGGTAAGAAGTACCACTCTCATCCTGACAGCCAGAGGAAAGGTGGGGAGGATCATCTAGGTTGGGGGAAGGGGGAAGAGACACAGAGTGGATTGTACAAAATTTAGTTCTGTGTGCCTTGAGGATTGAAAACATTTAATTCTGTGAAATAAGGTTGTGAATCACTACAGAAGACCATTCACATCTGGCGTAATATTTATTGTTTTGGTCGTGATGTTTAGGGAGCAAGCAAGTTAAGGCCTAGATTTTTCATTCTGCCATAAATATATCAGAATGAAGAGCAGCGGCCAGAAAAGGGGCTGGGGGGGGGGGGCGATAGTGTGCACCCGGACGCATCGTGACAGTGCGTTTTTGCCTGCCGCGATTGCAGCTGCATTGCACACTATCGCCCCATAGCGCCCCTGCAAAAGGTGTAGCTATTTCTGGCACTGCTGCCGGCGATAATGTGTAAAATGTTATCGCCCAAAAGTCTTAACCCCGCCCTAACTTTCCCTCATTTTAATTTTAACTTCACGATGCGATCATTATTGTATGCATTAGAGCAGTATAACACGCGATAAGGCCCATCGTGTTTAGAAAAATGACCATGTTAGAGTGGACAGTGGAGAACTACAAATATGGTGCATGAAGTATGGGATTGTAGTGGACTAAAATCCCTAGACAATCTATATCTGTATAGTAGAAAATATGGAAGACTTGAGAGAGTGATCCAGTGTCAGTATAATCCTGGCATTTTGAGGGACAAATTGGATATTAAAACTGAGAAAAAAATATTGCAGGGTTACAGTAGACAGATCAGAAGCCACTCCTTCAAAACAAACATTAATAGAAAAATGTGTGCATGTGTATTGGATGCATGGTAACAGTGTTGGCAAACGTTAATGTTTTCTGGTGATAAAATAAGTGCTTAGTTTTGGGGCAAAATTTGAGATGGGATGTTTTTGTGGGGTTTTTTCTTTTAACATTTGTAGCTCTGCTGTGGGTGTGGATAGTCAGTGCTTACTGTATGCTAACAGCTTCATTTTTTTTTTTTTTTTAAACAATTGATTTCTTTATTTTAAAGACAGTGGGTCTGCATCCTACTTCAGAGCAGATAGAAATGTTTGCTTATCACCTTCCTGATGCCACACTCTCAAACCTAATTGTAAGTAATATAGAGTCACTCTGTAATATGGTTTTGCTTTGTGGTTCTTTTGTTTCTTGCTGAATAATGTTATGTGGTCGGTATGATTCAAGGTATAGTTTTTAATTAATGTACATTGGGTTCTTTGCATAAAGTTGAGTAAATAATATTGCTTGAGGTTTGCATATAAATTAGAAGTCTGTGGGTTTGATTAAGTCAGATTTGAGACTTTAGAAACATTCTTGACTGAAAGCAATATATTGATGTTAATAAATAAACATAATTACATCTTCTGTTTTAAAAATGCAGCTTAGAGACCCCGCACATTTTGATAAAAGTGAATAAACCCTCATTTAGAAGGACTTTTAGGACAATTCCCTCTTGGAATCCTGTAATACATGATCACATGATTCCAAGCAGGGATTCCTAAAAGTCCTTTTAAAAGGGGTTTATTCACTTTTATCAAGATGTGCAAGGTCACTTCATTACCATATGCCTGAATCTCATCCTTTTTTGGACATGTGGCATCACTCTCCTGACATAGTCAGTATTTGGAATAGGGTGAGGGAAGGCTATCAAGCATGCTTCCACCAATGATGTCAGCTTGAACTAATGATGAGAAGCCCACACTTCATTCATCACACTGCTACATTTTAAATGTCCTTATTGTCCCAGCAGACCAGTCCAGTGGTCTGTGGGACAATAAGTGGGTTTTGCTTCCTTCCAGCAGATGGAGTCAGAGAAATATAAACTGTTTTGATAATGTGCCACCTGCAACTTCTCTGTATTTTTCTGACTTCAGTAAATGGTGGAGGTGCCAAACCTGCAGTTGTGGATTTGATAGATGGACTTTCAGAGGGATAGAGTGGTATTTGGACACACACACTCACACTCACTCTCACTCTCACACTCACACACACTCCTG
The DNA here is from genome assembly GCF_901001135.1 of Rhinatrema bivittatum. NCBI lineage: Eukaryota > Metazoa > Chordata > Amphibia > Gymnophiona > Rhinatrematidae > Rhinatrema > Rhinatrema bivittatum. Next base: position 189,131,411 of record NC_042621.1, read on the forward strand.
ATTGACTATGGGTGAGCAGGGATTTGTTGATCCTTTTCAGCTGAGCCTTGGTACTGGAGGGGTATTGATAACCAGTTGTGCTGGTTCCCTCTTTCTCCCTCCTCCTCTTTCTTTGTGCCCTGGCCCTGGAACCTTGACATGGAAAAGATCGGCACAGGAAAGTACTTCTTTCTTTAATCCCTGCCTTTGCCTTCAGGGCTCTGCAGGGCTTGCACCACTCTCTCCAGGGAGAGGGAAGAGATGTTGCAATCGCCTGATGCGGCCATATTAGGAGATCCTCTCCCAAAGACAGTTGTACTATGAGGGTATATGCGATTGCTTCAGAAGCCCTTCCCAATATCGGGCCTGGTGAGGAAGAGCCAGTAAGGAAGGGATTGGTGGCCCTTTTAGGTCCCAGCCCCGAGAAGACAGAGAAGTTCCCAGTCTCCAGTATTGTTTCCTACTGGGGCATTCCTTCAGGATCTGGTTCTGGTCTTTTAGGGTGCCCTTCGATGCTCAGAATTCCTTCCCAGCCCAAGAACGCTAGGATAGAGGTGGATTTGGATATTGATGGCTTCTGTTGCTTTGGGGACAACATCCCTTCGGGACCTCATGGCAAAGGATGTCAGTGAGCCAGAGGTTGTTCTCTGGAGGAGAGTGAAATCCCCAGCATAGAAGATGATGATCCCAGAATGATTAAGCTGTTTAGGAGGGAAGAGTTGCCGGCTATGATTACTCGGGCCCTGGCAGAATTGGGGGTAGTGGAGACAGGCTACTTCTGCTATGCATTGTCAAGTAGGGTAGCTGGAACACATTACACTCATGGCTAGCTAGGCTCTATTGCTACAGTAAGACCTGCAGGAAACCTGGCTTGCTGCATGCTGCTGTCTCCCTGGGCTTGCATAAAGCTAATGTTAAACTTCTGTGGTAACTTAAGTTCTTGCTAGTAACTATTTTTTTTTCTTTTTTTTTTTTCTAGGATATCTTTGTGAGCTTGTCACAAGTTGATGGACTTTATTTTGTCTGCAACGTAGATGATTTTAAATTTCTGGCAGACATGATTCAGCATATTCCATTAAACCTAAGATCTAGATATGTGTTCTGTACAGCACCCATCAACAAGAAGCAGCCTTTCGTCTGCACTTCATTGTTAAAGGTATGTCTTGTTTGTTTTCTGGCAGGGAGAAGGAACACATTTTCTTATATAGTATTAGCACATGCTTTGAGACTATTGACTCAGCCTGTGTATATTCCATTTACTATAAACATTCTCCCAGGACAAGCAGGATGGTAGCCCTCACATGTGGGTGATGTCACTGGATGGAGCCCTATCACGGAAAACTTTTCTGTCAAAGTTTCTAGAACTTTTGACTGGCACACTGAGCATGCCCAGCATGCCATGATCCCTGCAGCCACAGAGGTCTCTCCTCAGTCTTTCTTTCCACACAGCAGTTTGCCTCGCGGTTAGGAGCTCTGTGAGAATTCTCACACAATTTTCCTCACGGAAAAAAAATTATTTTACTTCAGAAAAGATTCCCTCATAGGGGTCTCCCATCGTGATAAGTGTTTTCCATCATTCGGTGAGTATGTTCACTATCCCCGGTCGGTTCCTCCTCCAACCTTTTTCGGTGTCCGCAAGCCATCAACCGGTTTTTGGGCCTCAACCTCTGCCATTATGGCAACAGGTTTCCGAAATTGTCCGGAGTGCCCCTAAACCATGTCTGTTACCGACCCACATGATGTCTCTGTGAGGTGCCTCTGCTCATCACACAAGGTGTCTCACTGTCCAAGTTGTGCCCAGATGACTCCGAAGGGTAGGTGGGCTCGCCTCGACAAGATGGAGACTCTGTTCAAAATCAACTTGACTCCATCGACGTCCACCCAATCGTCACCGGCAGGACCATCGAAGAAGTTAGTCATCAAACCTCGCCGGGAGCACCAGGGCAGTGGTGACCGTCCATCACCGTCTCCATCTAAGGCATCTACATCATCTACCTCTGTGCTGGGGAAAGTCCAGACTGAGCACCGAGGGAAGCATCAGCACAGACGTGAGTCGACTCCCAGTGCCGGCACAGACACCGCATCAGCCCCAATGGATATCGAGCTGCTTGCGAAGAAGACACGGGTAGAGGAGCCTTTAACATCCTCTCCACCCGAAAAACCAAGGCGATCCCCACAGATATCTGTGCCAGATACTGAGCCCCCACAAGTCCCTGTGGAGGTGCCAGTAATGCCTAGCATGCCACCCCCTGTAGCTGCGATATCTACACCAGCTTTCAGGGAGAAACTGGATGGTTTCATCTGCCAGGCAGTGCTTGATGCTCTCCGAGACCTACAGTCATCTATACCGGCCCCCATACCAGTACAGACACCGGAGCCATCGATATTTGCATTGTTGCTAACCAGGCTGGATACACTCATCTGTGCCCTTCCAACACAACCCGGGCCACCGATGCCAAAGCAACCTACAAAGCCTCTGAAATCCCTGATTCCCATTCTGGGGTCCTCAGACGACGAAGACACAGATTCCAGTCCTCTGTCACCGATGCCTGGGCCCATCAGGCCTTCGGTGCCATCGAAACCCGCATCAGTGCCACCGCATATTCCATCGAGGCCATTGAAGGATCCATCGGTGCCAACACGTCCTACCATACCAATCTTCTTCCCTCCTTCAGGATCTCGACAAGAGACCTTTTCTGACACATGGGAAGATGTTGACACCGACACATCCACAGAGGATATCTTATCAGAACCATCTCCTCCAGAAGAAAGAATAAAATTTCCCCCAGAGGATCTCTCCTTTGCCAATTTTATTAGGGAGATGTCAGAGACAATTCCCTTTGAACTTATTACAGAGGAGGACACACGCCACAAAACATTAGAGGTTCTCCAATTTGTGGATGCAACAAAAGAAGTGATGGCTATACCGGTACACGAAGGGCTAGTAGATCTGCCACATCGTCTCTGGGAGCATCCTTGTGCTGTTCAGCCTGTGAATAAGAGGACAGATGCAACTTATCTTGTCCAACATATTCCTGGTTTCCAAAAACCACAACTACCCAATCAGTCAGGGGTAGTTGAGTCTGCACAAAAGAAGGCCAGAAGATTGCGACCACACTCTTCAACACCTCCCGGCAAGGACCAAAAATTCCTTGATATCTTAGGTCGCAAGATGTTTCAAGGTTCTATGCTAGTGTCACACATAGCTGCATACCAACTTTACATGACACAGTATCAAAGGAATCTCTGGAAGCAGGTTCAGGGAATAGCCGACTCACTTCCCCAACAGCAACAAGATAATCTCAACGCCATACTACATAAAGGCCTTGAGGCTGGCAAACATGAGGTTTGTGCTGCATACGACTCCTTTGAAACAGCTTCTCGCAAATCAGCACCAGGAGGTGGGCCTGGCTAAAATTCTCTGATCTCAGAGCTGAAGTCCAAGACAAACTTGCCGATCTTCCATGCACCGTGAAAATCTATTTGTCGACAAGATACAAGACACAGTGGCTCAATTAAAAAACCACAATGAGACCCTGCTGCAGTTATCAACAGTGACTACCGAGGCCCCTTCTTCTGCAAGAAGATCCACTAGAAGGGAGCCTAGAAAACAATTTTATCGCCTACGCAGATACTACCCACCTACATCTCGCGTGAGGCCAACTAGACTGTCTCAGAGAACACATCCTCAATAGCCCGAGACATCCAGGCCTCAGCCACCACCGCAAACAGCCCAGGCCTCTGGATTCTGAGGCGTATCCAGAGAACTGTAGTTACTCCATAAATCCACAATCAGATTTGCAAGTAGGAGGTCAAATTCACCACTTCATATCCAACTGGTTCAACATAACCACATACCAATAGGTTATATCTATCATAACCCAGGGATACCATCTAAACTTCCTCATGGTACCCCCAGACTTACCACCCAATCCTCTGTGGATACATGATCACACAGGTCTTCTAGAGTCATAACTGTCCACCCTTCTGGGCGCCAGGACCGTGAAACCTGTTCCCTGAGCACAGCAGGGCAGAGGGTTCTACTCCTGCTATTTTCTCATTCCAAAGAAATCAGGAGGCCTCTGCAATCTCAACAAATTTCTACAAAAATAAAAATTCAGGATGGTGTCCTTGGGCACCATGCTTCCCCCTTCTGCAAAAAGGAGATTGGCTCTGTTCTCTGGATCTTCAAGACGCTTACGCTCACATTCCAATATTCCCAACTCACTGCAAGTACCTGCGTTTCCTAGTGGGACATCAACACTTTCAGTACCGGGTCCTGCCTTTCGGACTTGCCTCTGCACCCCGTGTATTTACACAGTGCCTAGCAGTGGCTGCAGCCCATCTCCGCAAGAAACACATACACGTCTTTCCTTACCTGGATGACAGGCTCATCAAGAGCCAATCCAAGCAAGGAGCTCTCGACGCTCTCAAGCTCACTATCAATCTGTTACACTCGTTGGGATTTCATATCAACTACCAAAAATCCCACCTGACTCCAACTCGCCTCCTGACTTTCATCGGAGCAGATTTGGATACCACAGTGGCAAAGGCCTTCCTGCCCAACACCTGCGCAGAAACACTCTCCGGACTAGCTGTATCTCTGCGTACAAAGAAAACGGCCTCAGCCCACCAATTCTTAAAGTTGCTGGGACTCATGACTTCCACGGACCATGTCACTCCTATGGCCAGACTGGCCATGAGAATAACTCAATGGACTTTAAAATCTCAGTGGCTCCAAGCCATTCAACCGATCTCATCCCAGATTCATGTAACCGACCAGTTACGATTATCACTTCGCTGGTGGATGAACAAAGTCAACTTGCTAACAGGTCTACCTTTTCAGCAACCAGTTCCACAGATGCATCCACCTTGGGTTGGGGAGCTCATGTGAACAATCTTCAAACTCAAGGTACTTGGACACAGCTCGAAGCAACATTTCAGATCAACTTCCTAGAGCTTCGAGCTATACATTATGCTCTATATGTGTTCAAGGACTGCCTTTCATACAAAACTGTTCTCATCCAAACAGACAACACAGTTGCAATGTGGTACTTGAACAAGCAGGGCGGCACAGGCTCTTATCTCCTCTGCCAAGAAGTCACACAAATCTGGGCCTGGGCCCTTGCACACTCCATGTATCTACGGGCCACTTATCTGGCAGGCGTGCAGAATGTGGTAGCAGATCGCCTCAGCTGACAGTTCCATCCCCACGAGTGGTCTCTGGATCCTGTGGTAACAACCAGAATCTTCCAACGCTGGGGTCAACCAACAATAGACCTCTTTGCATCCAAACTGAATCATAAAGTGGACAGATTCTGCTCCCTTCACAGACAACCAAACAAGTTAGCCATGGACGCCTTCGCTTGCCCCTGGAACACAGGCCTCCTATATGCGTATCCCCCAGTACTGCTGATAGCCAAAACCCTCGTGAAGCTACAACAGGTCAAAGGGTCAATGATACTCATAGCCCCGTGTTGGCCTCGACAAGTATGGTTTCCCATACTTCTCGACCTCTCAATCAGACAACCCATTCACCTGGGCACAGTGCCCACTCTTATAACTCAGAACCAAGGCATGTTATGCCATCCGAACCTTCAGACCCTATCCCTCACAGCCTGGATGTTGAAAACTTGATCCTGCAACCCCTCAACCTTTCAACTGATGTTTCTCAAGTGCTTGTAGCTTCACGAAAGTCTTCCACAAGAAAATCCTATCTTTCTAAGTGGAATAGATTTACCATATGGTGTACGTAAAAAGGTATCGACCCTTTTTCCTGCCCCACTCCATCTCTTTTAGACTATCTCTGGCACCTTTCAAACTCTGGTCTCCAGACTTCTTCAGTGAGGGTACACCTGAGTGCCATCTCAGCATACCACAAGAGAATAGGGGATGCCCCAGTAACAACGCAACCCCTTGTTATTAGGTTTATGAGGGGCCTACTACAACTTAAGCCCCCTCTATGGCCACCAGTTACTGAATGGGACCTGAATGTAGTACTTACAAGGCTCATGCACTCTCCGTTTGAGCCTTTGCACTCTTGCGATGTTAAATTTCTTACATGGAAAGTTCTCTTCCTAGTAGCCATTACATCTGCTCGAAGGATTAGTGAGTTACAAGCACTTGTAACATACTCACCCTATACAAGGTTCCTACATGACTGAGTGGTCCTACGTACTCACCCTAAATACCTTCCCAAGCTGGTTACTGACTTCCACTTGAATCAGTCTTATAGTCTTGCCCACCCTTTTCCCAAGGCCTCACTCTCATCAGGGCGAGAGAGTTTTACACACCTTGGATTGTAAACGCGCACTTGCATTTTACCTAGACCGCAATGCAGTCCATAGGAAATCCACCCAACTCTTTGTTTCTTTCGATAAAAACAAACCAGGAGTTGCAGTGGGCAAACAAACTCTCTCCAATTGGCTATCAGACTGTATCAAATTCTGCTATGACAAAGCAGGCCTTCCTTTCCAGGGACGAGTGAAGGTGCCCTCAGTAAGAGCCATGGCAACCTCAGTAGCACACTATTGTTCAGTATCGATTGCTGAGATCTGCAAAGCTGCAACATGGAGCTCTCTTCACACATTTGCAGCACATTACTGCCTGGGCAAGGAAGGACGAAAAGATTCTGCCTTTGGACAATCCATCTTGAACTTATTTCCAGTATAATCCCAACTCCTTCCACATCCAGTCTGCTGTGATTTTCAGGCTGCCTCATTTTTCCCAACAGTACACCAGTTGTTGTGCCTGCTGCACAAGTTGAACGCTGTTGGTCCAAACAAATATGTCAGCCTGTAGGTTGCTAATCACCCACATGTGAGAACTACCATCCTGCTTGTCCTGGGAGAAAGCAGTTGCTTACCTGTAACAGGTGTTCTCCCAGGACAGCAGGATGTAGTTTTCACAAAACCTACCCGCCACCCCACAGAGTTGAGTACAAAACGTTTTATTTTATTTTTTTGCTCACACCTTTTACTACAAACGAGACTGAAGGGAGATCCCTGTGGCTGCAGGGATCATGGCATGCTGGGCATGCTCAGTGTGCCAGTCAAAAGTTCTAGAAACTTTGACAGAAAAGTTTTCCGTGATAGGGCTCCGTCCAGTGACATCACCCACATGTGAGGACTACATCCTGCTGTCCTGGGAGAACACCTGTTACAGGTGAGCAACTCTGCTTTACATGGATATACCCCCGACATACCCTCCCCTCATGTGGGGAGGGTATGTCGGGGGCGAGGCCAAGGTCTGGATCGCGGTCCCGCAGTGCGGGCAAGCGATCAGCTGACCATGAGATGAGGGCTGATCCGTTCTGAGTGTGGGAATGGTGGCCATTTTTTAAATCATTCGATGCACAGGCTAAAGTGGCAGGGGAGGAGATCTCCTGCCTGACTTGTCCCTGGCACATGGCAGTCCTGAGGGCCCTCAGGATTCACTCCAGGATTATTATGATGACAAGCCCGATCCCCTGGTGGGGGCGGGGTGGCCCCAACCACTTTTTCTTTAGACTTTGTGCTTTTAATGCACAAGGCGTTCCTAGCTACTCAGTCCTAAAATGGGGGGCAGTTCTTCTCAGAATCAAACAGAGGGGACCCCCCCAAGAAGGTCCCTAGGCACTAGAGCCCTCAGGTGTCCCTTAGGGTCAAGCAGCTGCGGGGCTCTAATCCCTTGGGGAACAGGGGCCCGGGGCAGGCCAAAGCCGTCGAATCGCTGGACTCCCCCCACCCCGCCGGCTCCTCAGTCTTTCCCCGGGGTGAATGCAGATGATGAACCAGAGAAGACATCACCCTTGGGAGGGGGATGACCCGAAGGTCAGTCGTTTGTTCCATAAGGGAGAGTTGGACCTGCTAATCCCTCCTGTGTTATCAGAGCTCGGTGTGGAGTTGCCTCAAGAGATGCCTACCCAGGGCTCGGTGGATCCGGTCCTGGTGGGCTTGCGGGGGCCAGCTAAGACATTTCTGTTTCATCCCATGATACAGCAGTTAATGGTCCGGGAGTGGATGTTCCAGAATCGGGCCTGCGAGTGGGCCGGGCTCTGGACAAGCTGTATCGTTTGCCCGAAGAGACCTTAGAGCTTTTGAAGTTCACTAAGGTGGATGCCTCTGTGTCGGCAGTGACAAAGCAGACCACAATCCCCGTAGCTGGAGCAGCAGCCCTGAAGGATCTCCAGGATAGGAATCTTGAAATCCATCTAAAATGGATATGTGAAGTTTCGATGCTTGGCATCCAGACTGCCGTCTGCAATAGCTTTATGCTCAAAGCAAGGTCTCTGCTGTATCCAGCAGTTGCTGAGTACTCAAGACCTTCCATCTCAGGAATCTGCGCAGGCGGAAAGCCTGGAGGCGGCTGTGGCATATGGGTCTGACGCCTTATATGATCTTTTTCATACTTCCTCCAAGATGATGGTGTCCCCGTGGCAGCAAGGAGGTTATTGTGTTTATGCAACTGGTCAGCGGACGTTTTCTTCTAAGGCCTAGTGGAGCGCTCTTCCTTTCAAGAGCAAATTCCTCTTTAGCGAAGATTTGGAGCATCTCATTAAGCCCCTGGATGACAAGGTGCACAAGCTTCCAGAGGATAGACCAAAATCCTCTAAAGGTTTTTTCCGACTTGCTCCCATTTTCAGGGGCAGAGACGCTACCAGCAGAGTAGAGTTCCGACTTTAAATCAGAGACAGTCCTCGGGGAGATCCCAATCTTGGTCTCATTCCTTTCGGGGCCATAAACCTTCACGAGACGGGGGTCTGTCAGGCACCACTGGGCTCTAAGTCTTCGCAATGAGATTCGGCTAGCCCATCCCTCGATTCCGTGAATAGGTGGTCGGCTGTCCCATTTCTACAAGGTGTGGGCCCAGATAATCTCCGACCAGTGGATATTAAATATCATAAAACATGGCTACAAGTTAGAATTTGCTTGCCCTCTCCTGGACCTATTCCCTTGCGGCTTGCAGTTGAAGGCAGAGATCGTTCGTCAGACCCTTCTCCGCCTGCAGAGCCTAGGGGCCATTATGGTCTCGAAGAAGGAAGGCTCCTATCGGCTGATCTTGGACCTGAAAAAGGTGAACAAGGTCCTCAAAGTGCCATATTTCCAGATGGAGACTCTACATTTGGTCATTGCAGCAGTCTGCAGCGGGGAGTTCTTAGCTTCCCTGGATCTCATGGAAGCATTTCTGCATATCCCCATCCACGAGGAGCACCAGCGGTTTCTGCATTTCATGATCGTCGTCAGGCCTCGGTGGCGCAGATCTTGGCATTTTTGCAGAAAGGCTTAGGCAAAGGGTTGTCCTTTAACTCCCTCCGGGTGCCGGTGGCAGCTTTGGAGTGCTTCAGAGGAAAAGTTAATGGAACAGATCTTTCGGTGCACCTAGATGTTGTGCGTTTCCTCGGGGGGGGGGCGGCGAAGCATTTGAATCCACCAATTGGCAAGTATGTCCATCCTGGAACCTTAATTTGGTGCTAAGGGTCTTGTGAGGCTCCTTTTGAACCTTTTAGGAAGGCAACCTTGAAGGATCTCACTTTAAAAGCTGTGTTTTTGGTAGCGATATGTTCTGCGAGGAGGGTATCAGAGCTTCAAGCCCTGTCGTGCAGGGAGCCTTTCTTGCTAATTACCGACTGGAGTTTCACTTAGAACGGTTCCCTCCTTTTTTCCCAAGGTTGTATTGGTGTTTTCACCTGAATCAGTCGGTGGAACTCCCGGCCTTTCCTAACCTCGAGCCGGATGCGCCTCACGCCAGAGAGTTGAGGCGTCTGGATGTAAAGAGGGTTCTATTGCAGTACCTGGCGGTCACAAATCCCTTTAGAGTTTCAGATCATTTGTTTGCCTTGTGGAGTGGTGCTAAGAAGGGTAACAAAGCTTCTAAAATGACCATCGCTTCAGCTTACATTGGTAGCAGCCGGCCTGTTCCTGATGGATTGAAGGGACATTCGACTCATTCTCAAGCAGCTACCTGGGCAGAAAGCCAGTTGGTCTCACCTCAAGAAATTTGCAGGGCGGCGACCTGGAAGTCTCTATACACATTTGCTCGGCACTACTGATTGGACGTCCATGCACCAGACGTCAGCAATTTTGGGAGCAGTGACATTCAAATGGGACTCAAAAGGTCCCACCCTGAATAAGGGGCTTTGGTACAGTCCAGCAGTCTGGACTGATCCGGGTACGTACAGGGAAAGGAAAATTGGTTCTTACCTGCTCATTTTCGTTCCTGTAGTACCACGGATCACCCTCCCGATTGGAGGGTTAACAATCCAGTATTTTTGAGAGTCCGCTCTGTTTTTGTCGTAAGAGAGAAGGCTACAGGTTTCTTTTTTTTTTGTAATTGTTTATTTTTCATTATAGCCAACAGTGTACATATTGATATCAAAAATTGTACAGATATGTATGGAGATCATTGAATACAATACAACAAACGGATATGTCATAAAATATCAAGAACATAGCCTAAACAGTGATTGAACCTGTATAAATCATCACACCTGTGCATAAATAAAACACGCCTATAGTACCATAACTAGTCTCCTTTGTCTGGTTACTTTTTGAATTACCCCATTTCCTCCCACCCCATAAGCCTGTATGATAGCTCCTACTGTGTGTGCAACGTGTGCTTTTTTCCAGGTACAGTACAGTTCCCATATCGTATGGAACTTGTGAACCCTTTGATTCCGGGTGGCAGTTAGATATCCCATCTGGTATACTCTGGCTACTCGGCTAAGAATATTCGAGAGAGATTGGGTATGTTTACATTCTTCCACATATAGGCTATTTCACACTGAGTTGCTATCATATACTGAAGCATCAGAGCTTTCTGTGCATCTCCTATAGTATCATCCATTAGGCTTAAAAGGCAGGTCTTAGGAGCCATGGCCATTTGTATACCCAACACCTCAGATAGATGTACTAATACTGATTCCCAGGTTTTTACCACCTTAGGTCATGTTCAACACATATGGAAAAAAGTTCTCGTCTCCCCACACTGCCTCCAGCAAAGTGGGCTAACTTTGCCATTTAATTTATGTAAGCGGTCGGGTGACATATACCACCTGTATAACAATTTATAACCATTTTCTTTAATGGTGGCTGATATCGAACTCCTGCCCATATGCTTGTGACAAGTATCCCAATCGGGTTCCGATAGCTCACTCCCAAGATCTGCCTCCCATCTTAGCTGGTAATTCATCTTGGTCTTTGGGCCACTATTAATAAGCATATGCAATCTCGATATTAGACGATGAAGAGGACCAGTCTGTGCACATAATGTTTCAAACTTCGTCTTATCAGAAAGTAAAGCCGCTGAGACCCCTTCCGCTTTGAAGTAATGTGCTAGTTGTAAATACGTATACCTATCTAACGGAGCCAGGTCATACTTGTTTTGTAAGTCTACATAGGGAACTAATTGAGAGCCCGACTAGAACTGCCATATCCGGGTTAATCCCTTCCCCTGCCATCGGTTGATAAAAGCCCTATCCATTCCCGGAAGAAAGGCAGGATTGTACACAAAAGAAGTATAATGGTGCACCATCTTATCTCCCACCAAATATGACCGCCACTTCAACCAGACCTTGAGCGCAGCCCATGAAAAAGGCATCAATTGTTTTCAGTTATCTTCCCCCCCCCCCCCCCACCCCCCCGGACTTGCTCCAGACCCTATACTCAAGAGGAGGTTCGCCCGCTACGACCTGGGCGATAGTAATCCAAGGTTTTACATCCCTAATCCTATGCCAACTGATGACCACCCCCAACATGATAGCTGAATAGTACCATAGTAAGTTGGGTATATTGAGATATTGAGTCGTCCCCCCCCCCCCCCCCCCCCGATCTTGCCCCTATAGAGTACTTGTTGAGATACCCTGGGGGGGGGGGGGTGTTCTCTTCCATATAAAACGAAAAAGCTTCCTCTGCCATATACGCATCGCACCTTCCGGTACTTCTACAGGTAGTGTTTGAAACATGTAACAGAATCGAGGTAAGACGTTCATTTTGATCACCGCAATTCTGCCAAACCATGAGAGATCTGATCTATCCCACCTATCCATATCTTGTTGTATTTGAGATATTAATGGATCATAGTTTAGGTGATACAAATTATCAAGATTAGATCCAATTTTGACCCCCAAGTATTTGACATAGTTTTTAGCCAAACGAAAAGGTAAGGAACCACCCACTGTGGCATAATGCTCGGCTGGCATGGAAACACTTAATAGCTCAGACTTATCGGCATTAATTTTAAAACCTGAGAATCGGCCGAAAATAGTAAGTTCCTCCAAAAGGACTTTCCCGGATCCGATACAATAAATAGCAAGTCATCCGCAAAGAGAGACATCTTATAGTCAGTCTCCTCTACACAGATTCCTTGAATCTGAGCATGCATTCTCACTCTTGCCGCTAGCGGTTCGAGCGGGGTGACAGGGCAACCCTGTCTTGTGCCTCATTTAACCTCAAAGGGATCAGAGTACGCTTCGTTTATTTTTATTCTGACTTGAGGGTGGCCATACAGCTTCTGTACCCAGGTGATAAATGAGTCTCCCAATCCCATCCGCTCCAGGACTTGGAAGAGATACGGCCAGTGAACACGATCGAAGGCCTTTTCGGCATCCACCGCTAAAAGAACTGCCGGTATACTCTGTCGCTGCGCCCACCACATCAGTTCAACCACTCTGCGGACATTATCCAACGCTAATCGTCCAGGAATAAACCCCAACTGATCGACCGCCACTAAAAGGGGTGCCACCCTCCCCAGGTGCACTGCTAAGGCTCAAGCCAGTATTTTAAGATCAATGTTGATCAGGGATTTCGGCCTGTGTGAGCCACAGAGGGTATGATCCCTCCCAGGTTTCACCAGCCCTGTGATGCCCGCCGTGTTAGCCTCAGGTGCGAGCGAACCTTCAGAACGAAGGGCATTGTACATATTCACTAAGGGTGATATTAAATCAACGCTAAATACTTTATAATACTTAGCTGTGTATCCATCAAGTTCTGGGGCTTTCCCTGTTTTAAGATCTTTGATAATACTCAGAATTTTCCCTCCGTTAATTCAGCATTAAGCTTTTCCTTGTGTTCATCGTATAACACTGTGGTGTCCACTTCATCTAAATATTGTGTTATGTCCTGAGGGGTGCACTGAGTTTCTGCATCATAGAGAGTCTGATAAAAGTGTGTAAATCTGTGCCCAATATCCACCTGTGAGTACACAATTTCCCTGGGCGTCCCTTATTTTGGTAATCTTGAGTTTGAGCGTCCCTCTCCCTTATCTTTCTCTCTAAAAGACGTCCAGCCTTATTGCCAAACTCATAGTGTTGTTGTTTTAACCACTCTAATTGGTATGCAATTTTACCCAGCTCTAAATTGTGTATTGCTCTTCTCGCCTCCTTCAAACGGCCCAGGGTATGCTCATCTGGAGAGCGTTTATGCCGTATTTCCAATCTATTAATTCTTTCCATTAGAACCAGCCGCTCTTTTCATGTGCAGCCCTAGCTATAAACAGGCCTCGTAGATAGGCCTTTAAACTGTCCCACAGAGTCCCCGGGGATACCTCCCCATTATCATTACAACTGATGTAGGCCTTGATTTCATCTTTCAGGTGTGCCACAAAATTGCTATCCTCCAGTAGGCTATCATTTAACCACCAGAATTTGGTTCCCACCTGAGTCCCCCCAGTGATCATGGAAATCCAGATAAGTGCATGGTCAGACCATGTGATGTTTCCTAGTTCAGCTTCTTTGATCGACCCTACAATCTACTTGTCTATTAAAAAGTAATCTAGTCTGGAATATGATTTATGGGGGTGGGAATAGTAGGTATAATTGCGTGTAGTAGGTTGCGCAACCGCCATATATCAGTGAATCCTCTGTCTGCGATAAGGTGCTTAAGTGCTTGTCTATGCATCTTGCCACCGCAACTACCAGGATGAGAGTTGTCGAGATATGGGTACCTAGTAAGGTTAAAATCCCCCCCCCCCCCCAACAATAAGATGGCCCTCAGACCACTCACTTATGATATTGGAGATCTTTGTCATGAAAGCTGCCTGATCTGTATTAGGAACCGTCATATATTGCCACGGTGAGCTCTGTGGCTTATATTATCAAGCCCGTGAGACACTGGGCTTGTCTAATCATAGGTTGCTTAAAGACAAACTGTGCAAACACTGTGTGGACAAACTACTGTGTAAGCACTTATCTTGTTCCACAGATGACAGAGTAGTATGTATAGTCCTGAAGAGATGCTCCAACACTGCGGTGTTTCGGAGATTTTGACTCCTTCCTCAGGGGCCCTTCAGGTGAAATTTATACTGACGATTCTATGTGGAAACAAAAAAAGTTCTTAATTATGCCTGTGTGGCTAAAGCAACTAGACTGAAATATCGGGCTGATGGATTAAGACTTACAGAGCCAGTTGATTGCGGTCATTCTGAGCAGCTACAAAACTGCTTGTGAAATATCGCTACGAGCAAAAAATGAATAGTGAATGCCCATCCTTCAATCTACACTTCCAAGAAAAAGTCGGCATGATAATAAAATACTTCGTTTTTGCTCGTAGCGATATTTCACAAGCAGTTTTGTAGCTGCTCAGAATGACCGCAATCAACTGGCTCTGTAAGTCTTAATCCATCAGCCCGATATTTCAGTCTAGTTGCTTTAGCCACACAGGCATAATTAAGAACTTTTTTTGTTTCCACATAGAATCGTCAGTATAAATTTCACCTGAAGGGCCCCTGAGGAAGGAGTCAAAATCTCCGAAACACCGCAGTGTTGGAGCATCTCTTCAGGACTATACATACTACTCTGTCATCTGTGGAACAAGATAAGTGCTTACACAGTAGTTTGTCCACACAGTGTTTGCACAGTTTGTCTTTAAGCAACCTATGATTAGACAAGCCCAGTGTCTCACGGGCTTGATAATATAAGCCACAGAGCTCACCGTGGCAATATATGACGGTTGCTAGACTTCATCACACATTAAGTTCTCTTCTTTAGCCAAATCTTTATTATTTTGATTGTTCATATTTTTTGGCTATCATTGAGTAATAATTTATTACTACTTTGATCTGTATTAGGGGCATATAGATTCAGGAGAGTATATATTTTGTTATGAATCTTCACCTTCACAAGGAGGTATCTACCTTCCACATTCCTCAACACCGTGAGGACATCCGCTACCATGTGCTTAGCGAACAGTATCCCCACCCCGCAGTATTTATGGTGAACCGATGCAGCCACATGGAATGTTTGAGGAGACCCCTTAGACACTAGTAACCTTTCATACTGCTTAGTGAGATGAGTTTCTTGGCAAAATACAATGTCAGCATGTAGTGCTTCCATTTCACGGGTAAACGCCTGCCTTTTGGTGTGAGTTTGCAACCCTTTCACATTGATTGAAATTATTTTTACAGACCCCATGTCATAATCATTACTCGGCCCTCTCCTGCACTCTGCTTCCACAATACCCTCACCAATGTGCAGCGAATGTATTCCGTCTGTGTGCCTGAACCTCTATGTACCTCTAGGTAGATAGGCCTCCCCTGGTCCTCCCCCCCCCCCCCCCCCCCCTTCCCTATCTAATCCACAAACTCCCGTGTGGAAACCTCCCTGGAGAGTGTTGACGTCACTGCATGCCAATGTGGCCCATAATCCCCCTCCCCCGTCTCCATCTAGATAAAAAACATAACAGTAACAACAAGTTAGTGAGAACGTGAATTCCCTCCCCATCAACCATCTATATTCTTATTGTAAAACTTCAAATTTCAACTGGGAACATCTTGCTACAGATGAAAATAACCTCATCTTAGTGTAGGTTACACAGTCTGAGGCCGCATCAAAGTCCTCTAGCTGTTTCCTCGTCCTCCTTATCCTGGATCCTGTGAAGTTGACGCTGGGCCTCCCGATTGCCTCTGAAGACGCCGATCCCCTTTGTCTACTCTTTTCCACTGGGGTCGCTCCGCCCTGTGTATTCCATCAGGATTAGCAGTGCTCTCAGACCTTTTAGAGCCCTCTGTGATCATGCCTGCCTCTCGTAGAATGTCCTCCGCCCCGGATACCTTGCGAACCCTCGAGTTGGCTCCACTGATTGTAAAAGTGAGGCCGAAAGGGAACAGCCATCGATAGTGAATGTTTTGGGAGTGCAGTATTTGGATGATGTCACGGAAGTCCCTCCTTTTTTTTAATATTTGATACGGCAAGGTCCTGAAACACCTCAATCTTGTGGTCCTGCCAAGATATAGTCCCACTCTTCCTAGCAGCTTGAGCCACCCTCTCTTTTACAGTGAAACTGTGGATGCAGGCTATGATGTCCCTGGCCTGATTACTGCATGTGCTTCCCATAGCTCTGTGAGCTCGCTCCAAGACCAACTCCTGGTGATTTTCCTCGTTGTCATTAGGGTGTAGTAGCAGGTTGCAGATGTCCCTCACCACTTTAAAACGATCATGATATTCTTCCATTTCAGGCACGCCACGGAAACGCAGATTTATGCGATGTGATCTATTTTTTATGTCTTCAACATGCATGCTCAGTTCTTCCTGGGCCTCTCTCAGCTTTTCCTGCTCCTCTCTGAGCTTACTGACCTTAGTCTATTGTTCTTCCAGGCCCGTTTCTGTGTCTTCCACTCTTCCCCTGAGGTCTTTAATTTCACTTTGCATGTTTTCCAAAATATCCCTGATCTCTCTCCTGAACCGGTCCATGTCTCCTCTCAGCCCCTGGAACCAGCTTTTAAACTCCTGCCGGGTAGGAATGTCTGAGCCCACCGTGTCTGCAGCTGATTCGGCATCTCCGTTATTCTCCTGCACGGGTACCATCTTTTGCTCCGGGCCCGATCGCTGCCTTCACTGCCGCTGATGCAAAGGAGAATCTATTTAGATCCCGTTTTTTTTTTCGGGGTCTTCATTGTCAGCTTCCCGGATCACTGCCGTGATGTTTGCGAGCAGTTCCGAGCGCCTAAGCCACCGATGGAGGATGATTGCGGGGAAGGAAGGCACGAGTCACTAGATCATGCAGCCATCTTAGCGTGTGACATCACCGCTCTCAGGCTACGAGTTTCTTCTTGTCCTGGGTTTATCCTGGGTTCCGTTTTTTTCACGTTCGTATATTTTGTGGTTTCCTGTTTATACTTTGCTTGATCTATATATATATTAAGTTCTGCTTTGGTAATGTTCATACTGAAGAGATGCAGGTGGCACACCAGGTTAAGAGGGGGTGCTCTTCAAGTTTTTCCCTGGGAAGGGATGCAAAACCCAGCAGTCTGGACTGTTCCGTGGTACTACAGGAACAAAAATTAGCAGGTAAGAACCAATTTTCCTATTCATTCCTGCTCTTCTGCAACTGTAGTTCCTGCCTTGGAGCCTTCCTCTTCCCTCCTGCTGCCCCCGGAGTTGAAATCTGAGCTATTTGAACCCCTGGAGCTTTTGTATCTATGGAGCCTCGTGTGGTACAAACATCAACTGTTTTGAACTTCTGCTGCCCTGTGCAGTTCAAACAGCTGATGTTTGAACCGGGTATGGCGCCATAGATACAAGAGTCCCCGCAGTTCAAACAGCTCAGATTTCAACCATGGGGGTATCAGGAGATAAGAGGAAGGCTTCAAGGCAGAAGGATGGTGCTCCAGCTCCATCAGGTTAGGGGTTGTGAAAAGTTCTTTGGGGAGGAGGTAGGGACAAGAGCAGGGGAAAATGGAACTTGAGAACCAGGAAGAAGAGCAGAGGAGACACAGAGACTGTGTGGGAGAGTAAGGGAAGAATGGGGATCTTAGAGACTGTATGGGAATCTGGAAGAATGTGACTTGGGGAAGAGAAGGCAAAGAATAGGACCCGGGGATTGGGTGAGAATCTGGAAGAAGAGGGACTGAATGGGAGCCCGGGAAACCAGGGTCTCAGAGATTGGGGGAGAGCAGGGAAAGAACAGAACTCCAAGACTGGAGGTGTGCAGAGGAAGAATTTGAAGGATCAGGGTCTGGGTGGGAATCTAGAAAAAGAGGAACTCAGGGATTGAGTGGGAGTCTGGGAGGTCAGAGACTCAAAGGTTGGGAAGTAGAGCAGGGGAAGAACAAGGACTCGTGACTGGGTGGGAGTCTGAAAGAGCAGGGATTGGGAGGGAGAGCAGGGGAAGAATGGGGGCTCAGGGACAGGGTGAGAGCCTGGGATAGCAGGCAATCTGAGACTTGAGTGGAGAATAGGGACTTGGATGTGGAGTGGGGGGCAGAGCAGGATTTGGGGGGACAATGGAGACTCAGCAGTTGAGTTGGTGTGAAATGGGGGTAAGAGAAAAAGGTTGTGGAGTGAGGTTCACAGTTGGTGTGAATGACCTGAAGGAGTGGAGAGGTGGCAAGACGCACTGAAAAGAAACTAACATGCTATGGAGGTGGGTGAGAGAGGAAAAGAATAGGTCTGTGAATAGTGTAAGGAGGGTTGGGAGGGTGATGAAAGAGGTAATAGGAGGCTGGGTAGGAAGCAAGCAACACAACAGGCTGGAGACCTGGGAAGGAAGGAGCTGGAGCTGATGAGAGGCAGAGGAAGGTTGATGAGATTTACACGGAGGGGGAAGTACAGAACTAGGGAGTGGGTAAAGGCTAGGGATGGAGTAAGAGTTGGGGAGGGGAGAGTAGGATATGAAAAGAAAGATTGAGGACTAGAGGGTTAAATGGGAAATAAGGAGAAATTTAGCTATAGATGGATAGAGCGTGAAATGGTGAAAAAAGATGAAAAGAAACTTCAGTATCATACAAATGTAGGGAAAGAAGGGAAGAAGACAACAGAGAGAAGAAATGGAAAATCAACCCTGAAAAATAACATAGGAGAGGTTCAGAAAGAGAGACCAGGACCAATCCAATTTAAAAAACAAAATGCCCAGACAACAAAAGATAAAGAAAATATTTTCTGATTTTAAAGAATAGAATGTGCCAACTTTGGAAATGTGCATTTCTTATATATTTGTATTTTGCTCAGTGCAGGAGGAAATGCATCTGTTTCTTTTTCTCTGACGTGCACTGCATGCAGATTCTGGTTTCTTGGGGTTTCCATTTCAGATTCTATCTGCATGATTCAGTCTGTAATTTTATGCTCCTTATTTTGTTTTAGGTAATGGTCAGCTTGTGTTCTGCATGTTTGACCGAGGTGAGGGATGTTGCTAGAATGTAGCATCTGTGTGTAGGGACCTGCAGTCTGGCTAGTATGTTGGTGTTCTAGGGCAGTGCTGCCCTTTCTCAGGAAGGCTGCTCTTTTGAGTCCTGGAAGTTAGTGCTGCTATGGTATGGCAGGTTCTCTCTTTTTTGTTTTTGCAGGATTTCGTGTTACTACAAAAAGTATGTGGTGATAGAAAGTGTTTATGTGGCTGTTATTGAGGTAATGCTAGAATTTTTTTTTTTTTTTTTTTGTATGATGAGTTATAAAGGGAAACGTTCTATGTCCATTGTTGGGAGAATTTCTGTGGAGGGGATATTACAGAATTGGAGGTGCAGGATTTTTTTAGTTTCTATCCCTTCCTTGTCTGCGGTCCAATCCACAAGCTGTGCAGGAATCACCCCCAGTGCCAGAAGAGACCTAGCAACTAGGAGCTCTAGAACTCAGGAGAAGAGCAACATGTGGTGCAAAAGACTAGAAGCCATGACACACACACCTTGTAGTACTGCCACAGGCCTCCCTTTTCAAATTGCAACTGCACCAAGAGGGAACAAGGGTCAAAGCAACCAGGTAGCTAAGCCTGTATCCCAGTTACGTTTGTATCATAAGTTTTTAATAAATTGGGGGTAGCGGGAGGGGGGTAGGTGTGGGTGAATTTAGTACTCGTGAAAAGTACCGGACAACAAAGCCTTCCATTTATCCCAGAGCACAGGTAGAGGATAAGCATCAGCAGTACAAGTTTCCCCCATATGCTGTTTCTGTCAGTGTGTCTCAGCCCTGCTCTGGTAGAATTGCTTCTCTTATTTGTACTTAAGAGTTGGTCCCATCTGG
Source organism: Rhinatrema bivittatum (assembly GCF_901001135.1). Classification (NCBI taxonomy): domain Eukaryota; kingdom Metazoa; phylum Chordata; class Amphibia; order Gymnophiona; family Rhinatrematidae; genus Rhinatrema; species Rhinatrema bivittatum. Next base: position 189,151,314 of record NC_042621.1, read on the forward strand.
CCCTCAGAGGGAGAGGGTGACTCAGTCTCCATGTCTGTCTAATAAGTAAATGAAGAAAATATAATTTATTAACATCAAGCAATCAATTACAATGGATACATTTTAACTTCATAGCTAGCATCACTCCATTTTGATTTAGAAGTTACACAGAAATGTTACAATAGAAAAAGGCCATACGGCCTACCTTGTGTGCTCATCCACACTCAACCACTCAGCTCGTCAATTCCTACCATTCCCTCAGACATCCCCTGTGCTTCCTTAAATTCAGATACTGTCCTTGTTTTCACCACCTCCACTGGGAAGCTGTTCCATGCATCTATCGCTCTTTCTGTAAAGAAATATTTCCTGTGAGTACTCCTGAATGTGTACCCCCTTTCACCCATGACCTCTTGTTCCAGAGCCTCGTTTTTGTTGAAAGAGGCCGGTCTCCTGTGCATTCATACCTCTGAGGTACTTAAATGTCTCTGTCATATCTCCTCTATCCCACATCTCCTTTAGGATATACATATTTAGATTTTTAAATCTGTCCCCATATGCTTTATAAAGAAGACCATTGGATGTTTTAGTAACAACCCTCTGGACAGACTCCATCCAATTTATATCCTTTGTAAGATTAAAGAATGTGAACATTTCTTTATATATTGAAGCTATAGGCTTTGATTGTGGTTGCTTCAGAAAATGGGAGCTCTGTAGAGTTCTAGCACTGTTTGTTATATAGATATTTCCAAACTTCTTGTAATCTTTTTGTCTTCCAGTTCGCCAGACAGTTCAGCAGGAATGAGCCTCTGACCTTTGACTGGCTGAGTAGGCACATTAACTGGCCTTTGATCCCACCTAAGAACATAAAGGAACTGGTGCACCTAGAGGCTGTTCATGACGTCCTCGATCTCTATCTCTGGTTAAGGTATTAAAATGACTGTGTCCATTTTTTTTTTTCTTACTTTCCAGTACTTTGGCCATCTAAGAGAGTGAAGTTCGTGAACAGATTCTGGTCTGGTATCCATGGGCCAGATTTTTGTTTTGGAAAAGAGTACAGGAAGCTTGGAAGTCAGTTTATTTGCACAGTTGTGAACTAGTGTATCATTTGGCCAAGGATTTAATTTCCTGCAGCCTCTGGAAGGAAAAATGATGCACAAAAAATAGTGCAAATAGCTCTGTGAAACTTTAGTCCAGTTTTTAAATTTAGCAACTTTTTTGACTTGCACAGTTGTAACATGAAATTTAAATCCTTGAACAAAAAGTGCACCATTTCAAAATAGTGCAAGGTTGTTTTTTTCCACTTTTTTTCTGCCCTACTTTGATATTCTGTGTACTCCACCTTGGCCTGTTTTGGAAAGGTGGCTTATAAATCAAATTAATATAAAATAGCTTTACCGGAATCTTGAATCTGACCCTTACTGTCCAGTCACTACAGACCTTAGTAGATGCACGCCGAGCCTCCGAAGAGGATCAGTGATAGACTTGCTGCTAGGAGGGTAGTAACGATTGCCCCTGCTGGCCTTTTAGTGCTGTTTATATGCAAAGGGAAGTTCTTTGTGGAGGTTTCCTTTGAAATCCTGCCTATGGGCATAAAGTACTTGCATACCTTGTGCCGTCATTGAAGCAGAGACAAAGTATGCACTAGAAATTACATGTGAAGATTTTAAAATAAAATCTCCACTCTTACTTTTCCTCTTGTGTCCTAACCATGCCTACTTTTACCCACACTGAAAGACTGTTTTTACATGGGTAAACACGCATTTACCTGTGTAAAAACATCTGAAGATCAATATTCAAAAGAAACAATCTCTGTGCGTTAGCTGGATGAGACTTATCTGGCTAACTTACATGGGATATTCAGCAGTATGGCTATACTACTGAATATTCCCGTGTTTTGGTGCTGCTTAGCTGGATAAGTTAAGCCTACTGTATGGCAGATCTAACTTATCCAATTAACTTAACCGGATAAGTCTGATTATTGGCACTTATCTGGCTATCTTAGACGGATAAGCAATGCCACCCCGATTCACCCACTGCATGCCCACTAGGTATCTGGCTATCTACTTAGCTGAATAATAGTACCCTCTGAATATAGCTGGATATTCATTGACAGCCACTTAGCCAGATAGGTTGCTACTTGCCTGGATAAGGAGCACTGAATATTGGTCTGATGCTTGCCCCAGTGGTGAATAGGCCAATGGAAAACTGGAGGAGGGGAAAAAAGCAAAGAAATCTTGGTTTTGCAGTTGCAAGATCGATACAGTAAACACAGGAATTAAATAAACTAACAAACTTTACTCAGTGCAGGAGCAATCCTGTCCACAGAAGACTGAACCACCATAGACTTAACATATTAGTGATATAGTAGATTAAGACCAATCATGGCAGATGAGCACAGATGCGAGACAGACTTGAGATGGCAAGTTCTTTCTCGAGCTTCTTGCCCAATGTCCATGTTGCCTCTGGACTTGTGGTCAGACTCATCCTAGAGCTTCCTCTTTATTCAGCAGGTAGGAAAATAACAGAAGATCCTTGCAGGTTTTTTATTGCTATTGCAATATAAGACTACTGGGGAGGTGGGGGGGTTCTGAATTTTTGTGTAAATGTAGCCAGTCCCCTTCTAGTACAGGGGGAATCAGGATTCAGGTCCCTATTATGGGGCCTTGAACATATTGGATGGGACCCTCGATGGAGAAGAACCCAGGATATACACACAGCAATTCACATTACACACTAGGTGGGGTTCCCTTAGACTGGGCATTTATAGAAGTACTTAGCGGTAATGCCAAAATCACGGAGTCCAATATTCACCAAAGTCAAATTATTTACAGTTGATTTTCCTGTTTTTTGGAAGAGGTAAATGTGTATAATATGCTCCTTCCTGCTAAACTGAGTGTCACACAGTTCCCAAAATCAATTTTCACCTTAATTATGGGGGAAATCCCTGCTCCTATGGTTAAGTGATTCATCTTTCTGATACACTTTGCAGATTGTAATGCTACTCTCCCAGTTTTGGTGTGCTTGCCTTTTGGTGTAATATAAGAAAATTATTCCTTACCTGCTAATTTTCGTTCCTGTAGTACCATGGATCAGTCCAGACGGTGGTGTTATGGCCTCCACTATGTCCCCCGTCCAGCAGATGGAGTCAGACAAGAACTTTAGAGGGTGCTGCCACATAAGCCAGCACAACCAGTCTCTCTCTTCAGTAACTAGACTATCAAAGCCATAGAAAGAGAGAGAAGGAGGGATCAAGTTAACTATGGAAAAATGAAAACTGTGAACTATAACTAGAAAAGAGTGTAACTCAACCGCAATCTTGCAAAAAGAACTGTGTGAAGTTACAGATACAGACACAGAACAGACTAGACTGAAGGACCCAGATATATCAAGGAGGAAATTGAGCAGGAGATCCCAGCAAAAACAAACCCCCAAATACCCAAAAGAATCTGAGGGAGGGCATCTGGACTGATCCATGGTACTACAGGAACGAAAATTAGCAGGTAAGGAATAATTTTCTTTTCCCTGTACGTACCAGGATCCGTCCAGATGGTGGGATGTACCAAAGCTTCCCTACTGAGGGTGGGTACTGGATGACCCTGCTTGAATTACCCTGTCGCCAAACGAACCGAACGTGGGTGACTGAATATCCAGTCGGTAGTGCCGAGCAAAAGTATGCAAAGATTTCCAAGTGGCCGCTCTGCATATTTCCTGAGGAGAAACAGATTGACTCTCCGCCCAGGAGGCTGCCTGGGAGCGAAGAGAGTGGGCTCGGACGTTCAATGGGGATTCCTTCCCCGTGCCTGTATATGCCGCCGCAATAGCTTCCTTCAGCCAGTGAGCAATCGTAGTCTTTGATGCCTTGCACCCCTTCTTGGGGCCGGACCAGAGGACGAAGAGGTGATCTGATAAAGAAAGTCGTTAGTGACCTCCAGATAACGCATGAGTACCCTGTTTCCCCAAAAATAAGACAGTGTCTTATATTAATTTTTGCTACCAAAGATGCACTAGGCCTTATTTTCAGGGGATGTCTAATAGAGCTGCTGGCTGCCCCTGCCTCAGCCATGTCCCACCAGTGTGCTGTCAGAGAGAGGTAAGAGTGTGCAGCATTCATGGTAGTCAGCTTGGGCTGACTCTGCTGCTTTTGAACCTCTGCACACTGCTTGGAAGGGGTCCCCCGACTGGTACTGCCACCATCCCCAGATGTCAGTAATCTTGATGCCACTGTCACTGCTGCCACTTGGCTATTGGGGAGGCGCCGATTGCTGTTACTGACACTGAAGCCCATTCTGCTGCCTCCTCTGTGCAGGCCCCGTGGGCTTCCACTTTCTCCATGCTGATCTCGTACATTGTGAGATCTGCATAGAGAAAGTGCTATTCTTGCACATTCCCAAAGATTACATGTGCCAATCACTAAAAAGTAATTTATTTTATTTTTTTACCTTTGCTGGCTGATCTTAGTTTTCTAATTGGTTGGTCACAGGCTTTTTTTTTTCCACCTTCCCTTTCTTATTTTTTGCCAATTCCTTTTATATTGTCCTTTTTTCTTCCGTATTTCTTTTCTCTCCATCTTCTTCCCTCAAACACAGTCAGGTTCTCATTCTCACATGCATTTCTCTCTCTCACACACACACACAGGCTCTCACTGTCACATGCTGTCTCTCATACAATCATTCATACACACAGTCTCTCACTGGCACATGCTGTCTGACTCTCACACACACAGGCTCTCTCTCACTCCCACATGCTGTCTTGCTCAAGCATAGGCTCTCACCGTCACACGCTGTCTCTCTCACACACACAGAGGCTCTCACATGCTGCCTCTGCAAACATTCAGATCCTCACTCCCACACACAATCTCTCAACTCATCTCATACACGCACGCACACACCCTCTACAGACCCTTAGCCTCTCTCTCACCTCTGGGCCTCCTCTTCGCGGGTCGCCGCAGGATGGGCTCTGCAGCGGCCCTGAACTTCTCGGGCCGCGGCAGCCCTGCTACCGGGCCTCTTCCTCTTCTTGGGCCGCTGCGACTTGGGATTCGCGGTGGCCCGCGGCGGCTCCTCCTCTTCTGTACGCGCTGATGCTCTTCCTCCTTCCTGCCCATGCAGCTCCGGCAACGTTTACTTCCGGGGCTGCACAGGCAGGAAGGAGGAAGAGCATCAGTGCGTTTGAACGCGATCTTCTTTCTGAAGGTGGTCTCAGAGTTTCACTAGAATCAATCCATTTCCTTACCATCCCCGGAGGGACACAAGGACATGGAAGACTTCTGCCTTCTTCTAAACGTCTGTAAACTCTTAGTGTGGGATCTGGAATGCTCAGAACCGGTGCTCAAGACAGATTGCTTCTTCATGACCAGAAGAAACAGGGCAAAACGGCTTTGAGAGCTACCTTAGCTCACTGGATCAAGGAAGTAATCCAAGCAGTTTACGTAGAGGCAGGGAAGCCTTTACCCCTTCAGGTCAAAGCTCATTCTACCAGGCCCAGGCAGTATCCTGGGTGGAAGCTAAGCTGCTGTCGCCCCCTGACATCTGTCGAGCAGAGACATGGTCTTCCCTACACACCTTCTGCAGGTTCTACCGCCTGGATGTCCAGGCCCGAGAGAATGCAGCTTTTGCAAGGGTGGTGCTAGCTGGACCACGGGCAGCCTCCCGCCCCATTCGGGAGCAGCTTTTGTACATCCCATTGGTCCTGAGTCCATCTGGCTACACGCTAGGAAATGAAGATCATGATTTTGTTTTCCTTACTATAGACAGACTCAGCATCCCACCCACGGCTGCCCAGGTGAGGTGCCAAGGAATCGCCCATGAGGGTAAGCCGTTGCCCTACCCCTAGTTCAGAGCATCTACAGTATGGCTGAGTTTAGACGCTTATGTTGGTTGAGCACACTGGTGGACTCCAGTTTTTAATTGTTTTGTTAATCAAGTTGTATCCAAATTCTAATCAAGTTCTTCAATATATACATCCACAATGGCTTCTTGAAGAGAATACTGAAGGGCTGAGGTCACTGCAGGGGTATATCTAGGGTGATGTCAGCTTTGAATCCTGACTCAGTCTCCCATCTGCCAGCAGGGGAACACATAACTCATTGGTCCTGAGTCCATCTGTCTACACTAAGGAAAACAAAATTATCAGGTAATTAATTTCTCCATTTAAACAGCTATTCCAGTAGTTCTCAGCCGAGTCCTCACATGCCCCCTAGCCAGTTTGCTTTTCATGGTATCTCAGCTAAAATTCTTTGTGCCCTCTCTAGCATATTCTCTACTCAGCTGACTTTAGTTTTAACTAAGGTTGTGCAACGGATTTTGCATTTCTTTTCAATTAGTTTGCATTAAAAATGAACAAAATGGAAAAAAAATGAAACAGGAAAAATTAAAAAACAATACAAAACAAAATGAAAAGTTTTTATTGTACATCCTTAGCATTACCTTCAAGGATACAAAAGGAGCAATCTATTTCTTTGCTAGGGATACCTTTTACCCTAATTTAGTGTTACAGTTCTTAGATTAAAAAAGGGAAGAATGTGAGATTTAATAGAAGGCACTAAATTTGCTTTATTTCCATTGGTTCTACTCATGGTCCTTGTGCACCTGTCAATTTTATTGAATTTCAGGCCTTAGTGAAGCAATGAAAATACATAATATAGGGGACAGAGTGACAAAATGGCGTAAATAAGATGTAATGGGGAAAGTGCTTACTGTTATAGTTAAAAACTACCTTTCTGAATCAAATTGTACCTGTAGTGACTTATTTTTAAAAAGTATACTTTGTTTTTCAGTTATCGGTTTATGGACATGTTCCCAGATGCTAATCTTGTAAGGGACATACAGAAGGAGCTTGACAGCATTATACAGATTGGCGTTCATAACATTACAAAGCTTATCCGAGCCTCAGAAAGCAGTACTGTTTTAGATGGCATGGCTGAAGCTGGTGACTTTCCTGAACACGCGGCTCATGGCAGGACCAGGAATCTGGAAGATCTGCCAACAGCTAACCATAATGCCACAAAGCCGCTGAGCTCGAGAAGACTGAGGGGGACCAAGGTGTTGGGATACAGACTTACTGCATCAGTGCCGAACATTCAAGCTGGTACAAAAGGACCTCTTGCTACCAAATTAATGCAGCAAGGACTCCTTACAGAGGAAATACTGAACCAGCTACAACGAGAGTGGTTGAAAAGTCAAGTAAAAAATGTTGGAGATGAAAATATAAATGAGCATAATGATCCAAAAGGAAAAAGGAAGAAGAAATAAAAAGTTACTTTATGGGTATTATATTTTATAGATGCAATAAATATAGATATATTTTAATGACCCATCTCAGTATTTTACAAATATGCATTGGTTACATGCATATGTAATGTTGCTTACATTTTCACAGTTTATACTCTACAGACTTAGGAGCAACATCAGCAAATACTTCTTCACAGAAAGGGTGGTGAATGCATAGAATGGCTTCCAAGGGAGGTGGTAGGATCTAAAATGGTAATGAAATCCAGAAAAGAATGGAGAAAGCCAGAGGGGATCTATAGCAATGCGCCAGGCGTGAAAATAGGCAGATTAGATGGGCCTTATGGTTTGGATTTGTAATGTAATTTACTTGCCTTTCCAAATCTGAGCTTGAGACAAGTTACAAATGTAAATATAGTTGGTTAGTCCCAGCCCCAGAAGATGTACAATCAAGTTTGCGCCTGAGGAAATGGAGGGTGAAGTGACTCGCCCTGGATCATAAGAAAAATCAGTGGGGAAAAGCAGGACTTGAACCCTGGTTCTCAGCCTGCTGCTCTAATCACAAGGCTACTCCCCATTGATCTTTTTCTGCCATCTTTATTTCTACAGAAATACAGCAGGCATTTCCCAAAGACGTGACACCCCAAGGAATCTCACATTAATAGCAATTAACCTTTTTATTTTAGTTTTCTACTGTCGACCATCCTACATAAATTATCTTTAGTGCAGTGATTTAAGTTCCAGTTTGAAGTATAGTGTGCAAAATGTATTTAGGTAAATTTTAGCTGACTAAAGCTCAGGTGATAGCTTATGAGGAGCATTGCAGAGCATCTGAAGCACGTCACCAAGGGTTTAGAATAGATTGTCAGCAGGACTGTAGCATTGAAGTAAATATTTCAATCTCAGCTGGCTGTTGGTTCCCCTATTTCTGCCTGTTTACCTCGGGCTTTATAAAAGGGCAGCTTATCCTATCATACGAGTGAGATAGGTATGGTCCAGTCACCATGGAAACCAAAGCAAAACTGAATAGGAAGTTCTCTGCAGCATAGCATCACCCAGCCTAGGAGGGGAGGGAATTTCAGGCCCTAAGGTGTCAGTTCACTGAGACCTGTATGCAGTAGCCTTGATGCAGACTCTGTTCATAGAACAATAATTGATGGTAAGACAAAAATTCCCGTCTCTCCTGAATCTGCATTGCCTGCGTAATATAAAACGAATTGCTGGTGGGCTTTAGTTGTTTGACCTCTTGCATTTGTAGTTCATCTACTAATCCTGTCAAGATTGATATAACCGAATGCTGCACAGCCTTCCAGCAGCACCTTCAGAAGCCCTTGCAAGCACTTTTCAATTGTTTAGAATTTGAGGGGATTCCCATGCATACAAACATAAAACTGTACTTGTGACCATGGATATCTATGATACATTTTCTCTGATCTCCCCAGAAGCACAGGCATGAAATAGTACTCTTGTATTGTTAGAAGGGCTGATTGCAATTATTCACTTTTTCACACATTTTTGCTTTCTGTTCCTACACGTGTGCCCTGATTTCTGCATTATAGTGATGTACTTATCTTTTTTTATTTCAGGTATAGCTTTTGTCCTTATTTTTCTTAGCTGTTAGATTATTCCATTGCAAGTGAAAACAGAAAACAAAAGCATCGCTTTTGGCTACTGTAGACATGGTTGCTGGGTAAACACAATACAATTTAAAAATTACTGTATGTGAAAAGCAACCCAGTTCTCACCACTTTTATTTTACAAAGTGGTTGAAAAAAATCATGCTTTATCAGACTGCTTTACCTGATTTTGCAGTAGATTTGGCTTTGTTGAGGTTTTAGCTGAGATAATTGAGCAAATAGTTAATTGAAAGCTGAGAATATTTATTTGAGCAGTAAAAATGCATTCTTTTGGTCATTGTCCACTTATTAAGTACAGTAGCATAAGGATTTCAATGCACTTCCCTTGGGCTCCTAATACTTGGCCTCTGGCCTCATGTCTCACTGTGTACGTGTGTAGCCTGTGTTGAAATTCTTTAATGTTTACTTAGTAGTGTTATTGCTTACTTATCATATTCCACTCTGATCCAGAAATGGTTCATTATCACCTTAGCTCTAAGAGCTGATCTTTTATTATAGGCATTGCTCTCATGACCAGACTGCTTGAGGCTCTTTTTAGTTGAAAATTTGAGAGAGACTGTAGTGGTTTATTTGTCTCAAATGAACTGGAAGACAACTGTTTAAGGAAGAATTTATTTTTAGTAGAATGTAAGTGCTGCAACAGTGGTGTTGTACAAGAATCATTGAGGCCATGGCGACATCATCTATGGATAATTTTTATACTGCTACATGAAGGGATCACAGCCGGCAGAGAATCCAATTTTCTCCGTGACCAATATGGCTACTAGAACTCTGCACAGTTGCAACAAATGCTAGGAAATTTGTGGGGGAAAGATTTGAAGGCTTTGATTTTTCAGTAACTTGGGGAACTCATTGGCTTGGGATGTTCTGGAGGCAAATAAAATGGATTGGTCAAATTCATGGATGATATGTCAATTATAGGCTGTTTAATATAACAGAGCTGTCGCCATGTATTCAACGGGTCCCTAAACCAGGACGCATTGAATACATGGTTACGCGTTGAATAACCTGGTAACTGATGACATATCCTGTTTTTCTAAGCAACTACTGCTTGCCATGGTTGGAAGCAGGATGGTGGGCTTAATGGGCCTTTCACTCAGTTTGGTAATTTTATATGCGTGCTTTCCATATTGGGCCCCAAAAGGTAGCATTATAATTCAATGCAACAGATGCATATAACAATTATATCTTTTGCTAAAGTAAGATCTGATATTTTAAAGTTTTTTTTTGGTTTTTTTTATTTTAGTAACACAGACTCTTACTATTTTTGCATCATAAACTAAAGATAGCATATCTTACTGTTTGACTTTAATGACTCTTCAACTGTATCAATCACTTTTTGGGAAAAAAAATTCTGATGGGAAATAGTTGTGGGAATTACCATCACAGTGGCTGTTAATATTTTACATGTGTTTGCCTTTCTGTTCTGAGCAGTCATGTGGAAGTTACATCACTTTTTGGTATGGGTCTTTGTGTTTTTTAGCCATTTACTGTAAGAGAGTGAATTTTGACCCTGCTATCTCTTTATAAGTACAGTCAGTATGCCAAAAGAGGTCAAATAATCTTTTCTGACGAGATACCTATGCCAGAGCTGAAATCTGCCATCAGAAAGCTTCAAGGTCCTTATATTGAGCAGTGAGCATCTTTCTTACCTTTCAGCAGATGGGGCACTTCATGTACTTAATGCACTCTGCGTGAGGAGTCAGACTTGGTTGTGATTACTAGAGGCACAGCATGGGAGTAAAACTGCTGTAACTGAGCAACCAGACTAGTTTCTGAAACATTTTAATCAAGTTTATATGAGATGAAATGTAAAATACAATTCTTGTAAAATGCCTTGACCTTTGTACTGTGAAGTTGACATGTATGACTACTCCTGATAAATGTAGTATTGTACTCCAGCTAGTACATAGATCACAAGATTATGATGAAAGATATGAAAGTAATTAAGTTAATTACATCCTCCTACATTTCAGTAGAAACCTATCTAAATGCCAATAGTGAACCTACCGTCTTTGGATGCTTAGATAAGGCATTTCTTATTAACCTACAAACTTGTGGAAGTTGCTTTTGGAAAGAGTAGAAAGGTGTAGTTTTGCTAAAAAGTGAGGAGAAATAAGTGACAAAAAAATGTCTGGCTGTTAATGGCAGTTGTAGAAATGGCTGACTTGCTGCAGGCAGGGTCCTATGTTGTGGTTGGGGATAGGGGATCCATTCCCTGGGAGCACAGAGAGCATGAGCTGAGTGCAGGGCTGGAAGATCCCTTGCCTGAGACTCAGGAGCAGAAAGACAATACGTATGAAACTAGGGTATCATCTCCTTAGGCTCAACAGCAGACAAATTATTGATGAAATTTTACAAAAAACTCAGTTCTGTGATTTTTTTTTTGGAGGGTGGGTAAGGTTCCACTTTTGAAAAAAAAAAAAAAAAAAGAATTAAAATCACTGAGGAAGGATGGAAACCCCTTCTTCTGTTGCAGCTTCTTACTGTTTCTTTAGACTTGTAATCCAACAGGAACCTTTTTCCAATAGGGCTAAAACCCATGAGCAGTCATTCCTGAACATACCCACATCAGTCCAGACAAGTGGGTTTATGCATTCCCACTAGCAAATGGAGGCAGAGAACAACTTCGAGGCACTGCTACTTAACAGAGAGTGCCACCTGCAGTCCCTCAGTATTTCTCTGTCTCCAGCAGATTGTAGAAGTGCATCCCTGCAGTCCTGACTAGGTTGGTGTTTGGAGACTGGAAAAGGCTCCCGGAGGTGGCAGGTTCCATTCTTCTGGCCATCCCTCGGGTCGAGCTGGGCGAACGGGAGGTTGGATACCCCTGCCAGTGTAGCTCATGAGTCCTGGGGCCCTTGATAGCCAGGGGACTTGACTCCCTCTCAGTGCCCGAAGGTCCCCTCCTAGCTGCTGCTAACTCGACTCAGGAAAGTATCCCCCAAGTGGGGCTCTTCTTTCTGTATTTCTTTAAAGTTTTTCTAAAAAAAAAAAAAAAAAAAAAAGTTTTGTTTTCTGCTTTTAGGAACAGTGAGGCTTAGTGGGACAGTCGGCCTGCATGGCAGTGCCACAAGCAGGCGGTTCCGGGTCCAGGTCGGGAGGGGGACTAGAGGGGCCTGCCGATGACAAAAGTGGGTTTTTTTCCCCCTGGGGGGATAGGCCCATTTTCTCTTCGCACCAAGCCGCACCGCGTTTGGTGGGCTATTTTTGGTTCACGCGTGGCCTCCTTTCTTCTGCCGCAGCTCCAGTGTGTTTCTAAGTTGCAGCACAGCAGGACCTCCGATGACCTTTTTTCACGTGGGGTGGCCATTTTTGACTCTGTTGCTCCCTGATAATGGCTGACAAGCCGTAGGTGGTGCTCTGTATGGCCTGTGGTCAGCTTTGAACTCCCTCTCCCTTTGCATCACTTGCGCTCGGGGAGGGGAGGGACCCTCCTCTAGGACTCAGAAGTCCAGGAAGGCTGGCAGGTCCTCAGGAGTGGGGGTAGAGTCCAAGGGGAGGGCCTCCATGTCTGAGACCCCCCCCCCCCCAAGGAGTGGGCCCATGATCCTTCCACTGAAGGGGCTGCGGCTGATGGGGGGGCCCCCCCCCCTCCTTCCATCCAGGGTAGCGAGCAGGAGCATGCTGGGGACTCTGGCTTGGATTTCAGTGCTTCCAAGGATGACCCTCTGGGCCCAGGGTGCTTCTCCCCCAAATTCATGTTCCTGTTGCATGTGGCCTTCTTGGCTAAGAAGGCAGCCAAGCGTAGACCCAGTGATCCAAGTTGGTATTCTGCTATGAAGCCTGGACGCTCCTCGGGGGCCCTCGCAAAGAGGCAGGGACCTGAACCTAGCCATACAGCGGTAGACAGAGAGGATGAGAAGGGAGTTGGAAGGTCTGCAGGGAGAGGGAGACTCCTCTCTGGTGGACCTGGATGAGCCAGATGGGGACACCCTTCCTGGTCTGGAAGCTTCTAAAGATGATCAGACCCTCGGCAAAGGGACTGGCCTTGATGGGGACGATCCCGAGTGGTCTGCCTGTTTAAGAGGGACCTTATTCCTCAGGTTTTGGAGGAATTGGGGGTGAAACTGGTTCAGTAAGAGTCTGATAACGAAGGAGTTAATCTGGTCCTGGATGGTCTCAGAGGCCCGCCGAGCACTTTCCCCATCCCAAAGAAGATTCAAAAGCTGATTAGCCGGGAGTGGGATACCCCGGGTTGAGGGTGATGATGAAGCTCTAGCCCCTATTGGAAGAACACTTGGACCGCCTTAAGACTCCTAAAGTGGATGCAGCAGTCTCGGCAGTTAGCAAAATGACCACATTTCCTAGTGTGTAGCAGATGGACTCAGAACAAATGGGTATAGTGTGCTCGTGCTAGCAGTTGGAGACGGATCTGACGTCAGCACGTGGTACATATACCCCTGCAGGAAGTGCAGGAGCTCAGTAATTTCCATCTCCAAAGCAGTTTGGATCTACCTCACGCTCGCTGAGCGTTTTTCCAAATTCTAACGATTAAAACTCATAGAAGGATCCTACCTGAAGACGAGCCCCGCACTTCTGCGGTGATACCCTTCGGTCCCTCCCCCAGTTGAGTTTCCGGAGGTGATTTCCGTGGTCCCTCGGAGGTACGAGCCTCGGTCCGGTGGCCGGTTCGCGGCAGGGACCTAGTTCCCGAGTGAGAAGGGCGCGGCATAGAGGCAGCCTCGGTCCCGGTGAGGACTTGGCCCCCGAGCAAGACTAGTTCGGGCGCGGCCTAGAGGCAGCGGGTGCACTTCCTTGAGCACGGCAGTGACAGTAATCACCCTCTCCCCCCGCAGCCGGAGACTGCCCGGGTCGCAACCGGGAAGCGCCGAAGACCAGGTAAGGCGTACATCTTTACTTTTGCTGGTCTCCGAGGAAGCGAGGAGTAGCGGGGTCTGCCTATGTGGCAGCTCGCCAAGAAGGTCGCCATTTTGCCTGCCTGCTCGCCGTTGCCATCTGCCCTGCTTTGCCGCCTCTCTCTAGCGCTCAGACTAAGCGCACAGGCGACGGGCGCATATGTTCGGCACCCGAAAATAACTGGGCACACGTTTGATAGAGGCGCTCATTGAAGGGCGCACCTTGCTACACATTGATTAAGCGCACGTTGTTGGGCGCATGTTGAGAGGCGCCCGTTGCTAAGCGCCCGTTGATAGGCGCACGCTAATAGGCGCACGTTGCTAGACGCACGCGGATAAGCGCACATTAGTAGGCGCACATCTTTCACACATATTACAAGGCGCATACTTTGGCTGGGAGTGCACAGGCGCATAGAGAGATCAGACGCAATGGAGCATATGAGAGCCCATGCGTCCGCTGTGCCGTCACCTCCAGAATCAGGCATAAAAGCTCTAGGCCTCTGCTCAGCATGCCACCTCAGAGCCACACAGAGCGAGGAAGCAGACTCCCTATGTGCCCAATGTGAGGAAGCCCTGGGAGTTCCAGGCCAGGGCCGGTCCCAGCCCAGCGTATTTGCCAGTTCCTCAGGGAACACCCCGGACCTAGCAGGCCGCGGGGAGCAGCCGGGGAATCCTAGAGACCTGGTGCCCCTTAGGCTAGAACCTGCCTCGCTCTCCTGGGTGGAATTATTCAAAGGGATTCATGCCTTTGTCAAGATGCAGTCTGATCCCCGAACGGACCCGTATGTACCAGATGACCCTGCCCCTGGACCCTCAAGACCTAGGCGCGGCCACTCGCCACCCGGAAGCCCCACGTATGGGGATTCAGATTGCTCCGAGGAAGAAGGCGAGCCCCCCCAAGGAGGGAGAACTCCCCTCGGGGATAGAACCGTATCGAACCATGAGGCGCTTCTTTCTTAAAGAAGATCTCCCAGACCTGGTGTCTCAATGCCTGTTGGAGCTGGCTATCCCGGGCCAAGGCACCCCAGGGAACCTAGAATGAACCCCCTGCTAGAGGGCCTGCGCCACACGGCTCACCATTTTCCCCTCCTACAAGCAGCACAGCAGCTAATCGATCTGGAGTGGAATGCGCTGGAGGCCTCATTCAAAGGGGGTCGGGCCTTGTCTGGCATGTACCCCTGGACCCGGCAACCAAGGACTTGCTGGCGTGCCCCAAGGTAGACACCATAGTTTGCGCAATTGTGAAGCGCACCACCATTCCGGTGGAGGGGGGGGGGGGCGGCCCTCAAGGATGCACATGACCGGCGCATGGACGCCATTCTGAAACAAGCCTTTCAGGTGGCAGCCATGTCTCTGCGAATTGTGACCTGCTGCACCATGGTGACGCGTTCCTGTTTATCACAAGCCAGGAACAACACCCCGGGAGAAGAGATGGAATCAGCCCTCTTGTTCCTCACTGACGCTGCCTCCGACCTAGTTTGTACAGCAGCCAAGGGAGTGTCATCCTCAGTGGCAGCCAGGAGACAGCTCTGGCTACGAAATTGGTCGGCCGACTCCTCCTCCAAGGTGCACCTTACAGAATGCCCTTTAAGGGATCCCTCCTGTTCGGCAGCAACCTTGAGAAACTGGCTAATAAATGGGGCGCCTCTCCAGTACCCCATCTACCAGAAGACAAGTCTAGGAGGAACCAGCGCCCTTTTCCTAGGCCATCCAAAGGTAGAAACTCTCAGCGCTTCAACCCCTACAGGGCTCGCTACCAAGCACCTCGTTCTCAGACCAGGAATCAGTCCTTTTGGGCCAGGCACAACAAGAGGAGAACTGGCTCGGGTTCGAGACCCGGCCGCACCCCACAATGAGATTCAGCCGACCCATCCGAGGGAAGAAGCCATAGGGGGCAGGCTAACCCTATTCTACCGCAGATGGGTCAAGATTACTTCGGACCAGTGGGTCCTCACCATCATCCGAGAGGGATATTACCTGGACTTCCTGCGCCTCCCTCCGGACAAGTTTGTGGAATCTCCTTGTCCTCCCCTCAAGAGGGCGGCACTGGAAGCTACCTTGTTGAGGCTCCTGTCCCTAAAAGCCATAATCCCAGTGCCTGCATGGGAAATAAATTCTGGGCATTATTCCATTTATTTCATAGTACCCAAGAAAGAGGGCATTTTCAGGCCCGTCCTGGACCTCAAGTCAGTCAACCCACACTTACGGGTCCCAAGCTTTCGCATGGGAACTCTGCGGTCAGTCAGGAGCGCAATACAGCCGGGGGAGTTTCTCACATCCCTGGATCTGTCAGAGGCCTACTTGTATATCCCAATTCATCGGGATCACCAGCGCTACTTACGCTTCAAAGTCCTGAACCAACACTTCCAGTTCTGAGCTTTACCCTTTGGGTTAGCCACCGCGCCGCGGACCTTTACCAGGGTCATAGTAGTGGTGGCGGCGTCACTCAGGAAGGAAGGAGTTCTCATCCATCCCTACCTGGACGATTGGCTGATCAGGGCAAAGTCACCGGAGGAGAGCCACCAGGCAACCAACAGAGTTATGTCTCTTCTGGAAAGCCTAGGATGGGTAGTCAACGCGAACAAGAGTTCCCTACAGCCTTCACAGTCGCTGGAATACCTAGGAGTCCGATTCGACACCCAGGGAGACAAGGTCAGCCTGAACTCCAAGAGGAGATCAAAACTCCGGAATCGTCTGCAGACCCTGCTGAGCGCCACCCGGCCCACAGCTTGGGATTACCTACAGGTCCTCGGCCTAATGGCATCCACTCTGGAGGTGGTACCATGGGCGCGGGCTCATATGAGACTGTTACAACGCGCCCTTCTACCTCGGTGGAGCCCACGATTACAGAACTACACCGTGCACCTACCTCTACCGGCCAGAGTGCGGAATCAGCTACGATGGTGGTTGCAGCCCGGCCACACGAGCCGGGGGTCAAAAATGTCTTCCCCAACCTGGACCCTGCTCACTACAGATGCCAGCCTGAGCAGGTGGGGAGCACACTGCGAAGAGCTAACCGCCCAAGGACGGTGGAACAAAGAAGAGTCGGGGTGGAACATCAACCGACTAGAGGCACGGGCAGTCAGGTTAGCCTGCCTGCGATTTGCCCACAGACTTCGAAACAGAGCAGTCAGAGTGATGTCGGACAACGCCACCATGGTGGCATACATCAACCGACAGGGTGGAACCAGAAGCCGACAGGTATCCCTAGAAATAACACTGCTGATGGCTTGGGCGGAAGCAAATCTCCAGGACATCTCCGCCGTCCACATCGCCGGGAAGGACAACACCACGGCAGACTTCCTCAGCAGAGAAAGCCTAAACCCAGGGGAATGGCAGCTGTCGCCCACGGCCTTCCAGATGATTGTGGATCAGTAGGGAACTCCGGGCATGGACCTACTAGCGGACAGGTCCAACGCTCAAGTACCCAGATACTTCAGTCGCAGGCGAGACCCTCTATCTCACGGGATCGATGCTCTGGTACAGCCATGGCCTCAGGGGATCCTGCTATATGCCTTTCCACCATGGCCCCTGCTGGGCGCCATTATACACAAGATTCAGCGGCACAGAGGCCTAGTTCTTCTGGTGGCCCCGGACTGGCCAAGAAGACCCTGGTACGCAGACATGAGAAGACTGCTGGCAGGGGATCCTCTACCCCTGCCCCCCCTCACAGGGACCTGCTACGACAAGGTCCCATCCTCCACGAGGATCCGGCTCAATTCTCTCTTACTGTCTGGCCATTGAGAGGGCTCGACTGAAAAGGGGATACTCGGGGCCGGTAATAGATACACGCCTCCGAGCACGCAAGTTCTCCACATCACTCACTTATGTAAGGATCTGGAGAGTATTTGAAGCCTGGTGTGAAACTTGCAGCACCAATCTACATGCCGTTAAGATCCCCATCATTTTGGATTTCCTGCAAGATGGTCTTCAGAAGGGTCTGTCCCTCAATTCAATCAAGGTTCATGTGGCAGCGCTATCCTGCTACAGCCCCAGGAGTGACGGCAACAGCATTGCCGCACACCCAGATGTTTCCCGTTTCCTGAAGGGAGTCAAACACATTTGCCCGCCACTGAAGTGGCCAGTGCCCCTGTGGAATCTCAACCTAGTTTTGGAATTCCTAGCCGGACCCGCCTTCAGACCCCTCCGAAGCCTGTCCCTCCGTTTACTAACCTTGAAGATGGTGTTCTTGCTGGCCGTATGCTCCGCACGCTGCATCTCAGAGCTACAAGCGCTGTCCTGCCGCGATCCGTTTCTCAGAATCACTCCTGGAGCTATCCATCTTCGCACAGTTCCTTCCTTCCTACCCAAGGTAGTCTCACACTTCCACCTCAACCAAACCATATCCTTGCCAACTATGGACGGGTTGAAGAAATCGGAAGCAGGTCGAATACTGCGTCATCTCGATATCGGCAGGCTGCTGTCCAGATACCTGGAAATGTCGGAAGCAGTACGAAAGCCGGACCACCTGTTTGTCCTTCACAGTGGGAAGAGGCAAGGAGAAGCAGCCTCACGGGCGACTATTGCTCACTGGATCAAAGAAGTTATCAAGGTGGCCTACGTAGAAGCGGGAAAGCCACCACCTCTACGGGTCAAGGCTCACTCTACCAGAGCGCAAGCGGCCTCCTGGGCAGAAACTAGGATGCTGTCACCTGCCGAGATATGTAGAGCGGCAACGTGGTCCTCCATCCATACCTTCTCCAGATTCTACCGCCTGGATGTTCAGGCCAGGGAGGAGACAGCATTTGCGAGGGCAATCCTAAATGGACTTCTGGCAGCTTCCCGCCCAGTCCGGGAGTAGCTTTTGTACATCCCATTTGTTCTGAGTCCATCTGCTACACGCTAGGAAATGGAGAGATTGCTTACCTGATAATCTCGTTTTCCTTAGTGTAGACAGATGGACTCAGCATCCTGCCCGGCTGCCGACATACATGGGGATTCACCGATTCAAGGTAAGCCATGTTTTTCTTACATAGGGCATCCACCCTGCCGGGTGTCGGCGCCTTCCGGTTGAGAACACTGGCGGTCTCCAGCTACTGTCAATCGGTCAGGTTAATCCTGTTAAGTTGATCAATCAGTCAGTCACACATATATCCATAATGCTTTTGCAAGGAAGATTACTGAGCTCCTGCACTTCCTGCAGGGGTATATGTACCACGTGCTGACGTCCGATCCGTCTCCAACTGCTAGCACGAGCACACTATACCCATTTGTTCTGAGTCCATCTGCATACACTAAGGAAAACGAGATTATCAGGTAAGTAATCTCTCCATTAGGCAATATTCAAATTTCCAATTACAACTAAGTAAAAGGTACTAATTTATCTACATTAGTTTTACCCTTTTTTTAAGGTTAGGAAACTATCTACATCAGCTTTACATACCCTTTTTAAAAAAATATAAGCGAGATACTGGTTTATCTACGGATGGAAAGGAGGGAACAATTGTATCAAGTCTACACCTGTTTTATATCTCCTTCACTTTAATTTAGCATTAAAGGTTCACTAAGGGGGTCATTTTCTATGCGGATTGCACGCGATACCAAGATTGGGGCGGCGTCAGGGCGACACCAGGGCTGACGCCATGAAGACTTCGCTGACAGTGAAAGGTACGCTTCTTTTTCGCAGCCAGTTTCACGCTGAATAACTACACCTTTTATGGTGTATTTATTTGGAGCGATGCCGGCAGTGATCGCACCACGGAGGTGCGATCACTGCTGGCTATCGCAGAACCGCTCCCCCGCCCCCTGTTACGGCCGAATTCACTATGCCTTGCGGCATTAGAAAATCCAGCCCTAAATCTTTGTGGAAATGTATTCAAAGTATTCTGTCACCCATCCATTCAACAGTCAATCACTATCAAGACTGAGAAATAAATTCCATGGGTCAGTAAATTAAAATTAATTTTTAAATCCTCAATCTTCCTTTCTTACCTCAGGATAATTAATAAATAAGGTCACAAACACCTTCATAATCACTCAGTTGTGTTCCCTAGCTATCTTTAGCTATTAAGTGTTTTTACTAGGCCTCTTGGTACAAGCAACAGCTGTACAGATCTTATCCCTTTCTCAGTCAGCTCAGGAATCCCCCCAGTATTCTAAATTAAAACTAGTATGTAAGATTCAAGAGGTTATTACTCTGCATGAAGTCAATAAATAAAATAGTTCCTTGCCGCTTGATTTTAGATAAATGAGAATATATATTTAACAATTAACCAATCTGTTAGTGAATAATAAAGCTAAACCAATTTTTAATCCATTTTTACTTTTGTTTATCCTCACAAGGAAATATTTTAAAAGTGTTTTGGCTTTAGAATAGTAACACTATGCTGACTTTTCATTTCAAGAATTTTGAACAAGACTCCATTGTCAAGGAGCCTCTATAGCAATGGCTTTCCTTGTTACAGTTGCTGCGATATTTAAACCAATGGAACTTAGAAAAAATAAGTGGCAGAAACTACATTTTTAAATAAAATTAAAATCTATAATTTCCAAATAAAATATTACTTTTCACAAAATACAAAACAAACATCTCAAATCCGTTACCTCATAATTCACAAAATTACTACAGTATTCATTTACTTGAAATCCTATGAAAACCTTCAGAACCTCCTTCAGTTCAATGTCTGAATTTAAAACTTTTTCAGAACAATGTAAAAGTAGCCAAAACTTCTTAGATATTTATTAATACAAAACAATTTTTTTCCTATGAATCTATTTATCTGGCCTCCAGAACTAATTATAAATATGAGTTTTTAAATAAACGTTTTAAAGTCTCATTTTTAAATGAATTACATTCTAAATAAGTCTTCTCATGACCACCACTATCAAAACTCTAAATTTTTAAAGTTTTATAGGTCCTCTGACCCCCTCCCATAGGGGCGGATTTTCAGAGCCCTGCTCGCGTAAATCCGCCCGGTTTTGGGCCCTGCGCGCCGGGAAGCCTATTTTACATAGGCCTACCGGTGCGCGCAGAGCCCCGGGACTCGCGTAAGTCCCGGGGTTTTCGGAGGGGGCGTGTCGGGGGCGGGCCCGAACCGCGCGGCGTTTTCGGGGCGTGTCGGGAGCGTTCCGGGGGCGTGGCTACGGCCCGGGGCAGCCCGGGGGCGTGGCCGTGCCCTCCGGACCCGCCCCCAGGTCGCGTCCCGGCGCGCAGGAGGCCCGCTGACGCGCGGGGATTTACGCCTCCCTCTGGGAGGCGTAAATCCCCCGACAAAGGTAAGGGGGGGGTTTAGACAGGGCCGGGCGGGTGGGTTAGGTAGGGGAAGGGAGGGGAAGGTGAGGGGAGGGCAAAGGAAAGTTCCCTCCGAGGCCGCTCCGATTTCGGAGCGGCCTTGGAGGGAACGGGGGTAGGCTGCGCGGCTCGGCGCGCGCCGGCTATACGAAATCGATAGCCTTGCGCGCGCCGATCCAGGTTTTTAGCAGATACGCGCGGCTCCGCGCGTATCTACTAAAATCCAGCGTACTTTTGTTTGCGCCTGGAGCGCAAACAAAAGTAGGCTATTCGCGCTCCTTTTAAAATCCGCCCCATAATGGGGTAGATTTTCAAAAAACGCGAATAGGCGTACTTTTGCTGGCGCATCAGGCGCCAGCAAAAGTACGCTGGATTTTAGTAGATACACGTGGAGCCGCGCAAATCCGGGATCGGCACGCGCAGCCTACCCCCGTTCCCTCTGAGGCCGCTCCGAAATCGGAGCGGCCTTGGAGGGAATCCTCTAACGCCCTCCCCTCACCTTCCCCTCCCTTCCTCTACCTAACCCACCCGCCCGGCCCTGTCTACACCCCCCCCCTTACCTTTCTCCAGGGATTTACGCTTCCCGGAGGGAGAAGTAAATCCCCGCGTGCCAGCGGGCCTGTTGCGCGCTGGGACGCGACCTGGGGGCGGGTACGGAGGGCGTGGCCACGCCCCCGGACCGCCCCGGGCTGTAGCCACGCCTCCGAGCCCGCCCCCGGAACGCTCCCGACATGCCCCGAAAACGCCGCTGCGCTCGGTCCCACCCCCGACACGCCCCCCTCCGAAAACCCCGGGACTTACGCGAGTCCCGGGGCTCTGCGCGCGCCGGT
Source organism: Rhinatrema bivittatum (assembly GCF_901001135.1). Taxonomy (NCBI): domain Eukaryota; kingdom Metazoa; phylum Chordata; class Amphibia; order Gymnophiona; family Rhinatrematidae; genus Rhinatrema; species Rhinatrema bivittatum. The sequence goes on from NC_042621.1 coordinate 189,173,073, forward strand.
AGGCCTATGTAAAATAGGCTCACTGGCGCGCAGGGCCCTGCTCGCCTAAATCCGCCCGGTTTTGGGCGGATTTAGGCGAGCAGGGCTCTGAAAATCCGCCCCACTGGGTATTAAAATGAATGTGTAGCCCTTTAAAAATATTATGGGAGCTTCCTTAATTATTGCACATAAAAATTGCTAAGCTTTTTAATTTTAAAATGTCCCAAAAACTTTTATTTTTAACTTAAAAAAACATCTTTAGGCATTGTGGTGGGCAGCAACTGATGTCTTTGACATCACTTAAGGTCCTCACCCTTCCATGTACCGGGTGCATTTTTTTACCTAATTAATCTCCCTAATCTCCAGCAATGGCAGATCACCAGGCTACCGCTTGGGGCAAACGCGTGACAGCACAGACACACTTTTTTTTTTTTTTTAATTTAAATTTTCTATCAGCGGCTCTGGGCTGCAGGCGGAGAAGAGACCTGAACCAGCAGGACTGACATCTGCTGCCTGCTACGGTCTCCCCTCAGCACATGATTTTTTTTTCCTTTTATTTCCATGTCGGTGGGAGTCTCCACTCTCCCACGGCACCTCCAACAAATGCCCGCAGTCCACGGCACATCAAGGCACGCATTGGGGCATGCATTGGGAGCCTCAGAGCAGCCTCGGCGTTAAAAAAAAAATAGCCATCTGCTCTAAGCCCTGATGTCTTCCCCCAGTCACACACAGCGTATGCCGCTCACTCGCAGCAAACACCGCTCTAAAAAAAAAAATCAACACGGCGCTCGTGCCTTCGACACTCAAGGCAGACACTACTCCCTCAGTCCACCTCTCTTCTTCCAGATATGGCGATCATGCCACCAGAGGCCCTCACCATGGCACTTGCTGCTTCACTTTTAAAATGCCGTGTTTCAGCCGCTGAAACTTTTTTTTTTTAATTGTGAACACACTACTTTCCAAAAGGGCTCCTCTTCTTAAAAAAAAAAAAATCAGAACAGCACCCACACAGCATGGGCCAACCCTAGCCCTGTAAACAGATACTTATTTTTTTATTTTATTCACCTATCTATAAATTTATATAGTCTAATAAACCTGTATATATGTGTACATACTGACAGCCTTGTTCACGGCCCTATTTGTTTTCCTGGGGTGAAGGGAGGGAAATCCCACCCATTAACACCTTCTCCCCCAGGTGGAGGCAGGTGGACTGACAGACTGGGGGGGGGGGGGGGGGGCTCCTGCCAGGTCGGTCCCGGATCCAAGAACGCCTCGCAAGGCAAGCAGTCAGGGGGTCGGTACATAGTCAATTCAGGTTCACCAGATTCAAGAAGGTCCGATACACTAGCTATGAATGTCTGTGAAAAAAATAAGAAATCAGTTAGACATTTCTTAGCAATATATGGTGAAGGGGATCTGGAGTACTAGGTATTAAGCTATTCCTGGTCTTAGCCAGTTTGGATGGACCTTTCCGGGATTCTTTGTCAATGTCAGCGGATCAGGCAGCAAGTTCTGCATCTAAAATCTGGATGACAGCTTTGATTTCTCCCAGCATTTCTTCAAGGGACCTGAGTCTGCTTTTATATTCAGACCATTAGCTGGGCATCTGGATACTCGAATGCCTCTGCTGATTTACGAGTACCAGACTCCTCTGTAAATCAGAGTACTGTATATAGAATTTTCCTCTGAATGCAAGTCAGAGCCATAAATGGCATTGACCTGTGTTTTGCATTGGAGACTTTTGATTTTTAAGTTTGCTTTTAGCCAAAATATCATCACATGGTATTCCATATGCACTAATCTGGCACATGTGGAATTAACATATTGCCCAAAGAATTCTGTTCGGATCTGTTCTAGGGAGTTCAGATTCTGCTAAGTACTTTCTCTGGAATCAGTAATAGATCTTTGGTGAGAATTAGGATTTCTTTGTTCCTATGCTCCTTCCTGTGGTGATGGATGGTACACCTTATCAGGCTCAGGATGAACTCTCCCCCCGCCCCCCATCTTCTTTTTGGCTGGACACCCAGATTTGGATGTAGCCAGTACAGGGATAAGCGTATCACGCTCAGTCTTCAGAGCATCTGAAAACTCTGAACTAGATTCTGGATCGGAGGATCCAGAACCAGCCAACACATAGTCAGGGGTGTGATCACCCTCTGTCTTCAGAGCATCTGAGAACCTCGGACTGGACTCTGAATTGGAGGATCTACAGCCAGCCAAAAATTCCAGAACCTCTGGATTTTTAGTTTGTTCTCTTTTTAGATCTGCACGCAACACTTTATGGCTTTGCTTTATAAGCTGAGTATTATCTTTACACAGCTCTTTTCCTTGAATAGTGTTATGCAGAATTGCATTCTGAATCAAACTCTGATATTTGCTCACTTGAGCTGTGATATCAGTTAACTCTTGATCTCTCTCATGCACCATTTGCTGGAGAGCTGTTAGTTGTACATTTAAAGTATCAACTTTAATTTTCTGACTAACAGACAGAGACAGGGCAGATTCCAACTATGGAATCTGTCCAGCTTGGGCTTGATGTAATTCTTCAAGCTCCAAGTGTTCACAGCATACATTTATGCATGGGGTGTTTAGATATGAGATTGCAGCAGTCTGCTGACATAATTTGAACATGTGACAAGCACTGATTTGTCTATGCTGCATCTCTATCCTGTCCACTACTAGATTGGGATTCCAATCCCTGGATTGCACATTTAACAATCCAGAAAGCATGAAACACAGAGCAGAGCTTTTTAAAGTGCTCATTAAGGTCACTTCCACTTTTCTGGAGAGGCCTCAAAACTTTTAAGAGTTTGGACATTCTCCCAAAATCAATAACATGTTTGCATTTCATCTCTGCCTCTTTTTCAGGAGAGAAAACAAAATTCCTTTGGTCCTGTATTCTGTATTGTTGCAACAGGTGGCATGCACTCTTGGACCATGGCGGGGCTGTCCCTCCCTCTGTATCAGGCTCTGTGTCTTTCACAAGGGGGGGGGGGGGTGTCATTCTCCCATTTGTAGTGTGATGGAAAATCTGTACTGGACTTGGAAGATGCATTTCACAAGCCAGCAGAGATTTCTCTTAACTCTGGACAGCTGATTCTACCTAGAGAATCTTCCTCCTCATTCTTGGAATGCATTAGAACATTTTCAGGCAACAAATCAAATTGCTTTTGGGCTGCGTAACTTTCTTGGACCTCAGCCAGTGTACACAAATCTCCCATTTCTTTCTTTAACACAGATAAATCATCTGTTTGTTTGTACTCCCAAGCTCTCAAGTTCTGCAAGCTTATTAATCAGTCTTAATCGCTTCATTACCTGTGTGACATTATCTTTTCACCAAAGCAAGTTCATGTAAAATGCTTTGTAACTCATATTGAGAATCCATGGATTTCGTGCCTGGTTTGAAAGGTAACACATTTTGTATTTAACATGGAGCTAATTCCAAAAACCATTTTTAGAATCACTTATAAACAAATCATGAGAATAATATCTCTCTTTACCAAGCCATATGGCAACGATCAAACTTTAATTAGAACACTGTTAACTTTAAAGTTAGCAAACTGTATTTAGACAGTTTTATAGCTGTGTGGTGCTTAGCCTTACTTTCATTTTTACACAGCTCAGGGAAAAATAACCTTAATGTTTCCAAGGCAGAAGTAATACATTTCTTTCCTATCTGAAACTGCCAGTAACTCAGAGCAATGCTGATTAATCCGTTACCGGCAAGAGTAAAAAGACTCCAATTGCACCCTAAAATGTGTCAGTGGATTGCTTTACCAAAATGACATCACTTGTTGCTTTAACAAGAACTTATGCTGGTTTAAAACAAACCTCCGGTAATTGTAACCTGGATTGGCCACTGTTGGAAACAGGGTGCTAGGCTTGATGATCCTCGCTCTGACCCAGTAGGGAAACGTCTTATGTTGTTATGTTCTCAAGTAACTGCGTAACTCCAAATATCTGTGGTTTATATCCTCCATTATGTAGGAATGTCTGGATAGACAGCCTTACCATAGATTATCAGATTTAACCAATAACCCTATGATACAAATTCATTAGCTTTAGGGAGCAGATACAAACACTTTTTGTGAGGTACACAATTTATTAGAAGCATAAGAAAACAAGAATAAAACAGGACAATTATTTATTTTGTTGCTTTGATTTTGTTACAGCTTGTTTTACAGCACAAACACTGTCAAGTAAGATAATCAGAATTTATAAGCATTATCTAAGATCAACTGTGCACTTAAGAATTATACAGTTGCCAAAATACAGTAGATTAGCCCAGTAATTTAAGCCAGTGTTCTCACCCTCTGTAGTACTGCACAAATCCAGGGTCACTGCTATAACAGGACGCTGTCTTGACACCAAAGGATTAATCTAGTGAAATCCCTTTCAGTGGATGACAGATAAAACCCCCAAAATCTCACAGACATCTCTGTGAGATAAGTCGGCAAAAAAGGGGTAAAATTCACTAACTGGCCAAACGACTTTCAAGAGAATATTTGACAAACAGTTGCTTTCATGTTAATGAACAACTGTGCTGAGTAAAAACTCACTCTTAGCTGAGAAGTCAGTTATAATGACCTGCATAGTTAGTTCTGGAAGCACGGCTCTCAAACTAAACTTTCAGGTAGTCTGTGAAGGAAAGCCATGGGGAAAAGACTTTAGCAAAGGCTCTTTTGGATAATGTCCCTGGGATAATGTCATTTAGATAACTCTGAGTCTCTTTTCTTCAAGTCCAACTTGATTGCATATTCAGTTCCATAGGATTAAAACGTTGATATGGATTGGATATTGCCACCTCCTGTAGACACAGGATTGATGGGATGCAAATGATGTCGTCATGGTCCCAATGTGTATAAATATTCTCATAAGCTCATTAGAGTCCTTCAATAAAACAGCTGTTAGAATAATACCCATTTCATAGCTGGACTCAGGCTGGATACAAAGTTTTACCAAGGACATATTCTTAATTCTGGATCAAGGTTCTCCTTTCATTTGAGAGGTGATGACAGCTCTCTGATACAAAAAAGCAAGCACAGTCTTTTCTCCTCTATGTGAAAAAAAGTCTCTTATAAAGTTGCCAAAAACATCAAATGGCTGCAAACTCTATGTCTGTATTGCTTTAGGCCTGCACCTTTTACTCAGTCTGTGTGCATAGCAGTAGGCCTCAAAAGTTCATGATGCACATCCTGTTTAGGGCCACTGGTGTGTACTCTGCACCTCCAAGATAAATCCTTAGATAGCTGAGAATGAACTGAGTATATAAAATAGAGATGTGAATCGTGTCCTCGATCGTCTTAATGATCGATTTCGGCTGGGAGGGGGAGGGAATCGTATTGTTGCCGTTTGGGAGTGTAAACTATCGTGAAAATCGTTAAAATCGTGAGCCGGCACACTAAATCCCCCACCCTCCCGAACCCCCCCCAAATGCTTTAAATTACCTGGGGATCCAGCGGTGGTCCAGAACGGCGGCGGTCCGGAACGGCCCCCTCAATTGAATCCTGTTGTCTTCAGCCGGCGCCATTTTGCAAAATGGCCGCCGCAAAATGGCGGCGGCCATAGACAAAAACGATTCGATGCAGGAGGTCGTTCCGGACCCCCGCTGGACTTTTGGCAAGTCTTGTAGGGGTCAGGAGGCCCCCCCAAGCTGGCCAAAAGTTCCTGGGAGTCCAGCGGGGTTCAGGAAGCGATTTCTTGCCGCGTATCGTTTTCCGTACGGAAAATGGCGCCGGCAGGAGATCGACTGCAGGAGGTCGTTCAGCGCTGAACGACCTCCTGCAGTCGATCTCCTGCCGGCGCCATTTTCCGTACGGAAAACGATTCGCGGCAAGAAATCGCTTCCTGAACCCCGCTGGACTCCCAGGAACTTTTGGCCAGCTTGGGGGGGCCTCCTGACCCCCACAAGACTTGCCAAAAGTCCAGCGGGGGTCCGGAATGACCTCCTGCGTCGAATCGTTTTTGTCTATGGCCGCCGCCATTTTGCGGTGGCCATTTTGCAAAATGGCGCCGGCTGAAGACAACAGGATTCAATTGAGGGGGCCGTTCCGGACCGCCGCCGTTCTGGACCACCGCTGGATCCCCAGGTAATTTAAAGCATTTGGGGGGGGGTTCGGGAGGGTGGGGGATTTAATTTAAAGGGTCGGGGGGTGGGTTTTAGGGGGTTTTAGTGTGCCGGTTTTCCTGCCCTCCCCCTTCCCCCGATTTACGATTTTTTAACGATAAATCGGGGGAATTGTTATTGTATCGTGGCCCTAACGATTTTTGACGATTTAAAATATATCGGACGATATTTTAAATCGTCAAAAAACGATTCACATCCCTAATATAAAAGCCTCACCATTAGCTTGAACCAAAATGAGGGAAGGCTGATTAGTTGATATCTACCATGATCATCTTGTGGCTTATTTGGTATAAAGTTGGTGATAACTTTTACATATTTTTCCATTTTTGTTTTTCGGAAATTGCAGATCCACCTTTATTTTGTGCAACTCCCGGTTGATTGTGATATTTCAATTGTCCATCCTAAATCTATATGGTTACCTCCAGGCACAACTGACCCAAAATAAAAACTTTTATGAGTTTAATCCTATGTGATTTAAAGGACATTGAACTACAATATTGTAAACCTAGGTTTAGTCTCACAAAAATGAACATCTTGGCATGCGATCCCTATCTCGAGATACATCGTTGGTAATAAAACCTGCCAACAAAGGAGGTGCGATAGTGAGACCAAATAGAACACAATATTTGGTGAAAATAAAATTGCAACTTGCTAATCATAATAATTATGCTATACTGGACCATGATTCTACAGTGTATCTCCAGCAGCGTATAGCTGCTGAGGTAGAAAAAGGCCCTATAACAGGATTTCTTATCTCAAAAGAGGCCAATTTTCTGATCTTTGAACATCCTAAGATTCCCACTATTTATATGTTACCTAAAATCCACAAAAATATGGAATGTCCTCCAGGAAGTCCTGGCTTCATAAATTCATAAGTATTGTCCACTTTTTTGCTATTAATCAAGTTTATTTAGGGAATAGCCATTGCTATTAATTGTATCAGTATTCACTATACATCAACCAACCTCTTCCCTTCAATAATAATTCTCCAACACACACCAATACAAGGGAACACTTGTGCTATGGTGTTGCTTATGTACGGTGGCTCTATTGAAGGACAACCAATTGATGGGTGTCCTTTTCTTTCGCCCCGTCTATTATTCTTTATTATCCAAGTTTTGTGAAACCATTTTTCTTTCAATTTTTCTTCTTCTTAAACTATTTTCCTAAAAACCCCTTATTTCCCCGTTTTCTGAGGCGACCCGCTGCTTATGTGTAAATACTTATCAAGGCATCCGTCTCAACTTCTTCTCACGGGTTCGCGTCTGCTTGCCCGACATGGGCCATGTTTCGGCACGTTCGTGCCTGCTTCAGGGGCTACGGGAGGGGTAGTGCTGTGTCCTAACCAGGTACACAGTGGCTGTTATGTCTCCAACTATGAAGATAACACAATTAATTCTCATCTCAATTCCATTTCATCAATGATGAAATGGAATTAATTAATTCTCATCTCAATTAATTAATTCTCATCTCAATTCCATTTCATCAATGATGAAATGGAATTAATTCCATTTCATCAATGATGAAATGGAATTAATTATGAAATGGAATTAATTAATTCTCATCTCAATTAATTAATTCTCATCTCAATTCCATTTCATGATGAAATGGAATTGAGATGAGAATTAATTGTGTTATCTTCATAGTTGGAGACATAACAGCCACTGTGTACCTGGTTAGGACACAGCACTACCCCTCCCGTAGCCCCTGAAGCAGGCACGAACGTGCCGAAACATGGCCCATGTCGGGCAAGCAGACGCGAACCCGTGAGAAGAAGTTGAGACGGATGCCTTGATAAGTATTTACACATAAGCAGCGGGTCGCCTCAGAAAACGGGGAAATAAGGGGTTTTTAGGAAAATAGTTTAAGAAGAAGAAAAATTGAAAGAAAAATGGTTTCACAAAACTTGGATAATAAAGAATAATAGACGGGGCGAAAGAAAAGGACACCCATCAATTGGTTGTCCTTCAATAGAGCCACCGTACATAAGCAACACCATAGCACAAGTGTTCCGTTGATTAATTGTATCAGTAGCAGAGGTTTGGCCTCTGTTGGAAACAGGATGCTGGGCTTGATGGACCCTTGGTCTGACCCAGCATGGCAATTTCTTATGTTCTTATACACTGGGGTAGATTTTAAAACCTACGCGTGCGGCCTACATTTGTGCGTGCTACCCAGCGCCCACAAATGTACGCCCGATTTTATAAATATGGATGAATCCACAGGAAGTTGTGCCAACTGAACCAAGGCTATGCTCTAGAGTTAATACTCTGTATGATTTCATTTATATTTCTCATATATTTTGAATTCTACTAATTTTAAATTTGCTCTTCTGCCAATGCATATAGGGGCGGATTTTAAAAGGGTTACGCGCCGAGCCTATTTTGCATAGGCCCGGCGACGCGCGCAAAGCCCCAGGATGCGCATATGTCCTGGGGCTTTGTGAAAGAGGCGGGAAGGGGGTGGGACCGAGGCCTCTAGCACAGTGGCCATGCCGGGGGATCACGCGCTGGTACTCAGCAGGCACGCACAACCTACGCCTCCCCAAAGGCAGGAGCAACTTACGAAATAAAGGTTGGGGGGGTTAGGTAGGGCTGGGGGGCTGGTTAGGTAGGAGCAGAGAAGGGAAGGTGGGGAGGGGGGGGCGTGGAAGGAAAGTTCCTTCCGGGAACGGGGAAAGCCATCAGGGCTCCCCTAGGGAGGAAGTAAGATGGGAGAGTTAGAGTGTGTAGCAGTGAATGATGACATAGACTTTATTGGCATCTCAGAGACATGGTGGAAAGAGGATAACCAATGGGACAGTGCTATACCGGGATACAAATTATATCGCAATGACAGAGAGGAGCACTCGGGAGGAAGTGTGGTGCTTTATGTCCGGGATGGCATAGAGTCCAACAGGATAAACATCCTGCATGAGACTAAATACATCCTGCATGAGACTAAATACAAAATTCAATCTTTATGGGTAGAAATCCCTTGTGTGTCGGGGAAGACTATAGTGATAAGGGTATACTACCGTCCACCTGGTCAAGATGGTGAGCCGGACAGTGAAATGGTAAGATAAATTAGGGAAGCTAACCAAATTGGTAGTGCAGTAATAATGGGAGACTTCAATTACCGCAGAAAACACAAGTGCAGGCACACAGTTCAATCCTGACAGAGCACTCACAACCGGTGTATATATTAAATTCTTTTAATCCTTCAATATGGCAACTCCTCTGACTCATACAGGCAACAGACTTAATGGCGTCCCCCGACACGGTACCCTGTCACTTTTAAGTTCCTATGCTGTCAGCTTTCTTATGAACCCCTATTGGCGAGCCCTCCCGATGCAGCCCGCGGCGAAACACGGGTACCGTGTCGGGGGACGCCATTAAGTCTGTTGCCTGTATGAGTCAGAGGAGTTGCCATATTGAAGGATTAAAAGAATTTAATATATACACGGTTGTGAGTGCTCTGTCAGGATTGAACTGTGTGCCTGCACTTGTGTTTTCTGCGATATTGCTTGGAGTGCAGTATTTTGCTCTTATGTACTGTTAGACTTCAATTACCCCAATATTAACTGGGTAAATGTATCATCGGGACACGCTAGAGAGATAACGTTCCTGGATGGAATAAATGATAGCTTTATGGAGCAATTGGTTCAGGAACCAACGAGAGAGGGAGCAATTTTAGATATAATTCTCAGTGGAGCACAGGACTTGGTGAGAGAGGTAACGGTGGTGGGGCCGCTTGGCAATAGTGATCATAATATGATCAAATTTGATTTAATGACTGGAAAAGGAACAGTGTGCAAATCCAAGGCTCTCGTGCTAAACTTTCAAAAGGGAAACTTTGATAAAATGAGAAAAATTGTTAGAAAAAAACTGAAAGGAGCAGCTACAAAAGTAAAAAATATCCAAGAGGCGTGGTCATTGTTAAAAAAAAATACTATTCTAGAAGCACATTCTAGATGTATTCCACACATTAAGAAAGGTGGAAAGAAGGCAAAACGGTTACCGACATGGTTAAAAGGGGAGGTGAAAGAAGCTATTTTAGCCAAAAGATTTTCATTCAAAAATTGGAAGAAGGATCCAACAGAAGAAAATAGAATAAAGCATAAACGTTGGCAGGTTAAATGTAAGACATTGATAAGACAGGCTAAGAGAGAATTTGAAAAGAAGTTGGCTGTAGAGGCAAAAACTCACAGTAAAAACTTTTTAAAATATATCCGAAGCAGAAAACCTGTGAGGGAGTCAGTTGGATCGTTAGATGATCGAGGGGTTAAAGGGGCACTTAGAGAAGATAAGGCCATCGCGGAAAGATTAAATGATTTCTTTGCTTCGGTGTTTACTGAAGAGGATGTTGGGGAGGTACCCGTAATGGAGAAGGTTTTCATGGGTAATGATTCAGATGGACTGAATCAAATCACGGTGAACCTATAAGATGTGGTAGGCCTGATTGAGAAACTGAAAAGTAGTAAATCACCTGGACCGGACCTGGACCCCAGACTTCTGAAGGAACTAAAAAATGAAATTTCAGACCTATTAGTAAAAATTTGTAACCTATCATTAAAATCATCCATTGTACCTGAAGACTGGAGGATAGCAAATGTAACCCCAATATTTAAAAAGGGCTCCAGGGGCAATCCGGGAAACTACAGACTGGTTAGCCTGACTTCAGTGCCAGGAAAAATAGTGGAAAGTGTTCTAAACATCAAAATTACAGAACATATAGAAAGACATGGTTTAATGGAACAAAGTCAGCATGGCTTTACCCAGGGCAAGACTTGCCTCTCAAATCTGCTTCACTTTTTTGAAGGAGTTAATAAACATGTGGATAAAGGTGAACCGGTAGATGTAGTATACTTGGATTTTCAGAAGGCGTTTGACAAAGTTCCTCATGAGAGGCTTCTAGGAAAAGTAAAAAGTCATGGGATAGGTGGTGATGTCCTTTCGTGGATTGCAAACTGGCTAAAAGACAGGAAACAGAGAGTAGGATTAAATGGGCAATTTTCTCAGTGGAAGGGAGTGGGCAGTGGAGTACCTCAGGGATCTGTATTGGGACCCTTACTTTTCAATATATTTATAAATGATCTGGAAAGAAATAAGAGGAGTGAGATAATCACATTTGCAGATGACACAAAATTGTTCAGAGTAGTTAAATCACAAGCAGATTGTGATAAATTGCAGGAAGACCTTGTGAGACTGGAAAATTGGGCATCCAAATGGCAGATGAAATTTAATGTGGATAAGTGCAAGGTGATGCATATAGGGAAAAATAACCCATGCTATAATTACACAATGTTGGGTTCCATATTAGGTGCTACAACCCAAGAAAGAGATCTAGGCATCATAGTGGATAACATGTTGAAATCGTCGGTTCAGTGTGCTGTGGCAGTCAAAAAAGCAAATAGAATGTTGGGATTTATTAGAAAGGGAATGGTGAATAAAACGAAAAATGTCATAATGGCTCTGTATCGCTCCATGGTGAGACCGCACCTTGAATACTGTGTACAATTCTGGTCGCTGCATCTCAAAAAAGATATAATTGCGATGGAGAAGGTACAGAGAAGGGCTACCAAAATGATAAGGGGAATAGAACAGCTCCCCTATGAGGAAAGACTAAAGAGGTTAGGACTTTTCAGCTTGGAGAAGTGACGGCTGAGGGGGGAAATGATAGAGATGTTTAAAATTATGAGAGGTCTAGAACGGGTAGATGTGAATCGGTTATTTACTCTTTCGGATAGTAGAAAGACTAGGGAGCACTCCATGAAGTTAGCATGGGGCAGATTTAAAACTAATCGGAGAAAGTTCTTTTTTACCCAACGCACAATTAAACTCTGGAATTTGTTGCCAGAGGATGTGGTTAGTGCAGTTAGTATAGCTGTGTTTAAAAAAGGATTGGATAAGTTCTTGGAGGAGAAGTCCGTTACCTGCTATTAGGTTCACTGGGAGGCAGATTTTATAAATCCGCGCACACGCGTACTTTTGTTCACGCACCAGGCGCGTACAAGAGTACGCAGGATTTCAATAGATATGCACGTAGCCATTAAAATCCGGGGTGGGCGCGTGCAAGGCTGCCCAAAATTGGCAGCCTGTGCGCACCGAGCCGCGCAGCCTGCCTCCGTTCCCTCCGAGGCCGCTCCGAAATCGGAGCGGCCTCGGAGGGGCTTTCCTTCGCCCTCCCTTCCCCTACCTAACCCACCCCCCCCGGCCCTATCTAAACCTCCCCCCTACCTCTATCCCGAAAGTTACACCTGCTGGAAGCAGGCGTAACTTTGCGCGCGCCAGGCCGGCTGCCGCGCTCCATGTTCCGGTCCGGGGGCTGGTCCAGGGGCCGCGGACACGCCCCCGAAACGCCGCGTCACTCCGGTACGCCCCCCGACACGCTCCTCCATGCAAGCCCCGGGACTTACGCGCGTCCCGGGGCTTGCACGCGCCGCCGAGCCTATGCAAAATAGGCTTGGTGCGCGCAGGGGGGGGTTGGGGTAGGTTTTCGGGGGGTACGCGTGTATCCCTTTGAAAATCTACCCCTTAGTGAATAGCTACTGCCATTAGCAAGGGTAACATGGAATAGACTTAGTTTTTGGGTACTTGCCAGGTTCTTGTGGCCTGGATTGGCCACTGTTGGAAACAGGATGCTGGGCTTGATGAACCCTTGGTCTAACCCAGTATGGCATTTTCTTATGTTCTTAAAATCAGGCCCATAGTGTGAGGACATCCAAATTACTTCATTTGCACTATTAATCGCATATTCAATTTTAAATGTTACCATTTTATATGTTGTCTTGTTTTTAATGTTTCTTATTTGTTTTAATTTAGTCTTATATATATATATTTATTTTTATTGTAGCCCCTGAGGCAGCCCCAATTGTAAGGGATGAAACTCAGCCAGAGTCGGGCTTGTTTATAGTATTTCGTCTCCACTTGAATAAAGCAATTTGATTGGACATCTGGCATCTATTCTACTTTGTTCACCCTATTTGATATTGCATTTGTTGATGAGGAGGATCATTTGAGTATAATATTTGTTCTATCCATTCATGAGCTTCAATTTGGAAAAGTGTTTTGTTTTATGTATTAAACATTTACATACTGCTAGATTTTAGGACTCTTATGAGTTTATATAATTGAAAGAAATAAACATTAAAGCCAAGAGAGTGTGTGGTCACTGAGGTTAAATAAAGATTTCTGGATGAAGGTTATCTTGTCCAGGTGATTTTTGCAGCCATGGTAGATTGATTGCTTTAACCACCTCTTAGAATTGAAAACTGGTGCAGAGGTCTGTATCCTCCAAAAAGAGAATTCTGGTGTCTTTTTTGAGCTTAGAATTGGATTACAGTGAGTCAACAGATGCTATTACAAAACAAAGCATCATGTTCCAGAAAACATGTAACACATAATGTAGTAGTAGTATCATGATTTCTTCCTCTAAAGTGGTGGAAAAGATTGACCTACAAATTTCTCTTTATAAGAAACATAGGTGTATTAATTGATTCCAGCCTGTCCTTTACCCACCAACTTAAGGCTGTGATCAAATCAGGCTTTTATAAATTGCGACTACTGTGTGACCTGAAGCCTCTATTACAATTTCCTGATTTTCATTCTGTTTTTCAGACTTTCATTTTGTCCACATTGGACTACTCTAACTCAGTGTACATGGACTTGCTTGCTTTAGCATTAAGAGCTTTGCTGTTATTACAGTTCATGGCTGCTCAGTTAATCTCTGACCATAGCATGTGAGAACATATCACTCCAGTTCTGTTTAACATCTACTGGCTTCCAGTCCAATGGAGGATAAAATATAAAATTGCAATGTTAGTGCACATATTGTTCTTCCTTGAATCTCTCCTTTGGATTAACTCCATGCCCCATAAGTATAACCCCACTTGGTCATGCTGCGATCTTCGTAAAGGGGCCTCTTGGATGTCCATACTGTGAGTCAAGGCCACTTGGCTGACACAAGGGAGTGAACATGTTCTATGACTGTGCCAGTCTTTGAGAATTCCCTGCCTCAGGAGCTGCGTTTAGTGACATGCTCTAAGACCTTTAAAAGTTTACTAAACATCTTTTTATTTGGGCTGGCATTTCTATCAAGTGATGTTGCAGGTTACTGTCTGCCTTGAATTTTCTGTAAACTGTGCAATTTTTGTACATCAGTGTGTATTTTGGAATATTGATTGTATTGTGTATGCTTTTATGTACACCATATACATCCTCGGCATAAACAGCCTATAAATACTATTAATGAATAAATAAATATGGTTCCTGATTTTATCATATGCATTAGATCTCTGGGTTTCGCTATTCTGTCATTGTTCTAATAATAACAAATTGAAGACTAGGTTGAGAGAACATTGCAGAAATCTCATCTTTGAGTTAGTTTCCTCACTCTGAAGGTCATCAAATCTTCACAAGAGAGCACTGTCTGCCTCATGTCTCACTTTGAATGTCAAAGTGGCCTCTAACCCCTACACTAATACCTAAACCTCACCTCGAGTTACTAGGTAGGCCTCCTATAGAGGTATAAATATCTACTTAGGAGGAGAGCATTATGGCTAGACTCTCTCGCTCTCTCTGCCCCGACTCCTCCTCTTCCGGGGCCAATTCTGTCCCCATTTAGTGATCACACACGAAAAGGGACTTTTCGCGTGCAATCACTTTTGAAAATGACCCCCTTGGCCAAAATTCCCACCCCAATATCCTCCCCTTTTTCTTATTTGCATCACAGCAAACATTATGGTGCTTTCGCATGCGTTAATGGCATTTTCGCATGCATTAAAGGCATTTTTTGCATGCAAAAACGCCTTAATGCATGCGAAACGCCATATAGCACTTTGATAAATGAGCCCCACAGTTAGCATGTTATGTGGCAAATCACACTCCTCTGAAGTGCGTTGTATGCCAACTTAAAAAAAATTGTTGTGACATTGTCCAGCAACTAGATTGTTAATGTAAAAAAAAAAAATCTAAAGTAGGCTGGAAATAAATCATTTTTCTTCTCTTGGACTTTGGCAGTTTCCCAGACCTTTACTACTAGACAATAAAAAATGCCTGAATGAGGAAGCAAGCATGCTTGAGGTTTAATCATTGAACTAGGCTAGCACGGGAGTGAATGGAGTCAGTCTTGGGACAACGTCTTTTCCGAAGAAGCTGAATTGTTTGTGACTATCAGAACGGGACAATTATAAATAATAACCACCAAGTTCAACTGGGAACAAGAGGGAAACTTTTAGGACTTATTTAACACATTTCCTGCTAAAATTTTGTGCCATTTCTGTAACAAAAAGAAACTTTCAAGAAAATGTTTGCGGTGCAGTTAATAGCATTTTGCTTCACGAAACTGCAAGAGGATCAAATCAAGAAGGTAAGATCTATTTTGGTAGTTTGAATGTCAGCATTTTCTTCATAGTATCATAAGAGATGTGAAATTATAGTTTGCAGCAAAGGAAACTAGTTCAGAGTAAAGTTTATTCGTAAACTAAATAGACTGACTGACATGGAACTGGAAGGAAATTTTTAGGATTTAGTGTTATCAATACAATCGCAACAAATGTGATGATAAAAAACACGAGCTTGTTTCATAAAATTATTTTTCTATAAGAACAATACTTGGGAAACCCTTTTATTAATGAGGCCTTAAATTTAGCATACAAAGGGGCTATTCAATGTACTGTAATTTTGGGACATTCATTGTCAAATGTTCTAAAACATTTATCTAATATTTGTTTTGAACTTTTTTGCCACTTTGGGCGTTCATCATAATTATGATGTGGAGACCCACCCTTCTTTTTACAGACTAATGTATAATGTTAACGATTGTCTCCTTGCTTTTGGAACAGAGTTGCATGCAGTAGTTTACAGCTGACCCTCTAAGCCACATACAGCAGCATGGGGATAATCCTTCCCGGGTTATTTCAGACTTACAATCGATAAATTTAGCAACACACCTGGATATCCTTTTCCCTTGAGTGCGGGTCCTTGAGGTCCAGTCACAAGGAAGAGCAGGACAAATAGATACTCCAAACTATAACAGGGAACGTGAAACGCCTATTGAAAGTTAAAGCTCAATGCTTGATTTGTATTTCTGGAAGGATTAAGCCATTTCCCTTCATCAACATGTACAATTTTTACTTCTCCATGGTATTTAAATCAGATTTTAAGACTTGTTTCAGATGTTTTTATGTGATTTTTCTCACTGATTAGCATAAGAAGCATCCAAATAATTATTGATTTAAAAAAACGTACTAAATTAAATGTGATTAAAACAAAAATTGTAATTTTGCAAAATAGGTACTAAAGCAGTTTACTATTAACCTACAATACCAAAATGCAGATCAAGTGCTAATAATAAATATGGGATATTGTACAACTTGAATAAACTAAGAAGAATACTTTAATGTTTGGTAGGCTAATAATACATGATTATTTTTTCAGTCAATATATAATTAAGTTTTATAATTTATTGCTAGAGGATGTGGTTAAGGTAACTGGAATAGCAAGGTTTTAAAAAAAGGCTTGGCCTTGTGTGTGCACTGAAGGGTTACTGTTTTTCAGGGTAGGATGATCCAGTCCTGGTTTTACCCCATTGCATGCAGGGACTTATTCTGATTTCCCTATTGCGCTCTCTAAGAAAAGCAAGACTATAAGTACCTGCATGCAGTGGAGTAAAACCAGGATTGGATCAACCTGTCCTGAAAATCTGGAGCCAGTTGGCAGCTCTATTGCACTGCCATGCTGAATGTCCCCAGTGTGATCCCAAAGACCGGTCTGCCACTCCATGGGTTGGCTGGGGTTGGGGCTGCTGTGGGTGCAGTGTTCATAGCCCCCAGGAGGAAGAGAGCTGTGGTCATTGCATAAGAGTGACACCTAGTGGACATATTCAGTGCCCATGTTTGCAGAGGTCTGGAAGAATCCCTGATAATCTAGGACCATCGCTGCAATGACCAGACTAGGTTATGTTGGAGAGGAATTTAAAGTAAGGGAAAAATCTCCTACTGGTTGCAAATGAAGGTCACCAGATCCCAGCACTAGTTCCTATTGAGCTAGAAGTACAAAGGAACAGAGGAAACTGCTGGGCTAAAACAAAAATTTGAACAAGTTTCTCCCCTGCAATCACCATATAGAGCATACATAACCCTGCGGTTTCATATCTAAAGTGTAAAAAATAGTGTGGTGGTACTGAATCGACCTTATCAGACAAGATCATTGCTACATATTGCCATAATACAGGTTGTAGGCTTGGCAATATTTTTCTGTATGTCTTTTTCCAATTACAACTGAAGAAAATGTGACCATGTTTCACCTATTTTGCAGAAGCTGCATGGGCTTCCTGTGTTGTGCAGGATTAGATTTAAAATTCTTTGACTTTTTGTGATTTTCATACTGGTATTCCTATATATCTGTTCAGACTGTTAACTCCTTAATTGCCAGTGAGAACACGCTGATCATCTCAACAGGGTCTGTTACAAATTCCTTCTACTATGATCAGATTGGAAGGTACTCGATGCTCATCTTTTAGTGTTGGTACTATGGAATGCCTTGCCACAGGACATTTGTGCAGAGCTAAATTATATTAAGCTCAGGAAAGCCATTAAGGCTTGGCTATTTAGTAAGGCATTCAATTGCAGCTGGATTAGTGGCCCTTGGTTGAACAGTTGAGAGCCCTATGTAGGATGGACATCTGACTAGCTCAATACTCATTACTCTTATTTTATATTGCTGTCTAGTTCAGTATATTTATTTAACAGCTTTTCTTTATTTAACAGCTTTTCTATACCGACATTAAAATACACATCATGTCGGTTTACAATAAATAACAAAAATATTGTGTTTTATTAGTTTTGTTCTAGTCTATTTTATTTATTTTGTGTTTATTGTTCAATTGATTATATATGTTGCTTTGATTGTGAGCCATTTGGTTATTTATTTTACAGGCAATATATTATTTGATAAAATAATAATAATAAAGTACATTATTATTATTTCACTGCAAATATTGTATTGTATTGTTTTGATTTCAGATTTTTTTGCAAAAAAAAAAACAAAAAGAGGTGGGGGCAATAGTATGCATCCAGCTGCATCGCAGTGGTACGTTTTCACCTGCCACGGTTGCGGCTGCAGTACACATTATTGCCACCATACCTCCAATGGAATAGGTGGTGTTATTTCCAGTGCTACTGCCGGTGATAATGTCTAAAACATTATCGCCCGCAGTGGTACCAGAATCAACATTTTTCTAACCCCGCCCAAGCCCTGCCCTAACCCCTCCTCTTTCCCTCATTAAAATTATATCGTGTTTTAATGAATGACCCTGTTAGTTTGGTGATTATTTGTAAATCATTAAAACATCTCAACTTTCATGGCTTCAGGTTGACAGGTTTCTCTACCAGATGCGTCTCTCTGATGATGATTTATTGGATATCATGACTCGTTTCCAGAAAGAGATGGATAAGGGCCTGAAAAAGGACACAAACCCTACAGCTATGGTAAAAATGTTGCCAACACATGTCCGGTCAACCCCTGATGGATCAGGTGATCAATCTTCCTTTGAATTCTGGAAAATTTGTAAAGGAATTTCACTGCAAATATTGTATTGTTTTGATTTCAGATTTAGTGCACGTCAATACACTGTAATACACTTCATAAACTGGAAACTGGCATTGGCATTATGCCTAGTGAAATTACATTTAACATTAATGCCACCATTGCCAATGACACCATACCTTTTAACCCAGAGTTCCAAACATATCCTTGTGGCCTCACAGCCAGTTGGGTTTTGGGATATCCACAATAACTATGCATGAGATAAATTTGCATATATTGGGTCTATAGTATATGCAAATTTATGTCATGCATACTCGTTGTAGATAACCCGAAAAATCCAATTGACTGAGGAGTCACCTGGACAGATGTGGGTAGCCCTGTCTTAACCCTAAAGACTGTTGGTACAGATCTGCTAAAATAATTCATTTTAATCAGTATACTGAAAATGCAAAAAAGCCATTTTTAGTAAACTTATGATGAAGCATTAACAAAATGTAACGTCTAGAGCTCCCAGACATAAAAATGGATTCAACTAGCAGTGTTGCACAATGGTTAAGATACATAACTGGGAAGCCTGGTGAAAAACTGGCAGAAAGAATGGTATGGGCAAATGTACATCAAAATAAGTATGTTTGCTTGCTTACATTTATTTATTTGTTTTTCTATACCTATGTTCATCGGACAAATCACACCGGTTTACAGTGTGACAAAGGAGTCTATTAGCTTAGACTTCTTGTTTAACAAAGGAACATTGTGGCATTTAAAATTGAGCATTTTTAACATTTAAGATTTAACTTTTTTAACATTTAAGATTGTACATTTTTAACATTTGTGATTGAACATTTTTGACATTTTATCTTGAACTTTGTAACATGTTGCATTTGAACTTTATAGCCTTTTGTATCTTAGACTTTATGATATTTTGTGTTAAAGCTTAGTGGAGTCTGTGGCAGTTGGTCTGTGGAGTCATTCTGAATCAGTTTAGGGGTAAAGAGTTTGGTTGTAAGTCAGGAGTAGTGGGAAAGTTTAGGTTTTTGGGGTTGATCATGATATGTGATTATGCGGATCTGCTGTGTGTGTTGAGGGAGGGGGGTGGGAGGTGTGTGGGGGAGCGCTCGTGTTCATGTGTTGGGTGGTGGGTGGTAGTTGGATATGCTTTTTGGCAGAGCCATGTTTTTAGGTTCTTTTTGAATGATTGGGTTATGGGGTTGAGCCTGAGTTGAGGTGGTAGGCTGTTCCATAGCGCTGGACCTGCTACTGTTAGGGCTCATTCTCTTGAGGTCAGGTGGGCTGTTCTGGGTGATGGAGTAGGAATGAGTCCAGTGTTGGTGGATCGGAGTGTTCTCTGGGAGGGAAGGGCTGAGCCAGTCTAATTTTTCAGTGTATAGTGCTTTGTGTATGAGTGTTAGAAATTTGTATTGAATTCTGGGATGGTTAGCAGTGGAGGTTTTTGAGGATTGGTGATATGTGTTCGGATTTTTTAGCATTTGAGAGTGATCTTGCCGCTGCATTTTAGAGTAGTTGTACTGGTTTGAGAGCGTTGGATCGGAGGCCCAGGAGTAGTGCATTACAATAGTCGAGTTTGGAGAATAGCAGTGCTTGGAGTACTGTTCTGTAGTCATGGGTGTAGAGAAGAGGTTTGATTTTTTTTTTTTGAGGATTTGCAGTTTGAAGAAACCATCCTTGCTTATTAAGCTTATATATTTCTTCATGTTGAGTTCATTGTCAATGAGTACACCGAGATCTCTGGCTGAGGAGGATAATCTGTCGTCAAATGTAGGTGCTGAGTTGTTATCTTTAAGAGGTGATATTGTCTTGTTGTTCATGTGAAGTATTTCGGTTTTGTTGAGGTTGAGGGACATTTGCGAAAGTACATGTTTTTGAAATAGTGCATAGGCACTCACATTTACTCCTTTACCTCTTTCAACATACCCAAAAAATAATATCCACCCAGTTAAAGTAGAACAATAAGAGCAAAGTTTTAAAGCAAAATAAAAAATATTATAATCAGTTGAACTGTGGAAATATAGCTTACAAAAAAACCCACTCAGTTAAGCCCTAACCTTCCATATCAACCCCTAGATCAGATAAACATTTCATATTTCAAAAGCCATATGTGTTGTTTATATTTTATGGTTAAAGTCTTATATATTGTATTTGTTTCTTTATGTTGTTTGTCATTTTTAGTAATGTAAGCTGCTTTATTAAATTGTTTTAAAAGTAGGATATCAAAGATAAATAAACATAAAATAAACATGAGACTTGGCAGATCTAAAAATATACCCTAGAGCAGTGGTTCTCAGCCTTTTTCAGTCGGGATACACCTGACAGATGGTTCTCACTTGCATGACCCACTGAACACATGACTGTCACGGGGCTAAATGTAAACCTATACCCTGCATCCACATGAACCCCCCAACAATGAGTGCAGAGCAGAACTAGGACATTCCCCATACAACTCACTATACAAAAAAGATATTCTGGTGTCATCTCAGTAACAGCAACATAAACTCTCCCTCCTACCAGGCGCAATTTCCTTACTTATGAAAAGACAGCAATTTCCCACCAATGATTGACCTAATGAGAAAACACAATAAATAAGACTAATACAAATGCAAACATGTTAGTAAAATACCTCACCTCTGTCACATTCACAGAATCGACCTTCACCAAGTACAGAAAGACTGCAAATTATAAATATGGAGACTGAAACTAGAATGGAAACCCAAAAAAGCCACTCTGCATGCAGTGCAAGACTGGAGAAATGGAAACAGAAATATAGCACCTAACATAGTCCCAGGATCTGCAATAATGCACACAAACTAATCCGCACAAAGTTGCACTTGCATTATGGAATGCACTCACAGGGGCTACTGGTGCCATTGGTCGGCCCCTGTCACATGGTAGGAGCAATGGACAGCCGGCGTCATCTTGTGCTCCTACCATGTGACAGGGGCCTATCAATGGCACCAGTAGCCCCTGTGACATAGTAAGGGCAAAGGCTATCGACGCCATTTTGAATACCGGCAGCCGACAGCCCGAGTACAGGATATGGCTCCAGGACCCCCGCTGGACCACCAGGGACTTTTGGCACATCTTGGGTGGGGGGTCAGGAGGGTGAGGGCTAATTTGTTAGTGATACGTTGTATTTGTGGGAGTTCGCCATACATTTCGTGACCTCCACGAATACAACGAATATGGCATATACGTTGCGGATTGCCAATACATTGCAAACGAATGCACACCCCTAGCTGTCGGTCCTCTCTTTGCGGCCCAGATGCCGCCGACGCTTTTGTTCCCATCTCCTTGTGGCATGGAACTGCTGTTGGTGCACTCCTCTTCACGGCCCTGGTGTCGCCGCCACCGCTACGCTCCACCTCTTCGCGACAGGAACACCTCTGATGCTGCTGCTCTGCTCCTACCTGTCCTTGGGCCCTGCTTAGGTGTGTGCGCACGTCCCTTCTGGTTATTTAAAGGGCCAGCGGCGGGAAATGCCCCGCGGCCCCAACTGATGATGCCATCGCCTTGTCAGTCCTATAACCTCTAAACGGGCCCTGCTTCCTCTCCTCGGCGCCTTCGCATCAGATCTTCATGGTTGTCCATGTTTCTTCTGTCCGGCCAAGGTCCTCCGTGGTCTCCTCATGTTTAGATGGCTTTTCATTGGATGTTTCTGATGTTCCTGGTCTTCTTCATTAGATGCTCCTGATGTTCCTGGTCTTGTTCCTCGTTGGAGCTCCTTCATCGCCTGTCCATATTCCTGATGTTCCATGTTTCCAGTGTTCCATGTTCCTGCTCTTCCAGTCCTGGTCCTGATGTTCTAGCTTCTGGCTCTTTGACCTGCTTCCAGGTTTCCTTCTCGTCCACATTTCCTGGCGTGCAACCATCGTGGTCCATGACCAGCCCATGGGGAGCTGTGTAGGATACTTCGTGGCACAAGGCCTATCTTCGCATCTGCAGCTCAAGTCTCTGGAAGGCCCTTGCTTTTAATGCCGAGATCTGTTCCTGAATCCAAGTTCTGAATCCTTGAATCCTGAGTCTTGAATCCTTGAACCCAGTCTTCGGAGTTCCTTGTTCCTGCTTCCGTCCATACCCTAGACTCAAGCCAGAGCCTGCTCTGCTTCAGGGTAGTCCGTGACCAGCCACAGGTGGCTGTGTAGAGTGCGCCCCGGTTCAGGCCTCTCCTGAATCTTCGTCATGTTTCCAGTTCCAAGTTTTCAACTTCTCGTCTGGAGTCTGCTTCGCTTCTGGCATAGTCCGTGACCAGCCATGGGCGATTGTGTAGGGCCTGAATCCGGAATCCTCATCTGAGTCTTCAAAGTTCCTCGAGTCCTTGTCTGAGTCTTCCAAGTTCTTCAGTTCCATGTCTTGTTATGTTCCTGCCCTCAGCCTCCGTCTGGCCTCACACACTTGTCGTTTGCAAGGGGCAGGTTCGGAAGGGCTATCGAGTGGCTGGAGGGCTACTCTTGAGAACAGGATTGCGTTGCTGGGTCTCACCTGTTCATGCAGGTCCAGTGGAAGTCTGAGCTTGCCTTGTTCCAGTTCTTTGACGTTCCAGCTCCAGCCCATGGTTGGACACTCTCATGTCCCACGGTGTGTCTTGGGACTCCTCCCTGAACTGTGCCGTGGTCCAAGGGCTCACATCCCTCTAGAGAAAGTGACCGCACCCCCGCATTCACAACAGGTTATTTTTAGACGTTAAATCTCACATTAGTGTGTGATAAATTTTTGCAGCAAGTGGCAGGAGTCCCTCATGTGCATAAAAAGCTCGCTTTTGCATACTCATTTATCAAATTTGCTTACAAACATGCAACGTGAAAAAGATCGCGCATTTATCACGCTTTAGAGCCCTATCAGGATTTGATAAATGACCCTGTTAGATTGTAAGTCCTCAGGGAATAAGGAAATCCCCACAGTACCTGAATGTAATTCACTTTGAAGTACAAAAAAGAAGAATACACAAACAAAAAATTTAAACATCAGTTTCTCCCACCCTAAGGGCCTGATTTTAAAAAGCATTTGTTCGAGTAGAACTGGGTTTTACTTGAGTAAGTGGGTTTTTGAAAACTGCTAAAATATATGCCTTTGAACTGTCCATAGGATTTTCATGATTAAGTGCACTTTACTCAAGTAAATTGCTGTTAGGATGTTACATTTATGAACGTAACTCCTTTGAAAATTACCTCCTAAGTGTTTCAGTACGCACTCACTGGACACTTAGGGGTAGATTTTCCACTTTGTGCGCGCACATCCATGTGCTAATTTTCTACCATGCGCGCGCTGGCGCGCATGGTACAAAATCCATGGGCCAGGCGCACATGTGCGCGTGGATTTTATAATCCGTGCGTATATATGTGGGCGGCGCACACAAAGGGGGGGGGGGGCTTTAATCATTTCCGCATGGCGACGCATTGCAGCTTTCCCCAGTTCCCTCCCAGTCAGCTCCAATTAAGAAGTGGACTGGGAGGGAACTTCCCTACCCCCCTGCCCATACTCCTTCCCTCTTCCCCTCTCCTCTCCTCTCCTCTCCTCCCCACCCCCAAACCCTACCTTTTTTTTGGTATTTTTCATTGTTTTGCAACTTACTTCAGCTCCTGAGCTGAAGTAAGTTGTGCGCGCCGGCCAGCTGCTGGCGTGCGAGTCTCCGGGACAGCGAGCAATGGCGCTGTCCCAGTCGTTCCCCCGCCCTGCTCCACCCAGAACATGCCCCCCAGCCTGCCTCTTCGAAGAAGCCCGGCACTTGTACGCATACCGGGCTTTACGCGTGTGGCCAGGCCCCTTAGAAAATTGGCTCAGGGTGTGCAAGGCCCAGCCATGTGCATAAAGCCTGGATTTTACATGTGCAGGGTGTTTAAAATCTGGGCTTTAGCAATTCTCTCTGTTCTCCATAAAAACTTTATAATCCTTCAGAAGTTTTTTCTGCCCCATCTAAGCAAAAGCCTAGGTCTCACCTTTCTGTTACTTCCTTATTCCATTTTTTCTCCACTGACTGTAGGATTTCCAGACTGTCCAGGACTCAGGTTTGTTCTCCTGGTTGCTTGCCCATTCAGGAAAAACACCTACTGTATCTCAGACCTTTCCTCTTAAGAGAGAAAGGCCTGCAAGGTCCTCACCAGAAAGAGGCCACCCCAGGCAAGCTCAGAACTTGGCTGGGTTCTCTACAATTCCTGCCAAATTATCATGCCAGCATTTTATACTGGATGACCACTCCCACTACAGGATTTCTCTCTCTCTCTCATTCTTAAGAGACATTCCTCTCTAAACCATTAACCAATCTTCCCACCCTGAACACAGGACGATTGCATCCTGCACGTTTACCAGAAGGAAGGCCATCTAGTAGCCATTGAGGAAACATCTCCTACCCATCATTAACAGTAATTGACAGCTTTTGCTATCCTACAGTATCTTCACCCCACCCCCCCATCAATTTTCATAATTTAGATTAGCACCCGAGTGAAGGCCAAATACTTCCCCACCCAAAATTCTTTCTAGGGGTTTCTTAGTGACTTGAAAGGGCTCCTTTCTTGAGAAGCCCATCACATACATGAGCTTTTCAGTCCATATAGGTCTTTTCTTCTGAAATTCACTCTGTATTAAATCTTTCATTTATAAGAAGTGCATCAATGAGAAATACAAATCCCTTAATAAGCAGCAGTTACCTAGAGACTTCCAGAACTGACTAAGTACCTGAGTGTGTGAAAGGTTAACATTTTGCTGCTGTGAGTACTATGTTTAGATGCTGGTAATTTGTACTTGTACTTTATATTCTGCTGGAAGTTATGCATGTAAAGAAGCACAAGCCATTTCCAGATCTGTGTACTTTACCTTAGAAGAAATACACAGTGATGCTTAGTTGTCCTAACACAAGACAAGGGAACCCCCTACAGTTCAGTAATGAAAATACAATTTGAACCAAATATCTGGAATAAATGAATCTGGAATAATTTTATTGCACAGGATAACTATAGAAAATCAAGCAGGCAGAATGTGAAGCAAATTGCATTTACTGCTTAATCTTAGATATTCTATATACTATAAATTCATAAAAATATTAGCAGTAAATAGTAATTCAGCTCTACTCCATGCCTTTGTGCTATTGGTAATATATAAAACTTCCTATGTATGTATTTTGTGATTTTATTTTGTCCTAAAAGAGGCAGTACTATCAGTACTTGAGATTCAAGGTGCTGGAATGATTAACATCATCTATAAAAAAATATGATGGCAATTCAAATTAAAGCAGAATAATATAATTATTAAAAAGTAAAACACACCAACAACGTACTTTTTTATTGTGGAAAATGTTCAATCTGCATAATAAAAATGCATAGTATGCTTCTCTTGCTTTCAAATTTTAAATTAAGTAAATATTCTAGGCATGTTTAGCTGGCCAGCTTGTTTGTTCCAGCATTAGTATGATGTCTTGTTATGCAGGAGATATGAGTTTATATCTCAAGACCAACTTCTGCTCCTAGGATCAGCCAGGCATGGATGTGCATGAAGACCCGGGGAGAATAATCAGCTGTAAATAAGCCCTGCAGTAGATTTGGATTGGTGTCCTTGGTCATAATAGGCTACTCATCTTCATAGCAGTGAAAGTTAAAGAGCTAATGGGCCGATAAAGAAAAAAGTGTGGGAGAGCCGGCGAGCGACCGCTCTCCTGACGCACCCACAGGCTACTCTCCTGTGCGCGTGATTCAGGGGGGAAGAAGATGCAATTGAGGGCCCACGGTAAAAAGAGGCACTAGGGACACTAACTGGTCCCTAGCGCCTCCTTTTTGACAGGAGCGGCGGCTGTCAGCGGGTTTGACAGCCGACGCTCAATTTTTCCGGCGTCGGTTCTCAAGCCCACTGACAGCCACAGGTTTGGAAAATGGACGCCGGCATAATTGAGCGTCCATCTTCCGACCTGCGGGCCACGGGCACATTTTAAAAAATTTTGTTTTTTAATTTTTAATTCTTTTTTATTTTTGGGGCCTCCGACTTAATATCGCTATGATATTTAAGTCGGAGGGTGTACAGAAAAGCAATTTTTTTCTGCTTTTCTGTACACTTCCCCGGTGCTGGCCGAAATTAGCGCCTGCCTTGGGGCAGGCGTTAATTTCTGAAAGTAAAATGTGCGGCTTCGCTGCACATTTTGCTTTCTGTATTGCGCGGGAATGACTAATAGGCCCATCGACATGCATTTGCATGTTGCGGGCGCTATTAGTTTCAGGGGGGTAGGCCGCACATTTTCGACACGCTATTACCCCTTACTGTATAAGGGGTA
The DNA here is from genome assembly GCF_901001135.1 of Rhinatrema bivittatum. Classification (NCBI taxonomy): domain Eukaryota; kingdom Metazoa; phylum Chordata; class Amphibia; order Gymnophiona; family Rhinatrematidae; genus Rhinatrema; species Rhinatrema bivittatum. Next base: position 189,199,972 of record NC_042621.1, read on the forward strand.
AAGCTAGCGCGTCGAAAACACATGTCCAAACCCGGGCTAACAGCATGTACTGTATCGGCCTGAAGGTTGGCTGTGAAGACCTCAAACGAAAACTATCACAGGTTAGCTATTAGAGGTAGCCAGACTATTCTCCTCCTAGTGCATTTATAGAATCAAATAGACTAGTGGCAGGTGATTAAACTGACTGGGAGTGAGATGTACTGCCCAATTAGGAATGCTTTAGAGAAAGATTGTAGCAGGAGTCCTTGTATGGTGATTGAAAAAGGAAAGAAAATGAATGTTGCATATACATATAAATAAATGTCTTCTTCACAGAAAAAGGAGATTTCCTTGCCCTGGATCTGGGTGGTTCTAAATTCCGAGTCCTAAATGTGAGAGTGTCTGAAAATGGGAAGCAGAGTGTTCAGATGGAAAGTCAGATCTACCCTGCCCCCAAAGAGATAACACACGGCAATGGGGAAGAAGTAAGTACAAGCTACTCACTTCTCGCTTTCAGAATTCCATGCTGAGTATATTTATTAAAGAACTTCTGTTGCTAACTATACAACCATATATAACAACCATTTGAATACAGTTAGCTATAACCAAGATTTGTTGTCTTGTCCAGTATTTCTAACAATCAACCATGCTGTAACTCACCTTCTTTCTATTGAGGCCGATGCAATATCATGCCCGAAAAAACGTGCGTCCAACCTGGTCATCCATTTTTTTCAACGCGCGCACATCCACCTCGCCTGGGCACCCGATGCAATACTCAAATGAGTTGCCATGCTAAAACGCATGCACTAGGGATAAATGCGCATAGAGAAAGTGCTAGCACCGTGAGTGTTGAATACCGCGGGGCTGGCATGCAGGAGGAGCCGCAGAATGCCTGCTCTCCCCAATGAAAGAGATACATCTCCATGCAGCACCATCAGCGGAGGAAGACTAAAAGGCCCCGTGGACCCTGCCTGCCTGGGGAAAAGGCACAAGATGAGTTTTCTTGGGTCCCATGTGTGAGATGGACATAGTTCTGAATGATTCAGAAACAAGAAAAATGCCAAAAATCAAAACTGAAGATGGGAAGTAGAAAAAAATCTTTTTATTTTATAATGGAGAATCAGTTCCAGGAATGGTTGCAAGTAAAGATCAAATAAATGCGTGTGTGTGTGTGTGTGTGTGTGTGTGTGTGTGTGTGTGTGTGTGAATAGAAGCTTGCCTGGGCTGGGTGGGGGTGTATGAAAGCCTGACTGGGATTGGGTGGGTTGGTGTGTGTGCATGCATGCATGGGAGCCTTCCTGGGATGGGTGGGCCATGTGTATGAGAATGGAAAATTGCCTGAGATGAGTGAGTGTGTGTGAATGTGAGTCTGCCTGGGATTTGGGTGGGTGTATGGAATGGAAATCTACATGGAATTTGAGTGGGTGTGTGTGCACCGTGGCTGTGTGGGGTACATTTTATATTATGTCATAGAACACACAGAAACAAATATTGCAAAACAAAACAAAACTTAGTTTAGTAAATGTTGTAAATATATGGATAATAAATCAGCAAAGTAATATCAACATTGAATACAATTTCACAGTAAGCTGTACATAAATCAATGCAGGTAAATAGGAGACAGCAGAAATAAAGATAGAACATTAATAAAGAATAATAAAGAACACCTGAAAACCTCCCTTATACATCCTCCTCATATATATTTATAAGCCAGTGTTCATAAGAAATCTGGAGGTCTCGGATCCGGGGATTCTGAAGAAGACACCTCTGGTCTGTTCAGCTCATTCAACTAAAATAAGCAAATGCTATGCCTTATATATATCTCTCTCTCTCTCTCTCTGCAAGTTAGGTGGTTCAATTTGCACTTTTACCCAGGAAGTCCTTTGATATCCCATTTGGTAAAGGACATCAATTGTTTAACTTATTATCAGCTCATTGGTATGGGTGCTAGTCTTTAGAATTTGATCTTCCCAGGTGATAAGAAATACAAAATGTCATGGCCTTTGATGTTACCAGGGACATCAAATGTTCCTTGGGGCCATCCCTACTCTTTATCAGCACATTGGTGCCAGAATGTCACAGGAATTTGGAAACAAATGGTAATAGTGTCATGCCTATGTACCATCCCTGCACTCAAATCATATGCAATATATTGATTCATACTCATCAGTCATTGGAGTCTGTTCTGATCCATAGCTGTTACAAAGTCTTCCGGAGATCTAATTAGCTTGCCTAAAATTATCCTTACACAGTGTGAGTGTGAATGGGAGCTTGCCTGAGGTGCGCGGGTGTGTGTGTGTGTGTGAGAAAGAGAATAGAGCTGCAGGTAGATCGCAACCTGCCAGCAGGCAAATGAGGAGGAAGACCCAGGGCTGCTGGCAGATCCCAATCAAAGAAGAGCTGGAGATACCTGGGTGTGTGTGAGAGAAAGAAGCACGTGTGTGTGAGCTTGTGTGTATATATACAGTATATAAGAAAGAGAGGAGAAAGTATGTGCACCCCACTCCCACTAATCCACGACAATCTCAGGATGACTAGAAATCAAAAGTGCCTAGGTATGGAGAGTGTGAATTTTTTAAACCCTTTTCAGTTTTATTTTTTTGAGTGTTGTTTGAGGTGTCTGCTGTTTTGGAACATTAAAAAAATGTCTGAGTTTTTAATTTTTTTTCTTCGCACGCCCGCGAACCCGACGGCCACCCTCCGCCTCCACCCCCGATCAGCGACCGTAGGAGCTGGGAGAAAGGGCTGCGCAGCCGGCGCCGGGACCCATCGGGGTAAGGCCCTAAATTTCTCGCCCTACACAGACGGCTCACCCCCCGGCCACGAGGCCTCGCTGACTTACCCTCGACAGCATAAGCTGGCTTCCTTCCCACACGATGTCCTCCGGAGCCCAGAGTCGCGCCACTGACGTCACTCTGACCACGACGAGGAGGGGATTTAAATCCCTGCTTGCTTTCTGGGTGCTGTGTGCTTGGTGTTGTGCGCCGAAGGCGCGCGACAAAAGAGCCTGCCCCTTTGTGCGCCCCTTCGTGCAGCCCCGAAGCGCAGCCCGGCAGCTAAACTAAGATCTACTCACCTCTACCTGTGGCTTTCAAGTCTCATCTCATATGCCCATAGCCGCAGGTTGTGGGATCATCCACTTCCAGTTCAACTACATCGTCTCATGACCTCAACTTCTACCATCTAACTCCGGGCCTATCCCACTAACCATCTACACATCTCGCACAGATATTGACACTGATGTCATCTTGCACTCCTCCAGATCTCATCCAGATCTCTTCATAAACTCATTCACCCGCACCCTATCTTCAGCCATCCTGCACCCTGACGTCACCCAGAAATCACCCTCGACTGAATCCAGATACCATACAGACCTCATCCAGCACTCATCCTGACTTCATCCAGCTACCAGATTCCTTACAAACCCCAGCCAGAACTCATCCAGAACTCATTCAGCACTCATCCAGCTCTCACCCATCCCGAAGTCAGCCATCACGCATCTTGATCTCATCCTGCAACCATCCCGTCATCATTCAGCTCCCACTCAGACCTCAACTAGCACGCAACCTGACCTCATCCAGCAATCGCCCAGACGTCACCCAACTCCCATCCAAATCTCACCAGAATCTCACCCAACTATCTTCCTGATCATCTACCTCGAACCAACCTCAACCAAAAAACCAGCTCTCATCTGAAGCCCTACCAGCAATTATCCAATCCCCCCGTACGGCAAGATACAGTACCCCACAAGACCCTCTCCCAGAGTCACTCAACTCTTGGTCATCAACAATCCCCCAAGACACATCATACTTAACACAACATCACTTAGCCCTCGACACCAAAACCAGAGGGCATTCTGAACTCCATAATACCAATCAACTCAATCATGACTTCCCCCCCCCCAAAGTGACTAATCAGATGAGATACAGGCACCTGATCAACATCCCAATTAAGAAACACATCAAAAACTTAATCTACCTCACCTTCTTTCTAATAAACGCTCAATCCTTAACCAAGAAATTCATGCTAATATTTGATTTAATCCAAGAAAAAAATCCTGACTTCATCGCCATAACCGAAACCTGGTTTAAAAATACTGATCAAGTACTAATGAACCAGCTAACCAATAATGACTACGACTTATTCTCAATCCCGCGCAAATCTCGCAGAGGAGGAGGACTACTTCTTATAATAAAAAAGAATCTCGCCATGAAATTGATCCCTCACAACCTCCCGAAGAAGTACGAAGTTGCTCTCTTTGACTCAGAATGCCTACAAATATGCCTAGTCTACTGCCCTCCCAAGCTTCTAGATAGTGAAATCTCCCCACTCTTAGAATACTTAACAACTAACATCAGCACAAAAAAGCCTACTATAATACTTGGAGATTTCAACCTCCACATAGACACCACCCCCAGATCACAAAGCTGCCAAACGTTGCTAGACATGCTATCCAGCTTTAACCTGAACCAACAAGTGAACATCCCCACTCATAAAACGAGTCACACGTTAGACCTGATCTTCACCAATCATCATTTCTCAGACACACACATCTCATCCAAACCAATCCCATGGTCAGATCACTTCATCGTACAATGCAGGACACAAGTGCATACCAACAACATGATAAATGCAAACGATCTACTGTCATTCAAATCCGACCTCCCTTCCAACCCAACCTACTACAACAAGAGCTCGGAAAACAACTAGCCAACTTAGACCTCTCCAACATCAACAACGCTATACAATCCTGGCTCCACCTCACCAAACAAACTGCAAACAACATAAACCCTATAAAAACGAAACAGATAAAAAAAACCAGAGGTAAAAACAACCCATAGTTTAACTCTCAACTTAGATCAATGAAAACCAGCTTCAGAAAAATGGAAAAGGAATGGAGAAAATCCAAATACCCATTAACCCTACAAAGATACCGCACGCAACTTGCCACATATAAAAAAACGATTATGATCACCAAACATGACTACTATAGTCAAAAGATAAAAAAACTCCTCAAATAACTCAAACTCCCTGTTCAACATCGTAAGAAACCTTATGGAAGAGAACAACAACAACGCCCCCACAACCAAAACAAATAATCTAAGCCAAGACCTTGCCCTGTTCTTCAAGAACAAAATAAGTAAAATAACCAGCACCTTCAACAATCCCTCAACCACAGAGGAACAACTTGACAAAACAACCATAACACCCTGGTTGAACTTCGATCCAATATCCAACACCAAAGCTGAAAATATGATTAAAAAAAATCAACCCAGCGCATCACGAACTAGACATAATCCCAATATGAGATCTGAAAGGAATGGCGCACATCATTGCCCCAAACATAGCAGCTATTATCAACAAATCACTCGAAGAAGGCGAGCTTCCAACTGAACTAAAAACTGCAACAATCACACCAATATTAAAAAAAGAAGAACCTAGATCCTGCAGATTTGAATAACTACCGTCCTATCTCAAACCTCCCTTTACTAGCAAAGATAACAGAGAAAGCGGCACTGATATAGCTTAATGAACACCTAGAGAACAACAATATTCTACATACCTCACAACATGGATTCAGGAAAAACTGAAGTACTGAAACTCTGCTCATCAATTTATCAAATAAAATAATAAGGGGCTTCGACAACAAACTAAGACACCTACTAATTCTACTCGATCTCTCTACGGCATTTGACACTGTAGACCACAAAAGCCTGATATCAAGACTTGCAAGCATTGGTCTTTCCGGCAAAACTCTCAGCTGGTTCATATTAGGGATGTGAATCATTTTAGGACGATTAAAATTATCGTCCGATAATTTTAATATCGTCTTAAACCGTTATGGAACACAATACAATACAGATTCTAACGATTTATCGTTATAAATCGTTAGAATCGTGAGCCGGCACACTAAAACCCCCTAAAACCCACCCCCGACCCTTTAAATTAAATCCCCCACCCTCCCGAACCCCCCCCCCAAATAACTTAAATAACCTGCGGGTCCAGCGGCGGTCCGGAACGGCAGCGGTCCGGAACGGGCTCCTGCTCTGAATCTTGTCGTCTTCAGCCGGCGCCATTTTCCAAAATGGCGCCGAAAAATGGCGGCGGCCATAGACGAAAAGATTGGACGGCAGGAGGTCCTTCCGGACCCCCGCTGGACTTTTGGCAAGTCTCGTGGGGGTCAGGAGGCCCCCCACAAGCTGGCCAAAAGTTCCTGGAGGTCCAGCGGGGGTCAGGGAGCGATTTCCCGCCGCGAATCGTTTTCGTACGGAAAATGGCGCCGGCAGGAGATCAACTGCAGGAGGTCGTTCAGCGAGGGTTCCGGTGCCTCGCTGAACGACCTCCTGCAGTCGATCTCCTGCCGGCGCCATTTTCCGTACGAAAACGATTCACGGCGGGAAATCGCTCCCTGACCCCCGCTGGACCTCCAGGAACTTTTGGCCAGCTTGTGGGGGGCCTCCTGACCCCCACGAGACTTGCCAAAAGTCCAGCGGGGGTCCGGAAGGACCTCCTGCCGTCCAATCTTTTTCGTCTATGGCCGCCGCCATTTTTCGGCGCCATTTTGGAAAATGGCGCCGGCTGAAGACGACAAGATTCAGAGCAGGAGCCCGTTCCGGACCGCTGCCGTTCCGGACCGCCGCTGGACCCGCAGGTTATTTAAGTTATTTGGGTGGGGGATTTAATTTAAAGGGTCGGGGGTGGGTTTTAGGGGGTTTTAATGTGCCGGTTTTTCGATTTTTCGATTTTTAACGATTTTTAACGATTTTTCACGATATTTTACCCCCCCAAACGGCAACAATACGATTCCCTCCCCCTCCCAGCCGAAATCGATCGTTAAGACGATCGAGGACACGATTCACATCCCTAGTTCATATCATTCCTAAAAGACAGATTCTTCAAGGTCACCATTAACAACAAATCATCAAATCCCCTCCCACTCGAAACTGGGGTACCACAAGGGTCCGCCCTCTCGGCCACCCTCTTTAATATATACCTATTCCCACTCTGTCACCTCATCTCAAGTCTTGGCATAACATATTATATGTATGCCGATGACATCCAACTCCTCATGCCAGTAACCACCACTATCGAAGAGGCACTGAGCACTACAGCCAACCACCTAATCTCAATCAGAAACATGCTGAACCAACTAAAGTTATGCCTCAACATGAATAAAACTGAATGCATCCTCATAGGAAGAAACAACTCAGGTCATACAACCCCCATACACTCCCTACAAATCGATAACATCAGCATCCAACTGAAAAACACTGCAAAGGACCTCGGTATCTGGATCGACAATGAACTTAACTTAAAAAAGAACATAGCAACTAAAACCAAAGAAGGCTTTCATAAACTTCACATTCTGAAACACCTAAAACAGCTTCTTCACCAACAAGAATTCCGAACCATGCTGCAATCTCTTATTTTCAACAGCCTCGATTATTGCAACTCACTCCTGATTGGCCTTCCAAAATCTACCCTAAAACCACTTCAACTATTACAAAACACTGCAGCCAGAATTCTAACCGGCAAGAAGAAATCAGAACACATCACCCCTGTTCTGAGAAGTCTTCACTGGCTTCTGATCGAGCAAAGAATTGAATTCAAAACTTTAACAATAGTTCACAATGCAATTCACAAAGAAAACAACTCCGCCCTCAATAACATGATTCAGAAACACAAATCTCAATGTACGACCAGAACCACCTGCAAACTACACTTAGACATACCCTCTCTTCCTTCAGCAAAGCTTACTAGGAACAGAGCCTTCTCCATTGCAGGACCCAAATTATGGAACTCCTTACCACAATACCTAAGCACACTTAGCGACATCAAATCCTTCAAAAAGGAACTCAAAACATGGCTATTCAGCCAAACTTTCAGATGGTGTAGGTTAAGCTGCATGCAACTTCCTAACTCATTATCCACCTCTGCTTGACTCACACTAATCTCCTCGAAAGTTTTCCTCTCTCATTTCTCACCTGTCCAAATCTCTCACCCATCCATGGTCTCCTAATGTTGTAGCATTTTTTTAGTTAATAATAAGTCCTGTCCCCTCCACCTACCGAACTCGGACTCTCCCCTCAGTCCCATCATACCCATACACGAAAAAGCTAGATGCACCCTATGTCCGATGATGAATGCACCTTATGTTCGACGATGTACTATAGTTACTACGTAACCTACATAAAATTATCTTATGGTCCACTCATATACATGTTCATTTCATGTGTTGTTAGAAATGTTTGTTTCTAGATTTGTAATAGTCATTCAATTAATAAGTCTCTCGTTCAAATGTACATATGCTGTAATAAGTTGTTCTAATGTTCATACAATGTATTAAGTTGTTCTCATGTAAACCGGAGTGAAGGCAGATTGCTATACTTCGGTATATAAATGACTTGAAATAAAATAAATATTCGATCTTTTATTATTATATTATTTTTATTAGTATGTTTTTACTATTATGATTATGTATTTATTATATTTCTTGATTTTGTTTGATGTTTGAGGAATGGTGATGCTTCTGGTTTTTTATTGTTGCACTGTATAGAGAGTCTGGCTTCTTGTGGTTTCCAGTTCAGGTTTTGTCATGTTTGTATTTCTACTTTATGGTTCCTCTATTCCGTATTTGGTGAGGGTCTGTTTATGTTCTGCATGTGTGAATGAGGTGAGGTATTCTCCTAATAGGAAGTGTATTAGTGTTTTCAGGCTTTCAGAGTCAAGCCCACACAGGCCTAATACCATATGGGTTCCAAGTCTTTTTTTCCGCAGGGATTTCTGGTTGGTATCACAGCAGTGCATATAAATATAATGTGATATTTTTATCTTAGAATATTGTACTTTGATATTTTTCATGTACAATGTTGTTATAAATACATAATTCTTAACTCTGTGTGGAATGGGCTGGGGGTGGTTGGGGGAAGGGGGTGAGTTGTGCAAGGCTATAAGGTTTGCTTAGGGCATCTAATATCCTTGTACTGCCCATGGATTCTAGGGCAGGAGGTGAAGACCTGAGGGTTGGGAGGAGGTGTCAGTTGGGAGGAGGTGTCCCAGGACAGAGGCTGAATGAACCAGAAGGGGGGGGGAGGCAGCACGATAATTTGCACAGGGTGGCAAAAAAACGCTAGCACCAGTCCTGATGGAAATTCCATGCTAATAATGACCTTAGCTATTAGTCTGCAATGCAAAGAGGTGTGCTGTCTTATGTGGTATTTTTTCAGTGCTGGAAACTCAACTGCTTATCCAAGGTGGAGTAATGTTTCTAGGGCTAATGTTAGTCTACAGATAGAACTTGTAGTTCTGATGCTAGGACCTGTAGCTGGTATTTTATGTGCAGAAAACTTTTTTTTTTTTGCACTCTATACATGTTTTCTATGCACAAAACATGATTTATGTGCACAAAAAATATTTTATGTGCTGAAAACATTTTGTGAACATAATTCATGTTTTATGCACAGAAAACATGATTATGCATATAAATCATGTTTTGCTGTGCACTTAGGGCCGGATTTTAAAAGACCTATGCACGCTGGGCCTATTTTCAAAGGCCCAGCCACACGCATAAACCCCTGGGATGCATGTAAGTCCCGGAATTGCTGAAAGGGGCGGTCCGGGGGCGGGGAGGTCAGGGGGTGGGGCTAGAGGCACCCAGCACAGCGGCAAAAGCTGTGCCAGGGGATCACATGCTGGAAAGGTGCTGGTGCGCGCAACCTGTGCCTGCTTGAAGCAGGCGCAAAAGGTAGGTTAAGGATTTTGAGGGGGTTTAGGATAGGGCTAGGTGGCGGGAAGGTTAGGAGAAGGGGTAGGAAGGTTAGTATAGGGGGTAGGGAAGTTCCTCCCAGGCCACTCCTAAATTGGAGCGGACTGGGAGGGAAATGCAGAAGACTGCAGGCGTGCAAGTTTTTAAAATCTACCCCTACATACATCTGGATTATGTGCATTTTTTAACTCCCACTAGCATACCATTAGCTTACTGCATCAGAGTTAAAAATAATTAGCTGTTAAGCAACTATACGCTAAATTTACACACACAGTTTTATTGGCTAGCTTTTGCATTGGTCTCTAAGAGAGCAAAAGGAAGGTAGACAGGAATCAAGTCGGGCAGATGTCATTTCCCTATCAGTAGCAGTGGTACCAGGATCCCAGCTGGTCATGAGTAATATTAGACTAGCGGCAGTATAATTGCTGCAGTGCAACTGCACTGTCTGCTCTCATCATCACCCATCAAATTCAAAATCACAAAACACCAGAGTAAACTTTCCAAAACATAAACTGCTCCAGAGCTCTCTGACTGCTGCGCTGCAGCTGGGCCCACACCTCAAGGCAGAACTTTACTAGAATACAAGAGAAAAATGCTCACTAGTTGGTAGTCCCTCTGAACTAAGACTGATACCATAGGATGCAATCCACTCCCTTTCTTGCTCTTCTTTTTCTTGATTCCTCACTGCCTTTTCTCATTGTCATCGTTTGTTTTTTATTTACTTTCCTTGGGCTCTCCAGCTCTGTCTCCCAGCACAATGAGTGCTGCTCAGCATTGAACTTGCCAGGTGAGATAGGACCTTGACCAACACATGGGATAAAGCTGAGCTGCTCAGATCTGCTGAAAGGCTGAAATACCAAGACTGTATCCAGGGAAGTTGTTGCTGTGGTATTTTGGGGTCACCCAGAACCAGAAGCAGTCTGATCAAGGCTTGAGATTCATGGACCACTGTTCTGGTGATTTGTTCCTTCCAAATTGTTCTTGGATCGCGACCTTCTAAAGGCTCCAGATCCAAGAGATTTTGTCCACTTACAACTTCCTTTTGTTTTCACAATGCACTTACTAGTCCATCTGTAATGCCTAATAGAAATATTTTTGTTCTTTTGTACAGCTATTTGAATATGTTGCTGATTGTCTGGTTGATTTCATGGAGACAAAAAATCTGAAACATAAGAAACTACCACTTGGTGCTACATTCTCTTTCCCTTGTAAACAGACCAAGTTAGAAGAGGTAAGAACAATCCTTCATTGCTTTAGGGAGCTTTTTTTGAATCTGGCAAGAAAGGGAATGGGAAATGTACATATTTTGCTGTATGGACATAGCTTTCATTTTACATCTTCACTATGGGGTAAATATTTGAAAGCCTGCTGAGCAGGTAAAGATAAATGTACTGTACATAGTTATCTTTGTCTGGATATTCAGCAGCATTTATCCAGCTAAAAGTATCACTCCACATCTGGCGAAATTCACTTGTATAGAGCAGGTGTTTGTCATCATATGGGTGTGTTGGCTGACAGATATTTACTTTTTTAAAGCCAAAATAATAATCACCATAAAAGTAGCGTTGTCCAACTGCATATTACCATTGTTCTGAAAACCATTTTTACGGTTAAACCCCTCAAGCCAAATGGCATACAGAGAGATTCAGATATATTTAACAGTTGGTTTCAAGGGAAGTCAATATTCAGTGCATTTGTCTGGCTAGGTTAAAGCATCTCCAAATAAACAGTGCTTTATTGTATATCTCACGCATATTCATTAGGGATATCCTGAAAACCTGATTGCTGGAAGAGTGTGCGAGGACTTGTTTGAGCATTACTGTTCTTTATTAGAATTATATATATTATTATATAATTATATATATTAGAATGATATATATTTGAAAAAGAAAATCTGAAGTCATGTAATGATCCAGTAGAGAGCAGACACAGGGCAGTAGAGCTCTGTGAAAGATCTGCATTAAGTAACCCCTTTTTTGGGAGTAATTACTCCCTTCAGGGCACACAAAGCTAATTTAAATCTTCAGGGGCTGCTCCAGCTAGCATGTTCCATCCCATACCTTACTCTTTTTATGGAGGTAAGCTCTCGCTTGTGGCCCAGACGATGATAAAAGGCTCCCGGTGCGTGTGGGCTGTAGGTGCTTCTCATGAGGTGAGAGGCCGTAATGAATAGACAGGACCAGGCTCTGGGTGTTAAATAAAAGTTTACTGATTGGAAAGCATTAATTAAAGTTCATCCATCCATAATACTGAAGTTACATCTGAATGTTGGTACTTGTATGGCTCTAGGTAGGTAGGTCTCCTTTTTACAGGCATCTGGGTAGCCCCGTTGTGATTTTTAATGTGTGCAGGGTACCCAGCAGCTGTGAGGGAATCCTATGGGAGGGGTCCCCAACTTTACTGCAAACATCCTACCTGTGGTCACCTTCTCCTCGGACACCCAGCCCATCCTGGTCCCTTGGTGTTAGTGTGTGGAGATCCAGTTGGGCTTTCCTGCTCTTGGTCTTCCTTCCTTAGTGGTTCTTTCATCCTGCATTTGCTGATATTTCTAGGGGACTTCTCTTGGGGAAAGGTCAGTGGGATCAGGTTAGTTCTCAGCACTGCAATCCCAGTGGGGAAGAGGGATCAAAAAACCTCCCCACTCTGTTCAAGTCCAAAGGATACTTCAAAAGTTAAACTGGATACATCTTCTGCCCTCACTGTCTCTCGCAGCAGGATCCATCACTGGTGCTTGTCCACCTGAGGTTTAGAGTAAGCTCACAGGTCTTTGGTCCCCTGTAGAGAGCCCTTTCGCCCCAAATGTGTATCAGGCTTAAAATCTATCTCTATGTAAATTAGTAGGAGAAGGATCCCCTTGCAGGGAGTGCATGATAAGGTGTCACTTCTAAATGAAAATAGCCACTGCTCATTACCGGCATTAGTAGCATGGGATCTATTTAATGTATGGGTACTTGCCAAGTACTTGCATTCAATTGATACTGATGTGCCACAAGTCTTGGCATTATCAGCTTTATTGTTTAATGTTTATATTCAGCTGATCTGTAGCCTACTCGCTAGTTTGGGAGCGGGCTACAGACTATGCTGAGGATATACAATGTTTTATGCCAATAACCACCATATTCACTGATGCACTTGAACTGTTCTGTAATCAACTCTGCTCTATACACGAATGGATGTATAAAAACAAGCTATCATTGTATTGAGTAGATTTCCCTCAGAAGCTTTACCAACTTCATTTAGCTTCAAAAACTGGAACATTAATATATCAGTAGTAGTAAGAGACCTAAGGGTCAACTTGAATTTAATCTATATTTAAGGGAGCAAATAAGAACAGTGGCTAACAGTGCATTTATGAAACTGAAAGTGCTGCACGGGCTAAAGCTGTTATTGACCACAGCCGATTTCTGGAATATCATACAATCTTTAATCAATTTTAAAATAGACTATCATAATGTTCTGTATGTCGGTGTACTAGCATGTATGCTGAAGTGCTTACAAGCTGTACAGAATGCTGTGGCAGGATTAATTACAGGAACTAAACTTCATGATCATCTCACTCCATGTACTCTCCTTCCTACACTGGTTCCCCATAAAATGGAGGATCCAGTTTAAAATTGGTACTCTAATATATCAAGCTTGAACTAGTGATAGTCCTATGTGCTTTAGTTCCATCTTAAAAATATACAAGCCGCAGCAAAGTCTGAGATGATCTAGCTGTAATTTACTGGAAATAGCAACAGTCATCAGGTATGATTAGATGAAACAAGGGAGCGCACCTTTTATCTTGCAGACCCAATTTAACGGATGAGATTCGGAACATTCAGTGCTACCTTTGATTTAGGAGACAAGTTGAAGTCTCTTACTTTGTGCAGACTATCAGTACATGATATAATTATTTGAATATTTTATATACAGAATTATATAATTTTTTGTCTGTTCTTGTGGTATTTTTGGTAAATGTTTTTAAACTATATTTTATTTATTTTTTACTTTTATGTTATTAGGTTTTATTAATTTCATTTATTGTTACTGAATTTTTATTATGTATCTAATCTGTTAGCCACTGAGTACCTGTGATCAAGTGGGTTATAAATTACAGAAAAAATAACTACATTTTCAGGTGTCCATGCAAGAAAATAGCAAGAACATATTTTCAAAGCGGTGTACGGGTGCACATTGAAGTGTGTGCATCAGTACGCATAGGGAAGCGGCAGTTTTATAACTTTCATGCACATGTGCATGCATATTATAAAATAGCCAGAGCACACGCGTATGTGTGCCTAACTTTAAGTGGGCGCATGCCTAGCAACGTAAATCCCATTTCTACTGCATAAGACAGGGTATTTTAAAACTGGTGCGCCTCCACACCATGACCAGTTTCACCAGTTAGTCTAGTGTTGAGCCAGATCCTCCAAATACCCCTGATTATAGCTTGCGCTTCCCCCCAGTTACTCTAGACCCCTTAAACCCCTCCAGAATGGCTGCTTTTTTGTTTTATACTGTTACACCTCCTCCATAGCAGAAGTAAAGTTACGCAGCAGAGGACTTGGGCATGCGCTGGGGCGCCTAAGTAGTTACACGTATATCTCTTGACTATGCCCTGAAATGCCTATGCCCCACTCAGACCACACCCACCTCATACCCCTTTTTAAATGGAGTGAAATGTGCGTGCAGTGGGAGATACGCGCGCATCTGGGCAGCTTTTAAAATTCGGTGGGCGCATGCGAGTCCAACTTGTGCACCCATCTTTCGATTTTTAAAGCGTGCCGGACTTTTAAAATCTCCCTCTTAATCTATTTGCATCACTCATTAAGTGGCTTTCTAATGAGCCCATTACATTTTTTTCCAATTGATTTTTTTGTGAATTTTATTGCCTAGTTCTCTATGAGCTCAGTAGACTAAGGATAACTGGAACCAGTTAAAAAAAAATAGGAAGATTACTTTGATAAAAATATTTCTCTTTAGAAAATGAAATAATTCTTCAGTCTCATAAGGTAAAAGTAAATACTAATGTGGTAGAGCACTGTGTGACAGGTATATTAGTCAGAGATTATTGGGGGTTTTATTTCCTTAGAAACAGGGAAAAGGGAATCCTGAAGTAACAAACTAAACCCTAGGGAAATAGATTGAGTGAATTAATTGCATTAATTGACCAAAACAATAGAAAGGCTCCCTGGGGAGAATCCCTGGCAGAAAGTAGGGCAGGTCTCCAAGCCACCCTAAGGAACTGGAAAAAAGAAGACTTGAGTGAGTTGTAGTTCTCACATAGTTTGAGCTGATAATTTGTCACCTGCAGCTAATTAAGCAGCATTCAGGTAGAGTAAAAGTCTGAACCACCAGGGCAAAGAGGAGCGGGGATTCTACTCCAGGTACTTCCTGATTCCAAAGAGATCAGGAGGACTCCATTCCATCCTAGACTGAGGGCCTTGAACAAGTTTCTAAAAAGAGAAAAGTTCAAGATGGGTTCCCCTGGGCATCTTGATCCCCCTTTTACAAAAGGGGGACTGGCTATGCTCCCTCAACCTAAAGGACGCATACACTCATATCGAAATCTTCCCCAGTCACAGGAAGTATCTCTGATTTGTCATGGGAACATAGCATTTCCAGTACCAGGTGTTGCCGTTTGGGCTCACGTCCGCCCCCACAGGTGTTTACAAAATGCCTGGCCATGATGGTGGACGCACTGCAGACCTGGAGTACATGCCTTCCCATATCTGGACAATTTGCTGGTCAGGAGCACGTCTCAGGTAGAGGCTGGGTGTTGGAGTCACTAGGGTTTGTTCTCAACTACCCAAAGTCCCATTTCAGCCCCTCACCTCAATTGGACTTCATAGAAGCCCTGCAAGACACAGCTCAGGCCAAGGTCTTTATGCCTCACAAGAGGGCTGTTGTCATGGTGTCCATTGCGGCAGAGATTCAACAGAGCCAATAGTTGTCAGCATGGCACATGTTGAGGCTGTTGGGCCATACGGCCGCAATTGTACAAATTACTCCCTTGGCATGTTTACACATGCACAGATCCCAGTGAACCCTGAGGTCACAGTGGCACCAGGCCACTCAGAGCCTCCAGGATTCCATCCAAGTCACCCCACCTCTCTGAGATTCATTGTCCTGGTGGAGGGCACTTTCCAATCTAGAACAGGGGATCTTGTTTTGGAGTCTCTCCACTCAAATTGTCCTAACCACAGATGCATCTACCCTGGGGTGGGGAGCTCATGTAGATGAACTCGATACCCAGGGTCTTTGGTCCGCTCAGGAACGTTCTTGTCAAATCAGCTTCCTGGAGCTTAGGGCGATCAGGTATGCGCTATGGGCTTTCATAGATCGGAAGTCCAACAAAGTTGTTCTGATCCAGACAGACAACTAGGTTGCCATGTGGTATGTCAACAAGCAGGGAGGCATGAGATCATACCTCTTGTGTCAGGAAGCGGTCCAGATTTAATCATGGGCCCTGTCCCACAGGATGGTGCTCCGAGCCATGAACACTATCCCAGATGGAGACCGTGATAGTGGACAGGCTGAGTTGAGCCTTCATACCCCACGAGTGGTCCCTGGGCTAGGGGGTAGCGAATCAGATATTCAGCCTCTGAGGGAGCAAGACATAGATCTTTTCACGTCCCTCTGCAAAAGGAAGATGCCTCAGTTCTGCTCCCTGCACAGGATAGATAGCAAACCTGTCTCAGATGCCCTCGCCAATCATTGGGCCAAGGGTCTTCTGTATATGTATCCTCCAATTCCCTTAGTGGCGAAGACTCTCTTGAACCTTCGTGAGGACAAAGGGACTATGATTCTCATAGTCCCTCATTAGCTGAGACAAGTCTGGTTTACACTCCTTCGGGAGCTGTCCATCCAGAGACTGATCGGTCTGGGACTTCCCCAGATCTCATCACGGAAGACCAAGGCAGGTTGCAGCATCTCAACCTCCATGCCCTGTTGCTCACAGCCTGGATGTTGAAAGGTTAATCCTGCAGCCGCTTGATCTTTCAGAGGATGAATCTCTGGTCCTGATGGCTTCTAGAAAGCTTACCTATGGACTGAAGTGGAGGAGGTTTTCATGTGGTGTGAGCAGAAGGCCCTAGATCTGTTCTCCTGCCCCACACAAAAACTGCTTGATTACCTTCTACATTTATCTGAGGGTGGTTTAAAAACCAGCTTCGCTAGAGTTCATCTTAGTGCAATTAGTGCACACCACCATGGTATATATGGTACGTCCATCTCTGTACAGCCTATAGTTGTACATTTCATGTGCGGCCTGCTTCAACTGAGGCCTTCGCTAAGGTCTCCCACTGTGTCTTGGGCCCTCGATGTGGAGTTAGCTCAGCTGATGAAAGTTCCTTTTGAGCAGCTGCGCACCTATGACCTGAAGTACCTGACCTGGAAAGTCATATTTTTGATGGCAGTCACTTCAGTGCACAGGGTCAGCGAGCTCCAGGCTTTAGGGGGTCATTTTCATAGCGTATCGCACGCGATAGCTAGATCAGGGTGCAATCGGGGCAGAGTCGGCCCCAGAAGAGGAGGAGTCAAGGCGTCGTTGGGGCAGACACGGTGGAAACTTCGCTGGTGGCGAAAAAGTAAGAACCCTTTTCGCTGCCAGTAGCACGCCCAATAGCACCACCTTTTATTGGGTGCGAAAGCCGGCAGAGATCGCATCGCGGAGGTGCGATCGCTGCCGGCTTTCGCAGGCCCACCCCCCACTTCGCCCTAACCCCCGTTACCGCCGGATTCTCCAAGATCTGCGACCTTAGAAAATCCAGGCCTTAGTGACTTATCCATTTTATACTAAGTTCTATCATGACAGGGTGGTCTTGCATATGCACCCTAAGGTAGTGATGGATTTCCATCTTAACCAGCCAATTGTCCTACCAATATTCTTTCCCAGGCCCCATTCGCACCAAGCCGAATGAGCACTGCACATTTTGGACTGAAAGCGAGCCTTAGAGGTAGATTTTAAAAGCGTTGCTCATGAAAAATAGATGTTACTTGATATGTCTGCTGTTTTGAAATATTTAATTGAGTTTTGGGATATGCTTAAAGTTTTTTTTATTCTTATTCTTTTTATTTATTGGATATTGTATTCATTTGTTTTTAAATATTTTTATTAGTATGCTTTACTATTATGATTGATTTATATTTCTTGATTTTATTTTATGAGGAATGATGTTTCTGTCATTGCATTATTGCACTGATATGAGTCTGGCTGAAAGGGGAAGGGCTAGAAAGTAAGATTTGGGGCCTGGGAGGGGAGATGGGGCTGGGGATCAAGACTACTGGGGACTGTGAGGAGTAGGAGAGTGTGACTACTATTGATTCTTTTTCTCTGAGATGGGAAGTGGGAATAATTTGATTTTCTGTGTGTCATTTTGGGAAGTGTATATACCAATATTTCTATTTTTTACAGTACAGGGAAAATGCAATTGTCTTTATTTCTCTGGTGTTATACTGCTGGAAGAGTCTGGCTTTTTGGGTTTCCAGTTCAGCGTTTGTCTCTATGTTTCTCTTTTTAATTTGTGGTCAGTTCTGTATTTGTAAAGGTCTGTTTGTGTTTTGTATGTGGGACTGAGGTGTTTTGCAAGCATGTAGTTTCTGTGTCAGGATCTGTAGCCATTCAGCTTGCTCTTTTTGACATCACTAAAGAATTTTAGTGCTTATAAGCAATGAAAAGTCTAATAAGAGGAGTTGATTTATACACTGCAATCTCTGCTAGCTGCATTGTACAAATCAACTCCATTTTTATCACTTATAGAGACTAAAATTCTTTATTGATGTCAATTTTACAATGAATACCTCTGAATGTGTCTGTAACACCACCACCCCTAACCCCAACCCACCTCCCGAAAACCCACTCTGATTCAAATTGCCCCTCTACAGAGGAATGTATATTTAGAGTGTCAGACTGACTCTTTACAGAGGTGCACTCTCTCTGTCTCTGTCTCTCTCTCTCTATTTCTCTACAAAAGTCTATCAGCATATGAGTATTTTAAATGTTATGCATGTACTTTATAAAATGAGATGTATCTTTGTGCACGTTTATAGGTGCATGCACATTTCTTTTAAAATTTACCAGTTAGCCTTCTATCTGGAGCAGGCAGAACCCATAGACAGTCCACCCAACTTTTTGTTTCTTTTGATAAGAATAGGCTGGGCGTTGCTGTTACTAAACAGACACTATCCAATTGGCTAGCAGATTGTATCTATTTCTGTTATGCCCAGGCAGGGCTGCATCTTGGGGGTCATGTCAAGGCTCATTCTGTCAGAGCCATGAGAGCGTCAGTGGCCAACTTGCGAGCAGTTCCTATGGAGGAGATCTGTAAGGTTGTGACATGGAGTTATCTCACACATTCATATCACATTACTGTCTGGATAGGGATGGACAGCGCGACAATAGATTTGGCCAGTCTGTCCTTCGGACCCTGTTTGAGGTTTATGACCCAACTCTCCCAACCTAGGGCCCGTTGTTTGGGTTCAGACTGTCTCCCCCCTCTGTTACAAACAGCACTGGTTAGATGTTTGTTGGTCCCCTTTTTGTGTTGGGAAGCAGTCTGTAGCTAGGGATTCACCCATGTGTGAGTACTACCATCTTGCTCGTCTCTGAGAAAGCAAAGTTGCTTACCTGTAACAGATGTTCTCCGAAGACAGCAGGATGCTAGTCCTCACAAAACCCACTTGCCACGCCACAGAGTTGGGTTTCTCCTATTTTTTATTTTTAATTATAATTCTGTGTTATGAGAATGAAGAGGGACCCTGCATGAACGCATGATACAGGGCATGCTGGGCATGCTTAGTGTGCCTAATCAAAGTTCCAGAAACCTTGACATAGGTTTTCCACATTGGGGTTCCATCTGATGATGTCACCCATGTATGAGGACAAACATCCTGCTGTCCTCAAAGAGCACCTGTTACAGGTAAGCAACTCTGCTATATTCACTGCCAGCTACTGAAAGAGATAATGTGCTCATGTAGTTTGAAACAAGGTGGGTGGATCGCTAACCATATATCAATATATAAAATAATATGATTATAAAGTTTTTTTCTTTTGAGCCATTTATAGTTGATGATGAATAGTGTGATGTAAGAAATGAATGTATTGATGAGGGAAGTAAACAAAATCAAAATTGCATTGACCTGGAAACATTATTGTATAAATCTGGTTTTGAACATTTTTCACATGTCCACTTGCAGTTCTCTTATACTTCCCAATGTTATTTTGATGTGCAACTGGTGTTTCTATTCATACAATTTTTGCAAAAAAAAGAAAAGAAAATTTAGGAATGCCCTGCCACTCCTGTTTAAAACACTTTAGAATGACCTCGTGTTTAGACATGAAAAGCAAAGTCCTTCTTAGTATTATGATGTCTTGCTTTTTAATATTCTATCCTATTTTGAGCACTGTAAATCATTTAGTATCTATACCCACCCATTTCTGGCAAAGAGTTCCAAGGCACTGTAATTGGCATAGAGTTCATCATTTTGGGGGTGGGCAAAAGCATGACTATAAAGGTTGCAGTCTGCTGGTAGTTTTCATTCTCCTGGTTTCCTCTTCTAGTTTTCAAGGTGACTGTGTTGCACATGGTTGTCCAGTGACTAATAATCAGTGCCATCCATTTAAAAAATCATGAAGACCCATATCCCATTCTCAGGTCTATCCATGAACTTGCAGAAGATCAGACAGAATATACAGGTTCCTTGAAAGCATCATTCTAGATCTGTAATGGGCTTTGGATTACCATCAATTTTGGTTTTTTTTTTAACAAGCTGGACTGTAATGGATGATCAGGTTCCTTATGCTTCTCAGAGAAGGATGCACTAAATGTTTGTTTTAAATTTGTATTTCAAACTTTCAATAATATTTTTAAAGGGAGTGTTACTGTCCTGGACAAAAAACTTTAAAGCGAGAAGAGTTCAAGGGACAGATGTGGTCAGCTCTCTTCATAATGCTATCAAGAAACACAAGGTACAGTACATTTCATACTGAAACCCCCATATGGATTTTTGTTCTACAGGAATTAAGGTCTGCAGTAACTGCTTTGGGGTCTACTCTCATATGAATCTCATATTTTTAGAACTCTCTGACTTCTGCATTTTTGCATGCTGGTCCATTCGGGTTTTATGCATTTTATTGTTAAAGTCCCATGTTCTCCTAATACCAGTTAAACCACTACACGTTCATTGTACTGAATGCACTGATGTGTCAACAGTGTGTAAAAACCACTGCTGAACACACCAAAGTCATTAGGCCAGATAATTGACTAATAACAGTAACACAGCAAATGACAGCAAAAAAAGATCAAACTGGTCCATCCAGTCTGCCCAGCTGTAATTCTTCCACTTTGGGTAGATGGGTTGAATGTGCAAATTCCTCTGTTCAACACCAAGCTCCATCTGCCATGTCTCTTACCCGAAATTTCAGCTTTTTTTCCTACCACTGCCCTCCATATCAGTCTCAAATGCCCAGAAGCTGTTAATGTACTGGTTTCCACCATCTCCACTGGTTGACCATTTCAAGACTTGTCTTCCTCTATGATTCTTATAACATCATCTAATACTGCATCTTCTTTATTTCTTCTTCCAGCCCTCCCCACCTAATAATTATCGGAGTTTGCTGCTTCAACAAACATTCTAATATGAGCAATAATGGCACAGAATATATTTATCTCCATGCAGAGACTTTAGGTGTAATAAAGATACAGTTTATCTCTTTTCTTATCACGGATTAATTTTTGCAGATTATTAGCAGTTAACCACTAATCAATGCAAACCCATTTGGCCTCATGTTTCTTCAATATATTCTCTCTCTTTTATGGAGGTAGTAACTCCATCAAGGCTCTACCCAAGGATCCAGCTAAAGTTGTTTCCTCTAAATGTACAGTACATACAGTATCACATTAAAACAACATGTTTGCATTACAAATGCATTTTCTTCATTGTCAAACTAAGGGGGTCATTTATCAAAGTGCCATATGGCATTTTCGCATGCAAAAAACGCCTTTTAACGCATGCGAAAACACCTTTAACTCATGTGAAAACGCCATAATGCATAATGCAATGCAAATTAGAAAAAGGGGTGGGATTTGTGGCCAAGTGGGCTGCCTTGCACAAATCTCATCTTTGGGTGAGTTTCCTCACTCTGAAGGTCATCAAATCTTCACAAGAGAGCACTGTTCTGTTCGTACGTCTCAATTTGAATGTCAAAGTGGCCCCTAATCCCTACACTAATACCTAAACCTCACCTTGAGCGACTAGGTAGGCCTCAAATACCTACCTAGTGTGAGGGCATTATGGCGGGTCAGTCAGTCCCTCTCCCTCTCCCCCCCGTAAAAGGGCCCTGATAGCTAGGCTGGATCTCCAGCAGCTTAAAATGCTCCCCCCAGTGGTTGTATGTAGGAAATACAACAATTCTGGCACTTATCGCAAGGTGCGAAAAAGTTATCACAGTTTGCGCTAATACCTATGCGAAGTGCTAACATAGCGCACTTTGCGATAAACTGCCTATTACCATAAAACACGCCCCTTTTCCCATCACATGAGATATTTAGTGCATTTTGATAAATCCAGGCCTAAATTAGACAGCTGAAAATCAAAATCAAGCCCATGATATGGAAAATACAAACTCATATAATAAAACCTAACAATATTTTGCTTTCCATAATAATCAATTATTATTAATCTATAGTATAAAACTGTAAAAAATGTATGGATAAGTATGGATACACTAACAGTGTGTTTGTTCTGTTAGGATATTGATGTTGATGTCTTAGCATTGGTCAATGATACAGTGGGAACTATGATGGCGTGTGGATACGATGATCAGCACTGTGAAACTGCTGTCATTATTGGTAATAAATCATTTAGTTTAATTTGCAATGATACAGTATATTGGAGGCATCTAAAGTTTTATTATGAATGTGTTTTAATTTGTATTGTTATTTGTAATATTTTGTACATCATTTTGAGTGATTTTTAATCAGTGAAGCAATATATAAATATTATTAAATCAATAAATAAATAAGTATGAAATGAGTTGTTTTTCAGTATTTCAGAGTTGCTGAGTTGATTCCCTCAGCAGGGAAGTCCTGTGGAAAAAAGATGATGCTAATAGGTCTGTACGCTAGAAAGGTTTTGCAAGATCATGTACTGTATAGTAGAGGATATCAATCACACAAAAAAACCCACACACACCAACTGGTGTACTCCAGTACACACCAATGTCAACAACCAAAAATAAACAGTGTACTAGTTTGAAAATTCATATAACACCTAAAACGCCAAGCAAATTTTGTAAGACCCTCTATTCACGGGCAGACATATCATGTGTACAACCTGGGTTACCTGGGACCTTTTCAGTGCGGATAAGTACCCGTTTTTTATCTTGATTGGCAATTGCCTAAAAAATTTTTTGAGGAACTTTGAAAAACTTTGAAAAACAAAACAAAACAAAAATTGAGTATATAAATGATTAAAGTAATAGTGACCCCTATGAGAAACGAGTTGTACACATGATATGTCTGCCCGTGAATAGAGGGTCTTACAAAATTTGCTTGGCGTTTTAGGTGTTATATGAATTTTCAAACTAGTACACTGTTTATTTTTGGCTGTATAGTAGAGGCCCATGGAAATTTAACTTTTACACTGTTTTTAAACAGGGTCTTTTACCCACAGTCTTTACATTAATTTTCAAAGTGTAAGTACATGCATAATTTCACTTTAAAAATTATCCTAGGACAGTGTTTCTCAACCAGTGTGATTTCAGACCTGGTCCAGGTCCACAGAGCACTGCCTGATGCTCAGATCTAGACCAGTACCTGGGCTCTGCTCTCAGCACCTCACAGCAACAAAAGTCAACAGTGGTGGCTTTTAAACATGTAGGAACTTCTTTCTGACAACATGGATGATCATGCATGTCTCTTTTTCCTAGCAACAGTATGAGCCCCAGAGTGTAACATATAATAACATAGTAGTGACGGCAGAAAAGGACCTAATGGTCCAAACTGTCTGCCCAGCAAACTTAAGGTAGTAACTACCACTCTGTGCAGGTTACGCCTATATTTCTCTTAAGGATAGTAACTGTTGCTCTGCGCAGCTGTCCCCAAACCTTATGATACCATGAAAAATTTCAGCTGGTAACATTCTTTACTGGATGATGATGAGCACATGTACACCCGCGCTTGCGTGCGGGTGTACATGTGCACACGCTACCCGGCGCACAGGTGTACATGTGCGCACGCTACCCGGTGCACACACATGTACGCCCGATTTTATAACATGCGCACACAGGCACGTGCATGTTATAAAATCCAGGGTCGGTGCGCACAAGGGGGGTGCACAGTTGTGCACCTTGCATGTGCCGAGCCCACTCTGAGCCGCACTGCCTTCCCCCTTTCCCTCCCATGCCACTCCGAAATTGGAGTAGCCTCGGAACTTTCCTACCCCCCCCCCCCCACCCCATCTTCTCTTCCCTTCCCCTACCTCCCCCGCCCTTTCCCCTCTACCTTTGATGACTTCCCTGGGGCTGAAGTAAGTTGCGCGCACCAGCCGACTGCCAGCACGCGATCTCTGTCACAGCAGCAAATATGGCCGCTGTGCCAAGAGCCTGACACCGCCCCGCCCATACCCTGCTCCTCCCCCGCCCCTTTTTTACAAGCCTCGGGACTTACACGCGTCCCTGGGCTTTACATGCATCGACGGGCCTTTTTAAAACAGGCCCGGCGCACATAACCATTTTAAAATCCAGCCCTATGTGTGTGAGCATGCCTGTGAAAACTTATATGTGAAACATAGGCTCTCACAGGCACACACACACATGCATACAGGCACTTGCACACAGGCTCTCACACAGACACAAACACAGACTCTCACACGGATACACACACATACACAGGAACACAAGCTCTGACACAGACACAATACATGAACAGGCACTCAAGCTCTCACACAGACAAAAACTTACACATTCACACAAGCTCTGACACATACAAAGCTCTCACATAGACACAGCACATATACATGAACACAAGCTCTGACACATACACATACTCAGGCCCTGACACAGACACACACACCTACACATGAACACAAGCTCTGACACAGCTCTTTACAAGTACACAATGGGATAAACATATGATAAATACAAAATGGTTTTTTGACTCGCACCCCTTCAGAAGGTGGCATATTAATTAATTTCGGTTTAGAGGTAATAGCACTCTTTTTCAAACACAGATCCACTCACGTATCCTTCCAAATTTCAGTCTCTGGAGAACTCCAACTGCACCTACTTCGTGCTTCCCTCCTTCCACTGTACCACTGTATATTGAAATGCTGATTACATTATCCTATGGTCTTCCTCTAACAGTATGTACTAACCTGCATTAAGATGGGCATGTTATCGCTTTAAGGTGCCGAGATTAATTTTCTATATCCTAAGCTATTAAGACGCACAATGCATTTGCACTAAAATGACTGTGTATAAGTGAGCATGGCCATTTTAGCAGAGCCATGTTCTGTATTTAAATAGCCAGGTATGCAGCGAACCCTAACTGACCCATAGTTAAAAGAACAGCTAATGCAAATAAACAAATTCCTATAACAGGAGGAAGGACTGAGAGGGCTAAACACAGAGTGCCCTTCTACACCTTGATCTCCCTCTTCAAGGCCTCACTCCCTCCACACACCCCTGCCCATGATCACCTTCCTACCCTCCTTCAATCACCTCTTCCTTAAGACCTCTTCCCCTCCATCCTGAGACTCCCCTACCTGAAATCACCACTTCCCCCCCCCACCTCAGATGGAGTGGCATGAGGAGGAGAGTGGCAGAGTGAGCTACCCCACTTCTGCTCATTTGTCATCTTGGATCAAATTGAAAGATTTTGCCCTTCATGCTATGACCTTCAAGCCATGAGGAGGTTGGTGCTTTAAGGGAGGGATTTCCTGAGGAGATTGCTTCAGGTGGGAATGATCATTGTTGGGAGCAGGGGGAACCATGACCTGGCTTCCCCCCTCCCTCCATAGTTAATTGATAGATTTGCACTGGTCCTGAGGTGGATGCATTATTAGGCACCCTAAGCAAACCTTCAGTCTTATACGCCCGCCCCACCCTCCAACCTCGAGATCTTGGTAATTAAATTAAAAAATCATGATTACCCCACTACCACCCTTTCCAGAACAAGCCTGTAAAAACACATCATTGGACAAGGGAAGGAATTTTCAAAAGAAATGTATGTGGCTAAACACCAATTTACCCAGGTAAAAAGGCAAACTTGGGTTTCCCTAAAAGCACCTAAAACTAATCATGGTTCAAAGGGAAAGTAAATTCATCCATTCCCTTTGAGAACCAGTACAAAGCCTACAGATGCAAAGCACCAACAGGCCTTGCACCAAAATGTACAGTTTTTAAAAATGTCTCATGATAAATATTAAACTTTGTATATATTTTCATAATGCAAATGTTTCATTAAAAATCTCAGTGTATGTTGAATGTATCGTCTGTGATTTTGGGGGTTAAACTGAAAAAAAACAAAAACAAGAAATTCATATACATTTTTTTCCTTTATTCTTTATTCATTTTTAAAATATAACAAGTCAAACAAACTTGATTGGAAATAGCACATAGAAATCAAAATACAACCAAAAGAAACATATTATTAGAAGAAATAATAGATCTCAAGTACTTTACCAGGCCACAAAATTGGGGAAACCAATATAAAATAAAGAAGAAATAAAATACAGAAATTCATATAAATGTATGTTAAAAGAAATCCACAACACATTGACTGAAGGTAGTCTCTGAAATAATTTGCTGGCCTGAACTAGGATGTTTCTCCTTACTACTCACCATAAAAAAAAATTTCAAATTAATTTGTCACCTCAGTAACAGTGACACAAACTCCCTCTATTACCAGCCTGGTTGTGAACTAACACAAAACCTAGACCAATTACGATGGAGACACTGCATGCAAATCTATTCCATGCATATCCATTGTGGATATCCTGAAAACCAGGCTGGTGGTGGCTTTCGAGGAGCAGAGTTGGCCACCCTTGCTAAATAGCAACCTGTCATACCAAAACAGCACTAACTCCCTAATGCAAAAGCAATACTCCTTCCTATGAAAAGGCAACACTGCAAATACGACACCAGGACCTAGAAAAGCATTATTATTCTTCACTGTAGGGAAAAAGTGTAGCCTATCAATGTGCTGAAAACCAGGGAAATCAATTCTTCCACTGACTCTCCTTGTGATCTTGAGCAAGTCGCTTTATCTTGTGTTGCTTCAGATACCCACTGAGATTGTAAGCTCTTTGGGGTAGGAACTTATGGTACCTGAATTCTAAAAATGCTGCAAGCTGCCATGAGCGTTATGCGAAAGGAGGGCTAAAAAATCAAAATGTATTGTTAGCAATACACCTACTGGGAAAACAGAGCAAGATGGAGTACACAGAAACTACACATTAGCAGAATAACTCATATAAGTCACACACACACAAAACCCTCAGCAGAGACACAGGTGATCACAAATTAGAAATAGAAATACATAGATGAAAATACCCAGTTATTTTGTGGGTCCGTCTGGCAGCAGATTAAATAGTTCTATTGATAATATGCAGACCCCTTGTCTAATCATCCTAGGATGGAGTAGGTCACAGGAGAAGTTTGATGAAGGACAATAAAGCACAATCAAGAAACAAAAAAAACAGATAGGACATTCAGTTCATAATTTGACTTTCCAGCTTCTCATTATTACTTTGGGTAACGCTGATTCATGAAAATCAAGAACACCTAATTAGAACCCCCTATAGGAAATAATTCTTAACATTAAGATCAGGGAGTTTGTATACAATGAAGCTGGAGCTATTGTCCTTTTAAAAATATATATATATACTTAGCTCACACTTTATCATTAATAGCTCAAGGTAAATAGGTATTTCCTCCACCCCCAGAGGGCTTAAAATTTAAGGGGGTGTTTTTCAAAAGGATTTACACACTTAAAACTAGGTTTTACGTATGTAAATGCACTTTATGCATGTAAGTGGGCTTTTGAAAATTGCTATAATATATACCATTGAATTGTCAATAGGTTTTATGTACTGAAGTGCACTTTAAGTACATAAATGGGCTTTTGAAAATTGCTACAATAGCATGTTATATTTACACATGTAAATTCTTTGAAAATGAAATTACCTCCTAAGTGTTTACCTAACATAAGAGTGTAAAGTGACTTGCTCAAGGTCATAAGGAGTGTTAGTGGGATTTGAACCGTGGCTTTTTTGGTTCCTAGGCCTTTAGTACTAACCATTAGTCTGCTCCTCTTAGTCTAGTGAGTTAATCTTTGCATTAGATCTGTGCTTCACTGTATTTATTCTTGTATCACTTGCAATACAGGGAGTGGTACAAATGCCTGTTACATGGAAGAAATGAGTAATGTTGATCTGGTGGAAGGTGATGAGGGGAGAATGTGCATTAATACTGAATGGGGAGCTTTCGGAGATGATGGATTATTGGATGATATCAGAACTGAATTCGATAAAGAAATAGACTTAGGATCCATCAACCCTGGAATGCAGCTGTAAGTATTTGTTTTGCTACAATATATAATGGTTTCTGCTATTTTAGTTCTTTCATTAGCCATGTGGAGTTCAAAATGAAAAGTGAAAATCAATCTTTTATAATGAGTGTAATGGGAATGATGCAGCATTTTGCATGGAATAATTACATCACTATTTCCATGTTCAAGAATAAGATGTAATAAAAATGTACGGTAAGTAGTAAAAGACTGGCCATAGTTCAGGCCAAAGCACTATATGCTATGTTGCAGCAGATCATGTTAGAGTCTGCTGACCAAGGGGTCAGAAGGGTGGTGTTGTGCCATGGAGGTGTTGAGGTCAAGTTCTTGGAGAGAAGGTGACTGATGTTACTGAGTTGCCCCTGCTAGCTGTAAATTGGTGCTGAGAGAGAATCTCAGAGGAGACATGTTTCCAGTCCTTGAGATCTACAAAGGCATCCAGGCCTGCCATCCAAGGTGAACAAATGCAATATCACAAATATTAGGAATGAAACCAAATTTCACTTTCATATTCAAAATTAGCAGCAATATTGCCTTCATTATTTGACTCTAAATGTGAAATCTTGGTTGATTGAGGAGAAACATGTTACATATAACATAATATTCAAACACTGCCTAGAGACAAGCCAGTAATATCCACTGATAAAAAGCTTCAAGCTTGCAGTTTAATGGCTTTAAGGATATGTATGCACAGTTGTTCCTAAACCAAAACTCATTGGGGTAGATTTTCAGACCGCGCGAATAGGCGTACTTTTGCTGGCGCATCAGGCGCAAGCAAAAGTACGCGGGATTTTAGTAGATACGCGCGTAGCCGCGCAAATCCTGGATCGGCGCGTGCAAGGCTATCGATTCTGTATAGCCGGCGCGCGCCGAGCCGCGCAGCCTACCCCGTTCCCTCCGAGGCCGCTCCGAAATCGGAGCGGCCTCGGAGGGAATCCTCTAACGCCCTCCCCTCACCTTCCCCTCCCTTCCTCTACCTAACCCACCCGCCTGGCCCTGTCTAAACCCCCTTCTTACCTTTGTCGGGGGATTTACGCCTCCCAGAGGGAGGCGTAAATCCCCGCGCCGGGACGCAACCTGGGGGCAGGTCCGGAGGGCGCAGCCACGCCCCCGGACCGCCCCGGGCCGTAACCACGCCCCCAGGCCCGCCCCCAAAACGCTGCCGACACGCCCCCTAAACGCCGCGCGGCTCGGGCCCGCCCCCACACGCCCCCGACACGCCCCCCTCGCCAAACCCCGGGACTTACGCGAGTCCCGGGGTCTGCGCGCGCCGGTAGGCCTATTGAACATAGGCCTACTGGCGCGCAGGGCCCTGCTCGCCTAAATCCGCCTGGATTTGGGCGGATTTAGGCGAGCAGGGCTCTTAAAATCCGCCCCATTGTCTTTTACATTTTATCACTTACTGATTCCACTGTAGTTTGTATTGCAAATAATTCAGTAAAAAAAGGGAAATTATTTGTAATGACAAAATAAGTAAAGAATATATTTACCTATTGTGTATGCTAGAAATAGATTAATTTTCATTATCTCTGTTCATCTTTCCTCTTTACTTCAATCATGAACACTATCATAATTTGTACAATACTGTAGGGTTTCACATTTATCAGCTATCGGTGTTACAGCTCTATTGTGAATCCACAAGTATATATGTAAGGTGTGTTAGGTAACTGATTTTATTTGAATTCAATTAATTTTACAAACACATGAATCAGAACTGAAGGAGTTCCATGCTTCAGGACTGATGTAGCTACATACTTCTAACCAGCAGATGATATTTTTAAGGTGAAATGCCATCCCATTATATTATGGAATTTGTTACATTTCTGGTTGTTCTTTAATTACAGCTTTGAAAAGATGATTGGTGGATTGTATTTAGGAGAACTTGTAAGGCTCGTTCTATTAAAAATGGCAAAGAAAGGCCTTCTATTCAAAGGGAAGATATCCACTGCGCTGTGTACCAAAGACAAGATTGAGACAGAACACGTGTCTGCCATGGAAAAGTAAGACACACCAAGTATACATCAAGCTGATATACCTGAAGTGCTATAATTCCATAAGTGCCATTAGTTATGTCCATTCTCTCAGAGTTTGTTGTAGAGATACATATTGTTGCCAATGCCACTATATTTTCATGAAAATCTGAAAAGATTTCTAATTGATAACAATAATCTCTACCCATCTCTATTATTGTATCTACAATATTACATTGTTAAGATTATACTTTCTTATACTGGTCATATCTGATAAGGCTCAGACTCATAAACTATATCTTTTTTGTTGGCTTAAAAAAAGGAATTACAAGCTAGAAAATCTTCACTCTATCTTATAAAAGTTTGCATTTATCATTGAGTGTGGATACTGGGACTGGATTTCCCCAGCCCTTAAGGCACTACACTAGCTTCCAGGTGTCTAGAGAATTAAATTCAAAATGTTATGCCTGGTTTTCATGGCTATTTGGGGCAAGAGAACTGGCTATTTGAGATGTAATTGGGGCACTCAGATCCTCCAATAAGGTATGGCTCAGTGTCAATGAAGAAGCATCTAAATGGGATCATATATGAGGTCAGTGCTGTGAACTACTACTACTTCTGCTTATCACTTTTATAGTGTCACTTGATATACACAGCACTGTAACAAAACACATAAGAGACCATCCTAGCTCAGTAGAATTTATAATTTAATCAAGACAAACATATAGAACAAATGAGACTCTAGGAATTTCATTTATGAAGAAAATGATTAAAAGAAAAAAGATTGTGAGCAGGTTAATCAAGGTTTAAGATTTAAAAGCAACTTCAATGGATCTGAATAAGGCCAGAGAGGGAGCATGGTGTACCAACTCAGGAAGTCTGTTCCAAGGTGAAAAGCATGCAGTTGGGAGTTAGCGGTGAAGGAGGAGAAGGGCATAGATAAGAGTGTCTTGCTCGATGAGTGGCATTCATGAGGAAGGGTGTAGGGAGATGAAAGAGAGGAGAGGTAATGAGGAGCTGCAGAGTGAAGCTTGTAGATGAGTAAGAGGAGCTTGAACTCTATGCAGAAACTGGAAAGGGAGCCAATATAGTGATTTGAAAAGAAGAGTTATATGGGTGTAACAATACTGGTGAAAGATGTCACGCAGCTGAATTTTGGATGGATTGTAGTGGAAAAAGATGGTTCATTGGGAAACCTGTGAGGAGCAGATTGCAGTAGTCCAAATGGAAGGTGATAAGAGAGTGGATAAGGGTTCTGGTAGTGTGTTCAAAAAAGAAGGGATGGGTTTTGCTGATAGAGAGAAGGTTTTAACAGTATTTTGGATGTGTATAGAGAAGGAAAGAGAGGCGCTAAAGATGACCCCAAGATTATGGGCTGAGGGGGCTGGGAAAGTGACAGTGTTTTCCACAGAAATGAAAGGGAAAGTGGAATTAAAGATAAAACAGTTGTTTCTTGGCCATGTTGAGTTGAAGGTGGCACATCCAAGTAGTAATATCAAACAAGCAAGCTAAGATTGGGACTGCATTCCTGATTAAATTTCTGATGTAGAGAAATAGATCTGGGTGTCATCAACATAAAGATGGTGCTGAAAGCCATGGAAGAAGATCAGAGCACCAAGAGAATTAGTATAGGGAGAGAAGAGAAGGCCCAGGATAGAGCCCTGAGACATATCAATTGACTGTGTGATGGTGTTAGAGGAGGATCCACCAGAGGACACACTAAAAGCGCAATGGGTGAGGGAAGAAGAGAATCAAGACTGGACAGTCATAAATTCAAGTGAGGAAAGAGAATCAAGGAATTAGTGATGATCAACAATGTCAAAAACAGTAGGTGGGTCAAAGAGGATAAGGATCAAGTAAAGGCCTTTGGTTTTAGCCATAAACTAGTTATTGGAGACTTTGGAAAAGGCTACTTCCATGGTCTGTAAAGGGCGAAATCCAAATTAGACTGGATTGAGAATGATTTGAGATAAAAGAATGTAAAGATGGTGGAGATGAAAAACATGTTAAAGTAGCTTGGATTCAAAAGGAAGCAGGGCAGGTAAGATCCAATGAGAGTTTTTTGAGGAGTGGTATGATCTCAATATGTTTGAAGGCAGAGGGTGCAATTGGAGTGGGAAAGTGATAGATTGTGAATGTGAGAGATGGAAGAGGTGACTGCAGGGGAAATAGAACTGAGAAGCTGATTAAGAAAAGGGTCAGAGTAGCAAGTAGTGAGTTTGGAGGAAGAGAGAAGATGATGAGCAATTTCCTTCACTGTGATTTCAGAAAAGAAGGGGAGGGGAGAGAGGAAGAGGGAGGAGAAGTTAGAGGTGACTTAGTTGAGAACTCACTAATTCTGTGCACATTATCATGGAAATAGTCATCCATAGTGTGGGTAGAGAGTGAAGGGGGTGGGAGGCAAGGGCAGTTTGAAGAGGGAATTGAATCAAGTAAAGAGACAGTGAGGGTTGGAGGCACGAGAGTTTGTCAAA
The DNA here is from genome assembly GCF_901001135.1 of Rhinatrema bivittatum. NCBI lineage: Eukaryota > Metazoa > Chordata > Amphibia > Gymnophiona > Rhinatrematidae > Rhinatrema > Rhinatrema bivittatum. Next base: position 189,232,712 of record NC_042621.1, read on the forward strand.
TGGACACGGTACTCTTGCTTTGTACAGGAAAAAGAAGAGTGAAGGGAGGAAGTCAGCATGAGCACAAGATTGTAGCCAGAGGTGCTTTGCAGAGCATGCACAGGAACACAGGAAACAAATTCTGGGGTGTGCTGAGGCTAGGATTTGGTGCATCTTATAGGATGGGCAAGGGGAGGAGCAAGAGTGACTAAAGCAGAGAAGAGTACAGTGGTGTAAGAAGAAACTGCCTCATTAACTCAATGTAGTGAAAGAGAGGAAAGATAAGACAGTAGTGGAGAGGATACAAGAGTCAATAGTCTGAAGATTCCTGAAGGTGTTGATAATGATTGTACGAGGCTGTGGAGGAGAGTGGTGTAGTGTGAAAATTATCAGATGATGGTCTGAGAGGAAGAACTGAAGTGGAGAGGTCTGAGGGACAACAGTTGGAAGAAAGGACTAAGTCAAGGCAATGGCTGTGCTGGTGAGTAAAGGTGATAGATCAAAGTTGGCATTCAAATTAGGAAGTTAAGGTAAGGAGTTTTGAGGTATAAGAATCATGAGGGGCCATCAACATGGAAGTTAAAGTTCCAAAGAATAAAGGAAGGAAAAGATGGTTCAAAGAAGGAAAGCCAGTCAGTGAGAGAAGAAGAGGGGGATTTATCAGGGGGTCAATCAATGACAGCTACCTGGAGAAGCAGTGGGGTGAATAGGTGGCTCGAGCAGGCATCAAAGGAAGAAAAGTGGGAATGAAGTAGAAGGGGTTGAAACCTACAGGAGGGAGAAAGCTGTCAAATACTACCACCACGGCATACTGTGCAAGGTGTATGGGAGAAAATATAACCTCCATGACAAAGAACAACAACTGAAGTAGAGGCTTCAGGGGAAAGTAAATCTCAGTCAAGGCAAGAAGATGAAGAGTATGAGAGATAAAGAGATCATAAATATAAGCGAGCTTGTTAGAAATAGAACAAGTATTTTACAGGGAACATGAGAAAGGGAGAGAAGAGGGTGGAGGGGGAGAGGAATAAGATTAAGAACATAAGAAAATGCCATACTGGATCAGACCAAGGGTCCATCAAGCCCAGCATCCTGTTTCCAACAGTGGCCAATCCAGGCCATAAGAACCTGGCAATTACCCAAAAACTAAGTCTATTCCATGTTATCATTGCTAATGGCAGTGGCTATTCTCTAAGTGAACTTAATAGCAGGCAATGGACTTCTCCTCCAAGAACTTATCCAATCCTTTTTAAACACAGCTATACTAACTGCACTAACCACATCCTCTGGCAACAAATTCCAGAGTTTAATTGTGCGTTGAGTAAAAAAGAACTTTCTCCGATTAGTTTTAAATGTGCCCCATGCTAACTTCATGGAGTGCCCCCTAGTCTTTCTACTATCCGAAAGAGTAAATAACCGATTCACATCTACCCGTTCTAGACCTCTCATGATTTTAAACACCTCTATCATATCCCCCCTCAGTCATCTCTTCTCCAAGCTGAAAAGTCCTAACCTCTTTAGTCTTTCCTCATAGGGGAGCTGTTCCATTCCCCTTATCATTTTTGGTAGCCCCTTCTCTGTACCTTCTTCATCGCGATTATATCTTTTTTGAGATGCGGCGACCAGAATTGTACACAGTATTCAAGGTGCGGTCTCACCATGGAGCGATACAGAGGTATTATGACATTTTCCATTTTATTCACCATTCCCTTTCTAATAATTCCCAACATTCTGTTTGCTTTTTTGACTGCCGCAGCACACTGTACCGACGATTTCAATGTGTTATCCACTATGACACCTAGATCTCTTTCTTGGGTTGTAGCACCTAATATGGAACTCACATTGTGTAATTATAGCATGGGTTATTTTTCCCTATATGCATCACCTTGCACTTATCCACATTAAATTTCATCTGCCATTTGGATGCCCAATTTTCCAGTCTCACAAGGTCTTCCTGCATTTATCAAATCTGCTTGTGATTTAACTACTCTGAACAATTTTGTGTAATCTGCAAATTTGATTATCTCACTCGTTGTATTTCTTTCCAGATCATTTATAGATATATTGAAAAGTAAGGGTCCCAATACAGATCCCTGAGGCACTCCACTGACCACTCCCTTCCACTGAGAAAATTGTCCATTTAATCCTACTCTCTGTTTCCTGTCTTTTAGCCAGTTTGCGATCCACGAAAGGACATTGCCACCTGTCCCATGACTTTTTACTTTTCCTAGAAGCCTCTCATGAGGAACTTTGTCAAACACCTTCTGAAAATCCAAGTATACTACATCTACCGGTTCACCTTTATCCATATGTTTATTAACTCCTTCAAAAAAGTGAAGCAGATTTGTGAGGCAAGACTTGTCCTGGGTAAGCCATGCTGACTTTGTTCCATTAAACCATGTCTTTCTATATGTTCTGTGATTTTGATGTTTAGAACACTTTCCACTATTTTTCCTGGCACTGAAGTCAGGCTAACCGGTCTGTAGTTTCCTGGATCGCCCCTGGAGCCTTTTTAAATATTAGGGTTACATTTGCTATCCTCCAGTCTTCAGGTACAATGGATGATTTTAATGATAAGTTACCACATTTTTACTAATAGGTCTGAAATTTCATTTTTTAGTTCCTTCAGAAACTCTGGGGTGTATATCATCCGGTCCAGGTGATTACTACTCTTCAGTTGTCAATCAGGCCTACCACATCTTCTAGGTTCACCGTGATTTGATTCAGTCCATCTGAATTATTGCCCATGAAAACCTTCTCCAGTACGGGTACCTCCCCAACATCCTCTTCAGTAAACACCGAAGCAAAGAAATCATTTAATCTTTCCGCGATGGCCTTATCTTCTCTAAGTGCCCCTTTAACCCCTCGATCATCTAACGGTCCAACTGACTCCCTCACAGGCTTTCTGCTTCGGATATATTTTTAATAAAAGTTTTTACTGTGAGTTTTTGCCTCTACAGCCAACTTCTTTTCAAATTCTCTCTTAGCCTGTCTTATCAATGTCTTACATTTAACTTGCCAATGTTTATGCTTTACCCTATTTTCTTCTGTTGGATCCTTCTTCCAATTTTTGAATGAAGATCTTTTGGCTAAAATAGCTTCTTTCACCTCCCTTTTTAACCATGCCGGTAATCATTTTGCCTTCTTCACACCTTTCTTAATGTGTGGAATACATCTGGACTGTGCTTCTATAATGGTATTTTTTAACAATGACCACGCCTCTTGGACATTTTTTACTTTTGGTAGCTGCTCCTTTCAGTTTTTTTTCTAACAATTTTTCTACATTTTATCAAAGTTTCCCTTTTGAAAGTTTAGCACGAGAGCCTTGGATTTGCACACTGTTCCTTTTCCAGTCATTAAATCAAATTGATCATATTATGATCACTATTGCCAAGTGGCCCCACCACCGTTACCTCTCTCACCAAGTCCTGTGCTCCACTGAGAATTAGATCTAAAATTGATCCCTCTCTCGTCTGTTCCTGAACCAATTGCTCCATAAAGCTATCATTTATTCCATCCAGGAACGTTCTCTCTCTCAGCGTTGTCCCGATGATACATTTACCCAGTCAATATTGGGGTAATTGAAGTCTCCCATTATTACCGCACTACCAATTTGGTTAGCTTCCCTAATTTCTCTTAGCATTTTACTGTCAGTCTCACCATCTTGACAGGTGGATGGTAGTATACTCCTATCACTATAGTTTTCCCTGACACACAAGGGATTTCTATCCATAAAGATTCAATCGTGCATTTAGTCTCGTGCAGGATGTTTATCCTGTTGGACTCTATGCCATCCCAGACATAAAGCGCCACACCGCCTCCCGGGTGCTCCTCTCTGTCATTGCGATATAATTTGTACCCCGGTATAGCACTGTCCCATTGGTTATCCTCCTTCCACCATGTCTCTGGGATGCCAATTAAGTCTATGTCATCATTCACTGCTATACATTCTAATTCTCCCATCTTACTTCTTAGACTTCTGGCATTAGCGTACAAACATTTCAAAGTTTGTTTTTTGTTTGTATTTTCATTCTGCTTTTTAATTGATAGGGATAAGTTAGAATTTTTTAGCTCAGGAGAGTTTTTAGTTACAGGCACTTGGACTACTTTTCTAATTATTGGAACCTCACTGTCGGGATGCCCAAATTCTAATGCATCATAGTATCCTTTGAAGATTACCTCTGTCCGAAACCATGCGCTGCTGAGCGACTGTCTGCTTTCCCCTTTGTTCTAGTTTAAAAGCTGCTCTATCTCCTTTTTTTTAAAGGTTAGTGCCAGCAGTCTGGTTCCACCCTGGTTAAGGTGGAGCCCATCCCTTCGGAAGAGACTCCCCCTTCCCAAAAGGTTCCCCCAGTTCCTAACAAAACTGAATCCTTCTTCCTTGCACTATCGTCTCATCCACGCATTGAGACTTCCGGAACTCTGCCTGCCTCTGGTGACCTGCGCGCTGGAACAGGGAACATTTCAGAGGAATGTTACCCTGGAGGTTCTGGATTTAAGCTTTCTACCTAAGAGCCTAAATTTGGCTTCCAGAAACTCCCTCCCACATTTTCCTATGTCATTGGTGCCCACATGTACCACGACAGCCGGCTCCTCCCCAGCACTGTCTAAAATCCTATCTAGGTGACACATGAAGTCCGCCACATTCGCACCAGGTAGGCATGTTACCAGGCGATCCTCACTCCCACCAGCCACCCAGCCGTCTACATTCCTAATAATCGAATCACCAACTATGACGGCCTTGGGCAGTAGGCCTTGGCAAGATATCCTCAGTGTGAAAGGACAATGCATCACCTGGAGAGCAGGTCCTTGCTACAGGATCCTTTCCTGCTGCACCCAGTTGATGCTCTCCAATCATGAGACCTCTTCCTCCAAGGCAGCACCAGGGCTGCCAGTCTGAAGTTGGGACTGGACTACTATGTCCCTGAAGGTCTCATCTATATACCTCTCTGTCTCCCTCAGCTCCTCCAGGTCTGCCACTCTAGCCTCCAGAGATTGGACTCATTCTCTGAGAACCAGGAGCTCTTTGCATCGCATGCACATGTACAACTTCTCACCGCTGGGTAAAAAATCATACATGTGACGCTCGATGCAAAAGACTGGGAAGCCCCCCTCTTGCTGCTGCTAGATAAGTCAAAGAGCCAATGTGATTCTATTCACAGTAATTCTGTAAACAACTACTAAGTGGAGTGTCGCCCAGGTCAAAATCAATCTGGAAATTAAATGTACTCTTCTTATTTTAGGCTACTTATAAGGGGGCATATTCTACTCTTTCAAAATTACTAGTTACCTGCAGCCCGTTACCTCTTCTCCTTCCATTGTATCAATTTTTCATTCACTTTCTTCTCCCCCAGCCTACATACTTACCCACTGCCCCTCAAAATTAAGAGTAATTCTTAGTATTTGGAGTGGCTAAATGTCAAGGGTGATCACAACTACTTTGCCTACTGTGGAGCATAAGCCACTTCATAGCATATAGCAATAATCACTGATCTGGCCACAAAATGTAGCTTCTTATCGAAGTTATGCAGGTCTTTATACTTAATGTTCTGCTTCTGTGTTTTTTTAGGTATAAAGAAGGTCTAAGTAATACTAAACAGATCCTGGTAGACCTGGACCTGGACCCTTCAGAAGAAGATTGCATTGCTGTCCAGCATGTCTGCACCATCGTCTCCTTTCGATCCGCAAACCTATGTGCAGCTGCGCTGGCAGCAATTCTAACGCGTATCAGGGAAAACAGAAAGCTAAGAAGACTTAGAACAACTGTAGGAATGGATGGGACAGTCTATAAAACGCATCCTCAGTAAGTACACCGCTGTATGACTTTCCTTAGTTCATACGTACTTAAACTATGAAAACAAATAACCAGTTTCAGGTTAAAGCAGCTGTGCTAGCGAAAAAAACTATTTCTAGAAAATTCACTTGGCAGGTAAAGCAATCCCGTCCTCCTCTGTCTTGGATGTGTATGTCATTCCTGATGCAATAGCCTGTACAGGTCTTGAAAGGTCCTTCCACTGGTCTCTTCCAGCTTCAAGGGAGGGGTTATTAAAGTGGTCCCAGGCCTGTGGGTACAAAGCATCCTGAGAAGATCCCATTTCAGAATGCAGGGCAGCCAGTGCTGTGGGTGTGCAGATCCCCGCCCTGGCCCCACGTGGGTGCTGTTACTCACAGTTTCAGTCCTCAACTTCAGCCAGGTATTTCTATAGCTCATTGGGGAAAATGTTTTGGAAATTGTCCTCTAAGAAACTAAGTGAACCCGGGCGCTGCTGCGCTGGCTTTCAGCAAAACACATTGCCACAGGATTTTTACTATGGCCGTGTAACAAGTGTGAGTGATGGCAGCTAAAAACATTTTCTTACCATTCCAGCAAACACAGCAGTTAAATGAGCCAAATATTTTTGTAGCGGGGACTCTCAGTGGTCATCCTGGGAATTTTTGCAGTTAGGCTTTTTGCGTGTCCTGCACCTGCCCACCTTTTGGGCCATCCTCTTTCTGGGACGGGTCTCAGGGGTATAAATTGCCGCCGAGCACATGCAGTAGCCAGGGGGCTGGAGTCAGAGGGAAGGAGATATTGAGAGGGTTAGGAGAGATTCAGAAGGAAAGCGAGCTCCACTCAGACTGAAGGGTTGGTGGCAGAAGATTTGGAGAGGTCCCCAAGGCCCTAGTCATTCTGAAGAGTTTTTGAGACTAAAAGTTATGAGAATATTGAGAGGATTTTTGATATTTTGGATCAGCTCCTGACTGAGAGAAAGAACCCCCTGGAAGGAAGGACTGTATCCCTGGTTTTGCATCTTGTGCCCAGTTAACATGGAGTTTTTTGAGCATCTTGGAGATAAAAGCTTTTTTGGAAGCTGAGGAAAGATTTTCCATCGCCCCTGTGAATGCTGGAACTGGAGGAGAACTTACCTACGCTTGCTGGGGAAGGCACTTTGGACCAGGACATGGCTGAGTAGGAGGGTCATCAGAAGAAGCACTATGGACAGGGAAACATATTTCTTTCTGTATTTTTCTTATCTTGTTTTTTTATTTTTGGAATCATTGCATAGATATAGTTTTCATGCTTAAGTAAACCTTTTTATTATTTGAATACCAACCTAGGATTCTGAGCATTTATTAGAGTGTACCCTTTTGGAGCAACTGACCCCTCTCTCTGAGTATCGATATAAGAGTGAGAGTGGCTGTGCAGCCTGGTCAGCCCACCACAGCATCTAGGGCCCCAGAGGCTTAGGCCTCCTTCCCGCCAAAGAAGCCCGGCTCCCAGAGCTGAGGTTTGGTGTTTGAGAGTTGATAGAGGTCCAAGAGAGTAAAGACAGCCCTGGGACATTTCTATAGCCCTTGCATCAGGGACCTCCGCCTGAGAAGGGGGTTACACATTATTTTGGACAAAAGCTAGCCAAATAAAAAGAAGTTGATTTCTACTGAAATGTAATTTCAGTTTTGTTACATTGTCTTTTGCATTAACTGTATTAGCCAGTGTAACCCCATCCCCGATGGGGCCATAAAAGGATATGGTTTACTCTTTGGGGCTGGAACCTTACTGGGCTAGCTTGAACACGGTCTCTTTCTTTCAGGGCCTGGATTCTTTGTCGAGTGGGGGGTAGGGGGGAAGACAAGATTACTCCCAAGGCCCCAAGTGCTAAGGGTGACCTTTCATGTCCTTGTTTTTGCCCCTGGTAGAGGGGTACTTGTGTGTGCTGGATGTGCCAAATAAAACCACTGGAGCTACTTTGTTAGTGTCCAAATTAAAGTCTTTGCTACTGAAAATAGATGAAGGACAGTACAACAAATTACAATCTCCTTCTCAATCTGTGCAGGAATGCCTGATGCCAAAACCAGGGAACTTCTATCCTCCAGGGCTAGGAAAAATAGAGTCCCCAGATGGGCAGTGTATCCTTCCAGTTGGCCAAAAAAATCAAAGTTACTGTCTCTGCACAGAGAGATAAATTCTCTCTCTCCCTAGGGCTTTAGAAGCACTGGAAGGGTGTCCTCAGTCATCTCAGACTTTTCTTTACTCATAGTTAGATGATTTCCTGTGCTTCTTAGTTTTTTTTACAGTCCCTTGATCTCTTCATTTTGGATCTCTGATGGGAGGGATCCCCTGAAGCAGGCAACTCCTTGTGCTTTAGTCAGGAAGGAAGGGGCAGCCAGAACTTCCTCCTGGATCTTGAAATAAAATCTTCTCCAATAACTGAATGTAACACTGGATGGTATTCCTTGCAGCAGGTCACTGGCACCTCCTTCCTCATGGAGGATATGGAGGGCGGGACTTCCCTAACCAGCACAGCCCCCGACACAGGGTTCCCTGTGCTCTGAGTCCAGGTGCTGTACAGGTTCTCACAAGGCTCCTACCACTTACTTATAATATTAAGTCCAAAATATATATCAGCGGGAAAATCCAAACCAGTCAGTGACTCGAGCCTGGTCAGAGCCACCGAATAGGCTCCTCTGACTGGGCCTGAAAACAACTGAAAATAACTGAAAATAAGCTCCGAGTCCTAACTACCTCTTAACTTCAGCAAACCAAAATGGACTGCCTCCCTTACTCTAGCCAAAGCACTTACGGGCCAATTCAGTACAGTGCGCTCCGGTGAAGCGCACTGTTAGCCTGGGTTTGACTACGCATTTTTGACGCAGTAGCTTTACCCCTTATACAGTAAGGGGCGGATTTTCAGAGCCCTGCTCGCGTAAATCCGCCCAAAACCGGGCGGATTTACGCGAGCAGGGCCCTGCGCGCCAGGAAGCCTATTTTACATAGGCCTCCCGGCGCGCGCAGAGCCCCAGGACTCGCGTAAGTCCTGAGGTTCTCCGAGGGGGGCGTGTCGGGGGCGGGCCCGGTCGTCGCGGCATTTCGGGGGCATGTCGGCAGCGTTTTGGGGCGGGTACGGGGGCGTGGCTACGGCCCGGGGCGGTCCGGGGGCTTGGCCGCGCCCTCCATACCCGCCCCCAGGTCGCGGCCCAGCGCGCAGGAGGCCTGCTGGCGCGCGGGGATTTACGCCTCCCTCCGGGAGGCGTAAATCCCCCGACAAAGGTAAGGGGGGGGTTTCTACAGGGCCGGGCGGGTGGGTAAGGGAGGGGAAGGTGAGGGGAGGGCAAAGGAAAGTTCCTTCCGAGGCCGCTCCGATTTCGGAGCGGCCTTGGAGGGAACGGGGGTAGGCTGCGCGGCTTGGCGCGCGCCGGCTATACAAAATCCATAGCCTTGCGCGCGCCGATCCAGGTTTTTAGCAGATACGCGCGGCTCCGCGCATATCTACTAAAATCCAGCGTACTTTTGTTTGCGCCTGGAGCGCAAACAAAAGTAGGCTATTCGCGCGCCTTTTAAAATCCGCCCCTAAGGGGTAATAGCGCGTCAAAAACGCGCGGCCAACCCTCCCCCCCCTCCCAAAACTAATAGCGCCCACAACATGCAAATGCATGTTGATGGCCCTATTAGTTATTTCCACGCGATCCAGAAAGCAAAATGTGCAGCGAAAGCCACACATTTTACTTTCAAAAATTAACGCCTGCCCAAAGGCTGGCGTTCATTTCTGCCGGCGCCGGGGAAGTATACAGAAAAGCAGAAAAAACTGCTTTTCTGTACACCCTCTGACTTAATATCATAGTGATATTAAAATGTAAATCGGCCCACGGGTTGGAAGACGGATGCTCAGCTATGCCGGTGTCCATTTTCTGAACCTGTGGCTGTCAGCGGATTTGAGAACCGATGCTGTCAAACCCGCTGACAGCCGCCACTCCTGTCAAAAAAGAGGCGCTAGGGATGCACTAGTGTCCCTAGCGCCTCTTTTTACCGCGGGCCCTCATTTGCATACTAAATTGTGCGCACAGGAGAGTGGCTTTTACTGTATCGGCCCGTATGTAGGCTCACCAGGGGGACGGCCACTCCAGACCCCTCAAAGGGAGGGGCAGCATTTAAATGATATCTCCCCCCGCTGCACTAATCTAGCTGACACCTGAGAACCCAGGACTTACTGGTAGCATGATCATAGGGTCTACTACACCAGCAAATTTTGCACTAAACTTTTCATCATGACAGAAAAAGGGTTCCTACAGCTTGATCTTCCTTGCGTCCTTTATGGACTATTCAGACAGGCCTACAGGAGCTTCTCAATGCAGGCCAGGCATTGCTGAATGTGCCTTGCTGTGCCAAATACCAAATTAGACCAGCAGCAATATCTGTAGAATGCATCTGCTAGCTGAAGGAAACTGTGATGCTTGCTGCAGTCAGCTTTCAGCAAGAAAATGTTGCATTGACCTTGCCCTCACTAACCCAAAGAGCACAAGTATCAGACCTGTATATACTAAGCTTTTTTTCCCTCACAGACACAAAATGGGGTAAAATCCTTAGCAGATAAAGCTCACATTTGTACCTACAATTTTAGAAAGCAGAGTAATGGTAATGAACAATTGTTATTTTTTTTTAAAAACAGTTTAGTAAATCAATCACTCGGTTAAGGAATGGCAAGATAAAAAAGGCTCTTAAACACACAAATATTCTTGATTCCTGGTAAGTGCATCTCTGATTATTTTGATTTATTCATCTTGTGAACTGTTTGAGTATAAGGATTCAATATCACAGGTAACTGGCAAAAATATCTCCATGTTAATATGCATGGTGTCTAAAAGCTTGTTGATGTGTGCCATATCCCTCATATATTATCTATCAGTGATCCAGAAAGAGGCAACCAAAATGTGTATTTCTTTCGCAAGCACCATATTATCCAGATCAGCCATTCCCAAAATCTGGGGTCTAGCACCCAAATGATTGCACTGTATTGTTTTTTGCTTTATAAAATTCAAATATTACAAATGCAAACAAAATAAGAAGACTCTCATGAGATGTTTTTTCCCCTTTAGATATGCCAAGCGGTTACATAAGGTTACAAGAAGACTGGTGCCAAACTGTGACGTTCGGTTTCTTGTCTCTGAAAGCGGAAGTGGGAAGGGTGCAGCCATGGTCACTGCTGTGGCGCTAAGGCTGCTGGAGCAGCGGAAACAGATAGATGAGATTCTGGCCAAATTTAAGCTTACCAAGGAACACCTTATAGATGTGAAAATGAAAATGATGGTAGAAATGAAGAAGGGTCTGAAGAAAGAAACACAAGAATCTGCAACAGTGAAAATGCTGCCGACATACGTTTATGGAACGCCAGATGGAACAGGTGCAGTCCTATAATAACTAGGGTTTCAGATAAGCTTAAAGTTTTGGAGTCATAAAATGATAAGAATCTTTTTATCCTGGGTTCCCCACCCCCCGCCAATATAGCAACAGATTGTGTATCCCGAGCCTGTGCAGCGGGAAATATTCGGAAGTGAAAACAATAATAATTACCAACATTTATAGAAAAAAAAACCCTGTTTTTGGAAGCCAAACATTCCTGCTCTTTTGTGTTTAGAGATTTTTACATATTGTGGAAATAATATATCGCCAAATGAAGGTTTGCTGAAGCCCTGTTAATAGCAGAGAAAATTAATGTGCATTGACAATACCCTTTACTGTCCTCTGTAGCTCATCAGACTTTAGAAATATCACTTTAAAAAACCTCCCTGCTACAAGTCCAGAACTATAAATCCATACAGTTAGTGGGTAAAACTAACTGGCAACACTAGGCTCGCCATCATCGTATCCAGGGAGCCAATGAGATAAACAGTGCTAAAGCTGCTGCGGGTCCTTGCACATACTTGCTTGGGTTTCTGCACACAATTCTTCCTGCACCAGCCTTAGGCGGGTTTGTAATAACGTATTCAGTACAAGAAAAACGTACGCAGAAACCCGCTTGAAAACATGAGGCTGGTTTAGCGCTAGTTCATGCAAGTGAGGAAAATTAACTATTCACGGGCTATGCAGTAAGGGGCACATCGATTAGTGCAGGGTTTTTAAATGCGGATTTTAGTTAAGTTAAAGTGGGTGTCTGGAGAGCAGTTTTGCTGGCATTAGGGTGGTTGTCCGTGCAGCTCTGGGATAATCATGGATTAGCTTTACTTTTTCCGGATGTTTGTTTTATTCTGTGGGTTGGCAGAAAAAATCTCTGCTACATTATCCGTGCCTACCGGCCTCTGCCAGAACAGCTGCAATGCGGTCGGAGATGGAACATGAAGGGGATAGACATTGCTCTCCCCACCTTCAGTTCCACTCCTGGACCACTAATTTCTAAAGATCTGAATATAGATGTTGGAGAAGGCAGGAGAGACACTGAAGGATGATTTATCATGGTTAATGCTTTTACTGATGTAACCGGTCCCCCGTTTTGGTGTGTTATCCTTCACTAAGGGTGGTATGAGTCCAGGTTTGAGTCCACACGAGGGAAAAGATTGACTTCTAGGGTCCTAGGCATAATCAACCACAGCAGCTTCACACTCTAGCCTCAAAATCTCTTGAAGGTGCCAGAAGGGGAAAATCAAAGGCAGGGGAAAAATCAACCCCTCAGGCAAAACCCTTGCTCATCTAGGAAGGGAAAACAAAAAATTCCAAAGGAGCCCAAGTTTGGTGTACAAATAAAAATAGTCTTTACTGTAGCTTAAAAGGGATGTTCCAAGCCACAATGCCAAAAATAAAAAAAAAACAACATAAAAAATATGATGGCAATAAATATTATTGTCAGTTTATATATCTTAGGTGTTATCTCCCATCTCTCTTCCTTTGCCCCATTATCCTGATGGAAAAAATATTCTCACCAGGGAGGATGGGATAACTAGAGTGCAACTCCAATATGTATCAACAACCAGTGGTAAAATATACCCCAAGACCAAGAAAAGATTCAACTGGGTTACCAAAACTTCTCCAAAACTTCAACTGTAAATCCAGCTTGTCCAGAGTTGAGACTCTGGGTTCTTCTAGTCCAAAGTCCTTAACTCTTCCTCCCTTTCCACTCTTGCTTGACTGGGTACTTAGGCAAAAACATATGCAAATCCCAATCCCTAGGGGGAGGGGGGGGAAACATTTCCTTTCCCTTCAGACCAAGAAATCCAAAAATCTTCAAAACCAAACTCTTCTCTATAGATGAGATTCGGGAAGAATCTCTGCAAAACAGCTCCTATGAATTGAGTCTCGGGAGGAATCTTTCTCCTTCCCTCTTCTGCAGCCAACTCACCCACTCTTTTGAGATCATGTAAGGGATGTCTAGCTCCTTCAGCTGCACCTAACCCTCTGACCACTGAGCATGCTCCCAGGAACTATAAATCCCCAAAACATAGTCTCTCCCGCAAAAAGGTGGGGTTAAAGCTATGGAGGTAATCCCAAAATCTCTAACTCCTCCTACTAACTCTAGCCTAGAAAAAGTACTTTAGGGAAAATACACTTTGGGGAAAAATATTAGTGACAGGTTGAGACCCCATCACACTGAAGTTAATATTTACGCCCCTAACAGTAATCAAGGTGCCTTCTTTGACTTATTGGCAGAAGTGATAAACAGCTTTACTGAAGGTCACCTGATTACTGGGGTGATTTCAAGATTATCATTTCTTCCTCTTCAGACAATTCTTAGTAAGGGGCTTATATTTAATGTATATGCTTAGAAGTGCCTGCAAAAGCAGAATATAAATATAAATATAATTAATTAATTAATTAAATCCAAAATTGTCTATAAAAACAAGTCGCCTGTTAGCTTGGGAGAGGAATTTTGATTTAAGTTGGATGAAGTTCAGGGGGACAACTGTTCTGAATGAGTGACAAAAACTTTTCTTTCACCTTTAATCTTAGAAAAGGGCTATAAAAACTTCTTTTCAGATGGTATTTTACTCCAGAAAGATTACATAAAATCTATTCTAATATGGAGGGAATTTGTTGGCAACAATGTTTTAATGAAGGGACCTTCTGGTTCAGTACTACTGGGAAAGAGTGAGTGGGTTAATTAATGAAGTGATAAAAATTAAGATTGATAAAGATCCCAAGATATTATCATCAATGCCTATAAGGGAAGTTTGTGTCAAAGAGATGAAGTTGATCCTCCAGATTATAATAGCAGTTAGGTGTGAGATAGCTGGTGCATGGAACAAAGTAAATGTGTCATCATTAGACTCTCAGAATAAACAAATTTGGAGCATGTATTATACAGGGGAATTTGACTGCAATAAGGAATGATAGGATGCGGACATTCCAAAATATTTGGAAGCCATTTTGGATCCTATAGTGGCAGTGAGGAATGAACCTGTGTGACCCTGCCTTTGGTTCACTAGAAGGACTTTTTAAGATAAAGATCTTCTTTCAAAGGCAGGTCATGAGAAGTTCAATAAAGTAAGAGTAAACTTCCTGAGCTGGTGGGAGATATTTTCCTCTTTGATGATGGGCTTGTTGAGTATGATTGATGTGCTTCCAAGGCACCAGAGGGGTGGCAGAGAAGAAGCAAGAGAATGAGAATAGGTTCTAGGCAGTCCTGGCTTGGGATTCCAGAATTTGGGAAAGCTGAGATTTGAGACCTGAAAAGTTGAGAAGGATTTCTGTTAAGACCTGCAAAGGAGCAGGGCTGGAAGTAGTGTCAGAAAATGATGTCGAGGAATTGAGGAGGGATTTCCGCTAGCAGTAACTGAGAGCCAGCCAGGAGAACTGAGACTCCAAGAATAAAAGGGGTGTCTTGGGTTAACTGAAGAGAGAGAGAGAGAATTGTTGTGGATAAGGATTCTAAGAACTCAAGCTGTTTAGAGACTGTAAGTTGCCTTTTTCTCTGCCTGGAATGTATGCTGAGTTTTGCTGGGTTTTTCTTGTTAGAGTTTTGGATGTAATAAATTCTGGTTTGTTTTGGAACAACAGTTGGGTATTGTTCTATTTTATTTTTACACAAGGTGCAAGTCTCGCCATGGGCCGCCCACCTTTTGCTGGTCCCTAACTGGACTGAACACTGCTTTGGTCTGTTCCGGGGTTGCAGAAGGTTCTCTTGTCACCCTTGCAGCCGCCAAGGGTGGAATTGGGGATTACATTTAATTTATATTTTGCTTTTCAGGCACTTCCAAGCAGATTACATTCAGGTACTGAAATCTGAAGATGTTTGTTTGGGGGAAGGGGGAAATATAGTCATACAAAATTGTGACCTGCATTAT
Source organism: Rhinatrema bivittatum (assembly GCF_901001135.1). Taxonomy (NCBI): domain Eukaryota; kingdom Metazoa; phylum Chordata; class Amphibia; order Gymnophiona; family Rhinatrematidae; genus Rhinatrema; species Rhinatrema bivittatum. The sequence continues at coordinate 189,247,715 of NC_042621.1, forward strand.
GTGCTTTTTTTGTAGCTTTACCTAAAATAAATGTAATTGTTTCTCAATGTGAATGTTAATATTTATGCTATGTGGTTCAATAACATTTAATTATAAAAAAAAATTTTTTCAAATTTATCACATTTTATATCTGAATAAAGCATGTCTTCGTTTGCAGAGCACGGAAAGTTCCTGGCTCTTGATCTTGGAGGAACAAATTTCAGGGTCCTCCTTGTAAAAATCAGAAGTGGACGAAGGAAATCTGTCAAAATGTATAATAAAATCTTTGCCATCCCTCTGGAAATCATGCAAGGAACAGGGGAAGAGGTAACCTTTTTAGAAGCAGCTTAGCCACCATTCTACCAGCTTTCAAATTTCAGTGTTTGCAAATTTGTCCCACAACAAGGAAGTGCAGTCTACTGGTCAGAGCACTGAACTGAGATCCCACAACAAGGAAGTGCAGTCTACTGGTCAGAGCACTGAACTGAGATCCCACAACAAGGAAGTGCAGTCTACTGGTCAGAGCACTGAGGCTGATCCATTTCTGCTTGAACCCCATTGCATGATTGGATTTGTAGTTCTGATTTCTCTGAGAAAAGCAGCACTACACATTCATGCATGCAATAAGGTAAAATCCAGACTGAACTAGCCTACCCTGGAAAATGCGGCTAGTTGTTACCTTGTAAAGGCCTATGTACTAAAGAGCATTAGTGTTAACACCTGCATTTAACACACACTAACGCTGGCATTACCAATATCTAATGCCTATGTACAACACGTTACATGCACATTAGTGTTATTGCATGGTAATGAAATGTGCAAGCAAATAAACCCATTAAAATTATTCTAATTACCTCATTAGGTATTAATGCTGATTAGTGCAGCCATTAAGAATACCTAAGAGGCTTAAAGCATAATACAGGAATATTAACTACACCTCTGGGCGTGTAGTTACATTTCCTGCCAGTGTCTCACATTAACAGGTACCACTGGCTCACCCCACCAGAACTGTCTCCCCCCCCACACACACACACTCCTTGTGACATGATCAAATCTTTCAGCCCATGACTCCCCCAACCCTGTAAGAGTTGCAGACCTTTGGGACCCCCTTCAGAAGAGTTGCGGTTCATCAGCCCCCATCCAAATATCAACACAAGTCTTTGTGGACCAAGAATTGACCCACCTTTCCCACACCCCAATTCTACCCCTTCCTTTCTCCCCACAAAACCCATTTATTGTGTCCAGAAATAGCCTTCCTGACTCTTCACCAGCAAGAGAAAGATGGCTTCCTACCTGCCAGTCACAGCACCAAATTCAGTATTGCGCCAGGGACACCTTGGTCCAAATGCCACAGCACTTAATAGGCCGCAGCTCTTCCGAGGAAGCCCAATAGCATGCGCCTCTGCTGGGGATGGGGATGTCACTGATCTCGAAGCCCGATCATGTTTTTGAGAGGGGGAGAGCTTTCCTTGCTCTAACTGTCCCTTTCATTTTGGGCCAGTTAGTGCAGGGAAACCTAATACAGAGTCTGCAGCGTGCGTTACCATGGCCACACTGTCTTTAACACAGCCATGATAATGCAGCTATTACTTTATGCATCGATCTTTAAAGTCCAATGTAATGTCAGTGGCAGTGTTACCATGCCTGTTTTAACGCTAATTAGTACATCTCTTAGTAATCTTACTGGTACCAAACTCCATATGTACACATAAGTGTACAGCAGATGAAAATAAATCAGGTATGTTCATTAACTTTATTCACCTAGTCTATGCTTTCTCCTTCAATTTCTCCTCCTACAACCTATCCTCTTCTCCTCCCTCCCCCAGGCTCTTCCCCTGGTTTCTCCTCCAGCCTCTCAATTCCTCCTCCTCCCTTCCCTCTCCAGTCCCGTTTCTCTTTCTCCTTTCTTTTTGTATTCCTCCTCCTCCTATCATTGCTGAACTCATTCCTGTGTATTTCTTATGGTGCTTTGTCTGCAAAATGAGAGAGAACATTTTTTGTAATAGAATCGATGAAATACTTTTACGTAGTTCATCAAACAACTTTCTACATAGTATAGATGCCTCCATTCATCTACCATTTAGAAGCCTTCATGCTCCAATGTAAAAAAAACAAACATTGTGTATGTTTCTAAAGTGCTAGGATAAAATGTGTTCGATTCCTATTCGGATGAGAGGTGCTCTAGAAATGATTGTTGTTCTTTCTTTTTAGCTCTTTGATCACATTGTAGAGTGCATTGCTGAGTTCCTGGATTACATGGGACTGAAAGGGGCTCCACTTCCCCTGGGTTTCACATTTTCCTTCCCCTGCAGGCAAACTAGCATTGATAAGGTAAGCAGGAGTGCTGAACATTATACTGCTGACCAGCTGTTTCAAGAAAGACCTGTTGACCTTGGGTTTACTCTGTGCAGCAGATGCAAACAATGTTTTGTAATTTGTGCTGACTGTAGAAATGATTGGATAAACAACCACTTTGATTGCTGCTGTCTGACCCTTCTAGACATGCAGTTCTTTGTTCCTTAATGCCTTTTATATTGGTGATCTGAAAGAAAGATAGAACAGTAATAGACAATAGGTTTGACCCTGCTTCAGCCCATATGTTCTGAAGCAGTGATGCCAGAAACAGTAAGGTGAGGAGGAAGTCCTCAGCCACTGCTCCAGCTCCGGCAACCTCCACATACAGTCACTGAGCTGGGGAAGAGGAGGCCAAAAATGCCACTGCCACTCCTCTTGGTCCCTGCGCCCCCATCTCCCAATCAGCAACCATGACTACTGGGTCTGCCTACCCTTGTTAGCTGGAGTATGCGCTTACCTGGGGTTTGCCTCCTCCACTTGCCAGCTTCAGTCTCACAGTTTGAAACTATAAGGTACTGTTCGATTCAAACCACCATACTGAAACTGGTCAGCTGAGGAGGCAGTCACGGGCAAGCACACACCCCTTCTGCCAGACAAAGAGGAAGCTGGCTGCTGCAATGGTGGCTTATTGTAAACCTCTCCCCTATTATGGGAGGGGCCACAAAAATAACTCCACCTCTCAGCTTGTGTGTTTAGGGACAGCCACATGTAATGCACCCACACAACTAAAGGGTCTCCCAGGGACGGCGAGGAGAGGCTGAAGCATAGAATAGCACAATAAGTAATAAAATAAAACCTACCTTATGTAGCTACAGCAGGTATTGCATATAAAATCAGAGCATGCACAGTTACACAGTGCATTAGGATTCTTATACTTTATAGCAAACACAGACAAATGGCATTATAATAAAAAAGAAAGAAAATGTTATTAACATTCAAAAGTGAGGAAAATCAGTTTGCAATATATATTAAAAAAAAAAAATCACTAGCCCTACTCTGTATCTCAGTTCAGTTCACTTTCAAAATACTTCAAACTCCCACCTAAATTCTGGCCAGAATAATAACATAAGTTCTTAGCTAAGTCTCATGTGAGTTCTGTTCTTCTTTTCTTTAGACAAGCTGTTCCACTATGTGCTTGATAAAGCTGATGCAGATGCTTGAGATCCTGTGATCAGTTCAGCTTTATGGTCCCCTTGCTTCAGGAGATTGGAAGTCCCAGTTCTCACAAAAAAATATATAAATTCCCTCTCTATATAAAATCATGACAAATCTTCCAAATTTCCCTGCAACTATGTCAGCCTCATACTGAATGTATGCAGATACTATTCTAACTACTGTCCTAGCTATAAATGAAACAAAAGATCAGGAAATACTTGAAACTCACTCTTTTTTCCCTCACTAAAAAATAACAAACCACTGCTTTCTTGGCACGCTATATAATTACTATTCTACAGACTATGGCTATTAGGAATGCTCCCTTCTATCTGCAACTGCTCTTTCCTTTGTGGTAGCAGCCATGTGGCTGGGGTAGGAACCTCACCTCATTTCTATGTCCTTCTGTCTTTTCCTTGCTCTGCCTGTCTGACTGTATACAAAAGACAACCTTTCTTTTATAACTAATTTAAAAAGTTAGTTAGCAATCAATCCCCTGCTCCTTATTGGCTCTGGTCTGGGATTACACCTCAAGTTCTAATTCCAAGAACTGCCATTAAACTCAAAAATTTTCTTCTGTGGATATATCCATTTAATCCTAGCAATTGTAGCCATATCCACTTGGTATCACTGCAGTTCAGAGGATAATACCATTGGCTTCCAGCCATAGCACCCCCCACCCCCCTTGTAGTGAAGCCAGAGGGTAATTTAACATTTGCATAAGTGAGAAGGACTTATGTAGGCTTCAAAGTAAAGAATTTGCATTGGCCTCTCTCTGTCTTGACTAATAAAGGTACTGACAAGTAATTCACATGTCACCATTTGCCTTTACTGTTCTTCCCTGGCATTTTTTTTTTTTAACTTCAAACAGAGAGTGAATAGGGGTTATCCCCTTTGCAATTTAATTCACCTTTGCTAGTCAGAGCAAGAACAATATCTTAAGCTTCCTCCCCACTAAGAATTAATGTTGCTGTCAACATTAACCCAAAACTCAATTTGATAACATCATAAACATATCCACAACTCTTTGGTATACAAAGGAGAAACGTAGTCACTCTGATTTCACTTTCATCAGAATAACTTCACAGAAAAAGCAGCTTTATATCGCTCAGCAACATATAATGTCCATCTTCAGAGAGCATCACTGATAAACCCAATAGTGTTCCTTCAGATAATGGGACATTTTCCCTTTGTTGGAACTCTCTGACTTTGTGACATTTGACTCTGAAATTGGCTCAGAGCTGCCAGAGCACTGTCTTCTCTTGGGGTTTCCCTTTCAAGTTCCATCTCTCCCGCTGAGCCTTCAGATTCTAAGCCATCAGCACTATCAAGTACAGTTCCTGGCTTGTCACCTGGAACTCCTGAGTCTCTTAGTACTAACTAGATTTGATCAGAATCTGAGTCATCTTCCCTAACATCTCAGAATTTTGCATTTGCCAAATTGCATCCTCAGATGGGATTATAGTATTCCTAACCATTACCTTGTCTTCATCCATCAGAGTATGCAGCTTAATTTGGTTTCAGTGTACAACTTTTCATCTCCCCAAACTTTAAACGTATTCTGAATGTAATCTCATGGGGTTCAAACAGTTTTATCACTTCATAGAGAGCAGATTCCCAGATATTTTGCATCTTATGCCTACCCAGGAAGTTATATAGTCTGAGGAGAACATTATCACCCACACCTATCAATGCACCTCTGGTCATAGTGTCTCTTCTGAATCTCTTGACTTCACCTTGATGTCTCCTCTGCTATTGCATAGTCTATATTTAGCCTATTTTGGTGAGACAACACCCAATCATCTAGCATCACTTACTCTTCTTCTTCAGTGAATGGTGCAGACACTACATCCCATGGTAATTGTGAGTCACGACCAAACAGTAGGTAATGTGGAGAGTATATGGTTGAACTATGCACATTCCCATTATAGGCCATCACTGACTCTGGAAGATGCTCTGTCCACCTTCTCTTCTTCTCAACAGACACTGTCTTGAGCATGTCATGTAGTATCCGATTGAACTGCTCACACCTGCCATTCCCTTCAGGATGATAGGGGGTTGTTCTGCTCTTCTCCATACCATACAACTTGAAAAGTTCTTGTATAGTAGCAGAGTCAACGTGCCTCCCTTGATCAGAGTATAGGCTAGAAGGGCAGCCATAATGGGCTATCTAGTGTTGCACTGTCACATTTGCTGTGGTTTTTGCTGTCTGATTTCGAATTGGTATGGCCAATGTATATCTAGTAAACATGTCTGTCAACACAAGAACATTTTCCATTCCAGTGGAATCTGGCTCTAGCACAGTATAATTGATCGCTAATACTTCCAGTAGATAAGAGACATTCATATACTGGAGGAATGTGCATTTTTTAGGGAATATGTCCTTTGCAAGAACACACCTTTTACAGTTCTTAACCCACTCAGCTACATCAACAGACATTGTGACCCAACAGTACAATGTCTTCAGGTTCAAGGTGCTTTCTGCTCCAAAATATCCACCTCGATCATGCTTACTTGCAAACACTTCCCTCCGAAGAGTCTGTGGGACCATGAACTGAAACACATTAGAGGAGTCACAGGGGTCACTTATTTTACAGTATAACAGCCTTCTCTTAAGAAACATTCTGTCTTTCTGTTTCCACAATTTTTGGCACGAAGGACTCCAATTAGCAGTTTCTGGATCGTGCTCTCTCTAATTCTGTGATGAAAATATTCAGTTTGTCATCATCTCGTTGAGCCTCCTTTACAAATTCATGAGAGTACTCCATACTGTTTGCCTTTGTCCTACGTCTTATTGCATGTACTTTGCTCATAAGCTTTTTACTTGGCAATAACCATTCTCAAACTTCCTCTGTTTGAATTCAGAAGAAATCTTTTCCGTTATCTTCAAATTCTGGCTCATCTCTTTTTGAAAGTCTCAAAAGCATGTCCACATACAAGCCCGGCAAATCCAATATGAAACAGATTTCAAATTGCAGCTCTGCTTGTTAAGGTAGCCAGCGTTGTTCCATATCCTGTATATTGGCATTTTCTAAGTACTACAAGGGGTTATGACCAGTCTTTACAGTAAATTTCTTGTAGATCAAGTATTCACAGAACTTTTCAGTTGCTGCCCATTTCAGTGCCAAAAGCTCCAGCTTAAATGCACTGTAGTTTTTATCATTTCTCTCAGACTTTCATAGACCCCTGCTGGCATAAGCTATGAATCTCTCCTATCCACCTGGCTGAGAACTGGCCCTAACCCATGAAAGCTTGCATCAGTTGTTAATATGAAGGGCAGTTCAAAGATGGGGAATGCCAATACTGGAGAAATACTAAGCTTAGTTTTCAAGGTATCAAAAGCAGCTTGACACTCTGCACTCCAGTTGAATGGCTCTAGCCTTTTATGTTTCTTGGACCGCCCTATGACAGCATGAACTGTGGCAGCTATTCTTGCAAACCCAGGCATGAAATGGCAATAATAGCTGGCAAAGCCCAGGAACTGCCTTGTCTCTGTCTCTGATGAGGTTACTTGTCAGTCTTTCACAGCAGAGATTTTGCCAGGGTCTACTGACACTCCGTCCTTTGAAACCACATGACCTAAGAAGTCTACTTTGTACTGCAAGCGACACTTGGAAGGCTTTAACTTCAAGCCGCTATCAGTAAGTTGCTGGAACACTTTGTCAAGATGCTCTATGTGACTTTCAAAGTCTTTTGAAAAAAACAAGATGATATCAAGGTACAGGAGCAGGATGTCAAAGATGTATTCATGAGCCACTGAAAATTATCTGGAGCATTGCACAGTCCAAATGGCATGTGGGTCCATTCAAAGAGGCCAAATGGAGTGGTCACAGCTGTTTTCAGAATATCATCTGCTTGCACGGCTATTTGAAAATAACCTGATGACAAATCAAAAGATGAAAAATAAGAAGCTTGGCCTAGTGCATCAAGGGACTCCTCAATTTTTGGTAGTGGGTAAGCATCTTTAACTGTCACACTTTTTAGTTTTCGGTAGTCACAACAAAATCTCACACTCCCATCTTTCTTGTAGATAACTACAGCAAGTGAGGCCCATGGAACTATTAATTTTCCTCAGAATGCCCTGGTTCACCAGACCTTACACATGTTGCTTGAATTCATTGGAGACATGGGGTGAGACTCTCCTGTAGGGTTGTTTAATTGGACTAGCATTTGCTATAGGAATGGTGTGCTGGATGATATTAGTATATCAATTGTCAAAATCATTGATTGAAAATACAGACTTGCGCTTCTGCAGTAGATTTTGTAATTCAACTCTTTATAATCAGCTCTCAGACAGTCAATCAACTGTCACCAGGATATGGTTTGCATGGCTAGCCCCTACTTTTGGTGCAGTGGTCTTTTCTCCAGCTTGTATCATTCTTACTTCCCCTCTTTCACTGTTTAACCTTAAGTCCTCGAGTGTTTTAATTTCTTCGGGCTTTAGTAGTTCAGCCACTCTCACTCGAGGGGGTAACCTTATACTTCATTCTCCTGCATTCAAGAAACATACACGAACTCTCCATTGTTTGACTGGGCCAATACATGAGCCACAATTAGAGCATCAGGAAACATTGCTGTTTCAGTTGGAGTGACCAGCACTGGGACAAGCTTGGAATTGAGTACAAGTTGAAACATATTCCCACTATTAACTTCTTAGTTAGAGAGGGAATAGTCACCCATTTGTTCTCCATAGTTCAACAAACCACAACTTTTCTGGTGTCTTTTCATAGTTATGAAACTTATGTCAACCCAAATCTTGGCCACCCTGCCTCTTCTCTGGTGTCCTTTGGTTAAAGCAGTGATATCCTTGAAGATACCTTCCAAGTATTGGAGAACATTCATCCCAAGTATGTTTCTGGGAAGTCATTATCTTGTATAATGAACACACACCTAGGGGATAATGTCTGTCTCATATGAGTGATCTCTGCTTCCAGTTAGCCAACTACTAGCTACTCTATGTGATTGGATGTCTTCAAGGTCACCCAACTGCATCTTCAAATTTACCAGATGCTTAGATGTTCTGTGGAAAATGACTCTCAGTGATCGTAGTTACATCTGATCCTGTGTCTATGTAACAGCGGGTGTTAATACTTCCGATGACCACATCTAGTATGGGTGATTTTCCAAAGGCTTTCCTCTTCTTATCCTCCCAGTATTCCTCCATCATACTAACTGAATGGAGTCATACTGCAGGAGTGGTATAACCAGATCCCGCTTCCTCTGATGTAGACACCGTCTCCCTCTGCCTTTTTATGTCTTCTCCACCAGCACTAGGCCGTGACTCTTGTCTACAATTTGCCATCTTCCTTTCACTCAAACAGTTTCAGGCTATATGCCCAGGCTCCTGGCAATGATAGTATACCAGCTCACCAAGCTGTGTTCTTCTCGGAGTAGACCTCATACCTGGTGTACTCCTCTTGGTCTTTCTGAAGTGTTTGGGTGAAGTTCTAATTGATTCTTCCTGTTGGGAGAAAAACTTCTCTTGCTGCAGAATGAGCTTCTCTATGTTCTGGTTCAAGGAAGCTATAGTGATTGCTGTGGGATCAGTTATAGCTGAGGTTGCCCTCACTGCCACTTCAGTTCTGGGCCTTGTCAGGATCTGAGTGGTGCTCCTGTTCTCAACCTGCTAGATAACTTCATTCTCTTCAGCCCTGGAGGCCTGTAATAGGTAATGTCATATTAGGTTTCTCTAGACACCTCTGTTTCATTCCCCTTCACAGGTTGTGTTCCCTTAACCTGGAGACAAATTTCTCTTTGACCATGGCCTCATGGTCTCCCATGCAAGTAGCATCTCTGGCAATCACCTTTGTAGCCTTTTCCTGTAGGCATAATCTCTGATACTTTCCCCAAGCATATGTTTCCGGGCATAGAATTCCTTCAGCCTCTCACTAATTAGTGCTTGTCTCCATATTCTCTGAGCATTAGTGAGAAAATATCTTCTATAGATTTCTGTTCTGAGGCAGATGCATATTTCATAGTGTTGTTAGTTTGGCCCTTCAAGTGGTCCTTGACCATCACCAATTGATCACCACCTGGAATGCACAGAATCTTCAGGGCCTCTTTGGTCTGAGTGATCCATTCTTCTACAGTCAAGTCCTCAGGCCCCAGAGGAGCTCCATTGAAATCTGGTATCTTCTTGTCTCGGGAGACTATAATGATGGGTACTTTTTGGGACTCTTTCAGTTTTTCCATCACATTCTTGGCTAAGGACAGTGCTTCTTTCTGCTTCTCCCTTGCCAGTCGTAGAGCTTCAGCTTGTTCCCCAAACCTATCCTCCTGGTCATCCAGTTTCTTTTTCAATGATTCGAATTGGGCCTTCAATTCTTTCATGGCTGGCACTGGGAGGTAAGACTGAACTATGGTGTGGTAAACAAGCTACTCTGAGATGACCCCCCCCCCCCCCCCCCCCCCCAATGTAAAGATGTATACTAAACAAATATTTTGCAACAGGAACATAAATTTTCACTGACTAATATGTGACAGGTTTTGAGTACAGGAATGGATCTGGTTGGATAAGAATTGATCCTGTTCTTGTGATGCCAATTGTAAACCTCTCCCCTATTATGGGAGGGACCACAAAAATAACTCCACCTCTCAGCTGTGTGTTTAGGGACAGACACATGTAATTCACCCACACAACCAAAGGGACTCTCTGGGATGGGGAGGAGAGGCCGGAGCAGAGAATAGAACAATAAGTGATAACATAAAAGCCACCTTATCTAGCTACAGCAAGTATTGCATATAAAATCAGTGCATGCACAGTTACACAGCACATTAGGATTCTTATACTCTATAGCAAACACAGACAAATGACATTATATTAAAAAAAGAAAGAAGATTTTATTAACATTGAAAAGTGAGGAAAGTCAGGTTGCAAGATATAAAAGAAAAATCACTAGCTCTATTCTGTATCTCAGTTCAGTTCACTTCCAAAATACTTCAAACTCTCAACTAAATTCTAGCCAGAATAATGACATACGTTCTCAGTTAAGTCTCACATGAGTTCTGTTTTCCTTTTCTTTAGACAAGCTGCTCCACTGTATGCTTCATGAAGCCAATGCAGATGCTTGAGATCCTGTGATCAGTTCAACTGCAGGGTCCACTTACTTCAGGAGATTGGAAGTCCCGGTTCTCATAAAATGTTAGCTCTGTGGACCCTTGAGCCGGCACGAGCACTGGTAATGGCCCCCAGAGGTCCTCGTAGCCAGGAGGTGGTAGAGGTCCAGGAGACCCAGTAGGAGCTTCACCTATACCAACCCTGTTCCCCTCAGGTTGAGCCCTTGGGTGCCGGGGCCGGCAGGACTTAGGCGGGGGTCTCCCAGTGCAGGGTGGTCCAGAGGAGGAGGAAGTGTCAGGAAGTCCAGGTCGAGGCAGGCTGAGGACAGAAGCACCATGGACAGTCCAGAAGTCAGGGCAAGCGGAGAACAGGCTGGACATGGAACCAGGCCAGGGGTCAGGGCTGGCAGCGGACTCACAGGAGCCGGAAATAAGCCAAAGGTCAGGACGGGCAGCAGACACGGAGAAACCAGGAAGCTAAGCCAGTTGGGACAGAGAAGACCATCCAAGGGTCAAGGAGCCAGAAACAGCAGAACCATGGGCAAGGGGCAGGCAGGAACTCAGGAGCAGGCAGGAACGCAGCAACACACACTCAGAGAATAGGACCTGTTGCCAAGGCAGAGAACGCTAGTCTGAGCTGGGCCTAAATAGCCCGGGCATCTGACGTCATCTTCAGGGGCCAGGCTGAGGTTTCCCACCACGGACCCTTTAAGATGTGGCAGATGCTGTGCGCGTGCCTAGGAAGGCAAGCATAGGAAGCCTGCCAGCGGTGTCCTGGACCGCATGGGAGGCCTGCAGTGGCTGGGAACCGCAGTTGCCGTCTCAAGCCGCTGGAGAAGCGTACTCAGCGTCGGGGCCTGCTGGAGCAGATAAGGGGAGCCGGTTGCAGGGGACCACGGCCGTGATTCCCAACAGTACCCCCCCCCCCTTACGCCCCCTCACAGAAGGACCAGGCTTGTTGGGATGAGCTTGATGAAATTGCTGGAGGAGGGATTTATCCAGTATATTCACAGCAGGTTTCCAAGTGTCCTCTTCTGGGCCGAAGCCCTGCCAGGAGATCAGGTACGCCCACCGTCTGTTGTTGTATCTTGCATTCAAGATGTTACACAATCCGAAGGGCATTACCAAGTATTCATAGTACCCATCTCGCGTATTGATGGCGGTCTTCCATTCATCCCCAGGTTTAATGCGGACCAGGCTGTAGGCCCCACGAAGATCTAGTTTAGTGAAGATTTTCGCCCCCTGCAGGCAATCCAGAAGCTCAGGGATCAGTGGGAGAGGATACCTGTCCCAATGGGTTATAGCGTTGAGGCCTCGGTAGTCGATGCACGGCCTTAATGAGCCATCCTTCTTTGCTACGAAGAAGAACCCAGCCCTTGCTGGGGAGGTTGAGGGTCGGATGAAGCCTCTGTCCAGATTTTCTTGTATGTACTGTGACATTGCTGGGTCTCGGGAAGGGACAGTGGATAGACCCAACCTCGAGGCGGAGTGGTGTTGGGCAGTAAATCGATGGCGCAGTCAAAGGGCAGATGTTTCGGGAGAGTCTCAGCCTTTTCTTTTGTGAAAACATCTGCAAAATCTGCGTAATGGGCTGGGAGAGCCAGGGAGGCCATGGCCAGCGGAAGTTGAGCTCGGGGCAGACCAGAAAGGCAAGTAGAGAAACAACCAGGCCCCCATGAGGCGATCTGTAAGGTCTCTCAGTCGATGCGTGGAGTATGTCTTTGGAGCCATGGGAGTCCCAGCACCACCAGGAGGATGGCCTTCTCTAACACAAAAAAGGTGATCTTCTCCTCATAAAGGATCCCGATGCGGGGCGACACTGTTGTGGTGACTGAAGTGACTCGGCCCGGTAGGGGCTCCCCCTAAATTGAGAATATCCGTAAGGGGGGAGCCCTTGGTTGTATAGGGAATTGTAGTTGCTTCACTAGGTCAGCCAAAATAAAATTCACTGCAGCCCCGGAGTCAATGAAGCCAAGGTATCGAAGGATCCTCCAGGGTAAAGAAGAGTCACTGGAACGGTGCATTGGGGAGCAGGGTTCACACAGCCTAGGGTCAGCTCCCCTGTGACACCTAGGCTCGGGAGTTTCCTGGTCGCTCTGTGCACTGGGCCAGCAAGTGGCCCTTGCTGCCGCAATAAAGGCAAAGTCCTAGCGACCGACGACACTGCCTTTCTTCAGGAGTAAGGGGACTATGACCAAGTTATATTGGCTCTTCTGAGCGAGATGACCCCTGCCCAGAAGGTGAGGCTGGGACTAGTGGGCATGAGAAGGAGGGAGCCAATGATACCAGCTTGTGCCCTGGTTTTTGCTCACATAGGCGCTGCTGTAGGCGGCGATCAATTTGCCCAGATAAGTCAATCAAGGCCTCCAGATCCTCAGATAGATCCCAAGCTGCCAGTTCGTCTTTAATCCTAGAGGCCAGGCCCTCAAGGAAAATGCTTTGAAGGCTGTCCTCCCACCAGCCTAGCTCAGAAGCCAAGGTACGGAATTCTACCGCGTAGTCCACCAGGGGGCGAGACCCCTGCCGAAGGTGGAGGAGTTCAGAGGTGGCTATGGTTTGACGAGCTGGTTCGTCAAAGACCTGTTTGAACGTAGGGACAAACCACGGGAGATCCCCCAGCAAGGAGTTGCCACACTCCCAAAGAGGGGAAGCCCACGCCAGAGCCTTGCCATCTAGTAGACACAAGATGAAGGTCGTTTTGACCTGGTCTGATGGGAACCGTGTTGGCTATAGAGAGAAGCATATGAAACAGTGGTTAAGGAACCCATGGCACTGCTTCGGGTCCCCAGCGTATCGGGGAGATGCTGGCAGTGGCATGGAAGTGGAAGAAACTGGTACAAGGGCTGGTGGCAAAGGTGGAACCCCAGGCAATGGTGCCATTTCTAAGCAGTTGGCCAGGTACTCAACAGTAGCCACTAACACGTCCAGACACTGCTGCTGTTGTTGAAGTCGTTGGGCCAGGCAGGCGGGTCCATGGCCCTGGCAAACTGTTAGCTCTGTGGACCCTTGAGCCGGCACGAGCGCTAGTAACACCCCTGAGGGATGGCCCCCAGAGGTCCTCGTAGCCAGGAGGCAATACAGGTCCAGGACACCCAACAGGAGCTTCACCTATACCAACCCAATTCCCCTCAGGTTGAGCCCTTGGGTGCCGAGGCCGGCAGCACTTAGGCGGGGGTCTCCCGGTGCAGAGTGATCCAGAGGAGGAGGTGGTGTCAGGAAGTCCAGGTCGAGGCAGGCTGAGGACAGAAGCACCATGGACAGTCTAGAAGTCATGGCAAGCAGAGAACAGGCTGGACGCAGAACCAGGCCAGGGGTCAGGGCAGGCAGAGGACTCACAGGAACCGGAAACAAGCCAAAGGTCAGGACGGGCAGCAGACATGGAGAAACCAGGAAGCCAAGCCGAAGTCGAGACCGAGAAGACCATTCAAGGGACAAGGAGCCAGAAACAGCGGAACCACAGGCGAGGGGCAGGCAGGAACCAGGAACAGGCAGGAACTCAGGAACAAGCAGGAATGCAGCAACACACATTCAGAGAGTAGGACCTGTTGCCAAGGCAGAAAATGCTGGTCTGAGCTGGGCTTAAATAGCCTGGGCATTTGACATCATCTTCGGGGGCCGGGCCAAGGTTTCCCGCCATGGCCCCTTTAAGATGTGGCAGATGCCCCGCGCACCTAGGAAGGCATGCACGGGAAGTCTGCTGGTGGCATCCTGGACTGCATGGGAGGTCTGCAGTGGCCGGGAACTGCAGCGGCTGTTTCAAGCCGCCAGAGAGGGATACTCAGCATTGGGACCTGCTGGAGTAGGTAAGGGGAGCCGGCTGCGGGGGACTGTAGCCGGGATTCCCAACACAAAAAAAATATAAATTGCATCTCTATTCTATATAAAATCATGACAAATCTTTCAATTTCCCTGCAACAAAGTCAGCCTGATACTGAGTGTATGCAAATACTATTCTAAATTCTGACCTTCTAGCTATAAATGAAACAAAAGGTCAGGAAATACTTGAAACTCACACTCTTTTCCCTCACTACAAAATAACAAACCACTGCTTTCTAGGCACTGCTATATAATTACTATTCTACAGACTATGGCTATGAGGAACGCTCCCATCTGTCTGCAACTGCTCATTTCCTTTGTGGTAATAGCCATATAGCTAGGGTAGGAACCTTACCTTACCTATTTATTTATTTATTTATGTATTCATTTTTATATACTGATATTCATGGAATCTTCATATCGGTTTACATCACAAATAATTAAAATCCAATAATGCGAAAACATAATCAATTAATATATGATCTTTAAAAAATCTTTTAAAACATTATAAATAAGATTACAATAAATTCATTAAAATAAGAGTTTTAAATTCTAGCTACAAAATAAATCTATCTGCCTTTAAACATACATAATATAATAGTACAGTAAAATTAAAAGAGAGATTAAAAAACACATAAAATTAAAATGAAATAAAAAAACAAAAGGGGACCAGCCTGATTATGTGAATGCCTGTTCAAATAGCCATGTCTTATTGCTATGTCATTCTGTCTTTTCCTCACTCTGCCTGTCTGTACACAAAAGACAACCTTTCTTTTATACCTAATTTAAAAGTTTGTAAGCAATCGATCCCCTATTCCTCACTGGCTCTGGTCCAAGTTCTTATTCCAAGAGCTGCCCTAGGTCCATTCAACTCAATATTTTCCTTCTATGGAAATATCCATTTAATCCTAGCAATTGCAGCCAGGTCCACTTGGTGTCATTGCAGTTCAGGGAATAATACCACTGGCTTCCAGCCATGGCACCCCCCACCCCCCGCCCCTTGTAATGGAGCCAGAGGGTAATTTAACATTTGCATAGGTGAGAAAGACTTCTGTAGTCTTCAAAGGAAAACATTTGTATGGGCCCCTCTCTGTCTTGACCAACAGAGGTACCGCCAAGTAATTCACATGTCACCATTTGCCTTTACTGTTCTTCCCTGCCATTTTTTTTTACTTCAAACAGAGAGTGAACAGGGGTTCTCCCCTTTGCGATTTAATTCATCTTTGCTAGTTAGAGCAAGAACAATATCTTAAGTTTCTGGCTTACAGTATCAGAGAAATAGAGAGAGAGAGAGAGGCCTGATGATGGCTGATCAGGGCATGGCGCAGAGAGAGAAAAAGAGAGAGAGAGGGGCTCCTCCTCCATGGAGGAATGGGAGAAATCAAATGATTTCCTCCAAAAAAATATGCAGCAGTGGGCTTGCAATAAAATTAGGTTCCTGTTCATAGGCTCCACCACTGCTTTGTTTCTGTATTAGAGATGAGGGCTATGAGCGCACAACTACCACCACTGCCAGGCACAAGGGGAAGTGGGAGAAGACTGACATTCTGCCAGAGAAGGAATAGGAATATCTGGAATACCTGTCAGTATTTCCAGTGCACTGTAGAAACAGTGTACTGCATGTATGAATAGCATCTGATTTTCCGTCAGTCTCTTCATTATGCATCGATGCATACTATGCCATGGTGGTCCATCTCTAATTAGGCTTTTGATATTAACTTGTTGCTGAAATTTGTCATGAATTTTATGAACGAACACATTTCATAAATTCGAATTTTAAAAGCAAGTATGTGAAATTCAGTGGAGTCATAACCTTTCCCTTTGAGTACAAACTGGCTTCTTGTTTGCTTGTAATAAAATTGCTTTTTTTTCCCCCGAGATTAGCATAAGTTTCAATCTTTGTCCATGACACTGGTAAAGTCTAGATTTCAGTCCCACCAAGATATGTTTTTTATAATTTTTTTTTCATATGAATTCCTACAATCATGTCACTGATTTTCTAGAAATCCTTAAGTAATGAAGGCCATTGGTCTTGTAGAAAACCATGATCCCTCATGATCTATGTATACAGCAGTTCACTATGAAAGTCAAAGATTTCTTGTATTCATCTGTGAATATAAATATAACAGAACCATTTTTTAATATCAGTCACTTCTGATGCCTATATTTCTGGTTCTAAATGGGAAAATCTGTCAGTAGAAATTAACCGAAGCCCTGGATATATCAATATCCTTCCTACAACTCAAACATGATGTATTATGGAGAGAACACTTTGTAATCTGGTCAATATTGTTAAAATGCAGCACAACACCAGCTTCCACATCCCATTTGATCTCCTCACCTTATAACACAATTAAACACAGATTAGTCCTTTCCGTACATAATTCAGCAGGATCTCACCTAGAGGCAAGCAGAGGTTAAACTGTCAAAAACCAAGTCGTAAGTTAAAGTTCTTGTTCAATGTTTTAATTTAAAAAAATGTTTTTTTCTTTACACTCTTGAAATTGGGTTTTCAACCTCTGATTAATTTTTACCTGAAAAAGTTGATATTTTCGTATTGTTCTGTAATTTTTTCCTTGTTGCAGGGCTCTCTTGTTGAGTGGACCAAAGGTTTCAAGGCAACAGACTGTGAAGGGGAAGAGGTAGTCGACATGCTGAGAGAAGCTATTAAAAGGAGAAATGTAAGCACAATAAATCCAGTGGGGTTCATTCTGCCAGCCTTACCCAGAATTCATTAATGAATGTTTGTCTTGCTGCAGGAGTTTGACCTGGACATTGTGGCACTTGTAAATGATACCGTTGGGACAATGATGACATGCGGATATGAAGATCCAAACTGTAAAATTGGTCTTATTGTTGGTAAGATCCTTTTGTGAATAAATGTTTAATTATGTTTTGCATCCAGGGATCCTTTTGTAGGAATGTAAAACATTGTAGTGGCAATAATATTGCAGCTCAAATCATGGTATGACTTCATTTCCATATTTACCATTAATTATTTTGTTTGCTCATCTCCTTGTAGTTTGAGTTTTTGCAAGACTCTCTGGTATGGTGCCAAATAAATAAAATGAATCAGATGCCAACTATAGAGTAAGAAAAGGAGAGCATGGCTAATGAGTAGTTTCATCCTATTTTTTGTTTCACAGAAGTATTGATAAAGTACAATGACCTTGTCATATCATAGAAGGACAGGCTCTTCAAAAAGGAAGAAGAATGTGACTGAAGTACCCTTCCAGATGTTGGATGTAAATAATTATCACTAGGTTATGATGCTTTGCAGGATACATGGAGGAACTTAACAGGAACTGAATTTTAGCCATCCTGAGAATTTTCAGTAATTTGCAAATTTTTTAATATATAGGAACCCGTGCAGTTCAAGCTTATTTAGTGTTCTTTTGTTCTTAATTTAGTCATAATAAAAGTATCTCAGCCTAAGGAGTGTTGCTGTCAGATAGCACTAATATTATTTCTTTCTTTTAGGGACTGGTAGCAATGTGTGCTACATGGAAGAAATGAAAAACATAGAAACCGTGAATGGAAATGAAGGAAAAATGTGCATTAACACCGAATGGGGAGGGTTTGGGGACAATGGCTGCCTTGATGACATCAGGACAAATTATGATAAAGAAGTGGATGAGGGGTCACTGAATTCTGGAAAGCAGAGGTAGCGATCATCTTACGGCTCAACAGTTTGAGGGGCATGATGGCCCTTTATTTCATTTCACCATGTCCAATGATTAAATCTCCGATGTGTAGCTGCATATTTGCTGGTTTAAAGTTTGAGCCATAGGTGAAACAGGAATTTTAACTGTTGGTATTATTTGTCTGTAATGTAAAACTCCTTGTACTTTGAAAACATTTTTTCCTGACGATCTTGGGCTGCACAGCAGGTGGCAGTATAACATGCAGTGTTTCACAGCATGAATCCCAGCGCCAGAAGCAGTTGCTGACATCACTCTGCTGCTCAGGGTCCATAGAGCAGTCAGGTCAGGTTTTTCAGATATTCACAATGAATATGTAGGAGATGGATTTGCATGACTGTCTCCATTGCATGCAACTTTATCTCATGCATATTCATTCTAGATATCCTAAAAACCTGACCAGCTAAGCATGCCCCGAGGACTGAGTTGAGATACTCCCTCTTTCCTCACCCCACCACCCCCACCCCACCTTAGAGAGAGAACTGGAACTGCCTGAGAAAGAGAGAACCATTATAGCTGGGAAGTATAGCTGTGGGTTGACAGGAAAAGGTTACACAGGACCTTCATATCTCAGAAAGATGCAGCATTTTGCTCTGTAGACAGCTGATTTAAGTATAGCTGCGTGTGCTATCCTGAAAATTCCTTTTTTTCTTTGTTGTATATAGTTTTTCAAGCCTTTGTTTATTGAGTTGATTAGCACTATGTTTTTGAAACTGATTAGTGACCCAGGAAAGCAAGTTGCTATATATATATATAGGATCCCAATATTTTTAGCAAATATTCAGTGAATGTCTTTCTGAGAGCTCTGTGGCTTCAAGTTGTTGTGAGGTGGCAGTGTCCCTGGAAACCTCAGGGAGTATCTTGGCAGGTGGAAAATTGCCAGGAGAGAAGCACTGTGCTTGTTGGGACCCTCAGGAGGCCAAGGTTTTAAACCTGGTTGGTGATAAGGATAGCACAAGGGCATTACGTGATAAACCAGGCTCACTAAATTTTTTAAATATATACTGATATATATAGAGAGAGATTTTCTATGCTAATCCTCGATATATTTAGGGCTAAGGGAGACCAGACAGGAACAAGAATCTGAAATCTGGAACTTACTGTTATACAGGCATAACAGCTTTGCAACCATTCTATATAGTGCTGTTCTGCTCCCATACAGGACACAATAAACCAGTGATCTTCACTCTCAGCCCTCGAGGGCCATCAACAGGCAGTGCATATGCAACTCTATCTCATGCACATTCATTAGGGATTTCCTGAAACCCTGACCCTTTGGTAGCCCATGAGGGCTGGGAATGAATATCATTGCAATAAACAATCCATACAATAATATATTATCTTTTGACACCTTTCCTTCAGACCGTTACAGCAGTGCTTGTTGCCTGTCCCCTTGCATACTGTATTGTGTTGTTGGTGCTGGGTTGGACGGTTCCACGAGTGCTGCGGTGATGGGGTATACTCGGTGTGCTGTGATAATGGCATCCTCATTGTCAGCATTTTCTTTGTAAACTAGGTTCGAAAAAATGATCAGCGGGATGTATCTGGGAGAAATAGTAAGGCAAATTCTGATCGATTTAACCAAACAGGGACTGTTGTTCAGAGGTCAGATTTCGGAAAGACTAAGGACTAAAGGCATATTTGAAACCAAATTTATATCACAGATTGAAAGGTAAGACAATCATTACATACTGCAGTATAAAACTCAATGTTAAATTTTACTATTGTTTCGACAAATAGCCACTGCGTGAATTATGCTTAATAAAAACTTAAAATGAAATAAAATGTGACATCCTCCACCACCACTGTTGGTAAAAGCCATTTAGGCACTGTCATTTTCCACTTTGATTTTTGCAAGATCAATATTTAAGGCAACGCCCAAGCCCCTTTCTATGTCTTATTACAAAGTTTTATAGCAATCTGCACAGCTACCAAGGTAGGTGAGGCTGCTGCAAAAATTCTGGCCTTCCAATATACTTTGAATCCATATGGATTTCCATATGGATTTCCCCAGCCTTCTTATAACCCCCAACGCTCTTCTATCACTGCAGTTTAGGGTTGTACTTGTCTCTCCATGCAGGTTACTCTCCATGCTTTATTATCATCCTCTTTGCCACTAGAGATCCTCTGTGCTTTTCTGTTATTTTTATCTCTGCCATCCCCTCTGGCAGTCCATTTGTATTTATTTTTACAGACAGACTAAAGTTTATATAACCAATCAAATTTGAGTGTACTTCTCAACCCAGGTTCTAGTGTGTAGAGCAACCATCTTTACATATTTATTACAATTTATCACCTGCCTTTTAGAAAAAAAAAATCACTCAAGGCAATACACAGCTTATTAAATAATAGTAAGTGAACATGGGCATAGAGATATAGTGGCCAAACCAATAGTAATATGTGATAAATAATCGAAATGCAAAAACCTCCATATAAAGACTCCATGCCTGCAGCACAGAATATTCATAAAACAAGACAAAAAAAGTGAAAGAAAGCACATAATAAACCATGTTACACATGCCACCAACGACTTATACTATAAAGAAGAAAGCAAGACCTGTGTAAAATATAAGATCCAAGATATTATCCTAATCCCATGGGATATCTGATATATCACTGGGTACTTGCCCAGATTTCAAATGTATACTGTGAAAATACCAGGGCTGTCACCAAAATACGAACCCAAGTTTGATAATTATTCCAGGGAAACATAGATACAGCTTGCATTTCAAACTAATTCCAGGCCAGACACCTAAAGCAGAGCTTTAGTGCCATAATCAATTAAAAGCCTGACAGAAGAGTCAGGCTTTCAGCTGATTTCTGAAGCAAAGCTTATCCTGGGTTAGGTGCCCATCTACTGGGAGAGAATTCCAGAGGGCAGGAGCTGCTCCTGTAAAGGCCCACTAATGAGTTTTGGACCGCTTGATTTCAGTAGAGTGAATAAGCAGGCTCCCTGAGAGGACCATAAAAACCTAGAGGGAACATAAAAAGGTCCTTCAAATATGCTGGTGCATTTCCTCTGAGAGCCTTGAAAGCCAGGGTCAGAATTTTAAATGTGGCCCTATATGGCACTGCTAACCAGTGCAGATTTTGCAGAAAGGGGGTGAAATGGTCATGCTGTGGCATTCTGGATTAACTGAAGCCTTCACTCTCAATCCATTATATAGTGCATTGCGGTAATCCAGCTGTGAGGGTATCACAGCAAGCACTACTGTGACCAAACTCATTTTCTCAATGAAAAGTCAAAGTTTACAGAGTTGACATAGATCACTGTTTCCTAACCACTGTGTCTTCAGACCTCATCAGGGGTATCACGGAAAAGTTACCACTGCCTGATGCTTAATCATACCCAGACCAGCATCTGATAGCAACAAGAGACTACCAGCACTGGGGTAGATTTTTAAAAAATGCGCGTTCGCGTACTTTTGTTGGCGCACCAGTCGCAAACAAAAGTACGCTGGATTTTAGAAGATACGCGCGTATCTTCTAAAATCCAGGATCGGCGCACGCAAGGCTGCCGATTTTGGGCAGCTGGCGCACGCCGAGCCGCACAGCCTGCCTCCGTTCCCTCCGAGGCCGCTCCGAAATCAGAGCGGCCTCGGAGGGAATTCTCTTTCGCCCTCCCCTCACCTTCCCCTCCCTTCCTCTACCTAACCCACCCCCCCCGGCCCTATCTAAACCCCCCCCCCTACCTTTGTCCACGGATTTACGCCTCCCGGAGGGAGAAGTAAATCCACGCGCGCCAGCAGGCTGCTGGCGCGCCGAGACTCGACCCGTGGGCGGTTCCGGAGGGCGCGGCCATGCCCCCGGACCGCCCTGGGCCGAAACCACGCCCCTGGGCCCGCCCCCAAAACGCTGCATTAATCGGCCCCGCCCCCCCGACACGCCCCCGACAAAAAACCCTGGGACTTACACGAGTCCCGGGGCTCTGCGCGCGCCGGCGTGCCTATGGAAAATAGGCACGCCGGCACGCAAGGCCCTGCTCGCGTAAATCCGGGCGGATTTACGCAAGCAGGGCTTTTAAAATCTGCCCCACTGGCTCTTGTACACACTCCTATCTGAGCACATGTGTAGTCAAATATGCCTCTCCTTGACTCTGGGAATTAATGGGCAACATGCATAGTACAGATAGCTACATCCCACTTTGTGTGACGCATACATTGCACACGGCGCCTCCTCTGAGTCCTCCTAGCCCCTGTCTTATCCCCAGGCTGAGTGAGGCATGATGAGCGTGCAAGGGCTGAGTAACATAGCATGGGTGTAGGTTGCTTATTGCGGCGGTTACTACCCCTAACTAATCAAGCTAGATATTTCACTTGGATGCAGCTCCATCACTGCTCACTGCATTAATGGTGGGGGTGAAAGGGAAATAGAACCAAGGGTTGCTAAGAGCCAAGAGAAACAGATAAGTATGAAAGGAAAGAAGTGTGAAGCTTGCTGGGCAGACTGGATGGGCCGATTGGTCTTCTTCTGCTGTCATTTTCTATGTTTCTATGTTTCACTGAGTACTAGATGTGACTTACTCTGGGAATGATGTAATAAAGGGCACCCAGCCTAGCGCATAGGTTTGTTTATTTATTTATAAAATGTATAAATTGCTTTCCAGGTCTTATAATAAGTCGTCCAAAGCGATGTACAACAATAAAATACAATTTCAATGCGCTAGACTAGCACCTAATGGAATAAGGAGATTAGCACGTCCAAAACACACAGCCAAACAAATGTGCAGCCGAATGCGCCCATCACATGTAAATTCCATGTAGATGAGGCTATTCGCTATTACCCCTTGATTCAGAAAATTGCTGGGTGCGCAATGCACACTTTTTAACATGGAAAATTTAACTCCAGCCCTGGAGGTGGCGCAGTCAATCCGCGAGTCAAGGGCTAATGAGAAATGTAAAAATACGGTCCTCTGTGGTCCCTCCTACTTAGTATAGTTGTGACACTTAAATGTACTGCTTGCGGAGTTGAAAAACAAATGTATATTGGCTTGATTTTTTTTTTTAATTCTTCTACACGTACAATTTAGACACCAATAGCAAGGGGGGCAGTTAGCTATGACCATTGTCAGCAACCTCAGCAAAATCAGCCAGAAGAAGCGTGACAAAAACGGATGCTCATATTGAACGCCCGTTACAATTTTGGGCATCCCATGCATTTGAGCGCTAGGGACACACAATTCTCCCCTAGTGTGTCCTTTTTTAAGAAACCCTTCATTTAAATGCTGCATCAGGTGCCCAGGGGATGTGGCTGCATGTGCATTAGGGGCTGAATTTTAAATGCCCTGCACGCGCCAGCGCGCCTATTTTGCACAGGCCGCCAGCGCGCACAGAGCCTGGGGACGCGCGTAAGTCCCGGGGCTTTGTAAAAGGGGTGTGTCGGGGCGTGTCGGGGGCGTTCCGTAAATGACGCAGCGTTTCAGGGGCGTGACGCGGCATTTTGGGGGCCGGCCCAGGGGCATGGTCGAGGCCTCCGTACCAGCCCCCGGGTCAGGTGATGGCGCGCCAGCAGCCCGCTGGCGCATGCAGATTTACATCTGCTTTCAGCAGGCATAAATCTGCCAACAAAGGTAAGGGGGGGGGGGTTTTAGATAGGGCCGGGAGGGTGGGTTAGGTAGGGGAAGGGAGGGGAAGGTGGGGGGAGGGCGAAGGAAAGTTCCCTCCGAGGCCGCTCCAAAATCGGAGCGGCCTCGGAGGGAACAGGCAGCGCGCGCTGGGCTCTGTGCGCGCAGGTTGCACAAATGTGCACCCCCTTGCGTGCGCCGACCCCGGATTTTATAAGATACGCGCGTATCTTATAAAATCCAGCGTACTTTTGTTCGCGCCTGGTGCGTGAACAAAAGTACGCGCTCGCGCAAAATTATAAAATCTACCCCTAGGAAAACAGGTGCCCACTTTCAATGCATGTTGCATTGCATCGGCCCCTCTGAGTATTGCTAGCAGCAGCAGCAGTGAAGGAATTCTGGCAGCCGCAAGCAGCAGCAAAAGTAGCTAAGTTGACTGCTCTCATCACACCAATTTCTTCCTTCTCCTGCACTTGCATGTGGAGGAAGCTAGAGGGGTTCATGTGTGTCTCCACCCCCCACCTTTTATTTTAAAATTTGGAAGAGAGACTAGTAGGGCTTTCAGTGCTTCTCTAGCTCTTCTTGTAGCCATATAAATGTTCTTCATGTTTGCACTGGCCGCTCCACACAACATTTTTACTAATGTAGGCATAGCTTGGGCTTTAAAAGGTTGGAAAACACTGACATAGATGATAAAAGCTACTTTGAAAAGGTTTGCTTGAGTTGCTGAGTCCAGCAAAATCCCGAGGCATCTCACGTATAGTTTTAAAGGGAGTATACAGTTTCCGAAAGGGATGTTAAGATTAGGGACCTGACAGCTTGAATTTTGAACCCACAGAATCTCCATTTTATTCTGGTTTAGTTTGTTGGGTTTAGCTCACTCTTGAATGGAGGTAAAGCAAGCAATTAGCTTTCCCTTAGCTTTTGGAAGGCGGAAGACGCTGTACATCCTCAGTGTAAATATAGACTTTTAAATCAGAGGACTGAATTAGATAGGCTAGAGGTTTTAAAAGTTTTAGGAGGTAACTTTCAAAGGAGTTACACGTGTAAATACAACATGCTATTCTTGCAATTTTCAAAAGCCCATTTATGCCTGTAAAGTGCTCTTACAGGTGAATAACCTATGGACAATTCAATGGCATTTATTGTAGCAATTTTCAAAAGCCCCCTTACACAGGGCACATGAATTTGCATGTGTAAAACCCGGTTTTTTGTGGGTAAATCCTTTTGAAAATGACCCCCATTTTATATAGTACAAGTGATGATATGGATCCCTGTGGGACTCCAAAGGTCAAAACCCAAGATGATGATAATGAGGTGCCTGCAAACTGTACAAATTTAGTTTTGACTAATTGGACTGATTTAGGTAAGGTTTTTTGTACTGTTTCACAACATATTATCTGACCTATAAGCTCTGATGTCCTTATGTTTATATTGATGCAGTGACCAACTAGCCCTACTTCAAGTAAGAAGAATTCTACAGGAGCTGGGTCTGGACAGCACTTGCGATGACAGTGTCATCGTAAAGGAAGTGTGTGGTACAATTTCTACACGAGCAGCTCAGCTCTGTGGAGCTGGGATGGCTGCGATTGTGGAGAAGATCTGGGAGAACAGTGGATTAGACCATTTGGACATCACAGTTGGTGTGGACGGGACTCTGTACAAGCTACATCCACAGTGAGTGGATCCTACCAGCTTTCCATAATTATTGATTTTCTTTCTAAATTATAACAAACTGAAAGGTTGATGTAAGATGTTGATCTTGAAGGCCATGTTTAATTAGCTAATGCCCATATACCAGTTTTTTAAAATGTGTGTTTAACTTGCATGTGAGCTGGCTAAGGAAATCCAAACAGTCTTCTGTACTGCATGTTAAGCAGGGACTTCAGTCTGCAGGGAGCCAGGAGGCGGCAGCAACAGGTGGGGTCTGATCAAAGTCAAGAAAAGGCAGCACCACCAGACAGAGCCCAACCTGACTAAACATCACCTGTCCTAGACTCCCTCAGGAGATCTGCCACTGGCTAGTCCAGGAAGAAATTTGGCTGCAGGAGGGCTGGGACACAGGAAGAAATGCTGCTAAAAGATAGGTAGATTTGTGGACAAACCAGAACCCAGAAAGAGATATGGCATGGACAGATTAGTCAATGGCCAAGCCAAGACCTAGAGGAAAATGCAGCTACCAGCAATGGTCAGGCCAGGGCCTGGGAAAAAAATGTGGCTGGCTGGGTCATGGTCTAGAAAGAGAAGCCTCTGTGGGCAGAGAGGTGGCAGCACCAGGGAAGAAATGATGCAGCCACTGGTGGATAAGCCTGGGACCAGGAATATCTGCTGCAGAAGACACCATGACATGGGGCTTCCCACTACCACCAGGCCAAGAATACCACCAGGCCAAGAATACCACCAGGCCAAGAATACCACCAGGCCAAGAAAGCTGCTGCAGGGAGAGAAAGGACTGAAGGGAAGGCAAATAGGGAAAGCTTCACCTCAGAAGGAAGAAGCTTGGGAAGTGTGGGGAGAGGCTGAAAGGAAGGCAAGGAGGGAGAGCTGCTGCCTGTTGGTGGGAGGGGAAAGTTTGAGGGAGACAGTGCAAAGAGGGCAAGGGAGCAACTGAAGTTAGCGGAGGCTTCTTGGGGGAAAAGCTAAGGAGCAGCCGATTGAATTAGGTGATGTTGGAGGTGGGGAAAGGCTGGGAGAGAGCTACTGTTGCTAGGGGAGAAGCTTGGGGGGGGGGAGAGCTGCTGGTGGAAAAGAAGTTTGATGGGGGAAGATTCTTATGGGAGGGAAAAGGAGGAAGGTACTGGAGGGAGAGAAGAAGCTTGGGAAGTAGGGGAAGAAAGAAGAAGTCAGAGGGAAGAGGACAGCAAAGAAAATCAAAAGGAAAAGCAGCAACCCTGCCCCCTCCCCTCAAATAAAAAACAAAATAAAAAAAATAAAAAAGTAAAAATAAAAAAAGAGAAAAATAAGCACTAGAATTTCCCCAATATAAAGGACAAAAAGTAAAATAAAAATGTTAAGGAAAACAGTTTCCCTTGGCTGGCACTCATGTTTTCTAAATATTTTTGTACCTCTGCGGTCTAGGGCCCTGAAGCATAAGGGGGCAAAGGAGGAGGAAAAGGACCGGAGTTTGAAGATGAGACTTGGGAGGAGGATCTGGAATGGGGGTGGGGTAGAAGAATTGGGGCCCCTCTCTGACGCGCGGCATGTCCAACACAGACCCTGCAGTGGAGGGTGGGCTCCATCAGGGTCGGGAGGCTGGGCTGGATCGGGGTCTGGAAGAGGCTGCAGGGTTGGGGTGCGGCAGCCGGCAGTATGAAGACAGGTCAAGAGCACATCTTCTCCATGTTCACAGTGACTACTCCTGTACCCTGAAGTGCTTTCTGTTCAGAAAGGAAATGCGCAGGACAGAGGCAGGAGGAGCCACTATGAGACCAAGAATATATGCGCTTGGTGTGTCCCTGCAGGCCGGCTCACTGTGCAGGCTGAGGATGATGGGACCCAGTAAGGGAAAGGTGGAAGGAGAGAGGAGCTTTGGGAAGATGGAGGGGTAGAGAAGATGTTGGGGAGGAAGATGATGGGGGAGATGACTGAGTAAAGAACCTGGGGAGATGATGGTGAGAATTTCGGAAGCAAGGAAGTTGCATTAGACCACAGACGCCAACTCTGGGGACATTTGAGCACCTCCCAGAAGCGCTGGCCTCACTTCCTTCCCTTCCCCCTGGTTTTCCCCCTCTGATCCCCTTCTCAGCCACCACTGATCGGAATCAGCAAGAGGAGGAAGGGGAGGATGGTGGTGCCTCAAGCTGCACCTTTCTCCTCGTCACCCAGGAAATGCAAATATATTTTGGGGCGGTATAAGAAGGTGGGAGCGTCAAAATCTGCATTTATAATAAGTTCTTCACCAATGTCTCTACTACTGTATAGAGTTATTTTTCAAGTCAATGATTGCTCTTTTTGTCATGCCTCAGAATCTGCTTGTCTCTGTACCAGAGAAGCCTGTCTTACGCATTATGTATGCTGAGAAATGCTTCAGCTGTGCGTGGGTACATGTACCGACTGATGCATTTATCAAAATATGATCATGTTAGAGTAACATAGGATGTCAACAGATAAGGATCGTTGTCCCACTCAGTCTGCCCTGTTTCCCTACCTAAGAATATTTTGGAGCTTTGCCACACTGTCATGTTGATTGGCCTTGCCTGCTCTTGTTGGAAGCCTGATGAAGCCGTACTGCCGCTCTGTGCACATTGCCTTGTCGTCTCCCTTTTAAGGCCCTCTAATGTTCTATACGATTGAGAAAATGTAGGGTCCCCCCACGCCTTTCCCACAGCACTCTGTGTCTGCACTTTGCTATCACCTTTGCTGGTGGCCACTCCAGGCATCCACCACCTTCTCAGTATAGAAGAATTTCCTCTGTGCCTGCCTGCGTTCATGACTACATGCTCTTGAAATGTTTATATTTATATGGAAATTGTCTCCTGGTGATTTTTCTTTGAACATTCTTGTAGTTGTTGGTCATATTTGTCTTTTTGTTTTTATGTCTGTGTTGATATGTTTGGGATCTAAGACGTCACACATAAATGCCATATATTGTTCGTGAGAGAAGTATCAAGATCCACAATCCATGTTTAATTTTTGGTAAACTGTTCCTCTTCTTCTTCTAATAGGCTGCCATTTATTTGACTGTTGCCATCTTGTAAACTATTTTACTGTGGGGTAGATATTCAAAATTAAATGGCTAAATAAATTAGCTGGATAAGACTTATCCGACTAACTTTAGACTTGCTATTGAGCATGTCTAACTTATCTGGCTATGTTAATTGGATAAATAACTCTTCCCCAAAATGTTCATCTCCTGCCCACCACTTAGCCGGATAAGTACTTATTTATCCGACTAAGTGGCACTGAATATTGACCTCTGTATATCCTGTTTTATGCATGGGGGTTCTAAATTCAAGTCTATGAGGTTAAACTGGTTAAAATTCCTCCCTCTCCTTCATCCCCCATCTGGCTAAAATCCGTCAGGACAAAATTGCTGTGCGCATAGATTTATCCAGACAGAAAAGGGGCCAGGTTCGGGGTGTGCACAGGGCAGAGTTTTCAGATAGTAGTCAGCACTAACCAGCTTAATAATTTGTCCACCTAAGAAGAGCTGCCGAAATGGTTGCCTGAAACCTAAGCGCACACGTTTTGTGAGGTTAGATTTAACCAGAAATTCTTCCATAACTTTAGCTGCAGCTGAATATTTGGGCAAAGTTAACCAGTTAAAATTAACTGCTTAATTTTGCACCCAGCGGTTCCCTGAATCTCTACCCCCTAGTAATTATTCTTGATTCCTTTTTTGATCCTTTTTTTTTTTTGTATATTCCAAAACACCTTACATAAGCATTGACAAGTTACGAGACGCGGACAATCAAGTAACTTGAGTTTATCTGTAGATCAAGCTCCTTACTAATTCCACTGTACTTCAGAGGTGTGTGTGAGAGAGAGAGAGAGAGAGAGGTGATTCTTGAATGACCAGGGCTGCTCCACACCAGCAAAAGTGAAAAGAGAAGCATGTACTTTGTGATTTATAGCATTATAATCAAGTATAAAATATGGCTGCACTAATTTTAGTATTTTGTTTCAAATTTAGTTTCTCTAGAATTTTGAAAGAAACCATGGCAGATCTGGCTCCCGAGTGCAACGTGACTTTCATGCAGTCTGAAGATGGTAGTGGAAAGGGGGCTGCCCTCATCACCGCAGTGGCAAAGAGAATGCACAATAATCTTAAAACAGGTGGAAATGATGCACCACCACCCGAATGTGCCTGAAAGATTTAGTGAGCCATCTGAAAAGTTTAAGATATGAGAATTAAGAGGAACATTTTGTACCACGTTACACTCAGATCTTCACTTTGTGTTAAAAAGATTCTGTCTCATGATGCGGTCAGCTCTGTGCACTGGTGTCCATGTTGTGTGACAGAGTTGCTGAAAATGGACATCATACTGCTTTCCAAATATTATCCAACTAGAGAAGGCCTCTCTTCAATCCTTCTGCCAGTGTGAGAGTGGTAAAATAGGCTGTTTTCTTAAAGTGAGCATCACACTGTCCTGTTGACCCAGTATCGCATAATGCCCGCTCTCCTGTGCGCGCAATTCAGTATGCAAATTAGGGCCGGCGGTAAAAACAGGTAAAAGGAGGCGCTAGGGACACTACCACGTCCCTAGCGCCTCCTTTTGGACCTGAGCGGCGGCTGTCAGCAGGTTTGACAGCCGACGCTCAATTTTGCTGGCGTCGGTTCTCGAGCCCGCTGACAGCCACGGGTTCGGAAACCGGACGCCGGCAAAATTGAGCATCTGGTTTTCGACCCGCAAGCCGCGGGCCATTTTCAAATTTTTTTTTTTTTACTTTTGGTAACTTTCAGGACCTCCGACTTAATATCGCCATGATATTAAGTCGGAGGGTGCACAGAAAAGCAGTAAAAACTGCTTTTCTGTGCACTTTCCTGGTGCCCGAAAAAATTAGCGCCTACCTTTGGGTAGGCGCTAATTTCTGAAAGTAAAATGTGCGGCTTGGCTGCACATTTTCCTTTCTGAATCGCGCGGGAATACCTAATAGGGCCATCAACATGCATTTGCATGTTGCGGATGCTATTAGGTTCGAAGGGGTTGGATGCACGTTTTCGGCCCCTTACTGAATAAGGAGTAACGCTAGTGCGTCGAAAACATGCGTCCAATCGAGGGTTAACAGTGCGCTCCATCAGAGCGCACTGTACTGTATCGGCCCGTTGGTGGGCCATGGTCAGCAGTCTATGAAAAAGCTAACATACTTATCGCCAACAGAAAATGTTAAAAATATCAAATAAGAGCATTTATTTGGAAATATTTGTGACATGAATGTATTGCTGTCTTTTACTGGCCACAGGGTACTTTTAATTTGGTTATCATAATTACCAGTTTCTATTTTGTGGTAAATATAAAAAAAAAAAAATAATAATCTTTCAGTGGAAATAATATGAGAACCAAAGAACTATTAGCCACTCTAATTCACAGATAGCTATAACTTTGGTTAAATGTAAGGAACAAATTGTACATTAAATATCTGGGCTTTTATTGACACATTGGTTCTAATTTGATTTGTTGTCTATCTCTGGGAGAGAAATCTAATTTATAAAGAGTTCTGGGAAGAAGATAGCAATGCAGAATGAGCACATATTGTTCTTTGAATGCAAAGTAACAAACTGTATTTACAAACCATAATCCTATAGCAACATGATACCCAGTGGGATTAATTCAGGATTATATTTGTAACAGGCCCATCTTACTCAGCAGGTGTTAACCCGCAGATCTCTCACAGGTACTGTAGTTGTCAGCTTGCATGTGGCATATGAAAAGTGAAGGCTTGAATCAAAACTTTAACTTGGGGCCCCATGATGAAATTCGCCAGTGCTTTCCACATAGGCATGGACTGGGCAGGAAGCAGCGATGTGAGAAATGGCCTCTCCCTCACACAGCAGTCACAGTATTCCAGCAATCTTCATGTTCTACTAATGGAAAAAGCAGCTGCCTCTCATATCCTTTGTTGTTACACAGTTAAATAAATTATATTGTCTCTTGCACTAAGGAGAGCTCAGAGTCCCTCTTTAATGGATTATCAAAAAGGTTCTTGTTTGTACATAACAAGATGAGGCGTGTCATGCTGCCATCTACTGCAGCTTTTTGTATGTGTAGGGAGGGGCCTGTACTATAAAGATGTTTCCATAGGCACAGAATGGGTAAAGGTCCTTTTATAATAAGATCCAAGACTGGGTGACTGCAGGATAGACGGGGATGAATAATCTTGAGTTACCAACATTTGAATTTGTTGAAAATGTTTGTGCTTTGAGACAAGTTTGTAAAATGAATATACACTTTAGTGTCTATGAAAAATCCAACTGCATTTACAGCACTGTTGAAAAGATAAGTACACCCAACACACCATGGATAAAGAGCATCTACAGAGAAAAAAAACAGAGGGTCCATATTCTGACAGTTTAAATTGCTCGCTGCTCTGACTGCCTCCAACTTATCTGGCTAACTTTGTATCCTGATAAAAGCTAACTGGATAAGTTGGAGGCATCCCAGGGCAGAGTTAAATTAGCTGGATTAAGTTATCTGGCTAATTCCCAATATTCAAGATTAGCCAAATAACTTATTTAGCCAAGGTTGGTTATGGCAGAGAGCAGGCCTAAAGTTAGCTAGATACGTTTATTGTGCTTATTAGGACTTTATCCGGCTATATTCAGTGGAATGTTTAATCAGCAGCAATCCACTGAATATCCATGACAATTTATCTGGATAATTTTAGCCGGATGAATTATCCACATGCCATACTGCTGAATATTGGCCCCACTATTTTTAAATAAGAAAATTATTGCATAATATCCAAGCTTTACAGTACACTATTGTGCTTTGTTATACTGTATTTAATACCTATGCTTCTAAACTTGGTCAGGCATCCTATCTGAGCAGTATGACCTAACCCAGTGATGGCTAACCTATGACACGAGTGTCAGAGGTGACACGCCGAGACGTTTTTGCTGATACGCGCAGCATTTCATGGACTATCGGGAATTATTTTTTTTTTTATCGGCTGTGCCGAGCCTTTTTTTTTCGGCTGTGCTGACCCTTTAAAATTTGCTTTTTAGTATCCCCCCCCCCCCCCCCCACCAATGCCCCCGGGCGCAGGGAGGCTCATGCAGCGCAGCGATAGGCAGGGCCGTTGTGAGGCTCACATCACCACGGCCCGAAGAAAAAGATCACATTTAAACGCGCTGATGCTCCTCCTCCTTCTTGCCTGTGCGGCCCCGGAAGTAAACATTGCCGGAGCCGCGTGGGCAGGAAGGAGGAGAAGCATCAGTGCGTGCAGAAGAGGAGCAGCACTTGCGCTTACGGGCCGCCGCGAATTCCAAGTCGCAGCGGCCCGAGAAGAGGAAGAGGCCTGGTAGCAGGGCCGCCGCAGCCCGAGAAGATCAGGGCCGCTGCAGAGCCCATCCTGCAGCAACCCGCGAAGAGGAGGCCCAGAAGTGAGAGAGAGGCTGAGGGTCTGTAGAGGGTGTGTGTATGAATGAGATGAGTTGAGTTGAGAGATTGTGTTTGAGAGTGAGGACCTGAATGTTTGCAGAGACAGCATGTGCTTGAGCAAGACAGCATGTGGGAGTGAGAGAGAGCCTGTGTGTGAGAGTCAGACAGCATGTGCCAGTGAAAGACTGTGTGTATGAATGTTTGTATGAGAGAGAGCATGTGACAGTGAGAGACTGTGTGTGTGTGAGAGAGAGAAATGCATGTGAGTATGAGAACCTGACTCTGTGTTTGAGGGAAGAAGATGGAGAGAAAAGAAACAGAAAAAAAGACAATATAAAAGGAATTGGCAAAAAAAAATAAGAAAGGGAAGGTGGAAAAAAAAAGCCAGTGACCAACCAATTAGAAAACTAAGATCAGACAGCAAAGGCAAAAAAAAAATAAATTACTTTTTAGTGATTGGCACATGTAATCTTTGGGAATGTGCAAGAATAGCACTTTCTCTATGGATCTCACAATGTATGAGATCAGCATGGAGAAAGTGGAAGCCCACGGGGCCTGCACAGAGGAGGCAGCAGAATGGGCTTCAGTAGCAGCAATCGGCACCTCCCCAATAGCCATGTGGCAGCAGTGACAGTGGCAGCAGAGGAATGAGAGAGGTTCCGAGGTTGCTTGCAAAAGAGAGGGGGGTCTGCCTTTAGTGTGTGTGCATGTGTATGAATGGGACTCTGCCTGGGAGTGTATGTGTGTGAATGCATGAGTGCCTGCCTGAGGGTGTGTATGTGTGAGAATGAATGTGTGCATGCCTGGGGGATGGGGAGGGAGTGGTGTGAAAATGAATGGGAGCCAATAAAAGAAACCGACTGACAGATGAAGTTTGTAACGCTTGCTTGGGCTTGAAGTGTACGAAATACCAACCTTCAATTGAAGATTTAGCCAATGAAATTCAGCAACAAAAAAGTCACTAAGCAGGTAAGGTAAAGAATTATTTGTTTTTGCTTTATTAATAAATACAGTACATATATTAAAATTATAACTTTTTGTTATTAATTAGAGCTACAAATATCACAAAATTATGGATTTTTCTAGAAGTGACAGACCACCCGAGTTATGCTCGGTTTTTTTTAATGAATTTTGACACACTGAGCTCAAAAGGTTGGCCATCACTGACCTAACATGTTTTACCCTATGCATAGTTAAATCATGTATACTGCCTTTAATGTGGAAATAAAATATTTGAAAAATAGGAATGAATAAAATGCAGAAAAGGTTTTGCTGTATAATCTTCTTAGTGTGTTTTTCCCGTTCGGTATCAGCCTATGTAGCACAAATTTCTCACCCATTTTTCTTCTCATTTATTTTTACATTTGCATCATCATCAGCATCGGCCCAAGAAAGTAAAACAGAACTACCCCAACATTAAAACTAGCTTCTTTTACTAATCAGTCAGTAGGAGCACCAGCAAAGTAATGCACCTACAGCAAGGACAGGAATGCCAGCTGCTGAGATCTTGCTCCTGAATGCCTTGAATGAAGTATTTGAGCTCAATGTCCAGAAGCCAGAAAATATCATCTCGAATCAGCTTATCACTGGGTGTCTGCCAGCCTCAATATAAAGCTGGTAACTGTGTGAAGCACCAATTCTTTCTGTGCTCGGCTTTCCTCGGATCATATCCTGTCAGCTCATATAATGTAATATTCTTTTTTTTTAGTACTTTTGCTCCATTTGTAAAGATGTAATCAACCGGATAAGCCCATCTTTCCCAGTTTCAGCCTGTGCAGCAGAAGTCCATCAAGAAAATTTAGGGGCAGATGTACTAAAGTGCAATAATTTTGCTAAGCTAATTCAAGAAACTTAACAAAATCACTGTATTATTAAAAAAAAAAACAAAAAAAACCCAAGCCTGTTTTTCATGCTATGCATCAAAATAATTCCAAATACTACACGGTATTCTAGATACAATGGGGTAAGGTGCATAACTATATTTTACAAGGTACAAATAATACTGCATAATATTTTCAACATGCAGGATCTGCTAAATTTTGCAGAAAACCACTTCTCAAGAAAAAATATAAAGACCAGATCTTCCCTGACAAAAATGCAAAGAGGGTTAGAAGAGCTGGTAGACCCAGCCATGGACAATAGGTTTGTGCCTGGAAAGAGGAAGAGGAAAGATCGATTTGTGAGTGCAGTGCTATTGTTTGAAATGCAGATCATGATGGCAGATGGAGACATAGTAACAGAGACCGTTCGGCTCATCCAGTTTCCCTAATCCTTCACTGTTTCCCTTACTGATGGCTTGTCTTTGTCTGCTTGAGTGCATGAACATTTTAGTGATTTGTTTTTGTCCCGTTAGGTAGGCTAACAATGACATAAAAGCCCAGTTTAAGCTCCTGCTACTCTTATTAGAAGAAATAATATAATTCATAGTTCATCTTAGTGGGACTTCTTATACTTGGCTGAAACAACTAAAGATGGATTCTGCAACTATAGCCACAGTGACAAACCGAGGCTAGGACATGTAACCAGCTCAAGAGCTTGACAAGGCTAGGCACAACGTGAGACCTGCCTGTGAAGAGCATCAGTGACATCTTTATTTCCTCATATAAAGCCATACTGGCATTTGAGCTCAATTTGTACCTGCAGATGATTTCTGCTCCAGGAAGGACCACCATTTATTATGTTTTACTAGAAGCAATGAGTCAAACTGTATAAGGCAATGTGCCTGTTGTACAACTACCTCTTGGCAACAACCAGCTTAAGTTTGTTCACTAGAAAATGGTGAAGGTCAAAGTAATTTTTCTTACTTTTTTAAATTTTGTTTCTGTTTTTACAAAAAGGAGTATTGCACTGACCAGACACTGACTGGGTCCCCTGCTCTCCAAGAGGAAACAAGTCAGGAGTTAGAAAAGTCAAGTAAAGTACTGAAAATGCAGTCTGGGCAGGCAGTGGTGGGAAACTGATCCTCAAGGGCTATGAAGCAGTCTACTTTTCCAGATATCCACAATGAATGCTCATCAAATCTATTGGACTGTGAACCAGCATTCTTTGCATATTTATGATCCTTTAAAACTTCATTTTGCAACACAAATCTCACTTTCTTAATTCTATGGCTACCTCTTCTGTGTTTTTTCCTTAGGATGAAAAAGGAAAGGAGACATAACATACTCTGTTTCTTATGTTTCTGTGCTTCTTTTCAATAAAAGATTTGACACAATCAATGCCATAACAGTTGCAAAGTAAAGCAGTAGTTCTAGCAAAAATTACATTTGCATAATTCAACTGATAGTTGAAACAAATAGACTTATTACAAGCCTTCTTCGTTCTCTTATTTTATTCCATTCCTTCTACTTCGCCATTCCCACCATTGTACAGTAAATCAGGAGTCTGCTATTCTGATTCTCATTGGAATCCCAGGCAGGCAGCACCCTGCTGCTTGTAAATAAGAATACTGTTTAAGCAAGGGTTTCTCAAGGAAGGCTGCTAATAGGTCTGGTTTTTTAAGAACATCTGCAATGAATTTTAATTAGATCTAGTTGTATACGTATTATATAAGGTACAAAACTAATTTGCATAGCTTGATTACCCTGAAAATTAGCCCTATTGGCAAGCCCTCAACGAAGAGGTGTTAATAACTCCTGTGTTAGAGCCATAGCCTCATATGTTAAACTCTCCTTGGGTCTATTCTTCAGTTGTTTATACACATGGGTGTACTTCACAAGGTTATGCCTTACAACTATCAGAGTGATGTCTATATATGGGGGGGGGGGAAGGGCAGGGGCCGGGGGGGGGGGGTCTGATGAGACCCTGCACAGCATCACCCTGGTTTACTTAGATTCATATTGTTGGACATGGCTGAGTAGGATAAAAATTCAACTTCTCTTCAGGAATCAAAATAAAAGCCGAATGTAAAAGAGGAATCTTAATGGCTATGTTTTATCTACCAACCCAATTATCTAAAACATCTTTTTTTAAATAAAGCTGCTTTGAGCTCCGTTAGGCTGGTTTTTCATGGGTTATCTTGGGTTAAATGCCCCATTTCCTTCCTTTACTCTGCTTTTTCTATTGAACACAACCCGCCTCAAACTATTCTGCCAAATGCATTCATTACAAGCATTGTTGAAGTTGGTGACTGAGCACATTCAGTGCCAGAAACTATGCTAAGGAAATCTGTAGAACATCCTCACCTCTTTGGACAGACTTGTTCGTTTCCTGTGCTGGAAATGTTTTGGCTCTAAATTGTTTTTATTGTATTATGTAGAGCCGATTTGGTTGGCCAATGAGAGTTAAACATGCCTGGATTGTTATAGGGTTGCTAACTGGGGCCATATCATAAGGATCAGGTGAATCCAGTCCTGGATTTACATCAGTGCATGCCTGAACTTTGTAGCTCTTAATCATTTTCCAAATACTAAGAATCAGATAAACAAGGTGGTCCCCCTGCTTATCTGCCATCAGTCTCCATCACAGGGCATATCCAAAGAGCATTCCTTACTATCAGAGAGCCACTCACCCTCTTGGATAGTGACTACACATTGCTGAATCCACTGCACTGCAGCTGGGAGGAATTGGATGGTGCTTTGTGACCATCTAAGGGTCTTGTACATTTCACAAAGGCTGACCCTAGTGGAGTAGAAAACAATGCAGCAAGGCCTTGGAGCAGAGATGTGCATGCCTGCATCCCTATGCCAACTGGAAATTATAGTGCCAGGGCTAGGGCTACCACAATGGTGCAGGAACCCCTCCTCCCCCCATAAGGCAGTCACTCTGATTTCTAACCCCCCTCCCAAAGGATGGCCCTGCCTTTAACAGAATTTCCATGTGTGAGTGCAAATAATGCCACACAGGACTGTGTAAATACCAACAACTGAGATAAAAAAGATTACCAATGTAGTAACCCCAACACTATCTAATATCATAAACCTATCCCTAACTGAAGGATTAATGCCAGATACACTGAAAGGGGCAATCATAAAACCTAGCATCAAAAAGAAAAACAGTGACCCACTAATCCTCAATAACTACCACCCAATCTCAAACCTCCCTTTATTAGCTAAATTAATTGAGAAAACAGTACAGAAATAGCTAGCCGAACACCTAGACAATAATAGCATACTGTACCCCTCACAACACGGCTTCCGAAAACACTACAGCACCGAGACATTACTTCTCTCACTAACAGACAACATACTAAGAGGTTTTGATAACAGTAAACATTACATCCTTATAATGCTCGACTTATCTGCAGCCTTTGATACAGTAAACACAAAATACTACTAAAAAGACTTGAAGAAATTGGATTACATGACAAAACAATAAACTGGTTCAGATCCTACCTAAACAATAGGTTCTTTCAAGTCTAGATAAAAAACACATTATCAAAAAAATTTAAACTTGAAACAGGAGTACCCCAGGGTTCAGCGCTGTCTGCTACCCTCTTTAACATATATATGCTACCCTTATGTCATCTGCTGGCAGGCCTAGGGATAATACATTACATTTACGCAGACGACATTCAATTAATTCTACCAATAGACGACACAATTGAAAAAACATTAAGTCTAGCTAACATGTACCTAGACATAATTAAACAACTACTAAACCAAATGGAACTGGTTATCAACATTGACAAAACTGAATTCCTTCACCTTGAGAGAAAACATACAGAAATCATTCAAACACCGATAACTCTAAGAAATAACCAGACAATTGAGCTAGCCGAAAAAGTAAGGAATCTGGGAGTAATAATGGACCCAGAAATCAACCTGAAGCAACACATATCTATAAAAGTAAGAGAAGGCTATGCAAAACTTATGATCCTCAGAAGATTGAAACCATTACTCACACCTGCCCAATTCAGAACAGTATTACAAACACTTATCTTTTCCAGCACTGACTACTGCAATGCACTCTTACTAGGACTCCCAAGCACATCAATAATACCACTCCAGATACTTCAAAATACTGCAGACAAAATACTGATGGGAAAAAAGAGGAGAGACCATATCTAAAATTCTAGCAGAATTGGTTGCCCATCAAATACAGGATAAAATACAAGGCTTTTATGTACCATACACAAACTAATATATGATAAAGAAGCAGACTGGCTAAACACAGCCTTACGAGTATATGTCCCACAAAGAAACCTCCGCTCAGCAAACAAAGCACTACTAACAATCCCTTCAGTAAAGTCAGCAAAACTAACCCAAGTGAGAGAAAGGGCTTTATCATTGGCTGGGCCCATACTATGGAACACGATGCCCCCTGAACTCAGATTACAGAATAATCTCAAAACTTTTAAGAAAAATTTAAAAACATGGCTCTTTAAAAAAGCCTTCACTAAAGAGTCTGGAGGGTAGAGAATGAAAGTACACGGAAACGCAGATGAGAATTATTTTATTCAATCCTACATTTAAGAAGTAATATCTCAAAGAGATAGTAACTCAATAATATACCTGGACTAGACCAACCTTGCTCAAATATTGATTTTATTTATGAAATTGTAACTGAACTTTATTGGCACCTGTTAGAATGTACGATAGACTAAGGTATGTAATGTAGGTTATGTGCCTATTTGTAAACCGTTGGAATGGTATATAACTTAGCGACGGTATAGAAAAGTTTTTAAATAAAAATAAATAAATAAATGCAAGAAGTTCTAGAATGAGGGGTAATGGGATGAGTGGGGTAGACTCAGGAGTAATCTGTAGAAATATTTCTTTACAGAGGTGTGACCATTCCTTCAGTTTATCACTAGATGGCTCTAGGACCCTCACCATCTGGACTAGTAACAGTTTGAGATTTTCATTCGCCACTGAGCTGACTGTGATTGGCTATCCCAGGGGCATAAGGCAGAGTTAGAGGTAGAATGTGCAGTTTCAGTTTGAGTTAGGTTTTGAGGAGTAAGAAGCTGTTTTTTCATTTCTCCCTGCTGACTTGAGCCCACTAACCCAGTTTGGTGTTTCTTGCATTCAGAGGAAGATTACTTCTCAGTGTACTCCCTGTCTGAAAGGGTCTGCTTCCCTTTTGTAGAGTATGAAGGTTTTTGTAGATTTTATTCCACTTTTGGATTCGTTTTTCTTATTCTGGGGAACACTCTGTGCTTTCGAAAGGATCAATCCCTCCAATAGCTCCCCTATGAGGAAAGACTAAAGAGGTTAGGACTTTTCAGCTTGGAGAAGAGAAGGCTGAGGGGGGATATGATAGAGATGTTTAAAATTATGAGAGGTCTAGAATGGGTAGATGTGAATCGGTTATTTACTCTTTCAAATAATAGAAAGACTAGGGGGCACTCCATGAAGTTAGCATGGGGCACATTTAAAACTAATCGGAGAAAGTTCTTTTTTACTCAATGCACAATTAAACTCTGGAATTTGTTGCCAGAGGATATGGTTAGTGCAGTTAGTATAGCTGTGTTTAAAAACGGATTGGATAAGTTCTTGGAGGAGAAGTCCATTTCCTGCTATTAAGTTCACTTAGAGAATAGCCACTGCCATTAGCAATGGTAACATGGAATAGACTTAGCTTTTGGGTACTTGCCATGTTCTTGTGGCCTGGATTGGCCACTGTTGGAAACAGGATGCTGGGCTTGATGGACCCTTGGTCTGACCCAATATGGCACTTTCTTATGTTCTTTCTTATATTCTTATGTTGGGGCTGGAAACCTGTGAGCAACCCCTCTACTCCCTAGAGGAAGCAAGACCATTGACAGCACTACCCAACGTGAGGTATTTTGGATAGAGATTTTTTATTTTTCCACTTTTTGTTTGTGTGGAGGTTTTGTCTCAACCCTCTGCATCCTTGAAAGGAGATAGAGAGCTGTGAGCTAAGCTGGAACATCTGGCTTCTCTCCCAGAGAGGTCCATCAAGATTGTACCATCAAGCTTTGTGAGATTCCCAAATGGATCTCCACCCCAAAGGGATCAGGACACAGGCTGTAGGCATCATACTGAACTTTGGACTCAGATTCCCCTCTACTGGGTTGTTGCATAGATGAGTAGGCAGTGGCAAGCTCACTCCCAGGAGCTAGAGAGATGGACACCAGCACCCCAGCAGAGACACCATGTAAATAGTTCAACTGTATAGTTTCATTTGTTAAATGTTTGAGGGACAGTGATTGACCTTTTGGAAGTAATCAGTAAATATTTATTTATTTAGTGATTTTTTTTTTATATACCGCGGCACGTTAATAACATCACCTCGGTTTATAATAAACAATAAATCAGCAACAAGCTTTACAGTCAACAAGAATTCAGGTGTACATAAAATATATAAATTAAGAATAAATTAAGAACTAATTAAGGACAATTAACAAATAAACTAATGATAAACATATTCCATAATTAATGGCGAGTCTAATAGCTGGGCGGAAAGAGCCCGATCAAGAAAATTTAGCAGTGGGGAATAAATAAATTGGCGTGTGGCATTGGATCAGAGAAACATAATCAATAAATGGCGTTTCAGGAAAAGAGATGGTCATTGAGTGTAAGCTTGTTCGAACAGCCAGGTTTTGAGGTTCTGCTTGAATTTCATATGGCAGGGTTCTAGACCTTATGGCAGGGTTTCTTATGGCAGGGTTCTATGATTTGAACACCCAGTCTGAGTCCCGCCTGTCTGTCCTTGAAGAGAACATCTCACCAGAAAGATACCCATGCAGCAGGAGGGACACTCCATCACCTGGGCCACAGAGGATTTCCTCTTCCCCCACAGAAAGAGCTCATTCTCTAGGAAGTGCAGGAAGAAGGGGAAGGATGGCAAGAGCAGCCCCAACTAATAAATAATTTTATGGCCCTAGGGGAACCAACAACCCCCTGACAAAGATTACAGAGAGATAGTGGATATATGAAACAGCCTACCCAGGGGCCGACGATTGTGGAGAGAGAAAGAGGCTGCCACCAACCTGCCTGGCACGCCGGAGAGGAGACTAATTGTGATCCAGCTATCAGCTGTGGGTCTCCCCCGATGCTGACATCATCAGCCAGAGACCGCGAGTTTTAAAGCCCATGGGACTGCAGTGCACTGCCGCCGCCAGCGCACCACCTAAGCTTAGATCGGCTTTGATCGCCTTGATCACTTTTTATTGTTCACTGATTATATGGGGCGTAAAAGAAAAGCCAAGTTTGTGACATCCTTTCCGGCTCTGCAAAAAACCGGCCCCATGGATGCTCACGTAAGCAGGAGAAATTTGCCACAAAAGTGCAGCGAGGGAGACTCCTTGGACGCCTCCCTAAGTCCTGGCATGGGACCTATGCCTCTACAGCCCCCAGGAGGAATATCAGGAGGTATCTCCGTCGAAAGAGAGACTGCAAATGTAAGTGGCTATGGGTTTTTTCCTGAGTCACCGAAAATTGCAACACCTCCCTGCTTGGAGCTAGAACAGCAGAAAGCAGGTGAAGGAACTCTAACGATTAAAATAGATAGTGCACAGGCTAATACCATGGACGAATCTAATGTAACCCTGGGTGACCTCTGGACAGGGCCGGTGCAAGAGTATTAGGCACCCTAGGCAAACCTTATAGCCTGGTGCCCCTTCCCCATACACAGTTTTAAATTATGCATTTATAACATATTTTAAATGAAAAATGACATTCTGAGGTAAAATTAATATACAAGTTGTGATAATGTCATGCACTGTTGTGATGCCAACAAGAAAACTTTGCATCTTGGAATTCATATGGCATCATACCTATTATGATATATTTCGGCATGGTCCTCCCGTATCAGCACTTCTAATTTATGGTCCCTTTATTCTGTATTAGATAAGGGTTGGCCTGTGTTCTGCTCTGAACTCATGTTATGTACAGGGCAAGGGCACTTTTTTTTTTACTTGGCCATAGGTGTCAAATTTCCTAGCTATGGCTCTGCCCAACACTGTTACCTCTTGCACCAAATCATGTGTTCCACTAAGGGTTAAATTCAAAAACTCCCCCTCTTATAGCGAGAGAGAGCATGAATATATATATCGACCACTATAAGAGAGGCACTTCCAACTCAGGGTGGATTTTGCGGGGGTAGTGATACATTGGTCTGCCTAGGGTGCTACAGACCCTTGTACCTGCCCTGCTGCTGATGACAATTAGAGGAAGCCAAGAGCAGGGCAGCACACAGTAGAGCTCACAACCCTCACTAAAGTAAGTAAATGCTACTAAATAGAAAGATGGCAAGTAAGGAAACTGTTTTAAGACTTTGCAATGTACTTATATGGCATGAAATCCTTCCTATCTTTCTCTCTGCCCCTTCCTCCACCAAACCCAGTCTACAGAGCTCTTCTGTTGACCTCGGTTCCATTGTCCCATCATGGCCTTCCCCTTGCTCTTCCATTCCATCATACTGTTCCCCTTTTCCATCCACGGAGGAATGGAATGGGGCAATGGAACTGAGGGCCACAGTTTAAACAAACTTAATAAATATAAAGTAAAAAATAGAGTACATTTTGGGGTAGATTTTAAGAGGCGCGCGAACAGCCTACTTTTGCTTGCGCATCAGACTCAAGCAAAAGTACGCTGGATTTTAGTGGATACGCGCGGAGCCGCGCGTATCCACTAAAATCCTGGATCGGCGCGCGCAAGGCTATCGATTTTGTATAGCCTGCGCGCGCCGAGCCGCGCTGCCTCCCCCCGTTCCCTCCAAGGCCGCTCCGAAATCGGAGCGGCCTCGGAGGGAACTTTCCTTTGCCCTCCCCTCACCTTACCCTCCCTTCCCCTACCTAACCCACCCACCCGGCCCTGTCTACACCCCCCCCTTACCGTTGTCGGGGGATTTACGCCTCCCGGAGGGAGACGTAAATCCCCGCGCGCCAGCGGGCCTGCTGCGCGCCGGGCCGCGACCTGGGGGCGGGTACGGAGGGCGCGGCCACGCCCCCGGGCCATAGCCACGCCCCGTACCCGCCCCCAAAACGCGGCCGACACGCCCCCGAAACGCCGCGTCGACCGGGCCCGCTCCCCGACACGCCCCCGACACGCCCCCCTCCGAAAACCCCGGGACGTACGCGAGTCCCGGGGTCTGCGCGCGCCGGTAGGCCTATGTAAAATAGGCTTACCGGCGCGCAGGGCCCTGCTCGCCTAAATCCGCCCGGTTTTGGGCGGATTTAGGCGAGCAGGGCGCTGAAAATCCGCCCCTTTTTGTTTTTATTATTAATAATGTGCTGGGGCCAATGAGGTGTGTGTTGTGCAGAGGGGGAAGGATGAGGAGCAGGGATGGGGTCTGGTGTGTCACAAATGTTTGTGTTTATGTAAGTGTGCCTTGGACTGAAAAAGGTTGGGAAACACTTAGAGAATATCCACTGCTTATTACCAGCACTAGTAGCATGGGATCTATTTAATGTCAGGTACTTGCATCCTGGATTGGTCACTGTTGAAACACGATACTGGGCTTGATGGACCCTCGGTGTGACCCAGTATAGCAACTTCTTATGTCCTTATGTGTTGGTGGCAGTGTAGATATGCACATTGTTCACACAGAAACAAGTTCCTCAGAGAAGTTAGTGTGCCTTGAGGTCTGAGAATAACCTGTAGGTTACAGGAGCAGCACTTCATAGAAAGCCAGTCAGGTCTCATAGTATTGTTAATCACAGAAGAACAGCAGGTCTATGAGGACTGTCAACAGTGCTAACTACTAAAACCTTATTCACATTATAAAAGAGTGTCTAAAATTGTTTACTCAGTTATTTTAATGATCCACATAATAGCTGCAACCTAAACTCATTCCATCAAGTGCTGCAGCTGCACGAGGCACAGATGGGGGGAGGGGATACCTTCAGGGAGCAGCTAAACTAAATTTGTAACCTATCATTAAAATCATCCATTGTACCTGAAGACTGGAGGATAGCAAATGTAACCCCAATATTTAAAAAGGGCTCCAGGGGCGATCCGGGAAACTACAGAC
The DNA here is from genome assembly GCF_901001135.1 of Rhinatrema bivittatum. Taxonomy (NCBI): domain Eukaryota; kingdom Metazoa; phylum Chordata; class Amphibia; order Gymnophiona; family Rhinatrematidae; genus Rhinatrema; species Rhinatrema bivittatum. The sequence continues at coordinate 189,292,258 of NC_042621.1, forward strand.
CGGTTAGCCTGACTTCAGTGCCAGGAAAAATAGTGGAAAGTGTTCTAAACATCAAAATCACAGAACATATAGAAAGGCATGGTTTAATGGAACAAAGTCAGCATGGCTTTACCCAGGACAAGTCTTGCCTCACAAATCTGCTTCACTTTTTTGAAGGAGTTAATAAACATATGGATAAAGGTGAACCGGTAGATGTAGTATACTTGGATTTTCAGAAGGTGTTTGACAAAGTTCCTCATGCGAGGCTTCTAGGAAAAGTAAAAAGTCATGGGACAGGTGGCAATGTCCTTTCGTGGATCGCAAACTGGCTAAAAGACAGGAAACAGAGAGTAGGATTAAATGGGCAATTTTCTCAGTGGAAGGGAGTGGGCAGTGGAGTGCCTCAGGGATCTGTATTGGGACCCTTACTTTTCAATATATCTATAAATGATCTGGAAAGAAATACGACGAGTGAGATAATCAAATTTGCAGATGACGCAAAATTGTTCAGAGTAGTAAAATCACAAGCAGATTGTGATAAATTGCAGGAAGACCTTGTGAGACTGGAAAATTGGGCATCCAAATGGCAGATGAAATTTAATGTGGAAAAGTGCAAGGTGATGCATATAGGGAAAAATAACCCATGCTATAATTACACAATGTTGGGTTCCATATTAGGTGCTACAACCCAAGAAAGAGATCTAGGTGTCATAGTGGATAACACGTTGAAATCGTCGGTTCAGTGTGCTGTGGCAGTCAAAAAAGTAAACAGAATGTTGGGAACTATTAGGAAGGGAATGGTGAATAAAACAGAAAATATCATAATGACTCTGTATCACTCCATTCTGGTCGCCGCATCTCAAAAAAGATATAATTGCCATGGAAAAGGTACAGAGAAGGGCTACCAAAATGATAAGGGGAATGGAACAGCGCCCCTATGAGGAAAGACTAAAGAGGTTAGGACTTTTCAGCTTGGAGAAGAGACGGCTGAGGAGGGGATATGATAGAGGTGTTTAAAATCATGAGAGGTCTAGAACGGGTAGATGTGAATCGGTTATTTACTCTTTCGGATAGTAGAAAGACTAGGGGGCACTCCATGAAGTTAGCATGGGGCACATTTAAAACTAATCAGAGAAAGTTCATTTTTACTCAATGCACAATTAAACTCTGGAATTTGTTGCCAGAGGATGTGGTTAGTGTAGTTAGTATAGCTGTGTTTAAAAAAGGATTGGATAAGTTCTTGGAGGAGAAGTCCATTACCTGTTATTAAGTTCACTTAGAGAATAGCCACTGCCATTAGCAATGGTAACATGGAATAGACTTAGTTTTTGGGTACTTGCCAGGTTCTTATGGCCTGGATTGGCCACTGTTGGAAACAGGATGCTGGGCTTGATGGACCCTTGGTCTGACCCAGTATGGCATTTTCTTATGTTCTTATGTCTCTCAAAGAAGTACATAGAACTTATCTGGCATTTATGTCAACTGAATTAGTTCCATTCTGCTTTTTGCTTTCTATCCACTGTGTAAAATTCTCTAGATATAAAAGCTTCATTCTTCAGCTCAACAGTCATATCTGAAGAAGGGGTCTTTGAAAATCTTGAAGATTAATGTAGTGAACACCTTGGGGGCCGTTGCAATAACGTGTGAGTTCAAACTGTGCACTGAAACAGCTTCCAGATTCTACATACACTAGTTAAAAATTGTTTTAACTCTTGATGCAGTAAGCAAATGATATACTAATGCATCATACGTTTAAAAAGTGTGCTGACGGGCAAATGTGCACACAAACCCAAGTTAAAAATGTGCACTCAACCAAGCCGGTGCAAGGGGATTAGGCAACCTAGGCACCTCCTGCCTTGCGCCACCCCCCCCCTGGTGTGCCGACACCACCCCAGTCCCGACCCCCCCCCACCCCCAGTCACGCCAACACAGCCCACCCATCCTCGGTCACAGCCCAGCTCCTACCTCTTGCGAGCGGCAGCGGTCCCACATGGCTCGTGAGTGGCGGAGGCAAGGAGGAGTGGAGATTCGAATCCCCACTCCTCTTTGCCACCACTGCTCATACCCCCCTAATGGTTGGCATCCTAGGCCCAAGCTTAGCTCACCTACTGCTTCCAAAGGTCCTGCACTCAGTACCATTTTAAACTCGAGAGAGCGGGGGAGTCTATCAGTCATGATTTATGAGCACAAAACATGATTTGTGCACATAAAATATGATTTATGCGCACAAAAATGCTTTCGCACAGAAGCATTGTTTGTGTATTTACTGTATGTGCAGAAAACATGTTTGTGGCATGCAAACCATGTTTTCTGCACATAAATCCTGATTACAGTTCCCGGTGTTGGAATTTCGGCTTCTGCCCATAGACTGACATAAGCACTGGAAACTTTACTCCACCTCTGACTAGGAGTAAAATTTTCAGTGCTAAGAAACCCTGAGTTAATCCAGGGCACTTCTCTGCTTTGGGGGAGGAGGGGTAATAGTGAATGCCTTCATTTACATGGGATTATGGGATTTCCACATGAAGGCGCTAAGCAGGAAGCACAGTTTATATGCACATTTTTTGGTGCACAAAACTCCTTGCTGCATCAGGAGTAAAACCTGAGTACAAAAAAAGTGTGTACAATTGAGAGTAAAACTGTGTACTTTGCTGGACTCACCTTATTGCATCGACCACCATGTTTGTTGGTTCTTTTAAAAGGTACTGTGAGTAAGTGACTTTTTATTAATTCAAAATTGTTGCTTCCTTTGATCATCTAAAAAGACAAATAGAGACATATAAATAACTCCTTGCAGTCCTTTCATTTTCAGTCACAGAAGGAATGCCTAAGGTTTAAAGCCAGCAGATGTTCGTTTGAAAAAAAGTATAATCAGCCTTGTTTATGATAGGTACTTGAGAATTGTATTTCCTTTTGATGTGCCAATAAGTGGGAAAGACTGATATCTATCAGCTGGCCAATACTAAGTGTACATTATAGGAAAAAGGGGAATACTAGAATTTATTATAATTAACTTTTCTTGCATAGCACGTTACTAATTTATATTTAAACAGCCAAATAATATATTTTTGTTTCAGCATTTAGGCAATAATACATTGTAACCCGCATTTTAGAAGCCCTGCACGCTTAAAATTTGGGGGCCCTGCATGTGGCCGGGCCCTGCTTGCGTTGCGCGCATTTTTGAAACAGCTCAGACATGCACATAACCCCCTATAAGTGCAACAGTGCCAGGCCTGAAGAAAGGGGTGGGCTGTGGGGTGTGGTCTGGGCAGGGAGGGGCGGGGTGGAGTGGGCCGGGACAGCGCCATTAGAAGTTGTCCTGGAGAAGCGTGTGCCAGCAGCCAATCGGCGCGTGGAGTTTTCTTCTGCTCCAGAAGAGCAGTAAGAATAAATACAAAAAATGTGGGGCTAGGGTAGGTTTAGGGATCAGGGAGGAGAGAGGAAGAGGGAGGAAGGATAGGGTTAGGGTTAGAGTTAGGGAACTGGGCAAAGGCCCGATCACATTGCCACGCAATTCTTTTAAAATATCCCCACGTGCGGAGGAGTCCACCCATCCGCACATCTGCACACGGACATTAAAATCTGGTGCGCATGTGCGTGCAGGAATCACATTTTATAACATTCACACGCGCAGGCCTTTTAAAATCTACCCCATGTGTTCGTCCTTGTAGCCAATACAAAGAATCCAATGAGCCTTTTTAATTAAGTATAAAAGGCTAAGTTTCATCTTAGATAGACAGAGAGGGAGAGATATAGGAATATAATTATGAAGTGAGAATTTAAAGTACAATTTCCAGCTTTCTGCTTTGTTTATAACAAAGGAAAGGCAGTCTCAGTTAGAAGTTTTCTTTTAGATATTTATCCTGAAGATTATTACTTATCGAGCAATACTAAGGGCCTTATTTACCAAGGCTATCGGAGGCTTGCGCTGTTAGTGCAAGCCTGTGATAGCCTGAGAAGGTAGCGCACGCCTGCGCTACTTAAATTGGGGCGGAGTCGGCCCCGGAAAAGGAGGCGTCGGGGTGTCACTGGGGCCTTTTCGCGTCCTACTTCGCGCCCAATAGCTACACCTTCTATGGTGGCGCTATTGGGTGCGAAACCGGCAGCGATCGCACCACAGCAGTGTGATCGCTGCCGGCTAGCGCAGGACCACCCCCCCCCCCACTTCGACCCCCACCTGCGATACTTTAGAAAATGAGGCCCTAAGACAGTTGTTTGTTATTTAGTAGTGAGTTATATGAAGGTGATTTTTAGATATGCTCTGATAAACAGTATTAAAAATAGTACCTGCACACTACTAGTATTAGGATAACTTAATTTAGGGAAGATTTCAGAACATTTTTTTGTGAATTTATTCAGAATAGAGAAGGCATTTTATTTTTATCTGGTGAAGATCATCTGGTCCACATGGGGCATCATCATGGATCTCCCAAGCATCAGCAACTGCAGAAAAGTTTGTCTAAAGTATTTAACAATCATGTGAGATTAAAGTAAGAATTTAGGATAAAATTGTAGCCAGAATTTAGAAAGGAATTTTGAAACCCCAACTTTTAATATGCTTGAAGTAAACTGAACTGAGATATAGAGCAGGGTTAGTGGTTTACTGTTATAATTTACAAAAAGCTATTTTTTTATTTTCCAATGCTATTTTCTTCTTTTACTATAATGCCATGTGCTTCGGTTTCCTATAGAGTATAAGAATCTAAATTGTTATGAAAATGTGCATGCACTGATTTTGCTTATATTACTTGGAATAGTAATATTGTGTATTTATTTTTGTTTTATATTACATGTATTTTCTTCTCCAGTCTCTCCTCCCTACCCTTGGGAGAACCTTTAACACACAGCTGAGAGGTGGAGTAATTTATGGGGCCCATCCCACAAGTGGGGGTGTACAGTACTACAACCTACAAACCCTCTAGTTTCCTCCAGGCTCTATACTTTACATTTCAAAGGGGAAGGACTATAAAAATGTTTCATCTATGTAATGTGTAGCATCTAAAATGAATCACCTTCTTTTCCTGCGATTTTTCCCATTTTCCTGATTTATTTTCCATCATCTACTAAAATCATGCTTGACGCCATTTCAGCACGAGCGATGTGGAGGAAGGCATTCCTGGGAGCCCTGTGTTAAACTATTTTAGGAAAAACAAAGACGGGTAGATTTTCAAAGCTGTACACGCGCAAAAATGGGCACTTATGCGCGTAAACGGCAGTGGCGCGCACAACCCGAATTTTGCATAGCGGTATTTGTGCGCGTAAGTGGGCCTGTGCGCGCAACATTACGCAAATAAAAAGGGGCGTGTCAGGGGGCGTGTCGGGGCGGAGACCGAACATACGAGCGTAAAACGTATTTTATAAGCGACACGCATAACTCCAGCGGCGCGCGCTTCCTAGTTCACGCGCGTATATTTACTACTGCTTTTTGTGTGCGCAAGGTATGAGTGAAGGCTCTGCGGCTGCTGTCTGACATCGCTAAAGTGCCAGACATCCGGCAGAAGGCCAGAAGGTGGAAAGGAGAGGCCGTGGGGGAGTAACCGGTGTAAACTGGGACAGTGGAACCGTTTCCATAGACAACGTTAATGTGCATATGACCGTAGGAGAGAAAGCCTCAGGAGCGTCTAAAGACAGCCATTCCTTGGTTATTCCCTGTCTACACATGTTCACAGCAGCAATATGGCTGCTGCAATCCCTAAGGCTCAGAAGGGAAAGAGAGAGGAGGAGGAGGAGAAGGCAGCTGAGACGGAGGCGGTACCCGTTACACGTAACACCGAGTCTACAGGACTCGCACCCAATTTCTCGATCTGTCCTGAGGAGGAAGTAATGACTCATTACAGATTTGATAAGGAGACCATACTGTCCCTCTGCCGAATGTTAGAGGGTGACCTGCAACCCCGCACGCAAAGGGGCCATGCCTTGCCTGTACACATCAAGGTGACTACCTTCCTTGCATTTCTGGCTACCGGCACCTTCCAAACACCGCTTGGCCTGACGTCTGGAATCACTCAGGGTGCCACCTCAAGATGTCTGGAGCAGGCCCTGGCTGCCCTGCTGCGACACACACACCACTTTATCTCCTTCCCCATCGGAAGAGAGGAACAGCATGAAACCATGAGAGACTTCTACCAAATAGCACGCTTCCCCTCGGTCTTGGGAGCTATTGATTGCACCCACGTGCCCCTAAGGGCACCAGGAGGAGATGAGGCCATCTACCGCAATCGCAAGGGATTCCACTCACTAAACATGCAGGTGGTGTGCAACGCCAAGGACCTCATCACCAATGTGGTGGCTCGCTTTCCTGGACCCACCCACGACGCCTACATTCTCACCCAATCCAGGATCTATGAAGAGTTCCAGTTGCGACACATCACTGGGGGCTGGCTCCTAGGTAGTAGAGCAACCAACAACAGCACCCACCTATCTTAGTACAATCACTAGATATAGGGTGCCACAGTAGGCATTCAGTTTGTAAGCCCTGTGAGCTGTACCCCAGTGAAGCACAGACGTAATCTAACCTTCTGGTTTTCTCTTATGCTACAGGTGACAGAGGCTATCCCCTGAAATCATGGCTCATGATTCCCATGGCCTGCCCCAACACTGCAGCTGAGACTCGCTACAACAGGACACACCGTAGGACCAGGGCTGTCATTGAGAGAACATTTGGCATCCTGAAATCACGCTTCCGCTGTCTGGACAGATCCGGTGGATGCCTCTTGTACTCCCCCTCTAAGGTGTGTGAGATATTCCTAGCCTGCTGTATTCTACATAATCTGGCACTTAACAGACACATCCCTGTACCAGAGGATGGCCCTGATGAGAATGAGGAGGATAAGGATATACAGCTGTCCATGGAGGAATTGGAGGAAATACATCGCTTGAGCCAAAGGCGGGCAATATGAGAAAAGAACAGTCTTATAGAAAGCCATTTCCGTAGGTGATAAATGTGCATTTATTTACAAGTGTGAAAAATGTGATAATTAAATAAAAGTAAGAAGGAACAACTGAAAACTTGTCACAGTTCACTTCCTTGCCCGTCCTCTCCTACTAGCATCAGAAAGCCTAGACTGCCCCACCCGGGCACTCCGGCGCAGGGGACTCCTCCCACTGCTTACACTACCCTCAGAGGGCAGAGGTGCCTGGGGCACATCCGGGGCATGGCTACAGGAAGGAATAGCCAGGGGCAACAGCTCTTCTGCTGCTGGTGGTGGAAGCCTCATAGGAGGTGCAGGCGGGGGTGGGGGTGCCATCCACGGATAGCCTGGAACAGGCTGTGGCGCAGGTGGCGCAGGTGGAGGTACCACACCAGGCGCCTCTGCACGGGCAGGTGGCATCCATGCGTATGGAGGCCCATAAGGTGGAGGGTAAGGCATGAAAGGCCATGGAGCCGCTGGTGGCTGCGGCTGCACGGGAGGCATCCGCTGCAGCATCTCCCTCCAAACCTCCGTCTGCTGCTCTGTAGCCCGGCAAAGGTCTTGGAGGCGCCCCTCACACCCCTCCCTGACTGTACGACGGAGGGAACTGGCTTCCCGCTGCACCACTTCAGACAGGCCAGAGATGGCGTCCAAGAGGCCGGCGCCCTGCTGTAACAGTCTCTCTGCCTGCCTGGTATATGGGTCGGGCTCGGGCTGGTCGGACGCACTGCTGTCCTGCTGCCGATCAGGTTCCATTTCAGCGAGTGGGTCCTCCGGCTCCTCTCCCTGCCGCTGCTGCTCCTCCTCCTCCGCAGGCTGTTCCATGTGTTCACGGGCTTCCCCCTCCTCCTCTTCCGATGAGTCAGGGACCACCCGCAGCCGCCGGTACAGCCGTTGGGGTCGTCTAGGTGCAGGTCCGGGTTGCTCATCATCTGGCTCCCCTAAATTTAAAAGCATATGGGAATTAGCACACTGACAATAGGGGTGTGATGTACTTCGCTCCATATGTGATACATGCTACAGTTGCAGGCCTGACTAATACTCCAGTGGTAGTCACATAGGACTTGTCATGACACCCCTGGGGGTATCATGTGTGGCATAGTGGGGCCGTCAACCACACCATGTAGCACCTGCCCTACAACTCCTTCTGGACACAGAGGGTTGTCAGTGTGCTGCATGGAATGTGGTAAGTTACCAGGCTGAGTTAGAACAGAGGGCCCTGTCGTAGGAACTGCACTTTAACCCTCTACCTAATCGAGCCCCACTGTTTATGCATTCCATGGACACATGACCTGTTCAATATGCTATGGAACCTGTGAAGTTGGCATGTCTGGAACAGGAAGTTGAAAGGGAAACAATTGGGGAAGGGGCTGAAGGGAGGACATGGGGAATGGGGGTGGGGGGGTGGGGAAGAATGAGAGGCCCCCTTAGCAATGTTGAACCTGCAATACTGAGCAGGTGACATTGATCATATGCCTCACATCAATTCCCATAGAAATGCACCCTCCCATTGACGACTATTGTTGAAAGCCAGCATTGTGTGCCTTCTTACCCATGTGCACCAGCTGATACTCAGCCAGTCTACATTGCCCATAAGAACTAACATGCACTAATATTGTAAGACAGTCTGTACACTATACTGTCTGCTGTATGACCACATATATACTGCATCACCATACACACCGACCAGAGCAGTGCACACTGTCCTGCTACTGTACTACCAAAAGTGGAGCTCTGCATTGCTCTGTGCTGGCTTGGTACATACATCTGTACAGCAGCCCTGCCTGCAATCCTGGATACTGATTGCTGTACCTGAAATGGCCACAGTGTTGGCTATACAGGTTAACAGTAATCAGTAGTTATAGGTACATGAAGACACATGCTGCTATACTGTGAGTACGTACATGGATAGGATAACAGGGGGATTGACCAAGGTGTAGTTCTGCTTACCTTGCTGCCCTACACGGTGCATGGTGTCCAGCTGGCCTACGCCACCCACAGCTGCCTCCGAGATGGTACCCAGTATCAGCTGCTCAGAGGCTGAGAAAGTGATGTGGCTCCTTTCTCCCTCTGCAAGTCGCCTGGCCTGCTTGCGCTTCACCAGTCTCCTCATGTCCCTCCACTTATGCATTAGTTCCCCAATACTGCGATTGTGATGGAACACAGAGTTCACAGCGTGCCTGATCCTCCTCCAGATCTGCTCCTTCCTGTATGCACCCACCGTACGAGACTGTGGACCATACAGCAGATCCCTGTTCCGTATAACATGCTCCACCAGCATGTCAACCTCAGCTGGCAGGAAGTTCGGCTTCCTGAGGAGAACAGGACGTGGTTGAGCCTTGGTGAAGATGCTCAGTGAGTGGACCGCCCATCTTTTTAAAGTGATCTCAATTTGCGCGCGGCCCTCCCCAGTGGGGCGTAACCTATGCACACAGCTGATCCCATCAGCGCGAATACCAAGTACGCGTGCCAATAATTAAAATTGATGCAGAACATGTGCGCGCTGGGTGACTTGTGCGCGCCGCCTATCTATTTTAATTAAGATGTGCGCGCTGCCTCTCGATTTTAATTAAGATGTGCACGCCGCCTATGTACCTCAATCGAGTTGGGCGTAATTGCCTATGAAAGAGGTGGGCGTGCAGCCATTAACCAATATATGCCACATGTAAGTGCTGTTGCACCTCCCAACAGGTACTTATGGGTAATGAACTAGCCCTTTGTGTGACAGCTACAAAGCCAGTGCATTGCACCTCAGAGAGGCTGCTGAGAAGCTGACTACACATGTTAGACAGCGAAGGTCCCCCTTCATATCAAACACTGGTGACCAGTTATCAGACAGTATACTGAAGTATCCCCGAATAAAAACTGATGACCCCTTCCAACGCTGCAGTAAAGCGACCTTACCTACATTTTTCCCCCTCTGGATCCGTCATCCGCAGCAATCGAGTAGTATGTGCAGAGACTTGGGAGCACTGCAGCCTACAGAGAAGGCCAACTCAATCGGGGCCAGCTGCTAATCAGAGGGAGGTGCTGATTAGCAGCTGGCCCCGATTGAGTTGGCCTTCTCTGTAGGCTCCAACTCTTCAAATTTACAGGCCGATACAGTACAATGCGCTCCAATGGAGCGCACTGTTAACCTGCTCTTGGACGCGCGGTTTCCCTTACCCCTTATTCAGTAAGGGGCGGAAAACACGCGTCCAACCTGCGGCACCTAATAGCGCCCTCAACATACAAATGCATGTTGATGGCCCTATTAGGTATTCCCGCGCGATACAGAAAGTAAAATGTGCAGCCAAGCCACACATTTTACTTTCAGAAATTAGTGCCTACCCAAAGGTAGGCGCTAGTTTCTGCCGGCACCAGGAAAGTGCACAGAAAAGCAGTAAAAACTGCTTTTCTGTGCACCCTCCGACTTAATATCATGGCGATATTAAGTCGGAGGTCCCGAAGGGTAGAAAAAGTAAAAAGAAAAAGAAAAAAAATTTTTAAATGGGCCGGCGGCTGTCAGGCTGAAAACCGGACATTCAATTTTGCCGGCATCCGGTTTCCGAGCCCGTGGCTGTCAGCGGGCTCGAGAACCGACGCCGGCAAAATTGAGTGTCGGCTGTCAAACCCGCTGATAGCTGCCACTCCGGGCTAAAAGGAGGCGCTATGGACGCGCTAGTGTCCCTAGCGACTCCTTTTGCCCGTTTCTACCGCTGGGCCTCATTTGAATACTGAATCGTGCACACTGGCGAGTGGCTGGTGCGCGCACCGGGAGAGCGGGCGTTCGTCCGCTCTCCCGCGGACTTTACTGAATCGGCCTGTTAGTTAATTACAACTCCCCCAAAACTTGCCTAAAGTCCCTGGTAGTCCAGCAGGGGTCCCGGGAGCGATCTCCCGCTCTCGGGCCGTCAGCTGCCAGTAAACAAAATGGCGCTGGTGGCTCTTTGCCCTTACCATGTGACAGGGGTTACCGATGCCATTGTTCGGCCCCTGTCACAAGGAGGAGCAATGGATGGCCCGCACCATTTTCTAAGATGTGGGCGCACATCTCCTGGGTGCCCGATGCTGAGCGCTAGGGATGCATGAATTATGCATTGCGCATCTCTTTTAGCGAGGCAGCTCATTTGCCTATTGCATCAAGTGCCCAGGAGAGGTAGATGTGAGCGTGTTCAAAAAACATGTGCCCAGTTTGGATGCACGTTTTTTACGTGATGATATTTCATCGGCCTGTGTGAGTGGTAGTGTCGGGCCTGAGGGCAAGAAAGGAATGAATGCTCGGGTTATATTTGGAGGAATGTGTGTGTAGGACAGAGTGCAAGGGTATGCAAGGCTACATGTGTCTTTATAAAATATTCACCAGTACAATAATATGTAGAACAGACGTTTAAGTTAATAATGACCTGTCATAATAGGCTTCATCTCGTATACAAGTTTGTAAAGATGGATAGCCTTATGTTTGATCATCGGTCATTTGTTAATTTTTTGATTTTTTTTCTTTCGTCATGACGAAACCTCTGCATAAATTAGACCAGGTTTCCGGTGCCTGTACAGGAAATGAAACCGAAACTCCATCACTGATACCTTGAATTCTGCACCTTTGAAGAACTACAAATACAGTAAGTGCTTGCCTCCGCTTCTTTAAGACTGAAAGTTAGCCCCGTTATTCCTTTGATGGACTGTGATGTAGTTTTGAAATTGGCTAAGATAATATTGATTTTATATCGCAGACGCTGAAGAATAGCCCTTGACAAAGAACGAGGAGCGTTTGAAACATGGCACCATGTCGGGCGTACTGATGGCTTCAGTGACTTTATTAAGTTAAGTGACACGAATCTCACTAAGCAAAGCAAAGAAAAAAATTCAAAAAATTAACAAATGACCGATGATTAAACATAAGGCTATCCATCTTTACAAACTTGTATACAAGATGAAGCCTATTATGACAGGTCATTATTAACTTAAACGTCTGTTCTACATATTATTGTACTGGTGAAGGTTTGATCAACGACAGTGTGGTAATTTCACTTCAGTACTAACACAAAATTTTGCATATTTAGGAGTTCATGTGAATTTGGTTGATTATCTTTATAAAATATGCCATACTAGGTCAGACCAAAAGTCCATCAAGTCCAGTATCCTGTTTCCTACAGTGGCCAGTCCAAATCACAAGTACCTGGCAAGTACCCAAACATTAGATAAATCATAAGCTACTATTATTAATTACCATAATAGCAGTTTATGGATTTTTCTTCTAGGAACTTATCCAAACCTTTTTTAAACCCAGTTACACTAACTGCTGTAACCACATCCTCTGGCAATGAATTCCAGAGCTTAACTATGCGCTGAGTGAAAAAAAAAGTGTCTTCATAAGAACAAAAGAAAATGCCATACTGGGTCAGACCAAGGGTCCATCAAGCCCAGCATCCTGTTTCCAACAGTGGCCAATCCAGGCCATAAGAACCTGGCAAGTACCCAAAAACTAAGTCTATTCCATGTTACCATTGCTAATGGCAGTGACTATTCTCTAAGTGAACTTAATAGCAGGTAATGGACTTCTCCTCCAAGAACTTATCCAATCCTTTTTTAAACACAGCTATACTAACTGCACTAACCACATCCTCTGGCAACAAATTCCAGAGTTTAATTGTGCGTTGAGTAAAAAAGAACTTTCTCCGATTAGTTTTAAATGTGCACTTTGTTTTAAATGAGCTACTTGCTAACTTCATGGAGGGTCACCTGGACCTTCTGTTATCTGAGAGTAAATAACTGATTTACATTAACTTGTTCAGGTCCTTTCATTATTTTGTAGACTTCTATCATATCTCCCCTCAATCATATCTTCTCCCAGCTGAACATCCCTATCTTCTTTAGCCTTTCCTCATAGGGCAGCAGTTCCATGCCCCTTATCATTTTGGTTGACCTTCTCTGCACTTTCTCCAGTGCAGCTATATCCTTTTTCAGATGAGGTGACCAGAATTGTACACAGTATTCAAGGTGCGGCCTCACAATGGAGCAATATATGTGTATTGCTATATGTGTGGCGGAGTATTGTAGAATATTAGGTGGAGCTAGCAGATATTAATCTACTTCTATTATGTACACCAGCACCTACTTAAGAGGGGCTGCACAGCCAGAAAAGATGAAAGACTGATCAAGAAGCAAGCCAGACAAGGGTCTTGCACAGAATCTGAACAAGCCATACAATTAGAGCACCTGCTGCATACTTAACAGGTGTATGCATAAATATATATGTCTCTGAGAGGGAGAGTATGCTTATCTATGTATATGTGTGAGAGCAATCGAGTGTGTGTATATATTTGTAAGAGAAACTGTGTGTGTATATGGAGGCGGGTAAATGAGAAGTCCGCGGGAAAAGGGAAGAAAGTTCGCGCGCACCCCTTTCACCACCACCACATCGATCTCCAAGTTTCCAAATATGCCTTGACAATAAAAATCCGTTGTAATTCTATTTTAATGATAATCGGTTACATTTACATAACCTCCTTTTTGTAAAGTCCTCTTTAGTATTACAGTAAATTGTGAAATGGAGGGATCTGCTAGCGAAGATGCTGTTTCCCGGTCAAGAAACTGCAAAAGGAGGGCGTCCCTCCTGCTTTAATCGTGGGGACCCATTCTATTTGCAGCGGCGTTTACAAGACCGAGCGGATACGCTTGACTTGGCGTCATTATTGACTCCGAACATGGGCGGGCGGAGGGGGGGCGCCTACGTGGGGGAAGTCAGATGTGATGTCGCCTTTTGGGGATTTCTTCCAGCCTCCTCCCCCTGGATGCTGCATCACACGGACGCAGCCCAAGGAGCCGCGAGCGAGCACGCGCCGGCCCGGGCACAGGCTGCTGCTACTGCTGCTCTCGCCCTTGTGCTGCAGAGCTCGCGCGTCGCAGCCAATCCCCGTTCAGCACAGGGGCTGGTGTTCGCCTCTCACCATCCCGTGCCGGAGAAAAAGAGAGAGAGGGCGAGAGCCTCCGCATCTCACCGGGAACCTTATTCTATTTTACGGGCGTCTGTGACGCGGAGAAAGGCAAAGCCTTCCCACGGTGCATTCTTTTCCAGAGCCGCCTTTGGATCTGTTTTACTGGCCTCGGCGCAGCCCCCCTCTTTTGATCAGACAGGATGATAGCTGCCCAGCTTCTGGCCTATTACTTCACGGAATTAAAAGATGATCAGGTCAAAAAGGTGAGTGAGAGAAAGGAGGGACTGGGGGAACAAAGACACGCCTGCTCTTTCAAGGTTAACAGAGATGTATTTGCACTTCACACCCAAAAACAAATAATGCATATATTTTGCTTGGCGTGTGACTGTCGAGAAAAAATAGTGTTGGAAATAAAAAAAAAAAAAAAAGAATGTACCATGACATAGCGGTATAGGTTAAAGAGAGAACGAACTGTGATGAACTCTGGAGACGGGCCGGAGCTGGGTAATGTGCTGCAGTGTCCTTGAAAGCAGGATGTAGATGCCCTTTCAGCACCGCGTACTACAGTTTAATCCCCGAGGCCCGCGATCCAGCGCTCTGAAAGGCCCCGTAGACTAAGCCTGTAGCGGGTTAATCCCGTCCTACAACGAGTATCGGCCACCTGCTTTATGAAGGGGACCTGAAGGCCTGGGCTGAGCACGCTGTGTATCACCAGGATATAGATAGGCCCCGAATTAAGCGCCAGTTTCTTTGCAGTATGGAGGCCGCTTTTCTGTACGAACTCGACCTGTAGAGACGATTTTCACGCATCTTTCAGAGAAGCTAAATGTGAAGTTCAGTGGAATTCATTTCAACCAAAACTGAAAACTCCTATTAATGGATGTTCTTGTTTATTTTTTGGACTAAGGGTATGCACAGCTTTGTATTTTTGTTTTTAGATGTAGAGAGCTTCTCCATTCTTTTTTTTTTTGGCCAGCAGTGTCCTCATGCTCCTTTAGGCATAGAGGCTGTGGCACCTCGAGCCTTCATTTGCAGCCACCCAGGGATTTTTCCCTTATTTTTATATCCCCCCCCCCCCCCCCAATTCAAGGCAGCCAGAACTGAAGAAGGTCCTTGGTCAGGGGTCACAACAGCAGCTCACAACAGAGCTCAGCTACCATGGATAGGAGCATCTCAGCTCATAATAGTAGTAGGTGACTGCAAGCATACAGGCAGGTTATGTATCAACGCTTCTTTACTGTACAATGTGCAATGTAACCTCGTTCTCCTCACCCAGTGTGAAGAGTGTCAAGAAATATGGAATATGATGGGAGACTAGGACAAAAGGGCTCATATTATTCTGGTCAGCTGTAAAGTGACACTGAACATTGTGTAAAGCACAGGTTGTGAATTAAATAATTTGTCATTTAGGATTATTCTTCCATTATCAATGCCTCCTAATTTAAAAGGATTGCTTGCCATAGTGCTGTAATGTATGATTTTTTTGTATTTTACATTACAATGATAACTTTGTTCTTATGTTCTTAAGTTCTGTATGGCAATCTATTAAACAGCATTCCATTATTTCTACTTAAAACCTGTCCTTTACAAGTTATTTACCAAGACACATCAAGCATAGGTCAGTGTCACTGTTGCAATCTGAAATTCACTCTTATTTCAGCAATGATTTTGGACCTGTATAGCTCCAGAAGTATAAATTCAAGAGGAATAAAGTAAAAAGTATGATAACCTCATAAATTCAATTCAGTAGATTCAACATTGGGGTACCTCCTATTCTCTTTCAATTGCAAGATCCTAGTGTTCAGGACCGAGTAGTCCACTGGTAATACATGGATTTTGAGTTGTTGGATTATTTTTAATATACTACTTAGTCAAAATCATAGGGAAAGTTCAAAAGCTATTGCATGACTTTTCAATGACAATTTCAAATAATAAATAACTATATGTATGCATTATTTTAAAATGGGTACAAATCCCCCCATTCACTTTGTATAGGTATTTTCAGTAGACAGTATCCTGTCTCCATGTATTTGCACAACATTAGTGGTATGCAGTGTGCTATCAGACTCTGTAGTACTGGTCACAGAGGACTTCCTGTTTAATTGCAAAGTTTAATGTAAACAGATCCTAGGGTTAGGACAGTATTGGTTTTGCTTGTGTACATAGTATCTGGGTGTGGCCTAGCACTAAATGGGAAGTGCAGTACTTATGGGAGTCCTGGCCTCTAGTTGGACATTTCTGGGAATTTGCTAAAGTAAATTCAGAAATGTTTTGTCTTGGTGAAGTCTTAAACAAGTATTCCAAACAATGCAAGACACTGCTTCCCCATGTCTCTCTTGGGTAATGATGACCTTTTAATTCATAGTATTCCAATGTAATTTAGCAACTGGTGAAAAGCAATGCTTGTGTTTAATTGGGGGGATTTTTTTTTTTTTTTTTGTGAGCAAGTCATTAGGAGGCTAGTATTCAAAAGGTTTGTTTATGGGAGTTAGTTGGACATTATCTTCAGGATTTAAATTCCCCTACCCCCCAACCAACCTTGCCAAGCAGGTGAATTTATCTGGGGCAAATCATTGCCTGTACAAAATTTACCTGCATAAAAAGAAGCGGGAACTAGAGGTGTTCCCAGGGCACGGTAGACCTTTAAGCCAGTCAGTACTGTCCAGCTAAGGTTATGCGGTTAAGTCCTATCGGGGAGAAAGGCTGCCCTAGCATTATTTGGAGAAAGCTTAGTAAATAAGATCTATAGTAAAAAAAAAGACCCCAAGACAAAAAGAGCCTGCGAGTGGGTAAGTTTTCAGGATAAAGGTATCTGGATATTTAGTGGGACTTATCCAGGTAAGTCTGAGTAAAGTAAACTTTTTTCCCATAGAAACAGAATGGGGGAAAAAAAACTATATGTATGCATTATTTTAAAATGGGTACAAATCCCCCCATTCACTTTGTAAATCAAGCGTAAGAAAGAAATGAGGCACATAGGTTGTATGTTAAGATATTGGCACATTTTGTGTGTGTTGTAAGACCTTGAACTCTTAATCACCCAGGAAGTGCAAGTATCCCTTTCTGCTACTTTATTATAATCCTGTGGTGCTTTATTGTAATTCAAAGAGTTATTTTTGCTTCAATGTAATCATTGCATAGTATTTATTATATGCTGGGATATTCGCATGGATAGGGCACTTTTCACAGGGCAAGTATCTGTCCTATAATTTTGTATTTTTCTGTTTGCTTAATTTAAAAACAGATTGAAATCTTCTTATGTTTACAAATAAGTAATTCATTGGGGTACATGGGATGCTTCCAAATATTTAAAACCAATAGGGAAAGAGGGTTTCTTCAGGCCTCTCCTTAGTCATGACTTTTATTCTCATAAAAGCAGTTTCTACCCAGAAACAGACAATAGTTTGAAGCTATGGGATCCCTAAATCAAATAACTTGGGGCCCGATTTTCTTTGTCTATGGGAAAAATGCTTAGTAAACCAGGCCCTTATTTTGTTACTTTAATGTTATGCTCCATTTATTAATTAAATTTTCCCCATACATATATTAATAATAATGCCTATTAAAACTCTTAAACCCACTTATTTATCAATCAATCATCAAGCCAATGTAAGAGCTCCCCAGATCCTTTAGGGGAAGGTAGAAACAAAAATGCATCTACTGCTAATGTATAATATACAGTTCTAATTGCCATATAAGCCCTGTAAAACAACTGAATGACACAGGCAGCCAGGACCATCCAACACTCCTCTCTCACTCCTTCTCATTTATATAACCCCCATTGTGCAAGAACCTGAAGAATAACAGACTCATAGCTGGAAAAACAAGGGCTGCAGCATTATTAATATTGCAGTATATTTATTTATTTATTTATAGTATTTCTAGACCGGAGGTTCCTGTATAGAATACATATCACCCCGGTTTACAAGGAACTCAAACTATCGCTTCATTTAGCGGTTTACATTGAACAAGGTTTATATTGCAACAAGTTATAACAAATTTATAATGTAGAAAACAATTACTAAAACAAGTTAACGGAACAAGGAACAGTTAAAATAGATAAATAAATAGTTAAAAATAATAGTTGTAAAATAGATAAATAAACAGTTAAAAATAATAGTTTGTAATATGTGAGTAAATGCATGATATAATTGTGTGGGTAATACAGATTCAGAATTGAATTCTACGGAGGTTTTATGCTATGGGCGAGGGGGTGAGTGAAAACTGAATGATAACTTTATTCCTGTCCTTAGCTCTCAGGGAATGCTTGTTTGAATAACCAAGTCTTGAGTTTCTTTTTGAATGTGGTGTGGCAGGGTTCAATGCGGAGGTCTGGAGGTAGTGAGTTCCAAAGTGATGGGCCCGCGGTGGATAGTGCGCGTTTCCTCAGGGATGATTTCGCCGGTTGGGTGATAAGTCTGTTCTGATACGCGCTTCTGGTCGGTTTCGAGGAGGTGTGTAGCTGAAGATCAAACGTTAAGTTGAGTGGAGCGATGTTATGTAATGCCTTGTGTATCATCATTATGGACTTGAATTGGATCCTGTATTTAATCGGCAGCCAGTGGAGATGATGCAGGATTGGGGTAATATGGTCTCTTTTTTTGGCATTTGAGAGAATTCTGGCTGAGGCATTCATGACCATCTGAAGTGGTTTGGTATTTATGATGGAAACCGAGCCATCAGTCCTATGGAAGAGTTCCTCAGATCCTCTTGTAATGTAGTAAATGATGGCAAAACAAGACCAAAATGGCCCATCCAGTCTGTTTTGG
Organism: Rhinatrema bivittatum; assembly: GCF_901001135.1. NCBI lineage: Eukaryota > Metazoa > Chordata > Amphibia > Gymnophiona > Rhinatrematidae > Rhinatrema > Rhinatrema bivittatum. Next base: position 189,310,834 of record NC_042621.1, read on the forward strand.
TAGATGTGCTTCTAAAATTCCAAAACCAACATCTCCTTGGGTCTTCCACCCAATCTCATATCTGCCTCAAGCCGGCCAAGTCCATGACAGTGTTGGCCTTTCCATGCTTTCTTTGAGCCCTGATGAAGTCATACCGCTGCTGTATTTGGTTTTGTAACTGCTGCTTCGTGCAGGTTACCCCTATGCTTTCTTGGCGTCCTGATGCAGTAATACGTCTGTTGTTTTGGAGATGTAATTGCTGCTCCTTGGAGGCTACTCCCATGTAAGTGTATTGCTGCTGTTTTGGATTGTTAACTGCCGCTCCGTGTAGGTTACCCCCATATCTTTTGGAGCTCTTATGCACTTGTGGCACTGCTGCCTTGGGTTGTAACTGCCCGCTCTGTGCAGGTTATCCCGGTGTTACTTCATTTCTATCCTCTGCTTATCCCATGTGCTTTTGAATTCCGCTAACATCTTTATCTCCACCACCTCTTCCAGGAGGGCCTTCCAAGCATCCGCCAGTCTTTCTGTGAAAAAGTATCTCCTGACTTTATTCCTGAATCTTCCCCCTTGGAGTTTCACATCATATTCCTAGTTCTACAACTTCCCTTACAAGAATTTAAATGTGTCTCTCTCTCTCTCGAGGGGAGAGTGAAACAGATGTACATCTATCACTAATGTGTAGTCTAGAAACCTGGATTTTTGGCAGATTGTGCGTGAGCTTGGGAGAACACGTAGGTTCCCTTCTTCAGATGTGATACAAGGCTTAGGGAAAGAAGCGTGTATAACCTGAGAGGGGCATCAGAGAGCAAACAGGAGTGTGCTATAGACATCTTCAATTGATGTCAAAAGGTAAGTCCATGCAGTTTTGTTTCTGAACTAGAAACCAGTGACTTAACTGTTCTGACAAAATCAAGGTCAGAGCCGTAACTTTGTCTCACAGAAACTGAATAACTTGCTCTGGGAATAAACAGTTAGTTGATGTGAAGGTCATGCCTAAGGCCTGGGGCTCCTCTTAAACATCCAGAAATGTTTCCCACCTGCTAGAAATTGCTGCAGTAAGGTCAGGAAAGTTTAGGATTAAAGTACTCTTTTTATTTGGTCTTCACTGTCTCAAAAATCCAGCCTGATCATTTGCAGAAAAGGAACTTAATCAGACTAGTACTGCCCTTTGGGACAGTAGAGACCACTAGCTCGTCCTTGCTTAATGTTTTATATAGAGTTGTTCATCGCTGCTTTTGTCTTCTCACTCTGTTTTCTGGTAACAAATAAGCACAATCTAGTGGAGGAATAGCCTCATCTAATATTCCTAAATCTTCCTGAAGTTAAACACCAGATAATTCTTTAAATGCGAGAGCATGATACAGACTGCTGTCAAATATTTTCCGCAAGTTAAGTCATCCTGAGATTGTTATATTTAATTCAATTTAATTTCAAAATTTATAATCCACATTTTTCAAAATATTTGGACAAAGCGGATCACACATTCCACTGTTTCGAAGTTAACAATAAAATATTTCTATCCAAAACATATTCAAACGTATCACATCATATTAAAACGAAATATCATGAGATCAAGTGATGCAGTAAGCTTCGAAGCCGCGTTTTCGGACAGCTCCAAGTTCCACCCTATCTTTTATATCTTTTGCTGACATTTAGTTTTAGCAGCTGATCTCAAAATACACATCCGAATCTGGAACAGTGTGCGGGCTTTTCCTGTAGATTAGTACGCCCAGCAGAGGCATCAGAAAGGAGGAAGAACGAGGAAGAGTTAAACCTTCTGTTTCTAAAATGGCGACTGAGATTCCTCCTCAGACTGCAGGCGATGCCGTGGAGATTATCCGAGAAGTCACTGCAGAAGTAATTGTAGCTATGGACGGTAAGCTGGAAAAAATAAACACCTCTGTGCTTGCAATGGACTCTAAATTGACAGATTTTGCCCTGCGATTTGCTGAAATTGAAGCAGGTGTGCATGAGAATGAAACTAAAGTACAGGCCTTAGAGACTCAAATGGCAGACCTGGAGAACACAGTGCAGGTGGCACAAGTTAAACTAGAGGATCTAGAAAACTGGAGCTGCCGCAGTTTTAAGGTGTTGGGAATATTGGAACATGTACATGAATCTAAATTGATGGAACTATTCGAGACTTGGCTTTTAAAAGAACTAAACTTATATGAGATACAGCCGGCCATAAGATTTGTGCAGACTTGGTGCATGTGGTCATATAAGCGCAAGACTTAGACCCATTATGGCATGGACACTAGATTTCAATGACAAGCAAAATATCTTAAAAGCATTTAAATCAATGGCTGAACTGGAGTAGATGGAATTAAGGTCCTAATATTTAATGATTTCTCTGCTTCGGTCACGGCAAAACGCTGTGAGATGATGCCATTTTGTGTATATCTGGCAAGGAAGAAGGTGAAATTCATGTTAACTTTTCCTGCTATACTTCGTTTAAATTGGGAGGTCCAACATCATAAATCTGAATCATCAGCAGCAGGAAGAGCCTTTCTGGATGAGTGGGGCCCAGCATGGAAAATGCTGTGAGATGGCCTCTGATTTAAGCGAGTTCAGATTTTTGTGCTGTTGGTTCAAATATAGTTTTTACTTTGAAAGTTGTAAAAATTGCTTCGACGGAATGTGATTATGCATATCAGCCAGTTAATTTACCTATGTTGTTCAGGTGCCAAGGAGGAAAGGTGGATTGACGCTGCAGCATGGCTGTAATGTTTAATGGCCGCTTAAATTTTTGTGAGTTATCTCTTGTCGGGCAATGATTGGTGATTATAGAGTTGCCGAAGAAAAAGTCTAGTGGGATGAGGTTTAAATATATCCCCCTTTTTTTTTTTATAACCAAAGGACTGATTCCATCTAAATCCCATTGTTTTTTGTACTGATGGATAGGACTTGCCGACCTAGAAGAGGTTTGGCGAACATGTTTTGTCTGGAGTTTGGAGGCAAAACCGAGGCCTGAAAACTCCTACCTTCAGTTGTGTTCAGTATTGCTGTTTCAGCTACCAGTACCGGCAGTACAAAGGAAGGATTATATTGAATATGGAATAGTACCATGAATATGGAATATATTACACTGCAATCCGAATGCTGAAATTCCAATGAGGAAAAGTGGTAGACCAGAAATGGCATGGGATTGCAATATGATTGCATTTATAGACAGGAGATGAAGATTGATAACCCATACATTACAGCCATTAGTGCCGTCGACGTTTTCTTGCATTATTATGTCACGCTATGTAGCATTACATCTAAGGTTGCTATATTACAATTTTCTTTTTGAGTAATATAGACTGCTGCTGAAGACATATGATGTTGAATTGAAGCAGTTCTGCTTTTACGGTCTTTTTTCACTTTGGATCATTATTTTTTTTGGTTATAAGATATCTTATCTCTTTCAGTTGTAAACCGCATAGTACTGTTTAATGCTATTGAGTGTAATTTTAAGAATGGTGATAATGAGTGTGCAGTATGTGTGGGATTTCAGACATGGGGACAGGGGTGGCACCCTAATGCATCTCGATGAATGAGTGAGTGTATGCGATGAATGTGCGGTGTGTGTATGTAAACCTTTTGTTTAAGGTGATTGAGGTACTTCTTTTTGGAGGGGACAGAAAGGGGTAAAGGAGTTTGAGTCTAGGGGAAATTGGGAAAGGGTAGTTCAATGGGTAATCATCAAGGGACGAGGGGATGGTATACTGTGTAGTGCTCAAGATTGTGGGGAAATCACTTAAGCTGGGGAGCGGCACCCCCTATATCATTTTCAAGGTCTTGCAGCTATTTGTTCATATAGGGAGATCTGGAAATAATATCATACTTGGAATGTGGCAGGTGTGGGTTCACCTATTAAGCAGTAAAAGATATTATAGGCCTTAAGCAGACAATGGGCGAATATTGCCCTGTTACAAGAAACACATTTGTCAGACGTTGAACATAAGCTAAAGAGAGATTGTGTGGGATGGTGTTTTGCGTCCTCAGTGCTGATTTCCGGGAAGGCAGGAGTTGCTATCTTAATTAATAAATCTTTACCTGCTGTGGAAAAACGAGTCATCAAGGATGCATAAGGGAGGTATGTTATTTGGATAGGACACATTTTTGGGGAGTGTTCATTATATGCCCCCAAACTGTATAGTCACAAATTTTTCTCAGACTTAGTGATGATTTTTATGGAAGTAGGGGATGCACCACTTATTATTTCAACTGTGTAGCTGACCCCTTTTTTGATAGAGATAGTAGGACCTGGGGAATGGTGTTGGAGCAAAGAAAAGGGATTCCCTTCATGTTCCGTTTACTGGGCTTGGTGGATTCTTGGAGGGCTTTGCACCCTGGGACCAAAAAGTTTATACATACTTCTAGAGCTCATCAATGTCAATGTCAAAGTAGACTAGACTATATTTTAGTTTCAGAAACTTGTTTTTCTAAAGTAAAATCTGTGAAAATTAGACTCTCAAGATCTCTGACCATGTCCCAGTGACTTTGGGTTTTTCTTCTGGTAGAAGGGATAGGACTTATTCGTGACGCATAACCTACTATCTATTGGAAGATGCTGATTTCAAGGAATTCTTGACCACTAAATGGGAAGAATTTGCATGACATAATACCCAATATGCAGAAAATCCTCAGTTGTACTGGGAAACAGCAAAAATCGTATTTCAGGGAGATATTTCTTACTCTAATTATAGGAAAAAACAAGGGGCTAAGGAGGTTCTTCGACTAGAGAAATCACTTGAGAGGGCATGCCATACTTTGTCGAAGGATATGACTGAAAAAAAAATGTGAAAATTTTTTTGTATTACAGGGACAGGTGAATACTTTGATTCACTAATGCACTTTGAACACTCATACCAAAACACTGATTTTTTTCAATTTGAAAATAAGGTGGGGAAGAGTTTGGCGAGATTAATGAAGACTTTGGAAGGATCGAGGTTTATTCCAGTGTTGTGAATGAACAGGAAGTGAGACATAGCTCTAATAAATCAATTCTAGACATTTAAAATAATTTTTATAGACATCTGTACTCCCGGGAAGAATCTGGTTTCCCTAATCTGGAATCTTTGTGTGAGGGAATAGATTTACTTAATGTGACTGAGGAACAATTGAATAGCCTGAATCAACCTATTTCTGGGGGAAAAATTTCACAGGTGATATAGAGTCTCTAATGTCATAAAACTCCCGGTGCAGATGGATTTTCAATGGAGTTTTTTAAGATTCTCAGATTGTTAATCCTTTCTCCTTTGGGGATTTGCGTAGTACCATGAAAGAGGCTCTTATTACTATTATTCCTAAGAAAGGAAGGGATTCTGAATTACCAGCACCTTATAGACCAGTTTACCTACTGAATATGGATAGCAAGATTTATGCAAAAGTATTAGCCAACAGGCTTTTAAAAATGTTGCCAAATTGGTGGGATTTGTGCCGGGACGTACTGCCACAGTCAATGTGTGTAGAATTATGCCAGTCTCATATGTGGACAAAAGAAAGATGGGGACTCACTTTGGTAAGTTTCAATATAGAAAAAGCCTTTGAAGGCAAAGGGCCGGATTTTATAAATTAGCGCGATCGCGTACTTTTGTTCGCGCACCAGGCACGAACAAGAGTACGCGGGATTTTAATAGATACGCGCGTATCCATTAAAATCTGGGGTCGGCGCACGCAAGGCTGCCCAAAATTGGCAGCCTGCACGCGCCGAGCCGCGCAGCCTGCCTCCGTTCCCTTCCCCTACCTAACCCACCCCCCCGGCCCTATCTAAACCCCCCCCTACCTTTGTCGGCAAAGTTACGCCTGCTAGAAGCAGGCGTAACTTTGTGCGCGCCGGCCGGCTGCCCCGCTCTGAGTTCCCGTCCCAGGGGCTGGTCCGGAGGCCGCGGCCACACCCCCGGAATGCCGCGTCACGCGCGACACGCCCCCAAAACGCCGCGTCACTGCCAGCATGCCCCCCGACACACCCCTCCATGCAAGCCCCGGGATTTAGGCGCATCCCGGGGCTTGCGCGCGCCGCCGAGCCTATGCAAAATAGGCCCGGCGCGCGCAGGGGGGGTTTGGGGTAGGTTTTCAGGGGGTACGCGCGTATCCTACGCGCGTACCCCTTTGAAAATCTACCCGGAAGTTTTCAGGTAAGTAAATTCTTCATCTCCTAGTGTGTAAATAGATGGACTCGGCACCAGTGGTATGTACCCAAACTACTCACTCCTGAACAGGGTGGGAGGCTGCCCGCACGTGCAAAGGCTGTGTCCTCCCGGGCCTGCACATCCAGATGATAAAACCTGGAAAAAGTATGTAAGGAGGACCACGTCTCAGCTCGGCAGATATTGACGGGAGACAGACTAACCTCTAATACACACGGCAATGAAGACATTACCCGAGTACTGAAACAGTTACACTGGCTCCCTATTCAACATATCCAGTACACAATTCTGACCATTATTCATAATCTTATACATTGGCTACGCTCATTTCTTCAACTTTATCAACCACCACATCATTTAAGCTCAATAGACAAAAATTAGTTAGAGGTCCCAACCATCAAAACTTCCAGACTAAACCTGACCCAGAATATCACCTTTTCTGTGGCAGGTCCCATTATTTGGAACTCTTTACCCAACTCTATTTAAGAACATAAGAAATTGCCATGCTGGGTCAGACCAAGGGTCCATCAAACCCAGCATCCTGTTTCCAACAGAGACCAAACCAGGCCACAAGAACCTGGCAATTACCCAAACACTAAGAAGATCCCATGCTACTGATGCAATTAATAGCAGTGGCTATTCCCTAAGTAAACTTGATTAATAGCCGTTAATGGACTTCTCCTCCAAGAACTTATCCAAACCTTTTTTAAACTCAGCTACCTCTGGCAACAAATTCCATAGTTTAATTGTGCGTTGAGTAAAAAAGAACTTTCTCTGATTAGTCTTAAATGTGTTACTTGCTAACTTCATAGAATGCCCCCTCTTCCTTCTATTATTCGAAAGTGTAAATAACCGATTCACGTCTACTCGTTCAAGACCTCTCATGATCTTAAAGACCTCTATCATATCCCCGTTACGATTCCTCTCGTAGCTGTGCCACGAGAGTCCTCTCACTTTTTCTCTGGAGGCCGCATCGAAGCCGGGGCCTTGCCTGGACAGTCTATTCCGGATTTGTTCCATGGCCTGGGAGGCCGCCGTTGCCATCTTGGTCTACCTGGGGCTTGCTCTGCTTCCTCCTTGACTTTCTGGTTTGGGCCTCGCCCCTTCTTCCTAAGGGGTCGGCCCGCAGCTCTACTCTTTAGTTATAGGGCCAGCCGGGTGTGGCCCATCTAAACTCCTCCCAGGGAGTTGCCTGCTTCCTGCTCTATAAAAGGACTTCTCTTTCCATTCTGCTTTGCCTTGCATTGGAGTTACTTGCTCTTGGATGTCTCGCCTTCCAGCGCTCCATCAGGCCTTCGTTCTTCGTTGGAGCTCCATGTCTCGTCTTGATGTCAGTGATCCTGCCCTGATGTTCCTCGCCTGTTCCTGATGTCCTGTACCCAAGGTTCCTTGTCGCCTCCTTTCCTGGCGTGCCATGTCGTGGTCCATGACCAGCCCATGGTAGTGGCTGTGTAGGGCACTCATGGTACAAGGCCATCTTCACCTGCGCAGTACAAGCCTCTGGAAGACTTCTGCTTCAGTCCTAAGTCTTGAATCCTGAGTTGTCTTTGAATCCTAGAGAATCTTGAATCCTGAGCTTGAATCTTGTGCCGGTCTTCGGAGTTCCTTGCATTGCGTCCGTCCATGCCAAAGACTCTGACTGAACCTGTGCCATTCCAGCGTGGTCCGTGACCAGTCTAGGATGGGCTGTGTAGGGCGTGCCTTGGTCCAGGCTTCTACCGAATCTTTGCCATGTTCCAGTTTTCATCTGTTCCACATCTCATCTAGAGCCTGCTTCAAATTCAAGCGTGGTCCGTGACCAGTCCCGTCCTGAATACCTTTGCCTGCAGTACCTTGCTTCTGAACCTTCATCCAAAGTCCTTGCACGAGTCTTCGTCTGCGCACTCAAGTGAATCTTCGTCTGTACCTCCAAGTTCCTCGTCTACGTCTAGAGTCTCTATGTTCCAGAGCCTTCGTCTGCCCTCGTCCGTTGTCCGGCCTGCTGCTTCTTGTCATTCCTTGTGGCAGGTCCAAAAGGGCTGGGAACAGTCGGAGGACTGTTCAATAACCAACACTATGTGTTGGTTCCAGAAGCTTGCAGGTCCGGCAGAGGGTCAGACCGTCCCTCTCCACCCATGCTGGGACACATCTTGCCTACCTCGGTGCTGCCATGGAGTCCTCTGGGGTCGTGCCGAGGCCTAAGGGCACACTATCTCCATAAGTTGGGACCGCCATGAAAACCCACTTATTCTCAATAACCTTCCCTGAATCTCAGTCATAACCACCTCTTATTTCTATCCAACGTATAGTGTTTTTTATTGTTACTCTTATTATTTTGTTTAATGTATTTTTAAATATGTATGTTTTCTGTGAACCGCTTAGATCTGCCAAACGTTTATCGTCAGTATAGAAAATTTTTTAAATAAATACATAAATAAATCATGGGAATATATGTGTTGTGTTTTAGACATTGAGTTGTGGGCCCCTGGTTGCTACAAGAGATAGCTTCTCCCACAGGGCTCCACCCTGTGGGGACTTGTAGCAATAGGCTAGTTCTTAGCAGTAATGAATACAGAGGAATATAAGTCTTTATTGTACAGATTCTAGCCAGAGGAGAAGGGTCTCTGATGGCGTAGTCCAGTCTGTACACTGCAGCGTGGATGTAGAGTCTCACCAGGTCCCGAGAGGGTGATGGGTCCGGTAGTGGTCCGCAGAGCATGGTAGGCCGAGGTGGATCTGGTAGTGGTCCGCGATGAGGGGTAGGCTGGGAATCTACTTCAGAAGAGATGAGACAGGGCAGAGACAGGCCAAGCACTGAAGAACTCACTCTGAGGCTGGAAGCTGCAGTAGAGAGGAACCCTCAAGGGCGGAGGTCCAGGACGGAGCAAGGTCCCCAGGGAGCGGGTACCTTAGGCATCCTTGCAGGAAGCTGGTAACCCTGAAGGGTAGGAAGGAGTGAGGCAAGGCCTCCGAGGAGCGGGTACCTTGAGAGTCCTTGCTGGAAGCTGGTAACCCCAAAAGGTAAGTAGGAGTGAGGTAAGGCCCCTGAGTAGTGGTTACCTAAGTTGTTCCAGAGCGAGAGTACATAGAGTGGAGGCATTTGGTTGCAGGCAGAGATCAGCAGGGAGATTCTTTGCTAAATCGTAGCTAGAATGGAGAGCGGAGATTAAATACCCGGAGGTAGTGACGTCATGCGGTGGGGTCGCCCCCGAGGTTCCCTCCATGATGTATTCAAAAGGAGGGCCAGAGTGTGTGCAAGAGCGCGTGCTTTAGGTGACCTCAGAGGGAAAACGGTGAACGCAATCGCCCATGCCGGTCCGGGGACGCCGGAGAGGTCGGCGTGGAGAGGTGGAGGCAGCCATCTTGCCCAGTGGAGAGGAAAAAGAAAGAGAGGTGAGACAAAGAGAGTGCAGCTGTCTGCAACCGACGGGCGAAACAATATGTTTGTGATTTTGCATAAATATGGATTCCAAGGCTAGTATATTGTTATGCTGTCTATTTTGTATCAATCTCCTTTGGCGGCAGTAACAGTGAATGGTTTGATTTCAGAACCTTTTCCCCTGATGAAAGGTATTAGACAGGGTTGACCCCTTTCCCCCTTTTTATTTATATTAAGTATGGAACCTTTGGCCAGATGTATACTTACTGATCAATTGGTGGCCAGAATTCAATGTGGAGCTAAAGTAATGAAAATAGCATTGTTTGCAGATGATTTAGTGGTAAGTAATCTCGAGCTAAGATGTCTCTACCCAAATAAATGGACATACTGCACAACCTTGCATTACTATCCGGGCTTCAAATAAATATTGGGAAATCATTAGCGTTAGATGCTTCAGGAGAATTGCGTTCTAAATGGGAAGGTGATTTCCATTGAGTTGGGCGTAGTAGGACTTTTCTTATTTAGGTTTAAAAATAACTAGAGATGTTTCAAAAGTATACCTAGTAAATGTGGGCCCCTTATTAATGTATACCAAAAGATTAACGAATAGCTGGCATTATCTTACACTCTTTTGGTTTGGCCAGATTCAATTGGTAAAAATGGTTATCTTGCCAAAGTGGTTATACATTCTCCAAACAATGCCATTATGGCTTCTGAGAAAGGATGTTTTGGCCTGGAATCAGATAATTTCTCGTTTCATCTGGAATGGGAAGAAACCCCATATGAAACTTTTAGGCATACAATATAGTGACTTGCCCAATTTGAGGATTTAGAATGCGGAATGTGTATAAAAGATAATCAGAGATGGCTAACAGGGTGGTCTATTGTGACAGATCTAGATGTGGATAGAAGTATGCTCTCCCCAATGTCACTGTCATACATTTTGTATGGTGCAATTGTGGATATCCCTATGGGGCTACGAGATAACCACTATAAACATCTACTATCTGACGCAATTTGTGCTTTAAAAGCACATAGAGGCGAAAAATATAATCCATGAATCACTTTAAATTGCGTATCCCAGAGACTGGCACTCTCTACTTTCTTCACCCAATCAAATTTAAATCATCCTCTTCCAAGGGGGATACTTAAATCCCTCGACCATTTTTCCATTAGACTTATTTATTTATTATTTATTTATTTAGGGCTTTTTTATACTGACACTCATGATACCAATCATATCGTATCGGTTTACAATAAACAGCGGTGCAATAACATTAACATCAAAGTGAATAATAGGCGAAGAGTGAAAAAGTGAATAAAAGTTACAATAAAACAGGGGCACTTGAACTGGGAGGAGGAAAAGCCAGACTCATGGCTAACATAGAAATAAATAATATCTAGTCTCAGAAATAAATAATATCAAGTCATATACTTAGGACTATAATAATCACTTGTACTCAGGACTGAATATTATCAAATATATAAATAATATCCTATATTCAGGGCTGTAAAATATCAAATGTTCCTGACTAAATAGTATTAGTTCATAAAACTCGGGACTGATTAATATAACGTCAGAAGCCATGTCAGGGATGGGGAATGTCGATTGGCGGACCAAGGCGAGTTATTGCAGTTGGGGTGGTCATAGATCAGGGAAGGCTTGTCGAAATAGCCAAGTCTTGAGTTTCTTTCTGAATGTCTGCGTGCAAGGTTCTTGTCTAAGGTCTGGGGGCATGGTATTCCAGATGGTTGGCCCTGCTGTCGAGAAGGCTCGATCTTTGGTGGATGAGAGGTGTGTGAATTTGGCTGGTGGGGTGTGTAGCGAACCTTTGTATGCTTCTCTGATGGGTCTGGAAGAGAAGTGTAGCGTGAGTGGGTAGTGTAAATCGATGGGTGTTCTGTTGTATATAGCTTTATGGATGATGGAGAGGCACTTGTGTAGAATTCTGAAGTTTACTGGGAGCCAATGAAGGTTTTTCAGGATAGGTGTGATGTGGTCTCTTCTGTTGGAGTTTGTTAAAATTCTGGCGGCCGAATTTTGTAGCATCTGGAGCGGTTTGGTGGAGGAAGCGGGAAGGCCTAGCAAAATGGAATTGCAGTAATCTAATTTGGAGAATATAATGGCCTGGAGTACCGATCTGAAGTCTTGAAAATATAGTAGTGGTTTGAGTCTTTTTAGTACCTGAAGTTTGAAGAAGCAGTCTTTGGTTGTGTTGGTGATGAACTTTTTTAGATTTAGCTGGTTGTCAATTATAACTCCGAGGTCTCTTGCTTGGTTGACCAGGGTGTTGGTGTGACTTGAATGTAGGTTATCTTTGTGGTTGAGAGATATAAGGAGCATTTCTGTCTTGGATGTGTTGAGCACAAGGTTTAAGGTAGTAAGGAGGTCGTTGATAACTTGGAGGCAGTTGTCCCAGAATTTCAGTGTTTTTGTGAGGGATTCGGTTATAGGGATCAGGATTTGGAAATCGTCAGCTTAAAGATAGTGTTTGAGTTTAAGATTCGTAAGCAGCTGGCAAAGGGGGAGAAGGTATAAGTTGAATAGTGTAGGAGACAGAGAGGAGCCCTGTGGAACACCTCTTGTGGTGTTGATGAGAGGAGATTCCTTATTGTTGATCTTTACTTTGTAGCCTCTGTTCGTGAGAAAGGAGTCGAACCATTTGAAGGCCGTACCTGTTATCCCGATGTCCGAAAGTCGTTTAAGGAGAGTGGAATGATTCACCGTGTCGAATGCTGCCGAGATGTCGAGGAGTATTAGCAGGAAGGAGTGCCCGGAGTCCATACCCATGATGAGATGATCTGTGAGGGAGATGAGGAGGGATTTGGTGCTTAGAGCTTTGCGAAATCCATATTGCGATGAATGGAGAATGTTGTGATCTTCCAGGTATTCTGATAATTGGGTGTTGACTATTTTTTCTATGATCTTTGCTAGAAAAGGTAGGTTGGAAATAGGTTGGAAGTTGTTGGGTTCTCCAGGATCTAGATTTGCTTTCTTAAGGAGGGGTTTGAGGGTGGCAATTTTTAGGACGTCCGGGAAGATTCCTTGAGATAGTGAGCAGTTTATGATGTCAGCTAGGTACTTAGAGATGCAGTCTGGCACCGATAGAAGAAGCTTGGTTGGGATTTGGTCCAGTGGGTGGTATGAAGGTTTCATTTTCTTTATAAGGGATTCAATTTCCAGGGAGGAGGTGGGTTCAAATGAATCCAGTGAGGGTCCGGAATTTGAGGGGGGGGGGGACTGGAAATGCTAGTGGAGGTAGAATTGACAGGCAGGCGTGTTAGTAAGTTAGAAATTTTGTTGTGGAAAAAAATTGCCAATTCGTTTGCCTTTGCTTGTGCCTGTTCGGCTGGGATGCATTGGGTAGCGGTTTTAGTGAGCTCTGATACATAGGAGAATAGAGCCTTAGGATCAAAGACTAGGTCATGTATTCTGTGACCGTAGAACTCTTTTTTTGCTTGGTGAGTGGCGTTTCTGTAAATGTGTAAGGTTGATTAGTGTGCTCGGGCACGGGGTCTTGCGCCATTTGTTTTCTCTTTGTCTGAGGTTTCGCTTAAGTTCTCTGAGTTCGTCAGAGAACCATGGTTGTTTCCTGTTAGGCGTCTGTTCGATTCTTCTGGTTGCCTGAGGGCATACTTTGTTCGCTATTGATTCTGTGATACTAAACCATGAGCGGAGTGCCGAGTTGGGGTCAGAGACTTCTAGTTTGTGGAGTTCCTTTGTTAGATGCTTGCTGAGGACTTCTGAGGAGCAGGATCTTCTGTAGTGAACTGTAGATTGAGTGGGATGTGTTTTGGGATTTTCCTTGCTTGTGAAGGTGATGGTAATCAGCGAATGGTCGGACCAGGGAACTGGAGTGCATTCCGGGGAGGTAGAAGGTGAAAAACTGGAGTTGATGAAGATCAGATCAAGAATATGCCCTGCTTTGTGGGTGGGTTTGTTGATGAGTTGTGTGAAGCCCATAGCCTTGAGAGAGGTGAGGAATGCTTCACAGTTAGTAGAGAGCGGGATCGAATTGACATGGAGGTTGAAGTCCCCTAATATCATAGCGGGGGCATCTAGGTTGATATGTTTGGCTATGATTTCAACTATGGGGGAGGCATCTGAGTCTAGGAGACCAGGAGGGGCGTATATAAGGAGGATTTGCAGATGGTCAGATTTAAACAGGCCTAGTTCTAATTTAGAGGCTGACTTAATTGGTTGGAGGGTAAGTTTAAGTTCCTTTTTGGCCGCTAGGAGCAATCCGCCGCCTCTTTTTTTCTGTCTGGGAAGAGAGAAGATGTCATATTGATGAGTAGGTAGTTGGTTTGTCAGGGCTGCATCTGTCGGTTTAAGCCAGGTTTCTGTTATGGCGCAGATGTCTGGGTTTGCGTCGAGGAGATAATCATTTAGAATGTGTGATTTTTTTGTGATCGATTGAGCGTTAAAAAGAGTTACTGAGAATAGTGCAAGACCCAGTAGTTGGGTTAAAGGCGAGACCATGATCGGGATAAGGGATCTAGTGGTGCGTGTCCAGAGTAGTGTGAGAGATCTTTCCCTGGTAATGGTGCTGTGGTGGAGGATGGGAATCGGGTATCCTTGAGTCATGTTCTGCTTGTGTTCAGGCTAGTCCGGGTTTTGGATGAGCGTCTGTTTGTTGTTAGGGTGGGAATCCTGTGGGGTTGAAATTGGAGGTGTGAGGAACTGGGTGTCCTGGTGGACTGGACGAGGCAACGAGATGATAGAGCGTCCTTGGTCTGAAGTAGACTGGATAACTGCAGGGCGTCCTTCTGTTGAGAGGGGAGGATGGATGAATAATGGTGGAGTTTTCGAATGCTGAAGGGTGAGCGCCTGTCTGCTGAGTGAGGGAGGTGAGTGATGGGTGGGTGTCCGTCAGTCTATGTTATCTGTCAGTCTGTTGATTGAGTCCGTTGGGTATCCGTCTGCTGCGTGAGTCCGCTGAGTGACCGTCTGCTGCGTGAGTCTGCTGAGTGACCATCTGCTGCGTGAGTCTGCTGAGTGCTTGTCTGTAGAGTGAGTCCACTGAGTGCTTGTCTGTAGAGTGAGTCTGCTGAGTGTCGATCTGCTGAATGAAGGAGCAAGGATGAATGAATGCAGAATGGTGGTTTGATGGTGAGATATGTGTTAGGATCCCTGGTTGATAGTAGTGGAACCACCGATTAGACCGCTTACCTTGTGACGGGAATCTCAAAGGCACTCTGAGTCAGGGCAGGCAGCAGACAACGAAGTCCAATACTCAGTCCGGGTCGGGGCAGGCAGCAGACAATCAGGAACCAAAGCAGCAGATAATCCAGAGGCAGGCGGCAGGTAGCGAAATCCAATAATCAGTCCGGGTCGGGGCAGGCAGCAGACAATCAGGAACCAAAGCAGCAGATAATCCAGAGGCAGGCGGCAGGTAGCGAAATCCAATAATCAGTCCGGGTCGGGGCAGGCAGCAGACAATCAGGAACCGAAGCAGCAGATAATCCAGAGGCAGGCGGCAGGTAGCGAAATCCAATAATCAGTCCGGGTCGGGGCAGGCAGCAGACAATCAGGAACCAAAGCAGCAGATAATCCAGAGGCAGGCGGCAGGTAACGAAATCCAATTCTCAGTCCGGGTCAAGACAGGCAGAAGACAATCAGGAGAAGAGGCAAAATCCCCAGGCGAAAGCTCCACAGAACAATCGTGGCCGAAGCAGCGATTTGGGGAAGCTGCTTCCTTTAAATAGACCATTTTCCCGCGCAAACGGAGCCTCTGCTGGCGTCTGACGTCAAGGGGGCGGAGCCAACGCTTGAGTCCCGCGGTGATTGGCTCCCCTTGCTGCGCGGAGACGCTGCTCTGCCCGCTGAGCAGAAACGCCCCGATCCCCGCTAGCTCGCGCTACCGACGCTGCCGGGACCGCCCTGCTACTCCCCGGAGCCGGAACGCCGCCATCAGCGCGCTGCCTCGCCGCGGCCCGCGCGTCAAAGGTAACAATATGGAGTGGCCAAGTCTGGGTGCAAGACTGTGTTGCCGGTTTGAAGAGATAGGTGCCTTGCTAGGTGGTGTTCCGGTGCGCACGAAGGGGCGCACAAAGGCATGCGACGCCTAGCGCTGTCGAGCCCCTTAAAGGGCTCCGGGCGCCTGGCTGACGTCGGCTTTGGGAGGGCGGACTTACCACGGCGTTTTCTTTATTTTATTTTATTTTTTTTATGTTCCTGTCCTTCTCGGGGGATTCCGGTGCGGTGTGGCCTTGTAAGAGGTTGTAAGAGGTTCTATATTTTTTGTGCCTATCATATGTCTATACAATTTAGAAATAAACCTAGTTGAAAGTGGTTTCTAAGATGGCCGGCGCCATCTTAGAAAATGGCGCGGGCCATCCATTGCTCCTTACATGTGACAGGGGCCGACCAATGGTATCCGTCTGGTAAGGGCAAAGGGCCACCGGCGCCATTTTGTTTATTGGCTGCTGATGGCCCAAGAGCGGGAGATCGCTCCCGGGACCCCCGCTGGACCACCACGGATTTTAGGCAAGTTTTGGGGGGGTCCAGAGGGTTGGGGAGTTGTAAATAACTAAATTTTAAGTGTTGGGTGGGTTTTTTTTTTTTGTTTTTTTTTTTTTTAAATAATGGTGCCCCTCCCCCTGCGCTAACCTGAACAACGAATTTTCTCCCAGGTTCGGGGAAAATCCGTCTCGGGGTTCGGGTCCTCCAACCTATGCCGAATTGGACTATTTCTTTGAAATAGTCCAATTTGGCAAAAACGATTGCACATCTCTATCGTCTATGTAAAACAAAACATTGATAAGCCTGAAAATCTTTGGAACATATCCTAGAAGCTACTGCCTCACAGACAGTTAAAAAGTTGAAGCAAAAAGGCTGGATATTTCAGGAAGACAACGATCTGAAATCTATCTCAAAATCAACCATGAAGGATTTACAGGAAATAAAGATGAAGATTTTGGAATGGCCTTCACAGTCACCAGAGTTTGAATATTCTCAAAAATTTGTGAGAAATATGTATGGGGAGATTATTGAAAATCTGTGGGGAGTACATGCAAGGGAACCTAAGAATATGTCTGAGTTTGAAGAGCGCTGAAGGAAGAATGGGGAGAAAGTTCCAATAGCAAGAATAGAAAGATTCTTAGGTGGCTCCAGGAAATGTTTGGAAGCTGTGTATATACTGAGTATCCAATCTTTTGCACCTGCCATAGTCACATTTTTATTATTTTCAATCTGCTAAAATCAGCAAGTAGTAATTTTGTGTAAAAAATGGAAGAAAAATGTTGTATTTAACTTTGTGCCAGGTAGAGGTTGTGTCAGCTTCTGTTCACTTAGATTCATTGAAAGATACAACTTGACCAATCTGCATGCAACTGTATATTATTATGTTAAGTCTGCATGTCTATTAGGGGTTTAACAGTGTTCAAGGTAATTTACATGTAACGTGAACTATCTGTTGT
Organism: Rhinatrema bivittatum; assembly: GCF_901001135.1. Lineage (NCBI taxonomy): Eukaryota > Metazoa > Chordata > Amphibia > Gymnophiona > Rhinatrematidae > Rhinatrema > Rhinatrema bivittatum. The sequence goes on from NC_042621.1 coordinate 189,327,733, forward strand.
GGAACTATTTCAGTAAATTTCAGCATCAGCTGTAGCTATAGGGTATAGTCTGATATGTACTGTATGGTTGTTGCCCAAGTATAAAGGGTCTGTTGATACCTATCCGGTCTTCCTGTTTTGCCGCATTCCTTTGTGCAACATGAGACTGGCTTCTTAAACTATTTCTTCTCTGTAGGGGGAGAGTTGTCTGCCTCGCCCCTAGATCTGCAGTGCTCAAGGGCAGATAATCAGATGTGGAAAACTTTGAGATTTATTAAATGGGACTTTCCCTTCCAGTGGGTTTACACATCTTCGTACAGCACAGTAACGGTGTTTTGATAGCCTACCCCTTTAAATGGAACTTCTTGAGTTTTAGCAGCTGCACATTCTTAACTTCTCCCTAACCTTTGATTAGCAACAGTGTGAGACAGAAAACAAATTGAGCCAATAATTCCTGTTGTGTACATATAACAGCAAAGCTAGGGCAAAGTGTGCAAACAAACATCTTCAAGCCCAAGCAAGTCTGGAGAGCAGAGCGTGGAAGATCTGCACCGAGAGACTGCACATAGCTAGGAAGGACAAGCTATGGAAAGGGCCGGCATATTTCCCATGAAGCAGCACTGCACCTGTCAAACCATTGATTTATTAAGGTTAGATGCAAGAGATGGGTTTTGATCAGAGTGTATATACAGATTTTATCAACAAGCATTTGGCCAACGTTGAATTTCAGAGCATGTTAGCCTGGCATGTCTTCTGGTGCAAACAGCCAAGCAAATGATTGTCCTCTAAGGACCAAACTAGTGTCTAAAGATGTTTGTATACATATGTTCCTGTATATCACTTCACGGGAGTGCTTTCTGTCCTCCTAAAGTTGCAGACTCTCTCCGCCTGCCTTCTCTATAATACATAGTATTGTTCCTTGCCAACAGTGTTTAACAAAAGGGCTTCCCTTGAACTTGTTAGATCAGTGGCTGATCTTAGGAATATTGCAAACCTTAATAAGAAATAAGTTCATCCAGGGTTCGCTAATCTATATTTTAATACTAATGAACTAAACAATATCAATCTAAAATTGTACCATGGTTTACAGAGACAGTTTTCACAAAGAAAAAAAATTATATATAGCCACAAACTAATACTGATATGAGAATTGCAGCTTTTTCATGAATATCAGCTGTTGAAAAAGAGGATATTCAGCTGCTGTTCAGTGTATTTTGATAACTGTCCAAAAGATATTTGGAAGGACCTGAGAAAAAGATACTCACAACATGTAGAAGATAAGAGCCCGTCCACCTCAGGCTTCTCCTACAGCTAACAATTCACCCCTTTAAATATATGACTTTTATGAGGAACATCAGCATTCATATGAGAGATCCATTGTTGTTCATATCTGAAAAGTAGAATATCCCTTATCTCCTCCCCACCAATCTAGATGTGCTTGATTCTATATAAAAAACCATCAAAGCCTCATAGGCATGCTGGAGCCTAATACAATGTCTGATCATTGGTGCATCTGTGTTTTTTATCTTAATGCAGCTCTGGTGCTCAGTCATTGTGTCCCAAAGGATCCTTTTAGTTTTTCCATTATGTAGTAATTTACATGGACAGCATGCCTCATAAATTATTTATATAGAATTCAAATTAGTAAAAAAAACTTTGATATAAAATCCGGTCACTGATCAGAAGTTGAAAAATGCGTAATTTACATAATCTGTGGGCAAATGGAGCATTCCCTCAGTGGAAAAGGCCTTGAAGTGCAGTCCTAGTCCTTGATGATCCACTAGAAAAAGGATGGAGAGTAGATGAGGCAATTCTGACTTTAATAGTTCATCCATGAGAGTATGCAATGAGCAGTGGCACTGAAAACAATCTCATGCAGGTGGAAGATGAGGATTTTTTATTTATTTTATTTTTATTCAGATTTACATTAAATCACTCAAAGCAATGCACACGATCATAAAATACAACTAAAAACAAAAGAAATAAAAAACTAGTATCTCAATGAATGCTTGGGGTAGAGGGGGGAGGGGAATATGAGAAGTGGTGAATGTTGAGAAAGGTGAGGGGCGTGAATATGTTGTGGGAAAGCGGGTAGCGATCCCATCTCGTAGGTTTTCGTGTGCCCCTGGGCCCCGATACAGCCACAGAGGAGCTCCAGCAAGCACCAAGGCAGGTGACAGGTGCCCCAGCATGGGCAGACGATGGAGAATGATGGCCCCAACCAAAGCCACACCTGTGTGCAGCAGAGAGAGACCCAAACAACGCAATGTTGGTCTCATGAGTGGTCCTCCGACTACTCCAAGCCCTTTCGGACCTGCCGCACGGGAGCAGCAACTGCGACAGGGCGGACGGTGGTCAGAGGATGAGGACATCAAAAGGAAGACTTGAAATGAGACGAGACTCTGGATACATAAAGTGGAACAACACGCTGGATACATGAAGTGAGAAGAGACTTCTGGTATGTGAAGAGACGAAACTCTTGATATGTAGAGTGGGACGACACTCAGGAACATGAAGAGACGAGAATCTGGATACGTGAAGTGAAGAGAGACTCTGGTCATGTATAGGAAGAAACTCTGGAAGGCCATGAGTTGCTTGAAGACTGAGTCGGTACTGCACATCACGTGCCCTATACAACCTAGCCTGACTGGTCACAGACCACACAGGCAGCGCACCCTACACAGCTGGGTAGGCTGGTCGCAGACCACGCTAGTGGTTCCCCACACAAGTTGCTTGCATAATGCTGAGTCGGTACTGCACATCACGCGCCCATATACTTAGCCAATGAAGACAGGTCATGGACTACGCTGGTGGTTCCCTACACAGGGAGGAAAGAAGATGAAGTGAAGACTCCGACGAAGCCTATTCCAAAATGCACCCTGCACAACTGATTAAAGCCAGGCAGGGTCACGCTGGAATGGATCGGATAATAGAGTTCATTCGTAAAGTGGAGGCAAAGTGTGGACTCCAAGGATCCAGACCGGGTTCAGGATTCGAGGGGGTTACCTCTACAACAAAAGTTAAAAATAGAAAGCTGGAACCTCTTGGAGACTTGCGCTGCCAGGACGAAGATCATCCAAAGAAAGAAGACATCAAGACGAGAAGACATCTGGAGGACGGACATCAGGAACATCTGGAACACAGAAGCTGATGAGACGAGAGACCATAGGAGAAGGACGAAGACACAGGATCCTACATAAAACGAAGTGCCTTGAGAAGCTGAAAACAAGAAGTCCTAAGGAGAACTGGCTTCTTGCGAAGGCAAGGAAGGAATGAAAGATGACCTTTTTATACTGAAGAAGAGGCGACTCCTTGATGACATCACTGATGGACCTCCCCCCTCGCTATCCCTTTAAAAGGGAAGGAAGATGCGGCCTCGCCCCCTAGGAGGAAGCAGGGGAGTGCAGGACTATGGACAACGGCCCTGCTACATGCAGGAGACTGCAAAGATGAAGCAGGAGCTGAAGTTAGGCCTCAGGGAAAGCTTCCCTCGCCCGTGAAGGTGGAGGAAGGATAACTCCAGCTGCCAGGAGAGGTCGGGGATGCAGGCCTTCTCCCGCAGAGGGATTGCAAAGGTTGGCGACATCCGGGTTGCATGGGAGCGCTGTCGGCGGCCTCCTGGCCACAGGGGAAGTGGAAATGTGGCTCCACCCACATAGGAGACAAGTCGGCGGCCTCCGAGCCGCGGAGGAAAGCAGCAGCGCGGCCCCAGCCGTGCTGGGAACACCAGCAGCCTTCGTGCCGCACGGGACTGTCCAGGAGCGGCTCCTGCCACATAGAGAAAGTATGGGCAGTTTCTGAGCCACTTTAGATGCAGAAGCGCAGCTCCAGCCATGACGGGAGGGCAGCGCCACTCCGGCCGCAATGGAAGACGTCGGCGGCCTCCGGGCTGCGAGGTGTGAAGCAAGCATGGCTCTATGCCGCATGATGAAAACTTCGGCGGCTGCAGCCGCGGGAAAAAAGAAAAGAAGAGAGGTGAAGAAGCTGCAGAAGGGCAGGTTCATAACAGAATGCTTGGGGGAAGAGTGGTGCAAAGGGGGGGGGGTGAATGCTGCTGGGGGTGACATGAAAAAGGGTGAATGCTGGAAGAGTTGAGGAGGGGGGGGGGGGGACAGCACAAGGATGAGCTGAATGCTATGGGGAAGGAGAGGAGGGGATGAATGTAATTTCCTTCCTTGTCTCCCTGAAGTCAGCAATGCAGATTGGATGGTCTGGAACCTGATTCCTCCCCAAAGTCCACGCTGCCACATCTGCAGCAGGAGTGAGGGGACCAGGGTTAGGGTGGAGGGAATAGACGGAAGTACAGAAGGCTGGGATAGGGGATCGCATTTAAGCAATGTGGGAAGGGAGACTGCATATGAAATTGTGTGTGTATGTGTGTGTGTGTGTGTGTGTGTGGGGGGGGGGTGATGGGATACAAGTGAGCCAGGAATGAGAGTAAAAGTGGTTTAAAAGAACTAGGGGAAAGGCAGTAGAGGGCTGCGAGAGAGCCTGACTGGGAGGGTTTATGTGAAAGCAAGCCAGAATGGTGTAAGGGTGGGGGGTGGAGCAGAGGTGGGGATGAGGCTGTATTTGAGACAGAGACAGAGATAGGTGGTAAAATGACAGAGCCAGACGCAGGAAATAAATGGATAAAACTTTTTAAAAAATTCCATTTGGAGTAAACCAAACAAATGTTGATGATCTACAAAACAAATAAATGATCCAAAAAAAATGTTTGCCTCTGCACAGCCCTAGTGAGAAAGCCCTCTCTCTGTACCTCCTGTCAATAAGAAGATGGCTTTGATGTATTGTACACAGAAGGTTAAAGGGATGGAACGGCTCACTTATGAAGAAAATCTAAGTAGGCTAGGGCTTTTCAGCTTGGCAAAGAGAAGATTAAGAGGAAATATGATAGAGGTTTATAAAATCATGAGTGGGGGGGGAACAGGTAAATAGGGTTCAACAGTTTATCTTTTCATATTGCATTAGGACTAGGAGCCCCTCTTTGAAACCAGTAAGTAGCAGATGTTAGGCTCCAGCCCCCTCCCCATGCTGAGCCCCTCACCTCTGATGGAAAGCAACTCTGGCAGCGTATGGTTGGAAGGACCCAAGACAGAGCTTCCTGTAAAGCTGGATGGCCTTTATAGGCGCCCCATCCGGGACCTCCTGAGGTGCTGGCTGATGATGTCACATCCTTCAGGGGTATATAAGGAAGTCTCTGGCAACCAGCTGGTGCCTTGGCAACAGTTCTCCTGAGTAGCCTGCTTCTCACTGTGTGGAGCGAATTTTTGGCTGCTGCCTCTGTCTCTCTCTGTGTGTCTTCTCTGTTCCAGGACAGGAAGACAGAGGCAGCAGCCACAAACTAGACTTGACCTGCTCGTGAGTCCCTCTCCTTTGTCAGTTGGCTCCTCTTGGCTGTCTTCCTGGTTTTGATTCTGTTTCTGGACTTGACTTCTGATTGCTTCCTGCCTGCCTTGGCCTTGGACTGTCTTCTAGATTCTGCTTGCCTGCTGCCTGCCCTTACCTTGGACCACCTTCTGGACCCTGCTGCTTGCTGCCTGCCCTAAACATGCACTTGGACCTGGACTCTCTTCTGCTGTGCTCTGCAAACTGCCTAAGTCCTGCTGACTATCTGCACCAAGGGCTCAACGTGCAGGACAGGTGAAGCACTCATTGGTTCTTCCCAGGCACTTCTGCCAGTGAGCAGGGAAACCACATGGGTTTGCCTGTGCAGCACATTCTGCTGCCTCTCCACACGAGGGTCCCCATTGCCAATAGTAGTCTGAAAATGTTCCTGGAGTGGCTGGAGGGCTGACTCCCTAACAGCAGATTTAAAACAAATTGGAGAAAGTATTTTTCACGCAATACACTGTTACATTTGGCGGCTCACGGGATGGCCCCCGGGAGCTGCCTCACTCATCCGCAATGCTGCTGGACTTGTTTCACGGCCAGGACACCAACTCGCACTGCAAACTGCTCAGTGCGGCAAGGGTTGTGGCACAGGTCACATGCACCTGATGGCTTCACTTTTAAAGCCCTTTGATGACATCACCGGTTCCCATTACTTAAGGCCCCTTCCAAAGGGCAGCACATGTCTCAGCAACAGGTCTCCTGCCTAGAGCAGTGCGTGTTGCTCCTGCATTCTGGGTTGTTCCTGTATTCCTGTGCTCCCGCCTTGCCTTTTCCAGCTGTCTTGTCCAGTGTCCTCTGTGTGTCTTCATCATTTGGCCTGATCTCCTGGACCTGACCATGATTGCCTGCCGCCTGGACATAATCTCTTGCATTGAACCCTGTCTATGCTTATCTGCTTCCTGCCCTGACCATTGGCCTGTTTCCAGTCTCTCCAGTCTGCTGCCTGTCCTGACCCTGGTGTACCTTTGGACTCATGCTCTCTCCACCGCCTAGGGACCCAAGAGCTCAACCTGCGGAGGAGGTGGTTGGTATAGGCGAAGTTCCAGACTGTCCTGCTTTAGGGCGCGTTTGCTAGCTGTCAGCTTAGGCCTTGTAAGTTTGCCCACAAGGCTGTGTCAACTACGCCACAGCAACAAGTGTTTACTCTCACACTCATCACACTCACTCTTGACCTTGTTGGGAAGAAGGTGTATCAAAACACTATGCCCTTTCCCATATAGCATCTTATCAGCTCTTCAAAGGGGGGGGGAGGCTTGGCAAGGATGAGTGAAAGAAATAGGTAAAAAGGAGGAGAAGGAGAGTAAGAGAGTAATAAGTGGTGATGGGGAGAGTGAGAGAATGAGAGCCAGAGGTATGATGGGGTGGAGGAGTGAGATAGCCAGAGGTGTGATTGGGAAGACTTGAGAGAGACTCACCAAGAGGTGATGAGGGGGTGTGAGATCCAGAAGGAGTGATGGCCAGAGGTGTAAGAGAGAGTCAGAGAGGGAATTGGAGGGGAGGGAGAGAGAGAGGAGTAGTAGGGCAGGGGGGGAGAGAAAGAGAGAGAAAATGAAAAGGGGTGGGGCATGGGGAAGAGAGAAAAATAAAGGCAGGGTGGGATACTGGACAGAGGGTAGGGGAGGAAAAAGAGGGGCTGGCACAGAAGAAAAAGAGAAGATGACGATATACTGGTTCTGGATAGAGGGTGAGGAGAGAAGGGGCAAAATAGCACAAGAAGTAGGGTGGAAGGTGTTATATTGGGGCTGCTGAGCCTCTCATCGTCTTGGGGGTTGGAGGTGCTATGTAGGGGCTGAGGAGAGAGTCTGGTAATGGCAGAGTGAAAGGATTGAGAGAGACTGGTGGATGTAGGGTGGAGAGGTTGAGCGACTAATGGGCAGGATGGGGAGATTGAGAGATACTGATGGGAACAGGATGGGGGACTTCAGAGAGAGACTGGTGGGACAGGGTGGGAGATAGTGAGACAGACTGGAGGAAACCGGATGGGAAGATTGACAAAGACTGATGGGGTGGGAGATTGAGAGAGACTTGTAACAGAGTGGCAGGACAGAGAGAGAGACTGGTGGAAATAGGATTGGGGGAGAGGGAGAGAGAGAGAGAGAGCGCGAGAGACTGATGGGGACTGGATGGGGAATTGAAAAATAGAGGCTGGTGGGGGATAGGGGGAGAGAGAGACTAGTGGGGATTAGGTAGGGTGGTTGAGAAAGAGAAAGGCAGGTGGGAACAGGATGGGAAAGAGGGACTGGTGGGGACAGGGTGCTGGGACTGAGAAAAGACACTGGTGGGAGGATTAAGAGACAGGGATGGAGAGAGAGAGAGAGATTGTCATGGGGGACTGAGAACAAGAGAGACTAGTGGGTACAGGTTGGGGGGCGGAGAGAGAGAGATTGACATGGGGGACTGAGAATGAGAGAGACTAGTGGGTACAGGATGGGTGGGGGAGAGAGAGATTGGCATGGGGGGACTGAGAATGAGACTAGTGGGTACAGGTTAGGGGGGGAGAGATAGAGAGAGGTTGATGGGGACTGGGTGGGGAGATTGAGAAAGAGAGAGACTAGTGGAAACAGGATGAAGGAGAGAGAGCTAGGTAGGGGATTGAGAGATTGGTGGAGATGAGGGGTCCTTACTGAGACCTCCATGAAAAACCTGAGGCTCTTTGGTTCTTTGCATGAAAGGTTCGTCACCCTTGAAATAGGGTTTGTTGATCTGAAAATAAAGCCCTTGTAAAAGTACCTTGGGCAAATTAAAATGGATAACCTTGTTTAAATGTTGCCCAAATGGATAACCTTGTTTAATTGTTGCCCAATTACTAAGATTTTTGGTTATTTATTTATTTCTATATTCATTCATTCAAACAGTTACATATCGCCTTCCCATCCTTTGGAAGGTTGCCTAAACCAGCGTACAAACTTAAAACCAATAACCTGACAAAAAAGCATAAAATAAAATATCTTAAAATAACAAATAGTTATTAACCTAAATGAAAAAAATATATTAACCAAGTATAAATATCACAGCTAAGAGCTGTGGCCAATATTAATCTGTAGGGATGAAGCTGGAGATTGTGGTGCGGGATTTATACATAGAAAACCTGATTTTCACACAAAGCATAATTTCTGCACGGAAATCCTGTTTTCTGTATACAAAACGCAATTTCTGCACAAATCAGGTTTTCAGTGCATAAATCACTCCTCTTACCCAATTTAAAATGTGCACTCAGCCTATGCAAAAGGATGAGTGCACATGTTTTAAACTCCTGATGCATTAGCATACCATTAGCTTACTACTTGTGGGAGTCAACATTTTTTTTTGCATGTTCAGTAAGATATTGTACATTGACTTTCAGTGCACGGTTTTAACTCATGATTTATTGTATCCGCCTCTTATTTTGTAAGTATTCTGGGGACAGGAAAATGTTTATTTTATCTGAATGTAACTCGCCTCAAGCTACAAATGAAAAGGCTTGAGCTAAATCTAAATACATCAGGACTGCCTTTCTTGATGAGTACAGCAAGGAATGCAATCTCACTTTTGCCTACTTTTAAGAAACAGTTGAAGAATTTTATTACATGAAGTCAACCAAAGATGTAAATTCTGAAACTGTTTCCATGTTCCTGTCTGAATAAAAAGGATTCATTTATTTTTTTTAATTAATGAAAATTATACAGAAAAATAATGTCCAAATACATTAAGCACTGGCTGTTTTGCAATAAGCTATCGATAAATTGATCGAAAACACATCTACTGGTTCAAAAACTTCCATGATACCATTGTGATTGACAATATCATCTTTTCTTTGAAGTCCATGATTTGTAACCTGGGTATGCTAATTGACCACTCTTTATCTTTTGTAAAAAATAGAATCAGGGCAGGATTCTTCAAATTGCGAGTGCTATGCGGTAAACACATGCTATAAAAAGCCGACTTCCAAACTGTGGTACAGGCCTCCCTTCTACCTCTGGTCAACTACTGTAATTCTATTCTTTTGGGTCTACCAGTTACAACACTTAAACCCCTCCAATTGTTGTTAAATGCCGTGGCGAGATTGATTACTAGTACGAAGAGAAGGGAACGCATCACACCAGTGTTATCTGATTTGCATTGGCTTCCATTTGCCAAACGAATCAAATACAAGATAGAAACCATCACGTTCAATCTGATCTCCTTGGAGACATCACCATGGAGTAATGCCCTTCTATGATTATACTGCCCGATCCGACAGCTGTTTTCGGCACAACGAGGGCTCCTTGATGTGCCATCACCACTTCATGCCAGTCTAAGCACAACCAGAGAGTGCGCCTTCTCAGTAGCAGCTCCAGTGATCTGGAATTCGCTTCCGGAAAATTTACGGATGGCAGACAGCGCCAAGTCTTTTAAGGCCCCCACTAAAAATATGGCTGTTGAGGCAAGCCTTTTATTAAGTCCGCAAATGGTTCAGTGTCTTATCTTATTTCTGTTAGGACTTTTTCAATCTTTATTGCAGTGGAGACGTATTTTTAAAATAACTGCCCTGTATATGACGATGAATATTGTTTTTATGTAAACGATGTGTCTGTGCTTATGTATATCGCCTAGGATATGGGCGATTAATACATTCAAATAAAAGATAAAAAGATAAAGATTTTAAAAATACACATGTGTATATGAAGTAAAAAGAGGAAATATTACCCATGTTGAAACCTGATTGCTGCCAGAGTTTCAGAGCTCCTGCCTTGGGGCAGCTTAGGCAGTTGATGTGCTTTCTTTGATAACCATCCAAAAACATGAAGAAAACAGCTTCTCAGAGGCTGGCCTGGTGGTTCAGCAGCACTCTGGTGAAAGATGCTGAAGCAATGTTTGGAACACCTACTCTCCCTACAGATAAGATAAGATAAATGCTGGGGGGAGGGTTTAGCATTAAGGAAGATTTGCTGAAGAGGACTTCCTTTATGTATGCAGCAGTGTGGTATTGAATTCAGCAGTTATCTTATGATGTTTATGACCTATGTGATTGATAGTAATTTATAATACAGCACATACGTTTTGAAAAAATATATATACTATATGGGCTATGATTATATTTCAGTGAGCAATCACATTAAGTAAGGAAGCATGGTTCCGATTTCTTGGTGTCGTCACCTGTTTATATGATTGCCCATATGTTCACCACCTTATTTTAATCTCTGGCTCAGTGGCACTGCCAGGCAGAGAAATCTGGGTTGGATTCCCAAGCCAGGTCTTCTGTTTCCCAGGCTGGGCAGAGCTGGGGGACATTGTGGAGGCAGTATTTGCATCCCCCATGGCAGGGGTCCCCAAACTATGACCCGAGAGCTGAATGCAGCCCTTGGTTGACTATCGTCCAGCTCCCAGCTGATAGAAGATCTGTCGTGAGGTGGTGGTGGCATTATCACTTTCTGCAGCCTTCAGCTTTTCCTGAAGGTCTCCTGTCCAGGTACTGATGTGACTCAAGCACTTTTGGCTTCTGAGTTATCATAAGCTCCAAGCCTCGTTTTGGTATAGCTGCCAGCCTTGTGACCCAGAGTGGCCGTGGACAGATATTATTTTAAGGTTTGAAAAGCAAGAAGGTCTGGGGTTTTGTTTTGTTTTTTTTATAGAGGTTTTTCCCTTTGATACAAAATGGGAGAAAACAATAAATATACATTACAAAGAAAAGAAAGGAAAGCAACTTTTCCCTTAACTGTTCCAACCTTAAAAACTTTGCTGGGCAGACTGGAAGGGCTAATTCTGTCTTTTTCTGCCCTCAGTTACTATGTTACTATATTGTTTACAGTAGGTATCAAAGAATAAGACACCCTCACCGAACAGATCCCAGAAAAGAGTTTATTTATAGATTCTCCTATCTCTCTGACAGAGAGAGGCAGGCATATAAAGTTGTTTCCTGTTTTACTTGTTATGTCCTTGAGTGATATTGATTTCTTTTTTTGTCTTTTGTACAGCATAGAAAAAAACTCCAAAAAAGCTGTTAATCCAAATTTATCACCAAACATATAATCTTAAACAATGTCATTACATCCTGAAAACCAACACAGGCAAGTCAGCAAATACAAATGAATGAATAAAAAAAAAATCTATACAAATTTTTTTTTTTAACAGAAATAATCTTTTTTTGAATCATTAAAACATACATATAATCCTCAGTATACAAAAGAGCCTAATGTGAATCATGAAAATAGACACACTCAACTGCAAAACAACCATATACCATAAAAAACAAAATGAAAGAGAAGAAAAAACACAAATGATAATACATACACAACAAACAATATTACATGCATATCAATCCAAACCACAATTAAAAGATATCTCAAACTAACCCCCACTTAAAGAAACAACTATACAGCACAATATCAATTTTTAATGGTATTTTAGAACATGCAAAATATTATGTACCTTTTTTTAAATAAAATATGTAATTGCCCTCCTTTTTCTCTACTTTTACTTACTTTTAATTTTTTTCACTTCTTTAACTTATCGATAGAAGATGGGAAAATGGGCATTTTGATCATAGACCACATCTGTGAACTTTCCCTTGTGCTTTATTGCGTTGATTGTTTTAAAATTAATTGATGAGTGCTTTGTCCTTCTTGAAAGATATGGGGGCACGATCCTTGGAACATCTTTGATGAAATCAGAAATCAGTATTGTATTAGCTAATTTTGTGCACATCTGAAGATGCACTTGTGCTATGATAAACTGCTGCAGGGCAGCACAAGTTCTTGTAATGAGAACAGATATGTCAGTGAAATCTTTCCATTTGTTCGATAGTAATATTCCTAATGGAATTAATTCAGCTCATAGGTAATTATATGTTAAAAATGCATGACTTTTGTTCAGTTAAACGTGTCCAGTGTTTTTCTAACATTTTATGACAAAACTCCCTGGGAAAATATTTTCAGTTTCTTTCATTGAATCGCAGAAAGAGTGCCCTTTGCCTCCTTGTGTGCACCCTTGGCCCAAACCACTGCCACCTATCATTGATAACTACAGATAACTCATGAAAGGAACCTCAGAACTTCTTAATTATGTATTCCATTTACGAAACTCTTCTATCGCAACTTGCAATCAAAATACATTAGCAAGTTAAAAACAGACGATTGCACATCCCAAAATAGAATATGGCCTCCTATGCGCTTGTTTCCATGGCACTGCTATGTAGACTACAATAAAATGTCTCTGGGCCTGATTCACTTTGGCTTTTCTCCCATTCACTATCTATGGGAAAATGCCTTCATGAATCAAGCCCCAAGGCTTTCAAACCAGTTACCTCTGCTGAGGTGCAGGTCCCCGCCGATGCTTAGGACAAGGCAAAAAGTTTTTAAGACATCTCTGTTCAAATCTTTGTCTCCCGGGAGATGTGCTTAACTACCAGAATTGTCTTCAGCAGTGGAGGCGGTGCATGCAAATCTGCCTCATGCATATTCATTGTGCATATCCTGAAAACCTGGCCTGTCTGTGGCTCTCAAGGACTGGAGTTGGCCACCCCTGGTTTGACTGGCTGAGCTCTGCCCTGTATTTTCACATCCCCCTCAAAGAAAACTCCGCTCCACTAACACCGGGCTCATTCCAATACCCTCACCAAAAATAGCGCACTTGACCACAACAAGGGAGCGCACCCTAATGACAGCAGGACCCTCGCCCTGGAACAGCTTACCACCCCAATTCAGACTGGATTCCACGACTCAATCCTTCAAAAAAAAACACCTCAAAACATGGCTCTTTAAAAAAAGCCTTCCCTACAGCGACCTAATGCCCACCTTCCACTAGCATTAAGACTAATTCGTCCTCCCCCAATTGACTGGCCCACTTGATTTTATTCTGCATTATACAGTTAAATTATTATACTCTGTTACTCTATAAATGTTATACTATGAAATTATTGTTGACCCTGTTTCATCGTTACCCATATTTCCTTCTAAATTATATTGTTACAGATGTTGCGAAGTTACAATGTAAAAATAAGAAGCATAATTCTTTTTGAACCTGTGTTACAGTGTAAACTGATGTGACATGCCAGATTGAACATCAGTATATAAAACCAAACAAATAAATAAATAAATAAATAAAATAAAATAAATATGACCTTGGGCAAGTCACTTTAACTCCCCGAGTCTCTGGATCCACTTGAAAACAAAGAGGTCAATATTCAAAGGCATTTATCTGGATAAGTTGTGAGTTATCCAGCTGAATACTGATGTTTGAATTTCACTGCAACTTATCGGGCTAAAGTTTATCCCAGTGTTTATTTATGCAGATAAGATGTAGCCGGATAACTTAGGGATGTTTTAGAGGTAGACAGGGATGATTTGCCCAGGTAACTTATCCGGCTAACTCTGATATTTGGAGTTAGCCAAATAAGTTATTCGGCTGACTCTAGACATGGCCATGAACAGGATTAAAGTTATCTGATGATTTCACCTCTCATGAAAATGTGACTCTCCTCCCACCCACCCCATTCTCAAACCCTCCCTAATCCCCCTCAAGCCAACTCCAAACCTGCTGCCCTTGCTGGCACCCATTAAATGGGGCACAAGCGTCCTGCTTCTGGTGGCATCATGACAGCAACGCGGTAACATAAGCTACTGATGTTGCTGTAGGAGTAATAATCCTACACCACCCTGCATTTGGATCACAGGCAGAAGGCTGAGGATCAGGTGATGTGATGCAACTCTGATTTCGAAGGGAAAGTTGGCCAGTCCTGGTTTCAGACATTTATGCCATATCCCATTATATTGTGGTATCTGTTGTCCTGCTTCTTCCAAATTTATTTTTTTTTTTAAATATTCCGCTTTTCAGGCACTTCGGAGCGGATTACATTCAGGAACTGTAGGTATTTCCCTGTCTCCAAGTGGGCTCACAATCTACGACCTTTGCAGTCAGTGCTGCACATATCACAGTGCTTCAGGATGGATTGATCCAAAGGTTCCCCTCCAAAAAAAAATCATAACAGATAAAATATACAAGATAGAAAACATATATTATATGTTGTTATAATTATTTCCTTCCGTCGTTTGATTATATATCACTTATGCAGATAGTTTGAAAGGGGCCTGTAGTAGTGGGCTCTTTGTTTTCTGAGATGCAAAATGAGCTTGCTGGTGTTTCCTGAACTCCATCTCCTAGTGAAAACAAGATTCAAACTGTAATCTCTTATCCAGTGTGTAAGGCACCCCTGCCTTCCGCTTCAGCTGCTCTGCCAGCAAATCCAGACTTACTCTCTGCAGTTGGAATATAGGGAGTAGTGCGCAGTCTGGACGGTGGGATGGGTGTCCTGTTTAATTTGGGTTCAGTGCCTGATGCTTTGCGTGATCAGTAGAAGGGGTATTCTGTATAGTTTGGGTTTGGGGATCCATAGCTGAACTGAACTGGGTAACCTGTGTGATGTGGATTTGATGATGATGTGATAGACTGGAGTGGGTGGAAGGACAGTCGGGCTCAGCCCATGTCAGGAAACATTTCAGTAGTTTCATTGGGGTTGGCAGGCTCAAACCAACTCGGTTTCCTAAGCAGCAACAAAGCTAAAAACAAGACTACAGTTTCTTTGCAGCAAAATAGACAGGAGCCGAAATATGGAAACTACATCTCCTCTTCAGCTATTCACATATCAATTAATCAAGTAAAAGTTTACCAGAGTTCAGGGTCTGAAGCTTTCTTGGGCAGTGCTCTTTAGTTCAGTTGTATCCTCTGGGCGTGTCTGTACCTGAGCGAGACTGGCTCCCCAGCAACCAGCAGGAAAGGAACAGCCCTTGGCTTGCATAAAACCATGCTGTTTTCCCGTAACGCTGGGTAACTTTGGTCTCTGTCCTGTTGCAGATTGATACTCAGAGTGAACAGTGAGATGGCAGGTACGAGTTTTCCCATGTGCAGCCCCCTTGCTTATGGAATTCTCTCCCAAGGGAGCACCACGTGGAAACTCGTTATTTAGAGATCGATATTCAGTGCCTCTTATCCAGATAAGTACGGGGGTTATCCATGTAAGAGGTGACATCTGAATATCTGGCCCCATTCATGTGGCCGCCATGGTGGGCAGGACAGGATCATAACAGGGAGGAACTACTAATCCAGCTACATTAGCCAGATAAGTGAGACCTGTTATTGAACAGGTCTAAAATTAGCTGGATAACTTTTCCACGACTACCTGCCCTTAGTCCAGTTCCTATTTTATTCCCCTAATTTATTTACTTAATGTATTTACCTAGTATTTACCCCTCATATTAGTATTTTATTTTCCGAGTTCACCTCCCATTATCTAAGCAACCCGCTCTACAGTATGTTTTGTTGTTAAGTATTCCATGTAAAGTATGTTCGCTGCATTTCCTGTTCCATGCAAACCGATGTGATGTTCTCATCGAATGTCGGTCTAGAAAAGCCTTAAATAAGTAAATAAATAAATAGATAGATAACCTATCTGGCTAACTAAAAAGTTATCCTGGTATAATCAGCGGCGCAGCTGCATCACTGAATATCCCAGCTAAATTAGCCAGATTTCAGTGATTCAGTGTGTGGTAAAGGCCGGGAAGTACACATTGAGTAAGCCGGCCAGCAGCAAAGTTACCTGGGTAAATTTAAGTGGATAACTTTAGCCGAATATGCAGGTGGACAAAATTTACACTTCTTACCTGACATCAGCCTTGACAGCGAACGCTACCAGCGTTGCTGTCAGAGCAATGCCGGACGCAGTCAGGGAAGTGCGACGCTGTCACTCCAGCTGGCCATGGGGGAGGGGGGTTAGGGGTCTCGGGTGGGGGCAAGAGGGTGCAGGTAGGGCTTTTGGGTGCAGTGGGGCAGGAGGTAGCCCAGAGCCAGCACTTTAATATTAATATTGGTGTGTGTACAGGGGGTGGTCCTGGGTAGGGATGCCTGAGAGGGAGGGAGGGAAGAAGCGCTAAGCCCCCACATCCAGGGCAGCCTCTGTCAATGCTGTGCTGGAGGCATAAACTGAGTATAGGAGTGAGAAGTGAGTAAGTTTGGACCCCGCTCCCAGTAGAGCATTACTGGGTTCAGGGGTTGGAGGGAGGTTCTGGGGTGGGGATTGCCTCGCCCCGTTTATCACGATGGTGGCAGGAGTGGGAGTGGGAGGGCCTGGCACAATCCTTTCAAATCTGGGGTGAGGGGAGGCCACAGTGAAAATGTTAATTTGATACATATAGGAGGTGATAGGGGGTGGGGGTTGCAAGGCTGCTATGGCCTCTTTGCTATTTGTTGACGGGAGTGGAAGAAAATCGGGCCACATGGCCATATACTTGTTTAACGTTCTTGGCACTACTTACCCGGATCTTTTAAAGATATCTGGAAAAGTAGCAAGTTATCTGTCCACACAAGGTTGGATAACTTAGAAACCTAACTACGGTAGCTAAATTCAAACATAGTGGTTAGGTTTTTAAGTTATCCGGCCTCATGTAGTCGGGTAACTTTAACCAGGTATATTCAGCTGAACATTTATCCAGCTGAATACACTGAACAAGTTATCTGGCTGTCTCTAGCCAGATGACTTCTCAACTAAACAGCCTATTGAATATTAGCCTCGTTTTTAATATGGTATTTATATTTCATATGTTATGCTGTTTTAATCTTTTAAATTCATGTTGGATTATTTTTATTGTTGGGCATGTGGCATTTTGTGTTTTACATAGTAACATAGTAATGAGGGCAGAAAAAGACCAAATGGTACATCCAGTCTCCCCAGCAAGTTTCTTATGGCAGTAACTGGCTCTCCATTCAGGATACCCCCAAGCCGTATGTTAAGAGTAGTAATATTAACAATCAAAACCAAGCACTGTTAAACCCATAACAAAATTACTGCTAACAACATTTTTTTACAGGGTGAGCAGCCTTCCTGATAGTTCAGACAATGCTGCTTGAATGTGCTTTGCTTTTCAATTTGGCCCCAGAAACAGTCCTACTGTTTTTCCCTAATGTCCGTATATCGGTACCCCAGACAGTAAAAATCAGGGCCCAGCGTTGGCAGTCTTCTGATTCCTATTTCCCTCAAACCCCCCCCCCCATCATCGAAATGGAGAGCAAATTTTTAGTTGTATCAAAATCATGAAAGCTAATTAGTTAAGGATAGTAATCCCCATGAATTCTGTTAGGGAAAGTAGCTGTCGCTCCGTGCAGGTTAACTCTATGCATCCTTTCATTCATTTCCATCTTTAGCCTTTAGGGATCCACGGTGTTTATTCCATGCCTTTTTAAATATATATGTTTTCTTCGCCACCTCTTCTGGAAGGGCATTCCAGGTATATCCACCACCCTCTCCATGAAGACATAGTTCCTGACTTTGGTTTTGAGTGGTTCCCCCTGAGTTTCATTTTGTGACCCCCTAGTTCTACTGATTCTTTTCCAACAAAAAGGTTTGAGGATTGTGCATCATTAAAACCTTTCAGGTATCTGAAGGCCTGTATCACATCTTCCCTGCACCTCCTCTCTTCCAGGGTATACATATTTAGATTTTCAGCCTCTCCTCATAAGACTTCTGATACAGACCCCACTATTTTGGTCGCCTTTCTCTGGATTGCCTCTGTCCTGTTGCTATCTTTTCTGAGAAACAGCCTTCAGAACTGAACATAGTATTCCAGGTGAGGCCTCACCAAGGACCTGTACAAGAGCATTATCACCTCCTTTTTCTTATTGGTTATTTTTCTCTCTGTGCAGCCCAGTATTCTTCTGTCTTTAGTTATCACTTTGTCACATGGTTTTGCCGCCTTCAGATTACCAGACATTATCACTCCAAGGTCCCTCTCCCAGTCTGTGCACATTAGTCTTTTATCCCCATCACATACAGCTCTTTTGGATTACTGCACCCCAGAGCATGACTGCACTTTGACCATTCTTCAAGATTTCTTAAGTCACTTTTCATTCTCTCTACACTTCAAGCATTTCCACTCTGTTGCAGATCCCAATATCATCTGCAAATAGAAAAAAATTTGCCTTTTATCCCTTCTGCAATGTCGCTCACAAAGATATTGAACAGAACCAGTCCCAAAACCGACCCTTGTGGCACTTAACACCGTTCTTCCTTCAGAGTAGGTTCCATTTACCATTACACACTGTCTCCTGTCAGACAACCAGTTTGTAATCCACTCCACCACCTTGGCGCCAAGTTTCAAGCTTCTCATTTTATTCACAAGCTTCCTGTGTGGGACCATATCAAAAGCTTTACTGAAATCCAAGGAAATCACATTGATCGCTTTTCCTTGATCCAATTCTCTAGTCACTCAATCAAAAAAATCAATCAGATTTGTCTGACAAGACCTTCCCCTGGTGAATCCATGCTGTCTCTGCTCCAGCAACCCACCATAGTAGATAGTTCACTGTCCTTTCCTTCAGCAGAGTCTCCATTAATTTTCCCACCACGGTTGGAAAATTAACCTGTCTGTAGTTTCTAGCTTCTTCTCTGCTGCCACTCTTATGAAGTGGGACCACGACCGCTGTTATCCAGTCACACGGCATCTTTTCCTTTTCCAGGGATCTATTGAATAGGTCTTTCAGCGATCCCACCAGAACATCTCTGAACTCCTTCAATATCCTAGGACGTACCTCATCCAGTCTCATGGCCTTGTCCACTTTCGGTTTTCTTAGCTTTCCCCATATGTTTTCTTCTGTAAATGGAGTTTTGTCTACCCCATATCCATCTACGGTCTTCTAAACAGCAAAGACCTTCTCCAGGGTCTTCTTTAGTGAACACCGAACTGAAATATTTGTTTAATATTTCCTCCATTTCTTCATCTCTCTCCACACAATGTTCCTTGTCATCTTTCAGTTTCACTATTCCACTTCAGGCCTCCCTTCTTTCTCTGAAGTATCTGAAAAATGATTTGTCACCTCCCTTTACCCCTTTGGCAATCCTATCTTCCACTTGACCTTTTGCTTTCCTGGTTTCTTTCTTCGTCTCCCTCAGTTGCACCAAATATTCCTCTCTATGTTCCTCTTTTTGGGATCTTTTGTACTTCTTGAATGCTGTTCTTTTTGCCATATTTTTTCAGGCACCTCCTTTGAGAACCAGATCGGCTTCTTTTTCCTCTTCTTTTTCTTTACTTTTCTAACATAGATTTCTCCGAAGACAAGCAGAATGGTAGTCCTTACACTTAGATGACATTATCAGATGGAGCCCTGATGCGGAAAACTTATGTCAAATTTTCTAGAATTTTGGCCAGTATGCCCTATACCACGTATCCACATGAGGGTCTCTCTCAAGTCTCCTTGGAGCTGTAAGCCTCGCGGTGTGAGTGAACTCACCTTTAGCTGTTTTTGGCCTTGTGGAAAACTTTCCTTTTTCTTGTGTTTTTCGCAGTTTTTATTTTATTTATTATTTATTTCATTGCTGGGTCTCTCTCAGTGCCTTTCCCATAGTGCTCCTAGTCAGGATTTTTGACAATTCGGGTAAGTTTCCTTTTGCAGTCGATTCCCCATGGCGGTGGTGCTTTGGTGCCTGCTGGCCATCGAAACCCTGCCGCCATTGTTTTCTCTTCGTGCCCCTTTTGTTTCATCCGACATGGCCATATCCAGTTTTCAATGATGCCAAGCCTCCATCGGTGCTGGGGTTCCACAGTGGTCTCCATCGGTCCTGATGCCAGTCACTGATCCACCTCTAGGGTCCAAAGAAGATCTGGCAAACCCTCCTTCCTCCCACTCGTTGTTAGCATCGGCAACGTTTGAAGAAGAGCTGGAGCAATGAGTCCAGCTGATGGTGGACCTGGCACTACAGGGCTTTGATCCTGTGACACCAGCGGTACCATATGCGGTGCCACCCATCCTCGTACTGCTTCTGGAGAAGCTCAACGTGCTCATTGGTGCATTTGCGCCCCAGCTGGCGTTGGTTCCCGGGACAGCTTTGGTGCCAGGCTGGGCACCAAAGCCTCCCCCTATCAATACGGTGGTTGTCACTAGTTCCTCCTCTGAAGAAGCTCCACCAAGGCCTGCCGCTCCCCCGTCCAGTTTTACCGGTGCCTGCACCTATAGACGAAGGCTGAGCACCTAGAGACCCATCCCCTGTTGCTTACAGCGAGGAGGAAGAACCCAATGAGCCCTGGGGGGATGATGATTCAGAGGACTCCGAGGGTCTCCCATCAGACCCTTCTCCTCCAGAGGAGTAAAGAAAGTCTTTGCCTGAGGACTTGATCTTCACAGGGTTTGTGAGGGTGATGGCAGAACCCATCCCATTTCAGTAACGGAGGAGGATGCCAGGTACAAAATGCTTGAGATTCTCCAGTTCATGGAGCCTCCTAAGGAGATCAAGGCAGTCCCAGTGCACAAGATCCTTAAGAAGCTGCTGCTGAGGATATGGAAGCACACCTTCACAGTGCCTCTCATTAATAAGAAGGGGGGACGGGGTCTACCTTCTCCAGAAGGCTGCCAGATTCGATAAGCGTCAGCTATCCCACCAGTTGGTGGTGGTCGAATCCGCCCTCAAGAGGGCCAAGATGTAAAGGACCATAGAGCAATGGATGCTCTTGGGAGGAAACTATTACATGGCGCCATGCTCATTAACTGCATCACTGCCTACCAGCTCTATATGAGCCTGTACTTGCAGGACATCCGAAAGCAGGTGCAGGAGGTGGCCGATCAGCTGCCTGATCAGCAGCAGGACACCCTCATGTTGGTGATGCATAAGGGCCTGGAGTGCGGAAAACACAAGTTCCGAGCGACCTACGATATTTTTGAAACAGGATCAAGAGTCTCTGCAGCAAGAATCGGCGCTCACAGGATAGTATTGCTGTGGGCCTTGAATCTACAAGGGTACAAGAATGACTTGCTGACATGCCATGTACTGGGGAGAATATCTTCAGAGATAGGGTGAGGTTTCATGATGGTCCCATAGGGTGAGGTTTCATGATGGTCCCATTTTCAGGACCATCATGAAACCCTCCAACAACTCTCCGGCAACACCCCGGATTCATCCTCCTCTTTTAGGAGGCCGGCGAGTCAGGGACCAAGGAAGTCTTTCTTTCACCAAATGAAGTATTATCCTCTGCCCCCTCGCTCCCGTCAACCCCATCAGGGCTCCTGTGACCATCCCAGGCAGCAGAGAGCCTCCAAGCTCCAGCCGGTGCTTCAGTCAGCTCCAAGGATAGGGTTTTGACTGGGTCGTAGGGAGTGTAGGCCAGTCCCCCATACCCGGGACGTTGGACCCTTTAGTTGGGGGCAGGCTGCGGTTCTTTGCAAACCAGTGGCTCAGTATAACCTTGGACCTATGGGTTCTTTCCGTTGTCCGTCAAGGGCACTAATTGAATATATTGGATGTCCTGCCAAATTGCCCTCCCTGCCTGTTTTGGGGGCCAGTAGTGCATCAGGAGGTACTACTAGTGGTGCCATCTTCCCTCTTAATGGTCAGGGCAGTTGAGCCAATACCACCATGGCAAAGAGGGCTTGTATTTTACTCAAGGTACTTCCTGATTCCAAAGAGAACAGGAGGACTCTGTCCCATCCTAGACCTAAGGGCCTTGAAGAAGTTTCTGGAAAAAGAAAAGTTCAATATGGTTTCCCTAGGCACCTTGATCCTCCTTTTACACAAAGGAGACTGGCTATGCTCCCTTAATCGAAAGGACGCATACACTCATATCGAGATTTTCCCCGGTCACAGGAAGTATCTCCAATTTGTGGTGGGAAAACAGTACTTCCATTACCTGGTGTTGCCGTTTGGACTAGTGTCAGCCCCACGAGTCTTCACAAAATGCCTGGCCATAATAGTGGTGCACCTCTGCAGGCTGGGAGTGCATGTTTTCCCTTATCTGGACAATTGTCTGGTCAAGAGCACATCTCAGGCAGGGACTGCCAGGTTCATGCGATCGACCATTCATGTGTTGGATTCACTAGGATTTGTTGTCATCTACCCAAAGTCTCATCTCAGCCCATCATTTCATTTGGAATTCATAGGAGCCCTGTTAGACATGGCTCAGGCCAAAGCCTTCCTGCCTCATCAGAGGACCGTCAAATTGACGACCATCATGGCAGAGATTCAGCAGAGCCAGCAGGTGTCAGCCTGGCACATGTTGAGGCCCCTTGGCACATCTATATATGTGCAGAGCCCAATGGTCCCTGAGGTTGCAGGGGCGCCAGGCCACTCAGAGCCTCCAGGATTGCATCCGAGTCACTCTGTCTCTCCAAGACCCATTGTCCTGGTGGCAGGTAGTTTCAGATCTAGAGCGGGGGATCTCTTTTCGAAGTCCCCCTACCCAAATTGTCCTAACCATGGATGCATCCACCCTGGGGAGGGGAGCTCATGTAGATAAGCTCTGCACCCCAGGTCTTTGGTTTGCTCAGGAACACTCTTGTCAAATCAACTTCTTTGGAGCTTTGGGCAATCAGGTACATGTTATGGGCTTTCAGAGATCTGCTGTCCAACAAAGTGGTCCTGATCCAAACCGACAACCAGGTAACTGTGTGGTATGTCAACAAGCAGGGAGGCATGGATTGTACCTCCTGTGTCAGGAAGCGCTCCAGATCTGGTCATGGGCCCTGTCCTACGGGATTTTTCTCAGGGCCATGTACCTGGCCAGGTCAGAGAACATGGTAGAGGACAGGCTGAGTTGAGCCTTCAGACCCCACGAGTTGTCCCTGGACCAGTGGGTAGCAAATCGGATATTCTGCCTCTGTGGGAGCCCGGACGTAGATCTGTTTGTGCCCCCAATCAACAGGAAAGTGCTTGGTTCTGCTTCCTGTACAGGTTAGACAGAAAACCAGCCACGGACGCCTTTGCCTGTCATTGGGGCAAGGGTCTTCTGTTTGCGTATCCTCAGATTCCCTTAGTGGTGAAGACGGTCTTGAAGCTTTGTGAGGGCAGGGGGACTATGATCCTCACAGCCCCTCATTGGCCAAGACAGATCTGGTTTCCACTCCTATGGGAGTTGCTCAGTCTGGGGACTTCCCCAGATCTCATCACGCAAGATCACGGCAGACTGCGGCATCCCATCCTCCAGGCCCCGTTGCTCACAGTCTGAATGTTGAGAAGTTAATCCTACAGCCGCTTGATCTTTCTGAGGATGTGTCTTGGGTCCTGGTGGCTTCTAGAAAGCCTTCCACTAGAAAGTCTTATGGGCTGAAGTGAAGGAGGTTTTCCGAGTGGTGTGATCAGAAGGCCTTAGATCCGTTCTCCTGCCCAACACAAAAACTGCTTGATTACCTTCTACACCTAACGGATGCCAGCTTAAAGACCAACTCCGTTAGAGTTCATCACAGTGCAATTGGTGCATACCACCAAGGTATAGATGGTACACCCATCTCTGTACAGCCTATAGTTGTACGTTTCATGCGGGACCTGCTTCAGTTCAAGCCTTTGATAAGTCTTTCCACAGTGTCTTGGGACCTCAACATGGTGTACACTCAGTTGATGAAAGCTCTTTGAGAGCCACTGTGCGCTTGTGACCTGAAGTACCTGACCTGGAAGGTCATATTTTTGCTGGTGGTCACCTCAGTATGCAGGATCAGTGAGCTCCAGGCCTTAGTGACTTATCCATCTTACACTAGGTTTTGTCATGACAGGGTGGTCTTGTGTACACATCCTAAGTTCCTACCTAAGGTAGTGACGGACTTCCATCTTAACCAGTCCATCATCCTGCCAACATTCTTTCCCAGGCACCATTCGCACCAAGGTGAATAAGCACTGCACAGTTTGGACTGCAAGCGAGCCTTAGCCTTCTGTCTGGAGCTGACAGAAGCCCAAAGATAGTCCACACAACTCTTTATTTATTTTGATCAGAATAGGTTGGGTGTTGCCGTTGCCAAACAGACACTATCCAGTTGGCTAGCAGATTGCAACTCCTTCTGTTATGCCCAGGCGGGACTGCATCTTGGGGGACATGTTAAGGCTCATTTTGTCAGAGCCATGGAAATATCGGTGGTCCACTTGCAAGCAGTTCCCATGAAGGAGATCTGCAAAGCTGCGACTTGGAGTTCTCTCCACACATTCACATCCAAAACTGTCTGGATAAGGATGGCCGACGCAACAGTAGGTTCGGCCAGTCTGTTTGAGGTATAGAACCCAACTCTTCTGCCTAGGGCCTGTTGTTTAGGTTCAGGCTGCCTCCCCCTCTGTAACCAACAGCAACAGTGTTGTTGTGCCCATTAGCATTTGGTTGGGTGTCTGTTGGTCCCCTTATGTATTGGATTCACCCATGTGTAAGGGATACGATCCTGCTTGTCCTTGGAGAAAGCACAGTTGCTTACCTGTAACCGATGTTCTCTGAGGACAGCAGGATGTTAGTCCTCACAAAACTCACCCACCACCTTGCCGAGTGTTTTATAATTCTATGTTACAAGACTGGAGAGGGACCTTGCATGGATGTGTGGTATAGGCCATGCTAGGCATGCTCAGTGTGTCTAGTCAAAGTTTTAGAAACTTTGACATAAATTTTCTGCATCAAGGCTCTATCTGATGATGTCACCCATATGTGAGGACTAACATCCTGCTGTCCTTGGAGAACACCTGTTACAGGTAAGCAACTTTGCTTTGCTACCTTTGGAACAACTCCTTTTAATTTGGCGCACAGTTTTTTATTGTTGCTCTTTGTATGAATTTAATTCCGCTTTGAGCAATTTCTTGGAAAGTCAAATTCTATACTGAATAAATAAATAATATAAGTAGATGGGTATTCATTGTGTTTTGGGTTCAGTGATTGATGTTCTACATGATCAGTAGGAGGAGACAGCAGCAGAGATCCTCTGTCATGCTCAGAAGTATGGGCTTTGATGGAAAGATCATTTTTCCCTTTGCTTCTTTGGATGATGTAATTGTTCCAATCTGCCCTCATTGAGCAGTATAATGGCAGCCCAATGGCTAGAAACTTACGCTTATGCAGATTTCTCATTTTATGTCTCTTGCATTGTGTTTCTTTATTCAGATTGATAAATATCTTTACTCCATGCGACTTTCTGATGAAACACTGCTGGATATTCAAGCTCGCTTTCGGAGGGAGATGGAGAATGGCCTGTCCAGAGACTTCAATCCTACAGCTACGGTGAAGATGCTGCCCACGTTTGTGAGGTCAATTCCTGATGGAACAGGTAAGAATCATGGGACTGGGAAGTACTGCGTAGGATGAATTTTAAAGCAGAAGTCCCAACATCCTCTGGTGAAATATTCTGTTGTGACTAGGTAGGTCTGGTATATAAAGTTTTGAAGGGTACAAAGTTAAAAGTACATGCCAGAGCCAGGATCCTCCCAGATAGCTCTGTGACCCCTGCCCTTCGCTACCCATCAGCCTGTGCCCGCTTGATTGCTCAGTGCTGGGAGCCGGTGAGGGTCACCAGCTAGCTAGCAATAAAAGGAAAAAGACCTTCAGAAAGAAATTTTTACTGCTTTTAAAGGAAATTGTTCTCTCCAGATGAATAGGCAGCAAGACTTTGAAAAACTTTGAATGAATTGAAGCAGAACTAAGTATTTTGTTTCCTGAGGACCCTGCAGCTGATTTGCCTGTTTATTTTCCATTGGATTGTGTTGTTTGATTGAAAACGATCACCACATTTCCACTTATAAAAATGCACTCTGTTAAGTGGTACCATGGATCAGAATCATCACTATATGACAGAAACATTACCTTTCTCTAAGGACAAGCAGGATGGTAGTCCTCCTACGTGGGTGAAACAATCAGATGGAGCCCCGATCCGGAAGTTTGATCTCAAAGATTCTAGAACTTTCAAACATGCCCTACTGAGCATGTGCAGCTGTAGTCATCACTCTGCCCCCTAGGCAGAGTCCCTTGGACTCTTTTTTTCCATAGAGCCGTGAGGTCACGGGAGCTGTGTGTATCATGGTTTTCAGCTTTGCTCTCTCCTCACAGTTTTTGTAAGTGATTTTTTTCTAGAGTTGCAGCTGTTATTCTTTCCTTTTCCTTTTAACTCTTCATTCCACTGTCTGCCAGCCGCATGACAGACCTTAGTCACTGTGCAGTCTGACACAGTCTATTACTAACCCGTATTAAATAAATACTGCACTTAGGTTAGTATCTGTGTCCTCTCCTTGCTCGGTCTGCTTTTGTACCTTTGTCATTGCATTCAATCAGTCCGTGTAGGTCACTGAGCCTGGGGACCTTTGTCATTGCATTCAATCAGTCCGTGTAGGTCACTGAGCCTGGGGACTCACCTGAGTTTTACCCGGGCAAGAGTTCCATGTCATTTCACCGATCGATCATCATCGATGGAGGTTCACACAGTAAAGAAAAGGAGGACCACACAATTCCTGTGGGGTGGGATAGCTCATCCTCCCCACATTCATAGGAATTAGTCTCCATGAGCAGGAGCCCTGGATGAAGTAGCCTTCCCTCTATTTGCCTGTGATGGCAGTGCAGTCTCCTTAAGAGAGAGAATGAGCAGGAGCCTGGGCAAGCAGCTTGCTGCCTCTCCTTCGGTGCCATGCCTAGAGACGGTTGCCCATGCACATTTGTGACCAGTGCACTGATGATCTGATGCGTCGATGTCAGGACCACATCAGGAACCAGGACTGTCATTGAGCGCCATGGTCACCCTGGATGCCATTGAGATGCCAGGGCACCCTCGGTGCAGTAAGGACCTTCTGTGCCGTAGGCATCATCTCGATGTACCAGAGTAAGAACATAAGAACATGCCATGCTGGGTCAGACCAAGGGTCCATCAAGCCCAGCATCCTGTTTCCAATAGTGGCCAATCCAGGCTATAAGAACCTGGCAATTACCCAAAAACTAAGTCTATTCCATGTTACTGTTGCTAGTAATAGCAGAGGCCTTGGTCTTGATGTGACAGAGTAGCAGCATCGACCTCTAGTGTTGGGGACCAGGACTGCCATCAAGCGCCATGGTCCACCTGTCTTTCAACCTATCACCATATCCATGGCTGTGGGAGTTGGGGGAAGAGGAACCCCGCAACAGAGATGCTGCTCTTTGGTTGCAGTGGCTTGTAAGCTATACTTCCCCATTTTAGGGATAACCCTGTCTGTGGACAGGGGAGCCCTGGTTCAATCAACGATTGTTCCATTTACTGGACCGCTTGCTTCCTTGGGGTAAGTATATGTAATCATGATTGAGGTATTAATACCTAAGCCAGGTTCGTGGCAATCTGTTCTGAGATTGCCCTTGCCCTGCCCTTGTACCCGAAGGGTTTCCAGGCCGTTGAAGAAATCCTGTTTGAAGGGGTCTGCACTTGCAGCACCCCGGCTTCATGTCTTTTGGTGGAGCCTGTATGGATTTCTTCCCTGGGGGATTCACTTTCAGTTTCAGCTGTTCCAAGCAGGCTGAGGGCTCTAACTCAGTAGGTAACTTCCTATTGGAATTGGCAGTGAATAATTTGCTTGGAGTTGAGATATACAACCTAGTGACTTGTTCTTACCCCTGCAGTTCAGCAGTCTGCCTCCTTGTGCTTTTCGCTCTTTCCAGTTGGAATGTCAAAGGGAGGGGGAGAAAAGCTAGGACATTCGTGGTATATCTTAGTGTGTACCTGCAGACAAAGCTACACCTCTTTTCCTTATATTTTTGCCAAGTTCTGGCCAGTACTGCCTTTAGCTTTTCTGAAAATGCCTTCCTACTCACCTGAACTATCCTGTAAATAGGATGTATAGCCCTGCCCTTGACAGGGTGCAGTGTGGGTAAGCTTCAGGCCTAATGTATTTCTCTGCTCGGGAGTTTGGGCTAGCGATCCCATTCAAGAATTGCCTTTCATCCCCTGAAACTCTTGATGTTGTCCTGAATGGTCAGCTGTGTCTGGTGTTTTGCCTCATAGGGCCTGTCACAGACCCTGCCATTGTTGCTGATTATTCTTCCAAGCGTTAGTTGGGTTTTCTGCCCATTCTGCCAATCAGCCAAAATGGGCACATTTCTGCAGATGCATTCTGTCCTTCGGATGCCAGTAGACCACAGTTTCCTTACGAGGAGCTCTCGTGCCCCAGTTGATTTTTCGGTTGTCTTTATAACAATGAAGGAAACTATGGTCTTCGTCCAAGAGTCCTTCTCTTGTTTTCATCTCTAGACTTTTTCCTGTATCCAGGATGTTCTAGACCTACTGTCTTTGTCAGGGTTTCCTGATCCGAAACCCTACTTGTAATGTTTTCCATGATGTGGAGAATGTTTCTTGCTGGCATTTGCATCACTCCCCTGCCTTAGGCATCTCTGCTATGCATCGTGATTTTGTGTCTCAATCTTTTCTATGGTTTTCTCTTTGTAGAATCCAACTCTTTTCCTGCCTAGACCCCTTTGTGAGTCGGCTGCCTCACATGCAAAGGGAGAGAGGTGGTGCTTTCAGCATGGTGTGGTTTCCTGCTTTGTCCTGCTTGGACAGTCTATAGCTTGGGATTCAACCATGTTGGAGGACTACCATCCTGCTGTCCTCGGAGAAAGCAGAGTTGCTTACCTGTAATAGGTGTTCTCCAAGGACTGCAGGATGTTAGTCCTCACGAAACCCACCCGCTTCCCTTGGGAGTTGGTTTATCCATGTATGAGCTATATCAAGGACTAAGGGACTCTGCCTAGGGGGCAGGGTGATGACTACAGCTGGACATGTTCAGTAGGGAATGTTTGAAAGTTCTAGAATCTTTTGAGCTCAAAGTTTCGGACTGGGGCTCCTTCCAATGATGTCATCCCTGTGTGAGGACTAACATCCTGCTGTCCTGTGAGAACACCTGTTACAGGTAAGCACTTTGCTAAATGCCTCTTCCACTCACTGACTTATGGCATATTTGGAGCAATGGAATGGGGAAAGGTCATGATCAGCCTCGTGCCTAATTCAGGAAGAACTGTGTCATACCACAGACAAGGCAGAGAAGAGAACCTGCGTGTTCTTTTCTGTAATTGACTGGCGTCAAGGGGAAAAAGTGTAGTTTGTGGAGCATAGGAAATCTGTAGCTCCAAACACATTGTGCTGCTGCAGGTGTTGAACTAAAAGGTCTGTGCACTTTAAAACGTGATTTAATTGGCGGGTCTTGTGCGCATGCTATCCAAGGCATCATAATGTCTAATGCTTACTGTCAGTTTGACTTGATGTAATGTTACATTTTAAAAAATATTCCATACTTACATATTTGTGCAGTGGTTAGCCTCTCCTCACCCCCTCACCCCAAGCCTTGCATAGTTTTTTTAAAATTTATCCTGGAATCTAATACAGTTTGTGCTTCTATTGTAATCTACTGCATATCCTTAATTTAACTGATTTAGAGGATCGTGTTGTAGCTGAACCCAGATTGTATGGCAGCACTTATGCCGTAGACCTTACGTGGCTGGAAATGTTATCACAACTCTGATCTGCTGAGGGCATGGGCAGAACAACTGATAAGTTATGGTAAGAATTCTTGGATAGCAGAGTAAGTCATAGGATTTGCCTCGGCCTACTGCCTGTGGATTGTATTTAGAGCACTTATAGTGTCTTTCAGATACTGAGTTTAACTTATGAGATATTAGAATGATCTCTTTTGACTCGTGACTGATGCTGCTCTGTATGATGACTTGATACAGTGTTTGTTTTTTCTTCAACCAACATAAAATGCCATCTTCTGTTACACATAAGAGACATCATTTGCAATATCTGTTAACTTATTACTGAAACAGGAGGTAAAGGAGGCAGTCACATTCCTTCTCTCCATTCACATTGACAAAGAGGGTAAATCAGATGTGAATGCAGCCTATTTA
This sequence comes from Rhinatrema bivittatum, assembly GCF_901001135.1. Lineage (NCBI taxonomy): Eukaryota > Metazoa > Chordata > Amphibia > Gymnophiona > Rhinatrematidae > Rhinatrema > Rhinatrema bivittatum. The sequence continues at coordinate 189,357,684 of NC_042621.1, forward strand.
GTGTCAGCTGAATGGATGCTGCATTGCTGCCGGCTTGGTTATATGCTGTAGACTGTACAACAGGCATAGAAATGGAACTGATCAAAAACAGAACACGGCAGAATCTTTTATGGGACTTGTGGTCAGTTTGAGGTTGCGTACAGAAATATCCTTTCCATTTCTACATGTAACTGCTACCCACAAGACGGATTTCATTGGGGATTCTGCTCTCGCACCGATGATGTGGATCCCCAGTGTCACTTGCTTAAGGTTGGCATTTGCACGGGGTGCCTGCCGGTTCACGTTTCTGTTTACCAACCAAGTCGCACAGGATAACTGCAGCCTCAGCAAGCTAAAAATAAGAGGCTTAGCACACTGTTTGGAAAGGGAAAGGCTAGGGGGAGAGGATGATGCCGAGAAGTGAATTAGGCTGGGAAGCAATCTGCCTCTGTGTATTCGCTGCAAAAGAAATTGAGTGAATTTGCTGAAAAATGTAAATGCTTACAGAGATATAATTTTCAAAAGCATTTTCACGGGAAATGCTTTTGTTATAAAACTGCCCATCCGATATGCAAATTAACTTCTTCCCATAGGGCCTGTATACACAGAGAGGTAGATTTTCAAAGGAGTACGCGCGTATCGTACGCGCGTACCCCCCGAAAACCTACCCCAAACCCCCCCTGCGCGCGCCGAGCCTATTTTGCATAGGCTCGGCGGCGCGCGCAAGTCCCGGGACGCGCGTAAGTCCCGGGACTTGCATGGAGGGGCGTTTCGGGGGCGGGCCCGGGGGCGTGGCGCAGGCCCGGGGGCGTGGTCGAGGCCTCCGGACCAGCCCCCGGGCCTGCGCCGTAAATCTGCGCGCGCCAGCGCAGGTCCCCGGGCCTGCGCTGGCGCGCGCAGATTTACACCTGCTTTCTACAGGCGTAAAATGCCAACAAAGTTAGGGGGGGTTTGATAGGGCCGGGGGGGGTGGGTTAGGTAGGGGAAGGGAGGGGAAGGTGGAGGGAGGGCGAAGGAAAGTTCCCTCCGAGGCCGCTCCAATTTCGGAGCAGCCTCGGAGGGAATAGGCAGCGCGCGCTGGGCTCGGCGCGTGCAGGTTGCACAAATGTGCACCCCCTTGCACGCGCCGACCCCGGATTTTATAAGATACGCACGGCTACGCGCGTATCTTATAAAATCCAGTGTACTTTTGTTCGCGCCTGTTGCACGAACAAAAGTACGCCCGTGCGTACATTTATAAAATGTACCCCAGCGGTTTTACCTGCAGTGAGACGAGGCTTCTTTGGGGACACGGTTGAGGAGGAGTTGTCACTTTTGCTCATACGTTTGCGTTTTCATAAGTGCACACGTATGTGAGTTCTCAAAAAAATGTGTGCGCACGAATTAGCAGGTGTCATTGTGTGTGGGCAGATTTGGTAGGGTAATTTTCAATGGGAACTTACATGCATCAATCCCCTTTGAAGTGTAGTGTGACTTGGGAACGTGCCTCATTTAAAATGACCCCTCCGGACTGCTCTGTGGGGTGCAAGCGTGCCTTGGGCACACATGCCATTAACATTACTTTGAATAAATACATGAGTTAAATGTTGTTTTTCCAAAGTATCCGACTGATTTCATTCTGGTAAACCATGGACGTATAAAAGGCTGTGGACAGGAGTAAATCCCTGCGGCAGCCTGGACATCTTTTCTAGATCACGACCACAGATAGGAGTTTGTGTGGGCTGTAAACAATTTTTTGTTCTCCTTTTTTAACCAGTTAGGAAACCTCGTAGATGGCTCTTTTTAGCCACTCACCTCTTTTCTGACTTTGGAAGTTTTATTCCCACATTCCTTAATTTGAAAATTGCACCAGAAAGCTCCTAGTCTGTCCTAGCCTTTAATATCCTTCAGTACTTCTCGCGGAAATTAATGAAATCCTGACATTCACTTGGCTGAAGTCCATCCTCCTCATTGGTAAAAACAGATTGAAAAGTGTTAACTCTAAGGACTAGTGGAACCAAAATGCAAATAGTCATTTAAGCCTCTCTTCCTTAAAAATATGGCGGTGTGCAAAGAACGCTGTTTGGAAGTAAATCTTCACAGCACAGACTCATATATCTTTCCCTTGCCACAGGAGGCAAAAAAAAGTCACAGGCCATACATATATCTCAAGATATTTGAACTTTTATGTGGCTTAGGAATGTTGCAGAATACAGAGCACAAAAAAATTGTATGTTTCTAAACAAATCAATAAAACTTCTTCAGCATTCCTTTGGGAAAAAAAGGGAAAGCAATCATGGACCTTGGTGAGCGCTTGCCTGTGTCCTACTGAGCCCTGTCATATGGCCAGCAGACGGCAGAATCCTGGTGGTCTTTTGACCGGAACCAGTTGCAGTGTGGGTGATTTTGTTTCACCCTGCTCTGCTCTTGCTATGCAAAACACCTTCTTTTATTTGAATCACTTCCCACAAGCCTGGAGGGTGGGGAATGTATATGTAGAAGAATTAACTCATGAGCCACCAAAAAATCAGTTAGTTCACAGATCATTTAGCCTTTTTTGTTTTATTTAGAATTATTGTTATACCATTCTTATTGTTACAGGTGATCCAAATGTTCATGTTTTATGATTGCAGTCCTCAACAAAGGGTTTACTGAGTCTTGATACTTTGATCTCTGGAAACGAGAGAAAAATGGCAGCATCCTCAATACAGTCAGGAGCTTTGGTATAATTTGTTCCCTGTTTCTGGAGATCTCATGGCAGTCTGCAATTGACCATGATGTGATGAATCCCCACCTGCAGAGGATAGAGGTGGGGTTAGGATCACTATCAGTGTGAATCCTCTGCCCGTCCCTGGCAGTTGTTGTCATATCAGTGCTTGGCAATACGGCCTGCCACCGTGACAGAGAGAACTGGTGCTCCTTCATGGGAAATGGCCCACCTATGCCCACTGAGTTTAAATGTATTTTTTACTGGTAAAAATAGTTGCATTCTACTGCTTATGCACTGCGGCCATCAGTTTTCTGTTAGTGGAAGGAATACTAATGAAAGAAAAACAACTGCTGGACACATATTTATTAACACTTAAGGATTTAATCAGTTTGCGTATTCTTTATACAGGGGAACAAGTACATTGAAATTTACCATGTAAAACAAATTGTTCTCAGAGTACACACTGCTTGTTTGGACTGCAAAACCTAATGTGCTGAGTCCTGAAGAAGGACCAGCTGTTCTTGTGTTTATTTCCCATTAGCTGCAGAAAGTAATGATCTGGATTAGGAAACTGATAATTTAATGAGAAGACCTCTTTCAGGTACTTCACTTAATGAGTGCCTTTGTGGTTAACGTTTTACTTCACATTCATTGAGAATGGAGCGAGCAAGCAGAATGTAATATGCCAGATCTATTCAACATTAACTCTAGAGTTAAGATTATTCAAATAAAAAAAAAGCGCCATACAGTGCGTGAGTCATTTCCACTATTGCTCTTCTGTGAAATTCAGAGATATGTGTGAAAAGTTGTGCACAGGGTCAGATCTCCATGATGGCTGATTATCACTCAACCAATCCACACCTCTTTTTATGCAAATGCTGCAAGTGAAAGATCTCCACATGTGTAACCACTTTCATGGCCCAAGAATTTTGCTGAGTTGAGGCCTGGGTAAATAGGGCCTGCAGCGGTGATTGTCACTGTTTTACGCACCAACCATATCCCTCATTTTCACTAGATAAATCCACAACTGAAAAAGGAAATTCCTTCTGTTACAGATTCATTCCTGATCATTCTAGAATATACTTCATGTTCCAATAACTAGTGCTGCAATAATGCATTGCACTAGTATTTTAATACTCATTGTGATGAAATAAATGAAATGTTTGTTTAATAAGATGAAGACTACTTTCAAAACAAAAAAAATAAAATAGATTTAAAATGTATAATACCCAGGGTGGAAAATTCTACGGCGCCAGGATCTGGTGCCTGCCACTGGTGAGAGTGTAGCCTCTACCTCTGTAGCAGGCCTAAACCCAGGAGTTGCTGGTCCAGCCTGCCTATGCCTAAAGTGAGCTAGAGCCCCTGTGGCTGACCCAAGTGCAGATGGAGACACTGCAGCTGCAGTTGGCCTGAGCCAGAAGGGACCTGGAGCCATCATGGTACATGGAGGAAACGATGTAGCTGGCCCAGGTCTGATGGTAACTGGAATCGCTGTTCAGAGACCTAGGCCAAAGAACAGCTGCCATCTGACTTAAATCACGTGTAACACAAGCTGTGCAGCATTTAGTATCCTTTTCTGAATTAATCCATTTCTCCATGTGTCTTCTAATACAGAAAAAGGAGATTTTATTGCACTGGATCTTGGAGGGTCGTATTTTCGTATTTTGCGTGTGAAAGTCTCTCATGAGAAGAAGCAGACGGTACAGATGGAAAGCGAGATTTATGATACACCAGAAGACATCATGCATGGTAGCGGGGCACGGGTAGGTTGCCGTCTCCTCACTGAGTTCAGTGTTCGTGTAGTGGACCAGTTTGGTCATTTTAGCTATAATCAACAGGTAATGTGGAAGGATAAATGTATTTTAAATGTTTGTACAGTTCATCAAGTGTTTGCAACAGCTTTATTCAAAGAAATGAGAAGGGTGTCAGCATATAGCCCAAAATTCTTGTATACAGATGAAAGGTCCCCTGTTACAAACACTTGATGGGCTGTACGGACATTTATAATACTTTTATCCTTCCACATTACCTGTTGATTATCCTTTGATGGTTGGATATTAGAGCTACTACTGCCGCCATTTTAGCTATAAACCTTGAGGGCAATAATAAAAGCCTTTTCTGTAGGTTAGAGGGCATTTTACTCACAGAAGTCAGAGCTATCCACAGGTACAAGTACAACAGTGCATGTACTTTTACCTACGGAGAGCAGAGGTGGGCCTGGGGGTGGAGAGAGGGTAGGCCAGCGAACAACTCGTGTAGTTCTATATAATCAAAATTAGGTGTGCTTCAGAGAGGCAAAATAATGTACAGAGAAGGCAGGCAAAAGCTCTGCATGTAATTTTTCCCAGGGACAATAATCAAAGTAAAAGTCTGCACGGATGTTTGCTTTGTTGATTGGTGCAAACCCCGCAAGTAGAAGTACTCAAGAGTTTGCACCAACATGGGCAGTTTTGATTGTTGCCCTTCTGTACTATGAGGGCAATTTTCCACTCTGTTTTATCCGTGGAAAGTGGGTTCTTTGATAATTATCTGCACGCTGGCGCGCACATGTTATAAAATCAGCAGGCCACGCCCAATGCGCCCCAGATTTTGTAATCTGCGCACGCGAAGAGGGTAGAATTATGCAAAATTCGCACGACAACGTATCCCGGCCTTCCCCAGTTCCCTACCCCCTACCCTAACCTCCCTTCCCCTTCCCCTCTCCTCTCCAACCCCTAATTCCTACCTTTTTCTGTTTCATTTTTTGTTCCCCAGCTTATTTCAGGGCCTGACCTGAAGTAAGTTGCATGCGTGGGAGGCTCCAGGACAGCGATCAATGCTGCTGGCCCGCCCCGGCCCTGCTCCTCGGCCCGCCCCTTGGAAGAGGCCTGGCTCTTGTGCACATAACCCCCATTTTCCCCGCACGCACCTTTTTTAAAATCGACCCGAATGTGGGTAAAGTTATGCAGATGATTCTACAATGTGCATCGTTTGGGAGGCACTTGGCAGGGTTAGGTCAGGGGAGGCAACGATGTAACAAAACGTTTAGATTTTCAAAACTACACATGTTGTTTTGGCTGGACAAAGGACCTGCACTGAAAAAGCAGGCACAAATAGTTTTTCCAGGGGCAACAAAGCAAACCTACTCCTATAGTTCTGCTGTGACTATTGGTGCAAGTACCAGTGGAGTTTGCACCAAGATGGGGGGGTTTGATCATTGCCTCTGTATTTGTACAGCCATGCTGGTCTCAGTGTCTAAAGATATCTGTGCCGTGTTGTGAGCAGGACTTTTGCAAGCTCCGGTTTAGCACAGAGAGGACATCACAGCACAAACTTTAGCGTACATTCAAGTAGTACTCACTGATTTTATTAAAACAGCATTTCAGCACCGCAGGCCGGTCATTGTAGTTATCATGCAGACGCGGCGTCTCACTTTACAGAAGAAATGAAGAGAAGTCAGTTTTCAAAGTCCCGCAGTTCTGTTTAGTTTATTTGTAACTCGATAAATCACATTTCTTAGATTTGTAAAACAAGGCGATGTACAAAAAAATTTCAAACTGAACTAACAATTAAAATAACTTAACCAGACAAACCCCCCGAGGTTTGAATTTCCCTCCCCATGAACTGGCTAAGTCAGTACCCGGCTAAAACTTAGCCAAGTCAGATAAAAAAAAAAAAAGAGTAGGGCGGGGGCTATTTCAGGGGCTGAAATATCAGCACTAGCCGGGTAAAGTTTTCTGGATAACTGCAAAGCACCCCAACAAAAACAAAAGAAGGGGCTGATCAGCAGCCAACACCCTCTCCATCTACCCCCTCAATAACTGAATAGTGATGAGAGAGAGTCCCCTCCCCACACAAATCCACACCCTTCCTCCTCAATAACTGAATAGTGATGAGAGAGTCCCCCCAGCCACACAAATCCACACCCTTCCTCCCATCTGCTAACCCCTAAAAATGTCTTTAAGCTGTCATGAGGAGGAAAGGCCCTTTCCTTCTCCTGCTGGCCTGAACAGTAAGTGCTGATACAGCTCTCAGCAGAACCGCTATGTAATATTCATTTATTCACTTCACCTGCCACTGATTGGTTCCTTCACTGATAGCTGCAGTGAAAGGATAAATCCTTGGTCAGAACACAAGATACTTTTGAAATGGGGAGCGTGGCTGCTGCTGAGTGCTAGCTTTTGGTTTGTTTTTTTAAGCAATATTCAGTAAGCCAGTGAACGGCAAAGTTATCTGGAGTTATCCGGGTAACTTTAGCTGAGTATATTCAGCGGGAACATGACCCATTGAATACTGGGCTAAAGTTATGCAAGTAATTTAACCCAGATAACTTTGCCACTCGCTTTATTTTCTCTGCAAAATTGTGAATTAGTGTAAGGCATACTTCTCTCGCCACCCCCATTGTGACTTTCAGCTTCAAAGGCATTATCAGTGAAATTAGCCACCTTCAGTTGTTTTCTGGACGGCCAACCAGAACCACAGAAATTGGAACATACTTGAGAAACTACAGGGCTAGAGCCATTTTTAGGTTATTCCCCTGCCCCAGAGGGCTGTACACCCATGGCTGTACATTTTAACAAAGACAGTCTTTGGGCAGCCATGTTGAAAGGCAATACTTTAGTGTTACAGGTTCGCTCTGCTGCATGTGGGTGTGCTAAGGACGCAAGGACACAAAAAGGCTGGTATACCCTGGGCAACTCCGCCCTTCAAGACAGACCCCCATAATATGCAGCTACGCAGGTTTTTTTTTTTGCAAGCTGTCCCCTTGACATTTTCTTTTCTTTGATGTTGTCGGCATGGTAGAAAGTGCTGCTTTTCTTCAGTTTTCTTATTTAATTGTATTTCCCTCAACAGCTTTTTGATCATGTTGCTGAATGCCTTGGAGATTTCATGGAGAAAAAACAAATCAAAGACAAAAAGCTTCCCGTCGGGTTCACTTTTTCTTTCCCATGTAGACAATCAAAAATAGATGAGGTAAGAAGAGCACCTTATAATTATAGAATGGGATATTAAATGTATGTGGTGATGAACATATTTATCTATCTTCCTATAGAGATGTGGAAAATCTGATCATTTTTTTATTTATTTGCCTTTGCTAGAAAAACGTATAAATGTTATCGTGTAATACAGTGTACGTTAAAGGACATGATTTAGAAGTCCATCTGCTTAATTGGAAAAAAAGGTTTAGGTAGGTCATGTATTTCTTAGCTAGATATTATTTGGGAATGCAGTGTTGTTTTATAGAGATATTATCACAGATCCTCACTCTGGACATTGAACCCCCTTCAGGAAGCAAATACGTTACGATAGCACTTTAGCTGTGCTCTTCTCTCACCTCCTCTACCTTGCAGCCACAAGGAGGAGCAGACTTTCCCCAGGGTACTTTTAGCACACATTGTTTGCATTTGGTGCATGCTAAATCCTAGTAGCATGCATTATTGGCAGTCAGTGCATGCTAATTCATTTTAGTATGCATTTTTTGCATTCTCCGAGGACAAGCAGAATGGTAGTCCCCACACATGGGTGACATCATTGGTTGGAACCTGGCATGAAACTTTGATCTCAAAGAATCTAGAACTTTCAAACATGCCCTACTGAGCATGTGCAGCTGTAGTTATCGCCCTGCCCCCTGGGCAGAGTCCCTCAATCTCTTTTTTTCTGCGGAGCTGTGTGGGCATGGGAGCCGTTGGTCTCATGGTTTTCAGCTTTGCTCTCTCCTCACAGTTTTTGTAAGTGATTTTTTCTGAGCTCCCTTATGGTTGTTTTATTTCTTTTCCTTTTTTTTTCTTCTTTCCTCTGCTGCCAGCCGCATGGTGGGCCTAAGTTGCTGTGCAGTCTAGAAGAGTCTTATTTCTATCCCTTATTATAAAAATAAAATACTGCACTGGCAGTTTAGTATCTGTGTCTTCTCCTTGCTCTGTCTGTTTTTGTACCTTTGTCAGGTGCTGGCATAAGAACATAAGAAAATGCCATACTGGGTCAGACCAAGGGTCCATCAAGCCCAGCATCCTGTTTCCAACAGTGGCCAATCCAGGCCATAAGAACCTGGCAAGTACCCAAAAACTAAGTCTATCCCATGTTACCATTGCTAATGGCAGTGGCTAACTGAATGCAGTCCATGGGTGATCCATGTAAGCCACTGAGCCTGGGGACTTGCTTGAGTTCTACCCGGGCAGGAGTTCCATGTCGTTTGGTGAGGGGTCAGCATTGGAAAACTTATGAGGAGAATCTGAAGATATGAATATGTATACCCCGGAAGAGAGGAGGTGCAGGGGAAATATGATACAGACCTTCAGATACGTGAAAGATTTTAATGATGCACAATTGTCAAACCTTTTCCATTGGAAAGAAATCAGTAGAACTAGAGGTCAAGAAATGAAACTCCAGGGAGGATGACTCAGAACCAATGTCAGGAAATATTTCTTTCCAGAGAGGGTGATGAATGTCTTGAATCCCCTTCCGGAGAAGGTGATGAAGATGAAAACAGTGTAGGAATTCAAAGGGGCATGGAATAAACCCTGTGGATCCCTAAAGGCTAGAGGATGGAATTAAAGAAAAGAGTGCATGGGGGTAACTGGGGGTAACTTGCTGGTGTGGCACTTGCGATCCTTGACAAATAACAGTATCAAGACTTAATGCAACTCCATCATTGCTCTCTGCTTCAACGGCAGTGAGAAAAGGGGAATTGGATTCAGACAACAACCAACAAGGGCACCGACGGTTTGGGGAACAAATAAACATGGGGGTAACTTGCTGATGCGGCTTTTACTACCCTTAATCATTAAGCCTGATACTTTTATGTGGCTCCATCACGGCTCTCTGCTTCCATGCTGGGGTTAGGGAAAATTGAATTTGGACAGCATCTGAGGGCACTGACTTTTACGGTCTGGGAAACTGATAGGCATGAGGATAACCTGCACAGTGCAGCAGATACTGGCATAAGCTTGCTGGGCAGACTGGGTGGATCATTTGGTCCTTTTCTGCCATCATTTCTATGTTTCTATGTCACTAATTGATCTGCGTCAGTGGAGATTGAGACAGTGCAGAGATCAAAGACCATGCTGATCCTGTTGGGGGGAGAGCTCAAGCTCCCCACATTCAAAGGAACTAGTCTCCATGGGCAGGAGCCCTGGAAGACGTAGCCTCCCCTCCTGCTTGCCGGTGATGGTAGTGCAGTCTGTGAGAGAGGGTGGGCAGGAGCATGGACAAGCATCTTCGGTGCCATGCTCAGTAATGGTTGCCCATGTACATCTGTGACCAACGTACCATTAATCTGATGCATCAATGTCAGGACTGTGTGGGGGACCAGGACTACCATTGAGCGCCATGGTCACCCTTGACTCTATCAAGGTGACAGTGTGCTCTCGATGCCGTTGAAGTGCATGACCACCCTCGGTGCCGTTAGGGCCTTCTGAGCCAAAAGTATCTGTAGATGTAGAGTCTCAATGTACTGGAGTCATCTAGCACCTTGGTCCTCGATGTGGCGGAGTAGTGGCACCGACCTCTAGTGTCAGGGACCAGGTCTGCCATCAAGCACATGGTCCCCCTCAATGCCATTGGAGCTGCCTTCGATGTTGATGCTCTGGATGCCCTCGGTGCCATCGATGCCCTCAATCACATCGAGGTCATGAGTGGCCATCCTTGATGCCATCAAGGTATATGGCCTTGATCCCGCAGCTGCCCTCGATGCTGTCGAGGTGCATGGCTGCCCTCAGTTCATGGCTTCAATGCCATCGCATTGTGGAGCTGCCCTGATGCCATTGAGGTGCAGGGCCGCCATGGAGGCTGTCGGGACACTGGGGTCTTTATCTGTGCTGCAGGGCTTTTGAGGTCTGTGGGCGCCTGTGGCACTGGGGATGGCGCTATATATCAACAAACTGATCAAAATTCAGACAAGCACTGTTGAAGCCCTGGGTGCAGCGTCATTTGGTGCCTTTGATGTATCCATCATTGGTGAGCACAAAAGCTTCGCTGCTATCTTTCCGTGAGGGAAACTATGGTGAGCCCAGTTTCAAGGGCTGTGTCCAACCTCGTGGAGGTACTGGAGGGGTAGACTCCATAGAACGCCACCCTCCACCATGCCATACCCAGAGCGCCAGTGGTACTGGGGATGCTGTCGTCACACTGTTCCCATGCACTTCACTGGGAGATACTAAAACAGTGGAGCCCAGCATGTGCAGTCAGGTATGGCAAGGCATCTACTCCAAGCGCCTCGAGCGATGGCAGGCAGCATTTTCCTTGTCTGTGTAATTCTCAGCCATGCCAGGGTTTTGCCATCATTACGTCAAGGTCTCAGCCTCCTCATCAGTTCTGCACTACAAAGTGCTGGGGAGCACTGGCGAGGAAGGTGTCATCACGCACTCTGTGATTTGCCTTTTGGTAGCACGCAGCCACCGACTCTAGCAAGTAATGCTCGGTACTCGCTGTGCCATAGGATTCTACCCACAAGCACAGCAAGTGGGGTCATAGGTGGGCCGCCATCCACAGGATGGGATACCACTGTATGAGTACTGGTCAGTGTGCTTTTACATCAGAGGGCTGTATACACCAGTTGCCCTCTACTGTATGGGTGTGTGTGTGTGTTTCCCTCGTGGCGAGCACAACAAGTTGTGTGCCGCTGCCACAGGACTGACCTAAGGCTGCGATCCTGGTCAAACCCTAAGGGGAATAGACACCAGGAGGGTAGTGTCGGGAGTCTTCTCCTTTCTCAGAAAAGAAATATGTCTTTCGACCCCCTTCCATGTCACAAATCCCCTTTGTTGGGAAGCCCCTGGGGCTCCATCCCTAGCAGGTTTAACACTGAACCAGAGCCTCGATCTCCTTGCATCTCCTTGTAGGCCAGAGTCAGGGGATGGCAGTGTCGGTCATCTGACCATTTTTGCTGGGCCCCATTCGTTGATTACTGTGTTGGCCTTCCCCATCTGAGGGTGGCTGCCAGCGGCAGATTGGACGTTTCTGAACCCCAGCGATCAGTTATTGTCTCAGCTCTCAACTGGAGAGTTGACAGGTTTTCCGGGATCAGGAGACCCCAAATCCCATTGCTTTCCTGTCCCTTCAGGAAGGAGGGATTTGACTGAGTTCCAGGGCAACTGTTATGGGTTCCCTTCTGGACGCCTGGTTGTCTACTCGTGAATGGGGTGTCCCTCATTCTCCATTTCCCGGAGAAGGCATGTCACTGCTTCTGACTGGTGGTTGCTCTCGGTTCCTTGTGGGATCCGAGAGCTAGTCGAGCGATAGTGCTCTTTTTAGGTTGTCCTAAATCACAGCAGGTCTGTTTTGCGAGGGAACCTTTTCAGAGTAGCTCCCTGGTGAATATTAGGGGTTTCTCCTGTCCAGAAGTCACCTTTGATACGTGCTGAGCTCAATGGGCGTTTTTTGATATGGACCACTATTGTCATCACCTGTGGGACCCTACCTCAGTGAGGAGGGTTCTAATCCATCTAATTGGCAGTATGCCTTTCAACCTATCACCATATCCATGGCTGAGGGAGTTGGAGATCGAGGGACCCCGCAACAGAGGTGCTACACTTTGGTTGCAGTGGCTTGCAAGCTATACTTCCCCATTTTAAGGATGACCCTGTCTGTGGACAGGGGAGTCCTGGTTCATGCAATGCTTGTTCTATTTACTGGACCGTGTGCTTCCTTGGGGGAAGTATATGCTATCAAGGCTAAGATATTAATACCTAAGCAAGGTTAGGGACAATCTTTTCCATACCCTTAGAGTTTCCAGGCCGGTGAAGAAATGCTGTTTGACAGGGGGTTGCACTTGTGGCAGCCCAGATTCCTGCCTCTTATTGGAGTGTTTCTGGATTTCTTCCATGTGGAATTTGCTCTCTGTTTCAGCTGTTCCAAACAGGCTAAGGGCTCTTTCTTGGTGGGTAACTACCTACTGGAATTGGCAGTGAGTTATTCGCTTGGGTTTGAGTTATACAACCTAATGATTTATACTTACCCTAGCAGTCCAGCGGAGTGCCTCATTGTGTTCTTCGCTCCTTCCAACTTCCAGTTGGAATTTCGGGGGGAGTGGAGGAAAAGCTAAGGTATTTGTGGTATATCTTAGTGTATACCTGCAGCGAAAGATAAACATGACTTTTTCCCTATATTTTTGCCAAGCTCTGGCCAAAACTGCTTTAACTTTTCTAACTTCACTAGGTTGCCCAAAGGGTCTTTGTGCTCACCTGAACTATCCTGTAGACAGGATGTACAGCCCTGCCGTTGACAGGGTGCAGTGTGGGTGAGCTTCAGGCCTAACGTATTTCTCTGCTCAGGGGCTTGGGCTAGCGATCCCATTCTGGGATTGCCTTTCATCCCCTGAAACTCTTGATGCTGTCCTGCTGGTCAGCTATGTCTGGTGCTTTTGCATGTAGGGTCTGTCAGAGACGCTATCATTGTTGCTGATTATTCTTCCAAACGTTACTTGGGTTTTCTGCCCAATATACCTATTAGCCAAACATGGGCATACTTCTGTACAGACATTCTGTCCTTCGGATGTCAGTGGACCGTAGTTTCTTTCTGGGGAGTTCTCGAGCCCCAGCTGGTTTTTCGGTTGTCTTGTAACACCGAAGAAAACTGTGCAAACTTCATCCAAGAATTCTAGATCTGCTGTCGTTGTCAGGGTTTTCTGATCCGAAACCCTATTTGTAATGTTTTTTGTGATGCAGACAATGTTTCTTGCTGGCACTTGCATTACTCCCCTGCCTTAGGCACCTCTGTTATGCATCGTAATTTTGTGTCTCGGTCTTTTTTATGGTTTTCTCTTTGTAGAACCCAATTCTTTTCCCGTCTAGATCCCTTTGTGGGTCGGCTGCCTCACAACCAAAAGGGAGAGAGGTGGTGCTTTCAGCGCAGTGCAGTTTTCCGCTTTGTCCTGCTCAGACAATCTATAGCTTGGGATTCACCCATGTGTGAATCCCAAGCTTGCCCTTGGAGCTTGCCCATGGAGAAAGCAGAGTTACTTACTTGTAACAGGTATTCTCCGAAGACAGCAGGATGTTAGTCCTCACGAAGCCCACCCGCCTCCCCTGGAAGTTGGTTTCTCCATGTATTAGCTACATTATGGACTGAGGGACTCTGCCTAGGGGGCAGAGTGTTACCTACAGCTGCACATGCTCAGTAGGGCATGTTTGAAAGTTCTAGATTCTTTGAAATCAAAGTTCCATGCTGGGCTCCATCCGATGATGTCACCCATGTGCGAGGACTAACATTCTGCTGTCCTCGGAGAACACTTGCTACAGGTAAGCAACTCTGCTTTTCATGCACGCTAATTCCATTTACCACACGTTATTTGAAATCAGTGCATGCTGATCCCAGGAAATGCAAGAGGCTGAGGTACCAGTAGTGGCAACAAGGTGGAAGTATTATCTCTTACGATTTTTATTAGTTAAACACACAAACATTGCAGCTGACATTTTTTTAAACTGTTTATTTCAACAGACAAAATACATTCAAACACAAAAGGTATTACAGAATAAAGTGAAAATGATTACCAAATTACAAAATTCGACACACAGAATCATAATAGTCATCTCCAAGCCCATTCAGACAATCAGAAAACATATACGTGCCTCTCCATTTATCAGGACAGCCCACCCTAAAACCACTACATTATTTTTCCATATGTTCATTTTTAAAGAATCAGATAAAATATATATATTTTTTGTAGGATGTACGCAGCCAGGAAGGGCATAATCTTATGTCTTTAGCAAGGGCTACTTGAAATCCAATGGCCATTTTTGAATTGTCAATTGAAGTAATCTGTTCAGCATGCTGTGTATACTCTTTATAGCAGTGGTTCTCAACCCTGTCCTCTGGGCACACTTAGCCAGTCAGGTTTTCAGGATATCCACAATGAATATGCATGAGATAGATTTGCATACAGTGGAGGCAGAGCATGCAGATCTACCTCATCCATATTCATTGTGGATATCTTAAAAACCCGCCTGGCTAGATATGTTTAGAGGACTGGGTTGAGAACTCCTGCTTTATAGGAACATATTATAGACGTGATATGCATTAGTGTTTGTGCTTCTGTTGCTTACCTTTGGAGATTTAGAGGCATTTGTGCTAAGCATATTTCCCATAGATACAAAATGGGAGGAAACCTTTAGTACATATATCTCTTGGTATATGATTATGTCTGGAAATCTTAATTTTTATGGCAAAGTCAGTTGCCATAAAAATTAAGAGAGACTATCTACACACGTCAAAATTAGCAAAATAGAGGTTTGAGGCCTTCTATTTTTAAGTTTATTGTGGTAAAGTACAGTTTTCCAGATATTTTAGAATTCCACCTGGAACTTCAGAGTCCAGAAAAATTCATTTCTGCTGGCTGAGCTTCTATAGTAGCTACACACCTTTCAATTCACCTGCATTCAGCAGGTGGCATCCACATGTGAGCACATCTCCCATTCACCCACTGTATTCTTACTGTCATATGCATTATGTGCTCTACCAGCCCCTTCCCTAGCAGAGAGACAGACCTCTGCTTCTTACCCCAGTTGAGAGTCCATAGGCAGAGTTAAGAGTGGGAAATCCTGTCTTCTCTCCTCTTTCCTGCTGCTGAGACAGAGAAGGGCCAAACAGAGATGGAGGCAGATGAGGCTAATCAAAAGACTTCACATTACTGCCTCGACCCCCAATCTGAAAATCAGCAAGAGGGTGAAGGGGCCTAAGAATGATAGGGGGAGGTAAATTAGAGGACTCTTCAGATACTCCAGAAACGTTCAGAAGATACGGAGTATATGGGAGGAAGGAGCAAAAAAAAAGAAGAAAGTCTGTAAAACACTGAAAGGGAGGAGAGAGCAGGATGGAGATAGAACTGAAATGCGGACTGGAAGAAAATCTTACCTTGAGCTACCAATGAAAAGGTGTGAGCTAAATGTAAATAAAGGAAAGAGTGAAAGAAATGTAGATTAAACACTATTTTACTGTTGTAAAAAGAGTTTTTCATTACTAATTAAGGAGATACCAAACTTTGGTGGTTTTTTACCCAAAAAGATTCCAGGGAGTCACACATGGCTGGTCAGAGAGTGCTGGATTTCGCTGCTGCACCCGTTCATCAGGTTTCATGCTGGCTTGCTGTCAGTGGAAGGAATTAGGGATTGGAGGGGGGGGGGGGAGAATATGGAGGGGAGAGAGAGGTCAGATAGTTGTCAGTCTCTCCAAACCCCTTCCCTCACATATGCCTTTCAGATGACAGAGAGGGGAACACTGTGGTGACAGGCGTGAATGATGCAGGCCTTTCTTCTCCTGCCCCTCCATTGGTCTTAACCAAGAAAACCTAAAACAATCTCAAAACTATGCTTTTTCTAAGTAGACTTGAATAATTGTCCACTTGTCTGGCCTCATTTACAAAAAAAAAACCTCTGCCCTCTCCTATCCTCAGCCTGCATGTACCCCTCCCCCCACCCACCTTTTATCACAAGGCCCATACCACTGCACCTCTCCCCCACCCCTTCAAGATAAGCTTTTCCTGCAGCTAATTCCCAGTAAGGGCACTGCTAAACATTTTGTAGAAACACAAGGCGATAAATCTTGCCTTTCCATACAGCATGCTCAGGATCCCAGTTGGTGCATTGTGAAAGAGCGCGTAGGTGGGAGCAGATTCAAAATCTGCTTTCATGTTCAGCACAGCATGGCTCTGGGCTACAAAATACAGGTTGAAATGTCAGACAGAGCTGGTTCATATTTCTTCTTGTAAAGCAAAGCCCTTCATTTTGCACATTTTCACTTCCCTCTAAAGCTGTCTGCAGAGCCGTACATTTTGTACCTCTGCTTTCAGACTGCAAATACATAGTTTATGCATGCTACAGATGTTAATAAATAACATGGAAAGCCTTCTGAAGGAGCGCTTCATAGATTTTTCCCAGTTAAAATGCAATAAAAACCTTTGGGGTTGTGTTTCATTCCAGATCAACTCAGCTGGCAGTCATGATGTGTTCTCTGGCCCTTCAAATAACACCTCTCCAGGAACCCAGCAGGTGCTTGCAGTAAAAACTCACACAGATCAGATTTCCTGGCCGCTCCACTGCGCCTGAGACAGTCTTTAGAGAGGGAGACAGAATTCCTTCTTTCTTTTCCCCTCCAGGTGGTGTTGAAGGGCCTTAAAGCAGGTTCCCCAATGAAAGGTTCTTAGTGCTCTGGTGGAGCTGTAGATGGAATCCGCCGAGACTGCGGGAAGAAAAGCCTGGACAGGACTCCCGGGAAGATCCCTCCCTGCCCTGAGGGTGCCTGGCTTGGAAGAGATGTGTTAACAGTTCAATCTGCTTCCTAAAGAACTAGGACACTTGCTTAAACAGTAAAGGCCTGATTTACTTTAGGACCTGCACAGGGGGACGGTAACTTTAAAACGAGGGTGCAGGCGCCCCTACACACGCGCAAGTGAATGTACACCGGAATTTTAATTCACACGCAGATTTACGAGCATATGATTTAAAATACGCCGAGCGTGCCTATGCGTACTCCTAATTTTAAGCCGTTACTCGACCAAACATACTTTGCGTATCTTCCTTAAGTAATTGTCGGCTTTTAACGCGCGCAGGTAAGCGGATTTGATGACTTCAACCTGGATGTCTGCGGCCGGAGGTGATATTCACCTGAGAGGGAGCAGCGGGGCAGGAAGAGGAGGCTCTGCACCCAGCTGTAAAGAGGCCCATGCCACCAGAGGCAAAGAAAGGAAGAGGATTCCACTGGATCCCATCCCACCAGCGGCAAAAAGAGGCTCTGTGGCCGCCAGTGGATCCCACGCCATCGGCGGTAAAGAAAGGAAGAGACTATGCAGCTGCCGATGGACCCCATGCGACCGGCGGTGAAGAAAGGAAGAGGCTACCGGTGGATCCCATGCCACCGGCGGCGAAGAGAAGAGGCCATGTAACTGCCAGGGGCGGCGAAGAGAAGAGACCGTGCAGCTGCTGGTGGACCCCAATCCACCGGCGGCAAAGAGAAGAGGCCATGTAACTGCCAGGGGCGGCGAAGAGAAGAGACCGTGCAGCTGCCAGTGGACCCCAGTCCACCAGCAGTGAAGAGAAGAGGCCATGCGGCTGCCAGGGGCAGTGAAGAGAAAAGTCCCGGCTCTTCAGTTCGCCCAGCGGTGTAGAAGCTGCGCAATTGCACCACCAGACACACTGAGCCCATCTGTCGTCTCTGCAGGCCTTGAGCAGTATCAAAAGCTTGTGAGTGCAGCAAGTTCTCTCTGCTGATCTCGTGATACATGAGATCAGCATGGAGGAAGTGCTACAACCGTGATTTTTCAATACCGCGTGGCCTGCAGAGAGGATGGGGAGCAGCAGAGCGACTCCAACGATGGATCAGCTTCTCCAAACAACAATGACAACAGCATCGGAGAAGCAAGAGTAGCTATGAGGCTGCCCTGTGTATGTGTGTGAGAGAGAATGAATGGGTGCCTGCCTGGGGGGCTGTGTGTGTGTGTGTGTGTGTGTGAGAATGAATGGGTGCCATAATGAGATTTGTGTGTATGTGAGGGAGAGCATGTTTTTGTGTATGTGGTAGATGAGAGAGCAGTGTGTGTGGGTGAGTGAGAGCTTGTATATATGGGTGGATGAGAGCATTGTGTGTATGGGTGAGGGAGAGCATATATGTGTGTGTGGAGGTGAGAGAAAGAGAGCGCATTTATGGACAACCCCCTCCCCCCCTTCCTCTCTGCCTGCTGATCCCTCACAATCTCAGGGCATCTAGAGATCAAACGTTCCCAGGTATGGAGAGGGGAAATGTTTTAAAATCCTTACTAGCTTTAATTATTGGCTATTATTTGATGTGTCTGTTTTGAAATATTTTATGGCTATTTGGAACATTTTTATATGAGCTTTTAAGTACCGGTATTCTATTTGTTAATTATGTTGAATTAATCTTTTTATTGGTGTGGTTCTTGTTCATGGAGTTTGAAGGGGGAACACCCTCCCCTCCCCCCTGCTCTCAAAGGGAGACTCCGGCCCTCGACTCGGATAAGCACCAGTATTGTGGACCACCCCTGCTTTAGTATATAAGCTCCAGGAGGCTTTTTTTTCTCATTCTCTATTTAAAAAATGTAATAAATCGGGCTCTGAGGGTCAGATGTAAGAATGGGACAAAGTTCTGCAGCACATTTTAGTTCTGGTTTTTGCTTGTGCCATTATTTTGGTGCACATGTGTAGCTTGGCGAAGACTTGGGGCAATGCCATTGTCTTCCATAGCCCTCACTACAACTATGAAATTACCGCAGTGCATGGCAGCAATATGCAGCTAAAGGTGGTATTGTGCACATGAGAAATGCAGGGAACGTTTGCTTCATTTCAGCGCTTTTATTTATCCTTGCATCCCTGCTTCCTCACTCAGATTCTTCCACGGTTTTCAGAATTCACCTACCTGGTTCCTCTTTGGTCTTGCATCCTTTAATCACCCTGCCCATCTTCTTCCATTCTCCCACTTCCCTTTGGGTTTTTTTCCCATATTCCTTACTAATTTCTGGCCCTTCCTCTCTCTTTTCTACATGTCCCCGACTGGTTCCTAACCTGGGTTATTCATTTTTCAGTAAGTTCCTGCCAGACCAGGACATTACAGGTCCCCCTCTCTCTGTTCTCCCCTCTCCCCTCTCTTCCTCTGTCACCTTAGCCTTTTTTTTCTCCTTCCTTTGGGGTCACTGGTCTGCTGCTGCTCTGCCGTATTTCTGACTTCTCTTTTCAGTAGTTATCCCTGAATTGTGCACGCTTCTCTTCATTACTTCCTGTTAACTGTTCTTAGTTTAGTTCCTTAAACTTGATTAATTGCCTTTCCTGAGAAAATCAATGCAGTTTACACAGCTGAAAAGTACATAATACATACCATAAAGCACAAGTGATCAAATACATAATACTAATGCAACATAATAAAATATCAGCTATGTACAACTAAAAAGAATATAGCAATGCAATAAAAGTCATTGAGTGCAACTTGAGCATGCTTGATTTATAAGGACATTAAAACCTGAAGATAAGTGATTGGACTTTAAAGATGGTCATTTTTGAGCCAGCCTGGTGCAGTTTCTGCACTGCCATGCAGAGGGATCTGGCTTTGACTGTCAGCTAAGGTCTTCCGGTCAGCAGGAGCTCGAGGTGCTGCAAAGATGGTGCTCACAGGCCCCAGGAGACAGGGTGTCCTCGTCATCGGCAATAGTGACACCTAGTGACCCGGATTAGGGACCAGCATTGCAGGTTTCTAGAAAGAGCCGATGCATGGCTTTGGCCGAGGACTGTGACTGGTCTAAAGTGAGATGGGAGAGCTGTGAATAGGGAGATAAATCCAAGTAGAAATGAATGAAGCCTTGTGGCATTGTAGACCCAGTAGAAGCTGATTGTGACTGAGCTGGAAGCAACAAAGGGCAGGAAGAAACTGCTGAGCAAAAAAGAAAAAGCACCAAGAACTGCGCTATCTGTTGTTTGGTCTTTGAATGGTGTTTGACAATGATGGAGTTTTTGTTTTCTTTCATTAGGGTTTTTTGATTACATGGACGAAGCGCTATAAAGCCAGTGGAGTTGAGGGAGCGGATGTTGTAAAACTGCTTAACAAAGCGATCAAGAAACGAGGGGTAGGTTATACTTATACTATCCCTGTAGCATCTTTTCCTAATCGGTTCCTCTGTGGTATGTGCACTGACTCTTTTGTCTTCATTGTTTATGCAACCATGGGCCAGATTTAAGTTTTGGGCAAAAAAGTACCGAAAGCCTGCACGGCATGGCTGGACAATACAGTTTTGAAATAGCAGAAGAATATATATGATATAATACCTTTTCATTAGAATAACTTAATGCAGTTCTTGACTGGCTTTCAAAAGCTATACCCCATATGTGGTCAAAACAGAAGCCCAAGACCTGGATTTATGTACAAGGCCTACTAGGCCTGTGCCTAAGGGTAGAAAATTTCCCTTCCCTCCATGCCTCCCTCTGTGTCTCTCACCTCTTCTTATCTCTTTTCCCTCCCCATCTCCACACCCCCGTGGCTCTTCGTGTAGTGTCTCTCCCCTCCTCGTGTACTTTGTTTCTTCTTCCCTGTGCCTCACCTCGCGGCAGACTCCTAGCCCAGCACACAGTCAGAGGTCAGGACCGAGAGAGCCCTTGCTGTTGGAGTTCTGCCGAGGCAGCAGGCAGCTGTATGAGCAGTGTTGCCAACAACCACCTGAAGAAAGTCGTAGCCCAGGCATGCCGTACCATCCGTCCGGTGTGTCCGACCAACCATGCCCACCCCTTCCCTTTCCATCATTAACCGATTTATTCTGTATGCATGCAAGCTTCTTTATTCAGTGGACGAAATGGCCACATCAGCTTTATTCACACATATATGAAACACACAATAAAGCTCTGGAATTTGTTGCCAGAGGATGTGGTTACTGCAGTTAGTGTAGCTGGGTTCAAAAAAGGTTTGGATACGTTCTTAGAGGAGAAGTCCATTAACTGCTATTAATCATGTTGTCTTAGAGAATAGCCACTGCTATTAATTGCATCAGTAGCATGGGATCTTCTTAGTTTTTGGGTACTTGCCAGGTTCTTGTGGCCTGGTTTGGCCTCTGTTGGAAACAGGATGCTGGGCTTGATGGACCCTTGGTCTGACCCAGCATGGCAATTTCTTATGTTCTTATTTAACAACAAAATAACATGCTGTAACCTTTCACACCCACTCCCCTACCGGCAAGAGGTGGTAACATATCCCGTAAAATTTGAGTCTTCCAACTAATCCATCAACTGGTAAGTTGGTTGCCAGCAGCATCCTGCTACGTGAATGCTGCCACTAAGGGCATGTGACAATAGCCACACCGTGCCGATTTCCTCCATCTCTCTTTTTATGGCCTTCCCAGATGACCCCTACCATGGTTTTAGTATACACTGGAATCATCATTGATAGCTACCCATGTCCCCACCTTCTGTTGGAGACCCTAGGACACTAAAGTGCCCATGGCCATTACTGGCCCGGGTGCCTCCCTATCCAATGGCGTCTGAGCTTAACTGTTCAAGCTGCACCCATTCTTGTGCCAGTGAGGTGCCTCTTCTGTAACAACTCCCTTCCTCCTCTACCCTTGCCTGTGATCCCCCATTGCATCGTACTATTGGGCGTGGTGGATAGGGCTTCTGCAAGCTAACCCAACACTGAAATGGTGCCACCTACGCCCTTTCTGCCCTATTTCTACATCCACAGGCACCTATGCCATCCAAGGCTCAGACACTTTATGGAGCCTGAGCCTTCTTTAGATCCACTGTCAAAAGTCTCCAGATTCAGTAAAAAGTAGCTAAAACTATGATGCTGTGAGGTGCCACCATCATAGCTAGAAATGTTTGAATTCTTATTGCCTTAAGATTGATGCAGTAAGCTAATGCTATGCGAAAGCATCGGGAATTTAAAACTCGCATAAACTTTAAAATGTGCATTCGGCACAGGCCAAACACATTTTAACTCGGGAAGGGAGGGAAGGCATCCCTGGGAGGTCATTATCTGGCCACCGCTGCCGCCACTTGGCTGGACAGATACTGATTTATCTGTCATTCTGGCGTGGGTCACTGCTACTTAGCTGGTAAAGTACTTATTCAGCTAAGCAGCAGCAAACTGCACCAAATAGCTGGATAAATCAGTATTTATCTGCTTAAGTGGCGGCAGCTGCCATCACTTACCCGGAGTTTTCCAGACCTTTTTTTTGGTTTGTTTACCTTTTTTCCACGTTTCCCGTAGCGCTGGAAACTTAACTCTAGCTCTGACCCAGGAGTTAATTTTCCAGTGCTAAGAAAGGTGTGCTGGCCAGATGTAGTCTCTCTGCTAAATGCCCTCATTTAATGGGATTTCCATGTGAGGGGCGTTAAGTAGTAGTCCCATTTAGGAACGCACATTTTCTGCTCACAGAACTCCTTGCTGCATCAGCAGTAAGCTTTAACATGTGCAGGCAGAAAGGTGCATTCGGCCGAACGGCCTATGAGACACACACTCCCCTTCCCCAGGGCTGCCTGAGGAATGGCACTGGGGCATCATGTCGAGTTTTTACACTTGCTGCTTTTTCTTCCCCCTCCACTTTCATGTGTCAGAATTTTAGTTTTGGTGAGAGTTTTATATTTTAATTGTTTTGGTAACAATTTTTATTGCTAAACCAAGCACGGTCGTATGTATGTTATCTGTATTTCTGTGTTTGTTAAATTGATTATGTATGTTTTTCTTGTTCATTGCTCAGGCCTTTATTGTGCTGAGTGATTAAGAATTTTTAATAAATGTAAAATGTAAATTCACTGACCGCATTTGCTCGGCCCAGCCTACTCCCATGGCAGAAGCACCCCCCCCCCCCCCCACTCCTTCCTATTACTAGTGGGCTTTCTGACTGTGTCCTGCCTCCCCAGCTCTTTCCCACTGGTTGTGTTCCATACAGTCTGCTCGCTTCAGGGTCCTTCCCTTACCTGGGACTGATCAGAAAATGGACGTAATCAGGATGTCCAAAGAGAGCAGGGCATTGGCTTAGAAAGAGCTTCCAAACAGAGCAGGGGAAAGGTGATGCAGACGGGCAGGTCTGAAGGGGACACAGCGCAGCTCTGCCCTGACAAATGCCAGCCCCACATCCCTTCCTCAAACCCAGAAGCCCCTCAGTCAGGAAGCCTCTTACACCAGCCCAATTTATAATGTACTTTTAGAACCAGGCTTGCGGGAGACTCGATAGCTGTGCTCATGGTGGGTGTTAACTCCCAAAAGCCACTCAAGAAGTGCATTAAATTTTTCCAAAAAAAAAAAGGAAGACATTTCCTTATATACTTTTTTTTGTTGACCTTTACTTTTGTGCATTCAGTCATGATACTTTATTCAAAATTAAACAGGCAAACTCATTTGCAGGCTTTTGACTCTTTTTTTTGGCCCTACGTATTTATTCAGCACTTACATTTAGCGCTAAAAATGAAATTTCCTGATGTAAAATCTGCTCTGGGTTTCTAAAACATCATTTTTGGCCAGGCTAAAGTAATGTAATTACATCTTCCAGTCAGCCTGGGACACCAGCCGAGCTTTCAGACATCAGTCTCCAGCACAGACATGCAGGCCGCTGAGGAAAAGCTACAAGGCCAACCTCTCACAGTTATTGTGTAGAAAATTGTATGGAACAATGGAGCTGGTGCTGCCAGTGACAGGAAAACATATTTCTTTCCTGTGGTAAATTACGTGTGTCTTCCTCCAGGACTACGATGCCGACATCATGGCTGTTGTAAATGATACGGTGGGAACTATGATGACCTGTGGTTTTGATGATCAGCGCTGTGAAGTCGGCATTATTATAGGTATCATTTAGTACTTTGCTGCAGGAGTTTGTTTGATGTGGCAGGGTGCTTCAGAGTCTCTTGTTGATATCTTTTTTTTTTTTATCTGTCCGTTCAGGTACCGGTACCAATGCCTGCTACATGGAAGAGTTGAGGCATATTGATCTGGTGGAAGGCGATGAGGGGAGAATGTGTATTAACACTGAATGGGGAGCTTTTGGAGACGATGGCTTACTGGAGGATATCAGGACTGAATTTGATAGAGAAATAGACCGGGGTTCCCTTAATCCTGGAAAACAACTGTAAGTGTATAAAAACTGTTACTGTGGCTGAAAGAGTACCTTTAAATGTTATATTTGCAGTAAAATAATTTGGACTTCACCAACTTACTGTGGCTATATATGAATTTTGTCATCCTAGATACTATGAGGTTAATATTTAAAATAATTTGTCTGGCTTACCTATAGATTCATCAAAATGTGTTAATAACACATGCAATAAGGGAGAGAGACTGAGACTGAGAGGGAGAGACTATCTATAAGGCCTTCATAGTAGTGAAGTATTTAGATCTCTATAGGAGGGCCATCTAATAGCTTGAATAGAGGTGTTGCGGTGGTTTAGGGGACAGTTTTTCATGTAGAGTGAGACAAACAGCACAGTACACCTCAGTGAAGATTTGACATCATTTGGAGTGAGGAAAGTCTCACAAAAATGCCATTTCTACTATGTTCTCTCACCCTAGATTGATGGACTCTATAATAGGGTACCATCAGGCTAGGGCGTGTACATAATAGTACATGCTTAGGGCCAGGGACACAAGAACACTTAGACTCAGTAAAAGGTATAAAGTAAATTTTATTTGGCATTATAAGTGTTCTTGGGAGATGCTGGATATTGGGTGCCCTTTGTCTTACAAACTGACCAGCATCTCATTGGATACAGGAAGTGACCCTTCTTTTATAGTTAAACATACAGTATTGTCGAAGTTTCTAGAATTACGTGACTGCCCAAAGACTCATTTACAGAGACACATCATGCTGTTGTCATGACAACCTATCCCTGAACTGCCCTGAAAAGTTTTCCCAGATGTAGCCTATTTGCTACATTTGTGTTCTGTTAATGATCTTGTCCAGTGAGATTTCAACAGAATAGTGCCTGAAGCTCCCGCGTCGGTTCCTCCTTTGTGACCCATTGAATAGGCCTCCCTTTTTGGTGCCAGTATGTCTACCTGCTCAGAGACATTCGGCAAGTCATGCTCAGAAAGTCACTCAAAGTTCATTCAGCTCTGACAGGCCACAGAACAGCAGAGGCGTCTGGGTATTTTCCTTCTCAATATTGGTTGTCTGATCAGGCATACTCCTCAGGCGAGATAACATAGTACAAAATTTCATCTTTGTGAGACTTTCCTCACTTCAAATGATGTCAAATCTTCACCAAGGTGTACTGTGTTGTTCATACGTCTGGCCAAGTGTTAGCTGGGTAAATGATTATCCAGATAAAAAAGAGGCGTTCTTAGGCAGGGCTTAAATTTAAATAGCACTGAATATCAGTGCTGTCCAGCTAAGTTTAGCCATTTAAGTCTAGTTATCCTTAGAGCATGTCTAATATTCCCTAAGAAAGCTCCAAATGATATAAATTTTGGTAGCCCAATTGTTATTGAGTTTGGACTGGAGAAGACATATTTCTCCTGCCTTGGCAGATCTTCACTGGTTACCATTTGGGTCTGGAGTTTGGTTTAAAGCATTGACCTAGGCCTATAAGGTTCTCCATAATGTGGAGCTCCAGTATTTTAAGACTAAATGGAGGACCTATATTCCATCACAGTCCTCAGGACGGAAACTTATTAGGGTTACTGCCAAGTAGGTGAACAAAGTTGGCTCAGTCTTTGGATGGGATTCTAAGTTATGCGATTCCACAAATATAGACTAGCATGCCTCAGAGCATCCAATTGGCAGACACATTGATTAGTTTTGGACGACTGTTAAAGACCTGGTTATTTAGTCAGATGGATGAAACTGAGGTGTAGGAATTTGAGACTTTAGATAAGGGAAGTTCAGAATTTGGATTGGGCATTGGGTTGAAAGGAACATATTTTAAATGAGTTTTCTTGCTTGTCAAGATGTGTTATGGTTTTAATGTCATAATGATGGTTACTATGTAATGATGGAAAACTCAGTGATGCTCCCTCAGAAAGCAATGATGATCCTTGTATATTCATCTGCAAACCAGATATTTGCACATAGCTATTATTTTATAATTAAAATATTATTGAAATTATCACAAAACAGTATGTAGGCAAAGACAACACAATCTGTTTCATAGTACAAAATATGTGCATTGAAACACTTAACACTCCCCCCCAGTACCATTCCCCAGTTCCCTCATTCCTCAACCCCTCCTTATCCTAAGAAGAGTCCCTTAAATTGAACATAGATATTTTTACACACATAAAAGTGAACTTACATCCAGAGAGGGTAATTTTATAACAGTTCATATAGAGCTTAAGTCCACGTGTAGAAAGTTTATATGGACTTCAGCTCTAATTTTCAAAGCAAACTTATACATGTATTCTGTTTTGAAATTTTTCAAACTGGTAAACAAATTTCTGGGAACTTTTTGTTTCCTCCACAACCTTTGGTGAAACAAGTAGATTTTAACAAGCTGAACACAAATATGCATTTATTATGTCTATATCACGTACCGTTTGCCAGAAAAGTGCGATATACATTAAGCATTGTTACGTGTCTGTAGCAGCATAAGCTATAATGACAATGTTGGCACAGAAAACAAAACTAAAAATGTTTTGCTGCAGATTTTCGTTTGCAATCACTGTCCGACGCTTCGCAGATGAGAGTCCAACAATAGTCACCCAGCATGGAGGGGGTTCTACTTGCCTTGATACTGTTTCTCCATTTTGACAATGTCTTGATGAAACCTTTTACCCTGTTCGTCACTCACAGCGCCAAGGTTATCTGGGAAGAAGTCCAAGTGGGAGTGAACAAAATGTATCTTCAATGACATGTTGCACTTCATCATTTTGTATGACTGAAGCAGATTTTCAATCTGTTCGACATAGTCTGCTGCCTTATAGTTGCCTAGAAAGTTACAAACGACATTCTTGAAGGCTGTCCACGCAACACGTTCTGTACCTTGCAGAAGACCATCAACGTGGCTGTCCTTCATCACAGCTCGGATTGTGGGCCAACGAAAACACCTTCTTTTATCTTGGTGTCACTTCTGCGTGGAAACATTTGCCGCAGATAATCAAAGGTTTTACTTTGCTTGTTCATTGCCTTAACGAAGTTTTACATCAGCCCAAGTTTGATGTGCAAAGGTGGAAGAAATATCTTATTTGGATCCACCAATGAGTCGTGCGCAACATTCTTCTGCCCTGGAACCAACTTCTTGCAAAGAAGCCAGACTTTTCTGACATAATGAGAATCTCTTCCTCGACTGTCCCACTCACAAAGGAAGCAACAATACTTGGTGTAACCAAGCTGCAGACCTAGTAGAACTGCAACTACCTTGAGATCACCACACAAATTGCAGTTGTACCTCGAATACTCAATGTGGTTCAGCAGTAACTGCATGTTCTCATACGTTTCTTTATATGAACGGCATGTCCGACAGGTATTGATGGGAAGATATTGCGGTTGTGCAGCAAAACAGCCTTCAAACTTAAGACTGATGAATCAATAAACAATCACCATTCTGTTGGGTCGTGGTCACATCCGAGAGCACAAAACAATCCACTGATGTCACAGCAAAAAGTCTCTGTCTACTTGGTTGAAATATTTTGTCAAATCTTCATGATGGCTGCAAAATACTCCGCCTGACTCTTCGATAAAGCCAAATCTCTGACCAGATCATTCAGCTCTGACTGAGATATTAAATGAGCATCACTGGATGTTGTTGGCACAAAGTCAGGATCAGCGGCAGCTTCCATCTGCAACGGTTTGCCATCATCGCCTACCTCCTCATCCTCGTCATCAAGTGTCCACACCTCTGGCGGTTTTGGAGCAGGAAGACTGTCGTTATGCGGCACTGGTCTCATTGCTGATGCAAGGTCAGGGTACTCAATAAACTTCCTGTTCTTTGAGTATCCTGACACATTCGTCATGCAGAAGTAACAG
This sequence comes from Rhinatrema bivittatum, assembly GCF_901001135.1. NCBI lineage: Eukaryota > Metazoa > Chordata > Amphibia > Gymnophiona > Rhinatrematidae > Rhinatrema > Rhinatrema bivittatum. The sequence goes on from NC_042621.1 coordinate 189,385,703, forward strand.
TGAGTTATATGATCTTTCTGTTCCCTCCATATCATTGGGATGGCAAATGGCATGGATTGTCGCACACCTTTCAGCCAAGCTCGCAGACTACTGGCGCAAGATACGCAACATATATGAGGAGACCATGCTCTGTCCTGGTCACCACTTTTGCACCTGAAGTATAACTCATATGCCTTCTTAATGAGTACAGTCATACTCCTTTTCTGTACTTTCAGAGAAAACTCACCACAAATGTAACAAAACGTGTCACAGCTATTATGACATTGACGCGACATTTCATAAAGTATATGAAATTAAATCCACAAGCTTTAAACTCAACAGTTTTAGCGATACGATTCGCTCATTCACACAGATGTTGCATAGGAGACTACTCATTGCTGCTGCTTATATAAGGCTGCGTCATCATGGATACAAGTTGGAATCTTGCAGCCAAGCTGGGGCTTGCCCGAGCAAGTTCTGGCATGATCAGGCAGAGTTTCTTGTTGTATTTTTTAAAAAGTTAGTCTCTGTTACATGTTACGTTGCTTATGGCTGTCAAAAATACCACATGAATTTTAAAAATCATAAAAACTACTGTCCAGCAAGAAAATATATGTACGTGAGATTATGTTTTAAAATTTCACAATTATTGTAACACAAAATTGGCCGTTTCTCAAAAACCTTACTTGATGTACAAATTTCGAAGTAATATCTGTGATCAGCATCAAAAAATCTATTTGGAACACCAAAAAGCCTGAAGGAAACAAAAACTTTGTTTACCAGTGAAATTAGTGGGTACACGGGCACCTCAGCACAGCATAGGCATACACAGTTATGCCTGCTTGGAAACAGGTGTAAATGTGTATGCGTACATTTATGCACATACTCTTAAAAACATCTAATGCATGTGTATAAATAGTTTCCCTGCCTCCTTGGAATTTCTTTTGTAAGTTGGCATAAAAGTATGCACAAAATCGCTTCTGTGTGTGTATTTTATATATGCAACTCCCTGGGGTAATTTTCAAAAAGCCCATTTATGCACATAAATGGCATTTAACATGCATATATGCTTTTGAAATTACCCCCATAAAGTACAACTTTATGTGCATGACACCAAATTTACATGTGTAAAGTAACAAAACATTTACATGTGTAAAGTAGCAAAATGATTGGAAACAAAACAAAATAGTGACAAAAAAAAAGAATGAAATAACCTGAAGAAAATTTGCCCTTGGACACCCCTATGGAATATGTCACCCATTTAAGCTTGTATTAATTGCAAGCATTTTCATTTGCCTCATGGTGTACCCACAATTAAATTTTAGCATGAATCAATCACCTGAGTTTTTTTATTTTCAGGGAGAGAAAATGGAGATTGAGGTTGCCAGTCACTGAGAGAAATTCCCTCCATATAAGAGATTTGCACTGGACTTCTTGTCTGAATGTGGCCAGATAGAAAAGAAGCATGTTTCTTTAATTTTGGCTAAGATAATAATCACATAACCAAAACCCTCATAGAAACTTTAAATAGACGCGTCTATCGATGAAATTTGACCATCATAATAGGCATCCTCATATGGTATTTTTCACCTTATTACTCTGCCTTATCTTATCTGGGGATAAAGAAATATCTACAGTACCTGAATGTAAACCGGTATGATATCTCAATTGAGATCAAATGTCGGTATATAAAAATAATAAATAAATAAATAAATAAATAATCATCGGTCATTGATGAAGAAAATATCTTTTTTTTATATTTTTTCAAATGCTTTTATAACCAAATTTCAGTTCCCAGTGTGATCAAACATTTAAAACTTAGCTGAAGATAGGACGCCGTTAGTTCTCTTTCACTTTAAATGATGCCAAAATTGCCCGACATGGGTCCATGTTTCAAACGGGATTCATTCTTTGTCAAGGGCGTTTATAAGCGTTGTTGGCGTGTTCGATTACCATTTACCATAGCGATATAGTGATTTTCCGGGGAATTCCGGGCAGTTTTGGCATCATTTAAAGTGAAAGAGAACTAACGGCATCAGGACCAGGACATCTTAAGCTAAGTTTTAAATGTTTGATCACACTGGGAATTGAATTTTGGTTATAAAAGCATTTGAACAAATATAAGAACATAAGAAATTGCCATGCTGGGTCAGACCAAGGGTCCATCAAGCCCAGCATCCTGTTTCCAACAGAGGCCAAAACCAGGCCACAAGAACCTGGCAATTACCCAAACACTAAGAAGAACCCATGCTACTGATGCAATTAATAGCAGTGGCTATTCCCTAAGTATAATTGATTGATAGCCATTAATGGACTTCTCCTCCAAGAACTTATCCAAACCTTTTTTGAACCCAGCTATACTAACTGCACTAACCACCTCCTCGGGCAACAAATTCCAGAGCTTAATTGTGCGTTGAGTGAGAAAGAATTTTCTCCGATTAGTCTTAAATGTGCTACTTGCTAACTTCATGGAATGCCCCCTAGTCCTTCTATTATTTGAAAGTGTAAATAACCGATCATTGACCAATGATTAAAGATAAGGCAGAGTAATAAGGTGAAAAATACCATACGAGGATGCCTATTATGATGGTCAAATGTCATTGATAGAAGCGTCTATTTAAAGTTTCTATGAGGGTTTTGGTTATGTGATTATTATCTTTGATAAATACTCTTTAATTTTGGCTTCACCTTGTTCACATGTAGGGCTGAGATGTAATTGTGGCTCATCTGTAAACTTGCATTTCTTTCCTCCGTGTGACAGATTTGAGAAGATGGTGAGTGGAATGTACCTGGGGGAACTGGTCCGACTTATTTTGGTAAAGATGGCCAAGGAAGGGCTGCTCTTTGAAGGGCGAATCACTCCGGAGCTGTTAACCAAAGGAAAATTTGACACGAAGCATGTTTCTGCCATAGAAAAGTGAGCTGCTCTTCTGCTCTATTTTTAATCTCATTTTGAACTCCTTCAGCTGATCATTGGTGACTAAAGCGTCCCCCTTCCTTGTGGACTATTTCTTGGGTGGGGGAAGAAAGGATACAAGAAGCAGAGGTCCAGTAATAACATGCATTTTTTCCTTTCCTTTCCTTCTCTCTTCCTTTATTTGAATTTATTACCCACATTCTTGAATAATAAATTCACCCAAGGCAGGGGACCGCTACCAAAGATGTTTTAGTCAGTTTTCTACAAATCTGGTGTGCTTTTAATTTAGATAAAGCTTTAAATGGCTTTTTCAACTGTAGTTGCAGTGAAATGCCGTGGGCCAGATATTCAGAGGTCTCAGCATCTGATTTAAGGCACCTTAATTAGGAGCGTTATTTAGACACCTGTATTCAACCCTTTAAGGAGCCTTAATTAGGGTACATAGGATCCTTAAATTGTTGATTATAGGCACCTAAATGGACTTAAGGCACCAATAATTAAAGCTTCTAAATGTAAATGAGGTATTGACTCTCCTACATTTAGGTGCCCAGTGCTAGAATTCAGTGCTGAATACCTAAATATTTGCCTGCGCCCTGATCCTGCCCCTTTTAAGACACTTAGATTTAAGCACTGAGCCCTGAAAATTTTTTTAGTTCAAAAGTCAAGGTGTCTAATTATTAAAATGAGATCTGCTAGGCCTTTTGACTGTTGGGCTCCATGCTCACACTCTACGGTGTTAAGCACATGCATGTAAGGCCATATTTTCAGAGGCTCAGTTGGATCCGTGTGCCTGATAGAAGAAGTTATGTGGTTGGATTGACTGAATCTGCATAAGTGGATTTTCAGCTGCTCTGAAGTACACGTGTACTTTCGTAACACACATGGGGTCAATTTTTAAAGCCGCACGCGCACTTGGACGCAATGCTAAAACAGCCGGACGATGCAGACTTTGACCGCACACCGTGCGTAGAGTCCTTACTGAGACGTAGTAGTGGCCATCAAAACTAAGTTCTCAAGACCGTGCCGAGGTCTGTGTACCCGACATCATGCTTGTAAGTGATTCCCCAATGAAGGATTCATTTTCGAAACATTGCAGTGTCGGGATTGATGCACAGTCAGCATGAAAATATTTTGATCTTGGCGTTATAACAGTGAACAATGCCTGCTACAAGCGATGGCTTGATAAATTACTAAAGCACAACACGCTCTGGGGATACCAATGATTATAACACATTCAACATCCACAGCTGTGGGGTTGACGTTGTATTAGCCCGCAAGGCATCATCAGCCTTTTGAAGGCATTCATATGAGGTTCCCCCAGATGCTATCACGCAATTTTGTAGTATGGAAGATGACATTGTTTGGTATTTCTTAACCACTTTATAAAGTTCTGTGACTAACATGACGGGCAGTTTATCTCTCAGGCTTCTGTGCTTTATTGAGAAGGATAACATTTGTAACACTGCTATTTGACTTTTCATTTGTCCATATAGCAATATCTCCATTGTCTGATGTAATAGCCCCTCCTTCCCCATGTAGCCGCTGAAGAATTGGCCATGCATTTCACAGATTTGCGCTGAATGGGGAAACCTTTTCGTGTTGCAGGAGCAAAGAAGGTTTGACCAAAGCCAAAGAAATCCTGACCCGCCTTGGCGTAGAGCCCTCACACGAAGACTGCACCGCGGTGCAACATGTGTGCACCATTGTTTCCTTCCGCTCTGCCAACCTTATCGCCGCCACCCTAGGCGCTATCTTGACCCGCCTGCGGGACAACAAGGGGACGCCCCGGCTGCGCACCACCGTTGCTGTGGACGGTTCTCTCTACAAGATGCACCCACAGTAAGTCCGTGGCTTGCTCCAGCATTTGTCCTATTCTCTGCAAAGGTCAGGTATGCACAGCTGACACTTGGCTATGTCTGGCAGTCAAATCAGATAAGCAGAACTAAGCCTAAACCTGTTAATGTATGTTTAATGTGTCAGCTAAATGTCCAGTGATTTACAAAAGCAACTGTTAGAAACCCCTTTGGCTACAGCCTGTTGATGATCAGAGATGAGCTGTTTTCTTGCTTTCTAGTAATTTGCTGTTAACTACATTTTTTTTTTTTTTTTTTTTGCTGAAGTGAGACAAGTTCAGAACAAGCCCTGCACTCTCTCTAAAGCTAGGCTTGCCTTCAGCTCCAGTAAATTAGCATTTTTCCAGAAACAGGAGGCACTTGCCTTCAGAAAGCGATTCTTCAAATTGAAAAGTTGTTTTTACCTTTTGTTTCTTGTGTCTGAGTCATGGTGATTCATATACTGAAGTATTTTCTAATCCCTGTTGTAAAACTACAGTGTATAACTTTAGAAAAACGGCTGGGAGAAAGAAGGGGCAAATGCTGGGACTGAAAAACCAAGTGGATCCTACGGAGACTTGGGGTAGGACTTCCTTCAAAAACACGATTGAGGTTTATGATCCAGGAGCATGGAGCATAGCTAGAAATAACCAGTGCAGCAAAAGCAATGCTGAGAGGCTAAATCATTTCTTAACAAATAGGAGTTAAAAGGAAAACAAATACAATAATACTTAAACTAGTTAAAGCAATACAAGAATGCAAAGAAGAACATATCACACATATGGCTGAGAACAAGAAAACATTTTGAGGTCCATATTCAAAAGCTGTGTAGACAGATAATGTAATAATTGTCCATCTAAATGGCTTACCTCAGCTATATTTAGCCTTTATGTGCCTAAATTCTAGCCGAGTAACTAGTTAAGAAGGGGGCATTCCATGGGCGGGTAAGAGGCATTCCGAGGAGGAGTGGAGTTAGCCGATATTCGGAGTTAGCTGCTTAACGTATGCAGCTAACTCTAGTCGGGCCTTAGGGCTATCCTAAAGTTAGCCGGTTACACATGACCGTCTAACTTTAAGGTAGCCGGATATACTCATTGGCGCAACCACACCGCTGAATATACCCTGCTAGTTAGCCAGATAGCTAATGGACCCATTTATTAGAAACCAAGCAGAAATTAAACAACTAGCGCAGTTACCAATTTACAATTTATAAATACAGCCTGCATAGGTGAGGAAATAAGACAATTGCATCCAGAGCATTGGAGATGCTAAATTATATACAGGAAAAATAGAAATAGAAGCTGTTCTCTCTAAATTAAAACTAACCAAGGCACCTAGACCAAATGGACTAGGTCCAGAATTGTGTAAAATAGTGCACGATTTAGTAGCAGTCCCTCTTGGCAATGCGTTTGAGTGTGCCCGAAGGAGAGGTGATTTTTTTTTTTGTCAGATCAAACTTTAGCTGTAGTAGCAGTGATACTCACAGTCACGGTGAAATCTTATTGCCTAATATCACTATTAAACCGAAAAATTACGAGCCCGATTTTATAGCAGCGTGCATAGTGCTATACAAACAGACTGTGGCCCTAATTATCAAGGCAAATTTACATGCTTAAGTCAGCTTTTAAAATTAGTAGGACCACGCACTTAAAACACCACCCCCCCTTCCCCTCCACATGCACAACATAGGCACACATTCACGCCTGCCAGGGAGCAGATGCAAATGTGTACACTTATATGTAGGCGCCTACTTTCGAAAATGAAAAGTATACACATTCATTCCCTTGGGACTGCCCTCTTTCAAACATGTGGAAACGTATGCAGCAGATCGCTTGGGCACGCACTTGTACATATATAATCTCCGAAGTCATTTTCTAAAAGCTCATTTACACTTGTAAATGCTTTTGAAAATGGCCCCCTAAGATTTTAGCCTTGGCACTTGCAAACAGATTAGATGCTGTTGTACCATATTTAGCCAAGGAGGACCAAACCGAATTTATGAAGGGACGTAATTAAATGGCCAATTTAATGAAAGTTATTCCACAAACACACCAAAATAAGAGAACTGATGCAGCCCTAATAAACGTAGACGCTAAAGAGGCTTCGACGGGATTCCATGGAAGTATTTATTCTGCATCTTGGGGCAATTTGAATTGGAAGAACATTTCCCAGAATTGGTTATAATTATTATACATTAGAGCCAAGAAAGATTCCTTTAAAAAAATGAATAAAGGGACCAAAGCGATGAAAGTAGAAGGCAGCACAAATGATGTCAGAGCAGATTTAAAACATTGATAAGGCAGGCCAAAGGGAGGTGAGAAACAATAACTACTAATTTTCCCAGTATGTCAAAAATAAGAGACCAGAGGGGAAGGCACTCAGCTCTCTGAATGATCAAGGGGTTAGGGAATTATCAAAGACGATAAGGCCAATGCATAAGGCATGGGGGTAACCTGCATGGGGCGGCAGTTACAACCGTAAGCAGCTTGCTGGGCAGACTGGGTGGAGCATTTGGTCTTTCTCTGCCGTCATTACTATGTTTCTGTATTATATAAGCTGAATGATTTCTTTGTGTCATCTTCATCAGGGAAATCCCCAAACCAGAGGCCTTCCTTAGGGGTGAAGACTCTGCTAAAAAAAAAACCATCAGTGTTGAGGGGGAAGAAGTGATAAGCGTGAAAGTTATGTTAAATTCTCACAAATCCCCAGGGCTGGATGGAATCCTCCCCAGTGTTCTGAAAGAACTAAAACCAGAAACTGCAGACTCACTTACACTGATTTGTGATTGGTCACTAACAATAACTGCTGTACCAGAGGACTGGAAGGTGGCCAGCGGGACTCCAGTATCTAAGAAGGGCTCCAGGGGGGGACTAGGAAATTATAGACCTGTAAGCCTGACATCAGAACCAGATAAGATGGAGACAATTATCAAAATTGTTAAATGCTTGGAAAACAATGGTATAAGTAGGAATAGCCAGCCTGAATTTCAGGAAGGCAAATCATGTCTCACAAATCTATTAGAATTCTTTGAAATTGTAATTGGTCAGGTGGATGCTGGTGAATGTAGTGTATTTGAACTTAGGGAGGGGACGTTTTCAAACAGCCTGCATAGGCTCAATCTGCGGGTTCCTTTTTCCTGCAGACTTTAACCAGAATTTTCAAAGCAGATTTTTTGCGCATAAATCAACTTTGAAAATTTGTGAGTGTGCACTGACCCCCAGGTGGCACACACGCAGAAACTTACTCCTGCTCAAGAGTGCTTGCATGTATGAGGATTTAGATGTGTACTTTCAAAAACCGAAAGTGTGCATATAATCCCTTATCCCGTCCCCAACTGCATCTCGTGGCCCTCCCATTTAGTGTATGCATAAAAGAACATGTGAAACGGCATTCTGCGTGTAATTCTATGCACATGCCCACTGGGTTTTCTGCACATTTGAAATAGGGGGCAATGTTCATTCATAGATCAGGAACTGGTTAAAGGGAAGGAGGCAGCGTGGGGGATGGAATGACCAGTTCTCAAACTAGAGGGAGGTTACGAAGAGGAGTGCCCTTAGGGTCAGTACTAGGCCTGGTACTATTCAGTTTGTTTCTAAATGATCTAGAGGACTGAGTGATGAGCGAGGTTGCAAAATTTATAGACGATATCAAATTATGCAGGGTAGTTAAAAACCACACTGATTGTGTAAAAATGGAGGGAGATCTGGAAAGAGTGGGAACTTGGGCATCCAAGTGGCAAATGGGATTTAATAGAGAGAACTGCAGAGTGATGCAAGTTGGGAGAGAAAATGCAAACTACCAGTGCTCGCACGCTGGGAAATTACTATCAAGAGAGGGACCTTGGAATTACTGTGAACTACTCGCCAAAACAATCAGCACTGTGTGAGTCAGAGGCCAAAAAGGCCATCCGCATGTTAGGGATGATTAGGAAAGTTGTTGATGACAAATCTGAAGATAAGATGGGGGTGGAGTATCCAATAATTGTATGTTAGCAGTTTCAGGGTGAATTTTCATAAAACATGGTTTATGCACATAAATGGCTGGTCATAAAATTGTCAGGGGTTTGTGCACAAAAAAGAGGCATTCAGAAGGGTGGAGTTGGAGGTGGAATCTGGATTAGCCTACATATGTTTGATTTAAAAAAATATTCGTGTAGGTTCACGTGACACAAGTTGTGTGATGCAAAACGCAGGTGTAACCACACAGGTGAGTTTCTGTGTGTACTTTCATTTAACTTTCAAAGCAAATGTATGCACATGAATCCGCTTTGAGAATTTGTGTAACTTGCGCCCAAAGCAGAGTTTAAGAAGGATAAGAACATAAGAAATTGCCATGCTGGGTCAGACCAAGGGTCTATCAAGCCCAACATCCTGTTTCCAACAGAGGCCAAACCAGGCCACAAGAACCTGGCAAGTACCCAAACACTAAGAAGATCCCATGCTACTGATGCAATTAATAGCAGTGGCTATTCCCTAACGGGCCGATAAAGTACAGTGCTCTCCGACGGAGTGCACTGTTAACCCGCCATTGGACGCGTGTTTCGCCGCGCTAGCGTTACCCCTTATTCAGTAAGGGGCCGAAAACGCGCGTCCACCCCCCGAACCTAATAGCACCCGCAACATGCAAATGCATGTTGATGGCCCTATTAGGTATTCCCGCGCGATTCAGAAAACAAAATGTGCAGCCAAGCCGCACATTTTGCTTTCAGAAATTAGCGCCTACCCAAAGGTAGGTGCTAATTTCTACGGGCACCGGGAAAGTGCACAGAAAAGCAGTAAAAACTGCTTTTCTGTGCACCCTCCTACTTAATATCATGGCGATATTAAGTCGGAGGTCCCAAAAGTTTCAAAAAGTTAAAAAAAAAAAAATTGGAAGTCGGCCCGTGGCTGTCGGGTCGAAAACCAGACGCTCAATTTTGCTGGCGTCCGGTTTCTGAGCCCGTGACTGTCAGTGGGCTCGAGAACCGACGCCGGCAAAATTGAGCGTCGGCTGTCAAACCCGCTGACAGCCGCTGCTCCGGTCCAAAAGGAGGCGCTAGGGACACGCTAGTGTCCCTAGCGCCTCCTTTTGCCTGTTTTTACTGCCGGGCCTCATTTAAATAGAGAATCGCGTGCACAGGAGAGTGGCCTGTGCGCGCGCCGGGAGAGCGGCGTTCACCCACTCTCCCGCGGACTTTACTGTATCGGCCTGTAAGTAAACTTGATTAATAGCAGTTAATGGACTTCTCCTCCAAGAACTTATCCAAACTTTTTTTGAACCCAACTACACTAACCACATGCTCTGGCAACAAATTCCAGAGCTTAATTGTGCGTTGAGTGAAAAAGAATTTTCTCTGATTAGTCTTAAATGTGCTACTTGCTAACTTCATGGAATGCCCCCTAGTCCTTCTATTATTTGAAAGTGTAAATAACCGATTCACATCTACTCGTTCAAGATCTGGATGCATTCTTAGAAGACAAGGACATAGAAACATGGAAACATAGAAACATGGACCCAATATTCAAAGCATATTAGTGCTATTTAGCCGGATAAGCAGGACTCATGTGGCTAAGTAGTGGCCACTGAATATGTGTCGCCACTGCTTAGCCTTATAAGGCCCTTATACAGCTAAAAATTACATGCATAAAAAGTAGGTGTGTACTGGGTGGGTCAAGGCAGAGCAAGTTAGCTGTATAAGTTATACTACCGATACTCAGATTTAGCCAAATAAATATATGTAGAAGTTTAGATGCTTCATAGAACAGCGCTAAACTTAGCCAGGTAGACTTATCCGTTTAAGTGTGAATATATATGCGCATATTCAGTGACTTTGCCAAGCCACTGAATATACATCGTAACTTAGCCAGATAAGTTCTAACTGGCTAAGTTACTTACCCGGCCAGCTTTGAATATCTACCCCATGATGGCTTATATAGCCTATCTTGATTGCCAACTATTCAGCTTTACAATCCGTACCACTCTCTGAGATCCTCCGTGTTTATGCCATGCTTTCTTGAGCGCAGTTACTGTCCTTGTTTCCACCATCTGCATAAATAGGGGTCTAAGGTGATAAAGACTTTTATATCTACAGGGAGCATGTAGATAAACTCTGGTTTGGGTCTCTTGAGTATTACCATTAACTCTGGAGCAACTGTCTGGGACAGGATGCTGAATTAGATGGACCATTGATCTGAAGCTTGGTCATTCCTATCATCTTTAAAAAAAAAAAAAGGTTCTGAACCAGTAATTGTTGAAATTACTGTAAATTAATAATATTTGAAAATTTGTGTATACATGTTGTACTGCAGATTGTTTAAGTTGTGTATTGCACTGATGCAGACTCAGACTAAAGTTCCTAAAAAAATATTTACCAAAGAAAGGGTAGACAGAACCTGCTGCACTGCCTTGGGCCGCAGTTCTCACTGGCAGGCAGTCATCCCGCTTGTGCTACGCGTACAGGAACATTTTCCAGCAGTCTTCGAATGTTCCGGTAACTTTGAGAGCAGGGTGGTCACTGGTCCTATGCAGAGGAAAGCCACCCCAAAAAATATCTAACCCAACAGGAAAAGAGAAAATAAAATTGTGTTCCAAAGGTCAGATGCAATTTTGCGTTTTGCCAAGAGGATGCCTGCCGCAGCTGGGAGAGTCGCATGGCACGCTGACAGGCTGGCACCTTCCAAGCACTGTAAAGAATGCGCATGTGATGCCATTCCAGTCACTGCTCTGTTGCCACATATGAAACTCACTGTGGATTACTTGGGATCAATTATAATGTTGGCTTTGAAAGTCACTTTTCCTTGTTGTTTGTGTGAAGCTGCTCCCTTAGTAGTCGTTCACACTAAGCAGCTCAAAAGAACTGGGTTGGTTTGTTGTTTTTTTTTTTGGTGACACAAAGGTAATGGGGTGATAAAACGAATGAAAAAAAAAAAAATCACAAGCGTGGGAGTTAATACTTTCAAATTCCGTTTGTGTTACTTTTGAATCGCTTTATTCAGCCAAGCACGGTTTTCATAGGAACTGTTTTGATGCTGTCCCCCACAGGTACGCCAGGCGTTTGCACAAGACAGTGAGGCGTCTCGTTCCCGACTCTGATGTGAGGTTCCTCTTGTCTGAGAGCGGCAGCGGGAAGGGGGCTGCCATGGTAACGGCAGTGGCCTACAGGCTGGCTGAACAGCACAGGCAGATAGACGAGACCCTGGAGGAGTTCCAGCTCTCTCAGGAACAGCTGCTGGAGGTGAAAAAAAGAATGAGGATGGAAATAGAAGCCGGGCTGAGGAAGAAAACCCACCAAAGTGCAAAAGTTAAAATGCTGCCAACTTTTGTGCTCAGCACGCCAGATGGATCAGGTAACATGCCCAGAACGATCTTTCTCAGGACACATTCGGAGCCAGCAGAGGGAGACCTCTGGGCTGTTCTTCAGACTCTGGTGCTTAGGAAAGCAAATCTTTCCATCCAAAGGAGACAGAGAGCAGGAAGGTTGTGAACCTCTGTTTTGAGTGACGCATGTGTTGAATATGTAAGTATAGTCATAGTAGGCCCTGGAGCCAGAAAAGCAGACACAGGCCTCTCAGCTAACTCCATTCCATCAGGTTCACTTTGAGTCAGGTTCACTTTGAGCCTGTCCTGGCCTTTTCAGCTCCAGACTCAAAATAATGTGGGATCTCTGTTCTTCTATTTTGTATTGACAAATCCAGTACCACAAATCCAAGATTACTGATAGAATGAAAGTTTAAAATTGGGATTGGGTCAGCGTGTCCCTGCTGGAGTGGAGTGAGTTGAGAGATGTGCTGTGGCATGTGGCAAATCCAAATTTATAACATCTTAGACCATCTGGCAGCATCCTAGAGGACCTGTTCTCCCACCCCCAAGATTACTATGACTCCTGTCTTTTCATGCTTTCTCATAGCTTTTAAGATATATATAGAGCAGCAGGGCTCTGGACACAATATTTAGTCCATTTTCAGCACATTCTTTAAGATCCTGATTTATTTTTTGTTTCTGTTTTATTAAACTCCTGAGGATAATCAGATGTGTTAAGTTTCCAAAAGCCCTTAGCCGTATTGACTCCTATAGATCTGAAGATCTTAAGGTGTTGCTGAGCTCACCATCAGAGGACGTTTCTAGGACAGTGGGTGTGAGCTTGGTAAAAAGCACACTCCCTTTTACTTCAGACACATACAAACTCATAAAGAATGTTATATCTTCCGAGAAAGTAGAAGGGAGAATTAAGAATAACCTCAACATTGGAAGGGAAGAGAGTCAGGAGATTTGATACACAAAGACTGCGTGGGCTCTGCTTTCTAGAGATGTGAATCGGAACTGAAATCCGAACCGATTCTGGTTCCGATTCACATCTATAGAGATGTGAATCGGAACTGAAATCCAAACCGATTCTGGTTCCGATTCACATCTCTACCCCCACAGTAAACTCACTTCTGTTTTCTCTGTGTCTCCAAGAAGCATGTCAAGTTATCTCAGCCTTCCCAACTGCAAATGTGGAGAGGGGATTTAAAGAGAAAATCAAGCCATTTCATTTTAGTTATTATGAAGTTTTCTCTCCCTAAAACACAGAAATAACCTCTCGTTACAGAAAATGGAGACTTTCTGGCACTGGACCTTGGGGGAACAAACTTTAGAGTTTTGCTGGTCAAGATTCGCAGTGGGAAAAGAAGAACTGTTGAAATGCACAATAAAATCTATGCTATCCCCGAGGATGTTATGCAAGGGACAGGGGAGGAGGTGAATTCTCCGTTTTCTTTTTGTGCGCGTTACAGCTAAGAAGTCATGTTCTGGGTTTGCTCGTGCACTCATTGTGATAACCTCTTGTCCTTCTCCCTCAGCTTTTTGATCACATCGTTCACTGCATCTCTGATTTCCTAGATTACATGGGAATAAAAGGCGCTCGACTACCCCTTGGCTTCACCTTTTCCTTCCCTTGCAGCCAGACGAGTTTAGATGCTGTAAGTCACCCGATGTTGTTTATTGTGTTGAGATTTTCTTTCCTGTTGTGTGTGTCTTGCAGCACCTTTAATTTATCACAACAAAACTTGCTTTCCTCTTCCAGAGAAGGACTTGTTCTCGTGGATGGTGCATGACCTTGATCTTCCTGTCAGTCTTCTTACACTGTTGTAAATGTCTTTCTATAGGTGATAGCAGTAGATTGGGTTTTCTAGTCTCATTGCACTTTAAAACGTTTTCCTAACACAAGGGAACCTCTCCTGCCTCATCTTGCTTTCTTCCCTGCTCGTATAAAAGGGGCAGACTTAAGAAAGTTTCTCTTCAGTGCAAACATTGCTCCAGCGCACCTTTTCCCATTGAAATCCCTGGAGAGGGACCATATAACTGAAACCCTAGCAGAGTTACATTGGCTACCAATTGAGCACAGAATTAAATACAAAACCCTATGTATCATTCACAAACTAATTTATGATGAGAAATCAGACTGGTTGAACACAGCATTACGGGTACACACTCCACACAGGAACCTCCGCTCAGCAAATAAAGCACTCCTAACCATTCCATCAGTTAAAACAGCAAGACTGACACAAGTGAGAGAAAGAGCCCTATCACTAGCAGGACCCATAATCTGGAACACAATGCCTCCAGAGATCAGGCTACAAAGTGATCTCAAGACATTCAAGAAAAACATAAAAACATGGCTTTTTAAACAAGCATTTTACAAAGAGACTGGAGAATAGAGAGAAATATTTCAGGAAAAGACAGAAAGGCACCGACATACAGTCCTTAGGACTATACAGTAGATTAGTCTATGAACTCTACACCACAATAAAACATAACTATAATACTATGTGTGATAAAACTACCGGTGTAAGTACCTTGGTACAATTGGTCATGAACTACTTTGCTAAATGACTATGTCTAATGATATATTGTAACCGAACCTTTGATGGCACCTGTTAGAATGTACTATAGTACACTTTTACCTACATTAAATATGTGCCTATATGTAAACCGTTGCAACGGTATTTAACTTAGCAACGGTATAGAAAAGTTTTTAAATAAAATAAATAAGATACTTTCATCGATAAATTTGCAGCAGGGTTGGCAGTGGAACAGAAGCCTAATATATCTGCCCCATAATATGAAACTGAGAGGTATGAGTCTGAATCATGAAGCTTTTTCCCCATGGACACAGAATGGGGGAAAAGCCTTAACAAACTGGGCCCATAGAGAACTTGAAGGTGACTCTCTGTCTGCTAACGCAGGAGGAGATGGAGGTTTCCGTGAAGGACAGTTTATCTGGCAGCTTCTAACACAATTCAAGTGAAAAGATGTTCAGAGCTGGACCCACAAGCTGGTTCCTCACATGAAAGTCCTTCCTAATCTGCTCTGAGCACAGTCTCTGAAGGGAGCTGGATCTTCCACTGCTATCTTCCAAGGGAAAATCTTTTCCAGCTAGGACCCTGCCTAGTTTGCTGCTGTTTAGAAATAATGCAGAATTTGCATGATCAAAGATCTTTTAAGGGCTTGATTTGGAGTAAGTATAAGTATTCAGCTGCAGCCGAAGATGGCAGCACCTAGTGTAACACTGATGGTGCAGGGAAAACAGAGAAGACCGTTGTCGGACATCATGCAGCATGGGGCATTCTGAGGTTGGGGGGTTGGAGACGTAGCTAAATGTTTGCTTTTATACACTGTACTTTTAAGAATGGCACAGTTCATTATATTTTTCTCATGTTCTGAAGGAAAAGAAGACTTACGAGATCTCTGCGTGTGTGTCCCCCTAATAACTTTTTTTTGTTTGGTGTCCTGTCCTCGGCACATTTTCAGGACACGTTGGGAAGTGGGGGGGACACGAGGATTCTGACAGGTGTGGGTTTTGTTTTTAATTGACGCATATGCCTGGTGCGTGACCCAGGAAGTAGGCTCTGTCAGTCCTGGCTGGAGTTTCTAGTTTTGGGTGGCATTCTGTATTTAGCGGTGCACAGCAGCGTGTTATAATATGCAGTTCCACACACATTGAGGGACTTGTATTACGGAGGATAGCACTGGATGATGCGCTTCAAAGCCTCATGCTGGATGTGGTGATCTTTTTCTTAGGGTATACTTCTCACCTGGACCAAAGGCTTCAAAGCCACAGACTGTGAAGGAGAAGATGTCGTTCAATTACTGAGGGAAGGAATTAAGCGAAGAGAGGTAACCTGTGGCAGCTTGTGTACGATGATAATGATTCTGTGTCGTTTCTACCCAGCCAACCTCCACAACTGTCCCCATTTTAGTCTGTTTTTAAAAAATCTGTATTGACCTTCTCAAAATAGGATTTACATCACGTTCGTAATATTTTTTTTAAATTAAAACCAAACAGGTCAATATTCAGCCGGGCGAGAAGCAGATAAGTTAGCCGGATAAACTTACACGGGCTTGGAGCTAAGGGTCTCTCCAGGTCCCCACTATAAACCAACATTATTTCTTAGAAGTAGAGGGTGCGGGGGTGGTGTGGGAATAGGGTAGCCCCCCCCCCCCCCCAGACCATGAAGGTCCTTTTTTTCTAGTAGGGGAGGGAAGGTGAGGGCTGATGGGGGGGTTATGCTTTTTCAGGGACTTTTCTTTTTTATTTTTGGGGGCCTGAGCTGTCTCAAAAGACACTGAGGGGCATTTACTAGGCCTTGTGGGAGTGAGTTTGGCCCTTCACATTTTACCTTGGAAATATCAGGGACTGCTAGCATCCCGATGTTCCCATGGTAAAATAACACCTCCTTAGGGCTGATTTTTTTCTAAGTCAGCCATGTTATTTTATTTGCATAGAATCAGGTATGCATGAGCTGCTTTGCATGGATTTGCAAATTTCATCTATGTAAATGCCATGCAAAGCAGCTCATTGTAATAGGGGTGGGTTTCAGGCCAAAAAATTGCACGATGATATCACCACGTTATGGGTATGTAACCAGTATACAGCATTTAGCACGTGTTAAATGCTGTTTAACGTGTGTTGTTGCCATATCGCAGCTTTGAGAATCTAGGCCTTAGTAAGATAACTCCGTTCCAGAATACCTCTGATTTTTCCCACTAAATTTTAGCTGACTAAGTAATTAGCCAGATAACGCAGAATTTTTAAATCCCATTGTGTGTCCAACTGTATCCAAAACTTAGCCAGACAAATGAGCTGAATTTTTTGACCTGTGGACGTAGCTTTCACCTAACATAGAGTTGAATGTTGTTTTTCAATGATGACTCTCCCCAGCTTCCCACAAAACTAAAATGGGGATTTTGTCCATTCAGAATACACATTGTCTAGAAAGCATCTTGTTATAAGTAAAAACCTGAAGCTGGCATGCTTTGTGTACTCTCAGTAACTGACATGGTCTTATTTGCCTACTTCACTAGTTAAAAGATATCTCTTTTCCGCTCCACCGCCATTACTGTTCAGTGCAAATGGGTTGCTAGATTCAAGCTGGGTCCTCTTTGCTCTTGATGTCCTCAGACAGCCCTGTTGATCATTCTCTGGTGAGGACTGGAACAAGGAGCACACAGCATGAGTATCGCTGCTCTGTTAAGACCAAAGGACCTGACTCACTAAGGCTGTACTCCTGTACTGTGTCTGTGCTTAATCAGGTCCTAGGTGTGCTTGATCTGAAACTTCCAGTTTGATTTTCATTATGCAATTCATGCTGAACATTATGAGGTTGATTTTCATGCGGCCTGTTAAAAAGTTTGCAGGTGCAAAATATACGTGGACTTTAAGCTGAATTTTCAAAGCAGACTTATGCGCATAAATCCACTATGAAATCCACTGGGTGAGTGCAGAGCCCCAGTGCGGCATACGCTCGTTAGCAGGTGTAAATGTGTGTGAATCGATTTACACGCATATTTTCAAAAATTGAAAGTTTGTGCCTAAGTGGTTTCCCCGTCCCAACTCCACCCCTTAGAACGCCTCTTCCTAGGACACACAAAATCGCATACTTTTACACACATAATCCCTCTCCCATCAGACAATTTTCAAAAATCCATTTACAGGCAGAAAACCACATTTTTATAGCATGTAAATCGTTTTGAAAATCAGGCCACATGTATGCACATGTCCCCTGGTTTCTTTTTATCAAAGTAGCCTAGAGTAGTACAGCAGTGTTTTGATGTTTTATTACGCACAAGCTCCCATTAGCTCCTGTCATGCAGGGTTAGATCCTGCAGACAGTCACTGAGACCTCCATTAGGATCAGGATGGGCTCAGCCCCGTGGCTCTGCTCTGCTGCAACACAGGAGACCTGGGCTTGCACTTCTTGTCCAGCGAGATGTGAGCACATGGAGGAAAAGCATCTACCATCCCACTGGCAACCTCTGCTGGCACAGGGCAGCACAGATGGATTCATCCTCAAAAGGAGGTACCCTAACCACTCAGCAAGCAAGAGGTGTAAGAGTTTTCTTACAGATACAGATTATCTGATTTATTTAAATCAGATAGCAAGCGTCTCAAGTTCACGTAGAGGGAGCAGAATGTCTACATCTTTTAGAGGTAGATAATAAGAAGTTTAATATTGCAAATAAAATATAGAATGGTTTTTATATGGTAGACATTATTTTAAGTTTGTGGTTTAACAGAGTAAATCACTCTTGTTACAAAGGTTATGGAAACCCCTGCATCTAACGAAAAGTTAACATGCACATCTCAAATGCATTGCCAGTAAATTACCCAGCTTAAAGTAGTAATTTAGCCAGTTAATTTTATGCTGATTGGGAGTCCATGAAGATGTCATGGCTGTCTCACTATCCACTGCAGCCGAGTCGTCCTGGAGAATTGTTGTCCTATTTTAGCATGAAGGGCAGCCAGCTGTACCTCCGGCAGCCAAACGACAGGTTAACGCCATCATCTCAGGGCAGCAGACCCGGAGTTTACAGAAATCTCTGTAAGTTATGCAGGTAGAGGACAGGAGTGCAGATTAACTTGATTTGCAAGGGCTTAGACAAGGATGAGATTGGCAAGTACTCCAAAATTAATGGAGCAGGGCTGAGTTGAGCGGGGAGTCCAGTTGAAAAGTCTCGTGTGCAGAGTTCATGGGTGTGAAGTTTGCATGAATGGCAGCGATTGGCAGTAGCCCCGAATCTGTAAGTCCAAAGTCTTTTCTTTCATTGGGACTTCATACATATGCATAGGATCCAAACGTTGATATTGATTGGATGTTACAACAGTAAATGGGGCATAGGATTGGTGGGCTTCCGATATGACTTCTTTGTAGTTGGTACATATATGTATATTCTCACGGAGATGATGGCGTCAGCTGGAAGACATCTGGTGAATAATGCTGGACCTCATGACTAGATACAGAGTTTGTCAAGGGCACAGTCTAAGCAAGTCTGTGTCTGGTAGGACCAGCAAAATTGTAAGATGAGGACAGATTGCTCAATATAAGGAGCTAGCAGCTTTTCCTCCTCAATATAGTTCTCACAGGCATTCACATTATAACTGCAAGCACCATCACGTGGCTTGACTTCCATCTTGTGTTGCTCAGGCCTGCAAAGTTTGGTTCATTTGCACACTCCTTTTAGGGTGACTGGCTTATCCCTCCAGAGGAATCCCATGTCTCTTAGGAAATTGGTCTAGAGGGGTGGTAAAAAAAAACCAAGGGAAAAATCATAAAAAAGGAGTCATGTAGAACACTGGAAGATGGTTGGACAGGATCAACCTCAGATGATCTATCAATCTTACCAAGCATGCAATTGTGTGTTACACTGTAAGTAGAGTGGAGGAGTAGCCTAGTGGTTAGAGCAGTTGGCTGCAAAACAGGGAAACCAGGATTTAAATCCCACTGCTGCGCCTTGTAACCTTGGGCAAGTGACTTTACCCTCCATTGCCTCAGGTACAAAACTTAGATTGTAAGCCCTGTGGGGATAGGAAAATGCTTACAGTATCTGAATGTAAACTGATGTGATATCTCAGATCAAACATCAATACCTATAAACGAAGCTTGACCGACGTGCCGCAAATGCGCAGTAGAGACCAGCTCTACCGCGCATGTGCGGGCGAGCACGTCGGTCTGACGCTAAGAAAAAAAATGGCGGCGTCCAGTGGCAGCAGCGGGCGGCGGCGGCGGCGGTAGCGAGCGGCGGCGACGGCGGTAGCGACGGCGGCGGCGGTAGCAGGCGGCGGTAGCGGCCAGTACCGAGGGAGGGAGAAGAGAGAGAGAGGGAGGGACGGACTGAGTGGGAGGGAGGGACGGAGAGAAAGAGTGAGAGGGAGGGACTGAGTGGGAGGGAGGGATTGAGTGAGGGGGAGGGACTGGGAGGGGGAGGGAGTGGGACTGAGTGAGAGGGAGAGGGGGGACTGAGTGAGAGGGAGTGAGTGGGACTGAGGGAGTGAGTGGGACTGAGGGAGAGTGAGTGGGACTGAGTGAGTGGGAGGGAGTGACTGAGTGGGAGGGAGGGACTGAGTGAGGGGGAGGGACTGAGTGGGGGGGAGGGACTGAGTGGGAGGGAGGGATTGAGTGAGGGGGAGGGACTGGGGGGAGGGAGGGATTGAGTGAGGGGGAGGGACTGAGTGAGAGGGAGGGACTGAGTGGGAGGGAGGGATTGAGTGAGGGGGGAGGGACTGGGGGGAGGGACTGAGTGAGAGGGAGGGGGAACTGAGTGAGAGGGAGGGAGTGGGACTGAGGGAGAGAGAGGGAGGGGGAGAGAGAGGGAGGGAGTGGGACAGTGAGTGAGAGGGAGGGAGAGAGGGGGGAGTGAGTGAGACTGAGTGGGAGGGAGGGACTGAGTGAGAGGAGAGGGAGGGTGGGGAGGAGTGGGTGAGGGAGGGGGTGGTGAAGAGTGAGGGGAGAGAGAATGAGGGGGAGGTGAGAGACAGAGGGATGTAGCCCGTTTTAACGGGCTTAACGGCTTGTTTGGTATATAAATAAAATAAATGTATTGTACGGATTTATTTAGCTCTCTATCTCTCCAGTCAGACCTGAGTTTCCAGTTTCTTTGCAAAGGGTTTCTGAAATCCCAGGATGTAGTCTACTTAAAAATAATCCATTTTTGTGATTAGACCTAGTTTCAGTCTGATCAATCTGTAATCAGTATTCACACATTCATAGGATTTCATTTCACTTCATTTCTTTAATTGGTCTTAATAACTCACTTTTGAACATGTTATCCAAGCAATGGTACAATTCCAAAGAGGAGGAATAGCCTACTGGTTAGAGCAGTGGATTACAAACCAGGAGACCAGTGTTTGAGTTCCACTGCTGCTCCTTGTAACCTTGGGCAAGTAACTTTACCCTCCATTGCCTCAGGTACTAACTTAGGCTATGATTCATCATTTAACTATAAAAATAGCACGATTAAAAAAAAAAGGAGCATGGTACCAAATCATATAGGTATTTTTTCTTGCAATTGGTGGTTTGGGCTGCGAGAGAGAGAGAGAGAGAGAGAGAGAGAGAGAGAGAGAGAGAGAGAGAGGCACTCTGTAGAGGCTGACAAAAAAAGATCAATATTTATACCATTGTAAGAGGGGCCACTAGTAACTCGGGGTGAGGTTTGTGCGGTGGAGTGGGTTCTGGGGGGCAGTTTTACATGCACAGTCATACGTATAAACAGAACAGTTACCATCTGTGGAGATTTAATGTGATTTGGAGGGATGAAAGGTAAAAGAAGTGTAGATTTGTACACTTTACTCTCTACCTACCTTGATTGCAGCTAGGTAGAGAGAGCATCAAGCTAGGTCGAAAGAACATGGTACAAATCTATTCTTCTGTTCGTACGTATGACTGTGTATGTAAAATTAACCCCCCCCCCAGAACCCACCCCACCCCACAAACCTCACCCCAAGTTTATAATGCCCCCTCTTACAGTGGTATAAAACGTTCAAATACAAGTGAGCTCCATAGAGGCAGGCTCTCTCTCTCTCTTTCTCTCCCCACCCCCTGCCTACCCTACTAAGATGCGGTATTTATCGCATGCGATATGCCATTATCATGGGCGATAGGGCCCTAACGCATTGTGATGAATGACCCTCATAGATTGTGAGCCTTCTGGGGACAGAGAAATACCTACAGTACCTGAATGTAATCTGCTTTGAAGTGCCTGAAAAGTGGAATATAAATCAAATAAAAAATCTTAGAAATAAAATACAGAAATCTTTAGCAGTAACAGCAGAGAGCATTGTTTCTTGAACTATGAGATACAATACAGTTTGTTTTGATAATGCATTTCATGTGTTTCTAGCATTGTACTTGCAGCTAAATATGACATATTAGCTAATTCTGCTGTTACAGGATTTCCTGTATATTAGATATTTCAAATGAGATTGAAAGGCACATTTTGCAAGACAAATGGTCATTTCTACTGCTGATAACCTAAAAGCTTTGGCTTATTTGATTCCTAGGAGTTTGAGTTAGATGTTGTGGCAGTGGTAAATGACACAGTCGGGACTATGATGACTTGTGCGTATGAAGATCCAAACTGTGAAATTGGTCTCATTGTGGGTATGTACCTCAAACATTTTGAGAGCTTTTCCTGCAGGCATGAGCTAATGAAAAATACTTTTTTTCTCACATAATTGAGATGGTTCATATCTTGTTCAGATGGCAGCTCTAGCACAGTGTGAAATGTTCAGTGTAATGGATACTCTTGAATAACAATTTACTCAGTTTATACCAGTAATTTGGGCATGGGGAAATGTTGACACATTTGTATTAGTTTAATATTTAATGGAAGTTACTGCTCATGTTGCAGTAAGACTAGTTTGTGATGTAAGCTTTTCATTCCAGAGATGATGGGTTACTAGGTATTGGGCGCGTTTTGAAAATTTACTAGGGCTGAATGCCTAAATTTAGGCTCCTAGTTTCATTAAGCTCCTAAGATTAGGGCCCTAAAAAGTGGGTGATTATGGAACGGAGTTAGGGCGGGGAAACAAAATTAGGGGTTTAGCACTGATTTTCAGAACTAGGCAACTAATTGGGGAGCATAAATCTGGGAAAATAAATAGCAGGCCTAAATTTAGGTTCCTAACTTTTAGGTTCATAAATTTATGTGAATTTTCAGCTGAAAAAATAGACACCTAAATTCAGCTGAAAAATAAGTGCCTAACTAATTTTTAGAGACCTAAATTTAGGAGCTCAGCTTTTTTGGAATATCTGCCTTATCGTGTCTAGACTTGCATGAACAAAGAATATTAAAGAAAGCATGTCATGGTGCTAAAACAATAGAGGTAGATTTTAAAAAGGAGTGTGCGGCGTACATGTGCGCGCGCTACCCGGCGCGCACACATGTACACCTGATTTTATAACATGCGCACCCAGGCGCTCGCATGTTATAAAATCCGGGGTCGCGCTGCCTTCCCCCATTCCCTCCCAGGAGTGGCCTCGGAGGGAACTTCCCTACCCCCCCCCCCCCCACCTTCCCTTCCCCTATCTCCCCCGCCCTTTCCTCCCTACCTTTTTGGTCTTCTGTCTTTTGTCACAAAACTTACTTCAGCCCTGGGGCTGAAGTAAGTTGCGTGCGCCGGCCGATTGCCGGTGCGCGATCCCAGGCACAGTGGCAAATGGCCGCTGTGCCCGGAGCCTCTGACCCTGCCCCACCCACGCTCCGCCCCTTCCCGCCCCTTTAATAAAGCCCTGGGACTCACACGCATCCCGGGGCTTTACACGCGTCGCCGGGCCTTTTGAAAATAGGCCCGGCGCGCGCAAGCCCGGTCACGCCCCTAAATCCTCTGGATTTATGCGCGTAACCTTTTTAAAATCCAGCCCATAATGAATAAAAGCCTGGCAATGAATGTCTATTAAGCGCTGCTATTTTAAACTGAAGCGAGTTCACTTCAGCAGGATATATTCATTTTATATTTGTCTGTCCTTTAATGCATTTACAGTTTCAGCCTTAGTGATAAAAAGGGTTATGAATTCAAATAAGCTTGGGATAAACAAAGAAGAGCCTTAGCAGTGGTGGAAGCACAGCTAAAGTTGAAAACATTACAGTAAGCAGGGAAAGTGGAGTCGTCCAGAGGAGCCTTGCATTTGTATCTGCCGTCATGGTCTGTGTTTTGGAATACAGAAATTTTGCATAACTACTCTACAACAGTATTTGTGATATCCTAAATTTGAATAAAGTGGATGCATTTTGACGCTGCAACTAAAAAAGGAAGATATAAACTATTCTGCCGCTTTATACCATTGAAAGTATCCATTCCTTCGCAACAGGAACTGGCAGCAATGCGTGCTACATGGAGGAGATGAAGAATATTGAGATGGTAGAGGGAGACAAAGGGAGAATGTGCGTGAACATGGAATGGGGCGCGTTTGGGGACAATGGATGCCTGGATGACATTAGGACAATTTATGACAAGGCAGTAGATGAGTTGTCATTAAATTCTGGGAAGCAAAGGTAAGTAACCTTGAATTTTGAAATAATAATAAAAAGAGAGATACATAATGGAAAATTTTCAGTTACCCATGGGAAAAGACCCTTTGAAAGTTTTCCCGCCCTCCTCTCTGTGAGGAAAAGGGGTGGGACTCGGGTGACACTGGGTAATCCCAGCAAAGTGTGTGCGGGGTGGTTATTTTGTACCTGCCGGGGAGGAGTTTGCACTTTTGTACCTGCACTGGAGAAAGGCTTTTCAAAGGTAAAGTCTGTGGAAGTTTCTTTCGAAAATTAGCTTGCAGGCCCATGTGAGCTTGCAAAATCCCCAGGAGGTCTGAAAATTGTCTTCAGTATGACAATTTACTGAATTCTTAGTGGACTGGAAGGATGATTGTAGCTGAGGGATGTTAGCAGATAAGTACAGGATGTGTTGACCTGCTATACAGTTAGCTTTAAGGCACTGCTAGAACACAAGAACTTGGAGTCCAGTTGTTTTTTTCCTTTTGTTTTTTGACTTGTCAGTTTCTCCTGCTGTTTTTGGGCTTCTAGCTGAATTGGAACCAGCACCATGTGCTTTCATTCACATCTACCCAGAGAATTTTTCCCTCATTCTATATCTCCTCCCAGCTCGCTATATAGCCCAGTCATTTCAGCGTTGGATCTCAAAACCCTGCAGTCATGGGCCCTAAATCTGGCCACTAGGTGTCGCTGTTCTACAGTGAATGAGACTGCCTACCTCCCCCACCCACCCAGGGGCTATAAATACTGCTACTACCACATCCCATCAGTCCCAGCCAAACCAGGGAACAGAATTCCTGCTGCAGGAATCAAACCCAGGTCCTTCTTCACGTTAGCTCGCAACACTGCCACCGGGCCACCCTTCCTCTGAATTGGCACCATGTTTCAGAATATGGGATGTTCAAGCTCAGTAAATGTTTCTTGTTGCTATGATTTTAACTATTGCTCACAGATTGATGATTTATGATAGTGCTGTGGAACATTTCCTGCTATTTAATATCTCCGGTCTTCAGCTCCTCCCACAGGGCAGTAGTGCATAGAAAGTCTTGTTCCCCGTCAGCAGTGGTTATTTAAAGGGCCAGCATTGAGGTTAGCATAATGGGAAGCAGAGATTTTTGAAAAGCTGAATCTGGGTATTATTATTTTAATAAGTCTAATGACTGTTTGAAGAAACAAGCTTTTGGGAGTACGCAAGTCCTGTCCTCAGACGTGTCTGAAAGCATTCTTCAGCTGTGGAAAGGGGTCACCTCTACCCAACTGTATGTTTTTTGGGGGCGGCCGTGGCACTCCGCTTCTCACAGGAGTTACAGAGTAAAAGGACCCATCCATCATGAGGACAGTTTTTCAAAGCCATTTCCCCAGGCGACTTTCAAAGGGAAACTACCCAGCTGGTAAGTGTAAAGTAAGCGCAGTGAAAGTGTCTGGATACTTTGCGTGTCCTATCTCGATGGGCAGGGGCAAAATATTTATCTAGTTATTTATTTGGATTTATCACTCGCCTTTTTGAATGCAGAACTCATTCAAGGCAGGGTTCAGCATGCATATTAGGACGGCGGCATGCAATAAGGAATCAGCAGGGGCGTTTCACAAGGGAAGAGGGTGCATGGGATTGAAATTAGAGGGGAGTCGGCAGTGGTGACACTGAAATGAATACTAATGCCCACGAGTTTAAGGCCTTAAAATCGCCCTCCGCTGCCAGGCTAGAAGTGCACGCCAGCTTCCACAGCGCACGTGTTCTTCAACACATGGGGAAAAGAGGTGTTCCCGGGCTCCTGTGTAGCTTGGGAGGGTGACGTGGCGTAGGCATTAGTATTCATTTAATTTCAGTGTCACCACTGCCGACTCCCCTCTTAATTTCAATCCTACACACCCTCTTCCCTTGTGAAACGCCCCTGCTGATTCCTTATTGCATGCCGCCATCCTAATATGCATGCCGAACCCCTGCCTTGAATGATTTCTGCATTCAAAAAGGCGAGTGATAAATCCAAATGAATAAATAGATAAATATTTTGCCCCTCACCGGCCGCCCGCAGATATAGGAAACGTAAAGTATCCAGACGCTTTCGCTGAGCTTACTTTCCCTTTGAAAGTTGCCTACGTTGTACACAGGCCAAAAGTGATTGTGTACTCTGTGGAGGACAGGGGCCACTCAGTATTGCCCCTGTAGTCGCAGTAATGGCCTCATTTGAGCTTCCTCCTTGTCTGCAGAGAGCAACCAGGTTTTTTCTCAGAACCTTGAGTCCACAGTCACATGGTTTGTTGGGTTGAAAAAAATTAACCTTCTACAGTTTACTAATGTTTGAACGATTATTTTCTGTGTAGTAATCCAGAAGAAGGTGAAGCCAAGGCTGCCGAATGTTATCCCCCTTACATTCCCCAGTTCAGAAGGTGATCCGGGAAAGCTCCTGTGATTAGCTCCTAGCATTTAGAAACTTGCTAAAGCTAAATGAATGATAAGAAATGCTCCATTCAGAGGTTCTTAAGGAAAAGGGTTCATGTCTGGCACTTTGTTTTCATGGGATTTTGCAATTGATGTTCTGCATTCCCTGTAGATTGAAGGGTTCCTGAACATACCCAGATCAGTCCAGAAAAGTGGGTTGTGTATCCCTACCAGCAGGTGGAGTCAGAGAACAATTAGAACTTTGGGCACTGCTACATAACGAGTGCCACCTGCAGTCCCTCAGTATTCCTCTGACTCCAGCAGGTGGTAGGGTGCATCTCCCGCAGTCTTAGTTTTTTTCAGGGTAATTAGGAAATTTGTTATTTTATTTTTTCCTTCTCGTTTGCTTCCTGAGGTGTTAGGCACCTTCGTGGGCCATCCCTCAGTGTAAGCCGGGCGTCCGGGGGGTTAGACACCCTTGACTGTGTTTTGCTTGCTCCGTCCCAGGGTGTACAGGCCGGGGGCTCCTGGTCTTCCTACCCCCAAAGCTGCTCCCTTGACCCCTGTTAGTGCAGGCTTCAGTAGTTTAGTTGTTTAAAGTTAGTTTTTAAAAAAAAAGTCTCTTCAGTCTGAGGTAAGGAGTCGGCACTGGGGGAGCCTGCTGTGTAGCAGGCTGTGGGGACAGCTTTGAGCCGTTGCAGTTTTGTTTCCTTCCTCTCCCGGGGCTCCGGGTTGATAGTGAAGGTAGGCAGTGTGTGTGTACCAGGTCCAGGCCGCGTTTTCTGGTCCAGGCCGCATTTTCAGCACCGGGTGGCTGAACAGCGCGGTTCCTTGTGGAGGCCTTGTTTTTCTATTTTTCTATTTCATTTTTTTCCCGCGCTGCCGGTGGCGCTCACGCGGCTGCAGGTCTCGGGCCTATTTTTTTCTTCCCTCAGCTGCTCTGACCGCGTGGCTACGTGGCCTGGCATGGCGCCACGAAAATCGGCGGTCTGCCGCTCCTGTGGGGTGCGCGGGCAGAATTTGAACTCTGCGTCATTGTGCCCAGACTGCTCCGGTTTAGTAGGCCCGTCGGGGGGTGGCCCCTCCCGCGCGTTGGGGGGTTACTCGCGACACTCTGAGCAAGAAGAGGATTCCCCCCTCCCGCTTTGGTCCCCATGGCAATAAATCCGATGTTGGGGACTGGGAAATCGGCCCCGCAGGACCCCCCAGATGGGGAGGTAGATGCGGGAGATTTTTCCCCAGAGTTTATCTTGTTGATGCATCAGGCCTTTTTGGCACGGAGACAGACTACCTTAAAGAGATCCGGGCGCGCTGGGGATCCCACTGAACCCCCTCTGAAGCAGGGACGCCCTGCAGCCACCCAGCAGCACCCGGTGATCCGCTCTCATCCTGGGGAGGATGGTCATGGGGATCCCCATGACCCAGGTTTTGGAGCAGGGGCGGCGCCGGTTCCGAGTCTGGGGGTCGGATCTGCGCAGGCATGGTGTCTCCAACGCTCCTGCAATCCGTTGACGGTGGACGTCATCCGGGTGCTTGAATTTTTGCAGCAAGGACTCGCTAGGGGGTTAGAGTTTAATTCCCTTCGGGTTCAGGTGGCAGCGTTGGGTGCCTTGTGGGGTCGGTTGAATGGTGTGTCTCTAGCTGTCCATCCGGATATTGCTCACTTTCTCAAAGGGGTTAAACATCTGCGTCCACCTGTCCCGATTGTAGTTTGAATCTAGTTCTCCGGACGCTGTGCGAAGCCCCCTTTGAGCCTCTGTGCAGGGCTTCGTTGAAGGATCTGACTTTAAAAACAGTGTTTTTAGTGGCTATTTGCTCGGCCCGCCAGATTTCGGAATTGCAGGTATTGTCGTGCCACGATCCCTTTCTTCGGATTTATGATGATAGAATTTCCCTGCGCACGGTTCCCTCATTCCTTCCCAAAGTGGTTTCGGCCTTCCATGTCAATCAGGCAGTGGATCTTCCTGGTTTTCCACACTGGGCTCGGGATTCCTCTCAGGGCAGGGACCTTCATCTATTGGATGTCCGACGTATTTTGCTGCTCTACCTGGAGGTTACTAATTTCCGGCGTTCGGATCACTTGTTTCTCCTGTTTGGGGGGCACAAACAGGGTGACAAGGCGTCTAAGGCGACCATCTCTCGTTGGATTAAGGAAGCTATCGGCTCTGCCTACATTTCCCGAGGGAGTCAAGTGCCGTTGGGTCTCAGAGCACACTCAACCAGGGCACAAGCGGCCTCTTGGGCGGAGTGTCAACTCCTCTCGCCTCAGGAGATTTGTAGGGCGGCAGTGTGGTCTTCTTTACACACTTTCACTAAACATTATCGCTTGGACGTTAAAGCTGATGATGAATCGTCTTTTGGTGAGAGTGTATTGCGTGCGGGTCTTTCGGGATGGCTTAGGTACATCCCACTTTTCTGGACTGATCTGGGTATGTTCAGGAAATGAAAATTAGTTCTTACCTGCTAATTTTCGTTCCTGTAATACCACAGATCAGTCCAGAGGCCCACCCCTTTCTTCAGATACTGATTTGCTGTATTTTTAATTACGGAGCTCCGTGTTGACAGAGTTACTCGATGGAGCAGTTTCTGAGTCTGTTTGTTGAGGCCGCAGGTTGTCGTTTTTTTGTTTGGGTTTCAACCTCGGCCACTAGTTAGTTCTGTTAGTGTGCGCTTGGGTACAGGCCAATACTGAGCGACTGCAGGTGGCACTCTCGTTACGTAGCAGTGTCCAAAGTTCTAATTGTTCTCTGACGCCACCTGCTGGTAGGGATATACAACCCACTTTTCTGGACTGGTCTGTGGTATTACAGGAACGAAAATTAGCAGGTAAGAACCAATTTTCATTTTCAGTTATGCCTTCTGTATCTTATGGCACTCGTGGAATAACGATATTAGAAGACAGCAGATACTCTCTCTCATGTTTTTCACTCAGGGACTTTCAGTTTCAGATTTTATTTTATTTTATTGCTGGAAATGTATCAGTGTTTATTACAGCAAAAAATGGAAAAATCAGTGGAATAAAATGATTCATCATATTTCTAGGTATCATTTTTATTCTTGTGATAAAAACTTATAAATTCCAGGAAAAACAAAATAAAAACTGAAAACAAAGGTCCCTGTCTACATTTTACATGCACAGTGCAGCCCCTGGCTTCAGCTGGAGTATCTATACACAATTGTCTTCGTGCCAGGTAACCTGCCAAATGTTGTGACACGTGAGCCCTTAAAGTTCCCACAAGCTGCAGAGTACAGTAGATGTAATGTGTCAGGCCCCTCTGAACTATTGCCATTTGTAATTCTAGATACGAAAAAATGATCAGCGGAATGTACTTGGGAGAAATAGTTCGCAACATTTTGATTGACTTCACGAAAAGGGGCTTCCTGTTCCGAGGTCAGATTTCAGAGGCACTGAAAACCAGGGGTATCTTTGAAACCAAATTCCTTTCACAGATCGAGAGGTAAGAGGGGCAAACAAGTCAGCAGATGCCTTGGAATATAACTGCATCTAGTAGTGTGGGAACTGATAACCCAAGCTTCCTACATGGGAATTACACAGTTTAAGGTATGGGGCTTGTCCTAAAGCCCTGTTCCCTGTACGTACCTGGATCTCTCTTGTGACATTGATTATTCCAACTCGCAAGGTAGTATGCCTGGCTAGCATACAATTTAGAGTTTTTTCAGTGCTGGCTCCCATGGAATGAACAGCCATGAGATATCAGACTAGAACTGGACTGTTTGAATGTCCAGAAGAAGGTGAAACCATGTTTGATCCCTTAGCGGGTTACTGAGTGAGGGGACTGGTACAGCTCTGATCTGGCGCCAGAGCATAGTACGAGCTGTCAGTTCCTGATTTTATGTTAACTGATTTTAATTGGGTTTTTGCTTTTGTCAGTCCTGCCTTGATTTATTTTGTATTTTATTTACTATGGTACACCAGCTTGGGCAACCTGAAAGAGTCAGGGATGGCTTTGCAGAGTTGCTATTTCTTAAGCTGAGGATTGGGGATTGATGATAAACCAGCCCATTAACAGAGAAGAACATGGAGGATGTCAGCAAAAAACAAAAAAAAAAGGACCGTGTGGTCCCATCCACCCAGTCTCCCTAATTGTGCCTACCTACTGTGCTGTCACAAGCCTTACAATCTCCCTCTCCCTCCTCCGGCCAGTGAACTCCCTTGGTGTCTCTCCCATGAACAAGAGGGGCGGAAGCATTAGGAGGGGTAGGTGGTGGCCTAGGGCGCTAGAAGTGGACGAGAGGTGGCAGAGCAGCCGGTAAGGGCGGCAGTTTTGAAAGGATGGACGGGATGAGAAGTGGTGCAGGGGTGAGGCACGGAGCTGGAGGGCGTTCTCTGTTTTGGGGTATGTATTTCTTTGAGGAGCTGGAGTCGTTTGTTCGGTGTGATGAGATGGAGAGATCGTGTGATGACATCACTGCCTAGGGCGGTCGGACACCCTTCCACTGGCACTGCCCCATGAAGGCCTGAACTCTGCCACAGTTTTGGCTCCTGTAGCCTGCGCTGGAAGTCTGTTTCAGGTGTCCACCATCCTGTCAGTGGAAAAGCTTTTCCGCCCTCATTCTTTTCAAGTTTCCCTTCACCTTCATATGAGAATGGAATAGAGTGGAATGATCACCACCATCCCCTATCCCCCGGCACCGGCGTTGAGCTTTTCATTCTGTGGAAAACGCCACTTTCTGGTACTTCATAGAAGTACGTAAAGCTGTGATTTTCACCCCCTTTTTCTTTCATTGGGTGGGTGGATAGTGATTTACCAGGCTAAATTGGCCTATCTGAAAATTGCCCTTCTCACATCGGCTAAAAAGCATGAGCACTATTTTACACTCCCCCTCCACTGCCCACACAAAATAGCAAGTGCAAGGCATGCTGGTACTTTGAAAAGTAGCACAGTGCACATGCAGTGAATGGACGCATGCACCTTGCAACCACATGGGCTTCTCAACGCTGCGCCCCATCATTTCATTTAATTTCAGATTTCTGTTGCACCTTTTCTAGCTTGTATGCCACTTCAAAGCGGATTACAATGAGGATAGTCTGAGGCATTGCTCATCAGCATCACAATAAGCTACACAATCCTGTTTACATCAGAGATGAAGGTTTTCATCACCTGATTCAGTTTGTATCAGACTTGGTAATAGATCACATGTGTTTGATCTGTGAACCTGCCGGCTGGTAAACCGCAGTTTCAGTCTGTGCTGGTTTTGTTGTCCAAAGAGCCCTGCTTTCCATTGGCACCATAAGTCCAAGTAATCGCTAATGCAGTTCTATCTTTTCCTCACTGTTGGTGACCTCTTTCCTGCTAGAGCAAATTTCAGAGTTACTTGATCACTGATAGGACATTGGGTTAACACTTCGCCCATCAATACTTGTGAGTTCCTAAGATGTTCATAGACTCTTTACTGGGAGAGCCCTTCCAATATATTCCACACTCTATGGCATCTCCTGCAGGCACAACCGGTAGCCTGTAGTGATCCGTGGCGCTATCTGTTGTTTTAGCTTTTGCCTCAGGTTTATAATATTGTGCATTGCTACCTGTACAGCTTTACATTGTTCAATTCCCAGTTTTCAAGCTGATCCAATAATTCAGCATGGAAAACGGGCGCTCAGTGTTGATCATGCGCTTTCCTAACGCGCGCCCAGCCACTTCTCCTGGGCACACGATCGAATATGTAAATGAGGAATCGCGCTGCCAAGGAGGCACTAAGGAGAAATGTGCGTCCCTTAGCGCCCCCTCGGCAGCGGGCACCCAGGAGAGGTCGGCTGTCAGCGGGTTAGGAAAACGGTCGCTGAATTTTACGAGCGTCCCTTTTCCTAACCTGACAGCAGGCCCTCTTTTTTTTCACATTTTTTTGTTTACATTCTGTCCTTTTTGCTCCTCCGACTTACTATCGCCACAATATTAAATCGGAGGATGTGCAGAAATGCTTCTCAGGCTTTAATGTACAGAACACCTGCAGGCGTTAATTTCTGAGGGTAAGAATGTGCGGGTCGGGTGCAATTTATTTTTTGGATCGGGGAGAGTAGCTAATAGCCTTATCAACATGCATATGCACGTGATGAGCACTGTTAGTTACGTGGGTGGGGGGGGTGGTTGGGCGCATATTTGGACG
Source organism: Rhinatrema bivittatum (assembly GCF_901001135.1). Classification (NCBI taxonomy): domain Eukaryota; kingdom Metazoa; phylum Chordata; class Amphibia; order Gymnophiona; family Rhinatrematidae; genus Rhinatrema; species Rhinatrema bivittatum. Next base: position 189,418,221 of record NC_042621.1, read on the forward strand.
CGATAATCCCCTTATAGAATAAGGGGTTGTGGACACACATCCAAAACCCGCCTCCAGCCACAGGTTAAACAGTGCCCTCGGCTGAGCGCACTGTATTGGATCGGCCTGTTTGTATTCTTATGCTCTCTCCCCCCACCCCAAACATATGTACTGGAGATCACATCTTTCTTTGCAGTCTGCCATGTGCCTTTTCTAGGAAAAGGTGGAATATCAAATGGGAATAAAAAAATATAATAAGTAATACCAGAAGTAATCTCTCTCTGCCTTACTCCTAAAGGTATGAGAACAGGATGGCTCAGGGGAATGATCACAGCTTTACAGGGCCTTTTCCTGCAGGCCACCTGCTCAGATCCCAGCTCAGGTAGCCTAAGTGACGTGAGGTTGCAGTCTCAGTCCAGTTCTAGGGACTCGTAGCCCAAGTGTTTCACAGCATGCTAGATTCCTGTGAATCTTTGAATCCTGCTGCCCATCTCATCATAGACTTGTGAAAAGGATGTGATGAGAGAGAGAGAGACTACTAGAGGTGGTTGTAAAGTCTCCATTGCCTGGATTCACTCTTAGATATGTCCAGAATTTCAGACCCTGTGCAACAATATTTTAGTGGCGGAATAAAAATATTTCAAGGAGAGCTGTGGAAGCTCAGCGTCAGAGCAGAAATTCAGAGATGCGCTGAAATAGACTCATTTCTGAAAGACACGCACCAGGCATTCTCCTGACTCCAGTCATCCCCCCTTCCGCTCCCCCACTCCGTTTCTGAACATGCGCTGAAAGAGTACTCCCAGCCTCTTGGGGTGATAGCAGTCCAAGCACCTCTCATATGACAGCATCAAGTGTTTGATGAAAGAGCAGCACTAGGACTTAGTGAAGGGAGTGTCATCCTGATTTCTCAACTATGGGAATAAAAAGTGAGAGAATACTCTGGGCAGTTTATGAGGGTTCTCAGATGAGAGTCAACTAGGAAAGATAAATAGAAAATGATTTTAAAAAAGATTGAAAGCTCTCTATTCGCATTTTGAGTTGTATGCATAACACAGGGTTTCAGTCAGCTGATCACTAAGGGATTAATATTCTTAAGATTTACCGTATTAAAACTGGGTTTTAGTTGGGTAACTCTACCCATTTAACAGTTGGGTCCCTTCTGGCTAAATTTGTGCTGTTAAAATCACAAGCAAATTTAGTCGGGTAAAAAGGGCAGGGGCAGAAGTGTTCATGCCAGTTAGTATGATATTTGGCACCAATGGATTAAATTTAGTTAGTTAACCCCGGCCATGCAAATGGCAGGCCTGACTCTACCCCCTCAAATATTTAGCCGGATATTCAGTCGCACAATTAGCCAGGTAAGCGAAGCTGAATATCCAGTTATCTTCTCTGCTCGGCAGCTTTTTGAATATTAACCCGTGTTTGTGAGAGACTGTCAGTCCATCTGAGGTGCCGCCTCTCGAATAGCAGCCTCTTTCCCCCTCTTCCCCACAGCGACAGGCTAGCGTTGCTTCAAGTGCGAGCAATTCTGCAGCAGCTGGGGCTGGACGGCACCTGTGATGACAGTATCATCGTCAAGGAAGTGTGCGGGGCGGTGTCCAGGAGAGCCGCCCAGGTCTGTGGGGCTGGAATGGCGGCTGTTGTGGATAAGATCAGAGAGAACAGAGGATTAGACCATCTGGACATCACTGTTGGCGTGGACGGCACTTTGTACAAGCTACATCCGCAGTGAGTACTTCTTAACTTCCTTTCCTTCTCAAAAGGCGAGGTTTGACATTCTCGATGTAACAATATATATACCTGGGAACATTTTTTTTGTTTTTTGCTCATCCTGAGATTAATGAGTGAACAGGGTAGGGCGAGAAAGGTGGTCCATCAACAGCCACCAGCTAGGCACGTGCATTCCTTACCAAGACAAAGGGGCAAGGCATATTGTGAGGAAATCTCAGAACTGCAAAAAAAACAGATCTGGGAACTCTGCAGATCTGCCCCAGTGCACCTCGGTTTAGAGACAGTACTCCAGCTCTGCAGGAGCCTCCTCGGCTGTTACTGGCTCCTGCTCTGTGTCATGTGCTTTCAGAAGGCAGGAACTCCTTCATTCCTGGGCACTTGTGCTGAGAACCAGTAGGTCCTGGGACAAGCTGGGAACAGGAGTTGATGAGACGTTGGTGCTTCCAGATTTTCGTTTTAAAGTGTAATCCATGCCCAGTTTTAAACTCTATGGGGAAGGGTCGATATTTGAAAGATTTACAAGATTAAAATCGGCTTTTAACAGTGTGAATCTTAACCAGTCAAAAATCTGCCCCTCCCCCCCGTACAGCTAAAATCTGCGCACAGAAAAATTACCAGACATACTGATTTAACTGGACAAAAAATAGACTGGGTTGGGGCATGCCTGGGGTGGGCTTTTTAAATTTCGAAATGTTCAGCACTAACTGACTATATTGTGTGGTCAAATTTAGCTGGATAATCAGCCACACGTTTATCCAGTTAGGTGCGGCTGAATACCTGGATAAAGATAATGGGATAAAGTTAACCCATTATTATCTGTGGCTGAATGTCAACCTGTATGTGTTCCAGTTCAAAACTGCAAAAAAAAATATTTCAGACCCGCGCCTCTGTTACAGCTACACAGTAAAATATGCCCCGCCAGGGGGCTGTTCAAGACTGCCCCAGACCTGCCATGCTTGTACATAACCAGGTGTCTTCCTCTTTACTTCCCATTTCTTATTCATTTCACCTATCTACAGTTATGGAGCAGTAAGACTTATATGCTAATTTCTGGCGGTATTATGTGTAACCTAAAATGCTCTCCAATTTTCTCCTCCTTTCTCTCTTGGATTTCTCTTCCCCTCTTACCATTCCTCCCACCACTCAACCAAATTCTTCCCTTTCCCCACTCTTCACTCGCCTTTTCTTTGTCTTCCTCTCCTCCAGATTCTGTCGTCTCCCTCAGGGTTGCTTGTGGCTCTCGGTTGGGTACCAGGGATTGACTTCAGGAGGCCCATAACTCTCTCAGTTTTGCTGCTACCCCTCTGCTGTGGTGGACTCTCAGTCTGCCCTCTTTGATGCTGAAGTCCTCAAACCACAAAAAAATTCTGGCTGTGATATTTTTTCACTCTGTCCCACCCTGTACCCCCTCTGCCTCTCACTAATTCAGAACACATCATAGAAAGTACTTTTCACCCCCCACTATCAAGCTGTGAAATCTGTTGCCAGAAGATGTGATCGAGGCAACTACCATAGTGGTGGGGTTTAAAGGGCAAGGTCCTGGAGGAGAAGCTCATAACACATTATTAGCCAGATGAACTAAAGAAAGCCATTGCTATCCTTGAGATCAAATAACCTTTTTGGGATCTGCCAGGTACTTGCGACCTGGATTGGACACTCTCAGAGACAGGATCCTAAGCTCGGACCTCGCTCTGACCCAAGATGGCAATTCTTATGAGCCAAGGAGAGTCCCAGGTAACTCTCCAGTGCCTGTGGTCACTTTCCAATAGCTTTCTGCTTTTTCTCTTCAGAGCAAAAGGGGATGCTTGTAGATTAGAGAGAAACCCAGATGCATGGTGTTCATACTTTTTCCAAGAGCACACACCTCCTGGTTTCTTGATGTATCCTGGTTTCTTGTTGATAATGCGCTAGTGATTTCTTCTATGGAAAATATTTTAAGTCTCTCAAAATTTTTGAAATCAGTCAATTGAAAAAAATGGCATCTACATTCTCCCAAACATTATTCATCTTTTTTTTTTTATCTTCCTCTTGTTTTAAGCCTTTGTTTCTGTACTTTTTAAGGATCAACTGCAGAAACACTCTACACTGCCTTGGCATCAGTACATTGACCTGTTGATGCAAGTTGTGACGATGGACATTAGTAACAACAAAGATTGATCAGTTAGGCAGCTAGAATGACAAGTGCCAGGCACTTGCGAAAGATTCCTGGAGTTCTTGTATTTACCCTTTTCTTTTTCTCTACAGTTTCTCAAGAATCATGCACCAGACAGTGAAGACTCTGGCCCCAAAATGTGATGTGACGTTCCTGCTGTCAGAAGACGGGAGCGGAAAGGGAGCAGCGCTGATCACGGCAGTGGCGTGTAGACTCCGTGAAGCCGAGCAGAGCTAGGCACCAGAAAGCTCCTTCACTCGGCCTTTCCAGCACTTTCTTATAAAGCAGTGACTCCGTAACCCGAACTGGTAGAAGCCCTAAGCACACTGTTTTATGGAAAATCACAAGTAATGGCGTATAATATAGGAATACAAAATAGGGTGTGTGCTGTTGATAATATTTCCTCTGTCTGGACTCTTCGTCTGCATGGTTCATCCCCAACCACCCTCCCAGCTGGCACATTCCCCATTTGTAGGTCAGTGGAATCTGTTTATAATTTATACAGTTGTCAGATTAAGTTATTTATCAGTTGTGAAAAAAAAAAGCCATTAAACAGCATCCAGTAGTGGTCTCTGCTGGCTTTCTAATTATTTTTGTGTGGTATTTATTGTCAGAAGAGACTCTAGAGCCATTAGCAGTTTACTTCCAGGAAACAGAACATAAAAAGTGGAATCAAGTCATTTCTCTGTTCCTACCCAATGCTCTCTGATTTTAATGTGATATTATTACTGCACTGTGTGCCCACACGACTCTTTCTCCTCAGTAGAACTAAACCTTAAGCCTTTTTCATGGGCTCTGCAGTTTGGCTTACTGAAAACACAGGGTCCCGAAAAAATCTGCTATCCCTGGCATTTCTCATGGCTTCTGTGAATAAATGTTGTGTCACCAAATACAGTATGTATTGTTCAGACAACAAAAGGCTCTGTCTGTTTTCATGTTGGATGAGGACTGAAAGCGTTTTTTGCTCTACATTATGATGCACTGTGATTGGACGCTGTGAGGTGATAGTGCAAGCTACTGAGCTGCAGCTTTAAGTAACTACCTGAGCAGTGCATGCCTTGCTGGGTTTGCCAAGGTAGACTAGTAGGGGGTGTACTAGTGTTTTAAATGATAACTTGTGGAAATATTAAATTTTTTGATGTGTGTTAAAAAGTGTCTGTTCTGGTGGTTCTTTGTTAGAATGATCAGTATGGCCTTTTGTTCACTCTGGGATTCACCACAGCAGGTTTAGGTCTCCGTTTGGCGAATAGCAGCCGAAGTCTGGGGGGGGGGGGGGTTCTGAATATGTGCTGGTGACAAGGGGGATATTCAGCAGCTATCTGTGCTGTTTTGGAAAAGGCAACAAATTATTCTGATGGGCCCAAAAAAAAAGATGATACTTAGGGAGTAGGCAAGAAGCAAAGCTACACAGTACATTTCATTACTGAGCTCCCTCTAGCCCTGCCTATAAAGGTGTTAATTCATCCATCCAGTTACACATGTTGTATTCATTTTCCCCAGGTCTCTACCCCTCTATTTCTGCTCAGAGCAAGAGTAAGTCCAGGTGGCCTTATGGATGCCAACTGGCTCCAGATTCACCTTTCAGGCTTGATCCAGTCCTGGATTTACCCCATTGCGTGCAGGGACCTGTAGTTCTGATCTTATTGCAATAAGGAGATCAATGCAATGCAATGCAATAAGGAGATCAGAACTACAGGTCCCTGCACGCAATGGGGTAAATCCAGGACTGGATCAGCCCTGCTGTGTGAAGCTGGCGCCAGCTGGCAACCTCCCTTGCTGCTTGTAGTTCTCATTATCTTCTATGGGAAGAAAACTGTCAATTTTCTTTTCTTTTCTTTTCTTTTCTTTTCTTCCCATTAAAAGCCATGGGAGCTGGGCTAGGCTGGTCCAAGCCATGCTTTGCCATCCTCTTTTCTTTTATCTGGCATATTCCAATACAATGGAATTTTAATTAGATTTAAGAATAGAAAAAAGCAAGTTGCTGTTATATATTGTTAATGGATCTCTGCTCTAAATTATGTTGTATGTGATTAAAATGGGTATTGTATTGTATATCTGAAAACCTTCAATAAAGAAATTGTAAAAAAAAAAAAAAAAAAAGAATAGGAAAACAGTGTCAGGAATTTTAATTTCCTTTTAGATTTAGGAATAGGAAAAAAGTGTCAGGAAAGAGATCTGAAACGTTTTAGTTTTGGCAGTTTATCACTGCTTTTAGAAAGGCAGTATCCTGATTGCTTCCACACTTGTCTTTTTAAAAGTCTCACTTCCCAGTTTCAGGGGAAACTGGATGTCCTATGTGAGTTCTTTGGGAGCGTGCTGGAACTGAAACCTCTCTTCTTTTGGAGTGCTAGAAATGCTCTGTATTTGACATAGAACATGATGGCAGATAAAAACCGCCAGGCCCATCTAGCCTGCCCTTAACCCTTCCTCCTGCAGGAACATAGAGACTATTGATCTCTGGTTTAACCTTCACTTGAGTCTCTGCGTATTCCAACTTTTCTGGAATTCTGTAACTGTTTTTATCTCCACCACCTCCACTGGGAGACTCTTCCTTCCATCCAGTACCCTTTCTGTGAAGAATCATTTTCTTATGTTATTCCTCAATCTACTGACTTTGAGACCCTTTGTCCTAGAACTTCCTGTCATTGAAAACAAAAAATTCTGACCTTTGAGGTATTTGAAGGTCTCTATCTTTCCCGTCTTCCCCCTTCCTCTAGGAGAGTAATTCCCAAACCTGGCCCGGGGAACCCCTAGTCAGTGCAATGGAGGCAGCGTATGCAAATCCATCTTATGAATATTCATTGCAGATATGCTGGGGGTTCTCTAGGACAGATTTGGTAACCACAGCTGTGGGGTGCATATATTTAGGTCCTGATTCCTTGTTAGTCCTTTTCTAGACTGCCTCTAACCTGGTTATATCCTTCAGAAGCTATGGCTTCCAGAACTGGATGCAGTACTCCAGATGAGGTGTCGCCAATGATTTTTACAGAGACATTTTCATCTTTTTTTCTCTACCTCTCTTCATTCTAGTGTTCCTCTCTCTCTGCCACAGAATTTTTCCCATGCCATGGAATTGTGCAAACTGCCATTCTTCCTGTAGAGTAGGCCACTGCTGTCTGTCTTATCCATGACCCTGGCCATTGGCTCTTTGAGGCCCCACTATTGTCTCTCTACCCCATGACCCAAGTCACTGGTGCCTCAGAGTCCCACTATTTCTCTTTGCTTTTCAGGGCCCCTACTGCTTCAGCCAATTGCTAACTCTCTCCAGATAGCCCGTTTCCACCATTGCAGCTTCTTTCTTGTGGGGTTTTGGACTGCCACTGCAGTGTCTTTCCCACCACACAGTAGCAACGGGAGTAAAGAGACACCTGTGGCAGTGCTATGTCAGAGGGGCAGAACTGAAAGAGAATAAGAAACTGTAAAAGAGAAAAGGGGAGAAGATGAGAGGTAACGAGTCTGACCCACTCTCTGCATGATTCTCGAACCCTCTCCATCCTTCCAGTAGGAGAGCAGTGCTTCTTCCCCCCCTCCCTGATAATTATTTTTTGTCCAGCTCAATCAACTGGCACCATGATCCTTCATTCACAGCTATTGAGAAATTACTATTTACCTGATAATTTCCTTTTTTCTAGCGTGTAGCAGATGAACTCAGGACCAATGGGTATAGTGTGCTCCTGATAGCAGTTGGAGACGGAGTCAGATTTCAATCTGATGTCACCACCAGTGCATATACCCCTGCAGGAAGCTCTGCTCTTCAGTATTTCTGCTTCAATGGCAGGGGCAATGAAGAAAAGTGGATCTATATACAGACAACAACCAACAAGGACTGAATTACATAGTCTGAGTAAACAAATAAGCATGGGTGTAGCTTGCTTATTGTGGCGGTTACTACCCCTAACTAATTAAGCTAGATATTCACTTAGATGCAGTTCCAACACTGCTCTCTACATTAATGGTGGGGGTGGAAGGGAAATAGAACCAAAAGGTTACTAAGAGCCAAGACTAACAGAAGTATGAGAAAAAAAAAAATAAAAAGTGCAAAGCTTACTGGGCAGACTGGATGGGCCGTTTGGTCTTCTTCTGCCGTCATTTCTATGTTTCTATATGTTTCTCCATCTCCATAGCAGTTCGGGACTCTATACACGCTTGCACAGCGTTAGAGTATTCAAACCAAAGAAAATTCCAAACAAGAAGAAACCTTAGCTCTACAGATGAGCCCTGCTCTCCTGTGGTGATACCTACGGGTCCCTCAATCAGTCGAGAATTCCTGAGGTGATTTCCGAGATCCCTCAGAGGTAGGCCTCGGTCCGGCAGCCGGTTCCCGGCGTGAACTTAGCCCCCGGCAATGGGAGAGACTGAGAGGCAGCAAGTGCAACACAGAGCGCGGCGGTGAAGGTACTTTCCCTCTCCCCCGCAGCCGGAGACCGCCTGGAACGAAACCCGGGAAACGCCGAGACAAGTTAAGGTAGAAAACTTTCTAAAAGTCTCCGGTCTCTGAGGCTCGGAAAGCCACACAGATCATCAGCCACGTCTGTGCTATCGGGTTGATCAGCCCCGTCCTGGCTAGACCCCGATCAGATACGAGGGTCCTCCCACATGGAGACCCTCCGAGGTGGTCGCCATATTACTCGCGTGGTCACCGACGCCATTTCCCATCGATCGCCATTCTGTCCGCCTAACCGAGCTATGCGCACAGAGACGAGCTAGACGCACAACCGACTTGTGTGCACTTCGGAGCGCGCATAAGTGCCGTGCGTACAGTGACATGCACGAGGGGGCTGGGTGCACAGCCACACGCTCAACAGTGCCGGGTGCATAAGTTAAATCTGGGAGCACAGCGGCACGCACATCTTGTGAGCGCGCATCTTGGCCTACGCGCACATCTTCGGCACACCCGGAGCGCATAACTAAGCCTCCCGGCACGCATATTATACGGGGCTTTCTACTACCCTACGCACACAAACCATGGTGCCACCGGCCAAGAAGGTCAAAACACAAGCCCTCTGCCCAGCCTGCCACATAAAAGCTGCGCAGCACAAAGAGGCCATGGCCCTGTGCCGACAGCTCTGGGAGAACTAGGTCAAGGCCCTCCCCAGCCAGTACAGGAATCCGGATCCACTGATAGTACACCGGACCTCTCCACCCCCAGCCTCCCTCAAAGGGGGCTCCCTGGGGATGCAGCGGCTTTCAATCTAGACCCAGGATCCTTTTCCTGGGTAGAATTCTTTAAAGGTCTCCACCCCTTCGTCCACATGCAACCCACCGATGACACAACCACAGTCTCCCCCAGAGGACCCTAACCTCCCAGGGCCCTCTAGGACCCCCAGAGACGTGCCTCTACTGGCCAAAAGCCTCTCCATAGGGGACACGAACACCTCAGACGAGGATCAAGAATCCTTGGAGGAAGGGGAAATCCCTCCAGGAACGGAACCTTACTGAACCATAAGGCGCTTTTTCTCCAAAGACAAGCTATCAGGCCTCATGGCTCACAGCTTGAAGGAGCTCGCCATCCCGGGTACTGGTGCCACAGGGGAACCGAAGACAAACCCTCTCCTAGAGGGACTCCGTCAGGCCTCATGCCATTTCCCTCTGCTACAAGCCGTACAACAGCTGATCGACCTGGAATGGGATGCCCGGAGGCCAGTTTCAAAGGCGGACAGGCCCTAGAAGCCCTCTATCCACTGAAACCCTCAGCCAAAGATCTCCTGGCGTTCCCCAAATTGGATGCCATGGTCTGCATGGTCACAAAGTGCACTACCATCCCAGTTGAGGGAGGAGCGGCACTCAAGGATGCCCAGGACAGACAGTCATTCGACGTATCAGCTATATCACTACAGATTGCTGCCTGCTGTGCCGTGGTAACACACACCTGCTTATCCAAGATAGCCCTTTTCCACCATTGCAGCTTCTTTCTTGTGGGGTCTTGGACTGCCACTGCAGTGTCTTTCCCACCACGCAGTAGCAACGGTAGTAAAGAGACACCTGTGGCAGTGCTATGTCAGAGGGGCAGAACTGAAAGAGAATAAGAAACTGTAAAAGAGGAAAGGGGAGAAGATGAGAGGTAATGAGTCTGACCCACTCCCTGCATGATTCTCGAACCCTCTCCATCCTTCCAGTAGGAGAGCAGTGCTTCTTCCCCCCCTCCCTGATAATTATTTTTTGTCCAGCTCAATCAGAACTGGCACCATGATCCTTCATTCGCAGCTTTGAGAAATTACTATTTACCTGATAATTTCCTTTTCTTTAGGACAGTCAGATGAATCCAGAACAAGTGGATTATGCACCTCTACCAGCAGATGGAGGCAGAGCAAACTGACATCACAGTATATATACCCCTGCAGTGACATCAGCCTGCCAGTATTTTCTTCAAAAGCAACTGTAAACAGACTAGCAAAAAACTTGATTAAAAACAGATAACCATGCCAATATTCAGTCAACAGGAAGCACTGAGCTCAGACAAGAAACGTATTAACATTAGTCTAGGGACTGGACTAACACCAGAAATGCCTGTAACACATAGTCACACAAGAGGACCATAGTACAATCATTTGGCAGCCAAGGGAGGGAAGCTAGATTCATCTGACTGACCTAAAGAAAAGGAAATTATCAGGTAAGTAGTAATTTCTCATTTCTTAGCATCCAGTTAGATGAATCCAGAACAAGTGGGATGTACCAAGCTACTCCCGAATAGGGTGGCAGGCTGCCCATGGTCCTGGCAAAACCACACATGCAAAGGTTGCATCCTCCAGGGCTTGCACATACAGACAATAAAACCTGAAAAGGTGTGTAAGGAGGACCATGTTGCTGCTCAGCAAATGTCAACAGGAGATAGCAACTTGACTTCTGCCCATGACACTGCCTGAGCCCTAGTGGAATGAGCCCTAACCTGACTAGGTAACGGCTTACCAGCATCAATGTATGCTGCAGTGACTACCTCCTTAATCCAGCGAGCTATTGTAGCCCACGAGGCTAGCTTTCCTTGTTTAGTACCACCGCGAAGAACAAACAGGCGATCTATTTCCCATAAAGGCTCAGTAGCCTCCAGATACCGGATAATATGTCTTTTGACATCCAAGAGTCACAACAGACGATACTCCCCTACATCTCTCTCTCTGTCCAGAGACGACAGGGAGATGGACTGATTCAGGTGAAATTCAGTGACCACCTTCAGTAAAAAAAGAAGGAATAGTATGCAGCTGTATTGCCCCTGAAATCACCCAGAGGAAGGGCTCCCAGCAAGACAAGGCCTGTAGCTCAGAAACTCTCCGCGCAGAACAAATTGCCATACGAAACACCGTTTTCAAGGTCAGTAAACACAAGGACAGGTCACACATTGGTCTAAACATAGGACCCGCTAAAAAAATCCAAAACCAAATTTAGACTCCATAAGGGTTCTGCAAACCGCAAGGGAGGACAAAGATGTTTCACTCCTTTCAGGAAACGGGCCATATCAGGATGAGCAGACAAGGAATCACCATTCACCTGGCCCCTGAAACAGGTGAGAGCAGCTACTTGTACCTTTAAGGACTTAAGGGCCAAACCTGTATTCAAGCCATCCTGCAAAAATTCCAAATTGAGCAGAATCTTGGCCGAATGAGGAAGAGTACCTCGATCCTCACACCAGGCCTCAAACATTTGCCAAACTCACACATAAGCCAAGGAAGTGGAGAACTTTCTAGCTCTAAGCAAAGTGGAAATCACTGCACCAAGTATTTATTTATTTTATTTATTTAAATAATTTGATATACCGATACTCAAGACTAGTGTCTTATCGTACCGGTTTACATTAAGTATCCATAAGAACATAAGAAGAAGAAAATGCCATACTGGGTCAGACCAAGGGTCCATCAAGCCCAGCATCCTGTTTACAACAGTGGCCAATCCAGGCCATAAGAACCTGGCAAGTACCCAAAAACTAAGTCTATTCCATGTTACCATTGCTAATGGCAGTGGCTATTCTCTAAGTGAACTTAATAGCAGGTAATGGACTTCTCCTCCAAGAACTTATCCAGTCCTTTTTTAAACACCTTTGTGGCCTACCATGCGGTATGCAGTGAAAAAGCCTCAGAGTGGGACCTAACCTATAGAGAAAGCTCAACCCACCAGGCTGCCCACGTCCCTCGCCTCCCATGGAGCAGGACAAACGTCAGAACGGTGCGCCAAACACAGACTGGGAAAAAGGAGGAAGCCCTATGCTATAAAGGCCTCCTCTTACATCTCTGTAAATATATATATATTTTTTTAAACTTACCTGAGCTCAGTCTTACCTGGCTGAGTATAGAGAAGGTCTCCAGCTGTGAGGGGAGAAGGCATATGCCATCGCAGGTGCTTCCTGCACTGCTGCCTTTCAGCTGCTTAAGCAGCTAAGTCCACGCCAGCTGAAAAACCAGCTACCAGACCAAGGCACTCATCTGAGGGACCATGGAAATCACCTCAGGAATTCTCAACTGTGGAAGGGACCTTTTGGTATCACCGCAGGAGAGTGGGGCAAATGTAATATCCTCAATTCTCCTTTTTCAAAATGAAGCAATCCCCAGTAGGGAGATCCATGTCCACCATCTGCTGGAGATGGAGAATACTGGCAGGCTGATGTCACTGTAGGGGTATATATACTGGAATTCTGTATCATAATTTATTTATTTATTTAACATTTTTATATACCGGCCTTCATGAATAAATTCATATCAGATCAGTTTACATGTAACAAGGGGTATAACTTAATCAACTAATTAACCAGAGGCGAAAGTTACATATAACAAGGAGGTATAACTTGGGGCTAGGTTAGCCGGAAGCAAAGGACAGCATAACTGAATAAACTAAATAGTGCAATGAAGCAAGGAAATAGAGGAATACATATAACGCCTAAACGTGGCAGGGCGCTTAGTCAGGTAGGCGTAGGCCTGTCTGGTATAGAATTGATGGTTATGAAGGTTAGGGGAAGGCTTGGAGGAAGAGCCAGGTCTTAATTTTTTTTCGGAAGGTTAGAGGGCAAGGTTCTAGTCTGAGGTCTGTGTAAATCCAGCCACCATGAGTCGCCCTTATAGATGACCACAACTCCACAGCATTTCCAGTCCCAGCTGCATTTATGTTTATTATTTATCGAGTTTTATATACCATCATTCGGTTTTGCCATCACAACGGTTTACAAAGTTTCGATGTTAACAGAGTGTTCAAAAGATTCATGCGAGAGTTAACATAGTTATTATAGGCGTTATAAAAGTAGTTTGGATGTCGAGCTATACATGTTATGTTACATGCTTACATTGGTTCCACATGGTTACATAGAGCAGGTAGGGAGGGAAGTAGTGAGAGAGAGTCATTGGGTGTTTTGGTAGGCTTTGGTGAACATCCATGTTTTTAGTTCTTTTTTGAAGGTTTTAAGTTTTGTTGTGTTCTAAGTTCTGTTGGGAGGGTGTTCCAGAGTTTGGGACTTCCTAGGGAAATAGCTCTTTTCCGAGTTGAGGTAAGTTGTTTGGATCGAGTAGGAGGAATTTTTAAGAGACCCTTGTTAGTTGAGCGGAGGTTTCAGTTTGGCGAGTAGAGTTTTATTGATGTACTTAGCCAGTTTGTTTGCTTTTCGTATATTATTTTGTGTAATATGGATAGAATTTTGTAGTCTATTCAGAATTTTATTGGGAGCCAGTGTAGTGATATAAGTGTTGGAGTAATGTGATCATGTTTTTTGGTTCCAGTGAGTATTCTGGTGGCTATATTTTGAAGGATTTGGAGTGGTCGTATGGTGGTGAAAGGTAAGTTGAATAGCAGGGAGTTGCAGTAGTCCAGGTTGGAGAAGATGAGTAGTTGAAGGACTGTTCTGAAGTTGTTCGGAGAAAGGAAAGGTTTTAGATGTCTTAGGGTTAGGAGTTTGTGGTATCCGTCTTTGATTTTAGCGGTGATTATGACTCCTAGGTTGCAGGCATGAGTGACAGGGGAGATTGCCACTTTTTGGTTAATTATGTTGAGTGGTGGTACATGAGGAGATTTGTTTTTTCTATCCAGCATGATTATTTCTGTCTTATCGATGTTTAGGATGAGTTTCATGTTGGTTAGTAGTTGCTTTATTGTTGTGAGATAAGTGGCTATCTTTTTGTAGGTATCTTCCAGAGTGTCTTGTATTGGGATTAGTATTTGTATATCATCCGCAAAAATGAAGTGGGTTAGTTTAAGGTTTGTTAGGAAGTGGCATATCGGAAGAAGATAAATGTTGAAGAGTGTCGCAGATAAAGCGGATCCTTGGGGAACTCCGGTGTCAAGGTTTCTTTTCTTTGAGAGGGTGTCATTGATTGACACCTGGTAGGTTCTTTGTGATAAATAGGAAGAGAACCATTGTAGGGTTTTTTCATTTGCACCAATTTCGGAGATTTTGTGGTTTACCATATCAAAGGCATCTGATAGGTCTAGTAAAACTAGAAGGAAGCTGTGGCCATTATCAAAGCCTTTGAGTCACTACTCCTATCATTAAACGACACCGTGCTCAGTGTTCAGGTGTTTCCTGAAGCCAAATTGCGTGGGGAGTAGGATGTTGTTCCTTTCCAGGTGGTCACTGAGTTGGGAGTGGACGATTTTTTCAATAATTTTGGCAATGAATGGTAGGTTTGATATGGGTCGGTAGTTTAGAGGGTTTTCTGGATCAAGGTTGGTCTTTTTCAGTATGGGTTTGATAATTTCTGATTTTAAGCAGTTGGGGTAGTTTCCTTATGTGAGGAATAGGTTCACGATGTCGGTTATCGTTTTGGTTATTGGTGGTTCAATGGCTTTGATCGTCGATATGCTGTCGATAGGGTGCTTTGCTGGGTTCATTTTTTTGATGATAGCTTGGATTTCCAGTGAGGATGCTGAATTAAAGTTGAGCCAGCTTGGTGTATGACTGATTTGTATTTTTGGGTCTTGCACGTTGTTGTTAAGGTTGTTATTTGAGTTTCTTGATTTTTTCGTTAAAGAAATCTGCAAAATCGTTGCTTGTAATCTTGGAGGTTGCTGATATCTGGTCATTGGAGGATTTGGTTAGGCTTTGTACGATGATGAAAAGCATTCTTGGGTTATGTTGGAATTTGTTTATTTTGTTTGAGTAGAAGTCTTTTTTTGCATTGTGGATAAGTTTTTTGTAGTATGCTAATTGTGATCGGTAAGCGTTAAGTAGTGGGGTTGTTTTGTTGTTCCGCCAGGTTTTCTCTTTTTTTCGGAGTTCACATTTGGCTGATCTGATGTTGTCGTTGAACCATTGGTTCTGGTGTTTGGGGTTTTTAATTGTTTTCTTTATCGTGGAGTTTATCTTGCTGCTATTGTTTTGGTGATGGTGAGCCAGGAGGAAGTGGCGTTTTCTGCGTTAGATAGGTCTATGTTTGTTAGTTCTGTTTGTAGATTATCCTGAAGTATCTCGATGTTAAAGGGCGGCCGGTAGGAGAAGGATGTAGGTGGGCGTTTTTCTGTTGAAAATTTACTGTTGGAAGTCAGATTGGAATGGATTAGAGAGTGGTCCGACCAGGGGATATTAATGATACTTGTGTGGTAAGTAGCCCTTATGTCAGTATTGATGAAGACGAGGTCTAGGTTGTGACCTGCTTTGTGAGTTGGGGCTTTGATGATTTGACTTAGGCCTAGGGTTGATAGAGCATCTGTTATTGAGGTGCATGTGGGGGATGGTATCTATATGGGTTAAAATCTCCTAAGATGATGATGGGTTTATTAATGGTTAGTTTGGTCATGAAGAATTCTATGAGTGGTGAGCAATTCCGATCTAGTGAATTGGGGAGACAGTATACAAGACAGATTTGTAGTTTTGGGGAGTTGAATAATGCAATTTCCAATGGTGAGTGGATGTTAGTTGGGAGTAATTTCATCTGTAGGTTTTTTTGATGATTAGCATTAGACCTCCTCCTTTCCTTTTTGGTCTGGGGATTGAAAATGTTCTATAGATAGGGTTATTGATTTGGTTGGTTAGGACTGAGTTGGTGTTTTTTATCTATGTTTCCGTGATGGCTATGAAATCTGGTTTGTAGTGATCGAGCAGGTCGGTGATGATGGGTATTTTCTTTACTATGGATTGTGCATTGAATAGTAGGAATGATAGTGCTATGTAACTGCTATAGAGCTTAGTGTTGTTGTGAGTGATGTTTGTATGTTGGTACTCACATTCTTTCTTTTTTTTCTTCTTATTTCCTTCAGTGGGTTATCCGTGTTTTGATCTTTTTTGTAAGTCTTGAGGTGGAAGTAGTCTGGGCTTTGAACGTTTGCCATACTTGTGGAGTGCAGCAACAAATTCTGGATTAGGGACCTGCACGAAGGCTTGCACCAAGGGGTGCACAAAGGGCGAGTGCCCCTTTGTCGCGCTCCTTCGGCGCACAACGCCTGGGGACCTCGTGTCCCCAGGCATGTTACCCCTTGATACAGCAACATGTTACCCCTTGATATAGCAACATGCATAATGTGGCATGTGTCAGGGTTCGTGTTTTTCTACTCTGTACTTTTAAACGACCTGCCTACTATTCTAGTAAACATTATTAAAAGATGTTCACTTGTTTTGTATGTTTTTTGGGATTGTATTGTTTATTACTTTCCCTTTTCTTTGAATGATTTCTTTGAATGATTTTTGTTGGTTCTCCTGTGTCTCCTGTCTACCTCATTTTTGCTGTTTCTTTCTCTATAACATTGCCAAAATCCCTCCCTTCCTTTCTGAACACAGAACCAAAACTATTTTCTATTCTCTCTTATCACCTCTTCCTTAAACTACTGCAACCTGCTCCTCACAGGTTTCCCACTGAATCATCTGTCTGCTAAAGCCTATTTAGAAATCAGCTGCACAACTTTTCTCCTCTGATGCTGTTAGGACTAGGTAAACCCTCTTCGCAAGGCACTACATTGGCTCCCTATCTACTCCAAGCTCGTCCTACTTAGCTACAAGTGCATTCACTCTGCAGTGAATTCTCATCATCTCTACTTTCTTATTTCCTCCTATACCCTTGTTTGCAACCTTCAAGAAAGACGTTCTTATCTGTGCTCTTCTCCTCCTTTACCATCTCCCGGCTCCATGCTTTCCATCTTGCTTGTCTGACATAGCCTTCCTCAATTAGTGATTCATGCTCTCTCTTTATGGCTATATTCAAGTCCCACCTAGAAAAACGCATCTTTTTGAGCCTGCTTTTAAATATTTCAAACACTGGCTCTCCCTGATTGTGGCCTTGTTTGTTTTATCCATGATTGCAATAAATACAGTTCCTGCAGTCCCCCATTTGACTTATCTGTACATCTTAGCTAGGCTGTAAGCTCCAAAGAGCAGGGACTCTCTCTTATGTGTATCTGTGAAGCGCTGCATACATCTGATGGCTTTACAGAAATGATAAGTAGTAGTAGTAGTAGGAAAAGGAGAAAACTGAAAAGAATGTAAATAAAAAAAAGAAAGTCAGATGCACAAAAATGTGTTTGAAAGATTTGTTTTTATTAATAGAAAACCCTATGCAAATTTATACAGGTGCTGCAGAAGTGCCTCAGACGCTACCCATGAGCTGCTTCAGGAAACTGGGACCTTGGTGATATGTAGAGGCATATCTTGTAATGGCAGCCTACGTAGGTGCTTTTACCACTACCTTTGAAAATTAGCATTTGTACTTTTCGCTAACTAAAAGTGCCTGCGTACTTTGCACCTGCTATTTCTGTGGCCAGCCAAGAGTGCATACAAATAGCGTGCCTCCTTTTGAAAATCCCATGTGCAGTTTTACTCCCCCCAACCTAAACACACTTCTGAATATGCCTCTTTTTAACCAGGCTAAAAAGAGGCCTGTGTGGAAATCCGTGTGGAAGCCCACACGGATTTCCAGCCTGGCAAAGGAGGTTGTTTATTTAGATGGGCCAGTTTAACCTGAAATTTGCACCCCTCCTTCCGAGTGCAGCTTGGGCAGGGGTGTAGAATGTGGCAGAGCTCATTTGCAGAAACACTGAGAGTTGCATAAGTATTCAAAATACTATAAACAGATCACCACAGTATAAGAACACTTTTGCATGTCCCTTCTCTGTTCTTGTGGCAGGGCTTCCTACTCCTGTCTCCGTGACCTCATAGCCAGTTGAGTTTTCAGGATATCCACAATGAATGTGCATGAGGTAAATTTGCATGCTTTGGAAATCAAGTATATGCAAATTTATCTGATGCATATTCTTTATTAATAGCCTGAGAATCTGGCTGTTGAGTTACCAGGATAGGTTTGGGAAGGCCTGTCTTATGGGGGTGGCATCACATAGAGCGAAGTAGAATATAAGATGCAAACTTTCAATCCTTCTTCCTGTACATCTGTTTTATTCTTTTGCTAAGCAGCACTTTTAAACTCAGCATAATTCCTACAATTTGTACGGATATATAAATTAAGGTAAAGAAGGTGTAAGAGTCAGTGATGTCATCTCTGTACCATTCGTATGTTTTCCTTCACTGGAGATAGATTTGTTTGTAGGACTCCTGTGGATCATTTGCAAAGTCATCATTGGGTGAGAAAGTTTCAGTTTATCTTCTTCTGTTACTTTAATGCAAGGACACCACTGAAAAGCTACTTTGAAGCCAGAACGAAACCTGAAACAAACGCATACACTTTAGTTGGATGAGAGACTGCACTTCTGGTCATGCAGGTCTGCTTGCACCACAAGAGACAAGAACAATAAAATCATTTCCCAGTTTGAGTAGTGTATGTGGAATGAGTCGGTAATCTCACTCCAAATCTATGAGGACTGGTGTCCACATCATTACCAGGCACCCCCACTGGTAATTTCAGTGGAAAAATCAGTAACTCTTTAAGTATGAAAACTGAACTACTTTCACAATCTGGAATGAGGTTTCCTCCAGAACAAGGGACATATGGAAAGTCTTGAATTGCAACAATAACACCATAACACTTTCTCTGCTTCAGTCACCTGGCTTTTGGCTTTATTTCTCTTAATGCTGCTGAGGTGTTTTGTAATGTCTGTGTAAAACACTCATATGTTATTGATTACATGTTCATTAAGGTATGACTATTTAATATTTTTTTGCATTGAACAATCATGATCTGATGTATTCAGTTCCATAAAGACATTGTCAGTGGTAAAGTGCCTAGAAGTACAGTTGTTTTGCTTTGAAATAAAGGCAATTTATCTTGATGGCATAGTGTCATCTATAGCACACTCCTGTGCATTCTTTCTCAGAGTAAATTATGCACGAATGGCTGGGGCACTGGACTTCGCTGTGTTTGAAAGGTACAAAGAAGGGCAACCAAAATGATAAAAGGAATGAAAAGGCTCCTCTATGAGGAAAGGCTAAAGAGGTTAGGGCTGTTCAGCCTGGAGAAGAGCCGGCTGAGGGGGCATATGATGGAAGTCTATAAAATCATGAGAGGACTAGAATGGATAAATGTGAATAGGACTAGGGGGAACTCCATGAAGTTAGGAAGTAGCACATTTAAAACAAAATCGAGAAAATTCTTTTTCACTCAATGCACAATTAAGCTCTGGAATTTATTCCCAGAGGATGCAGTTAAGACAAGTAGCTAAACTGGGTTTAAAAAAGATTGGACAAGTTCCTGGAGGAGAAGTCCATAAATTGCTAGTAATCAAGTTGACTTAGAGAATAGCCACTGTTTATTACCAGCACTAGTAGCATGGGATCTATTTAATGTTTGCGTACCTGCCAGGTACTTGTATTCTGGATTGGCCACTGTTGGAAACAGAATGCTGGGCTTGCTGGACTCTCGGTCTGACCCAGTATGGCAATTTCTTATGTTCTTAAAGTGAATTGGGGACAACAGCCAGTGCAGAACCAGTGTTAAATATGGGAACCATACTACCAAAGAATCCTGAAAAAAAAAACCAAAAAACTGCGACTGCCTTTTGCTGGTACACAACTGAAACACAAGAAGGGAGGGAAGACTAATGTGTCTACTGCAATGATGCCTGCAGGCCATAAAGCAGGTATACTCCACCCTGAACCTTGGAGGGCATGGGAAACAATTTTAAAAGAATTTATATTTATTTCAAAAACACAATGAAATACAGAATTATACAACTCTAGCAGAAATTTGAGTAGTATAGGAACTAAATTGTCTGATCATTTTTTTAGGTAAACATCAAAAAGGTATACCCATCTCCAATAATGACTTACAAGCAACCTTACATCTCCCTTTTTCCCCCAATTCACCTACATTTGATAAGGTACCTATGCATTTGTCCCTTATGCACAGTGCTACACTCTGTGGCATATAGAGGCATGTACACGGAGTTTAGAAAACAAGTCATTTTAAATGAAGAAATTATCTCACGGGTTTTTCCCTCAAACTGACTTGCTCAGGGATGCCATCCAGGATGGAGGTATATAAATAATTGGGGGAAAGAAAGTGTAGGACATAAAGCAATAATTAAAAAAATGAAAACCATGGAAAACTGGTGGTTTAGAAGAGGAATCCAAGCACTGTGGAAAGTGGGAAAAGGGAAGGTGGATTTCCATTTGAGCCACTTCATATTACATGAATTTCTTGAATCATTACCCCGAGTGCCTTGAATGTTTATCTTAAGGCGTGAGACTAGACACTTGTGATAGTTTACTCATACTTCAAAACTGGTTTGAAATTGTACTACTACGTAACACACTGTTTGATTATTAGAATACCAAAAAAGGCTTTTATTTATTAGTATCACATTGTAGTTATGCAAAACACATTATATCTGTTCATTTTTCTTTCATGGGCTACTTACGTTTCATTGAGGCAGCAGTAAATAATTGGATTAAACATTGCAGAGCTCATGGCAAGCAAAAATATTGCAAGATATACTTGTTGGATGTATTTTTGCTTATAGATGTCTTCCTGAAAATGTCCCAAGATGAAATACAGGTGGAAAGGCAACCAAGAGATGGCAAAGGTTATCACAACCATGATCATCGTTTTCACAATCTGCAAGATAAGATAAATGTATTCCTACACAGAATATGATGCCAGATCAAGACAGCAAGCTCCAGCTGGTTCTGCCCATTTTTCCCTTCCTGTCACAATACCACAAACTCTGGATTCATGTTCATTTCTCCGAAACTAAGAATTGCCTCATCTCATGCTCTGTTAAATTCTGATTCTGTTTTCTCCTCCATGAATCCATCAAACTTTCGACTAGGAAGCATTTCCTTATTTTACTCCTGAGTCTGCCTCCTATCAGCCTCTTACCCCTTGTTTGTAACTTCTTTTCATTGAAAAATATTTGCTTCTTGAATGTTATTTATACCTCTGAAGTATTTGAATGTCTTCAGGTCTTTCTTCATAGGGTTAGAGTGCAGATTGCCTGCAGTTGTGGATTTGATGTTCTGGATATATAAGCAAGCTTACTTGGCATACAAACAAGGAGACAGGTCCGTAAAATGGATGGGGAGAGGGCTCATGTGCATGTCTTAATCAGCATTTTCAAACATCACCAGCTCTTGACTGCATTGTTTTAATACATGATTTTGAATAATCATCAGAATTGAGAAATCTCATTAGATAAAAAGGGAACTAAGCAATTTTCCTGTTTACAAGGCTCAACCCCTCTGGCTAAAGACAGTCTGACTATTGGATCTCGGAAGCTAAGGTGGGTCAGACATGGAGCAGCTCCACAAAAGACCAGGTACTGTGGGCACGAAGGGCAGGCGATGCACAAACCTCTGCAGAGAAGATCAAACACTGGTGGGGGCTGTGATCACTTACCAAGGCATGGGTAAAAGAAAGACTGAATAAAAAACAACTTACTATCATGCTTTACTTTTTAGGCATGAGAATAAGGCACTGTAAATATTATCTACTGTTCTAGCATTTTGGGTCTTGTAAACTGTTCTACATTACAGCATCATGCTTTCACCTTCCAGTTTGCTATTTTTTTTAAATATGTTTCTTCATTTTTTAAGCAAACTTTTACTTCCTTTCTCAAGCACATTTAGTTATGTGGTATTTTTGACAGAATCTTAAGGTAAAAGCCATGATTAGCACAGTATCACAGCTACATCTTCTGTAAAAAGTTTTCTGCTTTATTTATTGCATCCTGATCCTATACCATTTTAGTAGCCCTTTTTGGACCCTATCCACATCCTTTCGGAGGAACAGCCTCCAGAACTGGACACGACACTCAAGGTGAGGTCTCAGTAGTAAGTACAGCAGCATTATCACCTCTTTTTTTCTCCTAGTAATCTATGCTTTTCTCTGGGCACCTTTGCATTCTTCTGGCTGGCCACCACCTTGTCACACTGTTTCACTACCTTGTCATCATCAAATATGATCATTTGGAGGTTTCTTTCCTGCTAGGTGATTAGAAGTATTTCGACACCCCCTCCCCCTTTAATTTACTGCTCCCCAAATTTATGATCTTACATTTTTGTTTTGAAATTGGTAAGTACTTGACCACTCCCTCCTTCAGCTTTCTTAGATCACTTCTCATTCTGTCTACTTCCTTACAGTAGACAGGTATCTATTTTGTAACAGGTCTTAGTGTCATCTACAAAGAAATAAATGTTTCCTACTAACTCCTCTGTGATATCAGTAAGATGCTAAATAGCACTGTCCCAGGACCTATCCCTGAGGCACTCCACTCACCACCTTCCTCAGAGTGAACTCCATTTCTACATCAAACAACCAGTTTCTGATCCAGTCCTCCACCACGGAGCCCAACCTCCGGCTGGTCAGTTTATTTATAAGCCTCCTACGTAGGGCAATATTAAAAGCTTTACTGAAATCTGAGTGCACCATATCCAGCAAGTGTCACATTTTAATTTTCTGGTCATCCAATCAGAGAAATTAATCAGATGATATAAACTCCCTTCAGTAAAACCATGCTGCCTTGGATCCTAAGGGTGTGCAGGAATAAAAATTTTGTTTTTGTTTTTCGGTTTGTTTTTGGGACTTTTTTCCCCCATGAATTTCAGTTCATGCATTGTTTGATTCATTTCATACATATAAATAAAAATCTAACAATTAAAAAAAAACAACAACAACAAAAGAAAAATGGGGACCTCCAAAGCCTGTAAACCAAAAAAGGGGAACTGAACTTTAATTCAAAATATTACCTATAGTGACGGTGTCAGCAAGCCAGACATAGTGATTCAATCCTGAATCCAACCGGACCTCTAATCATTCACCATCACTTGAAAAACTCTTTAATTATTTTTGTATGAAGCTATATATATTTTTTTTTTATATGTTTTTCTGCTTTTTCCTTAAAAATTAGTCAAAAGGACTTAAGGAAAAAGCAGAAAAACATATAAATAAAAAATATATATATATAGTTTCATACAAAAATAATTAAAGAGTTTTTCAAGTGATGGTGAATGATTAGAGGTCCGGTTGGATTCGGGATTGAATCACAATGTCTGGCTTGCTGACACCGTCACTATAGGTAATATTTTGAATTAAAGTTCAGTTCCCCTTTTTTGGTTTACAGTTCTCCTATGGGGTTACTGTGTTGACTCTCCTTGATATATTTTTGTGACCTCCAAAGCCTCCCATCCCGTCCCCATCATCCATCCCTCCCACCCAGAAAAAGGCCAGGATCAGGATCCCCCGGCCCCCACTTATCCGGTCCAGTGGGGATCCGCTGTCGAGGTCTAGGCCCAGGCCGAAGCCTCGGCCTTGAGTAGGCTGAGACTGTGGTAGGTCACCACGGCTGCAACCTCAGCTGGAGACCGGGCCCAGGCCCAACACATCGGGCCTGGGTACGGGCTCTAGCCTAGGCCAAGACCCAAGTGTCAGGACTCGGCCTCTGAGCCGGGCCTCGGTGTTGGACCAGGGTCTGGGCTCCGACCTATGCCAAGGGCCAGGCATTGGAACTTGGCCTCCAGGTGTCGGGCCTGGGTCCAGACTCTGGCCTAAGCCAAGACTCAGGCATCGGGTCCCAGCCTCCAGGCCCTGGCCCAGATG
Organism: Rhinatrema bivittatum; assembly: GCF_901001135.1. Lineage (NCBI taxonomy): Eukaryota > Metazoa > Chordata > Amphibia > Gymnophiona > Rhinatrematidae > Rhinatrema > Rhinatrema bivittatum. Next base: position 189,441,963 of record NC_042621.1, read on the forward strand.
TTGAGTCCCTGCCTGGCTCTCAGATATCCAATGGATCAGGTAAGTGACTGATCGGGGGGGGGGGGGAGGGGGGGCTCATGTCTTGGCCGAGACCCTGGCGCCGTACTCGAGCCTAGGCCACGGACCCTGCTTTGTTCCTCGTCCAATGCCCTAGGTGAGGCCCCGGCTTTGAGTCTAGGCCTAGGCCGAGACCCCAGCATCGTGCTTGAGCGTAGGCTGCAGCCCCTGCTTTGAGCCTCAGCCTATGCATTCATTTTAATCAAATGCAGCAAATAAGGTTTGCTTCATTCGGGAAGGCCCGCAATTCATTTTGGGACCCCACAAATGAAACCAATTATCCTTATTTGTCGTGTTTTTTAAATTTGTTTAAAATGTATGCACATCCCTATTGGATCCTGCAACACGCTGCAGTCAATACACTTCATTATCCTTTCCTTCAGTAGCATCTCTGTTAATTTTCCCACCACCAAGGCCAGACCAGCTGTCATATAGTTTCAAACCTCCTCCCTACTACCACTTTTAAGAAGGAGTTACCAATTTTTCCAGGTATCTCTAACAAAGGGAAGCTTATGTTCTTACGTACTGAAGCTATGAGTTGTCTTGCCTGCCACTGCCGTGTGCAAAATGTTAGGAAAGATGAGCATGTCATGGCGTCTCACCTTTTTTTTGGCTTTTATTTGATGCTGATAGTAGGTTACGTTACTTTCCTCTCCAGGGACCCTGTTTCCCCACAGTGTGATTCCTATTACTGTGTATGTCACAAACATCAGCAACAAAGGCAACAAGTAAATCAACACAATTACTGTGACATGATATCTGCAAGAGAAAAGTGTACATTTATATTTCATTTACATTCTAAGGAACTGCTTCTGATTAAACCAGCCATGGTGATAAATGCAACAAATGCTGTGTTTCATTTCATAGATTATAGCGATTTGACTCAATCTTTTTTCATTGCAGGTTCTGCTTTGTTGAAGGGGAGAGGTTTAGCATATTACAGCAACTATGGTTCCTGTCAGTTTTCAAAGACATTGATGCTGTATCATTAGTGTCTCCAAACAAAAGCTGATGTACTAGAAAAGAATCACTGACAAACTGATCCACAGAAAGACATACAAGTCCTGGCAAGCTTGCTCACAAGGCCATGCATTTATAGTAAGTTTCTCAAGTGCACCTTAATTTGTCTAACCATTTGGCATGCAAGGACTTTGTTACCCAGCATTTTGTGCAAGCTTTTTATTAGAGATAGGCACGATAATTGTAATCTATGACAGCAATTGTAAACCCCGGCTCACATCCAGGTATTTGCACTCAGATGGGGTTTACTGGATGATGATTGTGATAAATCAAACGCAATAACTTGGAGAGGAGGAAAATGATAAAATTCCTGATTGTTTCATGAACTATCATTTCCCCCTTCCCCTCCATGTTGATTTGTAATTCATATTCTACATTAGGAAGGTGAAGTGTGTCAAATCTGAACAAAAAAAAAACAAACCATGAAAATGAATCACAGATTACTAAACTGGGGGTTTACAGAACATGGATCGAAGATCACAAGTTTTGGATTGACCCAACTTTACCTATAGCCTTAGCAGGCCTCCTGTAAAGCCTACCTGAGCTCAAAGATGGCTACAGTGTGTTGGGATTTAGGAGCTCAGGTGCGCAATTTGCACTTTAAAATGACAATTGGTTTCGAGAAGACATGGTGCACACTGGTGAAGTGCTGGTAAGCATTATGTTAATGTGCGGCTCAGTTTGATAAATCAATGTATTAATTTTCCTCAAATTTCGCAAATCCTGCGATGTAGAGACCATCACGCTAGCATGCTCAGACATAGACAAACAAATTGACCTATCATCCCCAGATAATGCATTCTCCTCCTGGGTTAACCTTACTCTCAGCATTGCCAATGAACATTGCCCCCTAATAACAAAAACTATCAACCCCAACCGAAAAAATAGGAAACCATGGTACACGCCTTTCCTCAGAAATCTCAAAATCCAACTCAGAGCTTCGGAAAGGTCATGGCGCAAACACCAATCCCCCGCAACCAAAACTCTCTACTATCAACGCATGCATGAATATAGAAATTCCATCCTACATTCTAAACGGGAATACTACACCAAAAAAATAAATGGTCTGCAATACAACCCCAAGGCTCTTTTCACTATGGTCGCTGACCTGACTTCTCCCATACACACACAACAACTGGCTAACTCCTCTACAAATCGGTGCAACGAATTAGCTCAATTTTTTTAAAAACAAGGTATCATCCATCACGGCACAGTTCTCGCACAACAACCTCAATATCTGTCTTCCCAATATCAACTCTCCAGTCTCCCTTTCCTCGTTTGAGTCCTCATCTTCCCTAGAAGTAGAGAACATACTTAAGAAAATGAAACCATCAACACATCCCTCTGAAACTATTCCCTCTAAACTCCTACTATCTATACACAATGTAATCGCCAAACCCATTTCAAATATTCTCAACTGTTCCCTAGAGCATGGCTTTGTCCCGAATTTTCTGAAACAAGCTATAGTTAAACCGCTACTCAAAAAATCCAACCTTGACCCCACCACTCTTTCTAATTACAGACCGGTGTCCAACCTACCCCTCCTAGCTAAAGTTCTTGAGAAGCTGGTGAACTCACGCCTATCCGATCACCTTGAACAGAACAACATCCTCCCTCCTACCCAATATGGTTTCAGGAAGCATTTAAGTACTGAAACATTGCTCCTCTCCCTACACGATACCCTTATCAAAGGAACCGACTCCGGATCCTCCTACCTTATCGCATTACTTGACATCTCGGCTGCGTTTGACACAGTCAATCACGATGTCCTACTCAACATACTCAGAAATATTGGGATCACTGGCAAGGCCATTGATTGGATTCAATCTTATCTCCAAAATCGCACTTTCACTGTCACAATGGACAACAATGAATCTGATCCCATCAGTCTTCCCCAAGGTGTACCCCAAGGTTCCTCACTCTCATCCACGCTATTTAATATATACATGCTTCCCCTTACCACGCTTCTCACTAACCTGCACATCAAGCATTTTATTTATGCTGACGATGTGCAAATCATCTTCCCTTTCTCTGACACCATCCAAACTGCTTTACACAGCTGGGAATCCTGTCTTTCCTCCATCAACCAACTCCTAAAGGACATGCACCTAGCTCTTAATTCCAACAAGACTGAGCTATTAATCATATCTAATAGGCAACCGATCCCAGACATCCCTCATGCTTACTCAGCTACCAACTTCCCATCGCACACTCACAACTTAGGAGTTATTATTGATAATCACCTCTCATTTAAACCATTCATCAAATCCATCATAAAAGACTGCTATTTTAAACTCCAAACAATAAAGAAACTTAGACCCCTACTACACTTCAATGATTTCCGTACAGTCCTCCAAGCTATTATTTTATCAAAGATTGACTATTGTAATGCGCTCTTACTTGGCATTCCTGCAACACACACTAAGCCACTTCAACTCCTACAAAATGCCGCCGCTCGGATATTGTCAAACACAAAGAAAAGAGATCACATCACCCCCACACTTATTGAACTACACTGGCTCCCTATACAGTCACGAATTCTTTATAAAACACTCTCGATCATACATAAGAGTCTAGTAAATTCCAACCTCAACTGGCTTAACCCCCCCCTCTTACCTCGCACCTCCAAGAGACCTACACGCCCAGCCCTCCAAGGAACACTCCATGCCCAATCTATTAAATCTTTTAAACTCTCCTCCACTATTAACAGAGCCTTTTCTCTTGCCGGCCCCACCATATGGAACTCCCTGCCCCATGATATCCGCATAGAGACCTATACCCCCACTTTCAAAAAGAAACTTAAAACCTGGCTCTTTCAGCAAGCCTACTCCATCTCACCCCCTATTACATAAAACCCCCCTAGGAATGTTATACTGATATCTTGGTATGAACGCCTTTATGTCTGCTGATTTTGTACTTTGCACTATCATGTATATAGTTATAGTTATATTCCATAGCATCTACCCATTGATGCCTGTTATATGTAAGGGCTCCTCCCATAAATTATTTATATGTTGCCTAGTTCATCATATTATATTATGTTATCTGTTATATGTACGGGCACTGCCCAATGGTTTTTTGTTCACTGTGAACCGATACGATGTGCGAACGGATATCGGTATAAAAGAAATGTTAAATAAATAAAATAAATAAATAAAGAGAAAATCACAATATTTCAAGCTGACGACATACTTACACTAGATGATGTTTTGCTCCATTGTCTTCGGGCCAGTCAACCAGACAGATTTTCCTTCCCTTACCATCTATAATATCCGCATAAAGATACTGAGGGAAAGCAAGCCCAAATGCCACCAGCCAGATAATCCCTATGATTATTTTGGTGTTCACAGAAGAAAGCCTCAACTTGAAGGGGTGTATTATAGCCATATACCTGCAGAAAAGGAATGTGAAATACCCTTAATTTAAATACCATAGCCCCATCTTCATCAAGCTCAGGAAAGAGACCTTGGGGTAATCACATCTGATAGTCTAAAGGTAGCAAAACAGTGAGACAAGGTAGTGGCTGGAGCCAGAAGAATGCTAAGGTGCAGAGGAAGAGGCATAACTAGTAAAAAAAGAAACAAAAAAAGGAGAACATAAGAACATAAGAAATTGCCATGCTGGGTCAGACTAAGGGTCCATCAAGCCCATCATCCTGTTTCCAACAGAGGCCAAACCAGGCCACCAGAACCTGGCAATTACCCAAACACTAAGAAGATATGATGAATACCTAGTTTAAATGTTCCCTGTAACTATACTACTAGTTCGAATGTTCCCTGTAACTATACTACGTTCAATTTGTACTTTGTTCTATTGTTCTATGTTCTATTGTTCTATGTAAAGCCCCTACCCCCATTTTGGGCGTCTCACTGTTTTATGTAAACCGGAGTGATTTGTATTTCATACAAGAACCTCAGTATATAAAAATTAAAAATAAATAAATAAATAAGATCCCATGCTACTGATGTAATTAATAGCAGTGACTATTCCCTATGTAAACTTGATTAGTAGCAGATAATGGACTTCTTCAAGAACTTATCCAAACCTTTTTTGAACCCAGTTACACTATCTGCACTAACCACATCCTCTGGCAACAAATTCCAGAGCTTAACTGTGCGTTGAGTGAAAAAGAATTTTCTCCAATTAGTCTTAAATGTGCTACTTGCTGACTTCATGGAATGCCCTCTAGTCCTTCTATTATCCGAAAGTGTAAATAACCGATTCACATCTACTCATTCAAGACCTCTCATGATAATGTCGCTGTGCAGGTCATTTGTGAGACCTCACCTAGCGTGCTGGGTCCAGTTCTGGAGGCCCCACCTCCAAAAGGATATAACCAATAACTGGAAAAACAAAGCAGAGGTGGCACAGAATCAGCTACCAAAATGATGCCAATCACTGTGTGTAATTTTGAACAGTGCGTGGGCATAGCCAACGTGATTCAATACCTGGATGATTTTTTGTTTGTTGGAAAAGATGGGCAGCAGCGAACCTTACGGTGCTGGACCATGGGAGCCTGCAATTTATGCAGGCTCTGATGACGGTGCAGTACTGTAAGGATCACAGGTCATGTATTTTCAGATTTACAATAAACAGTGATTGAACAATTTGCCCAGCTGCCCGGGGGGGGCGATTATTTAGCATATTTGAATTTATGAGAGCAATGTTGAATTTTCACATTAAATATGATGACCCGTATGGACTGAATGAGGTCTTCGAATGGAATTTGATTATTTAACTAGATTTTAATTTTGTATGGGGTTTTTTTTCGGCTAATTATCAGGCTCAGCAGTAGTCAACATCTGTTTATCAAAGTGGCCAATCAGAATGTTTGAAATTATACACAGTGATTGGCCGTTACAAACCTGCCTGTCTGCCGTTATAAAATAGTGCCATCTCTTTTTCTTGCAGTTTGAATGTTGTCAAACTAAAGTATCACACATATGCTCCATATAAGCTCCATCACATATAAGCTCCATCACCGACATAAATTGTGATCCCCTGATGCAGCGCAGCCCCTTGAAACAAGAATCTATGTCAGGATGTTGCTAATAAGATTTTATTGTGCACAAAAAATATTTTTGAAAAAAAAATGGACACACCCCTATGGACATATGGAAGGATCTATGATTATAATGGTTTGAAGAGCCTAAATATTTCCATATTGGATTTGGGTTCAAGATCCCATTGTTTAAGCATATGGATGGTAACGTTGAAACAGCCACGCAGGTGCACATGTACACACGTTTGGTGGCTTGCATCCAGAAACGCGTCTATTGTATAGCATACGTGCGTATATGCGTACATGTTATAAAACAGGCTGAACGTGCGTACATGTGCACACAACTTTAAATGGATACGAGCATGCGCACGCAAACACCGTGTGTACCGTGTAAGTGGGGGATTTTATAAAGGACGCGTGCTGATGCTACACCCTGTTTTCCCAGTTCATTCCCAGTTCGCCCAGTTTAGCACTTCCAAATCCCCCTCATGCATTAGCCTCCCTTTCCTCCTATTGGCCCCAATCCTTAAAACCCCCCTGACTAGCCTACATTTTTTTGTTTTTGTACTTACACGCCATCCATAGCAGTAATAAGGTTACGTGGCAGGGAGACAGACCCTGGCACACACCTGTGCACTCAAGTATTTACGCCCACATCTCTTGGCCTTCCCCCTGAAACGCCCACATGATGCCCAGACCACACCAATTCCTCGCCCCTTTTCCTGAACTTTTGACTTGGGTGCGTAGCGGGAGATATGTGCATACATGGGTGCCTTTTAATATCCATGCAACGCACGCCGGCCCCCACTTGTGCGCATATCTCCTGGGTTTGGCACATATAGGGCTTTTAAAATCCATCTATAAGAGTTTTTTCAAAATAGTATTTTTTGGTAGTTCTTTGTTTCCTACCACGCATGTCTGTCTGCAAGAAGCTTGCTATCTTTCCTTTTGTATTATTGTTCTGTGGAGCGGTGCAATGCTAGTAAGTGAAGCATATGAAATGACACAGGAGGCAATGTCAGGAAAAGATGATGTGTTAGTTATTGTGAGAGGAGCATTGTGCTTCTAACTCTCTCTGTCTGGTTATAGAGATAATATCCTGTAAGCTAAGGCTATTTACTTCGTCTTTGATGATTACAATCCACTCTGGTTTTCAGGATATCTATAATAAATCAGCCATATCTGCATGCTTTTGATCTAAGAATCAGGTTAATTTGTATATTTTGGTTATCCTGAAAAGCAGCCACCAAAGGACCATAGTGTATCTCCCTACCATAAGCTAGCGATTGAGCAATTTTATTGATGCAGTCCTCGTATTTCACTGACAGTAATTTGTCTACCTATTATAGTCATAGCCAGGGGGCGTATATGAGGGCAACCCTGCAGTTAAACTGCTGACTTGCAAAGTGATTCAGAGTCACATGGGAGAATTCAGGCCAGTTCTGTTTGTTTTTCCCACTTGCCATGAAACACTAACTCTCCCCTCAGGTCCATGCAGCCAGGCATTATTAGGACGGATTGGAGGCTAAAAACAGAACTGGCCTAAAATGACCCTTGCGATTCAGAGTCACTTGGCTGATCTGAGCAGCAAGATTCATTGTCAATTAAGTAAAGTTAATAGTAGCTCAACCTATGATCAGATGGCAATTGCAGTATGCATTTTCAGAATGAGAAATTCACCCAGACTATAATCATGAGCATTCAGAAAGACAAAAGCAAAATAGTTGTGCAGTCAAAACATTTACCATTCAAAAGTTGTATGTTAGAGTTTACAATTCAGTTTACAATGGCAAGGGTTTATTACTATGAGCTGATTTAATTTATGTCTTGCTTCAGAAAATGGATAATAATGGGGAAGCAAACTTGACTCGGTGTGACTTCATTTCTTAAGGATTGACCATAAGATGAGTGTTTTTGACTAATATGGTTCAAGTGATGTTGTAAGATTATATTATTCATTTTAGTATATCAACATTGGGGTATTTTATTTACTGCTGTTGTGAATGCCTGACTTATATTTACAGTTCTTAGCAAAAAGAAGCAAGAATGAAAAGTAAAATACTGCCACCTCAATGTACATCGCTGAAAAATCATGTACATTACATTAAGCTAATTGACTTCCTCACTGTCAAGAAAATTTTATAATACCTTCTAATACATTTTTAAAGTGGAAAATTCATGCTTACACATTTATATACTGTGGTGTGTTTTTGTCCTCCTTATTGTTCCAAGTTAGCCCAGTTATTGGAGACTTTTAATCATGACACTAACACTAATAATAATGAGGTCCAATATTCAGCACTGTGGCAAGCTAACAATTTACCTGCCTAAGGTTGGCCAGATAAATCATCATGGATATTCAGCAGAGTGCTGCCAGGTAAGTATTCCATTGAACATAGCTAGGCAAAGTCCTAGATCGCTGGATACAATTAACTGGCTAACTTTAGGACTGCTCTCTGGCATGACCAGATTCGGCTAACTTAACTCTGCCCTACAATGCCCTGGAAATGCCTCCAACCTATCTGGCTGTTTCTATCTGACTACACTGCCAGATAAATTGGAGCCATTCAGTTTGTCTGGCTAAGAACACGAATTTAGCCTGGAAAACTGTCTGAATATTGACCCCGATATCTATTTATCTGGGATCATCAGTGCAGCCTGTACTGCAGACCTGCCAAGTGGCTGTTTCTGGAGGGAGACTTTGGGCTGCTCCTGGCTTTTCTCACCCCCCCCCCCCTTCCTCATCCATTTTGGTGCATGTATGTTGTGTCTGTGGACCCTTGGGTCTGAGACACCCTGCAGGTTCTCGCCGTCAGCAGGCAGACCCAGGCAGGTTGAGCTTTTGGGTGCCAGGACCAGCAGGACTTAGGTGAGGGTCTCTGCTGATGACTGGAGATGTGGTCCAAGGCCAGGCAAAGATCGTAGACAGGCAGCGAGTAGACACATCAAGGTCAGGACAAGGGTCAGAGGCAGGCAGCAGTCAGGCGTATCCATAGTCCAGGCAGGAGTCAAACCAGGTATCCATCCCAAGGGAGAAGAAAAGGAATGGATAGGGCTGAGGCAAGCAGGCAAGGCAAGAGCAGGGCGGGCAGAGACAAATACTGGAGCAGGCTGAAGATGAAACTGGAACAGGCTTGGGAAGCAACATGCACTATGCTCAGTAGTTGGTCCTGTTGCTGAGGTGAGTTGCTTCTGGGGAGCTGCCCTTATATAGGGCAGGACCGATGAAGTCATCTTTAGGGACCATAGGGACTTTCCCATCGCAGTCCCTTTAAAAGCTGGGAAGTGGTGCTCTTGCATTTAAGGGGAGGCGTGGCACATTGCTGGTGGTGGCGTCCTGCTGGCAGCATCTCACTGCATTGGGGAGGGGCATCCTGCCTCGTGGCTAACTGCCGGTGTTTTGCCACGTTGATAGGCAGCAGGACCGGCCCGGCCGGGGGAGGTGAGTGAGGTGGTTCACAGGAGCAGCCCACTGACTGCCATACACAAAAGTGTATTACAGATGTTATAGAAAAAGAAAACATGATGGCAAATCAAGTGCCAAAGCCGCTCTCATCTGCTCATTTTTCTTTAATGTTGCAATACCACAGACTCTACTCTTTACCTTTGCTGACTTGCAACTAAGAATTCTCTATGTGCATCCTTTTCTTTCCTGAATTCTGATAATGGTTTTGCCTTCACAACTTTCACTGGGAGGCTATTCCATGCATCCACCATCCTTTTGTGAGGAAAGATTTCTTTATGTTGGTCCTCAGTATATGTTCCCTTTGAGCCCCATATGATGATATCCTGTCCTAGATATTCCTTTCCACTGAAAAATCCTTGCCTCTAGTGCACTATTTATACTTTGAGGTATATGAATGTATATCTCCCTCCTGTCCTTTACATTATATATTCAGGAGTCTTTAAATCATAGTGCCTATAGTTTAGACTCTTTGCCATTTTGTTAGCCCTCCTCTGGATTGCTTCTTATCTGAGTAATTCAATGGTCAGGAGGGAGCGTCCTAAACACCCTCAGAGTTCTTTAAATTGTGGTTAAGCAGGTTGTGTAATGGACTCCAGGTTAAATCACGCAAAAGCAAGGCTGATCAAATTCTGTGCGGCAACACTGATTTCTATTAATCAGGACCTGAAATAACTGCAGACAATTCCAATAACTTTTGTTCCATTTGGTGTGACTTATATTTACAAGCTTCTACACAGACACAATTTGAATGTACACAGGATTTCATTATCTGTGCTGAGCATAGTGAGTTCTGTATCAACATTCAATTTCATAGTTCGCCTATTTCACAAATCCTTCCTCCTTGAAACCTTTTCCTAGTATGGGTTTCACTTGGAGCTTTAGAATCATAGAACTCAATTCAATATGTAAATCATTGCTACATCTTATTCAAAGTTTAGATATGCTACTCAGAATAAATCTCTAGGATTTTAAAGCATGTGGCGTCTCCTCAGCTTATCCAAGGAAAGAACCTTCTGACTCATTCTCTACTGAATGTGTCCCTTTCTTAAAAGATACTACCCACTGAAACCTGTCTATTCCAGAGGAACCATATAGAAGGGTCTGTATGGGTGTAAATGTTGAATGTAACCCTTTGTTGGTTGGTTAGTTCTAATCTCTGTCTGGGTTACTGGATTCTTTACTAGTCTTGGTTAAGCTTCTGGTGTAATGGACCAACCTGAGATGAATCACTCACTGTAAAGGGTTGACTAAGCCCTTTTGGAGATTGTCAAGGCTGCACTATACTGCACAGACTCATGTGGGTTCACCAAGGGATTACTAGTCCTTTATTGGGTGGAAATACTCTCAACGAAAAAGGACAGATTGAAACTGTATGTTATGATTCTGCTCACTGGTCTAGCCGCGAGCAGCCTCTCACCTTTCTGCTGCTTGTTTTCCCTGTTGTCTGCCTGCCTGCTCCGCATGGCTGTAGCCGCTGTCTTCTCCTCCTTGCGGCCTGAGGCCAACGCCATCACCACTGCTGTTCGCGGCATGGAGCCGCCCCTCTGCCTCCTTCCCTTGCGGCCAGGAGGCCGCTGACATTCTCTCTCCTATGTGGCTGGAGCTGCTGACGTCGCTTCTCCACCCTGCGGCCAGGAGGCCGCAGACACCGTCCCCACAAGGCCCAGAGGCCACCCTGAAGCATTCCTCTTTGCGGCAGGAGCCGCTGATGTCCTTTTCCTCTTCTCGACCCAGAGGCTGCTGACACCAGTGTTTCCTCAGCGGCTGGAGTCGCCCCCAGCTTCCATTCCCATGGCTGGGGTCTCCTGACGTCAGGCCTGGCTTCATGGCCTAGTGCCACTCCTGCTCTGATCTGCAGCATGGCTGCTGTCCCTGGTCCTGCCTCCTTAGGTGCGGGGCCGCGCCTCTCCTTGAGAGTTAAAAGGCCAGTCCCCCTGGCTCCTCCTGATGACCTCATCTTGGGTGTTTTCTCTTCAGCCCTACAAAAGGGCTCAGCCTTCAGTTCCTCATTGCCTTTGCAAGGAGCTAGTCCTCCTTAGGACTCCTTGTCATGTCAGCTTCTTCAAGGTATCCTGTTCTTTGTGGGAATTCCTTTGTCTTCATCTGTGGTTCCTGATCCCTCGTCTCGCCTTCGTTCCATGTTTGGTCTCTCGCCGGATCCTAAGTCCTGTCTTCAGATGTCTTTGTCGTCCGACCCTCCTGATGTCTTCACCTTCAGATCTTCCTGAAGTCTTCATCTTCTGATGTCTTGTCTTTCCTGAAGTCCATCACTCTGTTGTCCTGCCTCTTGGAGCCTCCTCGCTGCTCTTTGGTGACCTGGGTGTCTGAGGTCCAGATGTCTCGTTTTCCAGTTCTCTTGCCACCTCCTTGATGCTCTTGGCTGAGTGTCCTGGGGATTAAAGTCCAGATGTCCTGACATGCCTGATGCCTTCGTGTCAAGTTGTCTTCGTCTTCAGAATCTTTGATGTCTCAGTCTTCAATTCTTTTCGCTGTCAAGCGTTCAGACCCTTTTGGGCTCCTACGTCTAGGAAACCTTCTGACTCTTTGGTGCCCTCGTTAGGGTAGCCCCTTATCGGATGTCGTGGTTCCGGAGCTACCTCCTAGTGGGCCGTCCTCTCCATCTTCGGCTGACCTTCTGATTCGTCTTCCTCGTTGGATCGGAAGCTGCTGCTTCCCTTGGTTGTCCACGCCGATCACACCAAGCCCCCGAAGCCTCAGTTTAGGATGGGTGCTGCTACGAGTCATGACCGGATATCTTCATACTGAGTTTTAACTCTTTTGTCATCTTTCCACTCAGCAAGTGTCTTCATCAATGTCCTTGATGTTCTTCTCTTCAGCCTAGCCTCATCCTTATCCAGTATCGTCTGACCTTGTTCTCAAGTCCTCGTCTGATCCTCATCTTCAAGAATCGTCGGATTGTCTTCAGTCCTCAAGTCTCGTCTTATTCCAGTTCCATCGTCTGCCCTCAACCTCTGTCCGTCCTGGCGCATTTTCTGTTCCCGTATGGCAGGTGCGAAAGGACTATGGAGTGGCCAGAGGGCTACCCCAGAGACTAGCATTGCGTTGTTGGGTCTCTACTGATGCGTCAGGTTTGGTGGAGATGCGAGACCCTGGTCTTCTGCCTGTCCGCCTATGCTGGGATACATCTCACCTGCCTCAGCGCTTCTAAGGAGCTCCTCTCTGCAGTCGCGTCGTGGTCCAAGGGCACACCACTCTCCCTGAAAGCAGGATCACTCCCAAGCGCTCCCACAACACTGTAGTGGTGGTTCCAGAAGTAAAGATAATGACAGTCCAATCCACAAGCAGTTCACAGGGAATAAATATTACATCTCTTATCGACTGAAGCTCTTGCATCAATTATTCTGCCTGATGAAAGCAACACTTCTTAGAACTCCATGGAGTTGACTACTAGAGTAGAAGAGTTGGATTGCAATCTCTTATTCCATGAGTTGTTGTGAGACTAGATTCCTGAACTCTATCCAGTTCATGCACAGCATAGAACTTACAATTCTCTCAGTAAACAAGAGAAATTGTTCCTAAGAATAGGGAAGATATCTTTAGGTTGTGCTGCATTGTTCCTCTTATGGGTTAGCTGGAAAACTTAGTCTAGGAGCAAGGTGAAAAGCTGAATATCTCCCAGCTCACTTTCCTTTAGATTCCTCCTGTAGATTCCCACAGGAAAACTTAGTCTAGGAGCAAGGTGAAAAGCTGAATATCTCCCAGCTCACTTTCCTTTAGATTCCTCCTGCAGATTCCCACAGGAAAAAAAAATCTAGGGACCTCTAGAAACCTATAAAAACACTTTTAGGGTCTCATAAGCAGTTGGGCAAGTCTTTAAATAAATACATACCTAGGAGAACCTGGTCACATTGTGCCACTGGGCTTCAGGAGAATCCCTTTTTACTCACTGCTCTACGTCTTCATTGACTGGAAACTCTCACAAGTGAGCTTGCATACTCTTTCCAGGAACTCAGAACGTCAGCAGGAGTTTGGGGGGGGGGGGGGGGGGAGAAGAAGAGGACTTGGATTCAGACAACAACCAAATGAGTCCTGACTTTTATGGTCTGGTGGTATTGAAATGTAGACATAAGGGAAAAAACACAGGACTGCATCTACGGCCAAGTCAATAAGCAAAGCATGTCAAGCAACACTGTCTGAATTTTCAAGAAGGAACATCATCCAGTAAAAATGTTGCTAGCAGTACATGTTTTATGGGTTATCATAAGGCTTGGGTATAACTGCACAGAGTAGCAGTTGCTACCCTTAAGAGAAACATGGAGATAACCTGCATGGTGCAGCAGATACTGCTGGGCAGACTGGATTGACCACTTGGTCCTTTTCTGCTGTCATTACTATGTTACTATGTTTTTTTACCATGCTTCCTGCAGATTTTATGTCTCTCAGCATCCTTCACTAAAGCTTACACAACTCAATCATACTCTCTAGCGTATGCTTACATCTCTGGGAGACACTCCAGCAAGGGTTCAAACACAGGGGTTCACACACTCTGGGACACAGGTGCTACATCTATAATTATTTGGAAATGTGGCCTCCAGAACTGAACCCTAAATTCCAGAAGGCCAATGTACTAACGTGCAATAAATTTAATGCAGAAGTCATAATTTTACCTACATTCATTTTCTATCAGGACTTGAATGCAAATAAGCTCAGTAGAACATTTACAGAAGTTTCCTATGGACAGCTTTGTAAAAAAGATATCTACAAGTCAATGAGGTTTCATGCAAAGCCTTTTCATGAATATTTTAGCACTACAGACATAGTTAATGAGCTGTCTTTGCATGATCTGGCATCACAGCAGTTTATTAATTTTGATATTACATAAAGTTGCACAAAAACATACCTGCACCCGTGTTTACTAGACAACAGGTCAAAAAATTTCACAAAGTCCTTGTCTCATGTACAAATAGAAGACTTGGCTCCTAAGTTCAATTTGCACGTGAAGCAGACGCCGCAAAATTCAGCACACTTTAGTCCATCTACCCCTTGAGGAGGCCTCACCAGTGATTTGCATGAATGCCTGATCAACTTCTTTTTTGTGTTGGTTATAACTATGCACCTAAGAATTCCTCTGGCTCTCATCACTCTTATTATCAGGCCAATACATTACAGTGCGCTCCGGTGGCTCCTTATTCAGTAAGGGGTAATAGCGCATTGAAAACGCGTGTCCAACCCCCCCGAGACTAATAGTGCCCGCAACATGCAAATGCATGTTGATGGCCCTATTAGTCATTCCTGCGCGATACAGTAAGTAAAATGTGCAGCCAAGCCGCACATTTTACTTTAAGAAATTAGCACCTACCCAAAGGTAGGCATTAATTTCTGCTGGCACCGGGGAAGTACACAGAAAAGCAGTAAAAACTTTTGCCGGCGTCCGGTTTCTGAACCCGTGGCTGTCAGAGGGTTTGAGAACCGACGCTAGCAAAATTGAGCGTCAGCTGTCAAACTCGCTGACAGCCGCTGCTTCCGTCAAAAAAGAGGCGCTAGGGATGCGCTAGTGTCCCTAGTGCCTCTTTTTACTGTGGGCCCGTATGTTTTGCAAACTTGAGCTAATCAGGGATGATCTCAGCAAGATCCCTCACTTTGTTCCATATGAGTGCCTCCTTCCCACTCCTCTCATGTACTACTTTCTTGAGTTTCTCTGCCCCAAATGAAACTCTGGATTTTTTACATTAAATCTTAGTTGCCAAGCTCTGATTTCCTTTGCCATCATTTTTAAATTGTTCTTCATTACTTCCATTCCATCCACCCTGCTGCAGGTCTTAGTATCATCTATAAAAAGATAAACATTTCCTACTAATCCTCTGAAACATCAGTTATGAAAATAGTGAACAGAAGTGACCTCACAACTAATCTCTGAGATAAACCACTGATAACCCCTCCTTTGTTGGAGTGAACTCCATTTACCACTACCCTGTTGCATATTACTTTACCAGTTTCTAACCTAGTTGACCACTTTAGGACCCATCTGTAAGCTTCTCAGCTTGTTTATAAGCCCCCTGCGTAGTCAAAAGCCTTACTGAAATCTAAACACATTACTACTACTACGCATTTCTATAGCACTACACAACATATGCAGTGCTGTACAAACACACAAAAAAAGACAGTTCCTGCTCAATAGAGCTTACAATCTAATAAGACAAACATAAAGGACAAGAGACTTGGGGCATTTCATAAAGCAAGATAATGGTTAAAAAAAGAAAAGATTGTCTGCTTTTAGTCTCATTAACTATCAGGCCTAAGATTTAAAAGCAGCTTCAAACAGGCAGATCTATAGATGGGATTGAAACACGGTAAGAGAGGGAGTATGATGCACCAGTTCAGGAAGACTGTTCCAAGTGCACAATGCAGCCAAGAAGAAAGTACAGAGTAGGGAATTGGCGGTAGAGGAGAAGGGCCAGATAGAAGTGATTTGTTCAATAAGCGGAGGTGTGTAGAGAGAGATAAGAGAGGAGAGTGGTGAGGTACTGCAAAGTGAAGGCATTTGAAGGTGATAAATAGAAGCTTGAACTATATGTGGCACCAGATAGGGAGCCAATGCAGTGACTTCAGAAGCGGGATTATGTGAGTGTAGTGACTTTGGTGAAAGATAAGTCACATAGCTGAATTTAGGACAGAATGCAGTGGAGAGAGATGGCTTGCCGGGAGACCTGTGAGGAGCAGGTTGTAATAGTCTAAGCAAGAGGAGATGGGAGAGTGGATAAGGGTTCTGGTAGTGCATGTTGCAGTCGGACACTGCTGGCAAGGTAGTGGACCCTTGGGCCGGCCCACCGAGGGTGACGGGGGAGGCGGAGCCCCAGACAGGAGGTGTTCACCCGGGAACCAGGAACCCCCCAGGAGGAGTCCGTAGGGCCCTGGGACCACGGACTTGGGGTATAGTCAGAGTCCAGAGGCAGAGGTGTGCTTAGACCGGGACCAGCGTAAACTGGAAGTATAGGAAGTCCAAGGTACCCGGGAAGCAGGAGCTGGCAGTACAGGGCCGAGGGCCAGCTGAAGACAGGGCAGCGGGCGGCAGCGGAGACTGTAGCAAACCGGAGGCTGAAGCAGGCTGTGAGCTGAAGCAGAGTTTGTAGCAGACCGGAGCTGGAGCAGGCTGTAGCTGTAGCAGAGTCTGTGGCAAACCGGAGCTGGAGCAGGCTGTAGCTGAAGCAGAGTCTGTAGCAAACCGGGGTCAGAGGCAGGCAGCAGGCTGAAGCGGAGTTGTAGGCAAACCGGAGTCAGAGGCAGGCAGCAGGCTGAAGTGGAGTCGTAGGCAAACCGGAGTCAGAGGCAGGCAGCAGGCTGAAGCGGAGTCGTAGGCAAACCGGGGTCAGAGGCAGGCAGCAGGCTGAAGCGGAGTCGTAGGCAAACCGGGGTCAGAAGCAGGAAACCGTAGGGAACAACAGGAGCGCAACTCAGAACAACTATGCAGTTGTGAACCTCGTTGCAAGGCGATGAGAGAGAGTTTGAACACCGGTTATATCGGGACTTGGGCGTGACGTCAGCAACACGGGTGGGGCCAGGCTTCCGGGAGTTGAGCGTTCAAGACGGGCGTCCTCGCGCGCGCGCGAGACTGAGGAGAAGCAGGCACGTAATGGCGGCCACCACGTGGAGTGAGAGAAGTCCCCGGGGTCCAGAGTCGGCGGAACGCGGCGGTTCCTGAAGCGGAGGTATGCAGGGTTGAGCCCGAGGCGAGGGGAAGCGGTGGCGACCGCAACAGTGCATTTAGAAAGGAAGGGGCAGATTTTGGTGATGTTATAGAGAAAGAAATTTCACGTTTTAGCAGAGTTTTGGATATGCGTAGAGAAGGAGAGAGAGGAATCGAAGATGACTACTAGGTTACAGGCTGAGGGAACTGGATGACCGTGTTATCCACAGTAATAGAGAAAGGAGGAAGAGGGGAGGTGGGCTTGGGGGGAAAGATAAGGAGCTCCATCTTGGCCACATTGAGATTAACGTGGCAGCGGAACATCAAGGCAACAATGTCAGACAAGCAGGCAGAGATCCAAGTGTTATGGTTAAGCGGTGTTTGGGTGGATTCTCGGGTACTGTGGCAGATGACCACGCCCATGGGGAGGAGCCCCGTGAGGCGCCACAGTACTGGGCTAAACACAGGACGCACAAACACAGAATTAGTTCTTTATTAGACAGCTTGAAGTATACCATCAGAGGTGGCAGTAGTGAGGTAGTCTGGATGTAGCAGTCTCAGGATCCTCGGCAGAGGGGACCCTTCTCACCCCGTTGGTAAAGGGGAATTCCGGTGTGGGTCTTCCAGTCAGGCAGTACTAAGGATGAGATAGACTGAGAGATTACTCACTAGATGGTTGCTGTAGGTATGCGATTCCACCAGGTTGAAGAAGATGGTACAGGCACCGAGGCAGGGAGAGCAGGCCCTCAAGGAGCGAGTACCTGATCCCTGTAAGGCACCTGAAATAAAGCAGAGGGCCCCCGAGGAGCGGGTACCCAGGTTAGCAATTATCCCGAAGGGCGGAGAGAGAGATTCCAATGGCAGCACAGAAGCGGCAGAGGAGCTTAAACCGGCTGAGACCAAGTCCTTGATAACTCAATGAGCTAGCAACAAAGTACAGGCTATATACCCGAATGGCGTGACGTCAGTAGAGGGGAACGCCCCCGAGGTTCGCGCCATTGCTGGAATAAAAACGTGGGTGGTGTGCGCGCACGCACCCTAGTAGGCCCTTGGAAGGAGCATGGCGGGAGGCAGCACCATAGCCATTCCGTAGACGCCGGAGAAGTCGGCTTGTAGATGCGGCAGCAGCCATTTTCCCTAGGAATGCGGGAGGAGCCATGAACAAGGTGAGGCAAACGGTGCAAAGCAGTCTAGCACCAATGGACACAACACCAGGACTGAATTTCTGTTGAAATTTCTGGTGTAGAAAGGTAGATCTGGGAGTCATCAGCATAAAAATAGTATTGAAAGCCATGAGAGGAAAGCAGAATACCAAGGGAAATAGTATATAGTAAGAAGAGGGCCCAGGACAGAACCCTGAGGCACACCCATGGCAGCAGAGGAGGACCCACGAGAGGAAATATTAAAAGCGCAATGGGAGAGGTAAGAAGAGAATCAAGACAGGACAGAGTCCCGAAATCCAAGCAAGAACAGAGTATCAAGGAGTTGGTGGTGACTAACAGTGTCAAAAGCAGCAGACAGGTGAAGGCGGATAAGGACAGAGTCAAGACCTTTGGCTTTAACCATAAGCAGGTCATTGGAAACTTTGACAAGGGTTGTTTCAGTTGAATGTAGAGAGCAAAAATGGAACTGGAGTGGGTCAAGAATGGCTTGAGATGCAAGAACATATCATGTTCTTGCCCCTATCTATTTCTTTGGTCATCCTGTCAGAGAAATTGGACAGATTTGTTTGATATGATCTTCCTTTGATAAAACCACTCTGCCTACAATCCTGTAATCCCAAATTGAAGATAGTCCACTATTCATTTCTTTAGTGCTGTCTCCATTAATTTACCCATCACTGAGCTGAAACTAACTGATGTGTAGTTATTAGCTTCTTCTCCACTCCCAATTTTGCAAAGAGGGACGATGTCTGCCTGTTTTTAATCCTCCAGAACCACTACTGTCTTCAAATAGAGATTGAACAGAACTCTCAGTGCTCCTGCCAGAACCCAGGAGCCTCCATAAAATCCTAAGATTTATCCCATCTGGTCCCATTGCCCTGCCCACTTTCAGTTTTGCAAGCTCTGACAGGTTTAAAACTATCACAATATATGGGGATGTAGATTTGAAATTCAGGATTTCAGCTCTAGTACTGTGCAAGATTATTTATGTAGTTGTAATGCCTTTGTTTTCAAGTCCCTTTGATAGCACCATTTAAAACATTTTCAGATGCTTTGTATTTCCCTAACTAGGTTGCCTATGGCTCAAAATGCACTGAATTTTGGGCAGAAGTTGCTGTTTTTCTCCATATCATTTTTCTACGGGTGCTTGTATGGCAGAGAAGCCCAGTAGAAAATGTATGCCATGATATGGACAATTTTGCACAAAAAAAGAAATAACTACACCAGCTTTTTGGCAAAAAACAGCCCTTAAATCTGTTTTTGCATGTATTTTAGTGCTGTAAACATGGTTAATACTTTGCATGAATTTGCACCACAGCAGGTCTTTAACTTTGATTTTGCATACAATTTCTCAAGTATAAACTTGCATCCATATGTATACCTGCCAAGCCAAAAACTGGGAAAACAGTGCACTGAAGTCTCACTTAGTCGCACAAGTTGCTGTTTTTACACACGAAGTAAAATTCGGCACTCTTCGGTACACCAACCTCCAGGTTCAAGAAGTAAAGGCTCACTTAGATGCAGGGTCCAGCTTTAAGACTAATTTATGACATTAACTCACTTGCATAAACCTTGTGGTCTTAAAGAGCTCAAGTTTCTTAAAATGCTCCAACTTAGGAGCGGGAGTAAAATGAAAGCAAGCGAGTCTCCTCACAGAAGGCCAGTGTTTTGAATAGCCCGTATTATTCGCCGGCACTTTAAACCCATGTACACTGCAGCAGGATTTCAAAGAGGAAGCGCGCGCATCGTTTGCCTTTGAAAATGAGTAGCCTCAAAGGCAAACGATGCGTGCTAAAAGTGCCCCTCTCTGCTATTTGTGCGGGCGGCCGAGCAGAAGCAACATAATGCGTGAGTATTAAACAATAAAATGTATCCACGCTGTTTTACCCCCCTCCCCCAGTCTAAACCCACCTCCCGTCAGCACTTCTTTTTAACCCAGCTCGCAGTCTGTACGCTGTGAAAGCCCAGGAGAGATTTTCAGTCAAGGCATTCTAACCCGGTAAATGATTTTGCTTACTTTATTATTTTTTTCATAATTAAGTATTAATTTAAGAGAAGGACAGTATAAAACGTATATGATTATCCTATTAATCACATAAATGGAAATACCAATTCACTTTCCATATAGATTATGTAACCGAAAAATTTATTGGCACCTTCTAGATAATTTATAAACCAAACCAAACTTATTTACGTGCCTGTTTGTAAACCGTTGTGATGGACCATTACTAAACGACAGTATAGAAACGTTTTTAAATAAATAAATTAAATTGTCATCTGTTGGTTTTTTTAGGGGTTTTTTGCCAACTTTTTCTCCTTTTCAAGGTCCTCGGCACTGTCTTGTAGCACTTCAAGCACACGTGTTTAATGCCATCGATGATTTTTTTTTTTTTTAACTCTGTTTAGCTGTTCCGTTAATGTTCAGCAAAAGCAAAGCATTGTGTCAAAGTCGGACAGCTGATCTTGGGCAGAACTTAAAAGCTATAAAAATATTAAACTGGAAACACCAGCCTCCAGCTCAGGAATCTACTCCAGGTTAAGTAAATGAAGACTAAATATGGCTGGGTAGAGACGCGAAGATCTTCAGCTCATTGCTGAGATGTTTAACTTTGTAACCTTATTATTCCAAACACTTTTCTTCTTACAAGCCCCCAGGAACTAGGGTTCTGTTATTTTCCATAGTCGAGGGTAGAAGATGAATGAGTTCTAACAAGCTCTTCCCTTCATTAGAAACAAATCTTTGACGTACAGCCAAGAAAAGCAAACCTTCTCTCAACAATATAGATATATATATATATATACCATGCTTCATGATAACAGACCCAGAACAAAGACTGCGCTTTTGTATTTTTTAATAAGATGAAAAATGCAATACACTCATTTATTGAAAATGAAATGAAAAGAGCCCCTCCCCCGCACATTTTTTTTGTTTGTTTTTGTTTGAGAAAGCAGAAGATAAAAAATGCTGTGCCCTATCCACACCCCCCTGGACCACACTTTTACCTGTTCCGCAGGGGTCTCCTATGAAAAAAAAAAAAAAAAGGACAAGATCTATCTCCAACCGCTACTGTACCGGAGCGACAATGGTGCCAGCATTACTTTTATGTATGGCTGGACAGAATGCAGCCACCACACGACAAATTGAGGCATCGTATGCTGCAAGGCCTCAAAACAAAATGGCGCCAACTTTATTTCTGACCTGGTGCCGGGAGGAGAAGAGTGAGGGACTGGAGATTACTTTCGCCTCTTGCTTCATTGGAGTGTCCTGCAGAAGGGGGAAATGTGGTCCAGGGGAAGGGGATTGTATTTTTTTTTCTTTTTTTCAGTGTAATGTTTATTTTGGTTTAGCAAACAAAATGAAACAAAACAGCTGAAACCCAAATGTAAAAAAAAAAAAAAATGAATAAACGAAGCTCATTGTTTTCCCTGCACATCCTTTCTCTGAACGATATGCTACTGTTTACAATAGTGTAGAGGACTCATAAGTTATTGCTCTTTTGGGGAGCAATTTTTAAATTATCAGCACTGGGACAAAGTCTGCTGGTGCTCTTTATCCACAGGCTTTGCACCAATATTCAAAGGCAAATACATTTTTATATTCAAACTTGCTTCCAGTAAGAAGTACGCATGGTCACTTGTGCCTGCTTTTTCTGTGGATAGATTTTTGCTGGAAATGTACAGAGCTGAAAATCCACCAACCTAAATATGCCCCTGGGAAAGCATCCTCTCAAAGAGCATGCATGGTGCAACATCATACAGACTTAAGTTACATTGAAGAAGGGTAAGGCTCAGGCTGTCGATTAATACAAATAAAATACCTTTTGCCTAGTAAGCCACTTAGAAAATTGTGCTCCCCAGATGTATATATATATATATATATATATATATATATACATACAAAAAAAAACCCCAACGTAAAAACGTGGGAGACAGTAAGCACTATTATTATGTTTTAATAAATTAATTCAAATATATGACGCTTCTTAAAATTATTAATCTTTTATTGAAAACTTAACAATGAACTAACAAATTTTGTGAAAACATTTTTTTACAAATCATTAAATATTTCGTGTACGCTAAAATCAACTTTTAGTCCAATTAATTATGACCCTCAATCCTCTCCTATTTCTAACCTCAATCTTACCCTAATCGGACTATGTATGCCTTAACCACATTGATGTTGTAATAGGTCTATTTTGATGAATACACCACTTAGTTCTTTAACAATCTTATCTATGTAACTTAAATTACATTCCTTTATCCATTCAATGAACTTATATTAGTGGTATATATCATTTAGCTGGTTCTTTCTTCCATCCCGACAAGGTCCTCGTTTCGCCAATGTTGGCTTCTTCAGGGGAATACTCTTATTAAGACCAAACATCAACAGAAACCAATGACTTCCATCACTTGTATCTGAACTTTTAAAGGAGTGGATTCAGAGAAGACACATTCAATTCACTCCGGCTCAATGGCTCCTATTGTTTAATGTATGAAAACTCCCGAATGTGAATGTGAACCTCTCTGCCTCGTCAAACATCCGTCTCCACAAACATTTAACGCACAGTTATATGATGATATAGGAAATGAAAGTGGTAGAGGAACATCGGGACTGATTCCGAATCAATTTAAAAGGGTACAAAAATCTATCTGTGCGGTTGAACAATGAGCCGGTTGGAAGTTTGATAGGAGTGTTTGATTTGTGACTCCATTTTGAGAACAGCAGTTCTCTTTCGAAATAAGGTGTGGTGAAACAAATTTGAAATCCTGGGAGGAATATCCATGGTTAAATGTTTGTGTATTTCAACATCATTTTCCAAAATGATGTCGACCAGACCGGTGCTAGGGGATGCTGCTGCTTCTGTGAGGTACTGGGAGTGGAGGGAAGGGCCAGGGAGCTCCCTAAATCACCTGTTCCTTTTTGGATTTTAAGGAGGTGCGCCCACTAGGCACCAGGGATTGTATTTTCTTTGGGGGGGGGGGCAGAGGAGTTATCGGGAGAGGGGTTTAAGGTGGAGGGAAGGGTTAGTTTAACAAAAGGGGAGGGGTTTAAGAAAGGAGGCAGGGCATCATTGCGATAGTCTAAGATCTTTTTTTTTAATTTTGGGTCCATGCTACCTCAAGAGGAGGCGAGGGTCTCAGAATATCCCCAGAGGGGGAAGTTGTCACTTTGTGGCATGGGTGTTGCATTGGGCTCTTTAAATTTTCCCTCAGGAGCAACTCCCATGCCACAATGTGACAACTTCCTCCTGTGGGGATATTCTGAGACACCCCCCCCCCCCTCCCCACACACACACCCGCCTCCTCTTGAGGCAGCATGGACTAGCATCCAGCTGCTCACACAGAATAATAGCTATACCTCCTTCAAATGTGATAAAATAATGGAGCTGGGTTTTTTCAAAGTCAGCCACGTTATTTTATTTGCATTAAATTAGATATGCATTAGCTGTGTTGAATACATTTGCAAAATGTATGCATGCAAACCAAATGCAAAGCAGCTAATTGTAATAGGGGCATGTTGGTGGCCTCAATATTGCGTGATATCATGAATTTCCTGCAAAAAATAGAATTGATCATGCATTAGATGCTGTTTGACATGCATTATATCTTTGTCACAGCATAGTAAATAAATCTAGGCCTAAATTAGGTGCCTTATGCTGAAAATCAGCGCTAAGCACCTAACTATTTCCCTGCCCTAATTCCTCACCCTAACCACCTATGTTTTAGACTCCTCAATTTATGAGCCTAGTGAAACTAAGCCCTAAATCTAGGAATTCAGCCCTAGTACATTTTCAGAAGGGCCAGTTAAGGAACTGAACTCGTAAAGTTGGGCTCCTAAACCATTTGTATATACGACTCAAAATTATCAGTAGAAACAAAAGAAAATAAAAATCTATTTTACTAATATATGGGAAGTATCAGAAAAAAAGGAATTGAATATGGCATATTGATGGGGTTTTTATTAATTAGGCTCATCATGTTTTCAATAAGTTATTTAAGGTGAATTTTAAAAGCCCAGCAGGCACCAAAACTGGGAGATACCTGCACAAGTCGGGCTATTGTGTATCGAACTGGTTTTAAAAGCTGCCCGTGTATGCGCACACTTTCTGCTACCTGCACAAATGAAAAGCTCAGAAAGGGTGGGGCATGGGCATTCCTGATTTTAAAATAGAAATTTTTGCATAAATATGCGCATAGGCGCATGCCAGGGTCCCCTGCCACGTCACTTTCCTCCTGCTATAGATGACGTGTAAGTAATAAAGAGAAATAGGCAGGTCGGTGGGGTTTTAAGGGTCAGGGCTAACAGGGGGAAAGGGAGGTAACTAAACTAGGGGCGGTTTGGAAATCCTGTTCCTTACCTGGGTTTACTGGGGAAACTGGCCATGGCGTCAGCATACATGTCTTTTAAAATCCCCCCTAATTATGAGGCAGATGTGGCATCTGCGCGCACAGGCGTGCACCCACTTAAAATTGAGCACACGGGGATGTGCGGTCAGGCTGTTTTAGAACATGCATGCACATAAGCGCAAATGTTATAAAATGGCCATATCCCTGGTGCGGGCTGACGAAAATGCTCACGTGTGGCCCTGCGCCTGTTTAAACTTTACCATCCCGATGCTTTTAATGAATGATTTAAGAGGGACTGGGAACAGGGCATTTAATAACAGCTTTCATGGGCAAAAGAAGCCACAAAAGGTGGATATTGACAACTGCAAATTAAGGCAGACAGCATCAATAAATATTAAAAGATGACCTGAGAGGCTAATGGCTTTTACTCAAGAATACTCAAACAATATAAGAACACACTTATAGTCACCATATAGTTTATATGGATGATTTAAAGAAATGAGAATTAGACCAGCAACAAATCAGGACCCACTAATGGATCACAGAAGACCAGCAGGTGATTAATAACACCAGCATGAAGAGCATCCGACCAAGAAAATCAAGGGTAAGGCAACAATCATTGTATAAATACTCAGCTTTGAATTCATAGCACAGAAGCTGCTAAACAACAAAAATCCACATTTGAACTTTGCAGTGATTTTATTTTGTAGTAGGTTTTGTGCTTTAATCACAGCCTCTAAACAGAAGCATTTGTTAAAGATGTGGGGAGAAGCTGGAAGCAAGAATACTGCTCAGCATGGGGGCAATGTGCACTAAAGCCACCCAGTGGTGAGAGATGCAGGTGGTACCCGATTCATTTTCTGTGACTGGAAGCTTCATAAAGAAACTACTAACTAGGCACATGCATTGCAAAATGAAAATTAGACACACACAGCTTACTCCTGACCCCCAAAGTGCCCCTGGGGAACGGCTCTTTTTAATCCAGCTAAACGTTTGCAGGCTGCAGTTTTCACCCCCTGAGAGACCTAAGCCAGGGAACTCAATTACTCGACCAGATCCTTCTGCTACTTGTCCTCCATGGGTTACCAACTTCTAGGAAGTTAATCTCTGTTGTTATGGCTCTTTAGACAAGTTAGAGAAGTAGCATCCAAAAAAAAACTTGTTGCGGTAATTCAATTAAACATCTTGTCCTGATCGTTTCAGTTTCTAAAGAAATATCAGTACTGTATTAAAGTTTTTTTGGACTGCTTCTCTTGTTTAATTGCTCCCTCTCATATGCATCTAAGTAATGTTGCGATGCTGATCCTTATCAAAATCCCGGGAGCTATTACCCCGACACATGTAAAGTATGATTGAAACACAAGGAAAACACGACTCTGCTCAGATTTTTTTGCATCAAGCAATAAGCCTGTAATGAAAAATAAAAGGAATATTCTAAAAAAAAAAAAAAAGTTTTTAAATATAAGAAATAACATACATCAGGACGGAAAAGAAGGAAGTGTTAGGAATAAGACCAAAAGAAGCAAGAGCATCAAGAAGCAGACAAACTGATCATTTTGAAGCCTCTCGCTGTGTTTACCTTGTTTATAACGCGCCACCGCGTAACACATTTCACCTGCGCTGCGCTGGTAGTTTTCACTCTTCGCTAAAAACAACTCTGATGACTTATTTCCCTAGTGGCTTTCTGGACCATAATTTGGAAACTGGGTAACTGTAAAGGTAATAGACTATTTCCCCAAATCGTTTGCCGGTCGTTCTTCTTTTCTTTCTTCCATCGTTACACGTGCCCCTGAGCTTTTATTCTGACCAGCGCAAGTAACGGGGACTGCAACGGGCTCAGAATATCTTTCACTCACCTGTCCGCAGCCACAGCCGTCATCGTATAAATGCTAACAAACATGGCCGTGACGGGGAAGAAGTTGTGAAACCTGCAGAAGCCCTTGTCAAAATACCAGACATTGTGGCTGGCGTAGATGAAGTTAAAGGTGGTATTGAAGACGGCCGTGAACACATCCGAAAAAGCCAAATTGACAATAAAATAGTTGGTAACCGTCCTCATCCTCTTGTGGGCCAGGATAATCCAGATGACCGTGAGATTGCCCACCACGGACACGAGGACGGTGAAGGAGTACGTGATCGCCCACAGAGCGATTTGCCAACCAGGCTGGGCAAAGGAGTTTACGGAAGTCTCGTTTTCGTCGCCGGCACCCAGGGATTCATTGCCCGAGGCATTGACAGCGTTTAAGAAGAAAGGAGCGCTCATGTCTTGGCTTTTCCAACAGGCGCAGAGTTAATTAAAAGCAGAAAAGTGGTACCTTAACTGACAAATTAAAACAGGCATTCGTCTTCACCACTTATCAGATGTGGGGGGAAAGAATGGTTTTGGTGGTCTGTACAACAATCCAGTTTAGTCGGGGTAGGGTTCCGGTTTCCAGAGTTGAGTTACTGATTCCACCTAGCAAAACGTCTCTTCCTTATTACCTTCGAACTGGATTCGACGGCAGAAAAGAAGCAAATTCACTTGTCCACACTGTTAATTTTTCCTTCTAAAGTTTTTTTAAACCATTCCTGATCCATGGATGCCGTTGTGAGGTCTCTTTCTGAAAAAAAAATACTATAGAAATAGAGTTTAAAAAAGGTTTCCTAGCATAAGTGCAATCCAGATATCAATGGTTCATAAGTGACTCCATAGCATGTGCGTTATTTAAGCATGGCAGGAAAAGGCGGCTGTGCCATTCGGATCGTACTACAGCGCTGCTGTCTTTTCCTCTCTTCCCTTAGTGGGAGGTTTAAGCAAGCTTTCTACACGCTCCTGTTTTTCTATGAAGTCCTAAAGCGAAAAGAGGTGGAGACTAACGGAGGGGACAACCAAGAAAAGAACATCACGGTAAGTGGAATTTTGAGAGAGACTTTGCCTATTATGAGATTTCTGGGTTAAAACTGCAGTTCTTCTCTTGCACGGGGGGCTTTTAAGAGATTATGAGATTTATTGGGAAACAGTGTAAGTGTATGTGGTGTAGGAGAAAGAGCTAAAAAGAAAGCGTTCTCTTTGTTATTTTTTTTTTTCTGTCGTTTGTAAAACTTCTTGCGTGATTTATCAAAATCTTTTCCCATGGACAAAACAGGAAGAAAAGCCTTGATGCATTATTTTGGGAAGGCAGGTACAAATTGTCATGCCAATAAAGTGTTTCTTAAATCTGTATCTGTTGTGAGCAAAGGGGAATTTAAAAGGGATAAAGCAGTCACCCGTTCATTCTTACACATATAGAGGCCAATGTACTAAAGTGAGTACAATTTTGCAAAGTCCACTTCGAGTGCAAAAACATCAAATAGTGCACATTTTCCTTTTAGCAAATAAAAAAAAGTCTGCAAATTTTCAGTTTCACAGAAAGTAAATTTTCATACCAAGTTTTACACTTGTGAAAATGTATTTAAATTGTTGAGTTGCTGTGTGCCAAGTTATGCAAAGCAGCTCATTAACAATTGGTGCCTAATAAAATTATGTGCAAACTTTTCTTCACAAATTTGATTTCCAAACACTTTAACTACAGCTCAATGAAGTGTAAATAAAGCTTTTGCAAAATTTCCTGTAGAACAATAATATTTTCTCTCTGATGCTGTTTTGAATTATGACTTGAAATTGCATAATCTAACATGGTACCATACTTAATGGAGCTGTTAATCTTCAAGATTTGGAAGACATCCAATTCAAATATTTATTTGGTCTCCTTGCTAGTACAGAATGAGGCATCTGAAAATCTTAGAAAGGAAAGAGGCAAAATACCTTGTGCAGGATTTCTCATACTCTTGCTAACTGAAAGGCACCAATATTTCTCACTTGTAACACACAAACACACACACACACAAATATATGTATATATATATATGTATGTATGTATGTATAGCAAGGCTGGATTAAGAGGCAGACAAGCCAGGCAACTGCCTGCCTGTGGGAGGTTCCGGGAGCTTGTGGGTTTGGTTCGGCACCGGGGGGGGGGGGGGGGGGGGGGGGGGGGGGGAAGGCAATGGGGAGGGAGGCGGAGCTGAGCTGGCAGGGACCGCCCTTCACTGTCATCAACTACTGCTGCTAGTCCAGGGGCAGGAGGACTGCCAGACTGGAGTCTGTCCCTCTGTTGTCAAAGCTGGGGGGAGGGGAGCAAAAGATGGGGGTTCATTTTCCCCCTCAGGGCATTGCTCTGGCATGCCCACCTAGCTCAGTTCAGTCCTGTGTATATAGATAGATATACACATACATACAATAACATCCTCTTTGTAGGTAGCAGGAAGAATGGAAGTAATTCTAAGTAACGTTATCACCTATCTGCTGATCTTTCATCCTTTCATGACCTACTCTGTTACATTCCTGTTTAAATTCATCTCTTATTCAAAGAAGAAAACAAAACAAGTCCATAATGCTACAAACCATAACTACACAATCATAGAAACATATAATGTGTCAGCAGATAAGGATCTTAAGGTCCGTCTAGTCTGCCCAGTTTCTTGTGCTGTGCCATAGACCACTGTTGATTTTTGGCTTTTCCCTCACTTCTTCACAACCAAGACTCTTCTATGCTTGTCTCATGCTTTCTGAAATTTTGTCACAGTTTCTGCTTCTATCTCCACTACGTCCCCTGGAAGGCTATTCCATTCATCCACCCGAAATATTTCCTGATGTTGTTGCCAGTTCTACCCTCTTGGATTCTTGTACCATTACCTTTTGTGCTAGGGCATTATTCCCTCAGGAACAGATTTGCTTCTTGTGCATTAATAAGAACATAAGAAATTGCCATGCTGGGTCAGACCAAGGGTCCATCAAGCCCAGCATCCTGTTTCCAACAGAGGCCAAAACCAGGCCACAAGAACCTGGCAATTACCCAAACACTAAGAAGATCCCATGCTACTGATGCAATTAATAGCAGTGGCTATTCCCTAAGTAAAATTGATTAATAGCCATTAATGGACTTCTCCTCTAAGAACTTATCCAAACCTTTTTTGAACCCAGCTATACTAACTGCACTAACCACATCCTCTGGCAACAAATTCCAGAGCTTTATTGTGCGTTGAGTGAAAAAGAATTTTCTCCGATTAGTCTTAAATGTGCTACTTGCTAACTTCATGGAATGTATTTGAATGTCTCTATTATATTTTCTTGTCTCTCCTCTCCTCTAGGGTATACGTGGCAAGAGCAGTGGGCTGGAAACCAGGGTTCAAATCCTACTACTGCTCTTTATGACCTTGCGCAAGTCATTTCACCCTCCATAGCCTCAGGTACAAATTCAGATTGTGAGCCCTCTGAGGACAGAGAAATAATTATAGTACCTGAATGTAATCTGCTTTGATGTGGCTAAAAGGCAGAATATAAATACAATAAACATGTATAGGTTCTGAAATCTCATTTCATAAGAGTTTTGGTGCAGACCTGTACTATTTTCGTAGCTTTTCTCTGGGCTGCTTTCATCCTGTATATTCTCACCAATGGCATGTACAGCAGTATCACCTTTTTTTCTACTGTTTTTTTATTGTAATTTTTATTAAGAGTGTAATAAACATAAAACAGTTACATAAATGTGTTCCATTGTACATCAGTTCAATGTGATAGTGAATAAATATAAGAAACAAACCAACAGAAAGGAATGTCTAGCTAAGTATATCATGACTTTTATGCATGCTATTCCCCATAGTAGAAACCACAGATTCAACAATATCTGTTAACTTGAACAGAACAAACATTTAAGCAATACATCCTGATTTTATCCACTTTTCCCTCCCAGATCCCCCATGCTCAGAAAGACCGTAAAGCATAATTTTTAGTAAATAATTATGAATCATAGAATAGCTCAGCATTCTCCCAGAGACAGGACCCTACCAAAAGGGAGCATCTCCCTCAGACATCCTCTGGTTAGGTTCTCCTTACCCCTTCCCTGGCCTCCGCTCATCCCATACTGTGCATGCATATCATGAGAATAGAAGAGCTGCCCTGAGACCCTTATTTCGCTCAATTGACTGCCAAGTTGTTACGAACCAGGAGGTGGACCCTTAGTCTGAGGTAGGGTTAGCACTACCTAGGAGAGAGTCAACTCTCTTAGGTTCCTACCGTCGGTAGGCAAGGCCTGGTAGAAATGGCAGTTGCACCGGAACTTCGCCACTGGAAGCCCGCGGTTCCCCCAAGAGGAGCCTATAGGAACCGGGCCGCTTGGATTTAGGTGATTAGAAGAGGACAGAAGATAGTCTGGATGCAGGCGCCTCCTGCAGGTCGAAAAATCCAGACGGCTGGTGCCTCCAGCGGTTCGGTAGTCCAGTCCAGTAGTCCAAGCCAGGAGAATGGTCGGAAGCCAGTCCAGCGGGGAACCCGGAGAATGGTCAGAAGCCAGTCCAGGAGAATGGTTGGAAGACGATCCAAAGTCAATCCATATGAGTGCTTGTAGTGGCATATCTCCCACCATTCCTGCTCTGATTTTAACCAGATCTTGACTACTGGGGTCTTGTGCCAGTCTAAAATGGCATGTAAATGGGCCACCTTATGGTACCACAGCAAATTAGGGACCCCTAGACCCCCTTGTCCTTTTGATAGGTACAATATTTTCCTAGATACTTGAGGAGACCATCGTTCCCCCCCCCCCCCCCCCCCCCCCCCCATATACATTTCTGTAGTCTTCTTTGCCATCGCTTTAACTCTGATTGTGGTACTGTGATTGGTAGAGTCTGAAACAGATATATAAGACATGGTAAAATATTCATTTTTAGCACCGCTATCTTGCCCATCCACGATATATGATATCTGCTCCATTCCTCCAATTCTTTGAAGATCTTGATTAATATTTATTTATTTATTTTTGGTTTTTTATATACCGATCTTCTTGCATTGGATACAAATCAAATCGGTTTACATTGAACCAACTGAACTTGCCTGAGAGCATTACATAGAACGAAGAACATAAGAACATTAAAATAACATAGTAATTGAAGTATTCATCTTATACAGATGCCTTGCAAAAAGCCAATGAAAATTAACATTAAAAATTAACTAACAGATGAATGCATCAAATGAAATTGGGCTAGATGTAAGGGGAGAACAAGCAGAGGGAGGACGCGGGGATGAAGGGAAGGGGAAACAGAGGATCCAAAAAATGGTGGATTTAAAAGGAGGGTTAGAGGGTGGATTTATACCATAAGAATAAAGGAGTGTAATTCAAATGGAAGAGATCTTCCAAGCCACTAAGATAGATTCCCAAATATTTTATCTTTCGAGGTGGCCATTTGAAGGCGTAGGCCTTCTGAAGATTTGTTGCTTGATCAGGAGGGACAGAGATATTGAAAATCTCCGATTTGTCCAAATTTATTTTAAACCCCGATATGGAGCTAAACTTCGATATCTCAGCAACTATCTCTGGAAGAGACAAATTAGGATCAATAATGGAGAACAAGATATCGTCAGCGAATAGGGCCAGTTTTGAGGCAAAGCCACCTATATCCATACCTTGGATTTTTGAATTATTGCGAATTCTGATAGTGAAGGGCAAATAGGAGCAGTGACTGAGGGCACCCCTGGCGAGTTCCTCTTTGCAACTGGAAAGTCTCCGAATAACACCCATTTACCTTCAAACAGGCCAGTGGTGAATTATACATTTTAGTGATCCAGTTAATGAATAAGGGGCCAAATCTCATATGAGCTAATAATTTAAATAAATACGAACAGTGTACTAGGTTGAACGCCTTCTCGGCGTCTATAGTTAAGAGTAAAGCGGGAACATGTTGATGTTGGGCCCACCAAATGAAATCTACCGCCTTCCTAACATTATCTGAGGCCATCCTCCCAGGAATAAATCCCGATTGGTCAGGAAAAAACAAGATCTTCCACCACACCACAGCCAAAATCTTCAAATCAAGATTGATTAGAGAGATTGGGCGGTAGGATCCGCAAAGAGAGGGATCACAATCTGGCTTTGCTAAGACTGTAATTCCAGCCTTATTAGTGGAGTGCGAGATTACCCCTCCTTCTCTCAGAGAATTATACATATGTGTAAGAGGTTCTACAAGCAGCTTTCCAAAGGTCTGATAGAATTTGGCCATATAGCCATCCAATCCCGGTGATTGGATGGCTATATGGCCACAAAGGCCCAGAAGTGTCACTGACTTCCTGTCACAAAGAAGGGGCCTGACTGGAACCTTAGCTGTCGGGCTACCGCTGATGCCGGGCCTTATTTCGTTTGAAAAGGTGGCCGTGATGCTGTCCGAAGTCAGGAAAAAAATTAGAGGCCGCGTTAGAGACAAGCTGCAAGGTGACGTCAGACCGCTGAAAGGGAGAAGAGAGGCGACTCTTCACTGCACTGCCTGAGCCCTCCCTGAACACTGCCTCAGTAAAAAGGAAAACAAAATGGGAGAAACAAGATTCCGATAGCTGTCAGCTCTGGTAACTATGACTAACACTGCCGGCAGAGGCCTTCTCCCGGGACTTAAAGCAACTAAAAGAAGACAGCCTATCCCTTGCTGCTGTCGCTGCAGTAGTAGTATTCAGATTAGGGAAGGCTGGTGACCTGTGCAATTGCAGCAGGCATCCTCCGAAAGAGCTTTTAAATATTCTACTAACAATGGTTATTTTCAGACACAAGGGGCAACATCATTCAGAAAATTATAGGCAGGGAACTTTAAAGAAAAATATAAGGAGTCCTAAGAACTAAAAATAAAGATTTTAAGAGGAACAGATTTTAAACTAAAAAAAATAAAAATTTGTTTAACACTTGGAAGCATAAAAAAGATTTGGAACGTCAAAGAAAAATTAAATAACTAACGGGGTTATTTTCTAAAGGCTTATCGCAAGCGATACGGCTGTATCGTGTGCGATAAACCTCTATCGCACGCAAAAAGGCCTTTTTTGCGTGCGATAGCATGCAAATTCGAGTCGGGGCGGCGAGGGGGTGGACTCGGCAGTGTCTTCGCTGGCGGCGATAATGTTACTAACATTATCGTAACCAGTAGCGCGCCCAATAGCACCACCTTTCACAGTGACGCTATTTGGTGCGAAAGCCGACAGCGAAGACACCGCAGTGGTGTGAAGGCTGCGGGCTTTCGCAGGCCTGCCCCCCCTTCGCCCCTCTGCCTCCCGTTTTCACTGGATCCATCATTCTGCGATGAATGATGAATCCATGCCTAAGGAAACTATTTTTAAGAGAAAAAATAAAGTTTTGAGAGCTAAAAGAAAAGAAAAACCTGCATAAAAAGAGCTGTTGGTTTACAAATAAACCCATAGGACATGGATCAAGTAGACGCATCATCATCAGCATAGCATTAGCAAAGTGTTAACCCTGTAACCAAGCTTGAGAGAGGCAACGAATCCAGGTTAACATGTCATTGGCTTCCCTAGATATGAGTGAAAAGACCAGCACAAGAGCGCTAAATCCAATCAAAATGCAGATATTACATTTATTTATTTAAGTATTTTTATATACCGGGGCACGTTTGGAACATCACCTTGGTTTACATATAACATAACACAGCTCTAGGCTTTACAGAGAACACAGTGGTTAACAGCAAACGGTGAACCATGTAATAATAGCGTAAAATTCACGCGGGGGAGGAAGGAAACATGTTGAAGCAACAAGCTTTACAATAAACAAGGAGAAACTGCAAACAGATTAACTATGCTCAAATAGGGGTACATTTTTAAAAACACAGCACGCATGCGTACTTTTGTTCGCGCATCAGGCGCGAACAAAAGTACGCTGGATTTTATAAGATACGCGCGTAGCCACGCGTATTTTATAAAATTCGGCGTCGACACGCACAAGGGGGTGCACATTTGTGCAACTTGCGCGCGCCGAGCCCTGCGCGCGCTGCCCGTTCCGTCCGAGGCCGCTCCGAAATTGGAGGGGCCTCGGAGGGAACTTTCATTCCACTCCCCCGCACCTTCCCCTCCCTTCCCCTACCTAACCCCCCCCCCCCCCCTATCTTTATCTTAAAAGTTACTACTGCCTCCGGGCAGTAGTAACTTACGCGCGCCGGCGCGGCAGGCCCCGACACAGGCCGCTGTGTTGGGGCACTCGGCCACACCCCTGGACCGCCCACACGCCCCCGAACACGCCCCCGATCCAATACCACGCCCCCTGGCTATGCCCCCAACCGCCCCTTTTTGCAAGCCCCGGGACTTACGCACGTCCCGGGGCTTGCGTGCACCGCCGAGCCTATGCAAAATAGGCTCGGCGTGCACAGGGGGGCTTTAAAAGGGTTACGCACGTATCTTATGCGCGTAACCCTTTTAAAATCCGGCCCATAGCATGTATTTCAGGAGGGGGAGGACAAAAATAGTAATTTACATTTAGTGTTATACAATCGTACGAGGGGAAGCTATGAAATGAGAGAGGTGTATACAAAAACAGAAAATTAAAAGTCATACAATCAAAAATTTCATAGTAGCGATAGTAATAAGAAAAAAATATAAAAGAATCAAACTAACAATATTAAGACAGGAAAATCAACAATACCTAGATCATTTTCTCTGATGACACCACGGGGAGCAGGAATAAGCACAGCTATGACAGGAAAAGACAGTTACCAGAAACAGCAGTTGAGAGCTGACCATCTAAGAGGGAAGCAGTGCTGTCGAAGCTCTTCTCAATCTAGGCCTAATGAGTGCAAAGAGAAACTCTCAATACTTGTCAGAACAGCTAATAATCCATGGGTGGTGTATGGAATAAATGATTGGCATGATTTTCATTACAATTTATGTCGAGTTTGCTCCACTTTAGTTAACTATTATGTTGCTCTGTGATCCAGTGCAACATTAGTTAGCTATTATTAAAAGTTAATCAAAGCAGTGGGAAACTATTAGCTGTTCTGTGTATTAGAAAAAAGGCAAATGAATTATAATTTATTTTGGCTTAGTTAGAATGTATATAGTTTCAATAAGCTATCGCAGACACACATCATAGGGAACATGACTGACTAAGCTTTCGGAAGATCCAAGAGCAGTACATGAAGGCAGTTTTCCGTTTTTGAGTTGTTTAAAGGATAGGTTTAGGGAGAAGAAAAGAAGAAGAAGGAAGAAAGAATCATAACTGGCCAGTAACAAAAGACAAAGATGAAGAACAGATAAGTGGCACCTCACACACATACACAGATAAGACTAACATAAATCAGCCCTAAGCTCTGGTTTTGTAAAGAACAAAGTATCAGTCCTAAATCAGATAAACAAGTGATTATTTTAATGATACTTTTAAGGATAGATTTTTTTTAAACATAATTTACTTATCTGATATTAGTTTTCATTGTATAGTTTTGGTTGAAGTTGTCTAAGGTTTGGATAAAATCTAATAAAAAAAAAAGTAAAGAAATAGAAAATATAAGCTATATATAGACTTTTTTTAAATTTAAAGTTAACATTTTTAAAATGGTGCATAAATAAAAACAGAATCCAGAATTCATTTTATTGGAGTTATTGCATTAATTTTCAACAGTAAACTGTACTTCTAGGCATTCAACACCTATTATTACTTGCCACCACGACTACATCAATATCACTCGGCCACAAGGAGTCTCTACATAGAAGTAGGTTTACATAAGTGCCCAATTTAGTACCTATCTACTCTTCCCCGGGAATTTGTATCAATCCTTCTGAAACCTGCTTTCCCAGGGTTCAACTTCCATTATTTTGCTCTCTCGGTGTTTGGTCTTCCTCTTGCAAATCAATTTCCCTGTTTCCGACATGGAAGAGAGTTTCTTGCAGCCAATGAGTCTGTCGCAATATACAGTATTTGTTCCAGCCTGGAATGGACCAGCAAAATCTGACTCGTCTTAAGGAAAAAAAGAATTGCTTTCAATTGTAGTGGTGCCATTGTGCTATTTACAAGTCATATGCTCTATAGGAGGTTTATAAGAGACTTGAAAATTAAGCAGAAGCTGGGCCTGTGGAGCCTGAGAAAGTGTCAATTGAGAAAAAGGTCATGTGCACAGGAACAAGGCTACAGTATGCAGCAAAGTTGTGGCCTTTGCAAGCAACAGTGTCCAGAGCCATCATTAGAGTAGTGTTCCGTTTCATCTGGATCTTTAAGATGGACCATGTGAAATGTGCAGTTCTGTTCAAATAGTACCTCAAGAGGAAGGGAAGAGAGTTCCTGGCCTCACAACTATGGTTCTGAGCTTTTTTTTTTTGCCTGTAACTACATCAGGATCACCCTGAGGAACAACCAAAAAAAAATCATGTGGGATAACTCGTATTTTGATTCTTACTCCTCCCAGTCTGGAGGAGGTTGGGCTGGTACAAGTGGGAGCTCTCAGTGCTCTACGACTGAACAGCACCTTGATACTGCAGGTAGATGGAACAATTTGTACAGGACTTTGGATAACAACGCATCCTGCCAGACTTACGGACAACCAGGACCATCTATAAACCGATTTGAGGAAAGGTCACAGTAGAGCCAAAGAAGCAACTCCCTCAGGGCATGACTACTATAGTTGGGACCCCTGATTTCCCATCATTCGTGGTCCTGGCAAGAGCTGCAAAATCCAGCTCTTATTGTGACACTGGGACACACCCTGCAGAATCACAGGCAAGTAAGGCACACATCTCTAGCCGTCTCCCTCCCTCAGACTCCCTCTGCCAATCCCCCAGCTCCAGTCCTCACTGCCTATCCAGACTGGCAGAACAAGGATAAGAGCAGCTGTCACTGGGAGAGCGAGAGTTGTGCTTTAAGCTGTTAAATTTTGCTATAATTTATTCTTATACATTGTTCTTTTAAAATAGTTCATGTGGAGATTGTTGGGGGGGGGGGGGGGTTTCGTTGCCAGGATTACAAAATAGAAAGAGCTAATAGGCACTTGGAATAAGATTGGATTCCATGAACCTCCAATCTTCTTTCAAGCCAACCAATTATATATGTTTCAGTGACTAATGTTTTCTTAAATGCTTCTCCAAGTTTCTGTCATCCTGTCCCTATGGTCATCTGAAATACTGTTTTCCCCATTTTGTAAACTTTCCATTTGAGAGAGGTAAACAGAGATAACAGGATGAGATTTTGCTAAAGCTCAGTCATCAACTCTAAGTGATCCTTTAATAAACCCATTTTACTGCATGCCCAAGCTTAAGTAAATCAAGTCTAATGAGATTGATTATAATTATTACAAAGAATCCTTTAATGTACCGTAGTTATTTTTCAAATACTTTGGAAACAATTTCTTGTTTGAAAATCAGAACAAATCCCAAAATAATCAGGTACTCACTGATATTTATATATTTACACCATTCTTTAGCGCCATTGTAACTCTTTCAAAGATACATGCTTGTGCATCTAAGCTGACATAATAACATAGTAAATGACGGTGGTTTTCATAAACTGCCTGTCTGCCAGTAATGAAAACGGCCACCGAGTTTATCGGTGGTCATTTTCATTACTGGCAGACGGCTGGTAACGAAAACTGAAGCCGTTTACTGGCGTCGGTCTTCATAACTGGACGGTCTGCTGAGTTATTTTATTTTACTTTTTTACTTTAAAAAAGAAGTACAGAAAAGCATTTTTTTCTGCTTTTCTGTACTTCTTTTCAATGTGCTCAGCTATTAACACCTGCTCCAGGCAGGCGTTAATTTCTGAGCGATAAATGTGCATCTGAGACGCACATTTATCTTTTTGCATTCAGAGTGAATTAGTAATAGGCTCATTCACATGCATTTGCATGTGATGAGCGCTCTCATTCACTCTGCGTCGGACACGCGTTAAATAGGCGCTAATTCCCCTTTGCATTAGGGGTGGATCAAGATTAGTGCCTATTTATCCCGCATCCGACTGCAGGTTATATAGTGCGCTTGACTGAGCCCACTGTATTGCTTTGGCCCCATTGAGTGTTGAATTTTTGCCAGTAGAAGGTGCTTGGAAATGCATTTCATGTCATTATGCTGGATGGTATTGAATTAGCTACTTTCTTGTATTTGTGTTACGCATGGGTATTGTTTGACAAGCAGCTAAACTCCATATTTGAGCTTCAGTTATGCAGGGAGATCAGATTCTTAATTTTCAAAACATTTACATAGTAGTTGAAGAAAATAGAGAGAACTTACTGTAAAATGATGAGAAGGAATCAAGAATACTGCACAAATAATTGATGGCATACTTCAGGTTCCATTGTTGGTGTAAAAAGAATTAATGCTTCTATGAGGATACAGAGAGGATGGACAACGTGTAGTTTGATAATTTAGACCTTTGTCTAAGATGCTGCTTCCCTTTGGCCAAGATAAGGGGCAAGTTCCCAAAGTGCCCAGGATTCAGAAGGGACCAGTAAGAAAAACATATATTTAAGCTAGGAAGTGCAGGTAGGGGGGAGGCACCCAGTGGGAAGAGAGGAAACTGAAAAACATATAATTTCCATGACCTATAGGGTCAAAGATTACAACTGCGCTTGTTAGGAGAACTGAGTGACTGATTCTGCCAGAGGTCAGAAGATGGCAATATATACAATGATAATGTATATACAGATAAGCTGTGGGGCAGAACAGCTAGTACTGAACTGTTTTGAGCTAGTAGGGCTTCCATATTACTCTGTATATGTATTTACTTGCTTCCTTTTTCTATGTGAGTTGCTGACTGCTTACTGCTCCATTTTACCTGGTTAATAAAAGCAGTGCTGTTTTGCTGCTCTTTCAAAGAGGAATCCTCCCTGGCTTGTATGTTTTATGTTTAGAAGGCATTCTCTTATCTAAACAAATTCCTTTATGCCACAAATCTCTAAGAAAAAAAAGAACTGGTTAAAGCCCCATGCAATGCAAAAGAAGAGAGATAGACAGAACAGATAAATATATCTTACAGCCAGAGCTATCAAACAAGAAAAAAACATAGTAAAGAAAGTCAGGAAATCAAGCTGCAGAGAGAAATTCATACAAAGGATATTTTTATGAATTACAGAGAGAATTTGTTAAATAGCAGTCAGTATAGAAAAGATTATCTGTGGGCAAACTGAAAGTGAAAGTAAAATTTAAAATGTTTGAAAATGGGGGGGGGGGGGCGGAGTCAAAATGGCCGCTTGCTAGCAGCGTGTCTCGGAGCTTCCGCTTTTCTTTTCCACTTCGAATTAATTTTTCCTCATGAGCTTTGCCTCCTAAGCGTAAAGGGAAAGTGAGGGTTTTTCCCTCAACACCCTCTCTCCCTGCGGGACAAAAGACCATTACCGAGTG
Source organism: Rhinatrema bivittatum (assembly GCF_901001135.1). Classification (NCBI taxonomy): domain Eukaryota; kingdom Metazoa; phylum Chordata; class Amphibia; order Gymnophiona; family Rhinatrematidae; genus Rhinatrema; species Rhinatrema bivittatum. The sequence continues at coordinate 189,481,818 of NC_042621.1, forward strand.
CGCTCAACTCTACCCGATGCAGGAGAAGCCAGTCCCCGCTGACGAGAACGGAAAACAGGCCGCCGTCTCGCCTGAGGAGCTATCACTGAGCCCTCCAACACTAAGATTACCACAGGCAATATCATCGACGCTACCGCCAAAAAATGTTTTGGAACCCGCGAGGTTACAGAGCTCGATGGGAACCTTGGAGGGAGCAGCGGCGAGGGCAGTGTTGAGAGTTGAATTATCAAGGCTGGGAGACAACACAGTTCTGAGTCTGGCTCAAAATCTGGATCCTACTCACTAAAATAGTGGTAAGACTGTTTCAACTACCACTATAAATGTTGGTTTATCATCTTCAGCGACATTAAGAACATAAGAACATGCCATACTGGGTCAGACCAAGGGTCCATCAAGCCCAACATCCTGTTTCCAACAGTGGCCAATCAGGCCATAAGAACCTGGCAAGTACCCAAAAACTAAGTCTATTCCATGTTACCATTGCTAATGGCAGTGGCTATTTTCTAAGTCAACTTAATTAACAGCAGGTAATGGACTTCTCCTCCAAGAACTTATCCAATCCCTTTTTAAACACAGCTATACTAACTGCTCTAACCACATCCTCTGGCAACAAATTCCAGAGTTTAATTGTGCGTTGAGTAAAAAAGAACTTTCTCCGATTAGTTTTAAATGTGCCCCATGCTAACTTCATGGAGTGCCCCCTAGTCTTTCTACTATCCGAAAGAGTAAATAACCGATTCACATCTACCCGTTCTAGACCTCTCATGATTTTGAACACCTACAGGAAACCGACAGGAATTTTTTATGCCTCCTAAGCCACCTGTGGTTACTTTGGACTCACTATGGGAGCTTTTGGCTATCCATGGGACTATGGTACAGAAAACTCAAATTTCTTCACGTTTAGACATGGTGACTGAAGACCATAATATAAAATTGACTGAGCACGGCGATAAAATACTACAAATAGACAATCAATTAAAAGATATCCAGAAAGTACAGGGAACCATGGTACAAGAATGTATTGCGCTAAATAGAAAAATTGAGCTCCTGGAAAACCGTCTCAGAAGATTAAATCTAAGACTGTTGAATTTCCCTAAAATAATGGGAGAGTTACCTAGGGTAATTCTGCGTAAATACCTGATTGAGGTACTACATATTTCTTCAGAGGATATTCCTGCCTTTAATAAGGTGTATTTTTTACTGTTTTCTCAATCAAGGGAAAATAAAAATTATAACCAACTTGACATGGGGAATTTAACAGACTTTTTGGAATCATCAGCAATGGAAATTGTGGGAAGAGCCACTTTGTTAATTTCCTTCATTTATGAAAGTGAGATGGGACTAATCATGAGAAATTCTTTCCAGAACATGGGTACCCAATTTATGGGCCAATTCGTACAGATCTTCCCGGATCTGGCGAAAGCCACGCAGGAGAGGAGGGGGTTTTTAGCCTTAAGGCAAGAAACAAGAATGCTGGGTGCCAATTATCAGCTAAAGTACCCATGTCAGTGCATTGTAAAATTCAATAATAACACTTATGGTTTTCTAACCCCCGAACACCTCAAAACATGGCTGAACTCCCAGAATAGGTTGATGAATATATCACCTATAGTACGTCCAATATCTTAGTAAAATATAAGAAGGATAGAGTAAAGCAAGTTATTGGCATTTTCCTTAATTATTTTCTTGATTGTAATTGGCTTCCTTTTTACCTACCGTCTGCCCCGTAAACAAACTAGTAGACTGTATAAAATTGGTTTCTGTTTAAAATATGTGAAACGACTTTGGTCGACTATAGTTGTTTTCTGTTTTATTTCTGTGCAAAGATTGTAAATGCTTTGTAATTATTTTGAAAATTCAATAAAGAAAAAATTAAAAAAAAAAAAAGTGTTTGAAAATGCTACAAATCATATTGAAAAGCTTAATTACAACATGTATCCAACCTGGAGATTTAAGAAGATTCTTCCAAAAGCTAAGGGACTTTGGACAGTCATAGAATCTGATCCACCTGATATAGCTCGTATGCAGGAAGTAAAGAATGCCTGGAAGAAAAATGTTGCCAGGAACATAATTGTCCAGACATTAAGCACTTCACAAGCAAGTTATTAACCAGACTACAACAAAAGGCATCTGGCAATGTTTGGAACAGGTAAATAGAGAACCTATTCTTGAAAACACTGAAACTTAAGGAGTCGATTTTCAAAACCGCACGCAAGTCCATGTACACGGTTCCCGGCACGTGCACATGGATATGCTGATCTTATAACATGTGTGCACCAGCATGTGCAAGTTATAAAATTTGATGTCTGTGCGGGCAGGCCGCAACTCGCGTGTGTATGGGGGAATTTTCAAATTATGAGCGGCAATGCAATCGTCCTTTTCTCCAGTTCCCTCCCCGTTTGCTCCAATTAAGGAGCAGACTGGGAGGGAACTTCCCTACCCCCTTACCTAATTTTTCTTTCCTTTCCCCTCTCCACCCCGACCCCTAATCCCTACCTAGCTATACCACATTTTTTTATTAAACTACTTGCTGCTCCTCCAGAGCAGAAGTATTTTTCGCGCACTGGCCAGCTGCCGGCGCAGGCTTCCCTGGGACAGCGGCTAATGGCTGCTGTCCCGGCCGGCCTCCATCCCACCCTGCCCTGCCCAGACCATGCCCCCCGTCCTCTCTCAGGGCCCGGCACTTCTGCGCATAATGGGGGTTACGCGCATGACCAGGCCTGTTCTAAAATGCACATGGCACGTGCAAGGCCCGGCCATGCGCATAACCCTTGTTTTTTTTACACACACAGCCCTTTGAAAATTAACTTGTAAGTATGAGATAAATACTATCAAGGTGGAGAAAGAAGAGTCTGCTGCTACTAAATACATGCAACATGTAGAATCATTAGCTTATTAACTAAAAACCCTAGGAGATCCAATTGAGGAGGCGGAATTTGCATCACTAACAATTCAAGGACTCCCTTGCATATACTATGGAGTGGCCAGAAGTTTTTTTTGTGTGTGCAACATGGCTGAGTTGATTTCAGAAAAAGTCTGTCATGCTGTTTTATAAGAAGAATGCCAAAAAAAAGGATTTTCCAGATATTGAACTAACATTTAGTGCACACAGAGTTTGAAGAAACTTTACAGAACATGACAGATAGAAAACAAAATGCTAGAACCACAAGAAATTTGAAAATTTTGCAAGGGATTACTGTTTTGCATCCAAAGGCAATAAAAATCCTCAAAATGCAAAAGGGACTCCATAGTTTTCAAACAATGAAAAGACTCGGGGGAAAAAAAATAATCTGAAAGCAAAAATAGCCAGAGTCATCTAATGATGAGATCATGACTGGATCCACCAAGTAGCAATAAGCATTCCATATAAAAACAAACCATATAGATGAAGAGGCAATTGAGAATAAAAGGTAATTTTCAGTAGATTCAAGTTATTTAACTTGACAGCATGAATTACTCTAAGTACACTGCAATATATGACAGATCTGTAACTATGGAAGATGACATGTTCAAGGAAGCAGTAGAAGTATGAAATATTCAATTCAAGCCATATGGAGACAATGGCTATGAACTTTAGATAGCTGAAAATGTACCTAAATTAGATGACAATTTCATATCAGTTTCCAAATTGACAGATGATGGACTAAAACTTATTTTTGACAAAGATAGCTGCAACCAAAAATGGCAAAAAAAACCAACCCCTTTTGTTCACTGCATCAAAAGACTGTGGAATTTATCAAATGAATGCCAAGGCTCTACCAGTGAGTGATCATGCAAACACTGTAAAAGCAAGCAATGCCAAGATGTAGGATGAACACCTTGCACATGTGAACTATTACACTCTAAAATCTATGAGAAAAAGTGGGAAAATGAAATGCATTTACTCGAAGACGCGTTCTAAATACATGTGAAGAATACATTAAAGGTAAAAATTCAAGAACAACATGTAAACAATTTCCAAGGAACCAAGGAAAAACCCGTTGGGACTAAGGCTCATATATTTATGTGAACCCATTGCAGCCAGAAGTTGCATGCATTTTTACCTCTGGGGACAGGGAAACAACTATAGCACCTGAATGTAATCTGCTTTGAAGAGGCTGAAAGGTGGAATACTACCGGTTGGATGGTGAACTGTCGCTGAAGCTATAACACAAACTTTTCAGCCCCATGAAGAAGGTACACAGCCGAAACACGGACCATGTCGGGCATTTTCATTTGCAGCCTCTCAACACGCTGGGCTAACAAATGTTTCTCCGACCAAGCTAAGTAACTTTCATTTCAAATAAAAAGTAATGAAAGGTGCTATTTTTTTGCACAAAAGTTCACATAAATTTCTATAAGCGATTGATATTGATAATTTTGAACACAGACATTTTTGGAAGCACAACGCATTATAAAAATTTCATTTATGACTTATGATTAAAAGTATGGCAGAGGAAATTCTTGCCGTCTTCCTCCGGCGTCCCCGGAGCAGCATGACACTGCGGATCTGCCATGTTCCTGATGACATAGGGCCCGTGCGCACTCCGAACTATGTACCAGCACGGGCGCAAACTTCAGGCGCGTCCCCCTGAACTGACATCATCCGCTTCCAGTATATAAAGTCTCAGTATTTGCTAACAAATCAAGTTAGCAAGGATTCGGATTTGGATTTGCTACTCTGCCTCCTCGGACTTTCCAGGGGTACCCGCTCCTCGGGGGCCTCACTCTCTTTTCTCTATTTCAGATTGATGATAGGAACCAGTACTCGCTCCGAGGGCCCATGTTCCTGAACACTCTGAAGAATCTCTACTGCCTGGAAGCTATTACAGATACAGACTATTGTGAGTTACCATCGCTCTCTGAGCTTTCCCTGGAACCAGGTACTCGCTCCTCGAGGGCCTAACCCTTTCCAGCTACTGAGCTTTCTAAAGACCTTATGTGAGATCTGTCATCCAGTTCTGGCTATGTATACAGAATACCCTGTCTACTCACTATCTATAGTTTCTCTACAGCTCAGCAATCCTGGGATCGCTGTTCCAGTACTTGAGGGACTTCAGCCCTATCGAACATATCTGCTCACTACTGCCACCTCTGGTGGTTCTACTATCCTGTCTAATAAAAGAGTTATCTGTGACTGTCTCCATACTCAAGCCTAGCCGGTGGTCCCTCTCAAGATATCCTCCTGGGGGTGCAGTCATCTGCCATCGGCCCAAGGATTCACCTATCTATCTTCACAACCAGCTAGCTAGCTCCTCCTACCAGCGGAGCTCGCTCATAACAGATTGCTACTCCCTAGCAACTATCTGACTGCTCCACCCATCAGATAGCAAGACCTATATCAGATTGCTAACTCCCAGCAAGACCCAAAACAGATTGCTAACTTCTCCTACCACAGGAGATATTCCTAACATATTCATAACAGATTGCTAGCTCCTCCTATCACAGGAGCGATTCCTAGCAAGATCCTTAACAGGTGCCTACCCTGCAGCATTTTTGTACCTTTTCTTCGGACTGCTTTCATCCTGTATATACATAATCTAAATATATTTAAATTTAAGCAAGATCTGAAATCCTGGCTCTTCAACAATGCCTTCTCACTAACTCAATAACTAAGAGTCTTCCACATAAATCTATAATTTTTCCTTTAATTGTCCTCCTGTTCATCTACCTTCCTTTTAACTTTTCCTTTGTTCGTTATTTTATCCTAATACACCGTTGTGATCTAGTGATTCTCACCTGGAATGTCGGTATATAAAAATCCTAAATACATAAATCAATAAAATTAATCTAGCTGAGTTCTCATCAATGGCATATACAGCATCATTATCAGAATGCTAAACAGGCAAGAAGCTGAAATGGGTCTGTACTAACAATAAAAGTGAGTTTCACAGATAAGATTGAGAAATTCATGAAGGAGTATGGAATTCATCATGAAAAGACAGTTCTATATTCACCATTCCAAAATGGAACAAGCTAATCAAACTCTATTAGAAGTAAAAACAATGCTGATAAAATCTGGACTACCAGAACCCCTGCTTATGTAAGAAGCCATTATAACAAGTTATTGGAAGAAAAATCACCAGAAGTATGGACAGGCAAGAAGCAATCCATGGGATACTTCAAAATGTTTGGATTATATGTTACGCTTTATTGAGGTCAAGCGTTACTGGGAGCTCTCCAGTAGAAGGAGAATATGTGCCCTTTGTGGTGAAACCATCCAAGTCTAAGAGGCTTAGACAAACAAGGAAGTCCTTGGAACTTGGAGTAGGCATGATGACTTGGAAACAGACATGATGACTTGAGACTGGGTCAGACAAGACGAGGACTTGGAACTTAGGAACAAGGAAGAGTCCAGGCAGTTCTCAGCAAAGAACCACCGGAGGGCGACTCCAGCCACCACGGAAATGGATACCAGATGGAACGGATTTACTCCCTGGATGTAGCCGACAGGAGACAAAGTCCGGGGCAAGCGGCTGAAGCCAGGAAAGGACTCAAGACACAGTTCAGGAAGGTGGCAACCCAACAGCCCTCCGAGGCTGGGACAGGATACGGGAGTCTGGACAAAGACTCGAAACTCTGGAAACAAAGGTCCTCCGGAGGCATAGGCTGCAGGAGAAAAGAAGCAACAATGCAAGCAATGTCCCTCAGGCACCCTACACAGCCCACCACAGGGTGGACCCACGGGGCTGGTCACAGACCACACTGTTCCTCTACGTGCCCTACACAGCTGGATGGCCAGTCACGGACCACAAGGGGAGCAGAACAGGCAAGCCTCAGCGCCTCTTGAAGACATCAAGAATCACAAATATCTGGAGAGACATCAAGGAATTTGGACATCACGGAACTGGAACCAGAACTGGAACATCCATGGATGAAGATCAGAAATGCCAGGCAGGAGCTGGAGACGGGAAGTCCTTGAGAGAACAAGTCCCTTGCCGAAGCAAAGCCTGAATGCAGAGGAAGTCCTTTTGTAGCCCAGGAACAAGGCAACTCCCTGGGAGGAGTTCAGATGGGCCACACCTGGCTGGCCCTATAACTGAGGAGAAGTGCTGCGGGCCGGCCCCTAGAGAGAAGGGCGCGGCCCAAACCAGGAAGTCCATGCAGACCAGAGCAGGCCTCAGGCATTGAAGGCCTCCCAGGCCCTGGAGCAAATCCTGGACAGTTTCGTAGGCGAGATCCCAGCTTTGGAGCGGCCTCCAGGAAAGAGGTGAGAGGCCTCCTGTAGTGCAGCTACAGGATGATTCGTAACATTATATACCTGGATTTCCAAGCCAGAAGGGTGCTGGGCTGCACAGAAAGAGGAATAACCAGCATGGAAGAAAAAGAGGTTTTAATGCCCTTGTATAGGGTCCTTGGTGAGGTCTCACCTGGAATACTTGTGTAATGTTCTGGAGACCATATCTCAAAAGGGATAGAGATTGGAAGCAGTCCAGAGCAAGGCAACCAAAATGGTATGAGGTCTGTATCAGAAGACCTATGAGGAAAGGCTGAAGGATCTAAATATGTATATTCTGGACGAGAGGAGGTGCAGGAGAGATATGATACAGACCTTCAAATACCTGAAAGATATTAATGATGTGCAAACAAACCTTTTCAATTGGAAAGGAAACTGTACAATTAGGGATCATGATATGAAACTCCAAGGGGGGGATGACTGAGAACCAACACCAGAAAATATTTCTTCACAGAGAGGATGGTGGATGTCTGAAACGCCCTCCCAGAGGAAGTGGTGAAGTTGAGAATAGTAATGGAATTCAAAAGGGGATGGGATAAACACTGTGTACCCCTAGAGGCTAGAGGATAGAAATGAAAAAAATATAGGGTAACCTATATTAACTTTAGCTGTAACGTTTCTGCAAGGAGGTAACCTGCACAGATACTCTGCTTAACAGGAGGCACATGGGTAACCTGCATGGAGTGGTAGATACTACCTTTAACCGAAAGCATGGAGGTAACCTGCATGCAGAGGTAGTTACTATCCTTAACAGAAGGCATGGGGGTATTCTGCACGAAGTGGCAGTTACTACCATAAGCAATTTGCTGGGCAGACTGGATAGACCATTTGGCCTTTATTGGTCCTCATTTACCGCTCCTTGGAAGAGGACCTCGCAGTCGAGGGACTTTCCCCTGGCCAACATCTCCTGCCGCGACCGCCAGATTGAGTGTCTGGCGGCGGACAGGAGATAGTTGACCAGGTCGTCCCTCTGGCGCAAAGGTCCTCTCCTGGATGCACGCCCGTTAATCAGGAGGTATGGGGTGAAATTTAACCAAAAACAAAACCTTCAAAAAGGACAGGAAGGGGGTGAGCCTGGGGCACTGAAGCTCCAGGTGGAAAACTACCCTGAGGCGTGGGCCTGCGTATGATGGAATCTCTGGTAGAGAAGCAAGGCACTGCCCCGAGGAGCGGGGAAGCACGGAGTACAGTCACTGGCGTAGGCGCTGTCCCGAGGAGTGAGGAAGCGCAGGGTTGAGTCTCCAAGCAGTAAGGTAGTTCGAGGGACAACCCCGAGGAGCAGGGAAGCCGGCAGGCAGGACCTCTGGAAGGCACAGGAGCTACCCAGAGGAGCGAGGCAGCCAGGAGACAAGGTCTCCGACTGGAGCGCGAACAGGCTCCCGAGGAGCAGGTACCCAAGCCAGAGTCCAAAGCACTGGTAGATCCAACACAGGAACCACGGATCCGAGGAGACAGGAAACCAGTACCAGTAGCGACGGAACTCATTGCCAAGTCAGCTAGCAAGGGACGAGGGAGGTGCTTATGAATCCCAACCTTGTGATGTCAGTCAGGGATGCCCCTGAGGTTCCCACCATTGGGCCTTTAAAGAAGGGCCCGGTGGCATGCACGTGTGCCTATGAAGGCCCAGAGTCTGCGTGGGTGGCGGCGGTGTCCCGGACGCCATGAGGAGGCTTGAGAACCCGGAGATATGCAGCAGTAGCAGCTATCCCGAGCCGCGAGTTGACCCGAAGAGGCGAGCAGGGCAACACATGACACGAGTTGAATCGGTCAGCAGCCATCTGCGACCTGAGAAGTATGCCTGAACAAAAACCAACATGGAGAAGGAAATCCCCAGAAGCCTCTGCGTGTCTTTGGCCTGCCTGGGCTGAATGGACTGAGTGACTTTCTGAGCATGGATATCTGCAGGCAAGCTGGCACCAGACAGGTGATGTCTATTCATAGAGTCACCACAGGGGAGCTTCAGGCAATATTCTCAGGAGTTTGTAATCCACACAGTTACAGACGTGTTGATTGCCTTTACCAGTAAGAGTTTAACAGAACAAAGAAAGTCATGGGAAATGGGCTACACATCCTGGGAAGCCAATCAGGGATAGTTAGGGATGATTTAATCATGCATTTGACATCACAACTTATGTAAATGATTCTTTGGGCAGTCACGCAAGTCTAGAAGCTTCCACAATATTGTATGTTATCTATAAAAGAAGAATCACTTCCTGTATACAATGAGATGCTGGTCAGTTTGTAAGACTAAGGGCACCCAGTACCCAGCATCTCCCGAGAACACTTATATTGATTAATAAAAATACATTATACTTTTACTGAGTCTAAGTGTTCTTGTGTCCCTGGCCATAAGCATAGAGTAAGCTTTACAGACCGATGGTAATAACAGATTTGCATCAAAAGTATGAGGTTTAGTGATTAAAGGTAGCAAGTGCCGCCTTAGCAAGTTACCCCCATGTTTATTTGTTCCCCAAAGTCAGGCCCTTGTTGGTTACTGTCTGAATCCAATTCCCCTTTTATTAATTAATTAAATTTATTTATTTACCAGGTTTTCTAGACCGTCATTTAGTAAAACCTTTCACAACGGTTTACATTTATTTATTTATTTAGAGATTCTTATATACCGTGGTATGTATAGATATACATCACCTCGGTTTACAGTAAACATTAATATTAGCAACAGGCTTTACATAAAACGGGTTAAACAGTAAGTGAACATAATTAAGAAAATAAAAAAAATTTATATACTCAAAGATGTATTTAAAAATACACAGAAATGATATAAAAAACAAATTTTATAATAGAACGAATAATTAAAATCAAAATAAAATAGATAACAGCATAAGAAAATCAGATTAATAAAATTCATCAATCAGCCATGCTATAAGCTCTCTTAAATAACCAGGTTTTCAAATCTCTTTTAAAAACTTTAAAATCCGATTGCATTCTTAGTTCAGGTGCCATTTCATTCCAATGTTTTGGGCCTGCTAGTGAGATTGCTATGTCTCGCACTAACGTTAGTCTAGCCGTGTTAACATAAAGTACCTTCAGAAGACCTTTATTTGCTGATCTAAGGTTTCTTTGTGGAGTGTGTAATCTTAATGTAGCTTTCATCCAGTTATTTTGATCGCCAAAAATTACTTTATGTAGGATATATAATGTTTTAAAAAGAACATGTGAATCAATTGGTAGCCAGTGAGAGCCATTAGGGTTGGTGTTATATGCTCATTTTTCTTTTTTTCTCACTGCCATTGAAGCAGAGAGCAATGATGGAGTTGCATTAACAGTATCAAGGCTTAATTGTTAATGGTAGTAACTGCCACACCAGCAAGTTACCCCCAGTTACCCCCATGCACCCTTTTCTTTATTTCCAACCTCTAGCCTTTATTGATTCACTGTGTTTATCCCATGGCCCTTTGAATTCTTTGACTGTTTTTGTCTTCACCACCTCTTCTGGAAGGGCATTTCAAGCATTCACCATCCTCTCTGGGAAGAAATATTTCCTGACATTGGTTCTGAGTTGTCTTCCCTGGAGTTTCATTTCATGACGTCCTTTCTAATGGAACAGGTTTGATGATTGTGCATCATTAAAACCTTTCAGATATCTGAAGGTCTGTATCATATCTCCCCTGCACCTCCTCTCTTCCAGGGTGCACATGTTCAGATCATTTAGCCTCTCCTCTTAAGTCTTCCAGTGCTGACTCCTCTCCATTTTGGTCACTCTTATTTGGACTACCTCTATCCTGACTTGAGATATGGGCACCAGTATTGAACACAGTACTCCAGGTGAGGGCTCACCAAGGACCTGTACAAGGGCATTATCACCTCTTTTTTTCTTACTGGTTATTTCTCTCTATGTAGCTCAGCATTTTTCTGGCTTTAGCTATCGCCTTGTCTCATTGCTTCGCCATCTTCAGATCAGACACTATCACACCAAGGTCCCTCTCCCAGTCCATCACATTAGTCTTTCATCACCCATCACATAAAGCTCTTTTGGTATTGAATCCCATCTACCAAGTTTTTTTTAAATCACTTTTCATTCTCTCCCCATATCTTCCCCATCTCTCCCCTCCTCTCCCCATCCCCAACATCTCCCCATCTCCCCTCCACATATCTTCCCCCTCACCAACATCTCTCCCCCTTCCCCAACATCTTTCATCTTTCCTCCAACATCTCACAGACATCTTCCCATCTCCCCAACATTCCCCATTTCCCCCTCTCCATCTACCCCATCTATCTGCATCTATCCCCCTCCCCCACAGCTCTCCCATCTCTTCCTAGTATCATCTGCACATAGACAAACATAGATGTGTGTGTGGAGGGGAGATGTTGGGAGGGGGATAGATGCAGATATATTGGGGAGATGTTAAGATGTCGATGAGGGGGAGAGATGTTGGAGGGTGAGATGTTAGAGGAAAGATGAAAGATGTTGGGGAAGGGGGAGAGTTGTTTGCGAGAGATGGGGAAATGTAGGGGGGGAGGGGAGGGACTGGGGTGGGGGGGGGAGGGGAAAATGTGAGGGAGATGTGACACAAGGGAGGACAGAGGACATTTGGGAGATATGGGGAGAGAAGACAGTGGAAATGGGAAGTGGAGGAGGGAGAACATTTGGGAGATATGGAGAGAGGAGGGAAGAGGAGATGGGTGAGGCAGTGAGAGGGGGAGGGGAGGGAAAGTGAAGATGGGAAAGGGTGATGTGGAGAGAAAGATGGGGAGAGAGGGGGAAATAGAGTGGAGAAAAGGTTTAGAGAAGGGAGGGGAAGAGGGGGAGGAAAGAAGGGGATAGAAATGGGTAAGAGATGGTGGAGTGGGGGAGGGGTAATGGGGAGAGGAGAAGGAGATGAGAGTGAAAATATGAGGGGGAGGAGAGGGAAATGAGGGTGAGGATATGAGGAGGAGACAGGGAGATGGGTCATGAGAGGAGGGGTAGAGAAGAGAGGGGGAGAGATAGGGTAAGGGAGAAGGTGATGAGGGTAAGAGCAGAGAGGTGGGAATAGGTAGGGATGGGGTAGAGGGAGGAAGAAGGGAGAGAGGGCTAGGGGGATGAGGAGAAAAGGGGGAGATAGGGAAGAGGGAAGGTGGAGAGGAGTAGGGGAAGATGGGGAGATTGCTGATGAGGTCTGGGGAAGAGAGGAGGAAGAAGGAAAGAGTGGGAAGGGAGAAGCAGAAAATAGAAGAGGAGTGGGAAAGAGGGGAGACAGGTGGCTAGGAGAGGGGCAGGGGTGAGAGATGGATAGGGAGTAGGGAGCGGGGAGACAGGACAAGGGAGAGATGTGGATGGGGAGGCAGAAGAGGGGGATGGGGAGAGGAGTGAGGAGCAAGATTGTAGCAGAGACAAGGAGCAGAGAGAGAGAGAGAAAGAGGGCAAGGGTGAGAGGGAGAGGTGAGATGGGAGAGGAGGGGAGAGTGTAGCAGAGAGGGGGTGGGAGTAAGCAGTGGAGAAGGGGGGGATAGGGGCAGGGGTGAAGGGAGAGAAAGGGGATAGGGAGGAGGAGAGGAAAAGGGATGAAGAGGGGGGATTGGGGTAGGTGTGAGGAGAGAAGGGAGAGAGAATGGGGGCAGAGTTGGAAAGAGAAGAGGGGAAGAAAGGGGAGAGAGGGGAAGTTGGAGAGAAGGGGAGAAGGGGAGGGAGGGGAAATGGAGTGGGAGTTAGGGGAGATGTGGTAGAGGGGAAAAAGGGCAAGGTGGATGAATTGAAGAGGGAGATGGAGGGGAGGGAATGAAAGGAGTGGAAAGGAAAGGGGGAGAGGAGGAGGGGAGGGGAGAGGGGGAGGAGTGAAGGAAAGCTGTAGGAAAGAGGGAGAGGAAGGGGCATGGTGAATAAGGTGTGAGGGAGAAGGAAGCAGAAGGGGAGGGGGAGAAGGAAGGGTGAGAGTGTAAAAAGACAGGGAAGAAGAAAGGTAGGAGGGTAGAAGGAAGATGTGAGGAAAAAGGGTGGGGAGGAGGGATGAAGGGGAGAAGGAAAGGCTGGTGGAAGATGAATGGGAGATAGCAGAAAAGGAAGGTGAGGCATGCAGGTAGGAGTTCTATGCTGTAATAATCTCACCTTGGTTCTGTTGCTTGAGCTCCATTCCAGAATCTTCAGGTCCTTCAGTCTCCTGAAGGACCTGGGGAAGGGGGCGAGGGAGCAAAGGCCACCTCGCCCCCTTAACTAAAAAGGAAAAAAAAGGAAGAGGGGAACTTCTCTTCTCCGGCACCCTCTAGCCAGGGCACCGGAGACCAACAGTAAATAAAAGGAAGGGGAGGGGGGGCCACAAAACAAAAACCACAGATCATTTTGTGGCCTAATACCCACTCACCTGCGATCAACTTACCTGTGGAGGCACAGGTGTGAACTACTGCACCCGGTGCCCCCTAATCTTGGTCTCTGTCTCTTCCACATGCCAGGGAAGGGGGGTGTGCATTCCTGCCGCACCTGATGCCGCTCTCCAGTCTGGAGCCTCGACGGCGAGGGTGGGGGGAAGAAAAAAGGGGGAGGGGGCTGACTTTGGGGTAGGGGGCCCCTAATCCACTTTCTGAGCGGGGAAGGGGTGGGGGGGGGGGGAAATCGCCGACCATATACAAAGGAAGGGGGGTAAGGGAGGGGAGGGGATCCCTTTTGGGATCAGGGGAAGGGGCCCCTCACCCCCTCACTTTGGTTGAGTGAGGGGTGAGGGGACACCCAAAACGTGCACAACTAAAAACAAACTATAACTCAAAGAACTTAAATCTTAAGGATTAACTAAAAAAGGGGAGTTTAGGGAGGGGAGCAGAGCACCCCGTCCACTGCCCACCGGCGGGCAAACTCTTCCCCCCGCCTGGCGGACAGCGCACAGAAGTGCTCTGCTTTTAGCGGGGCGCACACTGCTCCTCGGAAGAGGACCTCGCAGTCGAGGGACTTTCCCCTGGCCAACATCTCCTGCCACGACCACCAGATTCAGTGTCTGGCAGCGGACAGGAGACAGTTGACCAGGTCGTCCCTCTGGCGCAGCGGTCCTCTCCTCGATGTGCGCCCATTAATCAGGAGGTGTGGGGTGAAATTGAACCAAAACCCCAAAACAAAACCTTCAAAAAGGACAGGAAGGGGGTGAGCTTGGGGGCACTGAAGCTCCAGGTGGAAAACATCCTCCTCCTGCCCAGAGGATAGTATGGTGGAAGATAAATGGGAGATAGCAGAAAAGGAAGGTGAGGCATGCAGGTAGGAGTTCTATGTTGCAATAATCTCACCTTGGTTCTGTTGCTTGAGTTCAATTCCAGAATCTTCAGGTCCTTCAGTCTCCTGAGAGCCAGAGCCAACAGAGATGCTCACTGCTTGCTGCCCTCCTGTGAAATGCCACTGAGCCCAGGCAGCTCTGCCTTTTATAAGCCTCCTGCTGTCATCATGACCTCATAGCTCTCGCGCTTCACCTTGGTTCTGTTGCTTGAGTTCCATTCCAGAATCTTCAAGGCCTTCAGTCTCCTGAGAGCCAGAGTCAGCAGAGATGCTCACTGCTTGCTGCCCTCCTGTGAAATGCCACTGAGCCCAGGCAGCTCTGCCTTTTATAAGCCTCCTGCTGTCATCATGACCTCATAGCTCTCGCGCTTCACCTTGGTTCTGTTGCTTGAGTTCCATTCCAGAATCTTCAAGGCCTTCAGTCTCCTGAGAGCCAGAGCCAACAGAGATGCTCACTGCTTGCTGCCCTCCTGTGAAATGCCACTGAGCCCAGGCAGCTCTGCCTTTTATAAGCCTCCTGCTGTCATTATGACCTCATTAGCAGGTGGGAGAGACCATCTGAGGCTGATGAAGGGAGGAGGGGGAGGAGAGTTGGCAGAGGAGGAAGAACTGAGTTCATTTCAGTAGCAATTACTTCAAATAATGAAATAAATAATACATGAACTATCCTATCTTTGGTTCCCTGATCCTTTCAGTACAGGGTTTTCTCTTTCTTTCTCTCTCTCTGAACTCAGCTTCTCCCTGACTTGTAACTCCAGGTCTGCACAGCCCAGGCTCACTGCTCCCATTCCAATGCAGTGATGGTGTTACTGATGACAAACCAGAAATCTGATCTTGTTAGCAGGATCTGAACTTTTTGATTAACATTGGAACAGTAAGACATGAATCTGAGGGGGAAGCCGCTAGCCATACCATTGATGCTGCTACTACTAACCATGTCTATAGTACTGCTTGATAGATGTATCCCTCCATCTGAGCCCCTGTAATTTGCTCTTAAAAAAAAACAAAAAAAAAAAAAAAAACTACCACCATCACTCCTGTCCCCTCACTACAGACTTTGGTTTCAGCAGCGATCCTCACAACACAGTAAGCATGTGAACCAAGTCTGCACTCACAGGCCCTTTCCCCTCTGGACTTTTGTATAGGAAGCGGGGCCTGTGAATAAAGCCTTAGAAGTCCATATTCAAAGCCTAGCTGATTAGGTAAGTTAGCTGTTTAAACTTATCTTGGATATTCATCGACACAACCACGCTGTTGAATATACCCAGATAATGTTTGAGTTAGCCAGATAAGTTTATTCAGATAACTTTAGACCTGCTTAACATTAGCTCTAACTTATCCAGACTAACTTAGCCAGATAAGTCTCAAAATCACTACTTCTCCAACTAAGTTAGACAGATACATAGCTCCTCCTAGTTAGGGCTCTGTCCCACCTACCATTTTAGCCAGAGAAATAGTTATTTGGCTAGCTGGCAGCTACTGAATGTAGCTGGATATTCAAATGCTGCCACTTAGCTGGATAACTTGGAATTTAACTGGCTAAGTGGTGACGAATATTGGGCTCTTAGTCCCTGCCCTCACTGTGCTGTAAGGATTGCTGCTGGAGCCATAGATTTGCCAGGATGGAGGATTGGAAGGGCCTGGCACTGCATCAGTGCCTTGGGGTGGTAGTGGACAAAATCCATCCTTGATTCTCTCTGACAGGAGCAAGGAGCAGGTGCCTTTACAGCATGATTATCCAGCATGTGGTCTACTAGCAGTTTCCAACTTGTGCCAATACTGCAAACATTTAAAAAATTCACAGGACCACTCTTCCTGGCTGCTGCTCTCATGTGTGAGATCAGCAGGAAGAGGCCCACAAGCTTTTAAACTGCTGGTGCTGCCTCCCCCCTCCCTTAAAAATGAGAGAATGTCTGGTGCAGATTCAACAGCAGCTGAGCTGGAGCCAGAAATGAAGAAGGTGGCAGACGCGTGCCAGAGCGTCACTGCCAGAAATGGAGCCCAGAGTGCTCTCACCATTGCTAGAAGAGGGAAGCCCATCCTGCTGCTGTTAGCAGAAGAGGGAAGCCCAGAGCATCTGGGTGAAGGGACAGCAGGGAGCTGCTGGAGGTGAGAGAGAGTGAGGGGAGATCCTGCTGTTGGCAGGGGAGAATGGCGATACTGGGAGTGGGGTGGATGAGGCAGAAGGTTTTCTATTTTGTTTGTAAATCTTTTCATAATTTCCAGGTATTCCCCTTTGTGACCAGCACTGCACACTGGGCTATTTTTAGAGAACTCCCTGCAATGACTCCCAGGTCTCTTTCCTGAGTGGTAATGGCCAGACCTGATTGTGTATGAAAAACTGGCATTGTGTATTACTTTGCACAGATCTATACATTGAAAATGTTGCATTCGGCACTTACCTCCAGCCCCTAAGCCCAGTGGAAACGGTGTTGACAGCAGGGAAGGCCTTGAAAAGCTTGCCGGGCAGACCGCTGGGTCCAACATCCCCTCCGACGCTGTCCCTCGCATGCATTGCTGGCCCTCGGCATGTACGCGCATCACTTTGGGGGATTTAAAGGGGCCGTGGAGGGAAAGTCTTCGTGGCCCCTGCTGATGATGTCATCAAGGCTGCCATATTTAAGGAAAGCTCCCCTGCAGCCTCGGCATTCGGCAACGGGTCAACTACCTTCAGTAGAGCAAGTTGCCTTAGCGTGTTCCTGGTCTTCATTCCTGTCTTCCTGGCCATTGTCTTGGCAACCCAGATCTTCATTCCTGAGTTCTTTGTCTTCATGCTGTGGTCAGTCTTCAGTTTTTCAATGTCTCTTCCTGCCCGTTTGTGCTGTTCCTTGCCTACCTGCCTGCCTTTCCGTCCTGTATTCCCTCGGGGGGATCTCTGGTTCTGACATTGGCTTGCTTGACTCTTGACTATGACTGAACTCCACCTGCCACTGGCAAGGGAAGAGCTCAGTAACCCACAATCCTATGGGAGCACTGAGAGGAGAGGATCACCTTGCTGGTGGCTGAAAAGAATTGGTAAGTACTGCTTGTTAAAAGTATTGGGGAGAAGTAAATTATTGGGACATATTATTTAGTGTGTGCCTGTACTGAACAGCTAGTCAGAAAGGCAGACAAAAAGCAAGAAGTTTGTGTGTTTTGTATTTCCTACCCTCCCGTAGCTCATCCTTTAATTTATAGGCAGCTGACACTTTCACACTAAAAAAAAAAAAAAATCTAAAAAATAAATAAACAAATTAATTAATTAATCCACCTTTTAATTTAAATTTAGAAATTCCCCACACCTTATCAAGAGTTTAATCATTTCCTTGTAGATCACTACCAGATATATAGTGAATACACTGATACATTTAAAGGATCCTAATTGTACGCAGTCGTACACTCATAGGAACCTAAAACTTAACTAAGAACTGAACAAATTTAAGATGAAGGCTGCAATCCAGCAACAAGAAGGGGGCCTCCCAGTCTTTTGCATTGAGTGTCAGATGTATGATTTTTTAACCACTTGTGAGACATTGTATGTGTGCATGCGATGCAAAGAGCTCCTGTCTCTCAGAGAACGAGTCCCCCCCCCAGGGCAGACACTGTCAGTCCTTGTTTCCTGGTTCCTCCACCTGGGGAAGAAGGTGTTAGTGGGTGGGATTTCCCTCCCTTCACCCCAGGAAACAAATGGGAATGTGAACAAGGCTAGCAGTATGTACAAATATATACAGGTTTATTAGACTATACAAGCATATACATTTCTACATGACTATGTACATTGCTAATAGGATGTCAAACAACACACTAATCTACTCATGGTCAGTAAGCCATGCAACTATATACATTTCTACATAACTATGTACATGACTAATAGGATGTCAAACAACACACTAATCTACTCATGGTCAGTAAGCCATGCAACTATATACATTTCCACATGACTATGTACATTGCTAATAGGATGTCAAACAACACACTAATCTACTCATGGTCAGTAAGCCATGCAACTATATACATTTCCACATGACTATGTACATTGCTAATAGGATGTCAAACAACACACTAATCTACTCATGGTCAGTAAGCCATGCAACTATATACATTTCTACATAACTATGTACATGACTAATAGGATGTCAAACAGCACACTTAACTACTCGTGGTTAATAGTCTCAGTTTACACAACTATATACATTTCTACAAGGTAGAAAGAACTCTTAGTATTTGGAACGTTGGGGTTGTTGGCCCCCACAGTATGCCACCAAATAGAAGGGAAGGGACATGTTGCATTCCCGCTTACTCAAGTATTATTATTATCCTCCCCACTTTATCCCAAGTCTTACCATGTGAAAAGATGCAACTGGGCTAGAGGATAGTGCTGGCCTGAGGGTGGGGTCCGTTGTATCTAAACCGTCTCCTTCTGCTTCGCTGAAAGGTCTGTGCTAATGCTGGGGTCCATGCCCTCCTTGGGGACCTGACTCCACCTCCAGGACTGCCGCCAGGGTCCCCTTGCTCAAGGGGGACTACTCCATTTCCAGATTGCTGCTGGGTTCCATGCCCTCCTGGGGGGACCTGACTCCACCTCCACCTCCAGGACTGCTGCTGGTGTCCCTTTACTCAACAGGGAATGGGGGAACCACTCCACCTCTCAGCATGCTGCTTTCCTTCAGTTCTCCTCTCTCTGCAGGAAGGCTCTCCCTGGCTTGCATTTACAGCTTCACTAGGCTCATGGTTGTTTTAGAGTTCAGTGGCTCTGGCCCTCTGCCGTCTCAGCTTTCGGTGATTTAACTCTGCTAAGCTCTTGACCGGTCATGTGCTGTTACCCAGCCTGGCTTTTGCTTTATCTGTTGTCCGATCCTATATGGGTTACCTCTCAGCCAAAAAGCCAAGACCCAGGCAGGACCACAGAGAGAGACCATGCGAACACTCCTCTATCCTGCCTGTTGTCTGGGATCTCGGTACCCATGTGTCTGAATACTCTTGTTAGTCAGGGTGAAAATTTGTTTGCTTCCTAGGACTGTTTTCCCATATATTTCTCTCATAAATCCCCTTCCCAGTCATAGTTCTGTAATTCAGGAGTTTGAATCCTCAGATTTTTTAGTGATAGTTCCTACAAAATTACCAGCAGAAGTCCAGGGGGCTGTGATTTGCAAATCCCCTACCTGAATATCTGACTAATCTATTCAATGGTCAGTTAAGTACTCGCACACTAAGTGGTCTGTCAACCTTTTCAATTTCATTCTGTGCTTCCTGGGTTGGTGGCTCATGTTACACAGCTGCATTGTCCTACCCTGTTCTTTTCTGCTACCTTTCACTTAAAGGGTAGCATACTCAAACCTCCATCTCTTGTGAGGGAGCGGTTCAGATAGACACGGTTTAATGGGAAACAGCCAGCATAGATTTACCCAAGGGAAGTCTTGCCTCACAAATATCCTATATTATTTTGAAGGGGTGAATACACATGTGGACAAAAGTGAAGTGGTAAATGTGGTGTATTTGGATTTTCAGAGGGCATTCAACAAAGTCCCTCATTAGAGGCTTCTATGAAAACTAAAAAGTCATGGGATAAGAGGCGATGTCCTTTAGTGGATTGCAAGCTAGTTAAAAGACAGAAAACAGAGAGTAGGATTAAATGGTCTATTTTCATGGATTCATATTTTCATAAATTGACCATTTAATCCTACTCTCTGTTTCCTGTCTTTTAACCAGTTTGTAATCCACGAAAGGACATTGCCTCCTATCCCATGACTTTTTAGTTTTCGTAGAAGCCTCTCATGAGGGACTTTGTCAAACGCCTTCTGAAAATCCAAATACACTACATCTACCGGTTCACCTTTATCCACATGTTTATTAACCCCTTCAAAAAAATGAAGCAGATTTGTTAGGCAAGACTTCCCTTGGGTAAATCCATGTTGACTATGTTCCATTAAATCATGTCTTTCTATACGCTTTACAATTTTGTTCTTGAGAATAGTTTCCACTATTTTTCCCGGCACTGAAGTCAGGCTCACTGGTCTATAGTTACCTGGATCACCCCTGGAGCCTTTTTTAAATATTGGGGTTACATTGGCCACCCTCCAGTCTTCAGGTACAATGGATGATTTTAATGATAGGTTACAAATTTTAACTAATAGATCAGAAATTTCATTTTTTAGTTCCTTCAGGACCCTAGGATGCATACCATCCGGTCCAGGTGATTTGTTACTCTTTAGTTTCTCAATCTGGCCTACTACATCTTCCAGGTTCACAGTGATTTCGTTCAGTTCGTCTGACTCATCACCCCTGAAAACCATCTCCGGAACCGGTATCTCCCCAACATCCTCATTTGTAAACATGGAGGCAAAGAATTCATTTAGTCTTTCTGCAATGGCCTTATCTTCCCTAAGAGCCCCTTTAACCCCTCTGTCATCTAATGGTCCAACCGACTCCCTCACAGGTTTCTTGCTTTGGATATATTTTAAAAAGTTTTTATTATGAGTTTTTGCCTCTATGGCCAATTTCATTTCAAATTCTCTCTTCATCTGTCTTATCAATGTTTTACACTTAACTTGACAATGCTTATGTTTTATCCTATTTTCTTCAGATGGATCCTTCTTCCAGTTTTTGAAGGATTTTTTTTGGCTAAAATAGCCTCTTTCACCTCACCTTTTAACCATGACGGTAATCGTTTTTCCTTCCTTCCACCTTTCTTAATGCGCGGAATACATTATGGACTGCGCCTCTAGGATTGTATTTTTAAACAATGTCCATGCCTGTTGAACACTTTTAACCTTTGCAGCTGCACCTTTCAGTTTTTTTCTAACTATTTTTCTCATTTTATCAAAGTTTCCCTTTTTAAAATTTAGTGTTAGAGCTTGAATGCTGCCTTACCTGACCGCTGTCTATCTTTGACTATGCTGCTGCTCCACCTGTCCCAGACTATGGCCTATGACTCGACCATCTGAATGGATCTCCACCTCGTCAACAGAGGCCCGTGCCTAAGTCCTGCCAGCCCTGTCACTTGAGGGATCAACCTAAAGGGAACAAGGGCTGGTATAGGTGAAGCTCCAGTTGGGTTTCTGCCACAGCCAGCTCCACCAGCTGACGGTAGAGACCTGCAGGGATCCTCCCTGCAGGTTGCGCCAACTCCAGCTCGGTCCACGCGTCCATGCTCACAACAGAAAATAAATTGTAATTTAGTCTCAATATGGGTTAGGCCATTCTGCAGGAGAACTCTACACTCAGTGCTGTTACAAGAGATATCAAAAGCCTAAACATTTCCAGGACAAGGGGTTATGATATGAAACTGAAGTGGGGGAAGGTTCAGAGGAAGGCAGGGCTTTATTTCAGGGGGTGCATGCTGGTATCCAGTACCAGCAACATTTCTTCCACATGCTTGAATTGCCCTATGGTCCCCCCAGAAAAATGTGCATCCAGTGTTTTATTATATAAATTTTCTGAGTGTTATATTTTGTAGCCTGCCTAGAATGGTTGACAGTCGGGAAAGAAATATTTTAAATAAATAAAAATTGATCGATCATGGCTGGCTATCCCTGTACCTAGGTTTGGGATCCTAAGTTAGCCACCAAGCACTGAAAATCAGTGTTTGTTGGCAAACTTGTCTCTCACAAGCTAAATTTACCCATCTGTTGAAATGCTGGTTGCTGGCCCAGTAGGAGGTAAGCTTGCGTCGTTCTGCTGGTTTGGCATTGGGAGCTTTTGGGAGGCATTCTGAAGGAGGATCAGGGCAATATCTAGGGGTGGTGCGGATGGTTCTGTTTTAATAATACCAGGTTGCTTGGAAGGGGATCACTGGCTTGGCTTGGGGAGGGGTTCTTTAAAGGAGAGCTAGCACGGATTTTCAGCACTAGCTGGCTAAGTTTGGATGCTCACATCTGATTGTCCGAAATCTAGACAGTCATTGTTTAGCCACCTAGATTTAAGCTGTTCTCACGTGCCTAGATCCAACTGAAAATGAGCTTAATTTGCCAGGTTCTCTTTGGCCTTTTAAAAACTGACCCTTATGTTCTGAGTTTTCAAATCTTGGAGCATGAAACAAATTTTGGATAACCACAGTCTTTGACTGATAAAGAGAGTGAAAATAGTGCTTAGTGATGCACACAGCGGAACTAAAGCCGAATGCTATATTGCTACAAAGGAAAGGTAGTGCAGGCTTGTCCTGCGCTGCCAAGCATAACACGGGGAAAGCACGTAAAAGCGATAAGTTGGAGGGAGGCAGGGGTGGGGTTGGGGCGTTGAGGGTATATTAGTGTAGGGAGGTTAGGAAGGATGGAGTAGGAATTCAAATTGCGGGCACAGGATTGGTTGGGAGGAGGAGGCGCTGACGCGATGGTCTGCATTAGCCAGCATTGATTGGGTCAGCGTTAGGAGAGGGGTGCTCGGCTCGACGTCCCTCCCTGTTTTGTAGGTGGGAGTGTTGTTGGTGTTGATGTGTTTGTCGCAGTTGGAGGCGGAAACCCGAGCCCAAGGGGTTATTGGAAGAATGTTGGGTTAAAAG
Source organism: Rhinatrema bivittatum (assembly GCF_901001135.1). Lineage (NCBI taxonomy): Eukaryota > Metazoa > Chordata > Amphibia > Gymnophiona > Rhinatrematidae > Rhinatrema > Rhinatrema bivittatum. Next base: position 189,504,702 of record NC_042621.1, read on the forward strand.
GGAAAAAGGGGGGGGGCCAGCTCGTGTAGCAGGGGGGCTGCTACACGAGATGGCCAGCGAGCTGAGGGGCTAAAGCTCGAGGCCAAAGTTGCCCTCGCTGGTAGAGAGGCAGGGCAAGCAGATGGGGGGTGCGGGGGGCGTTGGCTTTACCACTGGGGCGAGGTGGTAAAGGATTCGGAGGGAGGTGGGGGAAGCAAGGGAGCGGAGGGGGTTGTTGTTATTGTTAACATTTTGATGTTAATTGATTGTTCGGGCTCGGGTTAGGTTAATAAACTGCGGCCTGTTATAATGCCAAAAGGAATTGTGTCATGTTTCATTTGTCTTGACTCCTTGTGTTACTAATTCTTATCATTTCTAGAGTTTCACAAAATGTTTACAGCACTGTACAGATAGTGGCAAAAAAAAAAAAAATCAGTTTGGGGTGAGGGTTGGAGCATCCCCTCCCTTCCACTGGTGTCTCAGTCTCCCTGCCTGCTCCTCCTTGCCTTAGTGCTGGGCCTGTAGCTCCTGGTTAGCCATAGCCCTATACACAACAGGCTCCTCCTCTCCCCACACACCTGGCTGATCCACTCGCCCACTTTCTAAACACTTTTTCTCTGCTTAGTCTCTCACTAGATTTCTCCATTTGCTACAAGTTCAACATGTCTTGTCAGTCATACACTTCTTTGCAGCTGGTCACTTTTCTAACCCAATCTCTCTTATTTATTTAACAGTTTGTAAATACCCGCTACTTCCAGCTCATGTCCAGCACGGGATACAATAAAACATTCATAAAATCCGGAAAAATTCATACTATAATTAAAACTCAGAATTAAATAATGTTTTAGCAGTTTTCTATTTTATGAACAGGATTATCTCTTATCCCACTTTTGATGACATTGCCAGGCCTGGTTACATTTTCAGTGCATGAAATAGCAAACCCTCCCTTTAGCTCCTCTTGCCACCCAGTCACCTCTCCGCAAAAAGCCATACCTGGGCACTTCTGGAGTCTCAGGTCTCCATTTCCACTCCTCTCCAGGATTGATTCCAACACTGTCCCTTCTATGCCAAGTCCCAGGACCATACCTGGCAACGTTTGTGTTCTGTGCTATGTATGTGGATCCTTGAGCCGGTTGAAGGTAGATGGAATTACTAAAGGAAAATCCCTTAGTATTACCTCCAGCCAGAATGCAGACAATACTAATAGCTTAGACAGGAACTTCACCTTACTAGCTCATGCTCCCCGCAGATTGTACCTTTGGGTACCAGAGCCAGTAGGCCCTACCAGAAAGTCTTTTAGCAGAAAAAGAGTCCAGGAAAGATCTAAGTCAGATTGATGATATTAGGGATAATAGTAGTGTGATGATCCAGGCAAACGGTTAAGCATAAATCACTGAGGTAGCTATGACTCCAGATGTAACCATAGAAAGTTGAACTTTATTCTTTTAAAAACTCAGCCAAGTATACAGTCCAGAGAAATACAGGCTTTCTGAGACCACAGGCAATAAGACTAAAGGGGGAAAAAAACACATCAGAACAAAATAATAAAAACAAGAATCCACCGGAGAAAACCTGACTGGTGCTTACTCTAAGCAGACTCGTTGCCAAAGCAACCAGAGACAGTGACAACAGCCTTAACCAGTCCCCACGTGGTGACGTCATCCAGAACATGATGATGTCGTCAGCTGCTGCTCGCGCATGCATCCAATAAAGAAGGTCCACAGGCCACCGCTAACACCCGCCGGTGCCCCCCTTCCCGGAGCGAGTGTCGCGAGGGCATGAGCCCCGCCACCCGCCTTGAAGGAGCAACAATCCGCCGCAACTAGGCCCACGACCAGCATTAACATACTGGTCACCCTGAGATTACTGTCGTTTAGCTGGAAATGAATGCATATCAACTTTCTCCCTCCCCTCCCTCACTAATTCACGTTCTCTCTCCCAGCCTTCCTCCCTCCTATAAATCACAGCTCCCCCAATCTACCCTCAGCTGAATCCCATATTCATGAATGTCTGTTCCAGCTCCTGTCCTCCCAGCTTCTCCCCACATGCTGCCTCAGGCTTACTGAGGAAGGGGAAGAAAGTGATATTAGAGCAGACACTACAAAGCAAAAAACAATTGCTCTGCGCAGTTCTACATAAGAACATAAGAACATGCCATACTGGGTCAGACCAAGGGTCCATCAAGCCCAGCATCCTGTTTCCAACAGTGGCCAATCCAGGCCATAAGAACCTGGCAAGTACCCAAAAACTAAGTCTATTCCATGTTACCGTTGCTAATGGCAGTGGCTATTCTCTAAGTGAACTTAATAGCAGGTAATGGACTTCTCCTCCAAGAACTTATCCAATCCTTTTTTAAACACAGCTATACTAACTGCACTAACCACATCCTTTGGCAACAAATTCCAGAGTTTAATTGTGCGTTGAGTAAAAAAGAACTTTCTCCGATTAGTTTTAAACGTGCCCCATGCTAACTTCATGGAGTGTCCCCTAGTCTTTCTATTATCCGAAAGAGTAAATAACCGATTCACATCTACCCATTCTAGACCTCTCATGATTTTAAACATCTCTATCATATCCCCCCTCAGCTGTCTCTTCTCCAAGCTGAAAAGTCCTAACCTCTTTAGTCTTTCCTCATAGGGGAGCTGTTCCATTCCCCTTATCATTTTGGTAGCCCTTTTCTGTACCTTCTCCATCGCAATTATATCTTTTTTGAGATGTGGCGACCTGAATAGTACAGAGTATTCAAGGGGCGGTCTCACTTGAGCGATACAGAGACATTATGATATTTTCCATTTTATTCACCATTCCCTTTCTAATAATTCCCAACATTCTCCAGCCCTTCACCTTCTGTTCCCTGCAGACTTTCGCGTTTTGGACACGCTAGCTTTACCCCTTATTCAGTAAGGGGTAATAGCGCGTCCAAAACACGCGTCCAACCCCCCCGAACCTAATAGCACCTGCAACATGCAAATGCATGTTGATGGCACTATTAGGTATTCCTGCGTGATACAGCAAGTAAAATGTGCAGCCAAGCCGCACATTTTACTTTAAGAAATTAGCGCCTACCCAAAGGTAGGCATTAATTTCTGCCAGTGCCGGGGAAGTGCACAGAAAAGCAGTAAAAACTGCTTTTCTGTGCACCCTCCGACTTAATATCATGGCGATATTAAGTTGGAGGCCCCAAAAGTTAAAAAAAAAGTAAAAAATAAAAAAAATGTAAAATGGGTCTGTGGCTCGCGGGTTGAAAGCCAGATGCTCAATTTTGCCGGCATCCGGTTTCCGAACCCATGGCTGTCAGCGGGCTCAAGAACCGATGCCGGCAAAATTGAGTGTCGGCTGTCAAACCCGCTGACAGTCGGGTTTGACAGCCAAAAAGAGGCACTAGGGATGCGCTAGTGTCCATAGCAACTCTTTTTACCGCCGGCCCTAATTTTAATAAATTAAAATACTGAATTGCGCGCACAGGAGAGTGGCCTGTGCGTGTGCCGGGAGAGCGGATCAATAAAGGTAAAATCCCATTCCTGGAGGATCAGAGATGGGAGAGAATAAATGAATTGGTCAGGACATGCATAGATCTGGGAAGGCCTGTAAAAAGAGGTGATGCTTGAGAGCTTTTTTAAAGTCTTTCTTATTGGAAATTAATCTTATTTCAGGAGGTAACGTATTCCAGAGGATGGGGCCTGCAATAGAAAATGCCCGTTCCCTTATTATGGTTAAAACAAACATTGCTTATCTGCACATTCTGCCATTATGCAATTTAAGCTATATCAGTGCTACCAACTATTTTAAATCAGCTTCAATCCAATAAACACCATTGCTCATAAAAGAAAAACGAAACCATCTTAAAACAGGATCTATATAAACTAATTCTCAACTTGCCAGTTTAACAGCCAATGGCCCCTGTTTAAATGTTTGGTTTTTTTAATTAAAAGCCTGTTGAAAAAGAAAGCCCTTGACTAATTTCCTAAATTTTAATGGGGACGATTCTTCTGTTATAGGTCTTGGCAAAAGGTTCCAAAGTGCAGGACCTTGTATATAAAAAAAGTCATTCTCTTGATTCATCCAATCGAATGCCTCTAAAAGATGGCATGTCTGATATCAGCTGTGATTCTGATATCAAGGACCTAGAAGGACTGTGAAACTTCAAGCAGGCATTAAAACTGGCAGGCACAAGGCCGCAAAGGCCTTTAAAAACCAGCATCAACAATGTAAATTTGACCCGCCAACTGACTAGTAATTAATGATATTTTTGTTGACGGACTGGAGTCCCAGAAACTATTCAAGCGGTTGAGTTCTGGACACATTGTAATGCTCTGAGAATGGTTCCTATGTACGCCCAGGACTCTTCCTCCTTCCTAGGCATAGGTACATAGGGCTTGTGCAAGGAATCTCTCAGCAGAGAATAGCTCTCTGCTTCCTACTGCAGCCCTGCTGCCATCCCGGGAAGACTGCAGGGAATATGGGGTGGGTGTTAGGAATGGAGGCAGAGGCTGGATCAGACTGTGTGGAGAAAAAAAAAAAGAACTACCGCTGCCTAATCCAGACCCTCCCGTCCTGTTTCTCCCCCTCCCAGGCAGCCTGCAGATGGACAGGCCAGTATCGAGGGTCCAGGCAGACTAGCCCACCGGGGTATGCCTGAGTGCCCGATAGAGCAATCCACCCCTACACATAAAAGAGAGAGTCCCTTCTCCATGAGCCTTACAGTCTAGTCAAAACAGAAAGACAAGAGAAATAAGCGGCTGCAGAAACTTTGTGTATAGAAAGAAGAGTTAACATCAATAACGTGGTTTATGATTTCAAAGCAGTCTCAAAAAGGTGGGTTTTTAGGAGGAACTTGAATATGGCTAGTGAGGGGGATATGATGCACCAGTTCAGAAGAGTTGTTCCAGGCATTTGGTGGAACTGTGGAATTGAATACTGGCGATGGAGGAGAAGGCCACCGATAAGAGCAGCTTGCCCAATGAATGGCCTTCAGGAGGAAGGATGTACAGAAGATAAGAGAAGAGAAATAATGAGGAGCTGCAGAGTGAATGCACTTGTACATGAGTAATAGCAAAAGTGGATGGGGTTATATGGGAATAGCAACTTTGATGAAAGATAAGTTTCGTAGCTGAATTTAGGATAGATTACAGTGGAGAGAGATGGTTCTCTGGGAGACCTGTGGGGAGCAGCTTGCAGTAGCCTAAGCATGAGGTGATGAGAGAGTAGGTAAGGGTTCTCGTAGAAAGGGAAGGATTTTGGTGATGTTAAAGAGATAGAAGCAACATATTTTAGCAGTGTTTTAAGGGACAAAATTTAAAACTTAGATGACTGTTACACAGGTAAAAAACAAATTATGCTATGTAAGTCAGCCTTCTGCAGGTAAGTGGATTTTCAGCTTCCTAAAACTATGCACATCAATACAGATAAATGAGGCTTGACCGACATGCCGCAAATGCGCAGTAGAGAGCGGCTGTGACCGACGTGCCGCGCATGCGTGGGGGAGAGAGTGCCGACCGACATGACACGTGCCGCGCATGCGTGGGGGAGAGAGTGCCGACCGTCGTGCCGCGAAAACTCATTTACCTTGAGGCGGCAACGTGGAGGAGCAGTAGGGGGGGAAGGGTTTGCGTGGGACAGAACGCAGATGGGGCAGTGCTTTACAGTGCTCAGAGAGCTGCGGTGGTTACAGGAGCTGCAGGCTGGGAGAGCGAGCCGGAAGGGAAGGAGCAGGACGTGAGGCAATGGGAGCACCAGCTGTCTGATTGTAAGAGGAAAGGGGAGGGCCAGAGGAGGAGGAGTGGGAGAATAAGGAAGAGAAGGGTGCTGGGCAGGTGAGGAGCAGTGAGTGAAAGGGGAGTGTAATGAAGAATGAGGGGAGAGGGGGGCTGGAGGGGCAGCCCAGCGAATGATTAGAATGGGAAGGGGCTGCAGGAGAGGACCTGTGGAAGAAAGGAGGAACATTGGGAGAATGAGAGATGAGGAGCAGTGGGAAAGTTAGAGGGGGAGGGGGTTGGGGAGATGGGGCAGCAGGAGAGTAAGAGGGGAGGGGAGCTGGAGGAGGGAGCATTGGGTGCAAGGGGAGTGCAAAGGGAGAGAGGGTGGAGGGGGAAGAGAATAGTAAGAGGAAAGGGAAGGGCCAGAGTAGGTGGAGGAGGAGGAGTGGGAGAATAAGGAAGAGAAGGGTGCTGGGCAGGTGAGGAGCAGTGAGTGAAAGGGGAGTGTAATGGAAGAATGAGGGGAGAGGGGGGCTGCAGGAGAGGACCTGTGGAAAAAGGAGGAACATTAAATCTTGCCCGTTTTAACGGGCTTAACGGTTTGTACTTGCATAACACGCACAGGCGTGTTCACATTTTAAAAGATATATTCCAGTGGCCATCTGAGCAGGGGAGGGGGCATGTATTAGATCATTGGCTCTCAACTCAGTCCTCAAGATACACACAGCCAGTCGGGTTTTCGGGATATCCACAATAAATAATGAGGAGATAGACGTATGCCCTGCTTCCAATGTATGAAAAACCATTTCCTGCATACTTATCATGGGTATCCTCTAACCTGACAGACTGGATATGTCCCTAGGACTGGGTTGAGAAGGCCTGTATTAGATATGCATGTATAACTTACATTTTCAAAAGTTTTGCACTTAGATGGCTTGTTGCTACCATGTCTAACTTTACACCCCCCTCCCATAAAGTACATTCATACATTCACCCACAGAAAATATTGAGGTCAGTTTCCAAAGAGGTCTATATTCAGACACAGTCCAGATAGTGAAGTTAGCTGGATAAACGTTTCAGGCTAACTTTGGGGTTATATTCAATTGAGCAGCCGCACAATATCGGAGTTAGCTGGTTAACTTAGCTGGCTAACTCAAGTCCTCCCAGTTACACCTCTGGATTGCCCCCAACTTATCCGGCTAAATTCTAGCTGGGTAACTAGCACTAAATATACTCAGATAAACCATTTAGATGGCTAACTTTTCAGTTATCCATCTAAATGGCTTTTGAATATCGACCTCAATTAGTTTAGGCTTCTACCTTTTGTAATTTGGCTCCTAAATTTGCTCTTTTGAAAATTTACTAAGATTGAGTGCCTAAATTTAGGATTTCTAGTTTCACCAAGCTCCAAAATTTAGGAGCTAAATGCTCACTGAGCATGAGGTGGAGTAGATATTGATGGAGAAGAGCAAGCAAGTTGTATTTTCTCTCCATTGGGAGAACTTTATTTATTTATTTTAACATTTTTATATACCGAAAGCTGTTTACACGTCGTACCGGTTTACATAAAACAGAATAGGGGGCCACTAAAGGGCATATCCTTTACATGGAATGGAGTTAGTTCTCTTGTGGCGGAAAGCAAAGTTGGTATTGAATTCCAAGAGAGGATCTGTAAGCAATGCTCCAGAAGAAGGTTAGCTTCCCATATCCAAGGGGTAAGAAGACTTGTCTGGGAGACTGGGTGCACCAACTAGGTAGTGTGATACCAGTTAAAAGTGAGAGAAAAGCATTTCTGTGTTCTTACAGGGCTCTTGGAGGAATGTAGAGGTCCCAATTTTCCTGCAATTTTATTCAAGTAATATGAGGATCTGGGTTTTGTGACTTCTACCTGTAAAAACTGAAGAATTCTGTTTTTCTAATGTTTTTGTATGCTTTTACAGCTTCAATTTTTTTTTCTCGACAGTGAATTGATTTATTTTAATTTGGAACAACAATTCATTTTGTAAGAATTTTCTTTGAGTAATTGTGCTTGATCCCCTTGGGCCTAGAGCAAGTGCTCCCTGTCCCCATCACTGGAGAACCTTGTCCCAGGGCTGCCAGAGTCGGAAGCACCTGATGTCACCCCTTTCCTTCTACAGAGTGCTCTGTGAAAGCCTGCACAGAACCAGGTGTTTTTCAAATACAGAACTGGTAAACATTTTCATCTTTTGTATTATGAAATAAAGTAGTTTTCCAGCCTTGCTTGTGTATAATTTATTTTGTATTTACTGCGTGAGGAAGGGAGATCTCAGGGATGGGGAGGAAGAGCTGAGAGTACCAAGGAGAGGCAAAGGAGAGGAAGGAGGACCAGGAATGGGTGAGGAGAAGGTAAGAGGACAGGGGAGGGGGAGAGGAGAGGGAGGGGGAGGAGAGGGAGAGCATTGAACTAGGAAGGCTGGAAAATGGGGAAGATTGACGTAGAGAGAGGAGGATCAGAAATCTGGGATGGGAAAGAGAAGAGTGAGGGAGGGAGGTTCTGGTATTGAGGAAGGGGTGGAGAGAGTAGGAGGGGAATCAGGGAATCAGGGAAGGGTTGATCAGAGGGTGGTGGGGTATATTGTGGTTCCAGGATCTGGGGAGAAGAAAGAGGTGGGAAAGAAGGAAGGTTCCAGGATCTGGGGAGAAGAAAGAGGTGGGAAAGAAGGAAGGTTCCAGGATCTGGATGATAGATTATGAAATCAAGGGAGAGAGAATTTGAATTGCAGTGTGGGTATTAGTGGTCAGGTGTTATCCTTTCTGCTAGAAAATCCTCCCTTTCCTTCCCCTGTCTGGGAGTATGGGTGGAGTAGGGATGCCATCTCCTCTTTACTCTCCCACCCAATCTGGCACACACATGCACACCCCAAGCTGCAAGCCCTTCTCTCTTACACATGCAACAATAACATCCCCATTCCCTTCTCTCTCACACACACAGATACATGCCTGCCATCTGATCCCTTCTCATTGCCCAGCCCCTCTCCTCATACTTCAATGATCCTTCTTTCAGCCCCTACTAACCTTTCCTGTCCCCTCCTAGCTCTGTCAGCTCCAGGCTCACCTCTGTTCATATATGGAAATAAAGATTACAAAAATCTATCAGTGAACAAGAGCCATGTTATATTATCCAGGCAGGAAGACAAGGTAAAAGTAACAACAGATGCAAGAAGTAGAAAACCAATGAAATGTAACAATCAACCACAAGATGGCATCAATTTTTAAGTTAACTTCTGTAACATCTCCCTTTTCTTTGTCCAGTATATGCATAATTTTCTCATAAAATGTCCTGTAGATTAAGGATCATAGGAGGCTTTGCGAGTTAACCACTGTGAGTGTAGATGCTAATCTTTGTCTGGTGCTAGTGGGCTGTTACCTCTCTTGGCCTCAAACTTCTAATGAGTGTGCCTGCTTACTATCAGAACTGTTCCCCACAGATCCTCTACGCTCCATGCTTGGTTATATACATGCATAGGAGGGATTGCATGGCCCTTCAGATGAGCCGAGTTTATGTTGTCCACAGCAGTCTTGTGAAGTTGGTTGCTCAGTCACTCACAGATCCACACCATATAAAAGTCTTAAATAAATAAAATAAATAAATTACAGCAAGCGAGAGTTCCTTCAATGTCTACCAAATACGAGTGGGATGCATTCTTTTGCATGCAGATTACCCAGCCTGTAACTGCTTGTTTGATCTTTTAGTAATGGTTTCATGCAGATTGGCTCATTCAGGCAAAGATTTGTCTCTTCTATTGCAGCCTTTCCAAGACACCTTGTATCACACAGGGCTCAAGAAGTTTACTGGTTACTGACAATGATGTCTTCAGTCTCCTTGACTGAAGACATCATGCTGTGTTGGACTGTTATCCATGCTTTCCGTTAGTGTTTTTCTTCAATGGAGTATAGCTTTCGACAGTTCTTTGCTTTCTTGCACAGGGTTTTCACTTTTTTCTCGGCTGATTCTGCTTTGCCATTAGCTTGTGGGGGCCATAGTGATGCAGTGACTTGCTCAAGCTCCCAAACAGCAAGCATGAAAATTGAGGCCGATTATCCAAAATCACTTGATCTGGTTGACTATAATGTGCAATTTGTACCTTGCAATGTTTGAGCATGGCTTCTGCAGACATGTTTGGAAACAGTTCAATTTCCCTTAATTGTAACTAGTGGTCAATTATCAACAGGAACTCTTTCCCAGCATATGTCCATGCTGACAGTCTGCCAATACTGCGTTGGATTGTTGTAACATCATAGTTTCCTTCTGCTGTTTGTGTGCATATTTGTTGCAAGTTGAAAGATTGCTGACAAAGTTTTAAATCTCACCTGGCATGTTAGGCCAGGTGAGATTTAGGGTATCACCTGCCAGCCTGTAACATGCCTCCCCATTGATGTTGTTGGAATGTAGATGTGTTAGCATTTCTGACTGCAGTGATCTGGGCATAATGAGCTCTGGTCCTTTGATACAATGCTGTTTTGTATGCTGATTTCATTCCTCCATGACCAATATTTCATTGTGGTAACTGGTACTTCCTCCTCCTTCTCTGGCCAACCATTCAGGACCACAGGCTTCAGTGCTTGCAAGGTCTCATCTCCTGCAGTGTGCTGTATGATCTGATGTAGTCTCTGGTCTGTGACATTCAGACAGACAATCTGCTCGACTGATTTGTACAATGTCCATTTGTTCCTTTTGCACCCAGAAAACCCTGTGATATTCAGGCACTGCCCTGGACTGCAGATCCCGTTCTGCTGTAGCTCTGCTAAGTATATCACTGATACATATCTCAGGGCTTGGCTTAGAAACAACATTGAGGTTGTAATGCTGCAATGTAAGTAGCGTGTTTTTAAGACACTTGGAAGTACACAATAGAGGCTTCTTGAAGATTGCTATCATAGGTTTATAGTCTGTTTCTTCTGCTGTAATTAAATAGTGCTCATGCATTGTGTCTGCCTGAAAACAGCAGGCAAACACAATGCTCAAACATTCCTTTTCAATTTGTGCATAATTCTGTTCAGCGGAGTAAGCAAAGACCTAGAAGCAAAGACCACTAGCTGATCCTCTTGCATACACATCCAAGCCCATTTTTACTAATGTCTGTATCACAATAGGCTTGGTGACACTGTACTATTTCAACGCAGGTGCATCTATGCCCAAGCACTTTATTTCTTTCACTGCCTGCTCATGCTTTGGAAGCCAGTGCCAAACAGCACTCTTACCTAGAAGTCTTCTCAAAGGCTCACATTCCTCTGACAGGTATGGCACGAATTTTGCTAGGCAAGTCACAAACTCAGTGGAGCTCTGCACAGATTTTAGATTCATAGGCTGTGGCATATCCTGTACGGCTCTAATTTTATCCAAGTGTGCTTTTGGTCCCTGCGAGGACAGGATGTGTCCATGAAAGCAGACTTCCTTCACCTTGAAGTGCAATTTCTTAACACTAAGAGTCCTAGCTTCACCTACTTGCATCGATCCATTAGATCCAAAAGCTTGTCATTATGGTCATGCTCTGCTTCCTCATCAGAGTCATTGCAGCCCATGATGAGGATGTCATCTGCTATTGACTCAATACCACTGAGCCCTGCTAAACGTTCATGCTGCTTCCACCAATGCAGCTCTGGTGCTACTGAGATGCCAAGTGGTTGTTTGAGCCATCTTTTTCTGCCCCATGGGGTTCAGAACATTGCTTTTTTTATTTGATATTACAGGAATGCATCCTATGCATCAACAATCGTAAACCTTTGAGCATTAGGTAGCTTGTATATGACATCTTCAAGCATTAGCATGATGTAGTGAGACCTCTTCAGTGCTAGGTTTGGAAACTTTGGATCAATATAAATTCTCAGCTCCTCTGGCTTTCTTTCTACAACCATGTTGGTTATCTAGTCAGTCAGTTTAGTCAGCAGTCTGAGATGGCCATCGGCTTCATGCCTGCCCAGCTCTGCTTTTTACCTCTGGCTTTTTGGCTAAAGGTATATTGAATGAAGCACACTGGATTGGTGAAATACTGGGATCAAGCCAAAATGAACTTCTCCTGGAACAGATACCACTGATCTATGAAACATATCATCATATGCATTGATCAACTCTAGTTTCAACAATGGTCTGCTGCACTGATATTCTATGCAGTTCAGCTCAGCAGGAATGGTGAACTGAATTAGCCCAAGATGCTCACATGTTGAACCAGACGGCAGTGGTTTCTGACTGGCTTTCATTATCTCAAATTCAAGCTCATGAGTACACCCACATATGCTTGCACTGTGTTTGAAAAAGTCCCAAGAACATCATGAGCTCTTCTGAATATAGCTTCAGTTTGGTGCTGCTCGGTTGTAATTGTGCCCTCAGTGCTATCTTGTCTGAAAGACACATGACATTACATGTTGCCCCAGAGTCCAGCAGACAGGATTGTAATATATTATTCAATCTGAGATTCACAAGCCATTTGTATCCTGTTGCTCACATGGTGCCTGAGCATTCCTTTAAGAAGATCACAGCAGTTCTGAGCAAGTCTGCATCATCTGACTCTAATATCACCTTCAACTTATGCACAACTTATTCTCTGTGTTTTGCCTTTCACTCTATAGATAGATACACTCTCACAAAATGATTTGGGATATTGCATGACTTACATGTTTTCCATATGCTGGACATTGTTCTTTCTTTTGCTTATGTACATTGTCACAGTACCTATATGCTTTGATTGCAGGCGGGTTATCCTATTGTTGATTATTGTGGTAGCCATCTATGCTTCTCTGATGCTAATCTATTGCATTAACACTGTCAGTCTGCTGGTCTGCTCTATAGTTTTCATTTGCAAATCAATAAGCTCTGCAACGTGATAAGGGAAGCCGGGGGTCAGGAGGGAGGCCAGAGCAGGAGCCGCCGGTGTGCCATCCTGCACGCGGCGTCGGCATCGCAGTCTGGAAGGAGGGCCACGGTGCGGCTCACTGGCTGTGACCGCCGGCTGAAGCGAGGTTCCCGGGTCCGAGGAGGTGGAGTCGGCCGAGCCAGTAGGTGGGGGGGGGGGGGATTCTGGCTGCGGTCCCGTTCGGCCGACTTTTGCAACAGCACCCCCACCTCTAAGCCCCCTCCCCAGAGATTTGGGTTTCTTGGGATAATCCCGGTGAAACTGTTTGATCAAGTCTTTATCAAGGATGTTGGTAGAGGATTCCCAAGAATTTTCTTCGGGACCAAAGCCTTCCCAAGCAAGCAAGTACTCCCACCTGCGCCCCCGTCTCCGGACATCTAGGACCTCGTGTACCTGGTAAGTGGTATCTTCTTCCGCAGACATAGGTGGAGCCTCGGATATCTTCCTGGAAGGCCAAGACAGAACTAAAGGTTTTAGTAAAGAGGTATGGAAAGCATTATGGATCTTCAAGGAGGCTGGCAAGCAGAGTTGATAGGTCACCGAGCCCAGTTGCCGAAGGATGAAGAAGGGATCAATGTAGCGAGGTGCAAGTCGCATGGAAGGTACCCGTAATCGGATAAACTGGGTACTGAGCCAAACCTTTTGGCCAGGTCAGTATTGAGGTCTGGCATGGTGATGGCGATCTGCGAATTTCTTGGCTGAACTACAGGCTTTGAGGAGCATCTTACACACCTGTGTCCACAGGTTTTTCAGATTCTCTGCTGCCATTTGGGCAGCTGACGAGGGCACAGGAAGTGGTAATGGAATAGCAGGAAGCTGCTGCTTGCCATAGACTATTTGGAATGGGGAAGCCCCCGTGGCAGTGCAGGGATGAGAACTGTGCGAGAATTCGGCCCATGGGAGTAGTTCAGTCCAAACGTCTTGACGGGCATTGATGTACATTCACAGAAATTGTTTAAGGAAGCGATTTGTCCTCTCCACCTGGCCATTCGCTTTTGGGTGGTAGGCTGAAGTAAGATCCAGGGTGATGCAGAATTTCTTACAGAGACTTTGCCAATACTTGGCGGTGAATTGTGGGCCACGGTCTGAGGAAATGTACTGGGGTAGGCCATGGAGTCGAAAAACATGCTGGATAAAAAGTTGTGCTAGGCGCAGAGCTGAAGGAAGAGAGGGCAGAACCATGAAGTGGGCCATCTTAGAAAATCGATCCACGGTGACCCAGATAACAGTGTTCCCTCCGGAGGGAGGTAGGTCCACCAGAAAGTCTGTTGAAAGGTGCATCCAGGGTTCACTAGGTGAAGGCAGAGACTGGAGCAGGCCCCAGGGTTTGCCCGTGGGTGCTTTTTGTTGGGCACAGGGTGGGCAGGAGTCCACGTAGGTGTGAACATCCAAACGCATACCGGGCCACCAGTAATAGTGTAACAGACGTGCCAGTGTTCTCACCCATCCGGAGTGTCCAGCAGAAGGAGAATCATGACCCCAAGCCAAGACTCAGTTCCGAAGTCTGCGTGGCACCACTGTCTTCCCTATGGGAACTGTCTGGGTGGCTGCAAGGATAACACATGGAGGGTCAATGATGTGCCTCTCATTATCGGGTGCCTCTTCCGGGGAGAAGGACTGTGAAAGGGCATCTGCATGAAGGCCATTTTGACCGCCAAGAGCTCTTGATCACCTATCGAATAATTCCATTGAGCTGGAGTGAACGTCTTGGAAAAGAAGGCATTGGGACGTACTATCCCAGCTGAATCGAGTTGACTTAAAACGGCTCCAACTCCTTCAGAGGAGGCATCTACTTCCAAAATGAAGGGCAGACGGGGGATCTGGATGGCGGAGACAGGAGTGATGCAAAAAGGCCTGTTTTAAGGCCTGAAAGGTTTCCTCAGCCTCGGCAGGCCAGTCTTTTTCCAGAGCTCCTTTACGGGTTAAACTGGTCAGAGGTGCCACCAGGCGGGAGTAATTCTTGATGAAGCTGTGGTAGTAGTTGGCGAAGCCTAAGAAGCGTTGAAGACTGCATAGGCTTGTCGGCCGGGGCCAATTCAGAACACTTTTCCTCTTGGCTGGGTCCATTTTGAACCCCTGATTGGATACTATATAGCCCAGGAAGGGCAGCGAAGTCTTTTCAAAGACGCATTTCTCTAATTTTGCATAGAGACAGTTCTCGCTCAAGAGCTTCAGGACTTCACATACATGCTGTCGATGAGTTTTCAGGTTCTTGGAATATATAAAAATGTCGTCCAGATAAACGATTACGCAGACATATAGGAGGTCATGGAGGATCTCATTCATCAAGTTCTGGAAGATGGCGGGCACATTACAGAGTCCGAACGGCATGACTTGACGGCTTTGAGTCACTGGTTGGCAGTGTGTGGTTGCCTGGTGAATACCCTTCACATGTGTGTGTGTGAATATATATATATCTAAACTCATCTTGGGAGGCCCCAACCAATTGTATGAATGGAGGGGGTGGGGGTGGGGTGGGCAGACAATGATGTTAGCATAGATGATTGCAGCCGGAAGTTGTATGCATTTTTCCTTAAGCACAAAGATGAAATCCCAAATATTTCCATTGAATATGTCTGATACTCAGAACGCTAAACTAGAAGGAAACTGAAATGAGTCCATACCAACAGTAGAAGTGAGTATAAGATTGAGAATTTCATGAAGGAGTTGGAATTCATTACAAGAAGACCGTTCCATATTCCCCATCCCAAAATAGAACAAGATAATGAAATACTATTAGAAGCAAGAACAATGCTGTTAAGATCTGGACTACCAGTCAAATTTTGGGCTGAAGCAGTAAATACTGTTGCTTAGTATGTAACTGAAAGATAAATAACCAGAAGTATGGACAGGTAGGCAATCCATAGAATACTTCAAAGTGTTTGGATGTTTTGTATATGCATGGATTCCCAAGCAATATTAGAAGAAATAAGATACTAAGAGCAAACCTACAATCTTCATTGGTCTTTGTGAAAACAGGAAAGGATATTCCTTGTATGATCCCAAAATGAAGAAGATTTTGACAAGTAGAGATGCAAGTTTCTTGAGTCAAGAAAAAGAGCTGAAATTCTAGAAAATTGAGGTGACACTTTGAAGAAATATGATCAAGTCAGTTATTTCCCTAATAAAGAGAACACTGGGGTAGGTTTATGATTTTATATTGTACACTACTTAAAGATTGATTGTGCTAGCAGTATATCAAATTCAGTAATTAAATAAATTCTCATATTGATGAAATACTGAGAATAATGATGAAAATTCAATTGATAATGAAACACCATCTGAACTTCCATCATCTATGGCAGAAATGCATGGTGAAATTTCATTAGAACAAGAATAGAAGCAAACAGACAAGAAGGAACTGTGTTATTCAATATGTAAGTCACAACCCCCTGATAAATAGTGTCTAAATGAAAGGTAAAGCCTTGTTGCAACGGTGTGCATAATAAAGTCAAAGAACCAATATGCAGATGTGATGAAGACCAACTGGCATGATAAGTGGGTGGAGGCTATTTGCTAAAGAACTTTCTCACAACAGGATGAAAATTTGGGAATTAGGTGCCAAGAAAGAAGGAAACGAAAGTTATTAAATAAAAATGTGTATTTAAGTTAAAGTTAAGTCCTAAAGATGATGTACAGTGACAAATAACATGACTAGTGGGGGTTGTTTATCATCAGTGAGATGAATAGACTATCTAGAGACATAGTCACTGGTAATGAACATGACAATGCTTGGATTATTATTGACTTGAGCAAATAAAGAGCATTTAATTATATGTCAAACTGATATGAAAATAGCAAGTTTTCCCAGAGAACTACAAGAAGTCATCTATATGAAGCAACCTCCAGGGACTGATGAAGAAGAAAAGATGGCAAGTGTTGGTAAGCTCAAACAATCCAGTTGTACATGGTACATAACATTAGACTAATAACTATGTGACAAGGGTTATTCAAAATAGAATCAGATCAATATGTCTATGTACTACAACAAGGAGAAGAATATGCTATACTAGCTATTTATGTAGATGACATGCTCATAACAACAACAAATATGTTTCTACAAGTAAAAAAGACTTTTCTAGAGACCAATATTGAACTATAAGGAGAGTCAAGTCAAATCTTAAGCAATGACATTCAGAAAATGCAAAGAATGATTGTCAAATAGTCAAAATTATATTAACAAAATCTTGAAAATTTTTGGCATGAATGACTGTAAACCAGTATTAACACCCATTGAGCTAAACCATAAAGTAAATGAAAATCTACAAGGAATAGATTATCCAGATGTTCCGTACCAGAATCTTATTGGAAATATGCACTTCATTATTTGAGCCATTTCAATATTTGCTATATGATTGAACACTGTAAAATGGCCAAACATATTCTCAGGGAACAAAAGATATTTTGTGTTATGAAGCTTCTGGAGAAAGACTAATTGGTTATTCATATGCAAGTTGGCACTCTTGGACTCAAGATGAAAGATCTAACAGAAATTATATATACAAGCTATTGCAAATAGCAATTAGCTGGAAAAGCTGTTAAATAACAAATGATGAGCTTATCTACTTGTGAAGCTGAATACATCACTCTATGCAAAACTGTCAAAGAAGGAAAGTGGTTAAGTAAAATTCTGGAAGAACATGGATTTAACAAGTACTGCAAAATCCCAGTTAACACAAACTGACAATCAGTCCATTATGAACTTGGCAAAGATACAACTCATTATCAGTGAGCAAAACACAGTAATCTTAAATGCTTATTCATAACCAAGGTGAAGTGCGAGAGCTATGAGGTAAGTGCGAGAGCTATGAGGTAAGTGATGAGTGGGTTTAGGCCATGGGAAGACCTGTGGCCTCATTCTTTTAAGGCCCCCCCCCCCCCCTTCCCTTGCTTTATTATTATTTAGTCTCTGGTACGGCCCAGAGGAGAATTCCTGGGAGCCTTCGTCTCATATCCTGGACAAGTCTCTCCTTCGTCAGTTCCACTTGGCTCATCCTGCTAGGCCCGGACCCCCGGGAAGGGGGCATAGGAGGGGAGGGGGTACTGTTACGGGACCGGGCTGTGCCCCGGTCCCTCCTCCTACCTCGGGGCCGGCCCGGCCTGCATGGACTCCTCTTCGGCTGTGTAGGCCTGATTCGCGGCCTGCCACAGCTCTCCCTGTGCGAGGGAGATGCTGCCGACCTGACGCGCTTGGCCCCACCCCCTAGGCGCACGCGCGCCCAGGGGCTGAAGATTTAAAGGGGCCAGCGCGGGAAAACCAAGGAGGACGGCCGAAGTGCAGGAGGTCGTTCCCGGACTCCCGCTGGACTTTTGGCAAGTCTTTTGGGGGTCAGGAGCCCCCCCCCCCCAAGCTGGCCAAAAGTCCCTGGGGGTCCAGCGGGGGTCCCGGAGCGATCTTCTGCTCGCGGGCCATCGGCTTCCAGTAATCAAAATGGCGCCGATAGCCTATGCCCATACTATGTCACAGGGGCTACCGGTGCCATTGGTCAGCCCCTGTCACATGGTAGGAGCACAAGATGGTGCCGATGGCCATGTGACAGGGGCTGACCAATGGCACCGGTAGCCCCTGTAACATAGTAGGTCAAAGGCTATTGGCGCCATTTTGAAACTGGTACCGAGGGGAGGGGAGTGCAGGAGATGGCTCCCGGACCCTCCGCTGGACCACCAGGGAGTTTTGGTAAGTCTTGGGGGGGTCAGGAGGGTGGGGGGTTGTAGTTAATTTTAATTTTAGCTGGGACACGAATAGAAATCGCTGTATTAACGCATTGGAACGCCATATGGCTGAATGCAATGTATCTGCCCCCCGATGAATCCGAATCCCGAATGCAACATATGGCATCCCTCTGCACATTCCTAACACTCACCACTGCAAGGCTCCAGATTTTCAGCCTGGTGATAAAGTCTGGCTATCCATTAAGCACTTAAGACTTAAAATACCTTCAGCTTGCTTCGCTCCACGCTTCGTTGGACCTTTTCCCATTCTATGACGATTAGGCAATCTCACCTATAGTCTGAAGCTACTACCTACATTGAAGATTCATAATGCGTTCCACGTCTCACTATTGAAGCCATTGATCCTTAGTGAGTTCTCCAACAAGACACCTGAACCTACACCAATAGATGCAGAAGAAGACATCGAGTACAAGGTAGATGCTGTCCTTGACATAAGAAAAAGAGGCAGAGTATGGGAATACCTCCTGTCATGGGAAGGTTATGGACCTGAAGATAACTCTTGGACACCTTTGGCTAATATACTGGATAAAGAGATTCTACAAGATTTCCACAAGATGCATCCTCAGATACCAAGACCAGGTAGGAGGTCCGGAGGATGCGCTTTGAAGGGGGGGTACTGCTGTGTCCGTTGGTGCTAGACAGCTTCGCCCCGTTTGCCTCACCTTGTTCATGGCTCCTCCCGCTTCCCTTGGGAAAATGGCTGCCGTCGCATCTACAAGCTGACCTCTCCGGCGTCCCCGGAACGGCTATGGTGCTGCCTCCCGCCATGCTCCTCTCAAGGGCCTAGTAGGGTGCGCGTGCGCATGCCACCCATGTCTTTATTCCAACAATGGCGTGAACCTCGGGGGTGTTCCCCTCTACTGACTTCACGCCATCCGGGTATACAGCCTGTACTTTGTTGCTAGCTCGTTGAGTTAGCAAAGGATTGGTTTTGGCCGGTCTAAGCTACTCTGCCGCTTCCGTGCTGCCACTGGAAGCTCTCTCTCTGCCCTTTGGGGTATTGCTAACCTGGGTACCCGCTCCTCGGGGGCCCTCTGCTTTATTTCAGGTGCCTTACAGGGATCAGGTACTCGCTCCTTGAGGGCCTGTTCTCCCTGGCTCGGTGCCACTACCAACTTTTTCAACCTGGTGGAATTGCATACCAACAGCAACCATCTAGTGAGTAATCTAACTCTGTCTATCTCATCCACAGTACTGCCTTTCTGGGAAATCCACACCAGAATCCCCCTTTACCAACGGGGTGAGAAGGGTCCCCTCTGCCGAGGGTCCTGAGACTGCTACATCCAGACTACCTCACTAGTGCCACTTCTGGTGGCACACTACAAAGCTGTTTAATAAAAGAACTGAACTCTGTGTTTGTGCGCCTGCGTTTAGCCAGTACTGCGGCGCCTCACGGGGCTCCTCCCTGTGGGCATGGTCACCTGCCTCAGTACAAAGGAATCCACCCAAACACCGCTTAACCATAACAAGGATTGAATTAGCACAAGTTTGAAAATTGTGAGCAGCAGCACCAATCATCAAGGCTTCAAATTTGCACATCTTTCATATACATTCATAATTCAGTTTCCTCAAAAAAATCTACCTGAAGTGTGGAGTATATTTAGGGATCTTTTATTTTCAGTTTTTATCTTATTTTGCCAGGGAATTTCAATGTTACAAATAAAAAAGTCAGTGAAAAAATGACTTTGATATAACACACAGGATTAAAAATTAGTAATCCAATGTGCGAGTAGGACGTTTGCCTGATCTGCTTCCAGTCCCCCCTCCGAATCGGTCCATTTTTTCATGGATTTCTGGCGATTAAAGTGGCGCTTTGTTTCCCTTGTGACTTCCCAATGCAACCTAGACGACTTCTGACAGAGCAGTGGCGATATATCAAGCAAGTCGCAACGCGAAAAAAAGCTCCCGAGGAAGCCATCAGAATCCAAGATGGCCGACAGGCCGCCGAGCCCGAGTCAGCGCAGGACCAACAACAATGGATCTTTGGTGGAGGAGGTCACCAGGGCGATGGTACAGGCATTGGACACTCATTTTCAAGCAATTTCCCAGCAAATCATCGCTGGAAATGAGACACTTTCGGAAATCAAGAAGCAAGTTGAAGACACACAGACCAGGATAGTAGGCAGTGAAAAGGAGACGCAGGCCTTGCAACAACAACATGGAACCCTGGCACAGCAAGTAAGAGCGCTGGAGGCTAAGGTAGAAGACCTAGAGAATAGTCACGGAGAAATAACCTGAAGTTCGTGGGTTTCCCTGAATCTCTATCGGATCATGACTTGACTTCCTTAATGGAGGGCTGGCTACTGGATGAACTAGGGCTCCAGAACCTTAGAGATCAGTGCAACGTGGAACGGGTGCACAGACTGGGGACAATTCTGCCGGCCAACTCCAAACCCAGAGTAGTCATAGCCCGTTTTCTAAATTATGCTCACAAAATTTCAGAAAAAGGCTTAAGACTTGGCTATTTAAGCAAGCCTTCCCAGATCCCAATTGAATGACAGCAACATCTTATAAGAGACTTCACAATATAATGTAAATAGTTAATCCTAACTGCTTGGTTATCTTACTCTAATTCTCTCCCCAGTTATATTAACCTTGTTGTAATGTAACTTTATGAACTCTTTGCACTTGTTAATGTTCCGTTTGTTCACACCCCCTTGTTATATGTAAACCGGAAAAACTCTAAATAAATAAATAAATAAATAAATAAATAAATGAATAAATAAAATGACAATCTTGCAAGCATACAGGAAAAAAGCTGGAACATGAGGGTACTAAAATCTTAATCTTCCAGGACTTCTCCACAATGGTGTCCGCAAAGAGAAGGGAATAGTCCGCAATATGTAATAATCTGTTCCAAAAGCGCATTAAATTTACTCTGCAGTATCCAGCGATACTACGGCTGAAACATGAAGAAACATGGTGCTCCTTCGAAACAGCATTCAGCGCTCAACAATTTTTGGATTCCCAATCTGAGGCTTAGGCTCTCTCTTGGAATAGGCTGACGAAGGGGATCACTTATGGCACCAGGACATACACCCAATTCAGGACTAGGTTGGAAACCCTGTATGGGTTCTTTTTTTTTTCAGAGCGAGAAGCGGAGGCTTTGGAAGTAAACGTCTCTGTCTCACTTTACTGACTTATACATTTCAATTGATCTGTTATATTCAGGAGGGGGACTGGTCTGGATTGGAATGTGGTCTCCTTGTCTCTTTTTAATAGAGGCCTTGTGGTTCGTGGGACTGTTTCTCTGTTTGGGGGGGGGGAGGATGGGGAGGGAGAGGGAAGTAGGGAAGGGGGGAAAGGAAATACGTCCCTATGCTATTCTTAATTGTCGTTGGGGAAGATATTCCTTTGAACTGAACAAAGTTGATGTGGAGTTTGTCCTAGATGTTCTATTCCTAGGCTGGGGGGAATGGAACATGAGTGTTCCTAAACAGTTATGTACCACAGATTGCCTAATTGTATACTGGATCAAATATGGCTAATAATGACCTGCTATTGTCATGGAATGTGGCAGGGATCGGGTCGCCGATAAAGTGCACAAAATTGCTTACCTCCTTGCATAGACATAAAGCACAGGTGGCCTGCATTCAAGAAACCCACTTAACTGATCAGGAATATCAGAAGCTGAAAAAAGCTGGGTGAGGAAGTTTACTCAGCCCCGGCGGTCAACAGAAAAGGGGAGGGGGGGGGTGGCAATACTGATTGGCAAAAAAGTAGCTTGGGAATGGATTTCCACTACCACTGATGTTCTGGGGTGATATATTATTGTGGTTGGGAAAATTAGTGGACATGTCATCACTATTTGCAGCGTGTACGCTCCCAATGTATAGTCGCATACATTTTTCACAACATTAATGCAGGAGCTCTTAATAGTAGCACAAGGCCCTCTGATGGTTGCGGGATATTTTAACTGTGTGGTGGACCCTATCTTGGATAGATCATCCCGTGTGGCCATACCAGTGCTGGGAAAAAATAAGGGGATTGGAGAACCCTGCACCCTGAAGAACTAGATTATACCCACATCTCCCGGGCTCATATGACCATGTCTAGGATAGACTATATTCTCATCTCCACGGGAAGTCTAGCGCAGGTGCAGAGGGCGGAAATAGGGTTGCCTGAGTTTTCTGATCATTCCATGATTTGGGTTGAGGTAAAATGGGGGCCGATGACGAGCGGGCCACACAGGTGGAGGTTTCCTTCCCAGTTAGCTTGTGATAGGGACTTCCAAGCCTACCTTAAAGATAAATGGGCTGACTATGCCTCCAACAATGCCCAGCACAAAGCAACACCATTGTTATACTGGGATGCAGGTAAAGCAGTGATGCGGGGGGAAATAACAGCTTACGTGATTAGAAAAGCCAAATTACTCAATCAGCGCATTCTCGATTTGGAACATGAGCTACGTAAGGTGAAGGCCACTTTAATCAGGTATCCATCAGAGCATAACAAAAAGACTTACAGAGAAATGCTATTTTCCTTGAACTGCTATATCCAAAGAACGGAGAGACATATGCTCTATCCTTCTCATAACCTGTACCGCTTTGACAAAAAGGGGGAAAGCTATTGGCCTCCCTAGTAAAAGCTCAGAGGGGACAAACGTTTATTGAAGATTTGACAGATACAAAGGGGGTGAGACACGGTTCAGCGGCAGCCATCTGCAACATTTTTATGGCTTTTTATGAGAACTTATATAGTGCAGAGGTATCAGAGGAGGCAGAAATCCAGGAGCAGGATTTCTTTCAAGATCTGTTCCTACCCTCACTTTCCTTCCAGCATTTGGAGTGGCTTAACCAGCCAATAGGAGTCCAGGAGATCAGGAATAGGATCAAGAATAGCCCCTTGCATAAAGCCTCTGGACCAGATGGGTTTAATGCAGAGTATTATAAAAATTTGAACCAGGAAGTGGGAGAGAATCTTAGGGAATATTTTTTGGCTGCTCAAGCTATGGGATCTTTTTCAAAGGAAGCAACATTGGCTTATATAACAGTCCTTCCCAAGGGAGGGAAGGATCCGCTACAAGCAGCTTCATATTGACCCATTTCCCTCCTAAATTTTGATACTTAATTATTTGCTAAGATCATAGCCTCAGACCAAGCCGGCTTTGTTAAAGGCAGGTCGTCCAGCAAGCATATTATCTGTCTCTGGATGGCAATGACACAATGTAAACTATTGGGGAAGCCAGCTCTGGTTGTTGGGTTCAACGCTGAAAAAGCATTTGACTGCGTGGCATGGAAATATCTCTTCTCCATTTTGAGGCGATATGGGTTTGTAGGTGATATCATATGCAGTATATCTTTGTTATATCAAGCCCCCTCCTCCTGTATTCTAGCAAATGGTGACATGTCTCAAAGCTTTGACTTGCACCATGGGACTCGACAGGAGTGCCCGCTTTCCCTGTTACTTTTCATTCTATCCTTGGATCCTTTACTAAGGAAAATTGCTGCAGGTCCAGGGATTGGGGGATTTGAGATCCGAGAGGAGACCTTTAAAATTGCTGCCTTCGCAGATGATGTTTTGATGTTCTTAACAGACCCTGTGCGTTCACTGCCAAAGGTGATGGATCTCCAGAGGCAGTTTGGCATCTTCTCGGGGCTCAAAATCAACCTTGATAAGTCTGAGGCCTTGGATGTTACAGGCTCTCTCAAACGTTAATGGCTGGGTCCCATTCCATTAAGATGGATGGATAAGGAGATGAAATATTTGGGAATTAAAATTCCCACTAATATTGATAATATATACCGCTGCAACATAACGCCCTTGTTAGTTAAAACAAAAGAGCGCTTGGAGAATTGGCAAACACTACCCCTTTCGCTAAGTGGTAGAATACAATTATTTAAAATGACAGAGCTTCTACGCTGACTCTGTGTCCTCCAGATATTTCCGGTTTGGCTTAAAAAGAAACATGTGAAGGCACTGGAGAGTAGATTGGGCGCCTTTTTCTGGAGAGGGAAGCAAGCTTGGATTGCACTATCAGCTCTACAGCTCCCCTGGGACACTGGGGGAATGGATTGCCCTAATATACAGGAGTACAATCGAGCGTGTCTCCTCCAACATGTCCAGGATTGGCTGATGGGATCTGAAGTTTACTCACCTGTCCACTTTTTACAGGCATGCTGTGGTCCCATAAACTAGTATTATTTTGTCCAGAGAGATCTCCCATAATTCACTTAATACGAGCTGTAGGGCAGCTTGGATGGGCCTGGGTACTAGGCTTGGGGTACACTGGGAGATGTCACCATTCATCTCAATAAGGGGACATCCTAGATTTCTCCCGTGATAGGGAAGTACGGTTCTTGCCTCCTGGGTGGACAAGGGATTGGAGTATCTACCTCAATTCTTGCACAGCGACACTGGAAGGGTACACACCTTTGAAACATTAAGATCGGCCCATGGCCTCTCAAACAAAGAGTTTTATATGTACTTACAAGTCCGTCACTTTATTGAACATGATCTTATTTCAAGATCAAATTTGCTTAATACTCCCATTTTCATTAAATTTTTCTCAATCCCTAAGGGACAGAAGGTGTCATGTGCCTCTTTACTGTGGGCCATAAGGGGAATTAAAATCGCAGGTCAGTTAATAAGACTGACGGAGCAGTGGAACCAGGAGATGAATACCCCAATTTTAACTGAGGCGCTGGGACGGTGTTTTGGGGACATCAAGAGGGCCTCTGAAAATGTGGTATTAAGGGAAACTCAATTTAGGTTCCTTAGATGGTTATATGTTTCCCGAATTTGGGCTTGCAAGGTCCAACTTACAAACAGTGATGCTTGTATTAAATGTAAGTCAGATGTGGGTACTCTCTTTCACCAATTTTGGGGATGTAATAATGTTCGCAGCTTCTGATGTAATATTTTAAGCTATCTCAGTGGACTATTAAACATATGTCTTCCGGAAGATCCACATCTATGCTTATTCGAGGTGATGGATAAAGTGTCCTCCAAAGTCCCAGATGGGCACAGGCAATTTCTACAAAAATCCTTTTGGTTAGCAAAAAAATCGATTTTGGAGTTATGGATCAAGGAAGACATCCTGACTGTGACATCTTGGAGACTGAAACTTCACCATAACCCGGTCTTTGAACACTTGTCTGCCAAGAAGTCTACCTCTGCGAAATATAAAGAGTTCCTGGACAGATGGTCGGTATTTCTTATGTCTCTCATCGCCAAAGTGAGGAGCAGCCTCTTTGATTTATCTTAAACTGTTTTTTGTCTGCTGTGTCCAAAGAGAAATATTGGGATTGAACATACCTTTGCTGACGACAGTTGTTGGGGATAGGGCTGGGGGAGGGGGTACTAGGGGGAAGTAAGTTGTAACAATTGTCGTTTTTATTATGTTCTTTGTCATGATTGTTTATTGAAAAGCTTGAAAATAAAGACATAAAAAAAAAATTAGTGGGAAAATAATTTTTCCACTCATTTAAATTTTGTTCTAAGATATAAATTCCCAGGCAAAATAAAATGAAAACTGAAAACAAAGGTCCCTAACTATATCACACGTTTACTTCCTTCATGCTGCAGACTCTGAGGAAATCATCTTGGGAAATTGAAATATCAATAGGTGAGTAGTTTTGTAATTATGAAGGGGCTGGGGGTGAGGAGAGGTGGCTAGAGAAGCACATTTTTTTTTAAGTAGCTAGGATGTTGTCCTGGGGTTTTTGACACAGATACACAAATATATGAAATTTTCAGTATGGGGGAAATATGTGTACATAACTTTCTCTCTAATCTCCTTCTGTTAAAGAAAAAAATAACTTATTTTATCTAGGTCACCAACAAGCTGGCTCTATTGCACAATAGTAATCTAGCACCAAATGCTTCTGTGTAAACACTGCATCAGTCAGATTCCTGGCTGTTATGCGCTTCCATTTGTGCATTCCCATGGTTTTTAGTCATGGCATTATTATGGATGAACTATACCAACTGTACTATGCAAAATTAAACAAAGAAGCAGAGAAGGAAAAAAAAAACCCCAACCAAAATATTCTACAAGACTTTGTTTTTTCCTTTTTCTGTTCTGACTTTTTCTATTTCTGTCTTTTTCTTACTTTTCCTGACTTCCTATTTCTGTCTTTTTCTGATTTTTTCTGACTTTTGTAGACTTTTCCTGACTACTTCTGTCTTTTCCTGACGTTTTTAGACTTTTCCTATTTAAGTCTTTTTCTGACTTATGTAGTCTTTTCCTGGCTTTTGTATTAAAATAGTAAATGATGGAAGAAACAACCCCCCTCCTCCCCCCAAAAAAAAATGGCTCATCTATTCTGCCCATAGAGATTTGTCTATATTAGGTAGATGCGCACACACAAACCCTTATACAACCTGAAACTAACTTTCCCTCCCCACAAGTCATTTACCTATCCTCCACATTTGGCCCAAACATAGACAAAATCTGCCACAGTTATGGCCTTCAGCTTTTCTACTAGTAGGCCATGTCACAGTCTGGCCAGCTGGATCTGCAAATTCCCCCAATGGGAGCAGCACAAGACTTTCTAGAAGACCAGGGCACAGTTTTCCATCTGTCCAGCCACCTCCCCATTGTGTTGAGCCCATAGGTTCTGGTGACCAGTAGGACTTCCTTGGCAGGATATTTGGCAGGCAGAGGTCAAAGCAGGCAGCATTCAGACATAGTCAGTATCCAGGTCCGGGGTCAAGGCACGCAGCGAATAATCGAGATTAGTGTACAGAGACAATCCGAGCCAGCAACAAGATCAGTCCAAGGAAGGCTGACTGGGATGGCAAGGCGCAGGCCGAACAGGGGAACCAGGAGAGAGGAAGATGCAAGACCAAGTAGAACAGGAGCAAGGATAGGCAAAACTGGAATTGGGAACATGGCAAAGCAAGACTCAGCAGGACAGGAGCAAGGAGAAACAAGCAGGAACAGGGTAAAATAGGGGCTAAAACTGGACTAGGGTTGCAAGGCAGGGTACAGACAGGCTAGACCAGGGGTCGGGAACCTTTTTGGCTGAGAGAGCCATGAACGCCACATACTTTAAAATGTAATTCCATGAGAGCCATACTAACTGCAACCCCCCACCTTCCTGACTCCCCCAAGATCTACCAAATTAATTTACTACAACCCCCTACTCTCCTGATGCCCCCAAGACCTGCCAAATTAATTTACTACAACCCCCCATCCTCCTAACCCCCCCCCCCCAAGACCTGCCAAAAGTCCCTGGTGATCAAGCGGGGATCCAGGGCTCGCAGACAAATCTTTAATAAAAAAGTAAAAATCTAACAAAACCCCCCACCCTCCTGACACCCCCCAAGACCTCCAAAATTAATTTACTACAACCCCCCACCCTCCTGACGCCCCCCAAGACCTCCAAAATTAATTTACTACAACCCCCACCCTCCTGACCCCCCCAAGACCTGCCAAAAGTCCCTGGTGGTCCAGCGGGGGTCCGGGAGCGATCTCCTGGACTTGAGCTGTCGGCTGCCAGTAGTCAAAATGGCACCGATGGCCCTTTGCCCTCACTATGTCACTGGGGTCGACCAATGGCGGCGGTAGCCCCTGTGACATAGTAAGGGCAAAGGGTCGTCGATGCCATTTTGATTACTGGCAGCCGACGGCCCTTTGCCCTTACTATGTCACAGGGACTACCGCCGCCATTGGTCAACCGCAGTGACATAGTGAGGGCAAAGGGCCGTCGGTGCCATTTTGACTACTGGCAGCCGACAGCCCAAGTCCAGGAGATCGCTCCCGGACAGCTCCTGGACCCCCGCTGGACCACCAGAGACTTTTGGCAGGTCTTGGGGGGGTCAGGAGGGTGGGGAATTTTGTTAGATTTTTACTTTTTTATTAAAGATTTGTCTGCGAGCCAGATGCAGCCATCAAAAGAGCCATATCTGGCTCCCGAGCCATAGGTTCCTGACCCCTGGGCTCGACCATAGGAAAACCTAAGCCCACTAACAAAGAGCGCCACCGGGAGACCCAAAGGAAGCAGGAGGGCCAGGGGAAGCCTGTAGGGACAAGATATCACATGTTATTAGCCTTGTCATGTGTCAACAGCCACAGCTTGTGTTAGTTTATGTGCTGCGCATTATAAAATAGATTTTAAAAGGAGCACACTCACGTCACATCGCAAGCAGCACGTATTTTTCAATGCTCGTACATATGCGCGCGAGCTATGCAAAATACGTGCATGTTTCGGCTGCGAGTAGCACGTTTCCCTTGTGCACAGCGCGCTGCATTGTGCGCGATCACAGAAATGCAAGGGCAGGACTTCCTGTTCCGTTTCATTGCGTGCGTTTAAGATGGCCGCGAGGGGGAGCCAGCCCGATTTCACCACCAAGGATGTAGCTCTTCTGGCATCCCTGGTGATGGCAGATGAGCACCACCTCTTCCCAATCCCAGGCTGAAGGACACATTACTATGTGCTGCGGGGGGCTTGGCGCCAGCTGCAGCACCAATTCAATCAACGTGCCTCCCACCACCGTGGTGTAAGTTGAATGTGTTTACAGTTATGTAAGCTACCGCATATGGGGCATTGGGGGGGGGGGGTTAAAGGACAGATAATGACAGTGGCCACCATAGATTATTATATTATATGGTTATGTATGTATACAGTACTGTTAACACCTAGGATTATTGTAATGGATGATCATAGCAATAATGAGGTTATAATAGGTAACAAAGCCAGTAGGCCACATTTACATGGAATGGTTGAAGCCTTACTGTTATAAGTATTGTAAATGCTGTAAGGAAGAAATGGTAGTTACTTTCTCTTGGAATATAAAATGGTTTCCTGCTGTTATGTCCATCAATTCATTGTACCTTCAGAAATGGCTTGCACCTAGGTAGGCAGCTTTTCAGGGTAGGCAAATTACTGTGCATGAGACAATCAGCCATGCCCAGCTGACTATATCCCTTACTTATTAGCATACATGCTCCTAGATGATAACAAGAAAAACTGCATACATGTTGTTGGCCAATGAGTGACTAGAGAAGCACAGACATTAGGAGAGCTATTAATGAACAATGCATAGAGAAGGCATAAAGGAGGGGCAGTTGCAGGATTGATGTTAATGCAGCAGGATATTCCCACAGCTACATGACTGTTGAAGCTGAATAGCATGGTTCTTCATGGAGGCGAAATATAGTTATATTAATCATTGTCACGTACCAGTATGGAGGTCCTATTAGCACTTACAGAGCACCCTCATAGTAGTCTTCCCATTTCTTTCCTATAGATAGAGGACCTGAAGAAGAAGGCTCGGTGGCTGTGCCTTAAGAAGAGGAGGTTGCTAGAGCGGCTGCCTGCAGAGTGGGCTGGGCCTGGTGGTAAGTGATCCTTCCATGCTAAAGGGCAATGTTCTTACATAAATGTGGGAAAACATTTAATCTATGTATACTTCATTCTGACCCCATGCTCCAGAACCTGAAGACGACGATGGAGGACCAGGTCCAGCTCCCGTACGAGCAGCAGCCACCACGAAGGGGGAGAGTCGGATTTCCCCCCCCCCCCCCAGCCATGGAACATCAGGAAATGGAGCCATCTCCAGCCGAAAAGGCGCACCCCGAGCCTCTTCCTATTCCCCCACAAGCAGGGCCTCCTCCCTGTTTTGCCCAGGGAGTTAGGAACATGGGGACACAAACGGGCCAGCCTTTGTTGGCCTAGATAGACATCCATGGCCCTCTCGTTCCTCTGCACCTTCCTCCCATGTGAGAAGCCCAGAGGCTTCTCATCAGGAGTATGTTCTCCTGATGATGAGCCTCTAACTAGGGGCGAATTTAGGGCCGAATTTGGAACTTACATGAGGGGGGTGCAAGAGGAACTGAGGGCTATGCATACCTTCCAAGGGAGGATGCTGGGGTCCACAGATGCGATTCTCAGGGCCATACAGCTGCTAGGGGAAGCTGTAATAGTCCTGGGAAATCGCATGCTACAGTCCTGAGCATCCTCCCTCATCCCTGCCTCCCTAACTCCCTGGGTTTGTTTTTTTGTACATATTTTTTGTCCCTAGTGTTCCCCTCCTCAACCTTTTTTTTTGTTTGTTTGTACATATTGTAAATATTTTACATATTTTATTTTAAGTATAAAGTTTAACATTTCAAATGGTGTATTTATTGTATATATAGTGACAGAAGGGGAGGGAAAGAAGGAGGTGAGGGGGAAAGGGGGGGGGAGTACTTACTTAGGAAAATTCCCCTGTAAAACCAAAATGAGAGTTGCAGTTTTACAATTGTAGGTATTTATTATGAGTTCAGGTTTTCTTTTTTTTGTTTTTCACCTTCACCAAATCTTCCAACAGTCAAGGAGGAACAGCCATCTGCCAATCCAAGAAGGTGTGGCGCTGCCAGCAGCATCAGCATTGGAATGAAGATCTGCAGCCCCATCACCATCTCCGCATACTGCTGCAATGTGCATCTACATGGACACCCAACACATATAGAAAAACAAATTACTTATATTTCTATTGCAATCTTCTTTATTTCTTTATTTCTCAAATTTTCACAAACAATTACACAAATAATATAATTTGTTTGAAACAATTTCATGATATACAAAGAAACCCAATTGTAAGTACACATAGTCATATAATCATCGATATATAACTCTTAAACATAGTTCCAGTTAAATTTAGTGTATCATTGAATCCAAACAAGAAAAATTGGGGGGGCGTAATTACTACACTTGAGAAGAGATAGGTAATTATTTTAGGAAAACCACTGACATAGTACTAAACAGAATTCTTTCATATTCTAGTTTGATGGTGGCTGGCTTTTACCAATCAGGAATTCTCTCAAATGCTCGGGGTTAAAGAAAACATAAACATTGCTGGAAATTTTTACAATGCATCTACAGGGATAGCGAAGATGAAAACTCGCTCCTAATGCCAAGACTTCCGCTCTCATAGAAAAAAAAACTTTTCTACGCAATTGGGTCGGCCGGGATAGATCAGGAAATAATCGGACAGACTGGCCTAAATATAACTCTTTTATATTTTTAAAATACGCTCTCATTATCATGCTGAAATCTTGTTCCGAATATAATGATAAACAACACAGCCCTTTCTATAATTTCTACCTCAGAATTTTCTAGGTACTGGGTGAGATTCTCAATATCAGGTCTATTCTCTTCTCTTGTTAAGACATTACCAGTTCTTTGAATCAAAAAACTGATCTTCTTCACAGGAGGTATTTGTTCCAATGGAATTTTCAAGACCTCTTGTAGATATTTTTTGAAGGTCACTATTGGTAATTCACCCAATATTTTTGGGAAATTTAGAAGTCTGATGTTCAAATGTCTAAGGAAATTTTCCACAGCTTCCAAACGTCTCGCTGAATTCAGGGAATCTTTCATTAGAGTTGTAGATACATCTTGTAACTTTCTCATATCCTGCTTTAGTGCTTCAGTTGCTTGTGCTTGCTCTTGTTGTGCACAACTATCACCAGCCACTAAATCCAGTTTTTTCCCCAAGTTCATAATTTGAGAGGTTTGTTCCTTGATTAGCTTCGACATACCTGCCATCATTCCCCAGAGGGAATCTAGGGACACAACCTCCGGCTTGACCAAATCCTCCGTCTCCGAGCTGTTTAAACCAAACTCCCCCGGTGTACCGCGTTCCTCCCGGGTCAAGGGAGCCACTCCTCCCACTGCTCCTATCTCCGGAGGCTCCTGCGGACTCTGCCGGGTGGGGGTAGGGAGATTCCCCAACTCACCGCCATTTCTTCCCGCGGGCACAGCTTCGATGGGACTTTCACCCTCCGTCAATAACTGTGTCGAAGTGGCAGGTTTGGGTGAGGAAGCATATGGAGGTTGTCTAGAATCTGGCGGGCTTAAGGTGACTTCCCCTGGGCGAAATCGAAGCTTCTCTCTGCAAAACGCCAATAGGGCTCACCGTCGGTTGCTGCTGTGAGGCGGTTGTATACTGCGTTATTAATCTCTGCTCTACTGCCTGACCAGGGTCTGCAGGAAACACCCTGATCCTGCCCTTGCGTTTATGCGGCATGATTTTTCAAAGTAAGAAAACCAATTATCCGCGGTGCTGCGGTATTGTTGAAAGTAACAGCAAGGCGAGAGCAGCGTTAGCACCAACCGTCTATGTCGCCATCTTGGAAACGCCATCTTCTTTTAATTATTTCAGCATACATGAGGGACCCAGGGAGCCACTCAGGGTTGTGTACCAAACCTTTTCTTTTTTTGTAACACATGTTTACTCTAATATGGCTGAGAGCGGAAAGATTAAAGACTCATAAGGGGTAGGGGGATTGCACATAGGCATCATTATTAACCCAGGGTGAAGGGGGAACTGGGTACACACATATAATTACGAAGTGTGCTAGGAGTGTGCTAGGGGGTTTCATCTGCACAGCAAAGAGAAGGAGGGGTTTTGAGGGACAGAACCCTATTGTACTTATCAGCCCCATACTTTTATCCACTGTTAGACAGAATGCCTAGTCTGCAGGACTCCCTTATCTCATCCAGTATATATAGACTGTGAAGAAATATCTGGGGGCAGGCTTAAGCAAAAATATATCTTTAAAATACAGACTCTTTAAATGTCACAGCACATACATATTATATCATACAAACAGAGTACTTATAGCTACCTAACAATTTACCATTCTTACACATCCATAACTTTAAGCTAGTACACACATCCACATGCTCATATTTTGTAGGACAGGAAAAGCCAAATAATTTATCTAACATTCTACCTTTTATAGAGCTTCAGGCAGCACCCATCCTTGAAGATGGGCTCTGTTGTAGCTGGTATGTAATGCAAGTCCCTCCAACCTTTCAAAAAGCTTCAACATGCAAACAATACAATCTTGCTAAAAGCTATTAACAGAGCTAGTATAGTGGGAAGAGGTTCAGGTAATGTGGAAATCTCATCAGCTAGTTCTCATTGATAGAGTATTGACCTCACATAGGGATGGGAGGAAAGCAAAAAAGACATGTTTGAAATCTAACATCTGGCATGGATCCTTTTAGAGAGAAAAGACACATAAAACAAAATAGGAGATACAAACTCGCAACATAAGTGTCCCTGAACTGATAATGATAATAGACATGACCCCCCCAGGCTTTAATTTGCAAACCATTCTTACTAGAAAGTTTTAGTCCTGTTCCTATAATAGTTGCATGTAAAACTCCAGTCCAGGTATTAGGTACATAATAACCCTAGTGAAGACTGCAGGATCTAGATTGCAAGGTCAGAGAGAAGATCAACCCAATCATGGCCAGGTGATAATCCACCTACTCCCCATACAGCTTAAGCTTCAAAACACTCCTCTTGATTGCTTAAACATCCTCAGCCATTTCACACTGGATATCATTAACACTTGAGCCAAGCTATGTGATGATGAATGGGTGGAGCCTATTTTTAAGGCTGGGAAAGGGGGAGAAATAGAACAAAGGAGGGGGAAATTCTCTCCTCTGGTGCCCTCTAGTCTGGGCACTGGAGACCAATCATAAAGAGAGGGGGAAGGGGAGGGGGGCCTTAAAAGAAAAGGACCACAGGTTTCCCTGTGGCCCGTAATCCACTCTGCCTCCGGGGGTGCAGGCACTGCTTCTGGCGAGGAACAGCTGCCAGTTTTCCTGCTGCCAGTCCCAGCATAGATCCCACCTTGTACTGACCTCCGAGAATCTGCCGAGGTCGTTCCCCTCTGCGGCAAGGAGGGAAAGGGGAAGGGGAGGTCGATGAATGGGTGGAGACTCGCCATGCCTAAGCCTCATTCTAATTAACTCCGGTAGGTATAATGAATCTTCTTTACACGTGCCAAAATCAAACAGCAACCACATGTGCAGCATCAACGTTAATTGCAATGTACACAAATCGGCCGACACGCATATGTCACTCAACTATGTTAATTGACAGCATGCACAAATCAGTTGTGTGCGCACATATTCTGCATCAATTTTAATGTCCTACGTGCTCAACTGCTATGCGCGCAGATCAGATCTACCTGCGCACATAATATATGTGGGGAGGTGTGCAAATTATGCAGCCTACAAAATTATTTTTGCCCCATTCATTGTCCTACTTGCACCATATCTCAGGCATGTGGAGCGATGATCAGGAAGCCTACCTTCCTACCAGCTGCAACATCTATGGCAGGAAGGTGAGCATTGTATTTTGCATTCTAAAAGTAGGCTATTTGTACAGATATCCATCAGGTACTTCTTTATAAATGAGATCAGTACAGCCTTATTAAACATAATGCCTTAGTAAATTTGCTCATGTATGCTATACAAACCATTATTGGTTACATCTCTACCTATTTGTATGTACACAGTACAGACCAAAGCTGTTTGTGGTCAATTCATCAGTCACCATATAGGACAGGTTTTTTTAAACCAGTCTTTCTGGTGTGTACGAAGATTTGCTGTCAGCTATAATACAATTTTTTTTTTGATGGCAAAATAAAGTACAGTGTTTAATATGTTGTTGCATAGCCTGTATATTAAAAAGCATAAGGGATGTTCTTTGTTGAAGCTATCTCCTCTGCCAGTTTCCCCATCCAAGTTCCCCAAGCGATAGCAAACGTATGTGGACACAAAAATAACGTTCTATACCAATGTCAGAGGTAACATCTATTGTGTGTTTTGTCTGTGCTTTCCTACAGCTTAAGGGAAAAGGCACCTACAAAAACCTGCAATATTCATATATATTCTAAAATCAATGTTGCATAGTTGGCACCAACATAGCTGAATGAGCGTAGAAAGTTTTATTTTCACTCTCAATTATAATAGTGCTGCATATCAAAAAACGATGTAATCAGTGACATAAATCTTCTACTTATCAATTTTGACAGTGCCAGTTTTTCTTTATCAAAAGCAGTGCATATTATTTTTAATGAACGGTAGTTGAATTTGAGGCATGCAACAAACCATAATTATAAGCCCTTTACTAATAACATAACATATTATTAAAGACATAGCAGACGCACTACATTTTTAGAATACGATTGATTTTATAGAAGCAAGCCGTGCTGGGTTACAGCACGGTGCCCATAACAGGGGAAAAGCGCATGAAGGAAGGCTGCTAGGAGAACAGGGGGAGGGGCAGCTAAGGATAGGCAAGGCGGGAAGAGTCCGAGGAGGAAGGGAAAGGGAGGGAGAAGGAAGGGAAGTAGCTGACTGGGAGGTGACCGGTGACATCAGGGCAGGCAAGCAACAGTTTGCCATGAGGAGAGCAGAGGAAGGAGCGCCTAAATTTGTATCCCGTGAGGTATTCGAAATTCGAGGGTACACAGCGAACGGAACTTAGGAACATGAGACGGAGCGGGGAGAGAAGGAGTGGGTCAGGAAGCAAGGGAAGGGCTGGTGCGAATAGGGGCAGCAGAGGAGCAGTGGTGGCGAGATTTGTCCAGCCGCAGAAGGAGATGCCAGGCCCGTACCCCCCTTCACCCGGGGAGGAGACGGAGAGCAGGCCCGCGGCCAGCTCCGGGGAGAGCGGACCTGAGGTGGGGTCGGGGCCGTGGCCCGATCCAGATGTGGCGAGGGAGTGCAGAGAGCCCCTCCCCCTCGACTTGTCCATCCATTCCTCGGGGTCCGGCAGCGCTACGCCGCCCAGCCCTGCACCGGTGCCAGACAGGGCCGGTGGGCACAAGGGAGACAGCAAGCCGGTTTACAGCTGAGGTGCAATGCCCGCAGTGGTTCCGGAGGGAGCGAAGCGAGCAGCGGAGTTCAAAAGGGTTGTGGGTGCCGGGGCGGGCAGAAAGCGAGCAGGGCAGAGAGGACAAGGAGCCGGGTCAAAACAAGTAGCCAGCGCCAGCAGAGGCAGACACGAGAGGATGATGGAAGGTGCGGACAGAGCGGGGATTCGGGCTGACGGACAAGGACGGAGGAGAGTATGGGGAGCAGCGGAGCCGAGGTTCAGCAGAGGAGATGTACCCAGTGGAATGGTCATGGAGCATGTGTGTGGTGAGTGCGGACGCATGCAAAGGGAACGGAAGGCGGGCAAAGAGATGAGCGGTGCTTATGTTGGCCGTCAAGCCCCAGCTACCAGCGTCAGCAGGGAGGACAGGGGTTTTGGAGGGTGGCCTGCGTGGCATGTGGGAAAAAGAGGGGCGGGCAGGACCGTGTGGCAGAAGGGGGAAGAACACACAAGCTGGGTGGATAGGGAATTCTTTGGCATACCGGAGGGTGAGAGGAGGCCCAGTTTGGGGCTGTTGGGGGTTTCGAGGACAGAAACTGCGGCCGGTCTTTTTGCGGTTTCAGGTGCCACGGGTGAGGACTGCCCGACTACATCCAGAAGCGAAGAATGGCGGAGAACGGATCCGGCATACCGGAGCATAGACAGGCCGCTGATGGGCCTACCAGACAGAGCCAGAGGTGAAGCAGCCAGAGGCAGGATTCTCGGACCTGAAGATGGTAAAGAGAGGTGTAAGGACCAGGAGATAAGACATAAAAGCAAGGCTAATCATAAAAGGGACACCTCTTCCAGCGATACGGGCAGTAGTTCTACGACGGAGTCTTCCACGGACTCTAGTACAGCAGCTAGATGGGACAGGGCGAGCGGCGTAGGTCCAGAGCAGGACATGGGTCATCCAGCGCTGGCATCACTAACTGAACTATGGGAGGGTGTGCCAGGAAAAGTAAAAAGCAGAAAGAAGAGGTGAAAGTACATTAATATCTTTCAGCTGTTGGATGGTAGGAAGGGAGGTAGGAGGAGTTGCAGAAAAGGTAGCAAGCGCAAGAGCAGGAAGGAGCCTGGGAACAAGGTGCCCAAGAACATCCTTAATTGGATGCGAGGCTTCCTGCGTCTGGCTAGTGTTGTGAGGCATTACAGGCCGGAGCAACACAGTGAGTTACTGGCTTATTGTGATAGTATTCTGGGAGCATTTAAGGACTACGAAGGATGAGCATGGCTTAATTATGATGAAAGGTTCAGGGAAAAGATTGCAGAGAATAGGTTCATGTCTTAGGGAATGCATGACATTAACCTTTGGCTCACCCAGATGACTAACAAGAGCGTTAAGCAAGCAAAGCCTGGAGGGGGGGGGGGCTTAGGAGGGTTGGGGGGCTCCCAGAGCGGAGCAGCCAGTCACACCAGGGTGGACATTGGTATAGGGGGCAGCGGTCAAATGGCCAGAGATCCTAAGACGAGCTCAGTGAATAGTGATGTTTACTGGAGATTCAACTTTGGAAAGTCTGGAAGCTCTTCAAACATCCATCAAAACAGAGTATTCCATTGAACATCTGAATACCATCATTGAGAAATATAAGAATGACTTAGATAATTTTCGTTCAGCAATCAAACAGGCTAAAGTCAAAAAATTAAAAAGGGACGAGAATGATTACTCAACTAATAACGTTTATCAATGGTTAAATAAAAAGGATGAATCAGCTCCACGTCACGTCATTTTTGATAAATCTAGTGACGGTTCAGACAGTTCCGATAGTGACGGTTCATATGGAGTCCAGGGAAGAGGCCAGTCGTCACGTGGCAACCAGCCTTTTTTTGGCCATGGCAAAAGAGGTTGTTGGCAATCGAGAGGACAACGCAGACAACTTCGCAAAGACCCGATAACGCAGGCTCATTTGGAGTGGGAAGGCCCCTAAACAAGATCCAAGACTCGGTACGATCCACAATAATCAATCTGTCTAAGACTTCGATTGACATACAAAAAGAAGTACTTGATTTGGGTTTATCGTTCGTCCCTCATAATTATCATAATTCTTTTGACAGCCGAATTTCCTTATTCTGATTCATAAGGAAACTTCAATTGAAGTTATATTGTGAAACCCATGAGGTACCACAAGATACCACATCTTTGGTACGTTCTAAATCAAAATGGATACCACCAGGTCCTTTGGACCCTCACATTGCCACATTCCGTGACTTAGTGCTACATGACATAGAGAAGATTGAAAGTACATCTAAGAAAAAATAAGTTAATTTCTCCAGTACTATACGGGCCGCATTACGTTCATTATCTTCCAACCCAGAAATAATTATAAAATCTGCTGACAAAGGAGGTAGTACTGTCATTCAGAACAGAGAATTTGGCTACAAGAACACCGAAGCCATCTAAATACAAAAAATATGGAGGCCCCTATCGTACAGCATTATTTAGCTGCTGGGCACGATTTTTCAAATTTAAGCTGGACAGTGATAGATCATATTCCATCTTCCCCATGAGGTGGTGATACACATTCTTTATTAAATTATAAAGAACAGCGTTGGATTTTTAGATTAGCAACAGAACATCCTACAGGAATGAATGACACCATTGAATGGATGTCGCTAATTTAAAGGGCTGTTTTCCGAAACATCCATTGGTTGCTATCAAATAGTCTATGAGCCTCCATTGGTTCTTTTTTCAGTCCATCAACAGTTTAAATACCTCCCCTGGTTTGCTTTTCTGGCGGCTCCATTTTTGAATATGCCAAGACGCTGAAAGGAGTTCCATCCGCACAGAAACACGTATGTTATTTAAAAGGCTCTGTTTAAAGCATAAGATTATCTTTGTCTAATTACAATTTTTTATTTTATAGTAAAGTTGAAGCCCGAGCCCCTGATGAAGTTCCTTCCATGAAACACGCGCTGTGTCGGGCGTTGTTGATCAAGCAGTTAAGTTAAAGCTGCTGTACACAGTTGGGCGTTCCAGACAGGGCACATAAGCCAAGTGCAGCTGCGATTCAACATCATGATAAGTGTTTTCTCATTCTTTTTTCTGTGGATACAATTCGCAGTGAATATATTGTGCGGACAAAAACAGATGAGAAAGAAATTGTTAAAACATTGACAAAATTGAAAAAAATTGAAAGAAAAAACGGAACCATCAAGGTTCATCTTCTTTAAAAAAACCTAACTTGACAAACCCGATGATTATAAATTATTCATGGTGAGCAATTCACTTTATAATGGGTTACAAATCCCATACTCATTTAAATGAATAGAATGAAACACGATACAGTGTAAGCATTTTGGCTCCCGAATGAGGGTTGTTGTCATAGGTGAAATAATATTGGCACTTTTGATAACATGGTTTATCATTTAATAAAGGAGATTCAATAGGGCCACATGCTTGTTCCCAGAGTGCAAGTTCAGGCACGCTTGTGCGGCTTGCAATAGCGCCCACCCCCGGCCCAAGTGCACCCAGCCGGGCGCCAAAGCACCCCTCGGGGCACTAAGCAGTAGAACGCGATAGGGGGAGGAAGGGGCAGAGCAGCAGCACTTATATTGAGCCAATGGGGAAGGGGTATGGTAAGGGGAGTGGAGGGAGCAGCGGGGTGGGGGGCACAGCATAGATCCTTTGAAGAGCACAGACAGGTGAATGCAGAGGGAAGAAAAAAAAATAAGAGCATAAAACAAATTAATAATTATACTGCGGCATCAGACGGCGGACGAGGCATAGTAGGTTTCTTTTATGTAGATTACATGGTTTCCAGGCAACGGACAGAACGTGATCCTTTCCAAGGAGGATATTATGAAGACGAATGGGACTTAATACAGGACTCAGTAGCCCCAAATACTTGAAACACGTACTTGAAAAGAAATGTAGCATTAACAAATTATTTACAGTATTGGGGGTGGATGGGGGGTGCGGTGCCGGACCATTGGTTGGTGGGATTTGTGTTATGGGCCAAGCAAAGCAGGCATTCAGTGGCCATGGTACGAACACAATTGGCGGGCTTTTCATTTTTCCAAAAAATGAAAGGATGGGGCAACCCCATGCACAGTTTTCGGTTGCGTAAGGTATTAGGGGGGTTGGTAAAAACGAGCAGGAAGACATAAGGACCAATGGTTACCCATTAGATATCATGACTTGATACGACTTACTGGCTTGTTAATGCAAGTATGCTGGTCAGGGTTCGAAGCAGTGTTATTTCGAGTGGCCTTTTCGTGGGCATTCTTTGGTGCCATGAGAGTTAGCGAGGTTATAGCCCAGTCCAGCAGGAGCACTTGCAACAAAGGACTTCTGCTGAACTGTGTTCAGATGAGGGAACAGTCAGTGATGCTGTTCCTCCCCAAAATCAAAAACAGATCAGAAAGGTAAAGGTATGTTCATTACCCTATTGCCGGCCGAGAATGCGTTGGTGTGCCCGGTACATACGGCATTCCTATATTACCGGATCCAGCCGGCTGTTGATGGTTCTTTTCTAATACACACTGACGGCTCGGTTCTGACAAGATTTCAGTCTGCGCAGGTCCTACACATGGTGGTCAGCGGGGATGGACGGGACGTGAAGCGGTATAGCTCACATTCTTTCAGGATTGGAGCAGAGACGTCCGCGGCGGAGGCGGGGCTGTCGGATGACAGAATTCAGAGTATAGGGAGATGGAAATTGGGGGCGTTCAGGGATTACATTTGACTAGAACAGGGGGACTGAACAATGGTTACGAGGGCGTGGGAGGAGGGGACGGGTGGGGGGGGGCGTAATTTGGAGCATCATACTAATGCATACATTCTGTTTCAGAAGCCATGTGGAGGCAGAGCGAGAACGGCTGTGCCTGGATCGTGGGTCATTCGTTTATTCACCGAGCCCAAAGAGCCTTAAAAGCGTCCTTATGGGGAGGATTTCGAATGGGAGCACCTAGGATGGCAGTTAGCATGGTTCAGCCAATGGGGCATGCAGTGGGATGAGCTGCTGCCCTTCCTGACCGAAAGGATTGAAATGTGGGGCATTCCAGACATATTGTTGATCCATTTAGGGGGTAACGAAGTGGGATATAAATCTTGTAGGGCGCTGTTGACTTGTATTAAGAAGGACTTGGCGCAAATCATGGTCAGGTGGCCCAGGGTGAAGATAGGGTGGTCAGACATTATTGTCCGCCTGAGAAACAAAGAGGATGCCATTTGAAATACAGGGGTCAAGAAATTGAATAGACAAATGGAGAAGTGGATGGGTTGGGAAGGTTTTTTTTTGATAAGACACCCTTGGGCGTGGGAAGTGGAAGCGGGTTTATTTTGCAGGGATGGAGTACACCTGTCAGAGATAGGTATGGATTTATTTAATAATACGCTCCAGGAAGGACTGGAGAAAGAAATTGGCAGGAGGCAGTAAGTGGCCGCAGTGGGGGAACAAGTCGATCCGCGACTTGTCTGTGGCGGAAAACCCGAGCCCATTGTTATGTTGTCATGATGGGGTGGGGGTGTGGTTGGTGGAGGGGGGGAGTGCCCTATGTAGTTGGGGGGGCTGCTACGCGGGAGGACCGGAGGACCCTGGGGCTAAGGTTCACAGTAGAGCTTGCTCTCGCTGGTACGAGGCGGAGCAGGTGGAAAAGGGGGGAGGGTAACTCCACCATTGGGGTTTAAGGTAGTGGAGGCAAGGAAAGGGTGGAGGGAGGAGGGCTTGGGAGAGGGGTGTTACTATTGAGTTGATTGTAAGGGCTTGGGTTAGTTTATTATTAAACTGCGGCCAATTTTAAATGCCAACCGGTGTTGTGTGTTCATTGGGGGAGGGGAATACCAGGCAGCATCCGAGTGCATTGTCTTTCCTCCCCATGTTAAAACCCCCTCGATAAATTCCTCTTTATTAAAAAATGGTACTCAAAAAAACAATAACTTCAATGTTATTATTTGGCCTCATTAGGTCAGCATATAATTGTGAAATACAAGTACTCCGACACGCTTTTGCTGCGATATAAAAGGAAACAAAATACTCTGAAAAAAGGAAATAGGCAAGGGCTCTATTGTATTCACACATCAAATGTTCAACACCGATTAAACTGAGCAATGAAGGCACTTAATTCATGCGTGCCTGTTTCTTAATATTCCAGGGCAGTATACTTAATATAATATAAACATGTCGTCTGCATTAATATCATATCAGTTATACCGGTACCAGGAATGTAATCTAATAACTGAAGTTGCTTAAAATAATGGAACACATTTATTCCGCTATCATAACACAATCATAATTTTCTAAAGAGCCGGCGACTCTCAAAAAGACATGGGTCAACTTACCCCACTTATTTCTGCTGCAAACCTTCATCTTTAATTGGACTTTGATGTCCCAGTACCAGTGGGCCACCTGCTCGGCACTGCGCTGGACATCGCTCCATCGAAATTGTCTGGGCAATGGTGCACCAGATCTGGCTCTTGGATGCCTTGGAGGTCCAGCCAGTATGGGTTCCAAAAAGTATTGCGTAATGCTCCAGAACTTCAGCAATAATCTAATAATAAGCTAAAAGCATAATAATAATAATAATAATAATAAATATAATAATAAGCTAAAAGCAAGAAAAACAAAAAAAAAAAAACAACAAACTTCCAGCCTTGTCTTACAGCATTATTGTAATGTTCATATTGCGTCAGTTATATGTTTCAAGTTGTTTTCTAAGTTGATCTTAGTTGTTTCATAATAGATTTTACTTTGATTATTATCCGTTCATTATATTCGATATGTTCCATGTAAACCGCCTCCCCGGCGATAGTTATTTCTGTTAAATGTGAACTGGAGTGATATGTATTGTATACAGGAACTTCCGGTATATAAAAACGAAAAATAAATAAATAAATAAATAATCAGTTTCATTGTCCTCAAGTGAGGGCGTCCTGCTGCCTGGCTGCCAGAAGGGGGTGCCATTTCCTCTTCTGAAGAGGTATCCTCCCTTTCCTCATGCTTACTCCCACTCTGATCTCCCATCCCTTCTGCCCCTCCTCCTACCCCTGCCTTACCAACTCCCTTCCCCTCTGCCCTCTCTCTCTCTCTCTATCCCCAGTCTGCAGTCCTCCTCCCTCCATCCTCATCTGCCTATCTTCTTTCCCCTCCCACCTCCTCCTATCCCCTCCCTCCTGCCTATCTCTATTACTGTCCCTGTCTCTACTCCTACTCCTCCTTCCCATCGCACTCCTGGCCTACTCTTCTCCTCACACCTCTCCTCTCTCCTCATGGCTCTCATACTCATCCTTTCCAATCCTCCTCACCACAACCACCACTCCTCTTCACCACTACCAGCCACCTTCTCACACCTCCTCATTCCACCTCAATCCTCACTAAAGCACCACTCCTCCACACCACTACCACCAATCCTCACACCTCCTCACTCTTCCTCATCACAGCTACCACCCCTCCACACTCCTCCTCACTCCTCCAGAGAAAAAGACACACAGAGAAATGGGACAAACTACAAAAATCTTTTACACACACCAAAAACAAAAGAGACAAAGGAAGAAGGAAACAGAAGAGAAAACACAAAACAAGACAACTCACTCAGTATTCACTAGAAACCATCCAACTATCCACCAACAACATCTACCTACCTCCTCTCTCCAAACTCCTGACACAACCTCAAAGAGGCATCTACAGGAAGCCAGGATATATAAATAAAAATATATAAGGACAAATTTTCAAAGCGCTATGGGGCAGATTTTTTAAAAATACGCGAGCGTGAACAAAAGTACGCCGGATTTTAAAAGATACGCGCGTAGCCGCGCGTATCTTTTAAAATCCAGGGTCGGCACATGCAAGCCTGCGCAAAATCGGCAGCCTGCGCGTGCTGAGCCGAAATCGGAGCGGCCTCGGAGGGAACTTTTTTTTTTGTCCCCCCCCCCACCTTTCCCTCCCTTCCCCTATCTAACCCACCCCCCCAGCCCTACCTAAATCCCCCCCACCTTGTTCGATAGAGTTACGCCTGCCGCTGGTCGCTGGCAGGCGTAACTTGTGCACTCCGGCTGGCCAGGCCCCAACACAGGCCGCTGTGTCGGGGCACTCAGCTATGCCCCCAGACTGCCCCGGACCGCAGACACGCCCCCCCGGACATGCCCCCGAACCGCAGACACGCCCCCGGACCGCCCATTTTAGCAAGCCCCGGGACATACGCACGTCCCGGGGCTTTGCGCGTGCCGGCGGCCTATGTAAAATAGGCGCGCCGGCGCAGGGCTTTTAAAATCTACCCCTATGTGCGCAAAATTGCCAGTTTACGCGCTTTTGTAATGCCGGTGCGCGCACATGTAAGTTTTCATAGCCGGTAGTTGTGCACGTATGTATACTCGTGGGTACAAATATGCGCGCGCCAAAAAGAGATGTATCAGGAGCGGACATTAGACATATGCGTGTTTGACATATTTTATAAGGGCTATGCGCTTATGAGACGGCGCGTTCAGTCAAACTCACGCTCGTATATTTGCTACTGCATGTATATGCAAGCGAGTGCTAACTTCCATTTT
The DNA here is from genome assembly GCF_901001135.1 of Rhinatrema bivittatum. Lineage (NCBI taxonomy): Eukaryota > Metazoa > Chordata > Amphibia > Gymnophiona > Rhinatrematidae > Rhinatrema > Rhinatrema bivittatum. Next base: position 189,549,059 of record NC_042621.1, read on the forward strand.
GCTTGGGTGTTTGCTGTTGGTTTCGCTCCTCGCTCTGGGTCACTGGATGCAGGAGCAAGGCAGAAGGTGGGAGACAGTGTTTCTGGGACTTACTGGTGCAAACTGGGAAAGTGTTAGCTAATAGCAAATGGCTAGTAAGTTTATAATGTGGGTTTGAAAGGACTAAGGCCTGGAAAAAAATGTTCATGTATGCGCTGGTGATTTTAGTATAACATAGGGAAGAGACTGGAACAGGAAGTGAGAAATAAGAGGCAGATTTTATAACCTGCGCGCTACCCGGCGCACACAAATGTACGCCCGAATTTATAACGCGCGTAACTCTTTTAAAATCCGCCCTAGTAGTGTTCCTGTGAAAATAAATGCAAGTATTAAGTTATCTGTTCTATTTATTTGTAACAATTGATTGTTAGCCAATTATATCTAGCTAATTACAGATCCAAGCTACCTGCATGTGAAATTCTGTTTCTCCAGCACAAGCTCTCTTCCCCTTCTTCCAGGGGTCGAGACATCCAATTTTTTTGTCTGATCAAGGGGGGGGGGGGTTGGGGGGGAGCTAAGCCACCATTTTACTATGGAGTCCAGAAGCAACAGGGAACTTAAATGTAGCATCTTCTCTGAAAGCCTGTCACTGTGAATGGGTGGTCCTTGTGCTACTACTGTAGCAAGGACAGAAGTGAATCTAATGATTTATGCAAAGCCAAATGAAGAGGAAAAAACAAAGGGCTCGGTCAGGTCTTAGTGTTAGAAGAGAACTGTAGATGTACTTGTAACCCGCCCAGCATATTTTGGTCGATGTAGGCGGAATATAAACATTTTGAAATAAATAGATTGTAGAGGAGACCATTCTTCTTCTCTTGTCATTTAAGGAGAAGGCTGAAAGGCCCCAGTCACTCTCTTCAACACATAAGACATTGGCAATAATGTAGTAGCCTCTTTCTTGGAATTATATATAATTTTATGCCCTTTCTGCAGGATGATTCCTCTATCGACATTTCTAATTCGGCATTACTGTAATGAAAAGGAATTGTGATGATATATATCTGTCTGCTTCAGAGCAGTCATTGCACAGTGTCTTCTGCTGTGTTTTGAGTGTATGCATATCTAGTAAGCGAGCTACCAGCCTGCTGGATAAATCTGCAGAACTGTAAACATTGATATAAAGTCACGTGTATCTCGTAGCACTGGTACAAGAGTCCAAGGTTCAAACAGTAGAACATGTCAGATATGAAAATAATAGTCATGGAAGGATTTTTAGCCTTGGTTTGACACAGAGAGGCTATCAGATTATATTAAGATCTATATGTGTTGTGATTTTATCTGTGTGTGTGTGTGTGTCTTCCCACTCCCTGTTTATAATTTCTGAATGGTTGGACCTAGGTCAACCAAACTTGGTAAGGAACTAGGTCATTGGGGTGACATTAGACCATTTCCATTTTCAAACTTGGACAGTGCTTCTGGAAAGTATGGGAGGGAGACAAAGTTGCACATTTTGGCATAAGAAATGCATTGGGACTAGAACCAAGGCAAGATAGAATGTTTCTCCTTCAACTTATTTTAAATCATATTTTTTCATTATTGTTGTAATGAATAATGGCTTTCATACATGCAACAGGGACTCAATGCTGCACTGGTAAACCATCAATATTCGAAACAGCAGCAATTGTACAGTGTGCTAAGGTAGATCAAGGGAAGCAGAGGCTGTTGTGTATTAGTAAGCCAAATTATCCAATAATTTAAGCCGTTGCAATATTACCTATTGAGTACTTCCCTGAAAGAGGTAAAAGCTGGCAATGTGATTGTTTTCTCCTTGAGTCTTTTAATATAAAAGTAAACCTGTAGGACTAGAAAGGAAATACATCCCCCCAGCAAACCAAGAAAGAATAGAAACTAGTCAAAATCAGATTAACCTGTACTTTGCCACTCAAAAAGGATTAAAACTGTTGTGGGTACAACTTACTGCAATGATAAAAACAAACATTTACAAAGAAATGTACACCCAAATTCTGCCCCAATAGCAGTAACCCTTTCCTACAGCGCAAAAAAATGTCTTAGGTCTTGCCCAAGTCATTTTACTGATATCAGGAACATTTATAAACACGAAACCTAAAAATAAGGAATCATTTCAGACCCAATCTTTATATGGCTCTAAAGGTCACTATCAAAGCTTTCTTGGAGTCAATATCTTCTACTGATCATGCTAAACATCAGTAAAATTGAAGCTATCACGTGAAATGTGAGCAGATCCTTATCCTTCTGCAATTAGCCACAAAGAGAAGATATATTTTAGAAACTAGTGGAATAGCCTCTTCAGGGAACTTCAGTGCTTCAATCAAGTATCTCCTCAGTAAGTCTTTAGGTAGAACATATAACAGTCTGGGAAAAACGATAAAGCGAAGGTTGTCCTTGATAAAATTCTCCATTGCCTCCAGTATTTACTGTGTATCATTAAATTGTCTTCACCACTGCCCTAGTCTGGCCATTGCAGAAAGGGTCCTGGGCTGGAGCCTTTGCAGTCATAGGCCCTGAATCCTGCCACTAGATGTCATTCACGCGTGGTGACCATGATTCCCTCCCCCATGTGTGGCTGTGAAAATCCGCCTCCAAAATATCCCCTGCACCAGCCGACCTCGGGAGCTCAGGGACTGAACCGGGGGCCTTCCACATTTGCACTGCCACCAAGATGGCCTATGCAGATGCTTTTAATGTGCAGACTTTGCACTTTGTAATTTTCGACATGGAGAGTTTGCAGCACCACAGGCTGCTTGAAAAGTACCCCATCCAGCCATATAAAATCACTTCCTCGATATGAAAAAAAACCCCATGAAAATGAGTGAGAAACAGGAAGGCAAATCGGGGGGGGGGGGGGGGGGTTTCCAGATATCATTTCTCATTCCATGAGCTGAATTTCAAGTTGACTCCAGTCCACGCATGCACAAAAATGTGTCCCAGCATCTGAATGCAACTTCATTTAAGCATGTCATTGCATTTGCTATGCTACCCATATCCTGTGTCATGATTAAACATTATCATCTCGTTCTTCTTCTGCATGAAGTCCAGTTAAGGCTCTATAAATTGTTTTGTATTATGCCTTTATTTTGATCAGCCTTTTTTCCTGTAAGAAGGAAGACTAAAGAAGATTGTTGATTTAGAGACAATACATTTATAGCTGCAAGTTAAAGAAATACTTTCAGTCAGCAGTAGATTGAGATATATATAGATAGATAGATAGATAGATAGATAGATAGATAGATAGATATTAGGGATGTGAATCGTTTTAGGACGATTAAAATTATCGTCCGATAATTTTAATATCGTCTTAAACCGTTATGGAACACAATACAATAGAGATTCTAACGATTTATCGTTATAAATCGTTAGAATCGTGAGCCGGCACACTAAAACCCCCTAAAACCCACCCCGACCCTTTAAATTAAATCCCCCACCCTCCCGAACCCCCCCCAAATGACTTAAATAACCTGCGGGTCCAGCGGCGGTCCGGAACGGCAGCGGTCCGGAACGGGCTCCTGCTCCTGAATCTTGTTGTCTTCAGCCGGCGCCATTTTCCAAAATGGCGCCGAAAAATGGCGGCGGCCATAGACGAACACGATTGGACGGCAGGAGGTCCTTCCGGACCCCCGCTGGACTTTTGGCAAGTCTCGTGGGGGTCAGGAGGCCCCCCACAAGCTGGCCAAAAGTTCCTGGAGGTCCAGCGGGGGTCAGGGAGCGATTTCCCGCCGCAAATCGTTTTCGTACGGAAAACGGCGCCTCGCTGAACGACCTCCTGCAGTCGATCTCCTGCCGGTGCCATTTTCCGTACGGAAACGATTCGCGGCGGGAAATCGCTCCCTGACCCCCGCTGGATCTCCAGGAACTTTTGGCCAGCTTGTGGGGGGCCTCCTGACCCCCACGAGACTTGCCAAAAGTCCAGCGGGGGTCCGGAAGGACCTCCTGCCGTCCAATCGTGTTCGTCTATGGCCGCCGCCATTTTTCGGCGCCATTTTGGAAAATGGCACCGGCTGAAGACAACAAGATTCAGGAGCAGGAGCCCGTTCCGGACCGCTGCCGTTCCGGACTGCCGCTGGACCCGCAGGTTATTTAAGTCATTTGGGGGGGGTTCGGGAGGGTGGGGGATTTAATTTAAAGGGTCAGGGGTGGGTTTTAGGGGGTTTTAATGTGCCGGTTTTGCGATTTTTAGATTTTTAGATTTTTCACGATTTTTCACGATATTTTACCCCCCCAAACGGCAACAATACGATTCCCTCCCCCTCCCAGCCGAAATCGATCGTTAAGACGATCGAGGACACGATTCACATCCCTAATAGATATTTATTTATTTATTTATTTAAGGTTTTTTTATACCGGCATTCATGAACTCGTTCACATCATGTCGGTTTACAGAAAACAGGGGTGCGGATAATACAACCAAAAAACATAAATAACGTGATGAAGAGAAGCAGTTACAATTAACAAGGGCTAATGAACTGGGAATGTAAGAAATAGAAAGAGATAGAGGAGAATAATTATATACAAAAGTTCAATATAAATATGGTGTCTCATATGTACAGTCTCTGAGTAGAGAGTTTGTTTATGGTGCATCTTAGGTAGAGTTCGAGAAGGCTTGCCTGAAAAGCCATGTCTTGAGTCTTTTCCTAAAGGTTAGGAGACATGGTTCGTTTCTGAGTTCTGGAGGGATGGAGTTCCATAACTGTGGGCCTGCGGTGGAAAGGGCTCGGTCTCTTAAGGTGCTGTGATTAGTGGTTTTCGTGGGTGGAACAATGAGGCATCCTCTGTAGGCTTCCCTGGTCGGTCTTGTGGATTTGTGGAAGCGGGGAGGAATTTGTAGATCGATTGTGGTATGTTGGTGAATGATTTTGTATATCAAGGTGATGGATTTATAAATGACTCTGAAATGAATTGGTAACCAGTGGAGGTCTTGTAGCACTGGGGAGATATGGTCTCTTTTCTTAGTGTTTGTCAGTAGACGGGCTGCTGCGTTTTGGACCATTTGGAGCGGTTTTGTGTATGAGGAGGGGAGGCCAAGTAAAGTGGAGCAGCAGTAGTCCAATTTTGAGAAAATGAGGGCTTGGAGGATGGTTCTGAAGTCTTTGGCATGGAAGAGTGGTCTTATCCTTTTTAAAACTTGCAGTTTATAGAAACAGTCTTTGGTGGTTTTATTGATGTGGGCTTTGAAGTTTAGTTTATTGTCGATTAGCACACCTAGATCTCTTACATGAGTGGTTTGTAGGTTGTTTGGCAGAGAGGTTGTGAGATTGTTATCAGGAGTTATGAGTAATACTTCAGTTTTGGCGGAGTTTAGTACCAGATTGAGGCTGTTGAGGAGGTTTTTGATTTCTAGGTGATATCAATGTAACCCCTTTTTTGGGAGTGGTGATTCCCTTAGGGCACACATCTCATTTTTTTGTTTGTAATACTTTTTATTGAATTTCAACATACATCAGATCAAGACAAGACAACTACGACCGCACACATCTAATTTATAACCTTTGGGACTGCTCTGGCTAGCTAACTGCATCCCAAAGGTGACTCTTGATCCCTGGGGGGAATTCTGTTTACGGGGGAGACTCATCTATGGCCCCCAGAGAGTGGTGTGATTTCTCTTGTGCGTGTTGTTAGCTGCAGCATCTGCTGGAGGAAGATGCTATAACAAAACAGGCAGGACCAGGCACTGGGTGTTAAATAATAATTTTACTGATTAGTTAAATGCAAGTTAAAGTCCATCTTTAAGTAAATGCGCAGTTACAGTTGATTTTTTTGTAAAGTTAGGGTGTTTCAGACTGGGTAGGTGTCCTTTTCCTCAGCAAACTGGTTGAGCTTCCCATGGCGAAGTAAAATGTGCATTAAAAGCTCTCCCAGCGGCTTAACCGGGATTCCTAAGTCAGGGGTCCCCTTCCAGCATTTCAGAACAGTCCTACCTCATCCCAAACACCCAGCCCTGTATCCTGGTCCCATGTTGTTGGAGAGCCAGATGGGGTCTCCGGGTTCTTTCTTGGTTCCTTTCGTTCTTCTGAAAGGTGACTCCTCGGATTGAAAAGTTTGTGATTAGGAACCTGCTGATCCAGCCAAGTTCCCAGTGAGGAGGGGTGGCTTAAAAATACCTCCTTACCACAAGAGAGAAATACTTTCTAGTCAAAATCTTCCTACACTGGTGTTTGTGCCGTCACAGGTGCTTGCCACATTCAGGGGGTGAACGGACTCACTGGTCTTCAGTCCCTGTACTCTGAGTCCAGCGAGGATGACCTTCTTCAAAGGGACAGGGTTAAACACAGTCCCTTCTACAAAACGGTTCTCCCAGCCTTCCCGCACCTCACACAGCCAAGCCTGTTGCAGGTGCTTGCCACATTCAAGGAATGAATGGGACCACCGGTCTGCAGTCAAGGAGTGCAAGTTCCAAAAGGATTCAGGCTAAAAGCTTACCTTACTGAAACTAAAAACCTAGAATCCACTGGCAGGTTGTGCACAGTGTACCCCCCTCCAAAAAGGGAAACTGGTGAGGCAGGGACAAAAAAAATATATCTACATCTTTCCTGTTCTGTGTCTGCTCTGATCTGACTCTAGCCACACCTTTAGTCACAAAATGGCTAGTTATAAAAAGCATGGGCAACCAATCCCGGCTCTCCTAGGTGGGAGGACAGCAAAATTGGAAGGATAGCTCAATACATTGCATCTCTGGAAATGGAACAAGGGCATCCAGTGATGGACTGGGGGCTCCTGTCACAACAATGATTAAGAATGGAAGAGTCTCTCTGGTCACATTAGTCAGTCACACCATAACTAATAATGGTCATATTCTTGCTCTGTTCAGCAGACAAGAATATTTTACTGCGGAACCAAACAAACAGCCAGGGCTGTCGCCTGGGTTTAGAGGGTTCCCAAATCTTGATTGCTTGAAGCTGGAAAGGAATGATGATGGAGAAAGGCCACCCTACACATGGCTCTGAGGACTCGCCCACCACTTCCCAGGAGCTGCTGCTCACCACAGTCAGAGGTGGGCTACTGGGCTAGATGGAGACCCTAATAACGTGTGTGTGTGTGAGAGAGAGAGAGAGAGAGAGATATTTCAGAGCCATGCATGTGTGCAGAGCATGCCCTTGCATACCAGGGAAGATAAGACTCCTTTCAGTCCCGGCTGGAACTTCCTGTCAGACTTTTCTAGCATTACTCAGACATGTCTTTGTAAGACTCTGAACTATTGGCGTTTCTACCTGCTCAGACAGGACTATGGTCAGGCTAATGTAAAAAAAAACTTCTATTGACAAAAAGGTCTCCCTGGCAAACTCCGATTCTTGATTTGAGACTCGTGCTTACCCCTTCTACTTCCTACTGAATTCTTAAAGCCTCGTGTTTCTCTTCACGGCTGTTTTTGTACTCTTCAGCCTCTAACATTCCTTGATTTTCTGACTACTCAGACTACCACCTGTTTCCCGGACCTCTAATGAACTTGCTTTTTTTGAAGCCTTTCTGCCTTGCTAATAATTTTCCCTATCAATTCCCTGTAGAGTAGATCTTGTCTCCCCTTTTGCTTGCTTGCTTACTTTATGCATGCATGCCAGGGGCAGCCATACTCTGACCTGTTTATAGATTTCCAGCCCTTGCTGTCTAGCTTTGCTCATAGTCCTGACACAAATGCACAACCGTGGGACTTTCATATAACTATACATTTTAAAACTTTCAGTACTAAACTTTCAGCTAAAAGAGCCATCTCCTTTTCTGATCAGTTCACAAATGTGCACGTATTTTCTTTAGCAGGAGAACAAATAACGTGAGCGAAATTCCTCCATGCTGTGCAAATTAAAGTTGGCTACTCCTGCCAGATTGTGACCCCGGCAAGCGCAAACACTGAGCGGCTGTCAGGCCAGGGACGGATCGAGGCGGTTCCCACGGACACAGGGGTCCCCTCCGGAGAGAGCGAGCTCTTAGCGCCTTCCCCTTGAGCAGGAAAGAGAAACCGAAGCCACCCGCAGAACGAAATCCTGTTCGGGCAGGACAAAAAGGATCGCCCCGGGGAACAAGGAAGAGAGAGAGAGAGGCGATACGGCTGCGCACTGACTGCAGGGGACAGGGAGGACGACAGAGCCGAGAGAGAGCAGGTGCCGGCAGGGGCCAGGCTAGGGCGAGACCGGCGTCTTCCTGGCCGGGAGTGGGAAAGCAGGAAGTGGAATCCCCAGAAATCGGCGCTCGGCCCCGCCGGAATGGCCGCAGACGGTGGCCAAGTGCGCTACTGTGCGCGCTTCTCCTATCTCTGCCTGAAGTTCACGCTCATCGCGTACTCCACGCTTTTCTGGGTGAGTAGCACCGTGAGGATCACGGTCAGGGGGCGCAGGATACGAGCCCGGTTCCAAACTGATTTCCCCCTGTGAAGAGAGAGAGAAAAAAAACGCTTCACCAGGCTACATAAAAAGAAAAGAAAATCGCGTTATATGTATGGTAAAACTGAAATCCACATTTCTAATGGGATGTCTTTCCTGAATGCAGTGAAGGAAGCTCTCCAGTTGTGAAAATCCTGTTCCTACCTAACTTGTGCCTTCCTGTTACAAAACTACCAGCAAACTTCCTTTCAAACTCTGCTTTCAGCGCTGTCTTTCCCAAAAGTTACCCTCGGTTACTCGGGTGTTTTTCATCAGCGCGAATCCTTGTATTGCGTCCCTCCCTCTAATCTTTCTCAGCACTGGGGCTTTTTTCCCGCAAGTAATTCGCTCCCATTTCCCACTTCAGCTTTTCGCTCTCGCCTTCTCATCGAGTTTCCACCTGATGGAGTGGAGCTCCCAACACCTGCTCAAGAAGTGGAGGACTAGGACCTTGCATCTGTTTGTGTGTCTTTGACTTTTATGTCGGAGGGGGACTAACGCAGCGGCCAGATTACTCCCCCCCCGTAGAAAAATCTGTGGATTTTCTTTCTGCACCAGAACTGCTCCCCAGTGCGGCAGTGGCAGACCTCTGATGGTTAGGTTTATTGGAATAACATACAATCTGTTGTCACGGATTCTTAGGAAAAGTGAAGCGTTAAAAGAAAAGGCACGAACCCTCGTTAGCCTTCTGCGTTTTCTTTCGTTGAGAGAGGATATTCCTGCCCTCGCCTTCCCTTCCCCGGCGCGCCCAGCATTGTTTATCTAGGCAAATGTGACGGGCGGGCCTGTACCGATCCCCCCCCCCCCCCCCCCCCCCCCCCCGTGCAGGCAGCCGGCTGATAAAGCTCAGAAGACTCAAGGAAGGAGATTATTATAACCGAAACAGGCCCATGACACACAATCCACACCATTTCGGGGGGGGGGGGAAAAGTGTAAAAATATAAGAAATAAAACCTGCTTGGGGGAGGGGAAATCACAGGCATAGCAATACGATGAAATAAGGAGAGTCAAAAGCAGGCAAGTGATTTCAGGGCCAGCTGTACTAGAGGGGGGGGGGGTTTCCTCCCAGGGCCAGTGCATGGGATTAGGTGCCCGTCCCCACCTGGTTGCGCCTCTACCCCCATTAGGGGGCGCGAGCCATGTGGGGCTGCAAGTGGCAAAGCCGCAGCGGCAACGAGGAGTGCCACCCCCCCCAACTCGTGCCGCCACCCCCATTAGGGGGCATAAGCCGTGTGGGGCAGCGAGTGGCAGCGCCACAGCGGCAAAGAGGTGGCCAAGACCTAGTTCGCCTAATGCTTCCACCAGCCCTGGGGTTTCCTGTTTTGTGCCTAACTGGGGGGAATGGGGATGCTTTGTACATCTGATCATAGCTTGTAATCTGTGAGCATTGACAATCTTTGTTTTTGGCTATTTTAGATTTTTCCAAAGAGGTACATAGAAGAGACCCTTCAGGGACATTGCAGAGCAAGCCCACCTCCACTCAGGCAGCCCTTATGGTGCCTTGGAGGAGAAAGGTCACCTGGAAGGAGAGCATCTCCTTCCAGGTATACCAGGGAGCAATAATGCCCTCAAAGTGATGCAATATCCTCTCGCACCGAGGATATGTCTCCAGGGGCACATGCCCAGGAGGGAAGGGTTAGGATGGCCGTTGTAGCTGGTGATTCGATCATTAGGGATGTAGATAGCTGGGTGGCTGATGGACATGGGGTTGCTTGGTAACTTGCCTGCCTGGTGCGAAGGTGGCGAACCTCACGCACCACATAAATAGGGTTTTAGACAGTGCTGGGGAGAAGCTGGCTGTCTTGGTACTTGTAGCATCAATGACATAGGAAAGTGCAGGAGGGAGGTTCTGAAAGCCAAATTTAGAATTTTAGGTAGAACCTCCAGGGTTGCATTCTCAGAAGTGCTTCCCATTCCACGTGCAGCACCCCAGAGGCTGGCAGAGCTCCAGCATCTCAATGTGTGGATGAGATAATGGTGTAGGGAAGAGGGCTTTAGGTTTGTTAGCACCTGGGCAACATTTTGGGGAAGGAGGGGGCCTTTTCTGAAAGGATGGGCTCCACCTTAACCGGGGTGGAACCAGGCTGCTGGCACTAACCTTTAAAAAGGAGCTAGCACAGCTTTTAATGAAGATGAAGTAGAGAAGCTGACAGTCTCTCATCCCGGGAAGCAGGTTGCACGCCGAAGGGACCATAAACTTAGTTGTAATCTCTTTTGGGCTGGAACCCTCTCTAGCTGTTCCTGCCGTCTCCTTCCCCAGAGTGTGGAGTTCTGTTTATGGGAGGGAAAGAGTTAACTTTCAGGACCCCAAGTGCTAAGAGTGACTTTCCTTGGACTGTCCCTGAGAGTGGGGGTCTCACTTCTCTGTCTCTGTGTCCCCATGGAGAGGGCTTATGTCCTAAATGTGTGCTGCAGGTGCCAATAACTACTCTGAGTCACTTATTTAGTGTCCCAAAAATAGTCTTTACTGTTTTAAACACTGATGAGATGTGGCACAGCAAATTAATCTTCAGCACTGCAAAATTCCTTCTCCTTTACAGTCCTCCTTCCCTCTGTCTGTGCAGGAGTAATTTGTTACCAGGGCAGGGAAGTTTCCACCATCCACAGTATTGAAAAGTAAAGTTCCCAGGTGGACGGGGGAATCCTTAGGTGGGCAGGAAACTTCTCCAGCACTGGCAAAAATGTTAAAACTTTCCTTGGCACAGAGAGGCAATTCTCTCTCTCTCCCCAGGGGTGAAGCCATTGGATGGGTGTCCTCAGTGGTCTCAAGGGTGGATTTACTCATGATTAGCAGATAGATATTCTCTCTATGTTTTCAGACTCTGAGGGATCCCCTGGAAGCAGGCAGTGCTCCTTGCTCTAACAGGATGGAAGGGGCAGTCAAAACCTTCATCCTGGATCTCAAAAATTAAGTTAACTTAACACTGGAGTTCCTCCCTGCAGTGGGTAACCACCAACTCCATCCCCGAGGGTAAGAAAGAGTAGGTCTTCCCTAACCTGGACAGCCCCAGACACAGGGTCCCCATGCCTTGAACCCAGGTGGTGCACAAGTTCTTGCAAGGCTCCTACCACTTAAAATGCAAAAATCCCAAAAATATACCCAGAGGAAAAATCCTAACCAGCCAGGAAATGGGACTGGATAAGGAAAACCCTCCCGACCCTGGTCAGTATCCCCAGTCAGGGTAAACAACTTAAGCAAAAGCTCCTGTCTACCTCCTAACTCAAAGCAAACCATAAGGAACTGCCTCCAGAACCTCTGAAGAGGGCTGCTTTCAAAAACCTCTCAAAGGGGACAGCCATTCCAGAACCCTCGAAGGGAAGGGCTGTATCTGAATAACCTTCCCCCTATCCACTAACCTGATCTTCACTAGCTAAACTAAGGGTTCACCAGGCCATTGTCTCTGTTATTTTTTTGCTGGTTGTAATGTAAACCGAAGTGATAATTAATCTTGTTAATTGAACCTCGGTATATAAAAGTTATAAATAAATAAATAATGGGAACAGAATTAGCTGTCTGTTACAAATAATTTAAGGGGACAAAGCCAACATTGATTTAGCCAAGGGACATCTTGCCTCCCCAATCTGCTACATTTTTTGAGGGCATAAATAAACGTGTGGCTAAGAATGAGCCAATTGATATAGTGTATCTGGATTTCCAGAAAACATTTGACAAAGTCCCTCATGAGAGACTTTTGAGGAAATTAAAAAGTCATGGGATAGGGGGCAGGGTCCTATTGTGGATTGGGAATTGGATAAAAGACAGAAAACAGAGTAGAGCTAAATGGTAAAATGTTCTCAGTGGAGAAAGGTGAATAGTGGAGTGCTTGAGGGACCTGTTCTGGAACTACTGCCTTTTAATATATTTATAAATGACCTGGAAATGGGAGCAAGAAATGAGGTGATCAAGTTTGTTAGTGACACAAAATTATTCAAAGTTGTTAAATCACAAGAAGATTGTGAGAAATTGCAAGAGGACCTTGCATGACTGGAAGATTGGGCATGCAAATGGAAGATGACATGTTGTCAAGTGCAAAGTGATGCACTTAGGGAAGAGCAACCCAGATTATAGCTGCACAATGCAAGGTTCCACATTAGGAGTCACCATTCAGGAACGGGATCTAGGTGTCGTCATGGATAATATGTTGAAATCCTCTGCTCAGTGTATGGCGGCAGGCAAGAAAGCAAATAGAATGCTGGGAATTATTAGGGAAGGAATAGAGAATATAACGGAGAATCTCATAATGCCTCTGTGTCGCTTCATGGTGTGACCTCACCTTGATAATTGGGTGCATTTCTGGTCACCATATTTCAAAAAAGATATAGCAGAATTAGAAAAGGTACAGAGAAGGGCAACCAAAATGATAAACGTGATGGAATGATTCCCCTATTCAGGAAAAGCTAAAGAAGTTAACATAATAACATAGTAATTACGGCAGAAAAAGACCAAGACTGATCCATCCAGTCTGCCCTGCATGGTTCTTATGGTAGTAACTGCTGCTTCGTGCTGGTTACCCCCAAGCCTTATATTAAGAGAACTAATATTTACAAATGAAACCAAGCAACTGTCAAAATTACTGCTAATATTTTTATGGGATGAGCAGCCTTCTTGATAATTCAGACAATGCTGCTGGAATGTGCTTTGCTTTTGGTCTTGGCCATAGAAGCAGCCCTGTGCTTTTTTTCCTGATACCAGTGTATTAGTACCCTGGACCATAAAAGTTGGGGTCCAGCATGGGCTGTGGTCTGAATCCAATTCTCCTTTTTCCCTTCTTCAGCTTGGAGAAGAAACAGCTGAGGGGAGATATGATAGAGGTCTATAAAATAATGAATGGAATGAAATGGGTGAACTGAAATTGGTTGTTTACTCTTTAAAAAAGTACAAAGACTACAGGACATGCAGTAAAGTTATTAAGTAGTACATTTAAAACAAACAGGAGAACATATTTTTTTACTCATTGCCAGAGGACGTGATGAAAGCTGTTAGTGTAACTGGGTTTAAAAAAGGTTTGGACAAGTTCCTGGAGGAAAATTCCATAAACCATTATTAAGGTGGAATTAGGGAAATCCACTATTTTTCCCTGAAATAAGCAGCATGGAATCTGTCTACCCTTTGGGATCCTGCCAGGTACTTGTGAGCTGAATTGGCTACTGTGGGAAAAGGGATATGGGGCATGATGGGCCTTTGATCTGACCCAGTATGGCAAGTCTTATGTTCTTATGTAATGTCAGACTGTACCTCAGAGACTTGATTGATTACCTTGTTCAAAATATTCCACTTTTGCTAATTGAGGACTAAAGGGAGACTCACTCTGGGAAGTTTGTCAGTCCGAACTTTGAATTCTAGGTGAAAGTGTGCACCTCCAATCTCCCAGCAGAAGTGCACCTGCAAAACAGCTCCCCCTCTCTATCCATGTGAGCATCGTTACCAACATTTATGTGAGGAAGCAGAAAAATGCATGCTTGCATCTGAGGCCAGAACACCCATTAGTAAGGTCTTTTTTTTTCTTCTGGCTGCACCAGGGGAATTGAATACAGGCGGTTCCCAGGATGGAGGTTCTCCTTCAGCTAACACTGAATCTTACTGACATTTTGGAACGTTCTAGTTCTGCTAAAATAAAGCAACTCCTGGGGTTTGTTTGTTTTTTGTTTGTTTATCCCCAGGATAAGGATTTTGGTATGAAAAACGTTTGTAATAGAGCTGCCTTATTTTGTGGTTATAAGGTGTGGCTCTTCCCTGATGTTGCCAAGATGCCCTGCACCAGGACGCAGCAGATCTTGGTGCAGTATTATAATTATACGTTTCCCTTGTAAATGCATTCTGCAGTTAAATGGTGTGAAGTATGTTTGTATGTGAGCCTGCACAACTTCCAGCATTCCTGGATGCCAGGAAACCCTTCCAATCCTGATTTATTTATGGACTTCTTTTAGATTAGTAATTCCGCTTTATCCTTATTAAAGTTTTATTCCTTGTTTGGTTTTCCTCCAAACCTGCTTGGGTCCTCTCTTAAAAAGGGGGTCACTTTAAGTAAATTGCTTAATTCCTAATTGTCTTTGGTGTTGCATTTCTTATGTATTTTGTTTCTAAGTTCATATTTCTAATCAAGTTTGTTCTTGTGTTATAATTGAAATTTCATAAATCAAAAATTAAATAAACACTTCTTAGAGAGCACCCAAAAGTGGAAAATGGCCAATAGATGTGGGGATATAGTGTCTGTGTGTGTGGCCAATAGATGTGGGAATATACAGGGACTGTGTGTGTGTGTGTGTGTGTGTGTGTGTGGCCAATAGATGTGGGGATATACAGGGTGTGTGTGTGTGTGTGGCCAATAGATGTGGGGATATACAGTGTGTGTGTGGCCAGTAGATGTGGGGATATACAGTGTGTGTGTATGTGTGTGGCCAGTAGATGTGGGGATATACAGTGTCTGTGTGTGTGTGTGGCCAGTAGATGGGATATAGTGTGTGTGTGTGTGACCAGTAGATGTGGGGATATACAGTGTGTGTGTGTGTGTGGCCAGTAGATGTGGGGGATATACAGTGTGTGTGTGTGTGTGTGTGTGTGGCCAGTAGATGTGGGGGATATACAGTGTGTGTGTGTGTGTGTGTGGCCAGTAGATGTGGGGGATATACAGTGTGTGTGTGTGTGTGTGGCCAGTAGATGTGGGGATATACAGTGTGTGTGTGTGTGGCCAGTAGATGTGGGGATATACAGTGTGTGTGTGTGTGTGTGTGGCCAGTAGATGTGGGGATATACAGTGTGTGTGTGTGTGTGTGTGGCCAGTAGATGTGGGGATATACAGTGTGTGTGTGGCCAGTAGATGTGGGGATATACAGTGTCTGTGTGTGTGTGTGTGTGTGTGGCCAGTAGATGTGGGGATATACAGTGTCTGTGTGTGTGGTGTGTGTGTGTGTGTGTGTGTGTGGCCAGTAGATGTGGGGATATACAGTGTCTGTGTGTGTGTGTGTGTGTGGCCAGTAGATGTGGGGATATACAGTGTCTGTGTGTGTGTGTGTGGCCAGTAGATGTGGGGATATACAGTGTCTGTGTGTGTGTCTGTGTGTGTGGCCAATAGATGTGGGGATATACAGGGTCTGTGTGTGTGTGGCCAATAGATGTGGGGATATACAGGGTCTGTGTGTGTGTGTGGCCAATAGATGTGGGGATATACAGTGTGTGTGTGTGTGTGTGGCCAATAGATGTGGGGATATACAGTGTCTGTGTGTGTGTGTGTGTGGCCAATAGATGTGGGGATATACAGTGTCTGTGTGTGTGTGTGTGTGGCCAATAGATGTGGGGATATGCAGTGTCTGTGTCTGTGTGTGGCCAATAGATTTATTTATGTATTTATTTATTTATTTTTAATTTTTATAGACCGAAGTTCTTGTAGGAGCTACAAATCACTCCGGTTTACATATAACTTTTAAATGCCCAAAAGGAGTAGGGGCTTTACATAGAACAATAGAAAAGTAACAATAACAATGGAACAAATAGAACAAATAACTAATTAAACATAGTAATATAATAATAAAATATTATATAGAAAATAAATATAAATATAGTGTAAATACAGTATAAATACAAAAGATGAAAGCGCTCAAAATAAAGGTGCAGTTGAAAAAATCATAATAGCAAAAAACAGTGAGTTATCACTAAATTTGGGTTTATAGTCTTGACTAGGTAGCATTACATGTCTGGGAAAGCTTGACGGAAAAGCCATGTTTTTAGCTTTTTTTTTAACTCCTGATGACTTGGTTCTAGTCTTAGATCTGGGGGGAGTGCGTTCCATTGGTGTGGGCCTCCTGAAGATAGAGCTCTTTTGCTCAGTGATGATTTTACCTGTGGGGCTTGCAGCGTGCCTTTGTATGCGCTTCTTATTGGACTGGATGATGTGTGAGGTTGAAGTTGGGTGCTTAACATGATCGGAGCAAGATTGTATGTTGCTTTGTGAATGATTGTGAGAACTTTATAGAGGATCCTGTGATTAATAGGAAGCCAATGTAGGTTACGAAGGATTGGGGTGATATGATCTCTTTTATTAGAGTTTGTGAGTATTCTGGCAGCGGCGTTCTGTACCATTTGTAAGGGTTTGATGGTATTTGTGGGGAGACCGAGAAGGAGGGAGTTGCAATAATCGAGCTTAGAAAGTATGATGGCTTGAAGTACTAGCCGGAAGTCGGTGAAGTGAAGGAGGGGTTTTAGTTTTCTGAGGACTTGCAGTTTGTAAAAGCAGTCCTTTGTGGTGGGGGATATGGGGATATGCAGTGTGTTGTGTGTGTGTGTGTGTGTGTGGCCAATAGATGTGGGGATATGCAGTGTCTGTGTGTGTGTGTGTGTGTGTGTGGCCAATAGATGTGGGGATATGCAGTGTGTTGTGTGTGTGGCCAATGGATGTGGGGATATGCAGTGTGTTGTGTGTGTGTGTGTGGCCAATAGATGTGGGGATATGCAGTGTGTTGTGTGTGTGGCCAATAGATGTGGGGATATGCAGTGTGTTGTGTGTGTGTGTGTGGCCAATAGATGTGGGGATATGCAGTGTGTTGTGTGTGTGTGTGTGGCCAATAGATGTGGGGATGTGCAGTGTGTGTGTGTGTGTGGCCAATAGATGTGGGGATATATATAGTGTGTGTGTGTGTGTGTGTGGGGAGGGCAATAGATGTGGGGATACATATATTTTGTGTGTGTGTGTCTGTGTGTGGCCAATAGATGTGGGGATATATAGGGTCTGTGTGTGTGTGGCCAAATAGATGTGGGGATATATAGTGTCTGTCTGTATGTGTGTGTGTGGCCAATAGATGTGGGGATATATAGTGTGTGTGTGTGTGGCCAATAGACATCAACATCCACACACTAGCAAATAATCCATCCAAAGACTCTCAACCAAGCCTGAAACATAACACTTCACAATCAAAGATAATTTTCAGTTTCTCATTCGTCAATTATGTTATAAGTTATTTTACCCATGTATTCTGTTCCAAGTTTTTAAGTCCCTGTTCTATGTAACTTGCATTCTTCATGCATGTCTTTTTCAGTTACAATGTAAACCGAGCTGATATGCAATTCTGCATGAAGCCCGGTATATAAAAATGTTAAATAAATAAATAAATAGATGTGGGGATATATAGTGTCTATGTGTGTGTGTGTGTGGCCAATAGATGTGGGGATATATAGTGTGTGTGTGTGTGGCCAATAGATGTGGGGATATATAGTGTCTATGTGTGTGTGTGTGGCCAATAGATGTGGGGATATATAGTGTCTGTATGTGTGTGTGGCCAATAGATGTGGGGATATATAGGGTCTGTGCGTGTGTGGCTGATAGATGTGGGATATATAGTGTATGTGTGTGTGTGTGTGTGTGTGTATATATATATATATATTTCACAAACGGTACTAAAATATGTTGTGTTAGCCAGCCGCATACGCAGCGACCGGCCTTCCCTACCCAACGTTGCGCTGCCTCGCCGGGGGCAGGCCTGACTCTCCAACGTTGCGGAGGGGGTGCCCCTGCACTGCACTTCTCTTTGCGGCCCTGCTGGCCGCCAGCGTGTTTGGGAGCATGGCGGAGAAGCTGCCACCGACTGCTCCTCGTGTTGAGCTCCTTAGCCGCGCGCGCCCCTTTACTTTATTTAAAGGGCCCACAGCAGACAAAGATTGCCGGCCCTCAGAGATGATGTCATTTGATCTAGACCTACTTAAAGCAAGCTCTGACAGTCAGAGCCTGCCTTTGCAACAGGTCTCCATGCTGGTTGTATACTTCGTTGCCTCCTCTGGTGATTCTTTCGTCTTCTGGTTCCTGTCTTGTCTGTGTTCCTGATCCTGGTCCTGATATTCTTCCCTGTTCCTGTGTCCTGCATTTACTCTACTTGTTCTATGGATTGACTCCTGGACCCGACCTCGGTTTTGCCTGACCACAATACTGATCATCTCCTGGACCTGACCTCTGCTTTGCCTGACCACGCTACTGATCATCTGCAGGATCCGACCTCTGCCTTGCCTGACTACGCTATTGATTTATCTCCCGGACCTGACCGCTGCCTTGCCTTGCCTTACCATTCTTCTTTGCCTGCTGCCTGCCCTGACTCCAGCTTCTTCAATGACGCCTCTGCTATACTTATTCTGGACTTAGTCTCTCCCGCTTCGGCCTGTTCTTATACTCAGGCGCCCTCTGTCTGACTCTCGTTCCATTAGGCGCGCGGGTCTCTGGGGCTCTGCCTTGTCCAGACCAGACCTTCTACTCCTACCACTGCTGGCCCCTGGTTGACCTCCTCCTCATCCATAAGAAGACCTCAGACAGAGGCCCACCTAACTCCAGCCGGCCCCAGCACCCAAGGGCTTAACCTGCGGGGAACGAGGGCTGGTATTGGCGAAGCTCCAGTCGGCCTCCTTCAGTCAGCCAGCTCCGCCTTCCGACAGTGGGGACCCCTAAGGCTTGCCCTGCGGGTAGCGCCAACCCCACCTCGACCCAAGGGTCCACCTCCGGCATAACAAAATAGAACAAAAGACATAACAGTTTAAGGAAAATATTTGTAAATGTTGCTGTTTCCCATTTACTAAGCCAAGTTGGCAGTTTTGCATGTGGCTCATGTTATCATTTTTACGTATTTCCAAGACAAAGATGATTTGTTCAGTAGCAAAATGCTGAAACCAGTGAGTGAAAAGTCTTATATGATGCAGCTGTTCACTATCAGTCCAATCAAATAACTTAATATAAAGGAAATACACACAGGTATTTTCCTGGTGTTTATAATAAAAAGGCAGCCTTAGGTTGTTTGCTAACACAAAATTAATGGTCTGCCTTCCAACAAATTCAGAGGGGTGCAAAAAATTACGCACAGGTGTAAAACATCTCAGAGGAGAGCAAAATATCCTGTCAAGCCATCCCAGATATCAGCAAGAGAAACAATAAAGAATCATAGAACAATTTCTATGAGTGCTTTTTTCTAAAAAAAAAAAATATATTTTTTTTTTTTCACTTTTGGTCTAGGTCTATAAGCTTAATAGGAAAAAGTCACTATGCTTTCAGGTTTGGGTTAGATCTATACAGTTTATGAAAAATCTTTTATTATGATATGCCTATCCTGAAAATATGATTGCTATAGGCTGAGCAGTTTGAGAGCAGGGCTGGCTCTAGTGCAAATGGCTCCCTGGGCAAAAAACACTCCCCCCCCCCCCCCTCCTCCAACTGATGGTGTTTCCCCGGGCCTCTCTTTAGCCACAACAAGATGGCGTCCACTGTGGCTTCTTCAACTGTGGCAGGATGGAATCAAGTGTGGCTCCATCACTGCGGGATGCTGGCAGTGCCTTGAATGCCCCTCAACTCATGGCTCCTCAGGCGACCACCCACTGCATCCTACCCAATCACTGGCCCTGTTCAGAAGATAATAATGTGTACACAGACAGACAGACAAAGTGAGTGAATACACAAGCAACTTTCTGTTTAGAAAAAAAAAAAGACTAAAAATGTCACAGGCCAGATATCTCCAGACAGCCGTTTCATGTGGGTCAGGATTTTTACAGAATAGAAACCTTAGGGACTGATGTAGTAAAAGATTTTTACTCATTTTGATGGTAATTTTCCCTAAGCCACCTCTTGGCAAAAATACATAGGAAACTTTGTATCTGTGCAAATATTCTGAATTTTCACAGAAAGACCTGGGTTTTTTCTCTTTCTAAATTCATAAAACTTATGCAAGTACTCGTGCACTTTACCGTTCATTATCTGTGGTTGGAGTTAGGAGGAACGCTTTGGAAAGGCCATTCTTGGGTGTCCGTTATCTACGCCAACCGGGAAGGCATCCATGCTTGTCTGCGAAGACTCCGCACATCCTTGATAACTGAACGACCAAGTCAGCCGGAAGCACGGACGCCTTGGAAAGGCCTTGGGCATTCAGATGTCAAGGATGTGTGGAGCCTTCCTGGATACCCAAAGGAGGGACGCTTTGGAAAGGCCGTTCTTGGGCATCCGTTATCTACACCGACCATGCTCACGGTGTCCGCGAAGACTCTGCACATCCTTAATAACTGAACGTCCAAGACAGCCGGAAGCACGGACGCCTTGGAAAGGCCTTGGGCATTCAGACGTCAAGGATGTGTGGAGCCTTCCCGGATACCCAAAGGAGGGACGCTTTGGAAAGGCCGTTCATGGGCATCCATTATCTACACCGACCATGCTCACAGTGTCCGCAAAGACTCTGCACGTCCTTAATAACTGAACGTCCAAGACAGCCGGAAGCACGGACGCCTTGGAAAGGCCTTGGGCATTCAGACGTCAAGGATGTGTGGAGCCTTCCTGGATACCCAAAGGAGGGACGCTTTGGAAAGGCCGTTCTTGGGCATCCGTTATCTACACCGACCATGCTCACAGTGTCCGCGAAGACTCTACACATTCTTGACAACTGAACATCCAAGGCAGCCGGAAGCAAGGACGCCTTGGAAAGGCCTTGGGCAGCAAGGGCAGTATCTGGCACAAGGAGAGAGGGATGTAAATGACAGAGAACAGAGCCTGGTAAAGAAATTCAAAACATTTATTGACACATTTAGAAAAAAAATAAAAATAATATATAATGCGTTTGGACGCCGGGTACATCTATCATCCTTTGATCACAGCTCCTGAAATAAAACACAAAACAGGATTTAGCTTTTGCTCCCCAGCCATCGGATTTAGGAGAGGCCAAGGGGGGTAGTGCAAGCATTTGGAGTAGGTGGGATATTGCAAGGCCGAGATGACAGGGGGAGACTCCAATCAAGCCTACTGTAATAATAAGGAAAATATAAAAAGGTTTTTCAGAGGCATTTTGTTGAATCAGGACTGTATGAATATCCTGACAAGGGGTCAAGGGTTATAGGTGTAATTGATAACTTACAGGAGAAATAAGTCGCAATGATCCTTCTGCGAACATTAGGAATGTGAATCGTTTTTCTGATGATTGAAAATATCGTCACATGGTAGGAGCAATGGATGGCCCACGCCATGTTTAAAAATGGCACGGGCCATCCATTGCTCCTACCATGTGATAGGGGCCGGCCAATGGCACCGATAGCCCCTGTCACATGGTAAGAGCAAAGGGCCTTTGGCACCATTTTGATTAGTGGCAGCCGACGGCTCGAGAGCGGGAGATTGTACCCGGGACCCCCGCTGGACCATCAGGTACTTTAGGAAAGTTTTTGGGGGTCAGGAGTGTGGGGGAAGCTAAATGATGTGTTTTAAGGGGTCGGGTGGGTTTTTTGTTTATCGGCTCGGACGCAGCCAATTAAAAAAAAACAAAAAACGATCGGACCGCACACAAAAAATTTCCCAATGGTCCCCGAACCCGGAATCGGAACCGATTCCGGTTCTGATTCACATCTCTAGCGAACATCATAGCCCCTCACTGTGTGCATCACATACACCTTGCACATTCATTGAATGGATTTGCTTGCAGTTCCGGAAGGAACTCTTCTCTTCTGACTTCGGGGTCAATGCAATATGGGTGTAGCCTATGGCACCCAACACATTTGGCATGAACCCACTGCGGATCTCCTGCAGTTGCACTGGGTCCTCAGGAAATGTGATGTACTTCTTCATCTGCCTCATCATTGCCTTCAAGACCTGTGCGAAATGCTGCAAGAAAAAGGCTTGGGTCATCCCCGCAACGATACCAACCGGATTTTGAAAACTTCCTGTGGTGAAAAAATGTAAAGCACCCAGACGTTTTGTCAACCCAGTTCCTGCCCTGGGAAGCTTGCTGGGCAGACTAGATGGATCATTTGGTCTTTTTCTGCCGACAATACTACGTTACTATGTGTGTCTTGGCTTGGCCCCCCTCTCTTACTTCACTGCAAAATTTCACAGAGACAGTGGTGGGGCTTTCAGTGCTTCCCTAGCCCTTCTTTTGACAATATGAGTCCTCTCTATATCCACCACACTGCTTGCCCCATGAAGGCTGATGTGCCACATGACTTTTTTTTTATTGTAGGTGTGCCTTGGGCATGAAAAGGGTAGGAAACACTACCATAAACTATAAAACAAACATTAAAAATAAATTATAAATATACAAATGAATCTTGTATCTGAGTTACCTGCTTCACAGGACAGACAAGTAAATTCTGTGGAAATTGAAAACATTTTTATTTGAACAGGTTTTTTTCTGGTCATCTGACTGATAGCAATGGTTTTCAGTAGCATTTTTGCATTTTTTTTAACTTAGTTTTCATTTAATTTAGTTTTTATTGTGTAATAATGTTTTATGTTTGACTGTTAAAGTGAGTAAAGCTTTTCAAGATTGTTAATGGTTTACTGTACACCGCTGAGAACAGCTAAAAATGATGAGGTAGATTTTCAAAGGCCTGCACGTACGTCCCTGTGTGCGTGATTTCCGGCGCGCACACATGGACGCGGTGATTTTATAACATGCGCACGGCGACACGCGCATGTTATAAAATACGATTCCCGTGCTCACATGCGCACCCGATTTTAATATTGGCGTGTGGGTGGCGTCTCACATGCGCAAGGGCGGGGATTTAAAAAAAATAACGCGTGGCGTCATGATCGGGCCTACACCAGTTCTCTCCCAGTTAAGGAGTGGACGGGAAGGAACTTTCCTTATCCCCCTTTCTAGCCTTCCTCGCTTTTCCCCTCTCCTCCCCGACCCCTAAACCTATCCTATCGTAATCTTTTGTGTTTTAGAACTTACCCGTTCCTCCGAGCAGGAGTAAGTTCCACGTTCCGGCCAGCTGCGGGCGCGCGCTTCCCCAGGACAGGGCTTAATGGCCGCTGTCCTGGGCGGCCTCCCCGGCCCGCCCCTTTCAAGGAGCCTGGCACTTCTGTGCGTATCGGGAGATATGCGCATGGCTTTGACCGTTTTTAAAATGCACTCGGCGCCCTCTTAGCCCTGCCATGCACGTATCAACCAGTTTTTGCGCGCGCCAGGCTTTGAAAATTTGGACTTATATGAGGTGGATTCAAAATCCTGTAAAAGAAATACATTGTAGGTTAATGGTTACATTTAAAGCAGCACTTCGATGTAGCCAGCATGACTGTGTGCTCTGCTGGAGGGCTGCTCCATGGATGAAGAGGGCTAATTTAAAACTCTTTGGCTACCTTCATACTCGGGGGGGGGGGGGGGGGGGGGGGTAGAGAAGGAGAGGCGGTACCTCATGCTCAAGAGTTGAAAACGCCTTTCCCAGGAGAGCTGAAAGTCCTGGCTGGACCTAGAAGGATCCTCCTCCTGGAGGAGGGGGATGTGCATTGTGCGGACAGTCCCAGCCAGGAAGAAAACCATCTGCGCTGCTCCCTAATGCAGAGGTAAATAGCGTTTTATTCAGAAAAATTATTTTACTTCTTTATGATAATTATTTTACTTCTTTATGATAATTAGCACACTCTACTGAAAGCAGAGAGGGAGCACACTCTACTGAAAGCAGAGAGGGAGCACCTCGGTGCAGATGATTTTTCAGTTGATGATGCTCAAGCTTAATTTTAGGATGAGAGTCGTTAGTTTACTGTATATTTGTATTTTTGTGGTTATTTTATGAATGTATCTTGTGCAATACATGCTGGACATATGTAATGGAAGATGCAGAATATAAACAAATAAATAATGTGCTGCTTTAAGACAACATGAGCTCAGATAAGCTATTGATGGATTCACATGGGTAGCCGGAAGTTTTGCTGAACTGAACGTTTGTATGTTGGAATAGAGAGTAGATAAATAGTGGAGTAGGCTCCTCATTCTTGACTATGTGCCTCTGTTTGCTCTTCTTGCAGTTGATAGGATCATTTGTGCTTGCTGTTGGCATCTATGCAGAAATTGAAAGGCAGAAATATAAAACCCTCCAAGGCGCTTTCCTCGCCCCCGCAATTATTTTAATATTGTTGGGCATCGTAATGTTTGTTGTATCCTTCATTGGAGTGCTGGCTTCCCTCCGAGACAATTTAACCCTTCTTAAAGTGGTAAGCATCCTCTGTTTTTATTTCTGCATGTAGCTGCTATTGTAAAGATACTCTGTGATAAATGCCATTTGTGTGTCGGAGTGTAACATGTCAGTACTACTACTACTGCTCATTTCTGTAGCGCTGAACAGATAAACATAAGCAACAGTCCCTGCTTTATGGAGCTTACGATCTAGCAAAGGCCACATGTTTCAGGAAATGTATTTATTACAGAAAACATGGTTAAAATCAACAAGACTATGATCGGAAAGAGCCAGGGTTTAATGCTTAAAAGCAGCCTCCAAAAGTTGGGTTTTTAGGTGGGATTTTAATATGGCCAGAGGAGCAAGCATGGTGCTCTATCTCAGAAAAGCTATTCCAGGGGGGGCGCTGTTCGCGGCGCATGCGAGTGAACGTGTGACTGATTCGCTCCGCGAACCCTCCCGCCAAAAGACCTTAAACTTTGCTTCTACTCGCTCAAAAATCCGGCGAAACACGTCCAATCGTAAGTGGAACCCCAGGGCAGGACACCGCGATGGCCAGCAAGCGCAAAATTACTGAATTGCGGCGCTTCTCTTACGAACCGCTGTCGGGGGATGCAGGGCAAGATGGCGCCGGGGCCGAGGACCGTGACCCGTGCGATCAGGGGGCGGATATCGAGCAGGCCGCGGAATCCCACCAGCCGAACCCACAGCATGACTCCTCGGAGGTCCTCACGCGCTCTGAGGCCCGAAACTGGTTCCTAGAAATCCGGGCCGACTTGAAGCAGCACAGGGATGCCCTCATGGCGTCCATAGCGGATTTAAAGGAGGACCTGGCTGCCCTGGGGAATAGGGTGGATGAGGTTGAAGTCAGGCTGGACAGCCAAGGGGACTCTATTAATTCCCTCATCTCCCAACAAACTACTTGCTCGTCGGATTTACTTTCCCTGCAAAGCAAGGTGGAGGACCTAGAGAACCGCAGCCGGCGCAATAATTTGCGCATCAGAGGGGTGCCAGAGCTTCCAGAGTATGCTGGCGCAGCGGAGACGGCCGTACAAATTTGCACTTTTATTCTCCAACAAATACCGGAGGAAGCGGCGTCGACAGCTGCCAGTGACGATGCTATCCGCTTTGAGCGGGCGCACAGAGCACTGGGGCCCAGAGCGGATCAGAGGCCGAGAGATATAGTGCTGTGCTTTACTAGCTTTCCTCTTAAGGAACGGATATATAATGCGGCCAGGACCCTGAAAGAACTCAAATGGCAAAATCATCAAATCTCCATATTTCAGGATCTATCACCAGTCACCCTGAAGAAAAGATTCGATTTGCGGGAAGTTACAGCGCAGCTGCGTGAGGGGAACATTCGCTACCGCTGGACTTATCCCTTTGGCCTCTCTTTTCAAGTCCAGGGTGTGAGCTATAAAATTACTTCCCTGGAGGACGCGCCTGGAGTGTTTTCCAAGGCTCAGCTGCCAGTGCACTTTCAGCATCCCCATCCGAAGCTGACGCACTCCCGGAGGGACGAGGCGCCCAGGTGGCAGAGGGCGGAAAAAGGAGGACGTCGCCTGAGGAGACAGACTGGGCCGCCTGGTGTCGGTGCTCCAGACAAGGGTTGACATTTCTTTTTATTTTCTTTTACCAAGAAAGTTTGGCTTATCTCAGCCCTTACGAGTGATGCCCCAGTGATCACAGCCACTTCACTACGATGGAAGGGACTCTTCTGCGGTTCTTTTGGATTTTGCTACTGACTGGTCCATGGGACACATGAAGTGCTGCCACACTGTTATTGTTCTATTTAGGTCTTTTTTCTGTTTATCTCTTGCTTCTGGTTCATTAGGCGGGAGGGGGAAGTGGGGGGGTGGGGTCATCTTCGCATGCACCACAATAGACCTCCAATGGTGGAGTATCCCTTCGCGAGGGCATGGGATACTATTGGATTTCCTGGGGGACACACTGGTATTCATTGGTTATCGGGAATGGTTGGTGTGGCTACTCATGTGGGCGGTGACAGGCGTCGGACAGGAGATGGGCGCACTCTCGCTGGGATGACCTCACGTATCTGGGGTATCTGGTCTGAGGTACTGGAGGCTGGTTTGGGAGGGGGGGGTGAACCCCCTACTTTCGGAGGTCCTTATGGCGACTAAAATAGTATCCCTTAATGTTAAGGGCCTTAACACGCCGCGTAAGCGACATTTATTACAGAGGGAACTTCTCCGGCAAGGGGCGGGAATAGTCTTTATACAAGAAACGCACATTCGGAAACATCATCAAAAATTATTGCACTTCCCGCAATATACAGAGGCGTTATGGGCAGCCAGCACGAAATCTGCTAAGTATGCGGGGGCAGGTATACTTTTTGCGTCCGCTTTTGCTCACGAGACACTGTTTTCTATCTGTGACCCCCAGGGGAGATTTGTGCTGGTTAAGATTCGTGTGGGTAAACAGGTTATTACACTGGTTAATGTCTATTTTCCTAATACTTCCAAGACCCACTTTCTCCAGGAGCTTCGTGCCTTATTGCGCAGTCATGTGGAGGGGGAACTTATAATAGGGGGTGATTTCAACTTTGTACAGGTCCCCATGCTCGACTCCAGTTCCGGGAAGGTTTCTGACCCTCAAACTCGACGCAGCTGGGGTGAGCTCTTGGAAGACTGGAACCTAGTGGATGTTTGGAGGGTCAGATATCCGTCGTCTCGAGCTTATACCTTTTACTCCCACGTTCATAGTACCTATACTCGCATAGATTGCTTTTTTATGTCCAAAACCCTTCAAAATTCGGTAACCCAAACTGATATTGATAACATTACTTGGTCGGATCATGCCCCAATTTGGTTGCTGTGTAATTTTAGGGATTTAGACAGGGGGTTCCGGCCCTGGCGTCTTAATGACTGCCTGCTCAAAGACGCTACCTTTACCGCTCAACTGGACTCTACGTTGAAAGACTATTTTCAGACCAACCAAACAGAGGGTATGTCCCCAGTGGTTGTGTGGGAATGCTCCAAAGCGGTGGTCAGGGGGGAGTGCATAGCCCGTGCAGCACACTGTAATCGGGAAAGGGAGGGTAATCGTGCAGCATGGCTACAGGAATTGGCCTCCGTGACACAAATTCATAGTCGAACTCAGTCAGAGGTCGCCTACCGGCGAATTTTAGCCCTCAAGGACAAATTGCGAGCTCTTGATGATACTGCTATCAGCCATCAATTGACGCTTCTTAAACATCAATTCTATGAGGGGGGGAACAAGGCGGGAAAGTTTTTGGCCCGGCAGTTAAAAGCGGTGCAATCTAGGACGACCATCCCCAAGATACAAAAAGCTCCAGGGGCTATGCTTACCGTGTCCGAGGAAATAAGGCGAGCCTTCACTGACTTTTATTCTACCCTGTACACACGGGATTCTACTATTAGTGAGGCGGCTATGGAGGGTTACCTCAACACGGTACAGTTACCGGTCCTTAGTGAGCAATGGCACCAACATTTAGAAAGACCCTTGGCGGTGGAGGAGGTCTTAGCCGCCATCAAGCTCCTTAAACCTGGCAAGGCACCTGGCCTAGACGGATTCACGGGTGGGTACTACCGTCAATTTGCCTCTCAACTTGCTGAGCCCCTCACTAGGGCCTTTAACTCTCTTCTTGAGGGTAAGACTTTAACGGCCGACTCTAATACCGCTGGAATTACGGTGTTGGCAAAACCGGGGAGGGACCCCACTAAATGTAGTTCCTATCGCCCCATCTCCCTAATCAATATTGACTTGAAAATCTTGGCCAGAGTTTTAGCGGCCAGGCTTAATGGGGTCCTTCCTGAACTAATCCACAACGACCAAGTGGGTTTTGTTCCGGGCCGCCTGGCGGCGGACAATGTGCGGCGGATAGTTAACATAGTTGATTTAGTCCACCAACAGCAAATACCAGCAGTGCTTTTGGCGTTAGATGCAGAAAAAGCGTTTGACCTGGTTCACTGGGGGTTTTTATTTAAAGTATTGGGCAAGATGGGCTTTGGGGTTACTTTTTTGAACTGGATACGGAAGCTTTACGAGGCTCCTTTAGCCCGGGTCAAGGTTAATGGTGGTTATGGTCCTCCCTTTGCTATCCAGAGGGGAACGAGGCAGGGTTGTCCGTTATCGCCCCTCCTTTTTGCATTATTTCTAGAACCTTTTGCCATTAGGATACGGGCGGCGGAGAATATTACAGGGATCTGGGGAGGTACAGTTCAATCCACAATTTCACTTTTTGCAGATGATGTCATGCTGACCCTCTCTGACCCAGAGAAGTCTTTACAAGGCGTGATGGCTGAACTGCGAGGTTTTTCGGCGGTTTCTGGGATGCGCATTAACTATGATAAGTCAGAAATCCTTAACTTAACGCTCCCACCTGCTGCGGCAACAGCTCTTAAAACGCAATTGCCTTTCCTGTGGGCCCCCTCCTATTTGAAATATCTTGGGGTTAAGATTGGTCCTCATGTTAGCCAATTATTTAATCTCAATTATACTCCCTTGGTGGCTAATATTCGAGAAAATCTAAGACGCTGGGATCGTCAGATATTCTCATGGATGGGTCGGTTGGCCATTCTTAAAATGAACGTTCTACCACGGTTTCTGTACTTCTTCACTACTATCCCTATCAGCGTACCCTCTGCCCAGCTTAAGCAATGGCAGCAATTAGTCTGTGGCTTTATATGGAGGAAACGCCCACCACGGGTGGCGAGATCTATCTTGTATTTACCTAAGGATAGGGGGGGTCTGCATCTTCCTAATTTATTATGGTATTACAATGCGGCCCAGTTGCGCGCTTTGGTGGCCTCCCATGGAACTAAAGATATTCCTCAGTGGGTGAGGTTTGAGCAAGGGTTGCTAGGGTCCCTCCCTATTACGGCGTTGCCGTGGCAGCCTCCCAATACTTGGGGCAAGTTTGAGTATTTTCCCTTTGCTTTGCGTACTACCATGCAGATCTGGCACGGTTGGCAATCTAAGCTGGTCGGCCCTGAACAACTATCTCTACTCACCCACTTATTTACCAATACGGTCGTCCCTCTTTCCGAGTGCTCTGTGGGTCTGGGACAGTGGCGGCAGTCTGGGATTTTACGCTTGGGGCAGATGATGCACCAGGGACAGATTCTCTCCAGACACCAACTTGCTGATCTGCACCCTGGGAGAACCTTTGACTTTTTGGTTTATGCTAGAATCTCCTCCTTCATACGCACTAGCCTGAGGAAGGGTTCCCTGAGGGCTAAGAACACCCTATTTGAGACTTTGTGCCAGCATGCCTCGGTTCTCAAGGGGATTATATCCAAAATTTATACCATGTTTACTAATATCGCTCCGGTGGTCCACAAGTATAGGGCGCTATGGGACTTAGATTTCCCGGGTAGTTTGGACGATCGGGATTGGGATCATATTTATACTTTAGCTGGCAAATGTTCTATCTCAGCGAGTGTACAAGAGAACTGTTATAAAATGCTCTATCGTTGGCACTATACACCCATGGCCCTACATAGATTTTACTCTCATATGCCCGATGGATGTTGGAGAGAATGCGGGGCGCAGGGCACTTACCTTCACATTTGGTGGTCCTGCCCTCGTGCTCAGACCTACTGGCAGGGGCTGTTCCAGTGGATCTCCCAGCTTTTAAATGTGCCCTGTGTGGCACAGCCCTGGCATGTGCTACTGGGGGTCCCTATGCCGGATCTACACACGACAACACAGAAACTGATTTTACAAATTTTTATTGCAGCTCGGACAGAGTTGGCTATCCACTGGAAGCAAATTCAGGCCCCCACACTTGCGGCGGTTCAACACCGTCTTTTCTTACTATGCCAAATGGGTAGGCTCACTGCAGTCCATCAGAATCGTATACCTTCCTTTCAAGCGGTTTGGGGCCCCTTTCAAAAATGGCTTGCGGACGCTCCTCTTCAATGAGGTCCCAAGGCGCAGTCTTGAAGTGTTCATCGGCCTGCCGCTGGTGCCACTTGTAGTCTCATTTGCATATATGTACCACTGTTTTCTGTTAGCAGTAATACCAGTGTGGGGTGGGGAGGGGGGAGGGGGTTGGGGGGATATTTCTGGTTCTACTTCATGTACTGGTCTGATCTGTTTCATTTTTACATGCAGTTTATCATTGGGGAAGCTGTTTTGCCTTTTCATCTTTCCTGCATTGGATGGCTGCAGTACTGTATTGGCATGATTATTGTGCTCATGTTTGTTCCTCTTTCGGTTATCACAAATATCCCGTTGCAGTAGGTTCCGCTGCTAGTATGTAACTCGCATGTTGTTGTTTTTTGTGACCTGCAAATAAAAACAGATTATATACAAAAAAAAAAAAGAAAAGCTATTCCAGACATATGGTGTAGCCAGATGGAAAGTGTAGCATCAGGATTTGCCAATGGAGGAGAAGGGCGCAGATAAGAGTGCCTTATCCAACCAATGGAAGAGATAAGAGAGGAGACTGAGGTACTGCAGGGTGAAGGCACCTAGAGGTAAGGGAAGCTTGAACTGATTTTTATAAACAGTATTATACTCTAAGTCAGCATAAATGACTTTATAAGGTATTGCATGTCTGTTGGAGAAAAAAATGTACCTTTTCTTTATGACCTCAAAGGGATGCTCCTGATATTTTGCCTGATATTTATCTGGCGGAGCTTCCTCACAACATTTTGCTGCAAAACGCATGTTAAAGAAAGCTGGCACGAACCAGGTAAAAGCTGTACTGGGTCTGGGCTCTCAGTCATGGCTCTTTCTCACAGGACAAGCAGGATGGTTGTCCTCACAAATGGGTGACATCGAGGATGGAGCCCAACCACGGAAAACGTCTGTCAAAGTTTCTGGAACTTTGACTGGCCCCTACTGGGCATGCCCAGCACGGCACTAACCCTGCAGCCAGCAGGGGGTCCCCCTTCAGTCTTCTTTTTTCCGCGCAGCAGTAGCCACGCGGTTAAGGAGCTCTTACTACATTCCGCGGTGTTTCGGTAAGTTTTTTTTTGCCGTTTTTTCGCGATTACCGTCGAGTTTGGCCTTCGCAGCCTGCTGGCCGTCGACCGTCCCGCGGCTAAATTTTTGGTCAATGGCCATGGCGTCGGGGTTCCGTCGGTGCCCAGATTGTACGCGCACCATGTCTATCACAGACCCTCATAGAGTCTGTGTATTATGTTTAGGGAGTGAGCATGATGTCCTGACTTGCACCAAATGTGCCCTTATGACACCAAAAGGTCGCAAAGCCAGAATGGAGAAGATGGGACTCCTATTCCATGCTCACACTCCGATGCCGTCCATCGCATCGACGTCCTCAGAACCGGCACCGTCGAAGTCCTTCCATCGTCGGCAACCTCCCGGTGACCATCTGCCATCGACGTCTCCACGACCATCGACTCCCGTCCCTTCCCCCGATGATCGTGGGGATCGGAGGGAAAAGCATCGTCATCGACATCGCAAGTCTTGGACCATCGAGGAATCGAAGTCATCAACCTCGGTACCGTCTGAGCCGCCACCGAAGAAGTCTCGATCAGAAGAGGCACCGTCCACCTCTGTTTCTGAGACACTGAGGCAACCCTCTCCCCATCGGGGTTTGGGAGCCGCGATTCCACCGGTGACGGTGGTCCCTCCGGCTCAGCCTCAGCCTCCCTCTTCCGTCGGTGGTGAGAATTATTTGAGGATCTGGTGGGTAAAAGGGCAAGCCCTGTAGGAGGTTGGACTGATTTTTCCACCAGGCAAGAGACAGATGGAGTGCATCGGTGATGCGAACAATAGTCGACAGAGGCTGAGTGGCTTGGGTCCATTGTGATTTCAGAGTCCATTGCATGACTCTCATGGCCAGACGGGCCATTGGAGTCACATAAACTGAGGAGGCCATGTGTCCCAGCAGGATGAGAAATTGGCGAGCTGTTGCTGTGGGTTGAGACTGCAACTGGCAAGCTAGGGACACAAGGGTTTGAACACGTTGATGAGGAAGGAAGGCTTTTGCCTGTAAAGTGTCAAAGTCTGCTCCAATGAAGGATAAGGTTTGAGATGGGAGTAAGTAGGATTTCTCATAGTTGACAAGAAATCCTAGAGAAATTAGAGTTCGGATTGTCAGGGTCAGAGAAGACCGAGCGGTTTGCTGGGTTGTGGCCCTGATCAACCAGTCATCCAAGTAGGGGTAGACATGGACGCCTGCCTTCCTGAGGAACGCTGCAACCACTACGAGACATTTGGTGAAAACTCGTGGTGCGGATGCTAGGCCAAATGGGAGCACTCGGTATTGATAGTGGTTTTGGCCTACTAGAAATCGGAGGTATTTGCGATGAGACTGAGTTATCGCAATGTGGGTATAAGCGTCTTTGAGGTCTAGAGAGCAGAGCCAGTCCTCTCTTTGCAGCAGAGGGAGAAGCGAGCCCAGGGTTACCATCTTGAACTTTTCTCTGTGAAGGTACTTGTTGAAAGCCCGTAGGTCCAGGATTGGTCGAAGTCCTCCTGACGTTTTTGGGATCAGAAAGTACCTGGAATAGAACCCTAGTCCGTGTTGCGAGAGAGGAACGGGTTCTATAGCGTTGGACTGGAGGAGAAGGGAAACTTCCTGCTCTAGAAGAACAGAGTGGTCGGTAAGTCTCCACGCTTGTAGAGGTGGAGAGTCCGAAGGAAGAGTTAGGAAGTTTAGATGGTAACCTTGTGCAATTATCGCTAGCACCCATTGATCTGTGGTGATGCGATGCCATGTTTTTGTAAAGTGGCTTAGTCGACCTCCTACTGGTATGTTTGGTAGAGGGACTAGGCATCTGCTCTCTAAGTGAAAGTCAAAACCCCGACGCAGGGCCTGGTTGCAGAGCTGTTGTGGGCTTTTGCTTTCGAGGTTGGCGAGGCTGAGGCTTTTGATATGGCCTCGTTGACCTAGACTTGGTGTGTGGGGGATAATACTTCCGTGGACGGAAGAATGACTTTTTGGGTTCCCTCTTAAAAGGTTGTTTAGAAGGGAAGTCAGAAGGAGTCCATCCAGGGCGTGTCTGGGGAGCCCTTTGCCTTCGATCTCGAGGAACTGAGGAGTGAGAGACTAGTGCAGCATTTCTCTCCAACGGGAGACTTGGGCAAGTCAATGCTGAAAGGAGATGCACGTCAAAGTCCCTCGCTTCTGGCGTCGACCTCTTTGGTAGAGGGGAAGCTGCTTCAGGCCTAGTTGCTCGAGACATTGGTGTTGCAGATCGGGTGAGCACTGTTTATAGAGTTTCTTTGAGCAAAACGTGACTTACTACACTAGAATGTATTGGGACTGCTTCGGTTCCCCTTGAAAAATCCATTTCATCTCTGGTAGATGTGACTTCTGATATTAACCGACATATTCGGTTAATAAAATTTTCCTATTTTGGTTATATTTCCTCGATCGATTTCATTAAAAGATATACCTCTGAAGTACTTAAAATGTCCTCTGTGGCGACCCCGCCTATTGCCAAGGCTTACTATGTATTATCTGGAACAAGACAAAATGTACCTAATCAAGCTCAAGTTCACAATTTAAGTCTAACTGAACTTTTAGAAACATCATGTGAAGTTCAAGTGTCTAACAGAGCTACTCTCATGGTTTCTTTTGTTTTTGCTCAAGATCGGGACTCTGTTTTGAGTCTTTTCTTTCAAAATAGTACCATTTTATTTTAAGGGCAAAAAATCTGGATCTACCCAGATATTACCAGGGTAACTCAGGATCGTAGGAATAATGTTTTGGCTATGCGTTCTGAAGTTGTGGCATTGGGGGCAGAATTTTCTTTACAGTCTCCAAGTAAATGTTTGCTGAACCATCCTAATGTGAAGTATGTTTACTTTTATCCCTCCCAATTAAGATCCTATCTAGACGCTCAAGTTAATAGCGGCTAGTGCCTGTTATTTTGGCTTTATTGTTAATGCGATGCTGGTCCTCTCAGTTTTCTTTTTATGTCTTACCTTTTTATTATGCTCCTTTGTTCTTGACTCCTCCCATTTACCTTAAGATAAGAGGAGTTTATTTCTTTTGGGAACTTTCTGTGCTTGATTCAATTTATATAATTTTTCTTTGATCCTCTCAGCCTTTTCTGTAACAAGGACTCTTGTTTATGTATTTAAATGCAATAAAAATAAAGTTAAAAAAATATCAATATATCCACAAATCAATTTTTGAGCTTCACCTTCCAAAGCAATCGTCTCAAACCCTGCAGCTAAATGCCAGAGAAATGGAGGCTTGCTTGTTTTCTTGTAGTCCCATCCAGACAAAAAATAATTTCTCCCCCTCATCATCCCAGAACCCCACAACTTTTCAAACTCAGGACATTAAAAAAGGGAGGTGGAAAGATGAACACATCCTGCAGTGATGTACACTGACCACCAGGTGTCACCCTACCTCCATGGGACCGGCTAGTCAGTTATTTTGTTTTATTTATTTATTTAAAGGCTTTTATATACCGGAGTTCATGCACTTGTGCATACCACTTCGGTTTTAAAGAATCTTTAACTGCATACCACTTCGGTTTTAAAGAATCTTTAACATCCATGACTTATCTTCCTCCAGTGTCATTACAACCATGTAATCCTCTTTTTTTCAAATCATTATTTTGTGGCTCACCACCTGCTCAAGCTTCTGCTCACCTACAGGCTGATACAGAAAGAAACGCGGGAGAGCAGGCGAGCGCCCACTCTCCCAGCGCACGCCAGGCCAGTGTCCTGTGCGCGCGATACAGTAAATACAATTAGGTAAAAGGAGGCGCTAGGGACACTAGCGCGTCCCTAGCGCCTCCTTTTTGACAGGAGCGGCGGCTGTCAGTGGGTTTGACAGCCGACGCTCAATTTTGCTGGCGTCGGATCTCGGACCCGCTGACAGCCACGGGTTCAGAAACCAGACGCTGGCAAAATTGAGCATCCGGTTTTCAACCCGCGAGCCACGGGCTGATTTTACATTTTTTTATTTTAAATTAAGTCGGAGGGTGTACAGAAAAGCAGTTTTTACTGCTTTTCTGTACACTTTCCCAGTGCTGAGAGAAATTAACGCCTACCTTTGGGTAGGCCCTAATTTCTGAAAGTAAAATGTGCGGCTTGGCTGCACATTTTACTTTCTGAATCGCGCGGGAATAACTAATACGGTCATCAACATGCATTTGCATGTTGCGGGCGCTATTAGTTTCGGGGGGTTGGACGCGCGTTTTCGACGCTCTATTACCCCTTACTGAATAAGGGGAAAAGCTAGCTCGTCAAACGCGCGTCCAACCACGGGTTAACAATGCGCTCCGCCGGAGCGCACTGTACTGTATCGGCCTGCTACAAGTTCCTTTGCTCTGCAGCTCTTCATTATCTTTTCTATAATATAGCCTTCTGCATTCCTCCCCTAACCTCTGTTCATATGGCAAGCTGCACTTATCTGTGCCCTTCCCCCCTATCATCATCTCCAGACTCTCTATCTACCACCTCGGTGTGCCATATGCCTGGGATAGACCTCCCAAGTTGGTGTGTCAGATTTGCCTTATTCAAATCTCTCCTGAAACTAACTTTAGGTTACTTTAAATCTTAAACCCTTTCTCTCCATGTTCATAGTTTTCTTGGTTTTAACCATGTTTTGAATAATAGGTTACTTCAGGAAATGTATTTTTCTCTTGTCGTCGTGTTTTGACTACAGTGTAAGCTCTATACAGCAAGGACTCTCTTTTATGTGCATCTGTGCAGCGCTGACTATGTCTAACAGCACTATAGAAACAATACTGTAAGTACTAGTAATTGTGGGAATTCCAGACATCTTCATGGCTCCAAATGTATTTAATCACGTAACATTGGTACAGTCTTCTGGAGCAGTTAATATTAAGTATTTTTGCAGGTTCGTGCTAATAGCCACGTTCCCAGTCGCAGTCCAGCTGGATTTCTCATCACATAAGAAACTGAACCAGTGGTTAAGCCTCTGGGGGCTGCATTTCCATGGTCCCGCTGCCTGACTTCTCCTTGTAGCTTCCCTAGTTCCACCCTTGGAGGCTTCCCAGGCCAGGTACCTGCAGTCTCTATTGTCTATACTTCACCTCATTCCTTCCAGAGTGTCATGGCTCTGGGTTCAAATTCTCTCACCCCAGTTGATGAGCTGGGCTTAAGCACACATAATCCCAGGTTATCTCTATAGCTTTACTTTATCAAACCACATCAGTCCCAAACTCATACATTAAGAAAGCAACTCTTGCCTTAATCCTCACACAAGCTGCTCATAGTTGCTTCCTGCACAATCTAAGCTTGGCTGTGCTTGATGAGCCTGATACTTTGTGAACCAGGCCCTACTGCCACCTTCCACTATAGTCTGCAGCTGGGGTTTGTGCTTCCTCTTTCACTATGGCTGCAACTATATCCACCCCAGTGTTCATTTAAAACTCCTGCAGTCTCCATGAGTGTATCATCTTCTGAAGGGGGTCTCCACCACTCGTCTCTCAAGTCCATCAGCTCCTGCTCATCCTCAGGGCTGCTTAACACCTCATCCTCCATGTCCTCTCTCTCTCTCTTCATCTGGTTCTAGTAGGACTCCTTTCTGTTCCTGCCTCGGCCCTGCCTCAGACAAGCTCTCACCCTTCTCCCACCGTGCTTGAACTCTCTCATCCTTTCAATAGGACAATGCCTGGGAAGCCCCTCCCCCTTCAGAACCCCTGAGCCTTCTGGGAGTTGGGGTCCACCTCCTATTCTGATTTCTGTTAAATACTGGATCTCCTTCCCAGGTTTTCCTTACAGCCTGCCTTCTTGTACTCACCAGGGGAATATAATGCCCATCACAGTATTAAAGAGAACTCATACAAGGCACTGCACCACATCTGAACTTTCTCTGTTTTCATATTTAATGTAATCATTTGTCTTCTTTTCCTGAAAACTGTCCTCTTAATCATTGAAAAACGGGCAGCCTGTTATAGTGCTGATTCATAATATAAGAATCACTATCTCTTGGAGAATATATGCAAGGAACTAGAGCATTTATCTTAAATCTGGTCGACTTCTCCCAAAGTGCTGCCTGCGTTTTAGCTTAACTTCTTCAGGGGTCCATGCCTGTATGCTCTGCAGTTTCAGCGAACTCTCTGATTACGCAGCAGACGAGCACGGACTCGTGACGAAGAAGTTGGTCGAAACGCGGCCAGCGTTGAGCACGTTGGGAGAAGTCGACCGGATTTAAAATAAATGCTCCGGCCTTCCTTGTACATAATCTCCAAGACATTGTGATTCATGCATTATGAGTTGACACCATAACAGGCTGCCCATGTTTTCATTTTAATTCCATGAAAAAATACAAAAACAAGGACAGTTTTCAGAAGGAGATAAATGATTAAATTAAAGGTAAAGGGAGAGAAAGTTCAGATGTGGTGCAGAACCTTGTATGAGTTCTCTTTAATGTTTAATATTAACTGCTCCATAAGATTGTACCATCGTTAAGTCATTTCATTTACATCCATGTGGCATTGGTTATATAGGATTTATATAAAGATACTCCAAATTTATTTAACAAGAACCAAAATGCTTTTTAAAACTGTTCAATTTAAGAAGAAAATGGGGTTTTTCCTCCTCTTCGTGAAAAATTAGAATTTTGCTAATCCTAGGAGGCTTTAAATAGGCAATCAATACCTAGAAGGGAAATACTTGTGATTAGTAATCCCCGAGTTTTACCCAAGCAAGCAAGCAACTAGAAGAAAGATTTTGAGTAATGAAACATATTGTAAACGAGGTGACTTGGTTTAGGAAAAATATTTGCTTTATCTTTTTCCAGTTCATGTACACGCTTGGCATTTGTCTCATACTTGAACTAACAGGTGGAATTGTGGCCTTGATCT
Source organism: Rhinatrema bivittatum (assembly GCF_901001135.1). Classification (NCBI taxonomy): domain Eukaryota; kingdom Metazoa; phylum Chordata; class Amphibia; order Gymnophiona; family Rhinatrematidae; genus Rhinatrema; species Rhinatrema bivittatum. The sequence continues at coordinate 189,587,071 of NC_042621.1, forward strand.
TCAGACATCAGGTAAGGATAATATCTCATGCTTTTCCTCTTCATTCTGGGGCAAACTCTTGGAATAAATATCTGCTTATTCGCATACACTGATAACCTGCATGGACGTAGTCAACGATACAAGAAAAACATTAAGGATTGCATCTTAACGACTGGGGACAATTTCCATTAAAAAAAATTTTTTTTTAATTCATACATATTTGACACTTGGTAGTACAAGCATTGAAAAAAGGAGGAACTGGCACAAGCTAGAAACTCGGGAGCCATTGCAGCAATCGCCAAGGCTTCAACTTTATCAGCTCAGCATTCGAATGTTTGCAGATCGTTAGTAGTTAAGGCCGACGCCCTGATGACTGGTAATAGGGCTTCCCAGATTCAAGTGCGTGTTAATTGAATCTTGCATAGGAAACTGCAGAACTGCTAATACTTCCAGAGCAATGTTTTTAAATAAACTAATGAAAGTGACTGTCAAAAATGACAGCGAAACAAAACCAATCTGACAAGATTTGTGGGGAGGAAGGATATTGTTTTTAGGGTGCTTTATTATTGACATTTAGGGGCGGATTTTAAAAGGGTTACACGTGTAATATATGCGTGTAACCCTTTAAAACCCGTCCTGCGCGTGCCTATTTTGCATAGGCTCGGCGACGCGCGCAAGCCCCGGGATGTGCGTATGTCCCGGGGCTTGAAAAAACGAGCGGGGAATGGGTGGGGAGGGGAGGGGCGTGGGCATGGCCAGAGGCCTTGCCACTGCCGCTGGGCCAATAAAACAAAGGTAGGGGGGGATTTAGATAGGGCTGGGGGGCGGGTTAGATAGGGGAAGGGAGGGGAAGTGGGGGGGGGTGGAAGGAACGTTCCTGATTTCGGAGCGGCCTCGGAGGGAATGGGGAAAGCCATCGGGGCTCCCCAAGAGCTCGGCAAGCGCAAGGTGCACAAATGTGCACCCCCTTGAGTGCGCCGACCCTGAATTTTATAACATGCGCGCGGCTGCTCGCGCCTGTTATAAAATCGGGCGTAGATTTGTGAGCGCCGGGTTGCACACACAAATCTACGACCGCATGTAGGTTACAAAATCTGGCCCTTAGTGCGCAGGATTGGATAGGCCAACCTGTCTACCCAAGCTGTGTTTGCTTTTTAAGAAGAATGTATGTCTTCTCTATCCTGCTTTCTCATTTTTCCCTCCCCTTTCCTTCTATAATCTCTGCAGATCTCTCCTCTTCTTCCCGTCTCCTCTTCCCTTCTCCAGCTTTTTCTTTTCTCATCCTTCCCCTAGTTCTTCCCTGACCCCTTCTGCTCCTCTTCCCTTTCCTCCCCTTCTGGTGCTCACCACTGTTTCCTCCATCGCCATCGATATATTTAAGCGCAGCTGGTATTAGGAAGGCCGTAGACTGCAGCAACAAAGGAGTAGCAGTAGATTGATGCGCTCCTCAGCAAACTGCCACTTCTCCCACCGCCAGTGGCTCATTTGGTTCTCCAGAGCAGAGTAAGAGAATGAAGCGTGGGAGAAGCCACAGCGTGAGTGTTCTGAGAGTGCTGCCACCCACTTCTGCCACTCTGCGATCCTGCTGCCTGTTTCGCCTCTCATTGTTCTGAAATACCCTGCCACTGGGGAGGGAGGCAGAAGGCCAGTCCCGCTGGGAGTAGGGGGGGAGTGGAAATGTGTTTTTCTGGGAGGCACTGTTGTGCTTTCTGGCTTGTGGCATTCCCCTGCCATCCACCACACTCACCTGCTGCCTTGCCCAGTGCCCGACGTTGCCAAACGCCGGGGCAGGCCCCGCTCTTAGGCCACAGCTGACCACTGCATTCTCCTGGCTGCCTCCTAGCCCGCAACCGTGACCCCAGTCTCTTACCGGCTGGCGTGTAGGGCCTCTGCCTCAGGCCTGTTTATGATGTCTCCTTCTCCAGCTATTCTATAGGCACGTACATGCCCATCTCTCACACTCTTAAAGAGTGAGTGGCGGGAAACGGGAAATGGCATCCCTTGATGACATTATCCTTGTGGCCTATGTAAACAGGCTTCATACTTCACTCCAGTGCCTTGGCAATAGGTCGACTATGTCTTGGTAGTGCTAGTTGCCATTCTGTGTTCCTGTGTTCCAGATTGTGTTTCCTGTGCCTTGTCTTTGCGTTCCTGTGTTGGCTTCCTGGTCCTGTCTCCCCTGTGGTCAGTCTTCTCCTGTGTGATCTCCCTGGCGTTGTTGTTATTACGTGTGCTTTAGTGGATCCTTGGGTGCTATGGAGATGACCACGCCCACGGGGAGGAGCCCCGTGAGGAGCCACAGCACTGGGCTAGACTCTGTACACAAAACACTGGAATTGAACTCTTTTATTATACAGCTTGAAGATAGCCACCAGGTGGCAGTGGTGAGTTGTAGTCTCAGGGACCTTGGCAGAGGGAGCCCTTCTCTCCTAGGTGACGTCAGGAGGTTCCACAACAAGGAGTTACTGTGGATGAGACAGATGAGATATTAGAGTACTCACTCGGTGTTAGCTGTTATGGATGCAATTCCACCAGTTAGTTGTTGTAGGTACAGGCACTGAGGCAGGGAGAGCAGGCCCTCGAGGAGCGAGTACCTGTTCCCTGAATGGCACCTGAAAAATAGAACAGGCGGGCCCCAAGGAGCGGGTACCCTAGTTAGTAGCAAAACCCCGAAGGGCAAAAGGAGAGCTTCCTGCAGGCAGCAGGGAAGTGGCAGAGTAGCGCAGACAGGAACAGTTCATGAGTCTATTCGAGCCTTTGCCAACTCAATGAGCTAGCAATCTTGAGAAGTAGATATACCCGGATTGGCGTGACGTCAGATGAGGGAACGCCCTCGAGGTTCGCGCCACTGGGTGTACTTAGACGTGGGTTGCACGTGCACCCTAGCAGGTACCTGGGAGGAGCAATATCATACAGCTGCACCATAGCCATTCTGGGGACGCCAGAGAAGTCGGCTTGACGACGCTGCGGTAGCCATCTTGCCCAGGTAAGTGGGAGGAGCCGAGATAGGGGTGCAACAAGCGGGGCGAAGCCATCGAAGACCGACAGACGCAACAGGCATCTTCCTTCAGCATCCCCCTGTGGTCTTCCGTCTCCTTCAGTGTTTCCTCTTGGATTCCTGGTTTGACCCTTGGCTCTGGACCTGACGCTGCTGACTTCTGCCTGTCTCCAACCATTGCCTGGATACCGACTGAACATAGCTGCCTGCCTTGACCACTGCCTGGATATGGAATCTGACCATAGCCGCCTGCCACAGTCCTCAGTCTGGATCACGATACTAAGTCCACTCACTTGGACCTCATCTCTCAGCAGGACCACCTGCCACAGACCTCACTTTGGACCACGGTCCTACATCCACTAGCCTGGACCTCATCCCTCAGCTGGATAACACTCCATTCCGGGGCTGCCTGCCATTGACTACTGTCTGGACTTGCCTCTGGAACCTATCCTCTACCTGGTTTCTTTTCAGAACTGGCCTGCACCTATAACTTCGCTACTACTTATCAAGGAGGCCCATGCCTAAGACCAGCCAGCCCCAGCACCTGAGGGCTCAACCTAAGGGGATCGTGGGCTTATACTGGCAAAATTCCAGTTGAGTTTCTGCTACAGTTACTTCTGCTTGCTGACGGTGGGGACATGTGGGGCTCCTCCCCGCAGGTAGTGCCAACTCCCTCTCAACCCAAGGGTCTACTTCACCAACAGGCACCCCCACATCTACCTCTTCTTCTCTTCCCTCCTTTCTCCTTGCCCTGCTCAACTCTTCTTCTGAGGAAACACAACGGAAGCTGATCCAATATGGCAGAGAACCAAGAAGTAGAAAGATCGGTAAAATGCAAAGATTCTTTATTATCACAATATGTAGGCCCGACTCTGGCCAAGTTTCACTCTATTCATTGAGCTGCCTCAGGGGCTACTGTGTGAGGTGTTCATGTAGTCTCAAAAAATGTTGTGAAAATCACATTGAATTTTCTTTTTACTCCTTGTCGATTGATTGTGTTCCTTTTTGGATGCACGTTTGTCAGTGCATTTCAGCCTCTATTTCCACAAAATTCATGAAGCGTAGAAAGCTCCGTACCATGCAATTATTTACACAGAGCTACTTGTGAAGCGCTTGACTGTTTCTTCTTGACGTCACCATCTTTCTTATTCCCAATAAACTTCAGTTAGGCACTTAAGAATCACACGGCGCTAGCTTTTAAATGTCTCCGTCTACGTCCTGCAAACAAACCGGAACTTAACCATTTTTAGTGCGTCCATATTGCATCACCCTGTATGTGTGGCCAGCTCATCTTCCAGCTAGCCTAAGGGATTCACTGAATAATCTGACAGCCCTGACTGCACAACGCTGTCTGTTAATAAGTCAGCCTGATCACAAATTTTCCACTCTGTTACAAAGAAGGAAAACTTAGAAGTTGACTGTTAGGGACTATCACTGTGAAGTGCATCTTAATGCTTATCAGACCTAAGTTTGCCATTTATGATGTTCCCAATACTATGAAGTCCAACAATGGCTCACAGTCTTAATGTTGTGAATTCCAAATTTTGCAAACCAACTTATTCATTTTGAAATATTGTATCTGCCCGTGATTTTTCACAACCTAAAGTTCATGCTAAGTGGAGATCAAAGCTCATGAAACATCTACTGAAAACAAGAGACAAATACAGACTCATATCTTGCCTTGTTGAATGAATGTGCAGCAAAAAAATCTCCAGACAATGCTGCGACATATATTAGCCTCAGTTCCTGTGAAGCTCACCAAAACGTATCATGACCATGATAGTGAACCACTGCAACCTCTGAGAGAAAATGATGTGACCCTGGCCTGTGTCTTGGATGGTAATCACTGGGCACTAGGGCAGTAAGAACATAAGAAAATGCCATACTGGGTCAGACAAAGGGTCCATCAAGCCCAGCATCCTGTTTCCAACAGTGGCCAATAGAAGGATATGGCTCCATGTTCATACATATGATGGACGAATTCTAAGAGGGTGATATTCAAAAATAGCTGAGCCCTTACATTTTGGCACATAAATTAGGAGCCTGTTTTCATCTGAATTTAGGGGCCTAAATTATTGGATGAAAATTCACCTAGATATAACAAATACTGTTGATGTTTTCAAGTCTTTTTACAATGACAATACATCCCTAATGAATACAGCCCTCTCTGGGTCTCAGCAGAGAGACAAGGATTGAAGGGAAGCCTCTCCAATGCTAAAGCTGTTTGCTGCAACAAAATGTGGGTACTGAGAGCAGACAAGCACTACAACTTCTTTCAATCAACCCATGGCAACAAACTGAACCCAAGTCTGACCTCAAAGGGTCCGGCACTTTCAGATTTCCTGCAGAAAGTAACTTCTCAAAGACACATTATTCATCATAACATATTCCTCCCCCTTTCAGTTCATAAACTTATCTATGACAACTTTGCATTTACATGAAAAAGTTGTTTAAGCTAAACAACCAGTTAGCAATTGAGAATTATCTTACTTCATAGTAAACCCTCGCCTATCTTATTGAATTTTGCTGAGTGAGTTTACTGGATGTTTTGATAATCCTTCCCAAAGAGTTCCTGGTAACAAGTGATCCCTCATCAAAGCGACTGCTCAGAATCTGAGATGTTACATCCTGGTCAGAATTTTTCCTAGAAGCATTGGCGTCAGCAGACAAAACCGCTACCCTCATTTCTTCCATGTCTTCCTCAGGCTGATATCTGAAGCTGGTTAGGAATATGTAGCTCATTCATGGTACCTTAGGTCAGTTTTCAGTGGGTTTAGGTGCCTAATTTTGGGAGTTAGGCTCCTAAATTGGCCATTATAAAAATGTACTCAATTTTTCTTTTTTTTTGTCGTTCCCATCCAAACTAGCACTAAAAAACTACAGAAATTGTTTGTTGTTTCAGCTTGGGCTAAACTGTTTGGCATGTATTGTTTGCAAAATGTGCACAGATATGCGCAATGTAAAAATCTATGCATGTTGTTAAAAAGATACGCATGTTTTAAAAATGCAATGCGCGCTACAAAAAACAAATGACACTAAAAAAAAATTAAGAAAACAATATAGATGGGAAAAACAAAACTTTGCAAATATAAAACCAAAATGAAATGACATAACACGAAACAAAATGGTATTTCATGCACACCCTTAGTATTCCATATCCATTACAATGTGAACATGCATTTACGGGGTATCTGCATTATCCGCCGAGAACTGGACTGATATGAAAAATAGCTATTCACAGCCATCTCAAACTTAATATTTGCGGGTTGATAGTTCTCGTTTCCCAGTCTCACTCCACTGAGTTATCATCTCACTCTTAGGTTTTCTAGCTACTGCCCTGCACCTTGCGCTATGAATTATTATGCAAAGGGTTGTTTTTTTGACAGTCCATATTAATTATTAAACCTATTATCTAGACTCACGCTATAATAATAATACAGAATATGCAGTCAAATGTTAGCATCCTGATTTTGAATGTTGCTTTCTTTTTAGACCATGGACTTTATTAACAGTAATATTCGGAAGGGAATTAAAAATTACTATGATGATTTGGATTTCAAGAACATCATGGATTTTGTTCAAAAGCAGGTTTGTTTTTTCTTCCTTTGGAGTAAATATGCCTTTTCTCTACAACGTTTCAGTAAGTATATGACATTTGCTTCTTGTTTTCATCTTCTTTCTGTTAGTTCCTTTTGTTCGCAGGGTCTGGCTGTGAAGGGGGGCCTGGGTGTAAGCCCTTTGTGATGCGGCATAAGTGACACAGCCTTGTAGGCACGGGGCCTACGTTGGCAGCTGGCGAACGCGTCCTGTAGCAGAACAGACTGGAGCTTCGCCTTCACCAGTCACCTCCGCAGGTTGAACCCTTGGGTTCTGGTGGCCGACAGGTCTCAGGCAGGTCCCTAGGGCGGTGGCTAGAGCAAGAGTCCAATGGGGATGCCGGCGTCGGGGCGGGCAGCAGACTAACGGAGTGAGAGGCAGGCCAAGGTCGGGGCAGGCGGCAGACTAACGGAGTGAGAGACAGGCCAAGGTCGGGGCAGGCGGCAGAGTAACGGAGTGAGAGACAGGCCAAGGTCGGGGCAGGCGGCAGACTAACGGAGTGAGAGACAGGCCAAGGTCGGGGCAGGCGGCAGACTAACGGAGTGAGAGACAGGCCAAGGTCGGGGCAGGCGGCAGACTAACGGAGTGAGAGACGGGCCAAGGTCGGGGCGGGCGGCAGAGTAACGGAGTGAGAGACGGGCCAAGGTCGGGGCGGGCGGCAGAGTAACGGAGTGAGAGACGGGCCAAGGTCGGGGCGGGCGGCAGACTAACGGAGTGAGAGACAGGCCAAGGTCGGGGCAGGCGGCAGACTAACGGAGTGAGAGACAGGCCAAGGTCGGGGCAGGCGGCAGGCTAACGGAGTGAGAGACAGGCCAAGGTCGGGGCAGGCGGCAGACTAACGGAGTGAGAGACAGGCCAAGGTCGGGGCAGGCGGCAGACTAACGGAGTGAGAGACAGGCCAAGGTCGGGGCAGGCGGCAGGCTAACGGAGTGAGAGACAGGCCAAGGTCGGGGCAGGCGGCAGACTAACGGAGTGAGAGACAGGCCAAGGTCGGGGCAGGCGGCAGGCTAACGGAGTGAGAGACAGGCCAAGGTCGGGGCAGGCGGCAGACTAACGGAGTGAGAGACAGGCCAAGGTCGGGGCAGGCGGCAGACTAACGGAGTGAGAGACAGGCCAAGGTCGGGGCAGGCGGCAGAGTAACGGAGTGAGAGACAGGCCAAGGTCGGGGCAGGCGGCAGAGTAACGGAGTGAGAGACGGGCCAAGGTCGGGGCAGGCGGCAGAGTAACGGAGTGAGAGACGGGCCAAGGTCGGGGCAGGCGGCAGAGTAACGGAGTGAGAGACGGGCCAAGGTCGGGGCGGGCGGCAGACTAACGGAGTGAGAGACGGGCCAAGGTCGGGGCGGGCGGCAGACTAACGGAGTGAGAGACGGGCCAAGGTCGGGGCGGGCGGCAGACTAACGGAGTGAGAGACGGGCCAAGGTCGGGGCGGGCGGCAGACTAACGGAGGGAGAGACGGGCCAAGGTCGGGGCGGGCGGCAGACTAACGGAGTGAGAGACGGGCCAAGGTCGGGGCGGGCGGCAGACTAACGGAGTGAGAGGCGGGCCAAGGTCGGGGCGGGCGGCAGACTAACGGAGTGAGAGACGGGCCAAGGTCGGGGCGGGCGGCAGACTAACGGAGTGAGAGACGGGCCAAGGTCGGGGCGGGCGGCAGAGTAACGGAGTGAGAGGCGGGCCAAGGTCGGGGCGGGCGGCAGACTAACGGAGTGAGAGACGGGCCAAGGTCGGGGCGGGCGGCAGACTAACGGAGTGAGAGACGGGCCAAGGTCGGGGCGGGCGGCAGAGTAACGGAGTGAGAGGCGGGCCAAGGTCGGGGCGGGCGGCAGAGTAACGGAGTGAGAGGCGGGCCAAGGTCGGGGCGGGCGGCAGACTAACGGAGTGAGAGGCGGGCCAAGGTCGGGGCGGGCGGCAGACTAACGGAGTGAGAGGCGGGCCAAGGTCGGGGCGGGCGGCAGACTAACGGAGTGAGAGGCGGGCCAAGGTCGGGGCGGGCGGCAGAGTAACGGAGTGAGAGGCGAGCCAAGGTCGGGGCGGGCGGCAGAGTAACGGAGTGAGAGGCGGGCCAAGGTCGGGGCGGGCGGCAGACTAACGGAGTGAGAGACGGGCCAAGGTCGGGGCGGGCGGCAGACTAACGGAGTGAGAGACGGGCCAAGGTCGGGGCGGGCGGCAGACTAACGGAGTGAGAGACGGGCCAAGGTCGGGGCGGGCGGCAGACTAACGGAGTGAGAGACGGGCCAAGGTCGGGGCGGGCGGCAGACTAACGGAGTGAGAGGCGGGCCAAGGTCGGGGCGGGCGGCAGACTAACGGAGTGAGAGACGGGCCAAGGTCGGGGCGGGCGGCAGACTAACGGAGTGAGAGACGGGCCAAGGTCGGGGCGGGCGGCAGACTAACGGAGTGAGAGACGGGCCAAGGTCGGGGCGGGCGGCAGACTAACGGAGTGAGAGACGGGCCAAGGTCGGGGCGGGCGGCAGACTAACGGAGTGAGAGGCGGGCCAAGGTCGGGGCGGGCGGCAGAGTAACGGAGTGAGAGACGGGCCAAGGTCGGGGCGGGCGGCAGAGTAACGGAGTGAGAGGCGGGCCAAGGTCGGGGCGGGCGGCAGAGTAACGGAGTGAGAGGCAGGCCAAGGTCGGGGCAGGCGGCAGACAGCAAGGGAGGTCAGGTCCAGGTGGCAGGTAATTGTGGTCAGAGCCTGAAGTCGAGCCAAGATTGCACGAGGACACGTGGCAGACACTGGATGAGTCGAGCAAGGCTGGACCACACAAAGCTGGATGAAGAATCAGAAACACAGGAACCAGGAATTCAAAGGCAACATGCACTGCCAAGGCAGGAGACCTGTACCTGAGGCAAGTTAGTACTGTCAGGCCCTCGGTTAAATAGGCCAATCAGCCTGATGTCATTGGAGGGCGCCGCTCAGCCTTACCTGCTGTGGGGCCTATATAACGCGCGCACATGTGTGCGCCGAAATGACGGTGGCGGGAGCTGCGGCTGGCGGCGTCTTAGGACCCGGGATTGGTCCAGCCACATCGGGGGGGTGAGTGAGGTGGCTTGCGGGGCCCTCCCTTCAGCTTCTGAATGTAACACTGGCGCAGTACAGAGAATAGCCCTGACCGGAAGCCAGGGGGGCTTTCTACCGGCAATTCTACCAATGTTGGAGGTAACCGAGGCGGCACGACTCGCCTCTGATACACAACTACCCTGCAGTGCAGAAAAGTGGCGAAAAAGCTCAGCAAAAACACAAAACTCAGTGTCCTCCCCTTAGACAATAGCTTTATGACTGCAGAGAGGCACACACTGCTCTTGCTGGGGATTTTTTCAGTCTAGTTACAGTGTTTAGAGTAAGATTAATTTTATATTTAACAGGAATTTTAATCCTCCTGCATTGGCCTTGGTCATAACTTTATTGTGTGCCACAGTGGGGTCGGGTTACAGGGTGTTAACCCCCTCTCCCCCAGCCCATATTATACAGTTCTCAATCTCAGCCACACAGCCAAGAAGGGAGTGGCCTCTGATAATGGCTGTAAGTTTACAGTTGAGGCTTCAGACTGATCTGAGCAATGTGCCGTACACAGAATGCCCTCCAGTTATTGTATATCAAAGGGTGATGTCACAGCAAAATATATTGAAAGGCAAGATACACCCGACAGATCAAAAAGCAGAAGGATATTTATTTGTGGAAGAATGTTTTCCTATCACCTGCAGATGAAAATGCTGTTAGAAAAGAGCCGAGATAAGGCTTTGATGCACTGTACACCGTATTGCTGTGGCTTGTCTTTTTGCGGACGACACTAAGATCTGCAACAGAGTGGACACGCCGGAAGGAGTGGAGAGAATGAGACGGGATTTAAGGAAACTGGAAGAGTGGTCGAAGATATGGCAGCTGAGATTCAATGCCAAGAAGTGCAAAGTCATGCATATGGGGAGTGGAAATCCGAATGAACTGTATTTGATGGGGGGGGGGGAAAGGCTGATGTGCACGGAGCAGGAGAGGGTCCTTGGGGTGATAGTGTCTAATGATATGAAGTCTGCGAAACAATGCGACAAGGCGATAGCAAAAGCCAGAAGAATGCTGGGCTGCATAGAGAGAGGAATATCGAGTAAGAAAAGGGAAGTGATTATCCCCTTGTACAGGTCCTTGGTGAGGCCTCACCTGGAGTACTGTGTTCAGTTCTGGAGACCGTATCTACAAAAAGACAAAGACAAGATGGAAGCGGTACAGAGAAGGGCGACCAGGAAGGTGGAGGATCTTCATCGGATGACGTACGAGGAGAGATTGAAGAATCTAAATATGTACACCCTGGAGGAAAGGAGGAGCAGAGGTGATATGATACAGACTTTCAGATACTTGAAAGGTTTTAATGATCCAAAGACAACGACAAACCTTTTCCGTAGGAAAAAAAACAGCAGAACCAGGGGTCACGATTTGAAGCTCCAGGGAGGAAGATTCAGAACCAATGTCAGGAAGTATTTCTTCACGGAGAGGGTGGTGGATGCCTGGAATGCCCTTCCGGAGGATGTGGTGAAGACCAGAACTGTGAAGGACTTCAAAGAGGCGTGGGATAAACACTGTGGATCCATAAAGTCAAGAGGCCGCCAATGAAGAGTGGGTGACTCGCCAGAATGATGGCTACTGCCTGGAGACAATACCCTTATTCAATAAACATATACATGCTTACTGTGACTCCAACATCGCTCTAAGCTTCAACAGCAAGAGGAAACGTGGAAAAAAGGATTTGCACTCACAAAGAGGGGAGTAGCTTGCTTGTTACGGGGGTTACTACCCCAAACCAAATAAGCCTGATACTTCACTTTCAATGCATATACAGCATAGTTCTCTGCTTCAACGGCAGGGGAGAAGAAAAAACTGATACTTCACACATCCAGCAGAGCTCTCTGCTTCAACGGCAGGGGAGAAGAAAAAAGGGTTCGCACTCACAAAGCGGGGAGTAGCTGGCTTGTTACGGCGGTTACTACCCCAAACCAAATGTGCCTGATACTTCACTTTCGATGCATATCCAGCATGGCTCTCTGCTTCAACGGCATGGGAGAAAGGCTGATACATCACGCATTTCCAGCATAGCTCTCTGCTTCAACAGCAGGGGAAAAGAAAAACTGATGCTTCACGCATATCCAGCATAGCTTCAACGGCAGGGGAGAAGAAAAAAGGATTCGCACTCACAAAGCGGGGAGTAGCTGGCTTGTTACGGCGGTTACTACCCCAAACCAAATGTGCCTGATACTTCACTTTCGATGCATATCCAGCATGGCTCTCTGCTTCAACGGCATGGGAGAAGACTGATACATCACGCATTTCCAGCATAGCTCTCTGCTTCAATGGCAGGAGAGAAAAAAAAACTGATACTTCACGCATATCCAGCATAGCTCCCTGCTTCAATGGCAGGGGAGAAAAAAAAACTGATACTTCACGCATATCCAGCATAGCTCCCTGCTTCAACGGCAGGGGAGAAGAAAAACAACCAATAAGGGCTGTATAACATAGTCTGGGTAAAACAAGCATGGGTGTAGCTTGCTTATTGCGGTGGTTACTACCCCTACTACCCCTAACTAATCAAGCTAGATATTTCACTTGGATGCAGCTCCATCACTGCTCTCTACGTTAATGGTGGGGGTGGAAGGGAAATAGAACCAAGAGCTAAGAGAAACAGATAAGTATGAGAGAAAAGATGTGTGAAGCTTGCTGGGCAGACTGGATGGGCCGTTTGGTCTTCTTCTGCCGTCATTTCTATGTTTCTATGTAATAACATGCATATAAGCGGGGCTTGAACATTTTCTTCAGGACTCACTCTCCCAATGGACAAAATGCACTCACCATTTACTCCAACTCGCCCACCGCCCCAATAATTAGCTTTTTGTTTTGGGTGGGGGGGGGGAGTGGCAGGAGTTCACGATGAGTGCATTTTTTTCTGAGGAGGACATCCCCCATCCCATCCCACCTCTCTTCTTAACATGCCCCGATCTGATTCACTTCTCTCTCCCTTTCCACCCCTACCCCACACGGGTGCTGTCTTCTCTTCTACCAACCCTCCCCCCACCCCCTCACACACACTCGCATGCTCAGGCGCAGCTTTCATTCTCTTCTCCAGTCTCCCCTCCCACCCTCATATCTTTCTCCCCCCATCCCTGGTCCCCAAGTCAGTTCCCGCTGCTCCTCTCCTCTGAGGAAGGAGATTCCCGGTAACCTGCCTTCTGCTCTACCTTCAGCAGCGGGAGGGGTGGTGGTGTTGGCAGGTGCTGCGGCTCAGCTCCCCGTCTCTCCCCCTGCTCCCGTTCAGAGATGGGGGTGTTCCCACTGCCCGACTCAACTGTGCTGCCCCTTCTGTTGGGTGGGGTTTGTTCCTGGTGGCCCTGCTCTGGCAAGGGCTGTTTCCTGTAGGCAGGGGCATTCCCGGCAGCCCCGCTCTGCTGCGACTTCTGGGTAGCAGAGAGAGGGCGTTTGCTGGTTCTCGCTGGCAGTGAAAATCAGTTCACCTCGGGCATATGTTTCAGTCCCTGCATATGGGAAATGGAAGAAGCAGTTCAAATAAAAGCCAGAGCTCATCATCTGAGAGAGGAGGAGGGGACATTCCGATCATCAGAGGAAAACTGGAGAAAGCTGCAAGTGGTATGGAATAAATCCGAGGTATTTGTGGTTTGATAGATCAAGCTTGACCCAAATCCTCGGTATTTGCCTGGTTTGGATGAGAATATTCATAGGTTGGTACTGCTGTAGGAAACGGCTGAAGAAGCGATTGGAGTAGATTATGATTGTTACAAAACATTGCAGTCAGATTCAGTAGGAAGCATATTCTGATAAGTTGAATAAATTGCAGTTCACTAGTCATAGAGCCTGATTGGATCAGAAGAGGTTCACCCATCCCCTAACTCATCGCAGAACCTGCTGGTACTGCTGTGTTCTGGGGGTTCTTTTGGCTTGGCAGACTCTTCCTTCTCCTTTGGGCTTCTAGCCCAGTCGGGACCCAGCCTCTGTTGGGATACAGTGCCATAATCCTTCATTTGCAACTTCTTAGGGGGGTTCCCCCTATTTTTATACTCACTTCCCAACTCAGCCTAGCCATGGCAGTGACAGTCCTTGGCCAGTGGCCACACACCACAACTTCCTCCAGAATGACCTTGAATCTGGCCACCCAGCGTCACCATTATGCGATGGCCAAGACTTCATCTCCACCAGGGGCTGTGATTGCTGCCTCTGCAGGATCCCCAGTCTTGGCTAGCCTGGGGAGCAGAAGCCTGATCCAGGAAGGTAAGCCAGGTCTTCTGCAGGGCAGTGCATAGCGCTTGCCAAATGCTGCTGAGCCTTGCTCTTACTCTTTAACATATTTATTATATCACTTCATAATCCTGCCATTCTTCTGTTGCTTAGAGTCCCTGGAGGAAAAACAAGTAAAATATTGAGAAGTGTGACTACAAAAACCTTCTCCACAACTCTTGGATGTAGAGAGGGTGTCAAACAAATTATTTTTATTACTTGTCTCTTGACATTAACCAGAAACCATTAGGAAGTTAAGGTTCAAGTAACCTTTTTTTCATTATTATTCAAAGTATATAAAATTTGAATAATTTCTCAAAGTTCTTAAAACTTGCAGAACAGATGCCTGGAAAGCTGAGTGCATAGGTCTCCTGTTTTCTCCTGTCTTCCTGCAATTAATATGTGTGAGATATATTTGCATGCAAAGTCTTTATAGTATGCAAATCTATCTCATGCATATTCATTGTGGATATCCTGAAAATCTGGCCTGTTTGTGGCTCTTAAGGACCTGAGTTGACCACCTCTTGGCTTAGTGGTTTAATACAAGTCTACAGAATCTTCCATCCTTAAGTCATTTGTTCTGATCTGGCTAAGGCCAATAGTGACTGAAAGTCATTATCATCTGAAAGCTGTTCAGTGGCCTATGTCTATTTGAAATAAGATGATGCTTTCAGACCAGTTCCTAATGGTTAAAAATGTCTACAATATATCACTAAAAAAAGTTTCCATAGCAATGGTTTGCATAGCTATGTATAAATATTGCTTCATTTTCTCCTCATTCTTCTGAAGTTAGAAGCATCTGACATAGTAAGCAATCTTGTTTTTCTTTAATTTTACCTACTATAAGAAGTGACTTGCTATTTGGCACCTGTTGCATTATGTAAGTGTTGCATTCGGCAGTCCGCAGGGCAGACCCACAGACCGCTGCTCTTACCTCCAACCCCAGTCCCAATGAGACTCCTTTTCCCACCGGGGAGGCCCCTGGACAGACGCGCGTCGAGCTGCCATGCTCCTCCGCCTTCTTTGGCCACTCCCACTGATGCTGACCTGAACACTCGGCAGGCCCCCGCACTTCTGACACCACTGTCTACCTGGGGTTCCCTAAGCTGCACACACGCCCGGCAGCATTCCTCTTAAAGGGCTCAAAGCGGGAAAACCTCGGTGGCACCGGATAATGACATCACTGGTATGGGCCTATAAAAGGCCACCTCAGCCTCCTCTCCTTGCCTCAGCAATAGGTCGACTACCTCCTGTAGAGTGTATTGCCTCAGCATGTTCCTGGTCTTCATTCTTGCGTTCCTGGTCTTTGTTCCTGTGATCCTGGTCTTTCTCTTGGCAGTCCCTGGTCTTCCTTCCTGAGTTCTTCGTCTTTGTCCTGTGGGCAGTCCTGAAGTCTTCATCTTCATCCTGTGGTCAATCTTCAGTGTCTTTTCCTGCCTGCCTGTGCTGTTCCTTGACCCCCTACCTGTCTATCCATCCTGTCTTCCCTCGGACGGATCTCTGGCTTTGACTTCGGCTTGACTCTTGACTCTGAGTGAACTCCGCCTGCCACTGACCACTGACCACTGCCTAGCTCTGACTCCGTCTATATTCAGCCTGTCCTGCACCCTGGCCTGAGACTCAACTCTCTCCACGGATCTTCACCTCATCAACAGAGGCTCGCGCCTAAGTCCTACCAGCCCTGGTACCCAAGGACCCAACCCAAGGGAAACGAGGGCTGATATAGGTGAAGCTCCAGTTGGGCCTCTGCCACAACCAGCTTTGCCAGCCCGATGGTAGGGACCTGCAGAGCTTCTCCCTATAGGTTGCACCAATCCCACCTCAGTCCAAGGGTCCACACTGGCAATAGTATGCTATAATTGCTACTTGCAAATCTCAGATGAAGTGAATTAAATAGAATCAACCAGCATGGTGCTGGGCTTGCAATCTGCAGTGTTACTGCCCGCAGTGGGTTCTAGACCATATCAGTAAAGCACACTGTAATTCTTATCATTTACCACTTACTCGCTTCACTTACAAAAATTATTTAATATTTTATTGATGCTTCCCTCAGGAAACCTTAACCATAAAAATATCCAAAATAATTCCAAATACTTATCAGCATCAACATTCATATGTGCCTTTCATCAAGTCACATACGACTCAGCTACATAGTCCACAAATGATAATGTGGTTCACCCTATTTTTAGTTCTGCTAATGAACCTGATGACTTTTGCGCTAATGGAGTGAATTTTGCCCTTTGTGGTCCAATGTTCAGTGTGCCCATAGGCTTTTCAAGGGGCTACTTTACCATTTCCTGATTTATTTAAACATTGGTTGAAATGTCCAACTACATGTGCTACCAGTGGTGTGGCATACCCAGGGCTGGCGGAAGCACTAGGCGGACTAGGTGGGGGCCTAAGGCACCAGGGTTCCAGGGGTGGTAAAAAGAGAGAAGAGAAGAGACAGCCTCTGCCGTGGCTGTCTCATCTCTCTTGCTGCAGACCAAGTGGACCCGTCCGTCTTCACCCAACTTGACTACCGGCTTGAGTCAGGTCGGGTGAGAACTAGCATGCATAGTTTTTGGGGGGGGGGGTTTTGTGCAAGTTTCATTTTCGGATTGGGGTTGTGCCATTTCAGTCCACCCCCGGATCCGAACTTTTTTCCCTGTTAATTTTGCTTTAAAAAAAACAAACAAAACCCGCCCCTTCTCTTCAAATTTAATTAAGTATAAGGCCCCCCCCCCCCCAAGACTCGCCCAAAGCCCCTGGTGGTCCAGAAGGGGGCCCGGGAGCGATCTCCTGCTCCCAGGCCGTCGGCTACCAGTGATCAAAATGGCGCCGGCGGCCTTTTGCCTTTACCATGTGACAGGGAGCTACCGGTGCCATTGGCCAGTCCCTAACATATGGTAGGGGCAATGGATGACCTCTACCATGTGACAAAGGCTGGCCAATGGCATCAGCAGCCCTCTGTGACATGGAAAGGGCAAAAGGCTGCCAGTGCCATTTTGATCACAAGCAGTTGACGGCCCAGGAACGGGAATTCGTTCCTTGGCCTCCCGTTGGACCACCAGGGACTTTGGGCGAGTGTTGGGGAGGGCGTTCAAGGAGGAAGGTTGCCTAGGGCACTTAACACCCTTGCACTGGCCCTGGGTATATCTACTATAGTGTCCATGCCAGTTGATGTATAGCAGTAAAACACAACAAATGTTGAAAATTAAAATGATAGAACAGTGTAGCTGCATTTACCAACAGAAGATGGAGGCCCCATTGCTCAAGCACTTTATGAGAGCAGGGCATAATTTTGACAATCTTAAATTTGTTGTATTGGATAAGCCTTCTCTTAGTATCCATGGTTGTAACCTTGATATGTTACTTTTACATTGTGCCAATGGGAAGTGGAGATGATGAGCAGTATACACAATTGCTATAAACCACAATAGCGAATGGTATAGTGCTAAAGAAGTTCACGGAACCTTGTACTGGATTACTCAAAAGAAGAAGCGTTAAAAGAGGTTAAATTCAGCATTTCCATCTTTATTCATGAATGCTTGAAGAAAAGTTTCGGTCCCCTGACAGGGACTGTGTTTCGCCACATGGGCTGTGTCGGGAGGGACAGAATCCCAAGAAATCAACTAGTAACAAACAACTTTTACATTGTGAACAAAGATGGATATACAAACTCTGTATTCTATCCCCTTTAGGTCTTAATATAGAGGTTGATTGAAGTGTTTTTCTTTAAAGAAGGGGTTTTTGAGTTTTGGTTTGTTTTCTATGATTGACTTTTTTATAAAGTAAAGGGTTGGTAATAACTTGAATTAAGCAGATTTTTCATGCAGAGAATTATTTTCCTTGAGTGCAGCCTGGTTTCTTTTGAAGATGGACATTCCCTGTAACTGGAGGCCAGGACACTGAATACCTGAAAGTTCCCTTCTAAGTCAGAGAAGGACTGAGGTAGCAGTAGTACTGCCAGAGTTGTTTTGGGTCAGACAAGTGAAGTAGTTTTTCCCCTTTTGTTGAGAGGAGGTTTTTCTCACCCCTTCTCTCACTTGGAGACTGGGCAGAATGCCTGATCTATGGCATCAACAGACCTTTCCCTCTGGAGGGTCACTAAGAACGGAGTGTAGAGGAAGAAGGAAGCGAACCAACATCGGAGACCAACCACTGGATTTCCCCCCTGGGACACAGGCACAGGCTGGGTAGGAGAGAACAGCTTGGAACTCAGGTAGGACTGTTCATGCTTTGAGGAGATCCCAAGCTGAGCAGGATTTCTCTCAGAGACTGGGCCTCTTACACATTTACTTCAGGAGTGTTAGGAATCCCCCAGGAACCTGAGTCATCACCATGTACGCAGAGGGGAGGACAAATTCACCTGTACTTTCAAGTTATTTGTGAGCTGGACATTGATTCAGTTTGAAATAACCTGCTCATCTGTTCCCAGTCCTGCAGCACCTCAGCAATTCAGTAGATTTACTGACACACGGGGAGAGAGATTCCACCACTGCCTGGGCGAAAAAGCAACAGCTTCTCCCCCACAGAGAGGACTCACCCTTGGGGGTCACAAAAAAAGAGGGGAAATCAAAAGGAATACAGCCCCAGAGATATACATTATTTTTGTGTGCCCTGAAGGATAATGCCATGTCAAACAAAAGGGTTACATATATAAGGCTGGGAATTGCCCAGTGCCATGTTGACTGCATTCATAGGACTTTGGAAGGTAGGTTTTTGATTTAATATATGAATGCCCCAGTGGTTTTATGTGAATTGTTTTTATGTAAAATGATCTTTAGAGAGATTTCTTTTGTTTTCAGTTTTAGAGAGCTGCTAAGGAATGTACCCTCCTGATGCAGGCGATTGATTGCTGAAATCCCGTCAGTGTCGGGTAATATGCAGCTAAACTGTCATTTGTGAGCTTTGTAGCTGAGCTGAATGTGGCTCAAAAGTCTAATAGGAACATTGATGCTGATGAGTATTTGGAGTTATTTTGGATATTTTAATGGCTAACATTTCCTGAGGGAGGCATTAATAAAATAATAATTTTTGTGAGTGGTAAAGGATGATAAGAATTATAGTGTGCTTTACAAATGTGGTCTAGAACCCACTGCAGGCAGAAGACTGCAGATTGAACTTATAGCATCATTTTGGTTACTACCTTTTAATTCGCTTCATCTGAGATGTGTTAGTCTTTCTTCTTTTTTATAATTCACAATTTATTAATTTTTCATAAATTAAGCATACATCTTACTCTATACAGAAAAGAAAAAGATATGTAACATACCATACATACTCATTAACGTAATCTCCAATTCACTAGATAACAACAAAAGTTACATCACTTTTCTACGAGGTAAATTCAAGAAAAGAAAAAGAGGCCCAGTAATACTAAGGGGAGTACATAAAGAAACAGAAAAACACCTTAACGGATACGGTGAATAAACAATTACTCGATTATCTTAGGGATCTGTTACCCAGCATTGGTGTTCAAGCTCCTGGCATTTAAGAAGGATTTCAACTGTTCCAACAAAGTCAAGACAAAACATTCTTCTTTACCTCGAACAATACATCTACAAGAGTATTTTAACACAAACGTATATCCCAGAAGTAAAGCTTGTGGTCTCATACTAAGAAATTCCCTCCTCCTTAATTGGGTGGTCCTAGAAAAATCAGGAAATATTATAACAGCTCGATCATTTATTTATTTAGAGCTTTTCTATACTGGCATTCATGATAAAATCATATCATGCCGGTTTACAGATAACGGGGGGGGGGGGGGGGGGGGGTGCAATAACTTTGTACATTTAACAAGTGCAGAGGAAACAAACAAAAGTTACATTATAACAGGGTTTCTGGAACTAGAGGGGGAGGAGAAAAGAATAAAACAAATATTTTTACAGAAGTAAATAATTTACATTATGCAGTAAGGTCTCTTAATGGATATTAGTGACTTAGTTAGGCTCTGGAAAGGCTTGTTTAAATAACCAAGTCTTAAGCCTTTTTCTGAATGTTAATAAGCAAGGGTCCAGTCTGAGATCGGGTGGTAAGGTATTCCAGATAGAGGGGCCCGCTGTAGAAAAGGCCCAGTCTCTGAGTGCTAGATGGTGTGTAGATTTAGTTGGTGGGATAAGCAGGGAACCCCTGTATGCTTCTCTGATGGGTCTGGATGAAGTGTGTAGTCTGAGGGGAATTTGGAGGTTTAGCGGGGCTTGGGAATGGATGGTTTTATGGATGATGGTGATGGACTTGTGTAGAATTCTGAAGTGTATAGGTAACCAGTGTAAATCTTTTAGAATGGGGGTGATGTGGTCTCTTCTTCTGGAATTTATCTTCTGGAATATATCTCTCACCTTCTAATAGAAGGTGAGAGATGAAGGTGAAGTACCGTCTCATTACTTCGCTCACATCGTTTTCTGTCACAAAGGACCCAAGTAACGTTGCACGATCAATGATCGCTGCTGTTGAATTTTCCAAAAATTGGGTGAGATTAATAATGGCTTCTAACTAGTTAGCTCTAGGAATTTTACTAACGTTAGATTTAAAATAAGCTTTATTTACCAATGGAATTTTCACATCTTCAAATTTTAAATTTTCCAAAATGAATTTTTTGAGAATGCTACCAGTATTTTCTCCCAGCACACGAGGAAAATTTAAAAACCTTAGATTTAGATGCTGGACATGATTTTCCAGATAGTCTAATCTTTTAATCTGAATTCCATAGTCCTTTACCAATTTAATATTAATAGCCTGGGCTTGCAATGTAGTTTGCTCCACCACTTTGACCCTCTTATTTAAGTCCTTAATCTGACCTCCCAAATTCAGGTTACGGGTTTGTACTTCTGTAGCCAGATTTGCATATTTACTTTGGCAGTCCTTCACTAGCCCTCCAAGGCTAGCCACCAGATCCCATAACGCTTCTAGGGTCACCACGGCCAGTTTCAGGGGCAACTGGTAAAACTCACTCCCTTTCCTGACAGCAGCCGCTCCAGAAGGGTCCATTGCCAAGATCTTTCTTTCTTCATCCACAAGGTCCACCGGTGATACTGGCAATTCAAACTCCTCAGACTCTTTCAGCGTTGCTGCATCCAGCATATTGGAGGAGAACTGAGGCAGCAGCGTTGTTCCTCTGCTTTGGCTTCCCCAACCCACCGCGGGGATGATGTCATCTCTCTGCGCTGCACCTTGTGATGGTAATAGCGACGCCGGTAGCGGTAGTGGCCGATAATCAGGGGGACTCAAGATGGTTTCCCCATACAGCACCGGAGCTCCCTCTCCAAATGCCAAAGCAGGGACAGTTTCACTCCTTACATCCACTGTTGACGTCGCAAAGGATGTTATCGGTCTCTGCCCAGAAGGTAAGGCTGACTCCGGGGGAAAGACCCGAACCTTTCCCTTTCTTTTTGGAGGCATCATTAACAGGTAGCAGGAATAGAGCAGAGCGACTTCCCTTGCAGCTGTTCACACCGCCATCTTGGGCCCCAAGCCTGATACTCTGATTGGCTGGTTTTAGCCCTTCATCTTTTTTTGTGACTATCCTTTGATGGTGAAGGTGTGTGTGCTTTTATTTTTATAGTTTCTATTAATCGTTACTTGACCATGCTTCCAGTCGAATCCATATTTGATTTGGTATTGAACCCTTAAAGCAAGAATTGGTTGCTATGGCATTTCTTGAGTTGATACTGCCTTATCAGAAATTATTTTTACAACTGAAGAATTTTTAGCAAATGTTTTCTCTTACAATGCAACATTTTCAGTAGCTTATTTCTTTATTTCAGTTCAAGTGCTGCGGTGGTGCAGATTTTAAAGACTGGGACACAAATGCATATCACGAATGTTCTGCCCCAGGGCCGTTAGCTTGTGGAGTTCCTTACACTTGTTGTGTAAGCAATAAGGTATGTATGGATAATCTCCAGTAATAAATGCTCCTTGTGCCTATGAAAGCTTGAGGAGCTCTTAAGAATGGAAGAATCTTTATCCTGTCACTTCATATTGTCTTGAGAGTTATCTTTGCTGGGGAAGTGGCCTGCTTAAGTGCTAGCTCCAGAAGTGAAGATGCTTTAACTCCTGCAGGAGGGATGCCATTCACTTTACTATTTAGTCTAGGTCCATTACAGTATTCACTGCTTTAGCAACTGCTTTGTTTGTAATGTCAAAAAGCAGAAGTATGTATTTTTCCTGAGGGCTCACTCAATGTGGACTAAATTTCATCCTCTCCATGCTTGGCAGTAGCAGTAGATTCTCAGGCGGAACTGCCAAGGGAATGAGCAAATCCCACCTATGTCCACTACAATGCCAATGTTGGCTGTTCTACGGATCCTTGGATCTCCTCCATCAAAGACGCTACAATTGCCGAGAAACCTATCTGCATTCTTGCTGATACAGCACTGACCGATACACTGACAGGCCGATACAATACAGTGCGCTCCGGTGGAGCGCACTGTTAACCCGCGTTTGGACGTGTGTTTTCGACGTGCTAGCTTTACCCCTTATTCAGTAAGGGGTAATAGCGCGTCGAAAACGTGCGTCCAACCCCCCCAAAACTAATAGCACCCGCAACGTGCAAATGCATGTTGATGGCCCTATTAGTTTTTCCCGCGATTCAGTAAGTAAAATGTGCCAAGCCGCACATTTTAATTTCAGAAATTAGCGCCTACCCAAAGGTAGGCGTTAATTTCTGCCAGCACCGGGAAAGTGCACAGAAAAACAGTAATAACTGCTTTTCTGTACACCCTCCGACTTAATATCATGGCGATATTAAGTCGGAGGTCCCAAAAGTTAAAAATAATTAAAAATTAAAAAAAAAAAAAAGTTAAATCGGCTCGCGGGTTGAAAACCAGACGCTCAATTTTGCCGGCGTCTGGTTTCCGAACCCGTGGCTGTCAGCAGGTTTGAGAACCGATGCCGGCAAAATTGAGCGTCGGCTGTCAAACTCGCTGACAGCCACCAATCCTGTCAAAAAAGAGGCGCTAGGGACACGCCCTAATTTGAATATTTTTTTTTACTGAATCGCATGCACAGGAGAGTGGCCTGTGCACACGCCGGGAAAGCAGGCGCTCGCCCGCTGTCCCGCAACTTTTACTGTATCGGCCTGTGAATTTGGGAGAGGGTGCAGCTCTCAAGGGGGGACTACAAAACTGAAGGCCTGGAAATTTTTGCTAGCTAAATGATTTCAAAACTGGATGTCTGCTTCATCTGGGGGGGGGGAGGGTCAGAGGCTTCCTTCTTTTTAAAAGAGCCAACTGCAGATCAGGAGAATGTGTCGTTTGTTAGGTATTTGTGTATTGCCCCCAGGGCAGGTAAGTCAGTGGATGGAAAAACCCTAGCTTATCCCTTCCTTCGGTGCTACTGACTGCAGGGAGAAGTTGCTTATATGGAGACAAGGCAAAGGCATCCTTCACTTCTGCATCTACCCTTTATCTCCCTATAAGAAAACTTTATTTGCAAGTATATATGGATTCAAATGTAGTGAGACCCATTTTCAAAGGGTTTAGTTGACTAACTTTGAGATTTAGGCTTCTAAATTGGCCCTTTTGAAAATGTACTAGGTCTAAGTGCTTTAATTTAAGCTCCTAAAGAGTGAGTGGCTACAGGGAAGCAGTTGGGGCAGGGGAAAATAATTAGGTGCTTAGCACTGATTTTCAGCATTAGACACCTAACCTACAGGTCGATACAGTAACGTTCAGTTAAAGATTCCCCGTCTGTAACGTGCTGGGAGCGCACAATACAGACGAGTAAGGCCATCCAGCGATCCAGTCTCCAGTTTCACGCGTCCTTAGCGCTTCCTAAAATAGACACATAACCCTTTCCGCACCCAGCATGTAAATGAACGAAAAAGCTGTATAATGAAGGAATTAGCTATTCCCCTCCGATACTGTAACGGGCGCTGATACTATCTCCTCAGTAACCTGCTGTTTTGCCGCGGCCTTAACATGTTAGTTTACCGCCTCCCCCTAGTAGGTGTTAGTGTAGTGTAGTGCCAAAATCGCAAGGGAACGGGAAAAGAGAGGTTTTACTTTTATTAAGAACTGTTATAATTTTTTAAACACTGGGGGGGTTCTTTAATTTTCTGGGGGACCTCTCCCCAATCCCACACTTATCTGCACTGTAACTGATCCACATAATTTAAAGAACATAGGGTAGGCAGCGAGGGGGCAGGGGCAGCGGGATCGGGGGGCAGGTAGGTGGAAAAAAAAACAAACTTTTCTGAGCCATCAGCAGCGGCGGCGGGATCCGGGGGGGGTGGGTACGTGTTCGATCGGGCGAGTAGGCAGGTAGGCGACAGCGGCGGCGTGAGCCATCAGTAGCGGCGGCGTGTTCGATCGGGCGGGCGGGTAGGTGAAAAAAAAAAACTTTTCTGAGCCATCAGCAGCGGCGGCGGGATCCGGGGGGGGGGGGGGGTACGTGTTCGATCGGGCGAGTAGGCAGGTAGGCGACAGGGGCGGCGGCGCAGCAAAAAAAACCAAAGCGACAAAAGTAACTTACTTTTGCGGGGCAGCGACAGCGGGAGCAGGATCGGGGGGGGGGGGGGTAGGCAGCGTGTTCGATCGGGCGGGTGGGTAGGTGGGGAAAAAAAAAAACTTTTCTGAGCCATCAGTAGCCATCAGTAGCTCCCCCGACGAAGACAAAAAGATGGCCGCCTGCACGGGGGAAAGCGTGCAATTGGCCGCTGAGGACGTGACGTCACACCCCGTGACGCCAAACGTCGTGACGTCACGTCTTCAGCGGCCAATTGCACGCTTTCCCCCGTGCAGGCGGCCATCTTCATCGGGGGAGCTACTGATGGCTCAGATCGAACACGCCGCCTACCCCCCCCCCCGATCCCGCTGCCCCTGCCCCACTGCCGCGGAAAAGTAAGTTACTTTTGTCGCTTTGGTTTTTTTTGCTGCGCCGCCGCCGCCGCTGTCGCCTACCTGCCTATTCGCCCGATCGAACACGTACCCCCCCCCCCCCCCCCCCCCCCCCCCGGATCCCGCCGCCGCTGCTGATGGCTCAGAAAAGTATTGGTTTTTTTGCTTGCCGCTGTGTCTCACCTCCTCCCGGAGCAAGACTGCTTTCGTGCCCTGCTCCGGGAGGAGGTGAGACACAGCGGCAAAGCAAAAAAACCAAAGGCAGGAAGTAAGTCGCTTCGCCGCCTCCCTCCTCCCGGTGCCTGTCATTTCAAATTTCATTTGAAATGACATTTGAAATGACAGGTACCAGCGCACCCAGGTTACTGTATAGGCGCTGTATTAAGCGCCTATACAGTAAAATGGGTTGCGCGGGCATAACCCTTCCCTAACGCTTTACAGCCGCGGCATGCATTTGCATGCGATTAGAAGAGAGTATCAGGCGCTAGGTCTAGAGGACTGTGCGTGCGGGGAGGAAGGGTGCGCCTGACACTGCCGCACTGTTTCTACCGCGGCCTTACTGTATCGACCTGCTAGAAACCTAAATCTAGCAAATGAATATCAGGCTTACATTTGGGCTCTGAGTTTTAGGGACCTAAATTTAGGTGAATCTTCAGTTGAAAATGAATACTCCTGACTGAAAATAGGCTTCAAACTTAAGTGCCAACATTTAAGAGCGCAGCTTTTTTTGAATATCAGCCTCTATTATTATTATTATTATTATTATTATTATTAAGTTCCACAATTTAAACCAATTTTTTCTTCTTTTTAATCCCAATTTCAATGTAGTTTTTATGTTTGGAAGAAAAACCCAGAAAAATGTGCAGATTTGGATTCTTTTAAATAAAATCTGAAAATGCAGAACACAACTATGAACTGTGATTTTTTTTTTTTTTTTTTAAATCACAATTGCTTCAGAAAACACCATTACCTCAATTCTCCTCCTTTTCCACAATAAGGGCTGGCCCAGTCACAGAAAAATGCAATTGTTTTTACATACAGATGGTCTCTTTTAAGTAAAGGGACAAGTCTAAGTCATGAGCTAAGGAAGGTCCCTTCTTGACCTTTTGGCTGAAATTTAGAACCTAGACATTGGGCCCACCAGGAGGATTAAACCTTCTCTTAAAATAAAACAAGCACGTCTGCTTTAAATTATAAAGCAGTAGTTGTTGCCTTATGAATTATTTTTTGACTTACTGTTATGGTAGCGAAGGCCCTACAGGAGAATGTACTAGAACAAGTTTAACTATTCCACATTCAACAGTGAAACCTTTAAGGGTGTGAATCGTTTTGAAATGACATGAAAGGCTAATTTCAAAAGGGAACAAAAAAAACCCAGATGAAATTCATTTGAATTTTGTTTTCCATTTGAACATGCATAAAAATGCAAATAGTGCATGCAAAATAATTTTGTGCATGTTATTTGCAAAATGTGCACAAGCAAATGGAAAACAAGATGACATCAAACAAAAAAATACCCCAACAGAAGCCTCCTCTGAAACAAAAGAAAGTGTGCATACCCCCTAAAACTCTGAGACAATAGAATTTTTTTACTACCACATCTAACAATAACTTGTGAATTGTTTCATTGTACTTTTGGCAGATGTTGAATGGATAAAGAGGATGATTTTGTAATAACCCATGTAAGTTATGCTTGCCTACTCACATTCATTATACCAGTTTTCTAAGCGGCCTTATGCATAAGCTCACTATGAAAATTCTCCCTAAGAACCGGCACAAGCTAACCTGCACAAAATTACACTGGCTCTTTGCAAAGCATCATCTATGTATGTTAATTTATACGTATACTTTTTAAAATCAAAAGCATGCATATAAATCCCAACTCTTCCCCAACCTTGCCTCCAGGAACACCTTTTTTTGTGCACATAAAAATATGCATGACTTTGGGTTATGCAGGGCCAGTGCAAGAGTATTTCTCATCCTCAGCGAACCTTCAGTCAAATATCCCCTCCCCCAACTTACCTATTGATGGCAACATCAGCGCAGCACTCCCTCCTACCAGCGGCAGTGGCTCCTACACAGTTCTCCATTATTTGGCGGTATCAGCTCTGACACAGCACCCCTTTGGGCCTCATGATGGCAGGGTTTTGCCACCCCCACATTTCTGGCGCTCTAGGCGACTGCCTAGTTTGCCTAACGGAAGCACCGACCCTGGGGCTATGTGCATATTTTCATGTGGACAAACCCAAGGCAATGTTATAACAAGCCATTTAGGTGCATAAACCCAAGTTATTTATGTTTAAATGGCTTGTTATCCCACAAATTACCCCCACAATAAAAAGATAATGCATAGAAATGTGAAATATTTTTTTCAGTTTTTAAGGTCATTTTATTTTTATTTTAGACCGCTGTCATGAACACTTTGTGTGGCTATAAAACTCTCAACCAAGAGGTAATTATTTCAGACCTTCATGCTAGTTTTAAAATGTTTATATTGTCGAATGCTTCAAAAAGGTAGTGAATGAATTATTTATAATAGTGCAATAACATCAAAAGTTGACCAGGGTAGAGAGGGAAACATTTAAGATAGCTGTGTTTCTTCTTTATTTATTAGATGCTGTCAGGGATGTTAATTTTCAAACGGCGTGTGGGCGCACATATGCGCACAAGTTATAAAATAGCCTGGGTGCGTGCACATATGCACCCAATTTTAAGTTTGTGCGCACCCAGCCACGTAAATCGGGTTTCAGCTGCGTAAGTCAGGGAATTGTATAACCAGTGCGCATCCATACCATGACCAGTTTCACCAGTTCATCCACCAGTCCACCCAGTCTAGAACTAGGGCCTCCAAACTCTCCTAGTTTAATAGCCTACACTCAAATGTTAAAATTGTACACTTTGCAATTATGTGTAGAGTGCGTCAGAAACCACTGAGCACTACACGATTGTCTGCTGTATTATGGCTTTTCAATAAAGTTTAAACATTAATAGCCTACACTCTCCCCAGTTAACCCAGACCCCTAAAGCCCTTTTGCGATGCCTAGAAATACTTTTATTAAGACTTACACCTTGTCAATAGCAGAAGCAAAGTTACGCAGCCCTGGACCTGTGGGTGTGTAAGTATTTATGCGCATATCTCTTGGCCACGCCACGCCACGCCCCTTTTTGAATCCAAGTGAGATATTCATGCAGCAGGAGATGCACATACATCTGAGTAGCTTTTAAAATTTGATCAGCACATATAAGCCCATACTTGTACATACATCCCCTAATTGATGTGCACGCCGGACTTTTAAAATTCACCTTTTCTTGTATTAATTTGAGATTTTATGCTTATTGTATATTGTATGATTTATATGAGCAATATATATTATGTAAATCGCTTCAAGATATTTGTTAGTAGTGTTGGCTAAATTTGAGTGAGTAAATAATCTAGGTTCTTTTCACTTTCCATCTAACTGTTGGTCTTTAAGACCTTTGAGAGGGTTTTTATTTTTCAGGGAACATCAAAAAAGTTCATGTTCCAGTTCATCCATCCATCCATTTATTTATTTATTTATTTAAAATATAAATGATTCCTTCATATCCTAAGCAAATTACAAGCAAACACGCATAAACTAAAAACTTACAAAATTAAATTAAAACAAACATAAAACATTTAAAACTAATAAAGATACCAATTGGTAGGTATACCAAACTGATGGACAATGTTAGAGACCTGTTCTCACTTTTATACTGTAGCATTCTTATGATAGATATCTGCTAACCAGCTGTCAGTAGAGGCAATTATTTTGTTGTTTCTGAGCAAGACATAAATGCCTCAGCAAACAAATATACCTTTAGATTTCTTCTGAAGATCTTCAGATCTGTTTCAGCCCTCTGCTTCTCTAGGAGGGCATTCCACAGCTCTGGCCCTGCTCAGAGAACACTCTCTCCCTAGTTTTGCAGTGATGCATCATTCTTGTAGCAAGACGCACCTTGGTATATTTTTTGGAAGACAAATAGAATTGTAGAAAAATCCAGCAAAAAAGATAGCTACTCCAGAAATACTGGTTTACATTCAATGAGGCAAAGCGGACAAAGACAGGGACCTACTTATCAATATACATTGTTAGCAAATAGGCCCCATTTACTAACAATGGGCTAGATTTTAAAAGCCCTGAGCCGGCGCGCTTATTTTGCATAGGCCGCCAGTGCACGCAAGTCCCGGGGCTTCGTAAAAGGAGCGGGAGGGGGCGTGTCCGGGGGGGCGTGTCAGCAGTCCAGGGGTGTGTCCTGGGGGCATGTCTGGGGGTCAGGGGGTGGTCCGGGATGGGTCCGGGGGCGTGGTGATGGTTCGGGGGCGGTCCCGAGTCCCCCGGCACTGTGGCCTGTGCCGGGGGATGCTGAGGGGGCGCGCGCAGGTTACGCCTGCTTCAAGCAGGCGTAACTTGCACAACAAAAGGTAGGGAAGGATTTAGGTAGGGCTAGGGGATGGGGTAGATAGGAGAAGGGAGGGGAAGTGGGGGGACACGGAAGGAAAGTTCCCTCCGAGGCCGCTCCGATTTCGGAGCGGCCTCGGAGGGAACGGAGGCAGGCTGCGCGGCTCAGCGTGCGCAGGCTGCCGATTTTGCGCAGCCTTGCGTGCGCCGACCCCGGATTTTTTAAGATACGCGCAGCTACGTGCGTATCTTATAAAATCCGGCGTACTTTTTTAAGATCTACTTCAATATGTGTTAAATATTTATCGTAATCTTATCAATAGGCCCCATAATCAGATCAGGGGCCCAGCCTATCTTGGGAAATACAAGCAAGCAAATCAGATTAAAGTTAGGTAATATGCCAATATAAGACTATCACAAGCATTATATAACTTTAATTAGACAGGAAATAGTGTAAGCTATTGAATCATTTTAATGCTGTGTTCCCAAACCAATACAAAACAGGGACTGCCAAAGCCTAATCCAAAATAAAAAGAGCAAACCTTAGGCAGGTCCATTGTTTGTATTGTATTGCTACTCAGCATATATAATTAACACTACAAGAAGCAAAAAGTGCAAGTCATCAGGCTTATTCCTCCTGCTTGAAGGGTAGTTACTCGTAGCAAAACTGTATTCTTTCAATTATCAACAAAAAGAAGCAGTGAAAACCCCAATTTTGCCAGACAAGACATAAACCATAAAATATCCAAACTTCTCCATCAAGGAATAAAAGGATTACAGGAATTAGATTCCTTCTGTTTGGTAGAAGAGCTTTTTGAAGGTTAAGTAATTTGTCCTATTGTCTGACACTGTCTCATATAAGAGGCAGCCTAGGGCTGGGCTCCAAGGTGGCGGAGTGGGTTAATAACAGGCTGAATGTCAGACAAGAGAGGGTAGTGGTAAATGAAGTTCACTCCTGAGAGAGAGGTTTATTAGTGAAGGACCCTCAAGGGATCCGTCCTGGGGTCAGTTCTGTTCAATATTTTCGTATGTCACGTGATGGATTGCAGAGGGGTTACTAGGAAAGCTTTGTCTTTTTGCAGATGTTAATGAGGTCTGCAGCACAGTGACTCTCCTACAGGAGGCCTGGTGGAGTGCACAGCAGCTTACATGCAATGCAGCAGAATATTGAGTTATGCATCGGGGGTTATGTTTAAGACTGTCCACATAAGTGCAAAGTCCGTGGGTCATTTTTATCCATAGACTTTGCACTTGTTTTCAAAGGGAAAGAATGTGCATAGTTTTTCTTTGAAATTTAGCCCAGAAAAAGGACCCACTCTCATTTGTACCTGCTAATTTGTGCAGCAAAGACTATGCATATACTTTTGAAAATTCAAAATTATGGGCCAGATTTTAAAAGCCCTACGCGCGCCGGGCCTATTTTAAAAAGGCCCGGCCAAGCGTGTAAAGCCCCAGGACGTGTGCAAGTCCCAGGGCTTCAGGAAAGTGGCAGTCCGGGGGCGGGGCTAGAGGCCCCTGGCACAGCTGGGGGATGGCGTGCCAATGCTCGCAACCTGCGCCTGCTTTGAGCAGGCGCAAAAGATGAGAATTTTTTTGGGGGGGTTAGGATAGGGCTAGGGGGCTGGAAGGTTAGGGGAAGGGGTAGGGAACAGGGAAAGGCTGCGGGCGTCGGCGCGCACAAGTTGCACTAATGTGCACCCCCTTGTGCGCGCCAACCCCCGATTTTATAACATGCTCGCACCTGCACGTGTAAGTTATAAAATCGGGCGTCCGGGTAGCACGTGCACATGGACGCGCACGCTCAAGTTTATAAAATCTACCCCTATATGCACAGTTCCAATCCCCCCCCAGGAACTGTAAGGGGTTCCTGTGTTTACTGCACGTTATGGCAGGTGCAGAGAGGCCCTTCCCATGCATTTTTACCCATATATAGGGCGAGCATTTTGCAATCAGTCCATTTCTGCGGGTACAGCAGGATTTTATCTGCAGAAATGACTTTGAAATTTCCCATCCCTGTGAGCAGAAATCCAAGGGCGGCGAGATACGGATGTTCACCAAACAGGACAGAGAGGGTTAAGTGATCATGGCTGATGATCTATGGGTGCAGAACAGTGTGACAAGGCAGCGGCCAGAGTCAAAGGAATACGAGGATGCCCAGGGAGAGGCATTGCCAGCAGGAAAAAAGGAGGCAACAGTATTGCTGTAAAAGTCATTGGTGAAACCTCATGTGGAGAACTGGGTTCCAGTTCTAGAGTCTGTATCTCCAAAAGGATGTGAGAAGTCCAGAGAAGGACTATCAGAATTGCACTGCCTGTGTCCCTTGGACCTAAAAAATGTGTATCATAGAGAAGAGAGAGGGAGAATCCTTTGTTAGCTAGAAATTGACTTGGCGGAGTTTTGCTATAACTGAATTCCTGTTTTGTTCCTGGATTCGATATGCAGAATGGTTCAATTCCCATATCAAGTCGTCTGCGGTCTCATTTGGCCAGGGCTGGGGATGCTGGAGAGAGAGAGAGCACTCGCAGCCATTGGTCAGAGGGCTGGAGTAAAGCAAGTTGGGAAGGAATATAAAATCCCCAGGTAGCTTGTGAATGAAGGCTCATGGCGCCAGATCCTGGCCCTGGTTCCCACTGAGCTGGAAGCCCAAGGGGGGAGGAGAAAACAGTCCTATCAAACAGAATTTTAAAAAAGACCAAAGAATAAAATGAAAAATAAAAGCCATGAAAGAAAGCAATAAAATCAGTCAAGCTCAGATGATTTTTTTGGATGCGGTTTTGGAATGAGAAATGAATATGTAACCCCCTCTCTTTTCTGGACAGGACAAAGGGGCACATCAGGGGGCAGCTGGGGCTACCGTGCAACCCATGGGGGCTCTCTGTTTCCTTTGGCGGGGGTGGGGGTAGGGATGGCCCTCTTCAAGGCGCTTAAAGCTGGGGGCCCCTCTTGCAATGCAAACAGATCCAGTGCCAAGGGTATTCGGTGCCCTAGGGGGAACCTTACAGACTTGCACCTCCCTCCCAAGGTCCCACCCTCCCCACAGTCAAAAATTATTCATTTATAGCAGATTTTACAGAAAAGGACATTCAAAGTACAGTATTCAGTTACAACAACATGTAGATTGTATTTACATACACCGCTGAGGTACCAAAGAGAAAACCCTGCAAAAAAGTAAAAAAAGACACTTGGAACCCCTATGGGATTAGGCCGATTGTAACGCAGGTTGGGTGTTGCTTGGCCCTCAGAAAACACGAATAAACCGAATTTTACTGCAGTAGTTTGAAGCCCCCGTGCTGCTAATTCAGTTCTTCAGCTCTTCATTTAGAAAACTGAGGCCATAACATTGGAGTTTATGCAGCTCTGTGGCTGCAGGTTGTGACATCCTCACGTTGTGAAATGAGAGCACGGTTTAAATTGCTTCTCCGTACAGCTGAGGTGCTGTATCTTAACGTTCAAATATATGTCTGTTGCAACACAAATTAAAATTCTGCTCATGAACAAGCTGAGCAGCCTTGGGGGTGGGTCATGAGAAGGATTAGGAGCTAGCTGAGTGGTAGGCAATAGAGGGTAGTGGTAAATGGACCTCGTTCCAAGGAAAAGGAGCAATCAGGGCGTGCCTGAGGGATTAGTCCTGGATCCATCTTCATTCAATATTTTCATATGCGATATCATTGAGGGACTAAAGGTTAGGTTGGTCTTATTTCCAGATGACACCCAAGATCTGCAACAGGATGGGCATTCCAGATGAAGTAGAAAAATTAAGGCGTGGTCTAAGACATTTTGAGCAATGGTCAAAAGTTTGGCAACTATGATTTTACTAGTAGTAAAATCCTGTCCAAGGACAGGGAAATACTATGAAGTGTACAACATGCACAATTAAGATGTGTGGTAGTAGAGAGGGGATTGGATAATTTAGAGAGAGAAGGGCAGAGCCGGAGACTACAGACAGAGGGGCCGATGCAGTACGCTGCGCTGAGCCGAGCGCACTGTTAACCTGCAGTCGGACGCGGGTAGAATAGGCGCTAATCAATCCCGTAATGCAATAAGGGGATTAGCGCATATTCAACGCGCATCCAACGCGGAGTGAATCTAATAGCGATCATCACATGCAAATGCATGTGAATGAGGCTATTAGGCATTCACTCCCGATGCAAAAAAAAAAAAAATGTGCATCTTGGACGCACATTTAACTGTCATCTATTAACGCCTGTCTGGAGCAGGCGTTAATAGCTGTGCACATCAAAAAAAAAAAGTACAGAAAAGCAGAAAAAACTGCTTTTCTTCTGTACTGCCTCCTATTAAGTAGGATGAAAAATAAAAGTAAAAAAAAAAAAAATTGACAGTCGGACCCATCACGTAAACCGACGCTGAGTTTATCGGCGTCGGTTTTCCTTACCGGTGAACAGTAGTCACGAAAACCAATGCTGGGTTTATCAGTGTCTGTTTTTGTGGCTGTCCGCTGGTAAGGAAAACCGACGCCGATAAATGCGACCCCCTAATTTTAATATTGCATGGCGCCCCCCCCCCTTGGGGGCGCCTGGAGCGCGTTAAGAGAGCGGGTGCTGACTGTTCAGCGCCCGCTTTCTACGTGACTTTATTGCATCGGCCCCAGAGAGAGGGGATAAAGGTCATTTTCCATGTTATAGCAGACTGTAGATTGGAGAATACAAAGAGGGGCGGAGCTAGAGAGAACAGGGAATAGTGGAGCTCAGTTTCCATACAGAGGGGTGGAGCTGGAGCGTAGGGCAGACCTGCAGAGCTCAATTTGCATATCAGCTATGCAAGTGCAGGGTAACTTTCCTCTTTATTAGGGTTAGATGCAATAAGAAGTGCAGAGTCATGCATTTGGGGAACAGAAACCCAGGGAGAAAAATGCATAGCAGGACAGGGATCTGGGATTATTCATACCAGCCTGATGATCACAAGGTTACCAGTATGTCGAGGCAGTGGCAAAAGCTAGCGAGGGGTGCACAAGAAAAGCAATTTATAACCAGCAGAGAAAAGGTGGTGACAGAGCTTCTAGACAAATCATTTGGTGAAATTTTTATCTTAAGCCATTTGTCCAGCGCCAGAGAAAGCATCTCCAAAAAGATATAGAGGGATTACAGTTAGTCCAGCGAAGGGCTTCCAAATGTATGCCCTTTGAGTGAGACGTAAGGATCCAGATATGTGTACCCTACAGAAGAAGGGGGGAGGGAAATATGGAGACATTCAAATAGCTGAGAGTTATACATAATGCAGACGAAACAAGATTTTTTTTTTCATTGGAAAGGAAGCTCCAGAACAGAGGGCCTCCAAACTTTTTAAGGGAAGAGCCACATGCGATATTTCATATCACTGAGAGAGCCCTTGGAGTCTGTCCCCTTTAGTGATTTGAAATGCTGTGGAAGAGGGGGAGATGGGGCCAGGATTCCCACAGAGGTACGGCAGATAGGATATTAGGAAAAATGTTTCTAGCAATGGATCAACCCTGGCACACCCCAGGGAACCCCTACCATCTGCTTTCCCTCTTGCTCAGCATCAGCATCTGCCCCCTGGGGATTGGGAAGGGGTGAATGGCAGGGCACTATCCCTCTTGCACCCCCCATACACTCTTGCTCACTCTACTTCCCTCCCCTTTCCCCACCAGTATACCTGGTTCTTTTGTGCTACCCTCTACCTCCCTTCTGTGCTACCCTCTACCTCCCCACCAGCACACCTGGCCCTACCTGCCTGCATCTCCCCTCTGCCGGACCCTCCCCTGCCTACATTGCCCCTCTGCCCCGTTATCCTTCCCCCATCAGTCTGCATCTCCCCTCTGTCTCTCCCATCATCATACCTGGTTCCTTTGTGATCCCCTCTTCCTTCCCCTTCCCCCTCCTATATCTGATTCCTCTGGGTTGTTTTTTTTTTTGACATGGTCAGTCCATGTTGCAGCCACTTCTCCTTGTTCCCAGCAGCAGTTCAGGAATGGTGATGTGAGCCATGCCAGGGATGGAGACAATATGTCTGCCAGGTCACTGCTCCA
Source organism: Rhinatrema bivittatum (assembly GCF_901001135.1). Classification (NCBI taxonomy): domain Eukaryota; kingdom Metazoa; phylum Chordata; class Amphibia; order Gymnophiona; family Rhinatrematidae; genus Rhinatrema; species Rhinatrema bivittatum. The sequence goes on from NC_042621.1 coordinate 189,622,152, forward strand.
GTGGCTTCTTCCCGCCCTACCTCTGTGTCTGTACAGCCTCAATCTCCCTAGTGCAAGAGTCAGAAGGAGAAGGAGAGACTAGCCACCACCATGCTTTTTTTTTTTTTTGTTCAAAATGATTAAAAAAAAAAGTGAAACCTGTTCGCGGGCTGGAAGAATGAGCTTGGCGGGCCTGGTTTGGCCTGCAGGCTATAGTTTAGGGACCCCTGCTCTAGAATATGAATGTCAAACTGTGAGGCTGAAAAGGGGTTAGACTCAGGAATAACATGATTTTTATTATGTGTTTTCATATGACTATGTTCATTTTATTGTAAACCGCTATGAGATTTATGACATCACAGTATATACATTTTAATAAACCATAAAAAGGAAATGTTTCTTCACAGAAAGGGTAGTGCATTCTCAGGAGAAGTGAACACAGCATCCGAATTTAAGAAACGCATCACGGAGGATCCCCTGCAGTTTTGGGAAAGCAAAGAATAAGACTAGGGAGGGAAGCAGTGTCTGTGGTATCGTAAGAGGCAGGGAAAATGGGCAGCTTTGATGGCTCATGTGGTAACTGTTCTCTGTTTCACTAATTTCCAGCGCCTAAGTGTCCAACATATCATATACACTCGAGGATGCACCGATGCAGTAATCCTTTGGTTTTTGGACAACTATAGCATCATGGCTTTTGTCTTGCTTGGTGTGTTGGTACCACAGGTAAGGTTGAATATCACTTTGCACTTTGAAAAAAAATGCAAACATGTGGTTCATTGTTCTTAACATAAGAAATGCATTCATATTGGTAAATGTGAGGCCTTATGAAATGGAAGAAATGTTGCCATTAATGCAGCACATCCAGAAAGCCCACTCAGATGCCACTTTTCTTTTAGGGGGGGAGGGAGGTCTGGAAGTTTCTTCCTGTTGCTTTGGGAATCCAGATCAACAGGAAGCAGCCTCTACAGAGCTATGGTGCCGTGAGCCTTCATTCAGACCTCCCCGAGGGCTTTCCCTGTAATCTTTATAACTCTTTCTCCTTCACCCCCATCTACCCCCCCCCCCCCCACACCATTTAGCAATCAGAGTGATGGACCTTGGCCAGTGCCCACAAGCTGTGTTTCTCCTTGAAGTGCAGGACCCACACCTTAAATCCCGCCAGTAGGTGCTACCGTTGAGTGATGCTTGAGACTTCCTACTCACGAGGGCTGTGAATGCTGCCCTCCTGGCATCTCTAGCCTCGGGCAGCCCCGGGAGGAGAAGGCAGGCACAGGCATCGAATCTTCCACATGGTGGTGCATGGCCTTGCCCCCGAGCCAACCTTCGAATGCCACCTGTATGGAAAAGCTCCCCAAGGATGACGAGCTTCATTGTGCATACCCAAAGATTTCACTTGAATAAACAATACACAGCGCTTGCTGAATAATACTGAATGCTCTGCTTAAGGTGACCTCATACAAATAGGCACATTGACTGCACCGTTATTGATAATCATCGATCCAGGATAACACTTGTTACTGGGGGTCCCAAGTATATTTTTGGAGAAAAAAATGTTTATATGCAAATTAAAAATGTGACAAAGCAGAGATAAAGTCTGAGTACTTAGCTTATAAACCCCAGAAGGATAAGTAGATTGCCTGCAAAGAACTTCAAGTCCACAGGAAACAGTTGTTATAAATACATTTAAATTGTCTCCTATATCATCCTGAACACCCAACACTGTGGCGTTTCGATGCAGTATATCTTTGTCAGGGGTCAATTACTATGTAATAATGGAGACAGCAGAAAGCTTATTTGGGCTAGCAAGACTTAAGTTAAATCATCTGTCATGCGGAGCATATTGCATAGGACTGATGATGATCCTGAGGCATTTTCGGCTTCATTATAGTGCTTCATTGTGCAGCACTATACACCCTTAGAAATAAAGGAAACTTTGCTAAATGAAAATTATTTTCTTCTACAATTTTCTGCTTCTGTTAGAGGCCGTGCCTTGACCCCCAGCAGAATCCTGTCGACCAGTTCCACAGGGAGTGTAGCCCCACCGATAGGACACAGCAGGGGTTGCAATGAGGCTGATATTCAAAAACAGCTGAGTTCCTATATTTAGACACCTAAATTAGATGCCTATTTTCAGCCAAACGTAGTAGCCTACATTTTCAGCGGAAATTCACCTCCATTTAAACTGCTAAAATGTAGGTGTCTAAATTTAGGTGCACAGCTCATTCACCACTGTTTAGGATCTTGAATTAGGTTCCAAGTGCTGAAAATCAGGGCTAAATCCCTAACTTTCTTTTCCCCACCCTAACTGCAACCCTGTAGCCACCCATTTTTTATGCTCCTAGGTTTAGGAGCCTAATGAAACGGAGCCTAAAGATAGGAAGTTAACAAATTTTCAAAAAATCCAATTTAGGAGCCTAACTTCAAAAGTTAGGAGTCTAAACCCTTTGAAAAATCAGCCTCAGTGTTTCCGAGGCAAGAAATACATGCATACTCTTGCTCTGAGATACTCTCAAGGCACAGGAGAAAATATATCCTTTAAAGTCATCTGCCTAAGGATGAACAACGATATAAATCAGAAATGGGAGCAGGTCACCTTTTGTTGCTGTCTTGCTTTTCCCATTAGTAACAATTTCACATAGGTTGTCAAGGAACCAGGGTGGCTTACTCAGCTGGATTTACAACCGGTTGGCTGGATGTAACCAGAAAGTTACTTTTAACAGGCTGTTGTGCCAGGCCAGTCTGGGAAGTGATGAAAACGGTGAAATTCACTGGAATTTTACTGTAAGGGGTGTCCTTTTAGTCAGAGCATCAAACTTGCAGGCTTTGGCATTGGTCCTTTAAAAGAAAAAAACATCCCTGTCTTGCCTCAGCAGTTTTTACAGGGGATTGTGAGTCGTCCCATGTGCTTTTTATCCAGGTTGAAGGCAGATTTAAGAGAGGGTCCTCCGTGCCTGGGGTCATACCAGACCTTATATGGTGCTTAGAAGATCCCCTTTCTTTTCAGAAAAATAACCTGACTTTGGTTTATTTTTGTAAGATGGGCCTTTCTTCTTAAACAGAAATACACAGCTGTGAATCAAAACAATCCCTGCTTTGAGGAAGCAGGCGAACTCTCTGCTTCCGGTCATGGGTGTCCGCAGAGGGAGGAAAGGAGCAGTCATCTGCGCCCCCTCACCCTCCGGATTTTAATGACTTGTCTTTGTACATCTCTATTTTTTTTTTTTTTTGTTATGTCCTCCCTCGAGAATTTTCTGCAGTCTTTCATGCTTCTTTCTGTCCTTTCCTAAGGAAAACCTCACCAGTTTGTCCCTGTGGGGGAAAACCATCTACTTTCCTAGCTGTGCATCACAAGCAGGAGCCCCTGCCTGTTTCTCTCTGGTCAGTTGCTAAGTGATGAGAGCTGGATCCTTCCAGCAAGCACAGAGCGCACCTGATCTGACAGCTTTAACCCCTTAACTGCTAAGTCCTATATGGGGTTTACAGACGCCCCCCATCCACATCGGGGTTCTCCACATTTAATACCCACCGCATTTATTTTTGGCTCAATTTTTAAACGATTAGGTTGGTTTCTGAATTTGTAAATAATGACAACAGAAAGGTAGTCATGAGCACAGCAGCTCCACTACAATAGGAGCAGGGGAAAAGAGTGGTGCATAACGCAATTGTGCAATTAGGGATACTAAAACTGGCAGACTGTGTACACACAGAATGGCATACAGTTGTGAATTTACAAACAATACTTTTGCACAAATGTTTATAAGTGTCCTAAAATCAAACAGCCAGCATTGTAGACACAAAAAAAAAAAAGCTTGGCTGCATCCAAAATGGTGCACAATAAGTATTGCTTCTACTTCTGATCCATTGTTGATACTTTAAGGCACTGCTTATCAGCTTACATCTTGGAACCTGTCCAATTAGTCTGGGTTTCAGGATATCCACCAAGAAAATGCTTAATATATATTTGTATGCACTCCCTCCATTGTATGCAAATATTTCTCATGCATATTCCTTGTGTATACCCTGAAAACCAGCCTAGCTGGGCAAATCCTGAAGCCTGGGTTGCTGTAAAAAGTATTCCTGAGCTAGAAAGGGCTCAGCATGGGAACCCGTGTGATGATCAGGAGACTGGGAATACTGAGGTTGTGCTCACAGCGGTAAAGAATGCACTGGGGCAGCATCTGTAGGGAATCTCCTGCAAGTTCCTACAAAGAAAGATGAATGTAGGCAGCAGTGGCCTGGTTTTAAACACCACCAGAGGCTAAGGAGGTAATTTTCAAAGGAATTATGCGTGTAAATGTAACATACTATCGTAGCAATTTTCAAAAGCCCATTTACGCACTTCAAGTTTACTTACACGTGTAAAACCTATTGACAATTCAATGGCATATATTGTAGCAATTTTCAAAAGCCCACTTACACAAAGTACATTTATACATGTAAAACGCAATTTTAAGTATGTAAATCCTTTTGAAAATTACCCCCTTTGGAGATAGTTTGTAGATTTTTTTTTTATTATAAAACATATTCCAATGTTACAGCAGATTTTTTTTTTTTTTAAAGGCAATATATACAAATGTTTTCAGCTATGCTTGTCTTTGTATTTTTAACCTTTCAGGGATATCATGACTTAGGGAAGGCAATTTTCAAAAACCATTCACCCAGGTAAAAGGACTTTTTGAAAATTTCCCACCCTAGATGCTGGTAAAAGGCGCATTGCACCACAATGCACACACTTTTGCCCACACTGTGTGGCGGTAAACCCCAGAGGTGGGGATAGGGTGGGAAATGGCACAATGCCCCTAATTTTGCATTTTCAAATCTAGGTGCTTTGTTTTTCAGGGGAAAAGTATCTGCAGAAAAGGCAGGTGCCACTCTCTGTGGGTATTTTTCCCTTGAGAGCTGGTGCAAAGCCTGTGGGTAAAAAAACATGCACACTTTGCATCAGAATGCATAGTTCTGGAAATTGCCCCCAAAATGCGTTGTCCTTCCCTATAAAAAGACAGTTCCCATGTGGGTTGCCCATGCCCTTGCCTGCCCACCCCTGCTTCTCTTTTCACACACTTCGTGGACACCCTCCATGGCGTTCCTTATTCTGCTGCACAGTGACCGATGTAGGGTTTTTGCCACCTCTACGCTCTGTTGGTCCCCCATGGCTTTTCCCTCCCCTCTAGAGGGAAGAACAATACCAATAAAATTACCTTACACCAACTCAAAACAGAAATAAAGTAATAAGATAAAACAAATAAAATATACAACTTCCCACTACAAGATAAATAAATGATCTATTTATCCTTCCATTGGCTCATATCTAAAGTTGATTGCTTTGTGCTTTCTGTTTTGCGATACTGTGAATGATGTTATATGATAAATAATCACTCCAAAACCAGTGTCACAAATTAATTAATACAACTATTTTTTCCAATGGTAGTAGTCAAAATGTATACTAAAGATGAAAAAACTAGCACACCAAAACTATTTTACTGAAATTTTTATGACCATCCTATTGGGCATTATATGTGTTCATGGATACACATCATTTAATGTGCATAGCGCATCTTTGAGTTTTGCCACCAGATATAATCATCGGTCATATTTTTTGTGATGCTATAAATTTTTGTGCCGTTATAAAAATTCCCATATATCTTGATTATTAGAATGATATTATAATAGTCATTTCAATTCAACAATAACCGGAAAACATGGTTACATTAAGTATGGAGGTAGTAGGAAGCCACTTAGCTTGTAGTTCTTGTCAGTAAACAATTGTCAGCCCAAAAGAACTAATTAGTCATTGTCCAAGTTGATAAGAATCGCCCGACACGGTCCCTGTTTCGGAAAGCGGGTTCCTTCTTCACGGGGCTTTAATTCTCATTTCGGCATCATCGATGTTGATAATACATTTCTACAATTTCTTAAAAAAACAAGCAGTACAAAAGACTGGTCACAGCATGTGAATAATCTATTGTCAAAGATCAATATCATCATTAAATATATATTACTCCCAGGGCAACGTAAATCCCATACCTTGTCATAGGCGACATCAGAGAAGCATGGCAGGCTCTTTTTTTTCCTTCAGTTGACTGTAACAGCAGCAATAATTCTTTTGCTCTGCTTGCTGCCATTTCCTAAACCTGGCAAAAAGCAGAATATCTAATGTTCATACATAAATAAATACTTGTTTCTGCCACTTTCAAGGCATTGGGCATGATTCATTAAGGCTTTTCTCCCATTCTGTGTCTGTGAAGGAAAAAAAGCTTAGTAAGTCAGGCCCACTGTGTTTGTAATGTTAGTGCAATTGCTCATTCTGTTGTATCAGCAGAGTCTGAATGCTAGACTAGACTGCAAATAGCCTACACAAGAGAATGTATCTGTGACAGGGGCCTTGCCCCATGAACTTATTCTCTGCTGGAACTGCAGAGTGTGATCCAAAGACAGGTGCTTAAAACTGAACTACAGACTTGCCTAAAGGAGTTTTGAGACTGTACAGCCTGCTGTCTCATGATGGGAAAAGAAAAAATTGTCTAAAGAACTGTTTGTATATTGTTAATGTTATGGTTTGTGGGTTTCGTGGACCCTTGGCCCGAGGTGAGAGTTGTTACCACCTGTGGGGAGGAGCCCCACAGGTCCACACCGTCGGGAGGCGAGGTCAGGTACAGCAGGAGCTTTGGGAGAGAATCTGTGGGGAGGTCCCGAGGAGCGGGGTGAGAGACACAGCAATGAGGAACCCCACAGAAAGCAGGTTGGGCTGGAGAGCAGTACCTGGGCGGAGACCTCCGAGAGGGTGGTGCTAGGCAGGCCTGAGGAGCAGGAAGTGCAGGAGGTATACTGCTGAGGCAACCCCGAGGGGCGGAGCTGCGTAGCGAGAAAGGTACTGATGCGATGACGTAGGCTAACCCATGGAGCGGGAAAGCCCGAGTCAGGTCTCCAGGCAATGATGTAGACAACCCCGAGAAGCGGGGAAGTACCGGCAATCACCGGTTTGAACGTAGGCACTGCCCGAGGAGCGGGAAGCACAGACAGTCTCTGGTGTAGAACGTAGGCACTGCCCCGAGGAGCGGGGAAGCACAGACAGTCTCTGGTGTAGAACACAGGCACTGCCCCGAGGAGCGGGGAAGCACAGACAGTCTCTGGTGTAGAACGCAGGCACTGCCCCGAGGAGCGGGGAAGCACAGACAGTCTCTGGTGTAGAACATAGGCACTGCCCCGAGAAGCGGGGAAGCACAGACAGTCTCTGGTGTAGAACATAGGCACTGCCCCGAGAAGCGGGGAAGCACAGACAGTCTCTGGTGTAGAACTCAGGCACTGCCCCGAGGAGCGGGGAAGCACAGACAGTCTCTGGTGTAGAACATAGGCACTGCCCCGAGGAGCGGGGAAGCACAGACAGTCTCTGGTGTAGAACGTAGGCACTGCCCCGAGGAGCGGGGAAGCACAGACAGTCTCTGGTGTAGAACGCAGGCACTGCCCCGAGGAGCGGGGAAGCACAGAGATAGGTCTCCCAAGTGGTGAGAGCTTTCCCAGAGGCAACCCCGAGAAGCGGGAAGCACAGACAGTCTCTGGTGTAGAACATAGGCACTGCCCCGAGGAGCGGGAAGCACAGACAGTCTCTGGTGTAGAACGTAGGCACTGCCCCGAGGAGCGGGGAAGCACAGTCTCTGGTGTAGAACATAGGCACTGCCCCGAGAAGCGGGAAGCACAGACAGTCTCTGGTGTAGAACGTAGGCACTGCCCCGTGGAGTGGGGAAGCACAGACAGTCTCTTGTGTAGAACGCAGGCACTGCCCCGAGGAGCGGGGAAGCACAGACGGTCTCTGGTGTAGAACGCAGGCACTGCCCCGAGGAGCGGGGAAGCACAGAGATAGGTCTCCCAAGTGGTGAGAGCTTTCCCAGAGGCAACCCCGAGAAGCGGGAAGCACAGACAGTCTCTGGTGTAGAACGCAGGCACTGCCCCGAGGAGCGGGGAAGCACAGACAGTCTCTGGTGTAGAACGTAGGCACTGCCCCGAGGAGCGGGGAAGCACAGACAGTCTCTGGTGTAGAACGTAGGCACTGCCCCGAGGAGCGGGGAAGCACAGTCTCTGGTGTAGAACATAGGCACTGCCCCGAGAAGCGGGAAGCACAGACAGTCTCTGGTGTAGAACGTAGGCACTGCCCCGTGGAGTGGGGAAGCACAGACAGTCTCTGGTGTAGAACGTAGGCACTGCCCCGTGGAGTGGGGAAGCACAGACAGTCTCTTGTGTAGAACGCAGGCACTGCCCCGAGGAGCGGGGAAGCACAGACAGTCTCTGGTGTAGAACGCAGGCACTGCCCCGAGGAGCGGGGAAGCACAGACAGTCTCTGGTGTAGAACGTAGGCACTGCCCCGAGGAGCGGGGAAGCACAGTCTCTGGTGTAGAACATAGGCACTGCCCCGAGAAGCGGGAAGCACAGACAGTCTCTGGTGTAGAACGTAGGCACTGCCCCGTGGAGTGGGGAAGCACAGACAGTCTCTGGTGTAGAACGTAGGCACTGCCCCGTGGAGTGGGGAAGCACAGACAGTCTCTTGTGTAGAACGCAGGCACTGCCCCGAGGAGCGGGGAAGCACAGACAGTCTCTGGTGTAGAACGTAGGCACTGCCCCGAGGAGCGGGGAAGCACAGACAGTCTCTGGTGTAGAACGTAGGCACTGCCCCGAGGAGCGGGAAGCACAGACAGTCTCTGGTGTAGAACGTAGGCACTGCCCCGAGGAGCGGGGAAGCACAGACAGTCTCTGGTGTAGAACGTAGGCACTGCCCCGAGGAGCGGGGAAGCACAGACAGTCTCTGGTGTAGAACGTAGGCACTGCCCCGAGGAGCGGGGAAGCACAGACAGTCTCTGGTGTAGAACGTAGGCACTGCCCCGAGGAGCGGGAAGCACAGACAGTCTCTGGTGTAGAACGTAGGCACTGCCCCGTGGAGTGGGGAAGCACAGACGGTCTCTTGTGTAGAACGCAGGCACTGCCCCGAGGAGCGGGGAAGCACAGAGATAGGTCTCCCAAGTGGTGAGAGCTTTCCCAGAGGCAACCCCGAGAAGCGGGAAGCCAGTGGATAGGACTCCTGGAAAGCACAGGGCTAGCCCGAGGAGTGGGGGAAGCCAGGAGACCGGGTCTCCGGAGAGAGCGCACGCAGGCCCCCGAGGAGCGGGAACCTGAGCCAGCATCCAGAGTCCAAGAAGGGTCCATGACAGTCACCACAGGTCCGAGGAGACAGGAGCTAGTAGAGTAGCGATGGAACTTGTTGCCAAGTCGGCAAGCAGGGGGCGAAGGCGGTACTTAAGAACCCTGACCCAGTGATGTCATCAGTCAGGGATGCCCCTGAGGTTCCCGCCATAGTAACATCAAAAGAGGGCCCGCTGGCGTGCACATGCACCTAGGAAGGCCCAGAGTAGGCGTGGGTGGCGGTGGCGATCCAGCCGCCACGAGGAACCATGAGATATGTGGCGGTAGAGGCTAGCCCCCACTGCGAGCAGGCCCGGAGAGGGAAGCAGAGCAGTACAAGACGTGACTAGATGTGGTCACAGCCGTCTGCGACCGACGGTCATAACAATTAAGGACTTGTTTCACTTGCATAGAGCAAACAAACCTCTTTTCAGGACCAGCACCTACAACGAACAAGCTGGAAGAAGATCCACACTGCCATAGTTTGAACAGAGGGATGGAAATTACCTAACATCATGAGCCTGTGGGAGCTGACTAACCCCCCAGGAAGAGGGCATCAGAGCTGGCCTTTTTCTAGGGCAGTGGCTAGAGCTGTTAGCCTGAGAGAGAGATCAGATAGCTGAAAGAGATAAGAGTTGGTGTTTCAGGACCCCTGATCCCAGAATTGGATGTGGACCGCTCTGCACAGTGGAAAAAGGAAAAGATAAGTGCCAAAGACATTCAGAGGGAATTGTTACCTTAAAGAACAGTTCAGATCCTGCTGGTTTCACAGGTCTATAGCAGCCTGTCGCCAGGTTGAAAGTTCAGCTGCAAGATCCCCACAGCCTGCGAAGTTGTCAGCAAAGAGCAGGAAAAGGAACTTTGTGAACCCAGAGACACAGCAAAAGGCAAATAAGGGGAGGTGAAAAGGACTTGACTTCGGAGACATAGACCAGTTGGTTATCGTGCAGTGTTCAACGAGTTTTCTTGTTTCTTTTCAGCTGCTTTTAAGACTGTCTGGGCTGCAGCAGATGATGTTTGCTCTTGTAGACAAGAATCAGTGACAGTACATGAAAAGTTCATAATTTTTCCTGGGTACCCACTTTTAAGACCAGTTCGATAAACACTGCATCTTTAGATAAGAACATAAGAAATTGCCATGCTGGGTCAGACCAAGGGTCCATCAAGCCCAGCATCCTGTTTCCAACAGAGGCCAAACCAGGCCACAAGAACCTAGCAAGTACCCAAACACCAAGAAGATCCCATGCTACTGATGCAATTAATAGCAGTGGCTATTCCATAAGTAAACTTGATTAATAGCAGTTAATGGACTTCTCCTCCAAGAACTTATCCAAACCTTTTTTAAACACAGCTACACTAACTGCACTAACTACATCCTCTGGCAACAAATTCCAGAGCTTAATTGTGCGTTGAGTGAAAAATAAATTTCTCTGATTAGTCTTAAATGTGCTACTTGCTAACTTCATGGAATGCCCCCTAGTCCTTCTATTATCTGAAAGTGTAAATAAACTATTCACACCTACTCGTTCAAGGCCTCTCATGATCTTAAAGACCTCTATCATATCCCGCCTCAGCCATCTCTTCTCCAAGCAGAACAGCCCTAACCTCTTCAGCCTTTCCTCATAGGGGAGTTATTCCATCCCCTTTATCATTTTGGTTGCCCTTCTCTGTACCTTCTCTATCGCAACTATATCTTTTTTGAGATGCAGCGACCAGAATTATACACAGTATTCAAGGTGCGGTCTCACCATGGACTGATACAGAGGCATTATGACATTTTCTGTTTTATTAACCATTCCCTTCCTAATAATTCCTAACATTCTGTTTGCTTTTTTGACTGCTGCAGCACACTGAGCTGACGATTTCAAAGTATTATCCACTATAATGCCTAGATCTTTTTTCTGGGTGATAGCTCCAAATATGGAACCTAACATCGTGTAACTACAGCAAGGGTTATTTTTCCCTATATGCAACACATTAAATTTCATCTGCCATTTGGATGCCTAATTTTCCAGTCTTGTAAGGTCCTCCTGTAATGTATCACAATCCTCTTGTGATTTAACTACTCTGAATAATTTTGATAACCTCACTCGTCGTATTTCCTTTCTAAATCATTTATATATATATATATATATATTGAAAAGCACTGGTGCAAGTACAGATCCCTGAGGCACTCCACTGTTTACCCTTTTCCACTGAGAAAATTGACCATTTAATCCTACTCTCTGTTTCCTGTCTTTTAACCAGTTTGTAATCCATGAAAGGACATCGCCATGACTTTTTAGTTTTCTTAGAATCCTCTCATGAGGGACTTTGTCAAACACCTGCTGAAAATCCAAATATACCACATCTACCGGTTCACCTTTATCCACATGTTTATTAACCCCTTCAAAAAATAAAGGAGATTTGTTAGGCAAGACTTCCCTTTACTTAAGTCACACTTGAGTACTTAATTCTATGATTGCATTATTGTTCCTAGTTGCTGACTTTTAAATGTTCTTCCTTCTATCCTTGAATGCTACGATATGGGATTAGGGGGGGGGGGGGAAAAGTTTGCCATTGGTGCTGCTATTGCATTTGCTATACCCTGTTCTCCGGAATAGGATGTAGTGAAGGGGGGTCCCGAGACCACAAAAACAGGGCCCGTGGAGTTGATGGGCACAAGATTTCTCTCTCTCAGTGGCTACACAGGAAGCAGGAACTCCCCACGCTGTCTTCTCTCACCCACAGGGGCAGGTAGAGTTATTCTGATATAGCATCCCCACCCTTGGCAGCGGGGCTCCCGCATTACCTGAGGTGGGGGGGGGGGGCACTACACATCCAAAAGCCAAAATGACCATATTCAGCTCTTCGGCTTTTATTCCCCATTTTCCCAGATATTTTCAGGTTTCCCTTGAAGCAGCCTTGGTGTCAGATAACTGCTGTAGGAAAAATTGGGAAGCAGAAATTGTCAAACTAAAAAAAGTTACTTATTTAGGAGGGAAAATAACTATAGAAAGAGGTATACAACAAAATAAAAAAACCGGCAGAGTGAGCAAAATGCATTGATAAGGTCAAAGAAACAGATAAGACTATTTTATTACTTGACTATTGAGGGGAAATATGAATATTTTTTGCTTGGTCTTTTCCCAGAATAGACCATGTAACTAATTTATGAAAGCAAGAAGATACTTGGGTTTTGTGTCCTGGCGTAGTATCATTTTCCAAGTGACTGATGGATATTTCTGCATCGCCACAGTACTGACCTGAGTGCTTTATTGTTTAATTATTGGACTTCTACATCCTGTTTATATGAGCTGTTCTGTTCTCCAGTTCCTTGGGGTGCTTTTGTCTCTGCTTTATGTAAGTCGTGTGGAAGATATCATTACTGAGTGGAGCAGCACAAACGATGCCCTTCTTGGAGGACCTATGCAGAAACAACAAATTGAGTTCGAGACAGTCGGCTGCTGCAGATGTTACCCAGGCAATGAAACTGGCTGAGAAGCATCAAGAGCAATAAAGTACAACTGGAACTTCAACGGCGATTTTCATTACCTTTGTTTTTGGAGAGTTTATCGATTTTTAAAATGTTTTCTCATTTTATTTTATAGCGTGCTTAATAAAAAAAAAAAATTCCCAAAGCTGCTGTGTGATCTGTGCTGCTTTTTGTTCTTTCATTGCTTCTGATCATTGTAGTTTTCCATGCTACTTTAAAAAGGCTGTCGAACACAGCCAATTAGACATTAGTCCAGTTGAGCTGCACAGCTGCAGGAGACTATTGCTATTGTGCCAAAGGTATTACATGTTAACACATCCATAAGTGTCATGTCATGTCCTGGGTTCTTTGCGCCTGGCTAATGTCTGAATCCTATCACAGATAACAATCCCTCAGGTTCTAGAAGGATCACAGAACTCTCAAAGGAAGATAATGGGTGGGAATGCACGACTTCAACTACAACAGAGTGGACATTCCTTAGGAAGCAGAAAAAAATGAGGAGCAAGCTAAGAAAGCTGGAGAAATGGTGATATAATTGACAGCTAAGATTTAACGCAAAAAAGGTGTAGGTAGAGTCGTGCATTTGGGGATGCAGAAATCCAAGGAAGAAGAACGTGATGTGGAGTGAGATACCGATCTGCATCAAACAGGAGAGAGACTGAGGAGGTGATCATCATATTTGATGACCCATTTTAAGGTTGCAAAACAGTGTGGCTTTGGTAGGGATCAAAGCAGAATGTTAAGCTGCATGCTTAGGGAGTGATACAACCAGCAGGAAAAAGTAGTGAGTAAAGTGACTAGTTCTGGAGGCTGTGCTCCCAAATAGCTATAGCGGAGAGGCAGTCTAAAGAGGGTCTATCAAAATGGTATAGGCTCTACACCAAAATCCTTAGGAAATGAATGCATTTAGGATGCAAAAACTCAAGGGAAAAATACAGTATTGGAGGTGATATTCTTCTAAGCACAAAGAGCAGGATCTGGGTATGATTGCATCTGATGATCTTAAGGTGGACAAACAAGGGATAAAATGACAGTAAAAGCCAGAAAGATACTTGGCTGCATAGGGAGAGGAATGGTCAGCAGAAAAAGGAAGGTGATACTGCCCCTATATAGATCCCTGGTGAGACCTCACTTGGAATACTGGCATATAATTTTGGAGACTGCACCTTCAAAAGGATATAAAACAGGATGGAGCTGATCCAGAGGGTGGCTACTAAAATGGTGAGTGGTTTTTGTTCTAAAGCTTATGGGGATAGACTGTACACCCTGGAGATAGACATGTGCATCCTGTAGGAAAGGCAAGATTGGGGAGATATGATAGAGGCATTAAAATATCTCAAAGGTCTCCATGCACAGGAGGTGAGCCTCTTTCAATGGAAAGGAGGCTCTAGAACGAGGGGTCATGCGATGAGGTTGAAAGGGGGTACTCAGGAGTAATCTTAGAAAATATTTCTTTACAGAGATATACTACTACACATTGATACAGTAAGTCCCGTAAGATGTCGTTCATCATATTTTGAAAGACTGCAGGTGCGTTACTTAAACTGAAGGGCATGACAAAGTATTCAAAGTGTCCATCACGGGTGTTAAAAGCAGTCTTCCATTCGTCTCCTTCTCGAATACACACCAAGTTGTAAGCTCCTTTAGGTCCAATTTGGAGAATATTTTGGCCCCTTGGAGTCTATCAAACAGTTCAGATATTAAGGGCAGGTGGTACCTGTCCTTGATGGTAATCTCATTCAGACCCCTGTAGTCGATGCAGGGGCGTAAGGTGTCATCCTTCTTCCCTACAACAAAGAAGCCTGCACCAGCAGGAGATTTGGAAGGTCTGATAAATCCATTTTGTAGATTTTCTTGTATGTAGGTAGACATAACTTTGATCTCAGCTACTGAAAGAGGGTAAACTCTTCCTTTGGGAGGTTCTGAATTTGGCTTCAGATTTATGGCACAATCTAACTCTATGTGTGGCGGAAGAACATCGGCTGCTTGCTTAGAGAAAACATTCTGAAAGGAGGAGTATTGTGGAAGTAAGCCAGGTAATGATGGGGTAATGGGCATGCAGATGAGTGGTGAAACCTCACAAGACACCGACCATGACAGTCTGGTCCCCACTGGGACAGTTCTAAGGTAGCCCAATTAAATTGTGGCATATGGTCTTGAAGCCACGGCAAACCCGATACCACCGGATGCATGGCTTTTTCTAACACCAGAAAAGAAATTGATTCTGAATGTAGAGCTTCAGTGGGCAGGCCGATGGCCTGGGTGGTCAATGAAACTTCTCCAGGAAGTGGTTCTCCATGGATAGATCACAATAGCAGAGGCTTAGCTATTGGTGTGGTAGGAATCCGTAGATGTTCAACCAAGCGCTTCAGAATAAAATTACTTCTGGCACCGGAGTCAATGAGAGTGAGAGTCTGAAATTCGAGACCGCCACAAAGCAGAGATACTGGTAATGATAACAGAGGAGTAGGAGAGGTGAGGCCTAGGAGAAGTCCTTCTGCAGATCCCAGGCCCGTTTGTTTCCTGGACAAATGGGACAGGTTTGGACTGTATGACCCGATTGGCCACAGTACATGCACAACCCCATGCGCTTGCGATAACGTCTCTCCTTAGAGGTCAAGTGGCTTCGGCCTACTTGCATAGGCTCTTCCTCCTCTAGGGGTGCAGACGGTAAGCTGGAAGCAATAGGCACAGGTTTAGGATGGTTAGTGAGCCAGGTCATCAAACACAGACTTAAAAAGTTGTAGAAATTCTGGTAGGTCATTCAGAATAGGATCTTCACGTTCCCATATTGTTGAAGCCCAGGCCAGGGCTTGTCTTTTAAGGAACGTCAGGATCTAGGTGGTCTTTGAAGCTTCAGTGGGAAAGAGAGTAGGCTATAATGAAAAATGCATGCTGCATTGATTAATGAACCCTCTGCACATCTTGACTTCACCTGTAAAGCAGGTAGGTGTGGATAAAGGTACAGTGGTCTTAAGGGTTACCACTGGTGACAGCAATTCCTTCCCAGGAGGAGCTAAAGAGTTCAATTGAGTGTTTAACTGATTGAAGGCAGTAGCTAGGCTCTCCAAAGACTTTTGTTGTTTTGTGATCTGCTGGGCTAGGCCAGGGATGGCCTGCAGGGCTGCGAGCTGAGCCGAATCCATGGAGTTAGCAATCTGTTGTGTTTGTTGCATTGTAGAACCTTGGTCGCAGTGGAGATGACTCCGCCCATGGGGAGGAGCCCTGTGGGGAACCACTGTGATAGGCTGACACAGACAGCAGACACAGTATGGATAAAGTCTTTATTGACTGCTGTAGATAGATGGTGAAAGCAGGAAGGTAAGGCACTGATCCATGAAGTGCCAGTACTTTCAACAGGCTCAGAAGTATGGTCTCACCCAGATGTTCACGATAGGCAGAAGCCCACAGTGCAGGTAACGCCGTGGCTGGTGGGTGGAGTTGGAGCGCTGGATCGTGGAGGTACTCGCAGAATGAAGGCGTCTTCCTGGTGGTAGAATGGGGGGGCACGACAGGGGGGCGGCTGAAGGTGCCTAGAGCGCCCAATCCCTTGCACCGGCCCTGTGTAAGTACCATTGTGAAATGGCATAAAGGTGGTCATCAAGTGTAAAGGTTTTAAATGTTAAAAGTAATTAGTTAATTGCTACCTATTCAAACAGCAAAGTGACTCATTTTAATTCTTTTTGACCCACTTGAAAACAAGATATACTCATTCCAGTAAGGTTTTATCCTGGTATATGTTTTCAAATACAGGGGATGGGGATGCTGTAGAAATTCAGCGCAAGAAGAATTCCCAGAAATTGTGAAACCAGTTACTGCCAGCCAAACCAAATTCAGGTAATAAACAATTCCCTCTGCCAACACCAAAACAATTGTCTAGGTCAGTCAGGACTGAAAAATGTATGGACAGATTTAGTTAGTGCTGGATAACCGCCATCATGGCGTTTTATACAGTACATAGATTCCCCTTGAACGAGAAAGAAAGGCAGAAAATTAACAACCATGTTAAAGGAGAGTGGGAGAAAAGCCACAGCATGCAAAGGAAAAAAAAGTCCACAATAAATATCAAATTCACGGCCTCCCCCACGCTGGGCAGCATTGCCTGTGACTGACCCCCCCTCCCCCCCACCCCCCCAGTGATGCCTCCCCTATTCTGTGGTCCGTTTCCCACATTAGTCATTTTTTTATATGTGATTTTTATATGCAGTGCAGCTGGGGCTGAAATCCGCACATCATGCTCCACGCATGGTCCTAGCCAGGGCTCGGACCATAGTAAAACCCTTCCTTAGTCCATGCTTGCAGAATTGTGGCTTTGCAAGCCAGCGCAAATACTGCATGCGCGGTTTCTCTTCTTGCTCTGAGCCATTTAAGGGGAACCAGAATCCCCAATGACAGCGTTTTCTTTCTGTGAAGATGAATGGTTGCCAAGTTTCCTCTGCAATAAAACAACAACGTGTCGTAAGTTTGCTCTTGATGAAACGGAAATCTGAAGTAAATACAGCAGGGCACACTTCAATGTTTGTTACATCGTGCGCAGTTTACAATATAGACATCCCCAGCTTTGTGCACCGATTTGAAATAATTGGCAAAGCCCCTCAGGCAGTAGGACCATGCCCATCACTGGTTTTTAAATACAGCATGCGTCCGTCCTTGTTGTCTGCTGCGGAAAAACAGACGTGTGCACATATTTTGCCTTCTTACAGCTCTGGTTTAATAAAACCTTAGTGAGCTGTTCCTTCTGGCTCTGTTGCTATGGAAATCAACCGTGACATTTCATCAAGCAAATCTTGCCAAGTTTTGATTTTCTAAAGCATGAAACATGTCACATCCTTCTTGTGAAGCACCAAGAGTTGAAAAGGTGTGTCAGACTATTGGAAACACAAACGGATGCCGGCTTGGAGACCTTGTAATGAACAAATATACTTTCATAAAGTGGTGTTATGTTACTACTAAGAACACGTTTGCTTTTCATGTCTTGCATTTTAGTTGCAAGACTTGATAAGCAAACATTTAAGTCCAACGAAGTAAAAGAGGTCTGCAAATAAAGCTAGATCCAGTCTATCTAGCATTAACCAGCAATGGAATATAGTCTCAGGAATCTACAGCACATAGCGCGTATCAACTCTCTAGTGCATTCAAGGCTAACCAAGGGGTTAACACATTTTTTTGAAATCAACCAATGCATCCATTTCTAAAATAAATCAACAGTTGTCTGCCAAATTGGACATAATTAGGTAGGTTTTGAATATGCTACAAGACAGAAGCAATAGGCAGATCATTTCTCTTACCATTAGGTTGTGCAGAAATACTGTTTCAGAAATGAAAATCTTGTTTGAACAGTACGGCCTAACTCAAAAGTGATGCTCACTAAATCAAAATGTGATAAACAATGCACAATCCCATAGGTTTTGAGAGTTTAAACAAATCAGCTGTCTCCTTTGCCACATTATTTTAGTCTAGATGTAGTGCTGGGCCTCTATACATTACCTTCATCTCACATATGGTCTCTTTTTGTCCTTGGGATTATACATAAAGGAAAATTGGTTCTTACCTGCTAATTTTCATTCCTGTAGTACCACAGATCAGTCCAGACTCCTGGGTTTTGCCTCCCTGCCTGCAGATGGAGACAGAGAAAGTTTTACTGACACTGCTACTTAACCATGTGTGCGACCTGCAGTTCCTCAGCATTGTCCTATACCTAAGCATATAAACAATCAACAACTTAAAAAAAAAAGTTTTTTGAACAAGTCTGTATTCCATACTATAAACACAGAATGAGCGGACTCTCCTCCTCTACAAATCGGGCGGATTCTGAACTGATCTGTGGTACTGCAGGAATGAAAATTAGCAGGTAAGAACCAATTTTCATTTCCCTGTATGTACCCAGATCAGTCCACACTCCTGGAATGTACCAAAGCTCCCTACTCAGGGTAGGACCCAGAGAGTCCCGCTCGCAAAACACTTTTGCCAAAAGATCGGGACCCCGTGTCCCCCACATCCAGAAGATACTTGCAAAAGTATGAAGCGACTTACATGTCGCTGCTCTGCAAATCTCCTGTGGTGAAACTAGCTGAGCCTCCGCCCATGAGGCTACCTGAGAACGCATAGAATGAGTACGCAAACCCTCAGGAACCGGATTACCCTTAACAATGTAAGTGGATCCAATGGCCTCCTTAAGCCATCGCACAATAATAGCCTTAGATGCCTGCAAACCTCTTTTTGGACTGCTCCACAGAACAAAGAAATGATCCAACCTCCTAAAGTCATTAGTTACTCAACAACGATCTCTGCACGTCCAACAAATTCAGCTCCCTCGCATGAGGTGTGGAAGTGTCCATCACAGGAAAGGCTGGAAGCTCTACTGTCTGATTTACATGAAAGGCCGACACCACCTTGGGTAAAAAGGAAGGTGCCATCCGCAATGACACCCCGAAATCTGAAGGAATGTATCATGGCACGACAAAGCCTGCAGCTCGGATATTCTCCTAGCCGAACATATGGCCACCAGAAAAATGACCTTAAGAGTCAAATCCTTAAGAGTTGCCCTCCTGAGCGGTTCAAAAGGAGCCTCACACAAACTCCTGAGGACAAGATTAAGATTCCAGGATGAACAAACTTTCCACAAGACAGACTGTCCTGTGCGATGTCCTTGAGTGCAAAGGAATAATAAACTCCTCTGAAATTGGGTTCCACCAAACCAAAAGAGCCCTCTGTAAAGATCTCATATGAGCGAATACCTACGGCACCAATTCCAGGGTTGAAGCCATTGAGCCCAGAGCCTGCAAATAATCCCAGACTTTGGGCATTGGCAACCTAACAAGCACCAAATCTGCCCCATAGCTTCCAAACACACTCCTCTGTGAGAAACACTTTGCCACTTCCAGCGTCGAACCAAGCTCCCAGATACTCCAGGGACTGCAACAGAACCAGGTGACTCTTCGCCAAATTCACTATGCAGCCCAGTGACTCAAGAATTGCGATCACTTTCTGAACCACCTGGCGACAAAGATCTTCCAACCTTGCCCTGATAAGCCAGTCGTCCAGATAAGGATGCACCAGAACACCTTCCTGATGCAAAGCTGCTGCTACCACCACCATCACCTTGGTGAAGGTGTGTGGCGCCATGGCCAACCCGAAAGGAAGGGCCTGAAATTGAAAATGCTGACCCAGAACCATAAACCACAGAAACCGCTGAGAGTCTGGATGAATGGGGATGTGCAGATACGCTTCTGTCAGATCTAGAGAAGCCTTGCGAACTGCCGCTATAACTGACCTTAGGGTCTCTATAAGGAAACGAGGTACTTTGAGCGCTGCATTTACCCTTTTTAAGTCCAGAATTGGCCGGAAAGTGCCTTCCTTCATCGGAACCACGAAGTAAATGGAATACCTTCCCATGCCTTGCTCCTCATGGAGAACTGGAATCACTACCCCCAGCTTTTGCAATCGGTCCAGCGTTTCTCGAACCACAAGTTGTTTGTCTAAGGACCCACAAAGTGAAACTAGTAACAAGTCGCAGAAGGGTCAAGCAAATTGTAATGCGTAGCCGTCTCTTACTATGCTGAGGACCCACTGGTCCTGTGTAATCTTGATGGACTCCCTGTAAAACCACGCCAAGCAACCTCCTATAATAGAACAACTGAGTGAACCAGCCTCGCTTCATTGCAAGGTCTTAACTCCAGCTACGCTACCACCGGTAGCACCTTGGAAGGGTCTTCAGCCCCCCCCCCCCCCCCCCCCGAAAGGACTGACTCCGGGGTTGGCCCCAAAGAGAGAATTGCTTTTGTGGACCTGATGACCCCTTTGCCGGACGAAACCGAGCCTGAAAAAAATCTCTTGCCCTTAGGCTTATCCTCCGGCATCATATGCACCTTAGTGTCACCCAAATTCTGCATCAACTGTTCCAGGTCCTCACCAAACAAGAGCCAACCTTTAAAAGGCAGAGACCCCCAACTGAGACTTGGATGACACATCTGCCTACCAGTTTCTCAACTATAACAACCTTCTGGCCGAAACGGAAGACACCATAATCCAAGACGAGGTCCTTACTAAATCATACAGAGCATCCGCCCTGTAAACCACCGCTGCCTCTACACGCTCAGCCCCGCTTGCCTCCTTGCTGGACTTCAGCTGATTTTCCTGCAGCTGCTGAACCCAGCGCAGACAAACCTGCTGCATAAAACTAGAAAAGCAGTTTGCAAGCTCAGGGCCGAAATCTCAAAAGTCCTCTTGAGGTGTACCTCCAATTTAAGATCCTGCACGTCCTTCATCGCTGTGGATCCCACCACAGGAATAGTCATTTTTTTAGTAACTACTGAAACCGCAGCATCGACCTTAGGAAGGTCGAAAAGCACCGTCTGCTCAGGTAAGGAATAGAGCTTCGCCATGGCTCTCTCTACCTTTAACCTGCTTTCGGAGTCCCCATTCCCTCTCAACCAGCTTTTTTACCAACTTGTGGTATGGAAAGGCTTTTGCAGGACCCCACAAGCCATCCAGGACCGGATCTGCATCCTCCATTTCAGAATCGTCCTGAGGCACCTTGACCCCAAGCTCTGAATAGCCTGAGGAATTAAAGGCCCTAATTCTTCCTTCCTAAAAAGACAAACCACCTTAGGGTCATTGCCCTCGGACAGCGGAGTTCCCTCCAGATCATCCCCCTGATCACTACCTCCTGCCCATGATCAACAGGCAAATCCATGCTCAGGAGATTCTCCTGCTTCCACTGGGACATCATTCAAGTCCTCCAACTTATCCCCAACACATCCTAACCCAGAAGAAGGACCCAACAATCTTTGGTCAGGGGAAACGTGTGAACCGATAAGGCTTGGATCCCATAGCATGCCCCCCAGATGGCCGGAACTGGGAATCCACACGAAGGATGCGGCCTGCTGCTTAGCCAGATAGGCCTCATGCAGCAGCAAAACAAAATCAGCAGAAAAATGTTTTGAGGCTCCAGCCACAGAAGGAGAGGATCCAGGAATGGGCATGATGGGAACCTCTTCCCCATCCGAGCTCCCCTGATCTCCCCCGGAGCCTGAACACGCCGGGGACAGCCCCATGGGGAACATCCTCCTCCCCCCCCGACGACGTGGAAATGGCTGAAAAAGAATCCAAAATGGCAACCGTTCCCGTGCTGAGTGGAAAGGGATCCTCACCCCAAAGCAAGCCCCGATCCGATATTGAAGCCGAAGCAGAGGCCCTCCGTTGCGTTTTAGCCCTCACCCAGCCGTCAGACAAACCCTCCTCGCCCACCAAATAGCTGGATCACATCCCTTCCCTATTGAGCCGCGCAAGCGTCCCACGTCCCATAGTGATCGCGGAGAAAAGCTTATCTCAGAGCAGGCAACACACCAGCAAGCTCAAACACCACAAAAATTAAGCACTCCAGCTGCCAACGCAACAAGGAGGAAGTCAACTACAAAGCAGCGCTATACTTCTGCTTTAGCTGGGTTTTGTTTTTTTTTAACTTTATTAAACCTCTTCCAAGGCTGGAAAACAGAGCTGCCAAACGAATAGGCTGCCTCAAAGGAAAAATATCCTGAGCCTGCAGCCACCTCAGCGGCCTCATGAATGGAGGGATCTGGTCCATCAGATTTACGCCCCACAGGTGCAAGGATGGAGCACACAAAAAGGTCACCAAGCCACAGCTCATCCACCTCAACCAGACAGGAAGGACCCACCAGGATCCACAACCCCCCTGGGAGGAAGGCTCAAAAACCAAAAACCGTTCAGACTGCAAAACTGCAGGTTTTACACCATCTACCATCTGCTGGAAACTGAGAAATACTGAGGTACTGCAGGAGGCACACGTGGTTAAGTAGCAGTGTCAGTAAAAATTTTCTGTCTCCATCTACTGGCAGGGAGGCAAAACCCAGGAGTCTGGTCTGATCTAGCTACGTACAGGGAACAATACATTATATGTACCTTTTTAAAAAAAAGATGCTATTACACTGCAGTTTTAGGGCTTGCTCCCAAGTCTGGGCTGCCATATAAGCCCCTTGCTGGGAATAGTTTATGGACTGTAGGTAGGATCATTGGCTCTGTTTAACTACACAAAAATTCTGTATTAGGAAAACTAGATAAAGGACTTAAGTTGGCCATGTTTTCAAAAAAGATGTACATGAATATGTACTTTTCTCCCCCAACCAATACCCATTACAAAGAGCCCCTATCCTACCAGACTGACACATCTGCCCTTCCCATCCAAGAGGGAATCTCCTGCAAGGCTCACCCTCATGGCCACTGTGTGCTGAGTTCCCTGCAGTAGTAGCAGCCTCCTCTCCCCCACTTTCCTGGCATCGTGTGCATTGCCACTGCAATATGCACATTTGACAGGAGTTTTGAATGCAAGTAACCTGCACCAATCACTGTGGCCTGAGCCAATGTATACTTCTATTTAGTTTCAGCAGAGGTCTTACAAGGCTTACTCGTAACTCACTTCTTACATAGAGATGTCAGATAGTTGTATCTGGATTCAAGGCTAGCTTTGATAACACGGTGGCACTGAACATTAATTTGTCAGAACATACTCCCATTTTACTGGGCATAAAAATAATTAAATATCTGGGGATATATTTGACAAGGGATCTGAAATCCCTTGATGAGGCTAATTATCCCTTCTTGATCGGTTACTTAGAGAAGGATGTGGATATGTGGTCTGGGAGGGGTCTGATGTGGTTCGACAAGATTGCGGCTATCACAATGAATTGGTTACCTAAATTGTCTTACCTTTCCAACATTCCTGTCTTGACACCATCTCTACTCCTGTGTTTGCAACTTTTCCTTTGGAGCCTGATGGTCCAGTAGCTAAGGTTTTTAACTTTTCTCACCTTGCCCTGGTTGCTGAGCTTTATCATTTAGGTCAACTGGTGGAAAATAGGGAATCCTCCTTTAGTGTGCTTGGGCACACTTTTGCTGAACAGAAAACATGTCAAATTAATTTTATTCATACCAGCTCCTCCGACTGCAGAATTCTATCTGAAAAGCAAAAATGCAAAGAGCTCCATAATCAATGGGTGCCTACAAATATATGAAATCCCTTACATTCACTGGATTGACATCTTGTGGCGATCCACTCCACTTTTTCCTTCCCTTTTTCTCTGACTGAAGGTGGGGAGGGACTTTCTTCTATACAAGATAAAAATAGAGTTTAAGAATGTGCAATTATTTCTTCTGCATGCAGTTTTCTATGACGGTAATTCCAAACACCGGTATAGAAAAACCTAAATAAATAAATAAATACATCTCTTTCTAGACTGGTTATTTTTGTTTACATTTGGTATTGTTTGGTGGAAAGCGTCTTTACACTGTAGTTCTGCTCGGACAGTGGGATGATATTGCTACTGCTGTGGCTGCTCCAGCTTGGCTTCTCTGGCTCTCCAGTTTTCAGTTTCTTCTACAGGCTTCTAGCAACACTTGGGCCTGGGCTTCTCTCTTCGGGCTGCTGGTGATGCTCGGGTCTGGGCTTCTTCCTTCAGTCTGGCGGTGATGCTCAAGCCCTGGCATCCCTCTTCTTTCCTCCAGTGATGCTGCTCAGGCCTGGTCTGGGAAAATACCACAGGCCAGATAAAATTGTTCCATGCACCACAGTGGGGACCTCTGCTCTAGAACCTCCTTTCCACTAAAAACCAGGCCAGAAGTTATAGAGGCTAGCCAAGTAGTATGGTTTGATGCCGAGCCAATCACAAGTACAGTTAAAAAAAAAATATATATATCCTCACCAAAAATTAAACAATTCTCTATCCCTTGTGCATCTTTTTTTTCTGTTCCTCTTTTGTCCTTTTACTTATTTCCTTTGCTATTGTGCCTAGCTGTGCTTCTGTCCCTTGCCTGAATAGGGTTCTCACCTTATCTTAGGCCAGTCTGGATTTCCAATTAGGCAGAGTAAGCATGTGCCTAACGGTGTCGACCCCCACTAATGGGCAGTGACACCACAGAAAATGCAATGTGCATGTATCCAAGGAGAGGTTTAATTTTCAGGGGAGGGCCCATTCTGCTTGCTTTTGGTTGAAGATTCCAAGGGATATCTTCATCCTGCTTTGCCTTGCCTTGCCTTTGCTACAGATCCAGCCCTAGTCACTGAACGGGTTGGTCCACTCCTGATTTTGACCTATTGCTTGCACAGCGTTGTAGTTTTGATTTTCCCATTGATTTTGCTAAGAAATCTAGAACTACAAGACCATGCACGCCATTGTGCGAAATCTGGAGGAGACCAACCTGTTCAGTGACCCTGGGGTGAGGCGACAACCCTGTGTCTTTCTAACAGTCTCCCTCTCCTCTCCCCTCCCCCCTCACCTAGCAAGTTTCTTCCCCTTCTCCTGCCTCAGTTTGATCCACTCCTGCGTCAGAACTGTGAAAAATCTCCAGACTGGATAAAAAGTTGCAAGAAACATGTTGTTGTGTAGTGGTGTTGGCAGAGTTTGTCACCCTAATGTTGGAGGGGTGAAGTGGCTCACATTCCACACACAATCTTGCTCCCTCTGAAACAGACACACACTTTCAGTCACACACTTTTGCACTTTCTCAGATATTCGGACACAAACATAAAGATTCCCTCGGGCACTGACACACACACCCCCAGGCTCTTCTGATGCTTATGTGCTCACTTACAGGTCGAAACAGTAAACCGCGCGGAAGAGCCGGCGAGCGCCCGCTCTCCCAACACGCGCCCAGGCCACTCTCCTGGGCGCGCGATTCACTAAGCAAAGGTATGCAAATTAGGGCCCGTGGTAATAAGGAGGCGTTAGGGACAGTAGCGCGTCCCTAGCGCCTCCTTATTGACAGAAGCGGCGGCTGTCAGCGGGTTTGACAGCCGATGCTTAATTTTACCGGCGTCGGTTGTCGAACTCGCTGACAGCCACGGGTTCAGAAAACGTCCGCCAGCAAAATTGAGCATCTGTTTTCTAATCCGTGGCCGCAGGCAGCTTTTTTTATTTTTGGGGCCTCAGACTTAATATCGCTATGATATTAAGTCGGAGGGTGTACAGAAAGGCAGTTTTTTCTGTTTTTCTGTACACTTTTCTGGTGCCGGCCGAAATTAAAATGTGCGGCTTGGCTGCACATTTTACTTTCTGGATCGCGCAGGACTAATAGGCTCATCAACATGAATTTGCATGTTGCAGGCGCTATTAGTTTTGGGGGGGGGGGGGGGGTTTGGACATGCGTTTTCCACGCACTATTACCCCTTACTGTATAAGGGGTAAAAATAGCATGTGGAAAACGCGCGGCCAAACGGGGCTTAATGGTGCACTTGGTCGAGCGCACCATACTGCATCAGCCCGTTAGAGAGTGTCCATCCCATTCCCCTGGGCTGGCTAACAAAGGGCACTACAGCATCATCATGTAAAGTTCTTGCAGTTGCTGCTAGTCCTTCCTCAGCCTGCAGCAGTCAACTTTACTCTTCCTCCTCTCCTTTCCAGCTCTTCAGAACACTCTCTGTCGCCATTCACTCTGTCCACGGTCAGTGGCTCCGCTGCCCGTCTTTGAAACTAGTCCAGCCAGCTCACACAAAGGCTTGACTTTAACAGAGTAGAGACCTTTCCCTGACTCCCAGCAGCACAGCAAAAAAATTAAAAATGTTGTGGATGTCTAGCGACTTTTTGAACCCAATGGAGATTTTAGAGCTGTGAATGCTAATTTCTCTATTTTTGGACAATTTAACTACAACTCTAACCACGTTCCATTGGGTTCTCTACTTGAAACATAGCTGGAAGCAGAAAAGTGCAAGAGTGGTGCGCCCTCTCCGCTAGCCACAGCCCCGCAGTCCTCAGAATAGGTTCTATTGGCTCAAGTCTCCCCACCCAGAATCTGATGACGTCACAGCGGAGCTCTCTCTGCTGGAAGGAGAAAGAAGAAACAGCGAGCAAAAAAAAAAAAGGCAGATGCTGCAACTTTATTAGCATCTCACGACAGACTGACAGCAGCTGCATGAGAGAAGACAAGGAGAAGGCTACCTTTTACTAATCGCTAAATTGGTAACATTGCGTGGTAACCGGTCCTCCCACCGCAGGATGGGGCTGTGAGGAGCCGGGCGGCGGCGGCGGGGAAGCAGGCGAACAGCGTGGCAGCTTTTTGGAAGCCGGACGCCTGCCTGCCATGGGTAGGAAGCCCGGGGCGGCGAGTGC
Organism: Rhinatrema bivittatum; assembly: GCF_901001135.1. Lineage (NCBI taxonomy): Eukaryota > Metazoa > Chordata > Amphibia > Gymnophiona > Rhinatrematidae > Rhinatrema > Rhinatrema bivittatum. The sequence continues at coordinate 189,648,894 of NC_042621.1, forward strand.
GTGCAAGGGGGCACTGGGGCTCTCCCTTTCCCTCTTTCGGCGGCTCGCGGGTGGGGGTCAGCTGGGGGGAGGGGCAGGGACAGGGACGTGTTGTTTACTTACTTTTCTCGTAGACTGGGCCTGGCCTATGTTATAATCGAGTCAAGAGTTAGGACGTGGTCTAAAGAGTTCTACGTGGAGGGAGGTAGCTTCTGAGGTTTCCTGCTGCTGGTTTGCATTTTTGCGTCATTTTATTATTGTGTTCTACGAGCTGATTATAGGGATGGTGCGTGATTTAACTACCCGGAGCTATTAAGAGCAGCGCCCAAGAAAGCGCTAACAAGGCGGGCGAAATCTTTATTAGCAAAACAAGCATTTTCATTATTTTTTATGTCTGGGGGGAAAGAGTTGATGAGAAGAGAGTCTGGTCTGAAGCAGGTGCGGCATTAAGATCGCCTGTCGTCCTCCTCCTGAGGGCTAGGGCTGGACCAGGAGCATCCCCGGAGATTGTAATTCTGAGGACTGAGACAGGTGCAACCCGGGGATTTGTCATCTTCCTGAGGAGAGGGGTTGGACTGAGGCTGCTGCACCCTAGAGATTTGTCATTCTGAGGAATAGGGCAAAAGGCAAGGATAGGTGCAACCTGGGGATCTGTCATCCTGAGGAAAGGGGATGGACTGAGGCTGCTTCAACTGGTTCTGAGTGCGGCAAGCTTGATGCTGGTGCAGCCTGGAGATCTGATATTCTTTCACTGGGGAGTTTTGCCACATGACTTGTACTAAAACCTCAGTGCAATGGTTACAAAAAAAACAAATCAAGAAGTGATGTTAATGTGTGCATCAATTATTATATACCACACACATTTTCGTTTGAGCTGCTTTCTTGCCTTGATCTTTGTTGCATAGTCTTTCACCTAAGAATAGAATAGTAGAGAAGATCCAGCTAAAACTATATGTATCCAGGCAACCCACATTGCATTACAAAAAAATGTATATACTGTAAAGACATGACCAGAATTTTAATATCATAATCAATACTGTGGTGCCATAGCAGCATGTGCTAAACAATATACCAGACTGCAAGTGTCATCAATTGATGTCGCAAGCATGTTTTAAATGATTTAGCAATAAGCACACAATAATTAAGTTTATCTCCTTGAGTATTAAGTGCATATTTTGAGTTTAGGGTAATTTCACTCAACTGTTTCCATTATTGAGATCTGCTCCACTACTTATCATTATAAAGCTATGCTGGTACCATGCACATGTGACCTCGGGGAAGATGGTAAAAATCTGGTAATGGGCTGGCTCAGTGTGCACTGCCATTTGGAGGACCTAAATTTTATTCCCAGACCATTCAGACCCCCTGAGGCTGGGGATACAGCAGAAGCAGTGTTCACAGCCCCTGGGGAAGGGAGTTGATGGTCATGCAATGGTGACACCTAGTGGTTGGATTTAGGGTCTGTGATTGCAGAGCTCCAGAATGGAGTGTGGCTGCTGGCTGAGGACCATCGCTGCAATAACTGGGCTTAGGTGAGTTGGAAGGGAATATAAAACGGGTGGGTAGTATCCAAGAGTGGTTCAAAAGAAGGCTCATGGCGTGCAATCTGAGCCCTGGTTCCAAGTGAGCTGCAGACACAGCGGAACAGGAAGAGACTGCCAGGCCCAAAAGATCCCCCACAACTGAAAAAAGGAACATGAGCATGATAAAAATGTGCAACTTATGAAACAGATATAGAAATGAGACTGAATGATGAGAGGCCCACAACAGAATGACCATGTTACAAAATCTGAGCCACAATGGGGCCCAGTTCTTCTATTTGGTATCCATGGAAAAAAACAGTTGCTTATAAATCAGCTCCTTAGAAAGGAGGCTGAGTGCTTTCACTCTGCAGGAGCTTGTAAAATGGGCATTTGAAAAGCTCTAGAAAATGCCTTATTCTAGTTTTCTTTTCTGCTAACCAATTAACTCTGGTCTGTATTTAGCTGAAATTTGTAATGACAGTGATAATGTTTTACAGCCATGGGTACAATGACTGGTGTTTGCATCCATAGTCTGTAAATTGAAGCATGGGAGACTCAGCTGCAGCCCAGTAGGCTAGGTCAATCAGGTTTCTTCAGTTTACATATTTTTTCTGCTGCACCACTGCTCTGAATAAATGTTTCCTAGTGTGTAGACAGATGAACTCAGGAACAGTGGGTTGTGCTCCCCTGCCATCAGATAGAGACGGAGCAAGCTGACATCACAGTATAATATACTCCTGCAGTGACACCATCGTGCCCGTATTCTCCGTCTCCAGCATATGGTGGATGTGCATGTCCCTATGGGGATTGCTCCAGATTTTGGAACAAGAGATAGGGGGATGCCTCTCTCTTTTATCAGAGGTGGCTCGCGATCACTTCGGATCAGTGGGTCCTGGCGGTGATACAAGAAGGATTTGCACTGGAATTTTGCAGTATTCCTTGGGATGTGTTCGTGGTGTCTCCTTGCCACTCCCTGCAGAAGAAGCAGGCAGTGGAATCTACGCTTCGTAGGCTCCTCCAGTTAAGGGCTGTGGTTCCAGTATTTACATCTCAAGAAAGTAAGGGATGATATTCCATTAATTTTGTTGTGCCCAAGAAGGAGGGCTCCTTTCGTCCCATGCTGAATCTCAAAAGTGTCAACCGTTATTTGAAGGTGACTCATTTTCACATGGAAACCTTACGCTCAGTGATAATGGCCGTTCAGTCAGGGGAGTTTCTGACCTTCCTGGACCTGTTCGAGGCCTACCTTCATATTCCCATCCATTTGGAGCACCAACGTTTTCTGCGTTTTGTGGTGCTGGGGCATCATTATCGGTTTCAGGTGCTGCCTTTTGGTCTAGCCACCACTTCCAGAACATTTTCCAAGGTCATGGTGGTAGTAGCGGCGGCGTTGAGAAGAGATAGGATCCTGGTACACCCGTATTTGGACGACTGGCTGATTCGAGCCAAGTCTCAGGAAGAAAGCCACCGGGTGACCCACAAAGTGATTTCCTTGTTGCAGGAGCTGAGTTGGGTGGTGAACCTGGCCAAGAGCAGTCTTCAGACATGTCATTCGACACGAGGCAGGACAAGGTTTTCCTGTCAGAAATTCAAATTCAGAAATTGATGTCACAAGTGTATCAGTTGGTGAGCACTATACACCCGACAGTGTGGTCCTATCCACAGGTGCTCGGTTTTATGGCGGCAACCTGGAAGTGGTGCTGTGGGCGAGGGCACATATGCGTCCACTTCAGCACTCTCTGCTGTCTCATTGGAATCTGCAGTCTCAGGACTATTCGGTTCAGCTCCACTTGCTAACGGAAATCTGCTATCGCCTCCAGTGGTGGTTGCAGGAGGCTCATCTGAGAAAGGGTGTTTCCTTGACCTCCCCGACCCGGTTGATACTCATAACAGATGCGAGTCTCCAGGGTTGGGGAGCTCACTGTCAGGAGCGGACAAAACAAGGGCATTGGAATGCCGAAGAGTCCCTCTGGAACATTAATTGCCTGGAAGCCCAGGCGATCCGGTTGGCATGCTTGCAGTTCAGCCACAGACTACAGGGCCAAGCTATCCGAGTGATGTTGGACAACGCAACGATGGAAGCCTACATCAATTGACAGGGAGGAACCAAGTATCAGCAAGTATCACAGGAAATAGACCAACTTATAGAATGGGCGGAAGGACATCTTCAGATGATCTTGGCATCTCACATTGCAGGAAAAGGTAACGTAAGAGCAGGCTTTCTCAGCAGGGAGAGTCTGGACCCAGGAGAATGGGTGTTGTTGGACGAGGCGTTTCAGCTGATAGTGGATCGCTGGAGCCTTCCGTTCTTAGACCTGCTGGTGACTTCTTGCAGTGCAAAGGTTCCTCGATTCTTCAGTCGCAGGATAAACCTGTGGTCCCTGGGCATAGATGCTCTCGTACAGGTCTGGCTGGAAGACAAGTTTCTTTATGCCTTTCCTCCGTGGCCCTTGTTGGGCAAGATAGTTCGCAGGATCGAAGGCCACAGGGGGATGGTACTCCTGGTGGCACCTGATTGGACCTGGCGATGGTGGAATGCAGATCTGCAAAGACTACTGGTGGAGACCCCCCTTCATCTTCCACCAAGCATGAATCTGTTGCAGCAGGGACTTGTCCTTCACGAAGATCCAACTTGGCTTTATCTTACGGTTTGGCCCTTGAGAGGGCTCGCTTGTTGAAGTGGGGATATTCTTCTGCGGTGTTTGCTATTTTGCTTCGCGCTCGGAAGTTCTCCACTTCCTTGGCCTATGTGCAGGTTTGGAGAGTGTTTGAGGCCTGGTGTGATCATCGGAGTATTCTCCCTCATTCGGTCAAGATTCCACTCATTCTGGATTTTTTGCAGGATGGATTAAACAAAGGCTTGGCCCTTAATTCCTTGAAGGTAAGGGTTACAGCTTTTGCCTGTTTCCATGGCTGCGTGAAAGGTGATTCCTTATCATCTCATCCTGATGTGGCCCATTTTTTGAAGGAGTGAAGCATCTTCGGCCTCCCTTGAGGTCCCTTTGTGGAGTCTTAATTTGGTGTTGGACTTCTTGGCAGTCCCTATGTTCCAACTGTTGTGTCGGTCAGTCTCAGACGGCTTCGCCCGACATACCTAACCTCTATTTCAGCCTTCTCCACCAGCCTCGTGAGAATGGCGTCCGTAGCGTCTCCTTGCCGCTCCCTCTGGTGTTCCCAGAGTGGCTTTGGCGCGGCATTCCGCCATGTTGACCTGAGGCCTCCAAGGGCGCGCGTGCACGCCTCTCGTCTTGTAGAAGTGTTGGCGCGAACCTCTGGGGCATCCTCCTCGAGTGACGTCACTGCTTCCGACTACAAAGGTTGCCCATTTGCTGACTCTCGCCGAGTTAGCAACGGATTGGATTCGATCCAGTCTGAAGCTGCTCTGCCGCTTCTGCTGCTGCTGGAAGCTATCTACACCCTCCGGGGTTCTACTGACTTGGGTACCCGCTCCTCTGGGGCCCTTTGCTTATTTCCAGGTGTCTATCCTGAATCCAGGTACTTGCTCCTCGAGGCCCTGTGTTTCTATCCTGGTGCCTGCTACCAATATTTCTACCTGCTGGAACACTACCTATCAGCTACAGAGAGTGAGTACTACTTCTCCCAGTCTGTTCATCTACAGCTCCTCGTTGTCTATCTGCATCGGGCCCTACACCACCATTGTAGAATGGGACTCCTCTGCTGAGGCTCACAGACTGATGCTACCTATCCTCTCTCTACTTCTTATTGGGAACTCTATCTATTCAGCTACAAGGGAGTGTGTTATAACATCTGCCAGTCTGTCTCTCCTACAGTGCCTCACTGGACATCTGCATCGGGACCTTATACCACCATTGTGGGATGGGTCTCCTCCGCTGAGGATTACAGACTGCTGCTATCTAATCCACTCTCTACTACCACCTCTGGTGAACCGTACAAGCTGCATAATAAAGATATATTCTCTATGTTGTGCATCTGAGTCTAGCCTGGTGCTACAGTTTCCTACGGGACTCCTCCCCATAGGAGTCACTATCACTGTTGCCCCTAAGAATCCACCAAACACCTCAATATCATAACAGATTGCTAACTCCATGGATTCGGTTCAGCTCACCGAGTTGCAGGCCATTCCAGGCCTGGCCCAGCGAATCACTGAACAACAGAACACGCTGGATAGCTTGACTGTGGCCTTTAATCTACTGCACTCACAGAAGAACGCATCTACTACCACAGGTAAAGAAGAAACACCGCCAGAAGTGATGGTTAAAACAGTTGTACCCCTTTCCGCTCCTATTTGCTTCTGAGGAGAAGCCTGGAGATGCAGGGGATTCCTCAACCAAAGCTGTATTCATTTTGCACTTCAACCTAATAATTTTCCCACAGCTTATGCCAAGACCATGTATATCCTGTCTTATCTGGATGGAAGGGCACTAACTTGGGCTTCACCGCTATGGGAGCGAGATGACCCCATCATGAGGGACCTTGCTGGGTTTTTGGAACTGTTCAAATCCATATTTGATGACCCTGCCAGGTACACAACCTCAGGATCCACATTGGTTCATCTACAGCAAGGTAATAACCCTTTACCAGACTTCGCCATCGAGTTTAAGACTTTGGCTTTAGAGTTGAAGTGAGATGCCTGAAGACTCTCTTTTCTTTGAAGGCCTGAACTCCCGGCTGAAAGATGAATTGGCGGCTTGAGAAATGCATGAGACCTTGGAGGACCTGATGAAGTTAGCCACAAGAATTGATCAACGACTTCGGGATAAGGTTCAAGAGATTAAAGGATCCAAGAGACCTAGCCAGGAAGAAATCTGAGTCAAAACTATACCTAAGCCTATTCAGTCTAAATCGGTTGCTGGCGAAGAAGAACCTGTGCAACTAGGCCGTAGTCACCTGACTTCTAAGGAGAGAAGAACGCGGAGAAGATTAGGCCTCTGCATGTATTCTGGTCAAGCAGGCCATGCGATACAAACATGCCCTATCTGTCCGGGAAACGGTCAGACCTAAGTCCTGTGGAAGGACTCTTCTTAGGTCTAAAAGCACCTTCTCATCCTCTCTCTCTGCCAGTCTCCTTGATAAACGGACCACTTGAATTCCAGACTCTTGCCCTAGTGGACTCTGGAGCAGGGGGGGGGGGGAATTTTTGTACTGAGACGTCTAATGGAACATCTGCATATCCCCACTAAGACTATGAAGCCTCCACTTCTGTTATCTTCTATCCATGGGGAGCCCTTTCCGGGTGAAGTAACCCTACAAACAGAACCGGTCAGTTTAAGGACTGGAGCTCTTCATATGGAATCTATTTCCTTCTTCATGCTAGAAAAGGCTATACACCCCTTAGTACTCGGGTTACCATGGCTACAACTGCACATGCTTCAATTCAACTGGGCTACTCTGGAGCGTTCACTTAGGGGCCCAGATTGTCATGGCAAATGTCTGAAGGAAGTTTCACCATTACCCTGTATGCCTACAACTCCGTTGAAGCCTGGGTTACCACCCCAATATGCATCGTTTCAAGATGTGTTCTCTAAAGAAGCCGCTGATATACTTCCCCCACACAGATCTTATGACTGCGATCAGTTTGAAACCGAATACCAAACCACCTAAGGGAAGCGTTTACCCCCTCTCAGTGGTGGAAAATAAAGCGATGTCTGAATACATCCAAGAAAATCTGTAAAAAGGTTTCATAAGGCCATCCAAGTCTCCTGCAGGAGCAGGGGTTTTCTTTGTAGGGAAGAAGGACGGAACCTTACGTCCATGCATTGATTATTGAGGTCTAAACGAGATCACGGTCAAAGACCGCTATCCCTTACCACTCATCTCAGAGCTGTTTGACCGCCTACAGGGGGCTAAGATCTTCTCCAAGCTGGATCTTAAAGGAGCATTTAACCTTGTTCGTATTCGTTCAGGTGACGAATGGAAGACAGCTTTTAACACCAGGGACGGACACTTTGAGTATTTGGTGATGCCCTTTGGCTTATGCAACGCCCCAGCTGTCTTCCAAAACATGATGAATGACATCCTGCGTGACCTACTCTACCAATATGTTGTTGTCTATTTGGACGACATCCTGATCTTCTCTCAAGATCTGAATACCCACATTATGGATGTCAAGAGAGTGTTACGAAGACTGCGGGAGAACCATCTATATGCTAAGCTGTTCAAATGAGAATTCCACAAGGAATCTGTACCATTACTAGGGTACATAGTATCTAACAAGAGGTTCCAGATGGACCCACAAAAGCTGGAGAGCATTCAGAAATGGTCCCAACCTACTGGTCTAAAGGCTCTCAGAAGGTTTCTGGGATTTACAAATTACTATAGAACCTTCGTTAAGAATTACTCCTCACTGACTGTGCCTTTAACAGCTCTGACAAAGAAGGGTGCCAATGTTGCCAATTGGTCTATAGAGACTGTCACGCTTTCCAAAAGCTGAAGGATGCTTTCTCTAGCAAGCCATGTCTCCATCACCCGGATCCTACACGCCCCTTTATTGTCGAGGTGGATGTCTCTGATGTTGGCATAGGGGCTGTATTAAGTCAAACCAGTATCTCAAGATCCTGCGGCCATGTTCCTTCTTCTCCAGACAATTCACACCGGCTGAGAGGAACTATGGAATCGGAGACAAAGAATGGTTGGCGATTAAGATGGCGTTTGAAGAGTGGAGACCCTGGCTCGAGACTGCTCAACACCAGATTACGGTTTTTACTGACCATAAAAACCTAGAATACCTTTGTCATGCCCAGCGCCTCAACCATAGACAGGCGAGGTGGTCCCTGTTCTTTAACAGGTTTGATTTCATCTTAAAGTACCGACCTGGAGATAAAAACGTCAGAGCGGATGCCCTTTCTCGCTCCTTCGTATCTGAAGATGTTCCTGATGCGCCGCAACACATCATTGAACCTGAGAGAGTCATTCTATTAGCTACTCATCTAGTACCTGCGGGCAAAACGATTGTGCCTATCAACCTCCGGAAGAAAGTACTAGCTTGGGCTCACCACTCTAAACTGGCTGGACATCCCGGTCAACGGAGAACCCTGGCAAAGTTACAAAAATTCTACTGGTGGCTGTCTGTGAGAGAAGACGCCTTCGCTTATGTAGTGGCCTGTACCAACTGTGCCAGACAAAAACCTCCACCCAGACGTCCTTGGGGTCAGCTACAACCTTTACCCATACCGGATGAGCCCTGGACTCACATCGCTACGGACTTCGTGGTGGACTTACCTCTCTCCGGGGACAACAGCACTATCTGGGTAACGGTAGACAGATTCTCAAAGATGGCTCACTTTGTGGCGCTTCCTGGCTTACCATCTACCAGTGAACTTGCAAAGCTTTTCATCAGCCACATATTCCGCCTGCATGGACTGCTGCTATCTAATCCACTCTCTACTGCCACCTCTGGTGAACCATACAAGCTGCATAATAAAGATATATTCTCTGTGTTTGTGCATCTGAGTCTTTCCTGGTGCTACAGTTCCCTACAGGGCTCCTCCCCATAGGAGTCACTATCACTGTTGCCCCTAAGAATCCACCAAACACCTTGATATCCTAACACCAACCCTGCATAGAAAGAGAGAGAGACTAGCCATAGTGTCCTCTCCATAGATGGCCTTTGGAGTGAGGAAACTCACTCCAAGATGAGTTTGTGCAGTGTTCTCTCAACCTAGCTTGATGGACTCTCTACCTGGGTAACATCAAGCTAGGTGGCGAGAACATTGCACAAATCTCATCTCTGGGTGAGTTTCCTCACTCTGAAGGCCATCAAATCTTCACAAGAGACCACTGTTCTGTTTTTACGCCTCACGTTGAATGTCAAAGTGGCCCCTAACCCCCTACACTAATACCTAAACCTCACCTCGAGTTACTAGGTGGGCCTACCATAGGGATACAAATACCTATCTATGAAGAGGACACTATGGCTAGTCTTTCTCTCTCACCATGGCTAGGCTGGTGCTCCGGGAGCATCAAATCAACTAAAACAGGCCTTGTAGGAGACATCGTGAAATGCGATAAAACCTTACTGCCCCGTAACACAAGCTATCGCACGGCTTAACGCAACTGAAAGATGTGTAGTTAAAATCAGCGTTAAGTCTGTGCGATAGCACTTCGCAGACAGGCAAACCCAGCCCACTCCCCGTCCCTAACGCCTCCTCTTTTCAAATTTGCATCACACCATACGATATGGTGCTATCGCATGCGTTAAAGACGTTTTCGCATGTGGTAAGGGCCTATCGCATGCGTTAACGGGGCTTTTCGCATGCGATAAGCCCTTAATGCATGCGAAAATGCCTTAGCGCATTTTGATAAATGACCCCCATAGTTTATTATTAATCAAGTTTTTTGCTAGTCTGTCCACAGTTGCTTCTGAAGAGAATACTGGCAGTCTAGTGTTACTGCAAGGGTATATATACTGTGACTTCAGCTTGCTCTGTCTCCATCTGCTGGCAGGGGAGCATAACCCACTGGTCCTGAGTCCATCTGTCTACACTAAGGAAAACAAAAGTTTCAGGTAAGTAGTAATTTCTCCATTAATGAGTTTCAGGTTTGCATTTTACAGTTTGTTTCTTGTATTGTTTATGGTTACGATTATGTACATTCTTTATTTGAAACTTTTTGATCTATGTGGACTATAAATTTTAATCAATCAAAATCAAACTGAAAAATAGCCCAGTGTTTTCCAGGCACAACAGCCTCCACATGGCAGGCAGAATAGATATGGAGAGGACTCATGGTCAACTGAAAATCTAGGGAAGTATTGACAGCCCCATAAGTCTTTCTAACAAATTTTAAATCAAAGGAAAGTTAGTGGGCAGAGACACGCCTTAACTTGTTACAATGGACCAGTTCCCTCTGAATACAAGTGCAGGAGAAGTTGGTGTGATGGAGGCAGTTGATTCAGTCAGTTACCTTGGCTGCCGCATGTGGCTGCTAGAGCTCCTTCAATGCTGCTGCTCCTAACACTCAGAGTGAGTCACATCTAGTGCTCAGAGTACGCTCTCCCTGTCTCACTTAGCCTGGGGTAAGACACAGGCAGGAAGGATGAGGATGGTGAGGAGATGAGGAGGTGCTGTGTGCACAGTGTGTGCCACACAAAGCAGGGCCTGGCTAGCCAAGCCCTGCATGTTGCCTATTAATGACCACACTCCAGGGCTCCTGCTGTAGTTAGGAAGAAGAGGCATGCATGATTACACATGTTCTTAGAAAGGAACTCCTACATGTTTAAGAGCCACAGCTGGTGACTCTTGTGAGCATCAGGCAGTGGTGACTTTTCTGTGGCACCCCTGATCAGGTCTAAGGCAGACTGGTTGGGAAGCACTGTACTAGCCTTGATGATGTCCTTACCCAAGCCATTTACCTTTGTTAAAGGTATCACCTTGCCCCATGATTGCCTAGCTTCCTTCTCTGGTCCCAAGACATCAAAATCCTTTCATGTCTCTTGTCGTATGTTACTGCCAATATAAATGGAGACCCCCAGAGCCCTGCACAGAGTGACTGCAGTGTTTAAAAATCATACTGAGTGCATTATATCTGCAGTCCTGTTCTTCTCCCAGACAGAAGCAGACCTGTACAAAATTCAAAAGGTGTCACGATCAGCCTTTTCTGAGAGGGGGTGAATCACTCAGACATCTGAAGCAGGCCTTTCTACTTCCTGGACAGACACACTGACAACCAAAACAGCCTTGCACCTTGGGCTTCCAGGTGTCTATTCTGGATTCATTCTTCTATCATGTACTCCCATATACAAGCACAGTATCAGATTATTTTGGGAAATGTGTAAAAACTTGACTGTAAAACTGGAAAGCTCAGAAGCTATAAGTTCAAGTTAGATGCCATTTTGCAAGGAGTTTAAAGCAAAAGTATTACACATCTCAGTATTTCAGTGTTCCAATTAATGTCCTCAATTTCCAGTTATTTGGAGAAAAAAAAGCACATAATTTGTCCAGCTAATGACACAAGCTATCTTTTCACATTCTCTTGTTAAGTTTCCTAAGACAAAATATTTGGGTGAATTTTGACTTTTGATGACTTAGAACATAATTGGTTGATGTGAAAGAGAGTCAGATTCTCATTGTTTCATTTAATAAAGTGTTGCAGTGGTCATTAGTCAAGTGGTTCTTAACCATTTTTCTGTCGGGACACACCTGACAGATGGTTCTCACATGCGTGACACACTGAACACATGACCATCATGGGGATAAATATAAAAGTACAGTTTGCATCCACAGAAATGCACAGTAGTGGATGTAAAGCAGAACTATGACATTCCCTGTACAACTTTCCCTACAAAAAAGATGTTCTGTTGTCATCTCAGTAACAGCAACACAAACTCCTTCTACTACCAGGCTCAATAGCCCTACTTATGAAAAGATAGCCGTTTACCACCAATGCAAGGCCTCTTGAGAAAACACAACAAATAAGACCGATACAATTGCTTACATGCTAGTAAAATTCCTCACCTGGGTCACACACACACAGAACCAACCTAAGATACTCCCAGGATCTGCAGTAATGCACATAAACTAATCCCCATACAGTTACACCTGTATTATGGAATACACTCAAACAGTAACAACCCTAGCTATGAAAAGGCAACACTACAAATATTAAGTCAGGCCCTAAATACCAATACACTTCCTATTAGGAAAACAGAACTAGCCAAGCAGCTATAGATCCCCACACAGAAATAATTATAAAACTATACTAATAAACAGAACAAATGTTTGAAGACAGCTATGAACAGAATAACATCAAACAATTAAAAACTCATAACAATTATTACAAATTCTCCAAGCACCAATAAAATATTTCAAAACAGCAGACACATCACATAATATTCAATAACAAGCCGTTAAGCCCGTAACAACGGGCTACATTAAAAAATATTTTTTTGGTTCAGTTTTCGGAAACGGCACTCTTCTACACTTCTCCCTCACTCCCCCTTCCCCTTGCTCATTCACCTCGGTCACTCATCCTCCTCCCCCTCGGTTACTCACCCCCCTTCCTCCACTCACCTCCCTTCCCTCCCCTGCCCCCACTCATCCCTTCCCTCAGTCTTACTCACCCTCTTTCTCCCACTGCCTCCCTTCCCTCTCACTGATACCCCTTCCCTCACTCCCACTCACTCCCCTTCCCTCCTCAGTCACTCTCCACCCTTTCCCAATTCCATCCCTCACTCTCATCCCCTCCCGTCCCCTCTGAGTCACTACGCTATGTGACTCACTCCTTCCCCTGCAGCACAGCACGTCTGTCAGAGCTCTCGACGTTCCTGCCTTCCCAACTCCCTCCCCCCTCATTTACTCCTTGTCCGCGCGCAGAACTCACGCAGTTCTCGTCTCCATGGAGAGAGATGCACGGCACATCGGTCAGAGCCTATCTTTTCCTGCCATCCCCTCTCCTCTTCCCTTTCCTTCCCCTCTCACCTCATTCACAACCCCTTCCCTCTCCTGATGTTGTTGCACAAACGGCAGCAGCTCCTCGGGTCCCTCATTCCTCCTGCAAGACGTTGGCCACTCGCCCGCCACCCCAGGGTCCCATTAAGCACGGCCCTGCTCTCGCTGGGCAGCGCAGACACGGAGATGAGAGGTCTCCAGGGATCTCTCTCACGCATGCCTCACCATCGGGCTCGTTGCTGGCCCGCCCAACGCTCAGATACCGCCGCATATTCTCTGCCTCAGTCCAACCCCACATCATCCAGAGCCCACAAAACACTGCGTCCGCCGCTGTGCCCAATGTGCTGTCTCGCCCGCGCATGCGCGGCACGTCGGGCAGCACTCTCTGTTTCACGCATGCGCAGTAGAGCTGCTCTCTACTGCGCATTTGCAGGCCGTCGGTCAGAGCCCATTTATATTGTAGATTAAAATGGCAGTCAATCAAGAAAAATAAACTTAAAAAGCCACCTTTACTTACCCCCTCCAGCAGTTTTCCTACTCCTCTTCCATGCAGGCCAGTAGTACACACCAGAAGCAGCAGTAGTGGCTGAAGCATTGTCCTCATGGTCCTCTTCTTTAGAGCCCACGACCAGTCTTTCTGTCTCTCACACACACACATACCAATCACACCCCCATGACCAGTTTTTGTGTCTCACACACCAATCATCTCCCGACTAGTCTCTTTTATATACACACACACACACACACACACACTAGTCACCTTCCCGACAAGTCTTTCTCATACACCCACACATACACAGGCTTTCCACTTCCATGTTCTGTCTTACATATACTGGCTTCTCACTCCCATGCTGTCTCTCACACACGCCCCCACACACCCAGGTTTCTTACTCCCATGCTCGCTTTCTCCACATGCACAGGCTTCTCATTCCCATAATCACTTTCTCTCTCTCTCACATACACACGCACCAGTCTCTCTCTCACTCCCATGCTCGCTTTCTCCACATGCACAGGCTTCTCATTCCCATAATCACTTTCTTTCTCTCTCTCTCACACACATACCAGTCACTTCCCAAACCAGTCTCTCTCATGAATACACACACACAGGCTTCCCACTCCCAAGCTTGCTCTCACATATACAGGCTTCTCAATCACATGCTGTCTTTCATACATACATACACACACACACACCAGTCATCTCCCTGACCAGTCACTTTCATTGTCTCTCACATATATACACACTTCACCTCTCTGACCAGTTTCTCTCAAACACACACATGCTCTCTTTCACACTTACATACATGCTCTCAATCAAATACATGCTCTCACATACAGTCTCTCAATAACAGTTACACATACACACACTCAATCACACACACACTTTCTCTTACACACAGGCTGGCTGGCTTTCTCTATCTCTCACTTCCTACCCCCTCAGAGCACAAATAGTAGCTGTAGCAGCCTCCTCCTCCAGCCCCCACAGGCCAAGAAAGAAGAATCCCATCGGCCATGGAAGCTAATGCTGCTTTCTCCTTTGCCAATTGCTGGCTGCTTCAGATTTTGCTCCGGGCCCACGCTACTGCTCGGGACCGATGCTGCCACCACTACTTTTCAATGCAGCATGGCTCTTTCTTCTTCCCGCGCACCCCACTGCGCATCACTTCCTGTTTCGGGCCACGAGGGCAGGTGTGGGAAGAAGAAAAGGCCAATCGCAGTTGCCAGCTTCCATTAACACTGCTGCCGTTCCCATCTGTGCTTGAACGTGCTGATAGCCTGGCCGGCAACTGCAGCAGTGGAAGATTGTCTACCTCTCGTTCGGTGAAGGAAGAGGAGGAAAGAACAGCGGGAGACCAGTAGCACGCAACACACCTGCCTGTGCTTGGTGACACACTGGTGTGTCGCAATATACTGGTTGAAAATCACTGCATTAGTCTATATGGATTCATAGAATTAAAGTTATAGGTGATACATTTTTTTATTGGCTTAACTCGTCAATATATGTTACATAGCTAAATTAGCATGTTGGATCCTTTTTTACTTGAGGTTCTTCAGGTGAGCCCATCACAAGGAGTACTCTTTCAGAGGGCTTGCTGTCATGTTTGGGGATTAAGGTGGAGCTTAGTGAATGGGAAGCTAAAATACTGCATTCCTGCAACTATCTTGTTTATTATATACTCCATGGAGCAGGGACTGTTTCTTTTATGTCACTGTATAGTGCTGCGTATGCCTAATAGTGCCAAGGAAATGTTAAAAACTAGTAGAGTTGTCATGAATGAATTGTCAATCTTTGCTCATGTGATAGAAAGTCCCAGTGGGTTTATGTTTGTAGCACTAAGTTTGAAGAGTTGGCTTCTTCTGAATGACTATACAGAACCTTAATGGCTTCCTCTTAAGTTTCTTGTATCATATGAGTGTCATCATCCACATTTCTAAAGTAAGAGGACAAAAAAACAGTTTGGTCTCCCTAAAGCATGAGTTAGACATCTCTTCCAGTGAGAGGAGTTCAGTGGCAACGATTAATTGAGAGTGTACCTTCTTTATTTTCTTTTTAATTTATTTGTCGACCTCCGATCAAAGCAGAATTAAGAAAAATGATGGATAATATATAATCAACAATCGGGACTAGAGCTATTTAAAAAAAACCAAACAAACAGGCCGATACAGTAAAGCGCGGCCGCGGTTACCCTGCTTCTAACCCGCTTTTTACCCACAATTTGGCCGCGTAAGTCCAACCCGCGATTCACTATCCCTTTTAACCCATCCTTACCGCTTCTTTAAATTAACGGGTAACCCTTTCCGCCCGCGGCATGTATATGATATGTAAACAATCGGATTAGCTATTCCCTCCCATACAGTAATGTGCGCCCCGATTATCGCCTTTTTAACCTGCAGTTTTGCTGCGTGTTTAACCTGCTAATTTACCGCCTACCCTTACCCCTGCGTTAGTTTGGAGCGTCGGGTCAGAGAGACGAAATTTCACGGGCAAACGACCCCCTCACCCCCCGGGACAAGACCTTTAGAGGAGCCAGGATCGGGCAAACTTTCCCCCAGCCCCCGCTCACCTGCCCTGGTCGCGTCCATGGGTGCCGGTCTCCCGTGCGGGTGCGCTGACAGCTCCGGAGCAGGAAGGAAGGACCTGTTGTTTCCAAGCATAACCTAAACTCTTGCCTGCCCAACCTAAAATCCAACGCACCGGGAAAGCCACTCTTCAGATCGCGACTAATCCCATCACTGGAAGGACGAAAGATTTTTTTAAGCGTCCCAGTTCCTCTCTCCGCTATATCAATGCATTCTCCTTTCCACTGCAATGCAAACAGTATTCTGAAAAATAACTTTCAAACCCAGGGTGGTGGAGCATTGTTGTGCTTGTTAAAACCTGCACTCAACAGGATCGGGCAAACTTTCCCCCAGCCCCCGCTCACCTGCCCTGGCCGTGTCCATGGGTGCCGGTCTCCGGAGCAGCCCCAGTCCTCTCTCCCCTCCTCCCGGGGGCAGCCGGCGGTGAGAGTGAGAGCGGCTTCAGCAGCCCGGGGCGGATTGGGCGCTCCCCATGCGAGGCGCGGCTTCCAGCAGCCCTCGCCGGCGATGGTGAATGAGAGCACACCGTGACCTGAGCGCCCGGCTGGACGTCAGAGGTCACGGCGTACGCTCATTCACCATCGCCGGCGAGGGCTGCTGGAAGCCGCGCCTCGCATGGGGAGCGCCCGATCCGCCCCGGGCTGCTGAAGCCTCTCTCGCCGCCGGCTGCCCCCAGGAGGAGGGGAGAGAGGACTGGGGCTGCTCCGGAGACCGGCACCCTTGGACGCGGCCAGGGCAGGTGAGCGGGGGCTGGGGGAAAGTTTGCCCGATCCTGTTGAGTGCAGGTTTTATCAAGCACATCCTTTTCTTTTGCTTAAAGTTGGGATCCACTTCCTGGTACCTGTCATTTGAAATGACAGGCACCAGCGCACCCAGGATACTGTATAGGCGCTGTATAGCGCTCTATACAGTAAAATGGATTGCGCTTCATGGACGCTTCTTGGACACGCTTTGGACGCGGCTTGCATTTGCATGCCATTTAAATACTGTATCGAGCGGTATGTGATCCGAACTGTGCATGCGGCAAACGAGCGGGCGCCCGGCACTGCCGCACTCTTTCTACCGCGTCCTTACTGTATCGGCCTGAAACTGAGGAATGGAATGATATGTTTAGTATATTATAGTGTAATTGCCTCTGTACCAAAAGCATTCAAACTGCTGCTGCTGCTACAGCCCCTAAAGGAGACTTTATATTCGCTGCTTTAATTGAAACGCTGGTGTTGGTACTGGTGAAGATTCTATTATTCCAGGCCAAAAAACAGGTGTCTGTTCCCCAGCTATAATAAAAATCCTTCCAGCAACCCTGGTAACGAACTCTCTATGACAATCATGTTGGCTCCCAATCTGGCCACAGTACAGAAGGAACTCTATGAGGTCTCTATTCAAAGGCTTTTGGAATTACCCGGACAAAAAAGGATATTTTGCAAATTTCCCCCTGCCTCCAGCTAAGTTTTCTCCAGGTAACTTTTTACCCGTGCAAAATTTGCTCTCCTACGAAGAGGCAGCACTGAGAGTGTTTCTGGGTTATGGCTTCACTTTGCCTGGGCAGCACCAATATTCAACGCTACCTAGACACTGTTAGCTAGGTAAGAATGGTTGGAAAAAATCCTGTCCTAAAAATCAACTTTAGCCAGATGTATTTAGTGGCAGACTTAACTGGATAAGTCTTGCTGAATATCTGGGTAAAGTTGCCCATGTAACTTTCCCGCTCACCGGTCTGCCTTTATGCATGCAGCAGGGGTAATACAGAAAACTTGTGATTTGTAAATTGACGTGTTTTGCTCTATTGCAATTTTTTTGCACTTTTATCTAGAACACTATGCAGTGAATGGGATAGTTTTTTGATAGTGTAATCTCTTTCTGTACAGCAATTACAACAGACTCAATATACACCCTTTGTTTGTAATCTAGCCAGGACACTGTAATTAATATTCCAGTGCTGGTACAGTGGAATATCCACAGAATAGACAGTTTAAAGTCTCTTCCCAAAGTCCGCATTCACAGCAGCCCAGGCCGCCTGACACTGTGCTTGGGGATTTATTTAGTATAGGAGGAATGAAGAAGCTTCAGTTTATTGCTGGAAAAAAACAGGGCTGCCGTGGAATATGCAGTAATGAGCGACTGGGGCAAGGTCTGTTTTGATTGCCAAGATCAAATGGCCCCCATCTCATGAGAAACAGAAACAGGACTGTGTTTGCCAAAGAAAATCGATCACTACAAGTGAGTGATCACCATTTGACCTGCTGCCAGCCCACCCTGAGTTCTGATCCAAAGAGTTCTCAGAAGTTAGAGGAGCCCACTGTAGGTTCTGATCCTGAGAGACCTTAGGAGGTGTGGGGAGTATTTGGATGGGAGCCTTCCAAGGGACGCTGCATGATGCAGGAAGCAGTGCCGGTGGCTCAGTAACAGCCAATTTTCTGTCTTCCGCTCCTCTCCTTGGACTATGAGATGCTCTCACACTTGTATCTCACACAGTTTCAGATCATGTGATTGTGGATTTCTCTGTCTGGATTTATGGAGCTTCAGACAAGGTTTGAATGGTAACCTGTTTAGTATGTGTACGTCTTGCTTTACTGAAAGAGATGTCCAGCTATCCCCTTTGTTGTTACAGCTGTAAAGGATCCCACCATTGTCGAGCGGACAAATTTGCTGAACATGGCAAAACTCAGCATCAAAGGCCTAATTGAATCTGCTTTGAGCTTTGGCCGCACACTGGATTCAGACTATCCCCCCCTGCAGCAGTTCTTTGTTGTCATGGAGCATTGCCTTAAACATGGATTGAAAGGTAATTAACAAGTATTTTACCAATAATGGTATTTCTCTAACTGGTCCTTTTTTGCTAAAAACATTGTGGTTTGAGATCACAGTTGTAGATCATGCCCATTGGAATAGATGGCTCGGTGGACTGGCACAAGATTCCAGAGCCTGTGGCTTCCAGGTTATGTGATCCAATCTAGGTAGCATCAGTAGTGACCAAAAAGTCCTTGTGAAGTGAGTTGGTGGTCTCAGTCCAGTTCCCAGCTCACGGTCATAATTTGGCACTAATTGGCATCTTTGTTGGCGCTATCTTCAAAGTGGGCTTGCATACTTACTAAATTATCCACCTGTCCTTGGACATGGTCCCTCCAGAACAAAGGTTGAGGCATGTTGGTAGGCTGGAGATAGGTCCATTTCATGGCCACTGCCCTTGTTTTACCTGTTTTGAATAAATGGAGGATTACTGAATAAACACTATTTTTGTGATTTCCATCTGAATATGCAAAATATATAAGCTGGAAAAATTACACTGAATTTTACAAAATAGGAAAGGATTACTACGTCAGCTTGCTAAAAACACAATTAGGTCAAAGAAGGCCAAGAATAGAATTTGGCAGAGTTTGTATCGTCATAATAATAATGAATTTTTAAAAGACAAAAACTATTGGGGCTACCAAGGGCCTTAAAACGATGTAATACAAACTTTTGAGACTGCTATGGTATCTTTAAAGATGTGTTAAGTTTTGTAAAGGGATTATCATTTTTGCCAAATTTCTGTTTTGGCTTTCTTTTAGAAGGTTCTGGATCATTTGGGAGATGCATTTTGATACCTGTAGTGCTGACTTCACGTAGGAGACACAGGACAACATCACCCAGATACTGGGTGAGGTGGCACCATTGCATTGCTGTGGTGTGGATGCAACTTCTGACGTCTGGGAAGATGTTCAGTGATTTTAGCATTAAGCCTGCAGTATCTGTCCATTTGTTATTGTGACGTATGATTTTTAAGGCTGTATGGCTTAGCAGTGCTCTCTATGGGCATAATATCAAGAGGTCCATATTCAAATGCTATTTAGATGGCTAACATAATAGTATCCATCTAAATGGCTTACCTGGGTATATTCAGCACTTAATCCGGCTAAATTCTAGCCAGATTAAGCCACCATGTTTTATGTGGGTAAATAGCTCTTCTAAAATAGCATGGGGCTCATAAAAGTACACATGTAACCTAGTTTCACAAGCACGTTTACATGAACTAGTGAGGCATTGAGGGGGACGGATTTGGGACAGAGTTGGGTTTGGTGCACATTCCTTTTTGATTTAAAAAACTGCACATAAGTTAACCTATAAAAGTTACATCTTTCAAACAGCAGGTATAACTTTCTGCCAGTTATTTTCTGTAGATACCAGGCCAAATTCCTGTCATTTTTCAAAACGAACTTACGCGCAAAGGTTCACCCAGAAAACGTTGGATAAAGTCTGTGCGTAAAAGACATGTGCATACTTCACCTGAACATGCACAGTTAGTTATAAATGGGCAAAAAAGCTTAGTAAGTAAGGCCCAAGTTATCTGTTTTTCAATTTTTAATATTCACATTTTGTGGGTTGGATGTTGACTTGATTAGTGTCTCTCCTTTCTGCTACATGGCATTAATTCTTAATAAACCCCCTCACGTTCCGGATGACGGGCAGCTCACAGGGACAGTTTGCTCAATTGCTTCCTCCGTTCTGTTGCTCTGGCAGGAATCCTCAGTCAGTGTGTGCCTGTCCGCAAAGCCTTCTGCACAACCTGAAGCAAAGCTTGCCTCAGAGTGCTATCACAGGCTCATCAGGCACAGCAGGCTGACTTCTGACTTCCCCCACTTGTCTTCTTTTCCGCAGTATTGCTATTAGTAAGATAAGAGACAAGAACCCCAGTCTATTTAATGTATACCATAGCACCAGACAGCTCTTACTATTTCTGGCATAAGTAAACTAAATGTACTGTTTCACGCATGCTCAACCATTTTATTTTATTTGTCAAATTTACAATCCATTTTTCCAGGAAGTAACCCACCTATGGTGAAGAACAAGGAAAACAATCATAAAACTTTATTTGTACAATACACAATCAAAAAAGGCATCATAAAACCACATAAGAAGTTGCCATACGGGGTCAGACCGAGGGTCCATCAAGCCCAGCATCCTGTTTCCAAGTTACAAGTACCTGACATGTACCCAAACATTAAATAGATCCCATGCTACTAATGCCAGTAATAGTAGTGGCTATTCCTTAAGTCAATATGATTGATAGCAGTTCCTGTGCATAGCCCAGTTCAGTCCAGACAAGAGGGTTTTGCATCCGTTCCAGCAGATGGAGGCAGAGAATGAAAACTTCAGGCACTGCTATATAACCGAGAGTGCCACCTGCAGTCCCTCAGTCTCCAGAGGATGGTAGAGGTTCAAACCTGCAGTCTGGAGTTTTGAGACTGAAAAAAAGAAGAAAAGAGAAGATTCCTAGCAGGAAGGCTGACGAGGTGTTGGTTCCTTTGTGGGCCATCCCTCGGGTAGAGCAGGGCGAGCAGGAGGTTGGTGATCCCTGAGCTAGTTCAGCCCTTGTCGGTCGGAAGGGTGAAAGCCAGAGGTCCTGGTTCTCTCAGCCTCTCTGGGTCCTTACCACGTCAGCAGTCTCCTCCTGGCATCCAGAAGCAGGGTAGTATTTCTTTTGGTTTCCTTGCTTGCTGTGTGTTTGTTTTTTTGGTGGATGTTCCTTTAAGGAAAAAAAAAAAAAGATAGAAAAGCTGGTGGAGGAAGCTCTGTCAGAGCTCCGGTCCCACTCACCCAACCCTGCCGGGAGGCAGGGTTGGGTGAGTGGGACCGGAGTTCATCCGACCACCAAGCCGGGTGCTTGGACAGCGTCAGGAGCACACCGCTGGCAGTTTTCGGCGGCAGAGGCTATTTTTAGGCCCAATCACGTCGGCATGCCGCCTCCTGCTCAGTGTAGGAAACTTTTCCGCAGCTGTGGCACCAAACAGGTGCACTTCAGCGCGGCCACGTTTTGCTTGGAGTGTGTCTTAGGAGGGGCTGGGACTTCCACGGGACCCTTGGGGGGGGGGGGGGGCTGCCGGATCATGAGGTCAGCTGGGCTGGTGCTGGAGACCCCGAGGGAGGTTCGGAGGAGCTGGCAACTGATTTGTCTGCATATGGTCGGAGTCAGGCGACTGTAAGGGAGCCTCGGGACTCTCCTCCCCTGCTGTTTCCTGCTGATCAGTGTCCTGCTGGTGGCAGGGAAGGGGAAGAGGCACAGGGAGACTCGGAGCAGGATCAGACCTCTTCTGATCCGGAGGAATTTTCTATGGATTTTGTCCTGCTTCTCCATAAGGCCTATTTGGCCAAGAAGGAGGCAGGATCCAAGCAGCCGCTTCCCAGGAAGACCTGTGTAGCTAAGAAGCCTAGGTTAAGAGGCAGGCAGGATCGGAAGAGATCCTTTGACTCCTTTGGCTCAGACACTGCTGAGGAGGGGGACACGTTGTATGAGGCGGATGACCCCGATTAGCTGCAGGGAAGTCTGCTGGATCTGGACAAGGACCTGTTAGCGCTTTGGTGGATCCAATGCAGAATTCAGACGACGTCCTGATTGCAGAGGGCGACGATACTCAAGTGGTCAGGCTGTTCCGTAGGGAGGAACTAGGTCCGCTAATTTCCCAGGTGTTGGATGAGTTGGGGATTAAGGTCACATAGGAAGATTTGGACAATAAGGGGGTGAACCTGGTCCTGGAGGGGCTGCAGTAACCACCTAAGGCTTTTCCTTTGCCCAAGAAGGTAAAGAAATTGGTGGATCGGGAGTGGGAGTCTCCCAAAGCGGGCCTGAAGGAAGCCAGAGCTATGGTTAAGTTATATCCCTTGCTGAAACAGACCTTGGCATTTTGGATGCGGCAGTGTCCACAGTGAACATGAAGACGACCATCCCGGTGGCAGATTCAGCTGCTCTGAAGGATATCCAGGATCGGAAGTTGGAAATTCTGCTGAAGAGGCTTTTTGAGGTTTTAGCTATAAGCTTTAGGCAGTGGTCTTCAGGGGCTTGATGTAGAGAGCCTGCTTGTGCTGGGTGCAGAAGGCACATGAGAAGGTGTCGGGGACAGCGGCTGACACCGCTCAGGCTGCCCACTTGGAAGCGGGAGTGGCCTATGTGGTGTATGCCATGATCTAGACATCTGCCAGGAATTTGGTCTCTGCGGTTGTGGTGTGGCAGCTTCTGTGGTTGCAAAATTGTCAGCAGATGTGTGGTCTAAAGCCCAGCTGTCTAATCTTCCCTTCAAAGACAAATTGCTATTCAGAAAGGATCTGGAGCAACTCATGAAAGGGGGAGTTGAAGGGCAATAAGTTACCCGAGGACAAGAAAACTACCAAAAAGTCCTTTTCCCCGTGTGCTTGTTTCTGAGATGCGAGGAAGTTTTCTTCAAGCAGAAGCCCTTTGCCTCCAGCACAGAAGCAGAACTCAGGCAGGCAGCAGTCCTTTCGAGAACAATGTAGACCTTAGGACTTTGGTGCCCAGGGGGGAGGCAGAAGTAAGATTGGCCAATGAAGGTGGGCTGGTCCGCTCCTCTCTGGATGCTATCGGAGGGAGACTGTTCCTCTTTTACGAGGAGTGGACCAGGATCACAACAGACTAGTGGGTTCTGGAGGTTGGTAAGAGACAGCTATGCCTTAGAATTTTCTTGCCTCTCAGGGACGCCTTTGTAATCTCCCGCTGCATCTCCCATTCCAAGCGGGAAGCGGTGTGGGATACTTTGCGACGTCTTCAGCTCCTGCGCGCAATCATTCTGGTGCCCCCCTCAGGAAAGGGGACAGGGAAGACACTCCGTGTATTTTAGGTTCCCAAGAAGGAGGGGTCTTTTGGCCCATTCTCCATCTTCAGAAGGTCAATGTTACCCTCAGGATGCCGCGTTTTTGAATGGAAACACTGTGATAATGGCAGTGCACAAAGGCCTTCATCAAATCCAATGATGCCAAGCTCCATATCCCCATTCTGGCCGAGCACTGCAGATTTCTAAGGTTCTAGGGGAGCTCTTTCAATTTTGGGCCCTTCCCTTTGGGTTGGCGACAGTGTCCCAGACGTTCACAAAAGTGATGGTGGTGGTGGCTGCGGCATTCAGGAAGGAAGGTATCCTGGTACACCTGTACTTGTACCTGGACGATCAGCTTATCTGAGCAAAGTTGGAAGTGGAGTGTTGTCATTCAGTTTGGTGGGTCATGCAGCTCCTGGAGCCATTGGACTGAGTGATTAATCTGGCAAAAAGTCATTTGCAGCCGGCCCAGTCTTTGAAATATTTGTGGGCTTGGTTCAATACTCGGATAGGGAAGGTGTTTCTGACCACAGATAGCGTGGTCAAGTTGCAGAATCAGGTGCTTCGTCTTCTGCGACTTTCTGTTCCCAGAGTCTGGGATTATTTACAGGTCCTGGGTTCTATAACTTATACACTAGAGTTAGTTCCATGGGTCTTTGCTCACATGCGACCTCTGCAGAGGGCTCTGTTATCCCATTGAAATCCATTTTCAGAGGATTTTCAGCTTCTTTTACTGCTTCCGGAGGAGGCCAGATCCAGTCTCTCATGGTGGCTGTCTCGGCACAGTCTGGAGAAAGGGATGGACCTGGAAATGCCTGACTGGGTAGTGGTGACCACTGACATCAGTCTCACATGTTGGGGGGCGATTTGTCAAGTGAAATCAGCCCAGGGACAGTGGTCGCCAGAAGAGGCTTCCTGGCCCTTCAATCATTTGGAAACCAGAGCAGTTCGCAAAGTCTAGTTTGCATTTCTCCTGCTCATTCAAGGAAAGTTGATGCAATTGTTCTTGGATAGTGTGATGATGGTGGCATATATCAATTGTCAGGGCAGAACGAAAAGTCATCTGGTGGCGCAGGAGGCGCAAGAACATTTGTTGGGGGTGGAGAGCCATCTAGCGGGAATAGCTGCGTCGCATGTGGTCGGAGTGGACAACGTGCAGGTGGACTATCTCAGCAGGCAGTGTCTGGATCTTGGGGAGTGGGAGTTGTTGGCAGAGGCCTGATGAGTGTGCCTGAGCCTGAAAACCAACATGGAGAAAGGCAACTGACCCAGAATCCTCTGCTCTCTTAGCCTATGTGACCTCAAAGTGACTTATTGAGCCTGACCTAGAGGAATTCCCAGGACACCTGGACAGGCAGTTGAAGCTGGAGCCACATTATGATGCCTAATTATAGGGTCATAAAAAGGAGAAGGCAACGGAGGGAACTTCAGCCTATACAGTCACAATAGAGGCATTCTTTCTCAGGGGCATCTGTAAATACAGCCTAAGAAATGATAATTGCCCTGACCAGCAAGATTCTAACAGAACAAAGGTCTAGAGAGTAATGGTAAATGGGCCCCATCTTGGAGAAATAATCAGGGTAGCTTAGGGATGATCTAATCATGCTGATGACATGACAACCAATGTAAATTATTCTCTGGGTAGTCACGCACTTCTCAAATTTTCTAAACCTAGTCCTATATTGTATTTTACTTATAAAAGAAGGATCAGTTCATATACATGATGAGATCCTGGTCAGTTTGTCAGAGAAAGGGCATCCAGCATCTCCCAAGAATACTTATATTGATCAATAAAAAATGATATTTCTACAAAGTCTAAGTGTTCTTGTATCCCTGGATATGAGCATAGGCTGTGCTTAACAGGCCTTAGCCCTTATTCAAGTCAGGTGGGGCAGGCCAGAATTGGACCTCATGGTGACCCTAGGAAATACGAAGACGGTTCAGTTTTTCAGTCACAGGAGAGACATCGGCTCTGAGGGCATCAATGCCTTTGTCCAGCCGTGGCCGACAGAGCTGTTGCTGTACATTTCCCCCATGGTGCCTCATAGGTCGAGTGTTGCGTCACATCGAGCTTCACCTGGGCAGGGTGATTCTGGTGGCACCCGAGTGCCTGTGCTGGCCGTGGTTTGCAGTCCTGGTTCATCTAGCAGTAGACAGTCCCATTCGCTTGGCCCGTCTGCCAGGATTGTTGTGGCAGGGACTCATATTTTCAGACCAGGCAGATCGCTTCTGTCTAGCAGCTTGGCTTTTGAGAGGCAACAGCTCCGCTTGAAGGGATTCTTGGATCCTGTGATTATGACTTTGCTTCAGGTGAGGAGGTCCTCCACATCGCTAGCTTATATCTGCATTTGAAGAGTGTTCAAGTCGTGGTGTTTTAAATTTTACACCCTGTTTTGCAAGGTGGATGTTCTGCAGGTTTTGGCCTTTTTACAAAGTGGCTTGTCTAAGGGATTGGTCTTTGGGTTCAGGTGGCAGCCTTGGGATCTCTTTGAGGTAAAGTTCAGGGAAGACCGTTGGCATCTCATTTGAATGTGGTGCTGTTCCTCCAGGGCCAAAACATCTGCGTCCTCCGATCTGGAAGATTGTGATCTTCGTTTGGAACGACGGTATATAAAATGCCTAAATAAATAAATACATAAATAAATGTCCAGCCTGGAACCTTAATCTGTTTCTTCAAGTTCTGTGTGGTCCTCCCTTTGAACCAATTAGAAAGGCTTCTTTAAATGATCTAACTTTGAAGTCTGTTTTCTTGGTGGCTGTCTGTTCAGCTAGAAAGATATCTCTTCCAGAGTCAATACGTCAAATAACTGCTAGAAAGAACTTCAAATATGAACTGAAAACATGACTCTTCAGAAAAGCATATGATTTAATGTAAAAGAGCAATAATCTGATAACATCTACATCAGTACCAGAGATAATATTAATGGAGTGATGTAAATTGATGTAATATAGTAAGCAATTGATGTAATAGAGTAAGCAATAAGTAATGAATAATATGTTGCACATTGATGTTATTGGAGTGAGCAATAATTATGAATGGTGTGATGTACACTGTTAGTAGGATTAGAATTTGTATTCCTGGAAAGTCGACCTTGAATATGCACAAAAATGAACTAGAGTAGAAAATGCACAAATATGAACTAGAGTATACAGTAACTAGTGTAATTCCCTAAAATACTTATGATTTTGAACAAGAATATGTTTACTTGGCAGTGTCGAACTAGAAGGTGAATGCTAACCCACAGTATGTGATTGTTGACCATGAATATGTATGCAGATCTTGTAAACCATTGTTATCTACGTTTGGAATAATGGTATATAAAACACCTAAATAAATAAATCGGAGCTGCAAGCAATGTCGTGTAGGAACCCTTTCCTGCATTTTTCGGAGGAGGGAGTGTCATTGCGTACGGTTCCTTCATTTTTGCCTAAGGTGTTTTCCTCTTTTCATCTTAACCGGATGGTCGAGCTACCGGCTTTTCAAATTTGTCACCAGATGCTCCTATGGCGAGGGAGCTTCTTTATTGGATGTGCAGCAAATTATTTTGCTGTATCTTAAGGTGACAAATGATTTTTGGAAATCATCATTTGTCCTATTTGTCCTATTCAGTGGAGCAAAGAAGGGAAATAAGGCTTCCAAGGGACAATTGCAAGATGGCTGTAAGGGTTGGTTGGTGCCGGAAGGGTTGCAGGCGCATTCCACTAGGGCACAGGCAACCTCCTGGGCGGAGTGTCAACTGATTTCTCTGCAGGAGATTTGTCGAGCAGTGACATGGTCTTCACACTTTTACCAAACATTACCGATTGGATGTACTGGTGCTAGAGGAGGCTGCTTTTGGGGAAAGTGTGTTGCACGCAGGTCATTCGGGTTCCCGCCCAGTATAGAGGGGCTTGGGTACATCCCTTTAAACGCAAGCGTGTGCTAGCGTTGGAAAATGAGGCCCTATGTTTGTGCAAATTACATTGTCTTTTTTAAAAGTATTGGGCAAAGTTAACTATCTGGGAATATTATTTAGTGTGTTTGTGTGTTTGTGCCTTTAATAGTCAGAAAGGCAGTGAATAAACAAGTTAGACTGTTTTTATTTTTAAATAGTCAGTCAATAAGGTAGCTAGTAAGCAGTAGGTAGTGTGTTTATTTTTAAAAGTCTGCAGAACTGAGTGTTCTGCAGACTTTTAACGAACTGAATGTTTGTATTGAAAAAAAAACAAAACCCCACAAAAAAAACCCAACCCAAAAAGTAGCCAGAAGCTAGAAATAAGCTAGGAGCAGTGTATACCTAAGTAAAAAAGTTGAATAGTTCAGCTCAGTTACTCACCTTGGAAAGGTGTTGAGGTAGTGTGATTGGGTTTGAATAGGGACCAACATTTGTTAATCAAGAGAGCAGTGAGTCACTCTGGCTGCACTGTACTGTATTGACCCGAATGTTAGGAGCTTAGCACTGACTTTCAGGACTAGGCATCTAATTTAGGACCCTAAATCTAGGAAAATAAATAGTAGACCTAAATTTAGGATCCCAAATTTCTGTGAATTTTCAGCTGAAAATAGGCTCCAAACTTAGGACTCTAAATTTAGGGACTTGGCCATTTTTGAATATTGACCCCAAGATGCATATCCTAAATTAAATTAAAACAAGAAAAATAAGTTCCCTGATATGCTCTCTCTTAAATGGAGCAGAAATAAGCCTAAAAAAATTATGATAAAATTAAAATCAGTCAGAGCAAGCTAATCTAAAAAGTCAGGTCTTAAGACCTCTTCCTAAAGTCAATAAGTCTATTTTAAAAAACACAATTCTGACAGCAAGGAGTTCCACAGCAAAGGGACCACACCCATAGAAAAACAGTGGCCCTGTGTTCTCGATAATCTAATTTCATTTAGTTTTGGAATGTTCAGGAATGTCATCAGAGAAGATGTCAGTGCTTGAGAAGGCAGTCTCTCAAATAGGATGGCCTCTGCCCCTTTAATGATCTAAATGATAGTGGCAGGAATTCAAATTTGGCCCACAAGGCTACTAGCAGCCATTGGAGATCTCAAAAGATTGGTGTTATTCTCTTTCTATAATTTATCCCAGTAACCACTTGAGCTGTCACAGTTTTGGACAAGTTGTAACCTTTAAATGACCTTACCCAGCATCCATGCATATAATGCATTGTAGTAATGCAGTTTTGAGATGACCAAATCGTGTATTACAGTCTTTAATTCAATGGTATCAAGGTACTGTCTTTAATTCAATGGTATCGCTCCAGGGGCTTTCCGGGTAACTACAGACCAGTGAGCCTGACTTCAGTGCCAGGAAAAATAGTGGAAACTATTCTCAAGATCAAAATCGTAGAGCATATAGAAAGACATGATTTAATGGGACACAGTCAACATGGATTTACCCAAGGGAAGCCTTGCCTAACAAATCTGCTTCATTTTTTTGAAGGGGTTAATAAACATGTGGATAAAGGTGAAGCGGTAGATGTAGTGTATTTGGATTTTCAGAAGGCGTTTGACAAAGTCCCTCATGAGAGGCTTCTACGAAAACTAAAAAGTCATGGGATAGGAGGCGATGTCCTTTTGTGGATTACAAACTGGTTAAAAGACAGGAAACAGAGAGTAGGATTAAATGGTCAGTTTTCTCAGTGGAAAAGGGTAAACAGTGGAGTGCCTCAGGGATCTGTACTTGGACCCGTGCTTTTCAATATATATATATATATATATAAATGATCTGGAAAGGAATATGACGAGTGAGGTTATCAAATTTGCAGATGATTTATTTATTTATTTATTTAAAGGCTTTTATATACCGATGTTCATGTACTGGTACATATCACGTCGGTTTACATAGAACCAAAGTTGGAAATTACATCGAACAAGAGGGTACAAATAACAGGGCTAATTTTGTAAGAACTTATAGATAAAGCTGAGAACGACTTAAAATTTTTACAAATAACAAATAACAGTCAACAAACTCGGATTTATGACAGACTTAATAAGCATGGGTGCATATTAAAGTACAACTGACAGGAGAATTTATGGTTACAGCATCGGACAGCTAGCATATTGGAGTTTGAAATGCGTGATGATACAAAATTGAAATGCGTGATGATATGATACAAAATTGAAATGCGTGATTGAAATGCGTGATGATACAAAATTATTCAGAGTAGTTAAATCACAAGCAAACTGTGATACATGCGCTTGAAATGCGTGATGATACAAAATTATTCAGAGTAGTTAAATCACAAGCAAACTGTGATACATTACAGGAGGACCTTGCAAAACTGGAAGATTGGGCATCCAAATGGCAGATGAAATTTAATGTGGACAAGTGCAAGGTGTTGCATATAGGGAAAAATAACCCTTGCTGTAGTTACACGATGTTAGGTTCCATATTAGGAGCTACCACCCAGGAAAAAGATCTAGGCAACATAGTGGATAATACTTTAAAATCGCCGGCTCAGTGAGCTGCAGCAGTCAAATAACAAATAGAATGTTAGGAATTATTAGGAAGGGAATGGTTAATAGAACGGAAAATGTCATAATGCCTCTGTATCGCTCCATAGTGAGACTGCACCTTGAATACTGTGTACAATTCTGGTCGCCCCATCTCAAAAAAGATATAGTTGCGATGGAGAAGGTACAGAGAAGGGCAACCAAAATGATAAAGGGGATGGAACAGCTCCCCTATGAGGAAAGGCTGAAGAGGTTAGGGCTGTTCAGCTTGGAGAAGAGACGGCTGAGGGGGGGATATGATAGAGGTCTTTAAGATCATGAGAGGTCTTGAACGAGTAGATGTGACTCGGTTATTTACACTTTTGAATAATAGAAGGACTAGGGGGCATTCCATGAAGTTAGCAAGTAGCACATTTAAGACTAATCGGAGAAAATTCTTTTTCACTCAACGCACAGTAAAGCTCTGGAATTTGTTGCCAGAGGATGTGGTTAGTGCAGTTAGTGTAGCTGGGTTCAAAAAAGGTTTGGATAAGTTCTTGGAGGAGAAGTCCATTAATGGCTATTAATCAATTATACTTAGGGAATAGCCACTGCTATTAATTGCATCAGTAGCATGGGTTCTTCTTAGTGTTTGGGTAATTGCCAGGTTCTTGTGGCCTGGTTTTGGCCTCTGTTGGAAACAGAATGCTGGGCTTGATGGACCCTTGGTCTGACCCAGCATAGCAATTTCTTATGTTCTTATGTACAGTCGTAATTGACTTACTAAGTATACTTTTTTAAAAAATCAGTTTTTGCAACCTCTGGGCTGAAAGTTTTAACAAGCAGTGAGGTAAAATATAATCTTCCTTGTTTTCTATTTCAGTGAAAAAATCATTTCTGGGTTTCAATAAAACGATCTGGGGCCCTCTGGAAGTCGTGGAGAAACTGTGCCCAGAAGCAGAAGAGATAGCGGCCAGTGTCCGAGATTTGCCTGGTCTCAAGTAGGCACCGTGCCTCCGAGGATGGCACCTCTGAGATTATCAGTGTGTGTGTGTGGGGAAGAAAAAGGCAGAAAGTTGAGATTGCAGAACTTCTCTCTTTCTACAAGTTCAGCTGCTGACTGTTGTATCACACACGGGCTGTTGTAGGGACAGAATTGTGAGGCAGTAGCTTCTACCCATAGTCCTTAAAAGTTGCTTTTATTTTAAGAGTCACATTTTACCAGTATCCCTGACGTTCCTCTTAAATGAACTTAGAATAAAAAAGATATGGAAAGCCTAGTTGTTATCTTCTCATGTCTCTTTTGTAAGCGGTTCCCAAAACAACTAACTTTTATTGAGGATGAAATACTTGTAAACTGATTTGTTTTGGTATGGGAAGGGATGCGTGAGAAATCATCTTAAGGGATGGCACATCCCTGTCCCAGAAGAAGCGGGAGACAAAACATCCTGATCAGGGGAAAGTGAGGTTACACAGCATTTTCTGGTACACAGGATGGTACACAGGATAGTGTAGCTGCTAACTCCTTACCTGGAGACATCTTCTAACAGTGCAGGTGTACAGTGATTCTGACTCCCTTTATTTTCTTGTTGTATCTACTCAGATGTAAGAAGCATTGCTGTTTATCCAGCAAATTTTGAACCTAAGTATACCAAAAAATGCTGAGTGAAACTCCTCCTTCATTACTCTAGCAAATCTCAGTGAGCAAATCTCAAAGGTTCTCAGATATGTTGAGAGAGAGATCAAGCTGCTGTCATCAGCATTAAGTATCTGAAGGGCCCAGAAAAAATGGAAGGGGGCCCAGGAAACTTGGATGTCAAAGGGGTCCTTGACAGACCACATTTTGAGGAACACTGTACTGAAAGTTGAGAAAATGCTGAATGGGGGCAGGGCTGAAAGAATCCTGGGCACCAGTTCACTCAGGTGCCTAAAATTTGGTGCCTGGTGATTACCACTGACCTGGGCCCGGGAGGAGCTGCCACTGCTGCTTCAGTAGCCGGTCCAAGTCGGGGGGCTACTTCCTATCCACACAGGAGAAGCTGAAGAGAAGGAAGGGGGAAGAAATAAGGCTATAGGGTGTGGCAAGAGAATGGAAGGAGAGGAAAGGGAGTGGAATGAAGCTAGAGGGGATGGGAAAGCAAAAAAAAAAAAAAAAGATTACACAGAAGAAAATGTTGCTGTAGCTCCTAAACATATTCGGGCCGATTCAGTAAAATCGCAGGAGAGCGGGCGAGCGCCTAGGCCACTCTCCTGTGCGCGCGATTCAGTATTTTAATTTATTTTAATTAGGGCCGGCGGTAAAAAGAGGAGCTAGGGACACTAGCGCGTCCCTAGTGCCTCTTTTTTGACGGAAGCGGCGGCTGTCAGCGGGTTTGACAGCCGACGCTCAATTTTGCCGGCGTCTGTTCTCGAGCCCGCTGACAGCCACGGGTTTGGAAACCAGACGCCGGCAAAATTGAGCGTCCGGTTTTCGAGCTGCGGGCCCATTTTACATTTTTTTTTTTTTTTTAACTTTTTTAAACTTTCGGGACCTCCGACTTAATATTGCCAGGATATTAAGTCGGAGGGTGCACAGAAAAGCAGTTTTTACTGCTTTTCTGTGCACTTTCCCGGTGCCGGCAGAAAGTAGTGCCTACCTTTGGGTAGGCGCTAATTTCTGAAAGCAAAATGTGCGGCTTGGCTGCACATTTTGCTTTCTGAATTGCGCGGTAATACCTAATAGGACCATCAACATGCATTTGCATGTTGCGGGCGCTATTAGGTTCGGGGGGGTGGGACGCGCGTTTTGGACGCGCTATTACCCCTTACTGAATAAGGGGTAAAGCTAGCGAGTCCAAATGCCAGCTAACCGGTATCGTCCCGGTTGTCTGGTGCCCCCCTTTTCTAGATATTTTTCTAGCCCTTGTTTATGGAGTGTGAGCAGTTCTACTCCTCTGGGAATTGCTTTCCTGGGATTCCTGTGAAGCAGCAGCCCAATATGGCCTGGCCTAGCCTGTTTCACAGAGGAGTAAGCGGTGCTGGTGCAGTCCCTCTCCCATGTTTCTGTAGATTCAATCTGCTTGTTTTGGCGAATATTTCCTGTGGAGAGGAAATATATGTGCTGGGAAAGGTTGGCTTGGCCAGTGACTGATTTGTAGTTTCCAACCCATCACTCCCCTCTGCGTGGGACATGCACTGGACTTTGAATTGGGGCTTTTATATTTAGGAGTTGCAGAGGAACAGGAGGTCTGTTGTACTGTCTATGCTTTGAATTCCTAGTCTTGATATAGGATTAATTTTTGTTTTGTGTTATAGAACTCCATTAGGCCGCGCCCGCGCATGGTTAAGATTGGCACTGATGCAGAAAAAGATGGCCGACTACCTGCGCTGTTTAATTATTCATAGGGATCTCCTCAGGTTTGTATCAGTCGAGAACATTTTATTGGGTGTTTGACCATGTAATATACCCCAGAGCATTATTACACAGTGATACCTGTTCTCTCTTGTGGCAAATAAGAGGACTGAGAATCATTCAGATTATAGGCGTTATAAAGGCCTTCCCCTAGTGAGTGAGGTGTGAGCATGAAACCAAATACTTCAGCCATCTGGTAGTGGGGCTCCAAGCTAAGGAGACTTGCAATCTGCAGGCATCTATGTATTGTCTGAACAGGGCCTACTTTCAATTTGGTGAAGAATTTAGTTATTTTGAGTTCTGAGCCTGGGGTGCTCTTTTTAACCACAAATTAAAGAGAGTGCAAAACAACCTCAGTCTTAGGTCAAAACCCAACATAACTTTGGTTTGATCCCATATTTTGTTTGTTTTAGACTCCGGTGGCAAATTGTGAAAAAGGTGTCAGCAAGCCTGACAGCGTGTCATGCACTACAGTGCTAGGACCGCCCAGACCTATCAATCATCCACCTTTTCAAGTATAAGTGAAGGAATTTTTAAATCTTTTTTTTAAGCAATTAAAATCAAAAAAGACTTTATGATTTCCAGTTGAGATGAGATGTCCTACTACAAAATGCTAACAAAATGCTGCACTGCGAAACACCGGCCATGTCGGGTGTATAATTTGTTAACACCTGGGACCTTTTTTTGATTTTAATTGCTTAAAAAAAGACTAAAAAGATTCCTTCACTTAAACCTGAAAAGGAACTAGTGTCAGAAAGTTTCACTGACACTGCCAATAACCCAGAGTGCCACCTGCAGTCCTCAGTATTTCTCTGTCTCCAGCAGATGGTAGAGGTGCAATCCCTGCAGTCTTGATTAGTTAAAAAAAAAAAAAAAAAAAGTAGGGGTTTCTTCTAAATTTCCTCCCAGGAAGTTGTTAGGCCCTGTTGGGGCTATCCTTGGTGTTGAGGGCAACGGGTGTCGGGGACCCTTACTTGGACTGCTACCTCTGTCTGTCTGTTGCCGCCAGAGGAGGTATAGCTGGTGATGCCAGTTCCCTCCTTCCCCCACTCCCACAGGAGAACTCTGGCTCTTCAGCAGCAGCTCTCAGTCAGGGACATATTGGTTTCTTCTCTCCTGTGCGTTAGTAAAGTTTAAAAAAAAAAAAAAGAGCTTCTTTAGCAGAATCTTTTGGAGGGTTCCGCAGCCGGGAGACTGTGTGGAGAGTTGGGAGGCTGCTCTGCTGAGGTGGGAGCATGGGCGGTGGACCTGTTTAGCAGCGCAGTGCAGACAGACTGACTGAGCTTGTTCTCTTTAACCACGTGGTTGGGCCTGATCAAAGTCGGCACGCCTTATTGCAGCAGTGA
The DNA here is from genome assembly GCF_901001135.1 of Rhinatrema bivittatum. Taxonomy (NCBI): domain Eukaryota; kingdom Metazoa; phylum Chordata; class Amphibia; order Gymnophiona; family Rhinatrematidae; genus Rhinatrema; species Rhinatrema bivittatum. The sequence goes on from NC_042621.1 coordinate 189,683,575, forward strand.
TACCATGCTGCGAGTGCATCTCTCCTACAATGGATTGTGCTCCTGCTGCCTCTCTTGTGGAGAAAGCGGAGGAGGCCATCGGAGCCCGCAGCAATCCAGCAGGCAAAGCCGAGTTCACATGGGAGCATCTTTAAAGTTGGTCACCCCTCCCCCGCCAGGCATGGGAAAGTTGGCCATGACCTCCCTCCTACGTTGTCCCCAGTGGGGCAAGGCTTTTTTGATTGGAGGCAGCCTGATTTGGATGGAGAGAGGGATCCTTCTGATGATGCCTATGAGGATCCCACCCCTTTCACTTCCGAATTTGTTCTTTTGATGCACGAGGCGTTTTTGGCACGCAAGGCAATCAGCGACCAGCTAAGAGATCTGGAGGGTCTGAGGGGCCGGTGCCACGCAGGATGCCTAGGATCCTTGGGTTGAGCACAGTGTCCTCCCATCCAGGTGTTGACTCTGATGATTCGGAAGGGGCTCTTCAAGGGGTAGCTGTTCCTGACCCTATAGGGGAAGACAATCATCCGGTGACTCCACATGTTGATCTGGATAGTCCAAATCCAGATGGTGGGTTGGACCAGATGCCGGTGGCAGAAGGAGATGACCCGAAGGTGGTGCGATTGTTCTGAAAGGAGGAGTTGTGGCCTTTGATTCCACAAGTGCTTGGAGAGCTGGGGATTAAAGTCCCTGAAGAGGAGGCCGATCAGGAGGGTGTAGATCCCATCATGGATGACATGCAGGGTCTGGCAAAAGCCTTCCCTTTTCACAAGTCCGTGAAAAAGCTGGTGGTCAGGGAGTGGGACACTCCAGAGATGGGCTTGAAATCAGTCGTGCAATGGCTAACTTGTATCTGTTACTGGAAGATACCCTGGACTTGTTGGCGATCCCTAAGGTGGACACTTCACTGTCTGCGGTCACAGAGAAGATTACTATTCCTGTATTGGGTTCAGCGGCGCTGAAAGACATTCAGGACAGGAAGTTGAAGATTCATCTCAAGATTTTCGAGGTGTCCGTGCTTGGCATTCGAGCAGCAATATGCAGTAGTTTCATGCAGAGGGAGGGATAGTTTTGTCCTGGGTGCAGCAGTTGCAGGCTACAAGATTGCTGTTTCGGTCCGAAGCTAATCCGGCGGACTGTCTTGAGCCAGCAGCTGCAAATGTAGTAGTCGCTTTGTATGACCTCATCCAGACTTCCTCGAGAATTATGTCTGCAGTTTCAGCCAGAAGACTCCTTTGGTTAAGGAATTGGTCAATGGATGTGTGGTCCACGTCTCATTTGGGAGCTTACCCTTCAAAGGGAAGCTTCTGTTAGGGGAAGACTTGGAGGAGCTCATGAAGCATCTCGGTGAGACCAAAGGGCATCAGCTACCAGAAGATCAGCTTAAAGGTGGTAAAGGTTCTTTTACGGGCCGAGTCCAGTTTCGATCAAACCAGTAGTTTCGGCCGAGAGGGCCGCCGGTAGGAACTCAGAGGCAAGGCTCCAGGAGGCAGCAGTCCTGGAACCAACCCTTTCGTGGGGGTAGGAAATCCAGAGAGGGACTCGGCCAGGGCTCTGGCGGAGTCAAGTTCACCCAATGAAGCAAGGCCGGTCCACTCCTCGATTCCTCCGGTTGGAGGCTGTTTGACTTTGTTTTACAAGGAGTGGGCCAAGATCACATCAGACCGGTGGGTCCTCAGCTTGATAAAAGTTGGTTACATGTTAGAATTCTCTTGTCCGTAACAGGACTTGTTCATGGTGTCCCTTTGCACCCAGGTCAGGAAGCGAAAGGTAGTTCAAGGTACCATGGAATGGTTACAAGCATTGGGAGCCATGGTTCCTGTCCCGGTAGGGGAACAAAGGACAGGCAGGTATTCAATATACTTCGTGGTCCCAAAAAAGGACAGTTCATACCGTCCAATTTTTTATTTAAAGAAGGTAAATGTCGCTCTCAAGGTTCCTCGGTTTCAAATGGAAACACTGTGGTTGGTGATTGCAGCAGTGCGCAAGGGAGAGTTCCTGGCATCTCTGGACTTGATGGAAGCTTATCTGTATATTCCAATTCATCCGAGGCATCACAGGTTTTTGCGCTTCATGATCCTTGGGAAACATTTCCAATTTTGTGCCGTTCTGTTTGGTTTGATTATGGCACCGCGGACGTTCACCAAAGTGATGGTGGTTGTGGCGGCAGTGCTCAGAAAAAGAGGCATCCTAGTTCATCCATATCTGGATGACTGGCTCATTCGGGCAAAGTCGGAAGCCCTGGGTTTTCATGCAGTGGATCTTGTCTTGCAACAATTGAAGTCACTGGGATGGGTGGTGAATCTGGCAAAAAGTCACCTCACCCCTACTCAGGTTCTGGAATTCTTGGGAGCGCACTTCGATACCAAGGTGGGGAAGGTTTTCCTTACAGAGGATAGTATAATCAAGCTGTAGATGCAGGTGCACAGATTATTGGGCGTGAGGATGCCCATGTTCTGGGATTACCTACAAGTCCTGGGCTCTGTGACATTGATGTTGGAGCTGGATCCTTGGGTCTTTGCGCATATGAGGCCCTTTCCCATTGTAATCTTTTATCAGAGGAGTTTCATCTTCCTCTTTCACTTGAGGAGCCCGCCAGGTCTAGTCTTTCATGGTGGCTTGGTCAAGACATTTGAGGCGCAGAGTGGACCTGGAAGTGCCACACTGGGTGGTGGTTACCACGGATGCCAGTCTCTCCGGCTGGGGAGTGATATGCCAGAATCAGTCAGCAATGGTCCGAGGAAGAATCCTAGTCTATCAACCATTTGGAGAAGAGGGCAGTTTGGTACACCTTTATTGCATTTCTGCCTCTGTTGAGCAGCCATGCAGTGCGCATCTTATTGGACAATGCAACCACAGTGGCTTATGTCAACCATCAAGAGGGAACAAGGAGTCGGGCGGTGACCCAGGAGACGCAGGATTTGTTTCTCTGGGCCAAGCAGAATCTAGTTAAGCTGGCGGTGTCTCACATTGCTGGAGTAGACAGTGTGCAAGCGGACTTTCTTAGTCGTCAGAAACTGGATCCGGGGGAATAGGAGTTGTTGGAAGAGGCAATGGCTCTGATAAGTCACATGTGGGGTGTTCCCCACCTGGACTTGATGGTGACGCGAAAGAACACCAAGGCACCCCGGTTCTTCAGTTGCAGAAGAGAGCATGGAGCAGAAGGCATGGATGCTCTGGCTCTGCCTTGGCTCAGGGAATTCTACTCTGTCTTTCCTCTGTGGCCTCTGGTAGGCAAACTGGTTTGTGGCATAGACAATCGCCCCAGGAAAGTGATTTTGGTGGCACCAGAGTGACCAAGGTGCCCGTGGTTCACAGATCTGGTCAACCTGACGGTGGACGGTCTGCTGAAGCTAGACCATTTGCCCAACCTACTACGTCAGGGTCCAATATTTTCGGATCGGGTGAATCGCTTTTGTTTCGCGGCCTGGCTTTTAAAAGGAAGCGATTCAGAGAAAAGGGTTATCCAGAGGATGTCATTTCTACTTTGTTGCAGGCTAGGAATACTTCCACTTCATTGTCAAATGTGAGGGTGTGGAAAGTCTTTGAATCCTGGTGTTCGGCTCGAGGAATAGTCTTGACTCAGGCTTCGATTCCTCACATCCTAGCTTTTCTGCAGAAGGGTCTGGTGAAAGTCTTGGCTTTCAACTCGCTGAAGGTTCAGGTTGCGGCCGAGATAAGGTATGTGGTTCGTTTTCATCAAGGTGCTAAGCATTTGCGACCTCCGGTACAGAAAACATGTCCCTCATGGAATCTGAATTTGGTTCTTAGAGGGATGTGTGGTTCCTTTTGAATCTTTAAAAATGTCTATATTAAAGGATCTTATGTTGAAAGTAGTGTTTCTGGTAGCCATTTGTTCTGCCCAGAGGATTTCAGAATTGCAAGCGTTATTGTCCAGAGAACCTTTTTTGAAAATCTTGGACTCTGGGATTTCCTTGAGGATGGTGCCTTCTTTTCTTTCAAAGGTGGTACCGTCTTTTCATTTGAACCAGTCCATGGAGCTACCTGCCTTTCCAAATCTAGACATGTCGTCTTCGCACACTAAGGAGTTGCGGTGTTTGGATGTCACACGGGCCTTGTTGCGTTATCTCAGGGTCATCAATGGTTTCAGATTGTCTGACCATCTTTTTGTGCTATGGAGTGGCTCCAAAAAAGGGCAGAAAGCATCAAAGTCTAAGATTGCAAGGTGGTTGAAAGGGGCAATAAGTTCCACTTATATGTGTAAGGGGCGCTGGTCCTGGAGGGATTGAGAGCTCATTCAGTTCGGTCTCAGGCGACTTCGTGGGCTGAGTGCCAGCTGGTGTCGCCGTAAGAGATTTGTCGGGCGGCTACTTGGAAGTCGTTGCACACTTTCGCCAGACGTTCGTGTTTGGATGTCCAAGACCCAGGGCTTTGGTGAGAGTGTTCTTCGAGCGGGACTCTCACAGTCCCACCCTAATTAAGAAAGCTTGGGTACATCCCAGGAGTCTGGACTGATCCGGGTATGAACAGGAAAGGAAAATTGGTTCTTATCTGCTAATCTTTGTTCCTGGAATACCACAGATCAGTCCAGAGTCCCACCCTGGTGTGGATGAGAGTCTGCTCGTATTTCTGTCAGGTTTCTCTTGTATATAGGCTGCAGAGCTGCTTACGGTTCAAGCCGGTTCTCCTGTTGTGGAGTTATAGAGCGATCAGTTTTTTGGGAAAGGTTTTATCCTCATTTTCCCTCGCTTGTTTGGGGAAATGCATCTGTTTATCTTGGCTTTGGTACAGGTCAATACTGAGGGGCTGCAGGTGGCATTCTGGGGTACTGGCTTTGTCAGTGAAACTTTCTCTGTCTCCATCTTCTGAAAGGGAGGCATAATCCCAGGAGTCTGGACTATCCGTGGTATTCCAGGAAGGAAAATGAACAGGTAAGGACCAATTTTCCTTTACCATCTTTCAGCATCATGTTACTATCTTTCAGCGTTTCATGTTCACACCTCGCCCATGAATGGAAGGCCTTTATCACTCCTATAATCTGAATGATGCCCACTCCTCTTATTTGCAACAAGACAGGGCAGAGCACTCTGTAACCCCCAAAGACTCGCTGCCTTCATACTTGCCAAACAACACATCAACCTTTGGGATTTCAGGAAACGTTTCTTCAGTTGTGGCATTTTGATTGTTCTTTTTTTTTTTTACCATGGTATTTATTGAATTTTTTTGGAGCGTATAGATACAGAGCATTCATGTGATATTTAGCCCCAGAGCCCATCACAGAGGTGCAACAATTTGATGCGTTTTCCTTCCTCTCCGCAGCGAGTTTTACGAGTACCATGCACTGATGATGGAAGAGGAAGGGGCAGTAATAGTTGGGCTGCTGGTTGGACTCAATGTCATTGATGCTAACCTGTGTGTAAAGGGAGAGGATCTGGATTCACTAGTAAGTTTTCCCCCTCTTTGAATGTGTTTCCCCAAGAAATGTAATTTGCATCCAGAAGCCTGGTCTTTAGATTTTCTGTGACTCCCAAACCACTTTTGAAGAAAATGGTCGCACAGCCACATCATGGGGCCGCCTTCGCTATCCTCTTGCCTATTCTTTTGTGTTGGAGGTCGTGTCCTCGGCTAAGGATTTTTCCTTGTTCAAACCAATGATCATGCAATGCTGAGCAACATGTTTTTATGGCTATGAACCTGAAGAAGAGTTTCAACTCATTGTCTTTCCTGGTTTACAGGTATGTGAGGCTGCAAGGTCCGCTTTTATGACAGCAAGATCGTGACTGATTTGTTTATAGCAGTTTTCCCTTGAGACGGGCATTTACTAAAACATGGCCCATGTCACATGAGGGAGCAGGAGTCTCCTGGGAATGGCTAGCTGGCAGGTGGGGGTCAAAGAGCTAGAGATGCAGCTGAAGGCTCTACCCCATTGAGTATCAGGGCAATAGTGTCACCGTAAAATATAAAATTCACCAGAATGAGTTCTGAGCTACTAGTAATAGTTCAAAACAGGGAGGGGAACTAGATAACTTACTTTACTGGTCTTTTTTCTAAGCTAGTAAACAGAGCAGATCCATCCTCTTTCATCCTAACTACTTGCTTTAGAAATATCCCCCTGGTCCACAGCCTTTGAACTTCCATGAGGCACATTAGCAGCAAGTTAATTCTCAAAGGAGTCTCATTCTAAAGTTATGTTCTTTTATTTGTCTTAATTGCATTTTATGTTGTGTTTTGAAAAGGGTAGCATGAAAAAGCCACAATGAGAACCTTACAGTGGACCTTAATGTTAAAGTACTCCTTTTCAAAGACTTCATAATGGCAGCCTGTTTAGAAGTTATTATTGTGAAGCTGGGTGCTGTCCAATACTTCTAAAATAAGCTGTAAATTTGGTATTTTTCAGCATCTAATGGTTGCACAATATGATAGGACTCCTGTGGCTATCTTTTACAGCTATGCCAGTCTCAGTTCCCTGTGTCACTGCTTGGCTTCCTGTTTCTTAAAATGCTCATAAGACAGTGTTGGAGGGGAAGAGAGAACAACTGGGCATTGCTAGAAGCCAGATCTGACGTGGCTGTGAGAACAGCCATCCTAGCACTTGGGACTGTTCAGCTGTCAGTGGGTAGCCTTTTAAAAAAAAAGTGATTTACAATTGAGGAAGTAGAACTGAGAAGTACCCTGTTGCACAGGCTATCAGCTGATAATTTGTGAAATAAAGTACCCTTGAATATGATATTCCCTTTTAAAGAGTTACAAGATTGCCAAGTCTCCAAGTCAGTAATCACTGAAATATCTCTAATCATTTAAATGCCCAGAACACCCTATTCTCCTCACTCCTCCACCCTCTGATGATCCACTGATCACAAGCTGTTTTCAATAATCAGGTTTACTAAAGATAATTTTGATGCAAATCACTCAGGAGATATCAGTGACCAGCTCTTTCCTTTTCACAGACCTATGAGTAGAGTAGCTATGTGTTTTTATGCTTTTCTAATTACTGTATATTTAAAATATGATTGTTTTATAGTGTGAAGCTTTGTACTTATGTTGCTTTTGTTATAAGTTGTTGTCCTGTTTTTCCTGTGCTGTGAATGTTTGTGTTACCTGCCCAGAACTGCAGATGGAAATGGATATACATTTTTGAAATAAATAGATGAACCCTCTCCTCTCCTTCTTTATTTTATTTTAACCAGGTTGGGGTGATTGATTTCTCCATGTATTTAAAGAATGAGGAGGAGGATCTTGCGAGCGAGCAAAGGTACAGTATCTCCAGCGGCCTCCCATTGTATGATCCTTTCAGACCTGAAAGGCAAGCCTTGGACTGAGGCAACAGGCCACAGTGCTGTAAAGACTGCTGAGGATGTTGTCTCCCCTCTACTGAGTTCCATGCATAAAGCAGCACAGTCCTATGCTGGTCCCAAATAGGCAGCAGTCCCTAAACTGACATTAACTTTCATTTTTGTAACCAGACATCTTGTTGAACCAACACTGCAAGGTTGGTACATTCGACATTGCTGCCTTAGGTAGTAGCTTCATAGTGTGGTGCCTCTGTATCTTCACTGCCGCGTATGTCCCCTTACCCACCTGTTTTCCTCCAGAGCAGTGGGGCAGCTTAGTATGCACTCACAGGCTTTGTGGCAATCCCACCTTCTCCCACTCAGTCTTCCTGTTTGAAATGGAAAGCCATATGGGAGCAGGAGGAGGTGGTGCTGCCACAAGGACAATGATCTCTCTCTGGGGCTGATGCAGTAAGACGTGCATTAAAACGGGCACTCATATTGAGCACCTGTTTTCCTAACGTGTGCACAGCTACATCTCCTGGGCACCCAATGCAATATTTAAAGGAGCTGCTGCATTAAAAAAGGACACGCTAGGAAAGAATTGTGGGTCCCTAGCACTCAAATGCATCGGGCGCCCACAGTTGCAACAGGCGCTTAATACATCCTGTTTCAGGTCGATTTTGCCCAATATACAAGCACAGTAGCAAGGGGTGAAATCGGCCTGGAGCGTGGTACTACAGGAACGAAAATTATCAGGTAAGGATACTAATTTTCCTTTCAGGGATATATTATTTGGTTTTTCTATTGGTATTTGTTCCTTTTTTGGCTTGGGTACATATCAATACTGAGGGATTGCAGGTGGCACCTCGGGTTATGTGGCAGTGTCAGTGAAACTTTCTCTGTCTCCATCTGCTGGAGGGAAGGCAAAACCCAGGAATCTGGACTGATCTGTGGTACTACAGGAATGAAAATTAGCAGGTAAGAACCAATTTTCCTTTTGGTGTTCACTAAAGAAGACTCTGGAGAAGGACTGTCGCTGGTTGATAAGACTAGATGGAAGGTGAAGTAGATGAAATTCCATTTACAGAAGAGAACATATGGGAAGAGCTAGGAAAACTGAAAGTGGACAATGGCCATGGGTCTAGATGAGGCACATCTCAGAATACTGAAGGAGCTCAGAAATACGCTGGCAGGTGTGCTGAAAGATCTGTTCAGTAGATCCCTGGAAACTGGCGTGGTGCCACAAGATTGGAGAAGAGTGGTGGTGGTCCCGCTTCACAAGGGTGGAAGCAGGCCAGTTAACCTCACTTCAGTGGTGGGGAAATTAATGGAAACTACTGAAGAAAAGGATAGTGAACTATCTACAATCTAGTGGGTTGCTGGACCCGAGGCAGCATAGATTTACCAGAGGAAGGTCCTGTCAGAAAAATCTGATTGATTTTTTTTGATTTGGTGACCAGAGAATTAGATCAGGGAAGAGCACTCGTGATTTACTTGGATTTTAGTAAAGCTTTTGATACGGTCCTGCATCGAAGACTCGTGAACAAAATGAGAAGCTTGGGAGTGGATGTCAAGGTAGTGGCATGAATTGCAAACTGGTTGACTGACAGGAGACAACGTGCAGTTGTAAATGAAACCTGCTCTGAAGAGAGAACAGTGTTAAGTGGAGTGTCACAGGGATCGGTTTTGGGTCTGGTTCTGGTCAATATCTCTGTGAGCAACATTGCGGAAGGAATAGAAAGTAGTTTGTTTATTTGCGGATGATACTAAAATCTGCAACAGAGTGGACATGCCTGAAGGAGTAGAGAGAATGAAAAGTGATATAAGAAAGCTTGAAGACTGGTCAAGGATATGGCAGCTGGGATTCAGTGCCAAGAAGAGCAGAGTCATGCATCCGGGGTGCGGTAATCCAAAAGAGCTGTATGTGATGGGGCGTGAAAGACTAATGTGCATGGACTGGGAGAGGGACCTTAGGTTGATGGTGTCTTGTGATCTGAAGGCAGCGAAGCAATGTGACAGTTATAGCTTAAGCCAGAAGAATGCTGGGCTGTATAGAGAGAGGAATAACCAGTAAGAAAATGGAGGTGGTGATGCCCTTATACAGGTTCTTGGTGAGGTCTCACCTGAAGTACTGCATTCAGTACTGGAGTCCGTATCTCAAAAAGACAGAGCAGGATGGAGGCGGTCCAAAGAAGAGCGACCAAAATGGTGTGGACTCTGTATCTGAAGACTTATGAGGAGAGGTGGAATGATCGGCATATGTACACCCTGGAAGAGAGGAGGTGCAGCAGGGAAGATATGATACAAACCTTCAGATACCAGAAAAGGTATCTGGAAAGGAAAAAGTAGAACTAGGGGTCATGAAATGAAACTCCAGGGGGGACGATTCACAACCAATGCCAGGAAATATTTTTTCATGAAAAGGGTGGTGGATACCTAGAATTCCCTTCAGGAGGAGGAGGTGAACACCAAAACAGTCAAAGGATTCAAAGGGACATGGGATAAACACTGTGGATCCCTAAAGGCTGAAGGATGGAAATGAAGAAAAGGGTGCATGTTTGTAGCCTGCTCAGTGGCAATATGCATGGGGATTACTACCCTTAATCAGTTAGCCTTGATGCTTTTGATGCAACTGCTCTCCACTTTGACATCACTCTCCATTTTGACGGAGTGGGGGGAAAAGGGGAATTGGATTCAGGGGACAACCAGAATGGGCCCTGACTTTTATGGTCTGGGATACTAATATGCAGACATAAGGGAAAAAGAACAGGACTGCTTCTATGGCCAAGTTCAAAAGCATATCGAGCAGCATTGTCTGAATTTTCAAGAAGGTCCCTCTCCCAAAATGTTGTTCATATGTAAGTCTTGGGGGTGACCTATACGAAGCGGCAGTTACTATCCTTAACAGAAACATGATGGTAACCTGCACAGAGTGGCAGTTACTATCCTTAACAGAAACATGATGATAACCTGCACAGAGCGGCAGTTACTATCCTTAACAGAAACATGGGTGTAACCTGCACAGAGCGGCAGTTACTACCTTAACAGAAACATGATGGTAACTTGCACAAAGCGGCAGTTACTATCCTTAACAGAAATATGATGATAACCTGCACGGAGCGGCAGTTGCTATCCTTAACAGAAATATGATGATAACCAGCACAGAGCGGCAGTTACTACCCTTAAAAAAAACATGGGTGTAACCTGCACAGAGCGGCAGTTACTATCCTTAACCGAAACATGATGGTAACCAGCACAGAGCGGCAGTTATTACCCTTAAAAAAAACATGTGTGTAACCTGCACAGAGCGGCAGTTACTATCCTTAACCGAAACATGATGGTAACCAGCACAGAGCGGCAGTTACTACCCTTAACAGAAACATGATGTTAACCTGCACAGAGCAGCAGTTACTAACCTTAACCGAAACACGATGGTAACCAGCACAGAGCGGCAGTTACTACCCTTAAAAGAAACATGGGTGTAACCTGCACGGAGCGGCAGTTACTATCCTTAACAGAAACATGATGGTAACCTGCACGGAGCGGCAGTTACTATCCTTAATAGAAACATGATGGTAACCTGCACGGAGCGGCAGTTACTATCCTTAACAGAAACATGATGGTATGCACGGAGCGGCAGTTACTATCCTTAACAGAAACATGATGGTAACCTGCACAGAGCGGCAGTTGCTACCACAGGAAAATTGCTGGGCAGACTAGATAGACCATTTGGCCTTTTGCTGCCATCATACTATCTTACTATGTTACTGTGATCACATGCCAGCTCATGATCCCTGTATTGCTGCTGCCACTGGCCCCACCATGTACTAACAGCAGCAGGGCACAGGCCTGCCAGCTGCTTCAGAGGAGAGGTGAGTTGAGACCATCAGGAGCAGACTGAGAGTGCAGGAGGGCAGCAACCGTCCACAAAGAGAGGGAAGGAAGATGAGCAGCAGTGGTACAGGTCTGTGGAGACATTTTTGGATGTCCCCTGAAGCTTGCCACACTAGGAACCAACTATATGTCACACCAGCTCTAAAACACTGTTTTAGGATGCTCTTCTGTTTAATACCTTAGCCAGAATATTATGTGGCCCTTCTGGCTGTGCATTATTATTTTCCTGAAATCTGCATAGTTATGAATAAAGCAGCATGTCTGCAGCTGGGGGTCTCTTCTAGGCTATTGGGTAGTGTAGGCAGCTGCGTATTTCTCTTGATTCTGATCTTTTTCTCATCATTAAGGTGCTATATCATGGTACCTTCATATCACTTCATATAAACTTTTTGGTATATCCAGTAGTGCTTTTTATGATTGTGTGATTTTATTCTCCCTTAGGAATGGACAGATTGCTGCTATATTGGACCAGAAAAATTATATAGAGGAACTGAACAGGCAACTGAAGTGAGTACCGAACTCTGTCATAAAATCCCTCGTTACTCATCACCTGCCACCTTGATGGCCTCACATCTTTCACTTGCTGGGAGGGATCATTAGGAAAGGGACACCTTTGTGCAGATGATCTCTAGATCTTAATGCCAATAGGAAATAAAGCAAGCCAAGCTATTACTTCCTTAAATCAGTGTCTTACAGAAATTTCAAATTGGTTAGCTGATGATAATTTAACAGTAAGTTAGAAAAAAACAAGGCGATATTTTTGGGAGAAATGGAACAGCTATCACCCTTGTTAGAGATAAAAATAAATGACGTGTGTGCCCCAACAGCAAGTTAAAAAAACTTTGGCATCTAAATGGACTCAGCTCTAGAGTCTCATGTTTCTAATTTAGCAATGAAAGAGATACTGAAGCTGATATTGGTGAGGAGAATTGCCCCATATTTAGTTCAAAACAATCTTAAGACTGTTGTGTATTCCATGGTCCTTAGTCAATTAGGACCTGATATGGTATTCAATGCCACTTAGTTGGATAAGTTTAAATATTCAGCTGCATTCAGCTGCTGTCACTTAGCCTGATAACAAGGTGGCAGGAAGGAGATGTTCCGGGGCAGGGCTACTTATCAGGATAACTTAGGGTCTGATTCATCCAGCATTTTCCCATAGACACAGAATGAGAGAAATGCCTTATTGAATCGAGCCTTTAGCCAGATAAGTGGCAATACCACACTTATCTGGCTAAGTTGGCCAGATAAATTTAGACCTGCTATTGAGCAGGTCTAAAGTTAGCTGGATAAACTTATCCTGCTAGCTCAGTTATCTGGGTATATATAAAACGTGGATATGTTTATCCAGCTAACTTTCCTAGCAGGATATGTTTTGAATACAGACTTCTTAGACTATGTAATGCTTTTCTAATGGGATTATTAGCAAATGAGATAAAAAAAAGCTTTAGTGAATTCAGAATGTGGCTGCATGGATGGTCCTAAAGAAAACACATTTGCTCCCCATCTCAGCACATATTGAGGTTAAAGGTGTGAATCTTTGTATGTCAGGCCATTCGAAGTGTCATGCCAAAATACTTCTCTCTCAGACCAAATTGACTGATTATAAATAAACCAAAGAGAGATTTAAGGTCAAGCCAAACAAAGTTTATCAGCTTTAATGGGTCCAGTGGACTTGGATAAGTGTAGTAGATTTTTTGAAGAAACTGATGATGAGTTATGAAGCGAGCATTATAGTGATATTGAATATAGGAAAAAAGAGGATTGCTGCAGTGAATGGGCGTTCTCATCTATTTTAATCCTTATGGTCCGGGCAGCATTCATGTATGGTTGGTGTAATATATTTTAGGTAAATGCTGATGTTTGTTTGTATATCTAAACTGTATTTATCTGTGTTTATATTATTTTTATAAATTGTATATTTTGCAATTTTATTATATGCTGCGTTCAAAGGCCATAACTTGTATCACGTGCCAATTCCATTCTGGTTAGATATTTATTTATTTGATTTATATTCTGCTTAGTCTTTCTCCTGTCAGACAAATAAGATCCATACAAAGCAACTGACTTGTACAATCTATACTTCCTCTAGTTGATTCACCCCAGTAGGATAAAAGAAGGGAGACAGCATATAAGAACATAAGAAGTTACCATACTGGGTCAAACCAAGGGTCCATCAAGCCCAGCATCCTGTTTCCAACAGTGGCCAATCTAAGTTACAAGTACCCAAACATTAAATAGATCCCATGCTATTAATGCCAGTAATAGCAGTGACTGTTCCTTAAATCAATATGATTAATAGCAGTTTATGGACTTCTCCTTCGGGAACTTATCCAAACCTTTTTTGAAACCCAGCTACACTTACTGCCTTAACCACATCCTCCAGCAGTGAATTCAAGAGCTTAATTGTGCGTTAAATAAAACAGAATTTTCTCCAATTTGTTTTAAATGTGCTGCTTGCTAACTTCATGGCATGCCCCCATTCCTCCTATTATCTGAAAGAGTAAATAACCGATTCTTATTTACCTCTTCTAGTCTTGTCACGAGTTTATAGACCTCTATCATATCCTACTTCAGCCGTCTCCAAGCTGAACAGCCCTAACCTCTTTAGTCTTTTCTCATAGGGTAGCTGTTCCATCCCCTTTATCATTTTAATCATCCTTCTGTGTACTTTTTCCAGTGCAACACTATCTTATTTGAGATGTGGTGACCAATATTCAAGGTGCAGTCTCACCATGGAGCAATACAGAGGCATTATGGCACTCTTCTATTCACCATTCCCTTCCTAATAATCCCTAAAATTCTGTTTGCTTTTTTTTGACCTCACACTGAGCTGACAATTTCAATTTATTGTCCACTGTGATGCCTAGATCTTTTCCTGGGTGGTAGCTCCTAAAATGGAACCTTGGGGTAGATTTTAAATACTTGCGCGATCGCGTACTTTTGTTCGCGCACCAGGCGCGAACAAAAGTACGCTGGATTTTATAAGATACGCGCGTTGCCGCGCGTATCTTATAAAATCCGGGGTTGGCGCGCACAAGGGGGTGCACATTTGTGCAACCTGCGCGCGCCGAGCCCAGCGCGCGCTGCCTGTTCCCTCCGAGGCCGCTCCGATTTCGGAGCGGCCTCGGAGGGAACTTTCCTTCGCCCTCCCCCCACCTTCCCCTCCCTTCCCCTACCTAACCCACCCCCCCGGCCCTATCTAAAAACCCCCCCTACCTTTGTCGGCAAAGTTACGCCTGTCGGCCGGCAGCCCCGCTCCGTCCTCCGGTCCTGGGGGCTGGTCCGGAGGCCTCGACCACGCCCCCGGGCCGGCGCCACGCCCCCGGGCCCGCCCCCAAAATGCCGCGTCTTTTCAGGAACGCCCCCGGACATGCCCCCTCCCGCCCCTTTTCGAAAGGCCCGGTTCTTACGCGCGTCCCGGGGCTTTACGCGCGCCGACGGCCTATGCAAAATAGGCCATCGGCACGCAGGGCTTTTAAAATCCGCCCCTAACATTGTATAACTACAGCATGGGTTATTTTTGCCTATATGCATCATCTTACACTTGTTCATGTTAAATTTTATTTGCCATTTGAACGCCCAATCTTCCAGTCTTGCAAGGTCCTCCTGCAATTTATCCCAATCTGCATGTGATTTAGCTACTCTGTATCATCTGCAGATTTGATCACTCCACACAACATATCCCTTTCCTGATCATTTGTAAATATATTGAAAAGCACTGGTCCACTGAGAAAACTTATGAATCAACAAAACATCATCTTTAACAACTGATAAGTGTTTGTGCACAAATTTCTAATTTAATTTTTTTAACTTTTGATTTTTTATATTTTTTTTTTTTAATTTTTTATTTATGATATTATTACACTTAACAATCAGAATAAACATGACTGAACAGGAAACAAAAAGTTAGCCTTTCTCCATATTTCAATATTATAACAAACACAGAAATTCCATCCAAATTACCGGCTAACATCGTAGTTCTCAAGATAGGGGGATCCAATTCTCATGAGAGCTCATTCATAATATAACATTACAGAAGAAATAGTAGTTGGACTTACTACTTAATTAAATAGAACAATAGCTTACTGAGGTGAGGATACATCAGGAGGATTTATTTCTATATTGGGAGTCACTCTATCTGATATAAATTTTACAAGTTGGGATGGAACATAAAATGTATAATTAACTTCTAGGTACCTTATATTACATTTACAAGGGAATTTCAGTTTAAATTTTGCTCCCATATTCAAAACCTGGGAAACGCTAGTAGTTTTGAATGAAATTATTTTTCTCCAGTTAAACCCTGTAGTAACTAAAGTTGAAGATCTGGGTTTGCAAGTTAAAGCCTTGCAAGAAGAAAAAGTTAAACAACAAGGTGTAATGGACTCGGTGCAAAAAAATATAGGAAATTTAAAAGATTTATACACAAATTTGATTGAAGAAAACCAAATCCTAGATAAAAGGCTTGAGAATATGGAGAACCAAGCACGGGGGAAAACTCTGAGATTGATAAACTTCCCAAAGGTTCCATTGGTCTCAGCAAGAGATATGTGGGTGAAATACGCTCAAGAAATATTGAAATTTTCTGATCAGATAATGCCTCCATTAACAAAAATTCATTATGTGATACCATGGAAGGAAAAACCTGCTGAAGACCAGGAATTTAGAATACTTTCCCCCTTAAATATTTCAGAATTACTAGAGACGTCGGACACTAACTTGGCCCAACCTGCAACATTAATTGTTTCCTTCCTGTTGGATTCAGATAGGGATCTTGTAATGAAAATGTATTTCAGAAATATAAAAGAGTTATTTCTTCAGATGAAGGTACAAATTTTTCCTGATGTAGCGAAGAAAACACAGGAGAGAAGGAAGCAATTTTTGTTGATGAGACCTCAGGTTTTTTATATTTTTATATATATTTTGTAATTGTTAGTGAGCGGAAACCTCATACATTTTTTAGAGCTTTCCCCATTGTGAGAAGAGACGACTGAGGGGGGATATGATAGAGGTGTTTAAAATCATGAGAGGTCTAGAACGGGTAGATGTGAATCGGTTATTTACTCTTTCGGATAGTAGAAAGACTAGGGGGCACTCCATGAAGTTAGCATGGGGCACATTTAAAACTAATCGGAGAAAGTTCTTTTTTACTCAACGCACAATTAAACTCTGGAATTTGTTGCCAGAGAATGTGGTTCGTGCAGTTAGTATAGCTGTGTTTAAAAAAGGATTGGATAAGTTCTTGGAGGAGAAGTCCATTACCTGCTATTAAGTTCACTTAGAGAATAGCCACTGCCATTAGCAATGGTTACATGGAATAGACTTAGTTTTTGGGTACTTGCCAGGTTCTTGTGGCCTGGATTGGCCACTGTTGGAAACAGGATGCTGGGCTTGATGGACCCTTGGTCTGACCCAGTATGGCATTTTCTTATGTTCTTATGTTCTTAATAGCTCCCTGGTGTCACCGCTGTTCGCGGTTAAACTCACCTTACAGTCAAAGGTTAGACATGAGACTGTAAATTGTACTTTTAATCATCGGTAACCACCCACTTTGGAACAACGTGTTTTTGGCAAAAGAAGCACTTATGTGATAGCAGAAAGAGCACTTATTGTTGCAGAGCGTTGACTCTATCATTAGGAATAACCCGACATGGGTTTCGCTTCAAAAGTCCTTTTGTGCTCTGTTTGCTTGATCTCAGCGTTTACGTGAGCATAGAAGTCGCCTTCGAACAGCTAATATTGAAGCGCCTATTGTGAAACATTTCATGCAGGCAGACCATACTTTTGATCAACTTCAATGGACCACTCTAGAACAGGTATCTATGAGTAGTCGAGGGGGTGATATTCATTGCCATTTAAACTATCGGGAACAGTGGTGGATTTTTAAACTCTCAGTTCAGGCTCCTCATGGCTTGAATGACAGTGTAGAATGGGTATCTTTGATTTTATTTTCTCATTGGTACATCTGTTTTACGTCACAGCGCAGTGATAGGCCAATCTTCAAGCTGCAAGTAAGTTTAAATGTCTGTTTTAAAAAATATGGCGGATCCCGGTTGAGAAACGCTGAGATCAAGCAAACAGAGTGCAAAAGGATTTTGAAGCGAAAACCGTATGTTATTTCAAGAGATAACCATTAAATATTTAATATATCAATGCATGAATATCAGTAGAATTGTGTTTCTTTGTGCCTTTAGAAATTGGAAACAAAGCATTAATGACCCCTGACGAATCAAGCGAAACACGAGCCATGTCGGGTTGTTCCTAATGATAGAGTCAATGCTCTGCTACGATAAGTGCTCTTTCTGATATCACATAAGTGCTTCTTTTGCTAAAAACACGTTGTTCCAAAGTGGGTGGTTACCGATGATTAAAAATACAATTTACAGTCTCATGTCTAACCTTTGATTGTAAGGTGAGTTTAACAGCGAACAGCAGTTCACCAGCGAGCTATTCTCACAATGGAGAAAGCTCTAAAATGTTTATGAGGTTTCCGCTCACTAACAATTAAAAAATATATATAAAAATATAAAAAAAATCAAAAGTTAAAAAAATTAAATTAGAAATTTGTGCACAAACACTTATCAGCTGTTAAAGATGATGTTTTGTTGATTCATAAGATTGGGTATTACATCATCATATACAGTTTATTTATCTGTAGCACTGAGAAAACTGACCATTTAATCCTATTCTTTGTTTCCTGTCTTTTAACTAGTATGCAATCCTCAAAAGGACACTGCCTCCTATCCCATGACTTTTTAGTTTTCTTAGAAACCTCTTATGAGGGACTTTGTCAGATGCCTTCTGAAAATCCAAATACACCACAACTACTGGTTCACCTTTATCCACAGGTTTCCTTAGCCTCCACTAGGCAAGCGGCACGTCTGGAGCAGCCGTGACTTATGTGGCGAATGCACCTTATGATCTGTTTTGCACATCAGCCGGGATTATGGTGTCACTGGTATCGGCTAGATGTTTTCTTTGGTTATGCAATTTCTCAATGGATATCTGGTCAAGTCCCAGCTCAGTGATCTCCTCTTTCAGGGGAGGTTAGTTTGCGGCTAGGATCTGGAGCAACTAGTAAACCTTTTGGCGGAGTCCAAAGGGCTAAAGTTGCCTACTTTTATTCCCCTGCTCACGTAGAGGAGGGAGTTAGGTTAGCTTTTGAATTTGTCTACATCTTAGCTTGGGTACAGCTCGGTACTGAGGGACTTATGTTCTTATGTCTGCAGGTGGCACTCTAGCTTATGTAGCAGTTTCAAAAAGGTTTTTGTTCTCTGACTCCATCTGCTGGTAGGGATACAAAACCCACTTGTCTGGACTGATTTGTGGTATTCCAGGAACGAAAATTAGTAGGTAAGAACCAATTTTCCTTTTTTCCTCTTTAATATCTTAGAGATGCCAGATCTTCAGTATATTCCATCTTTTCCTCTTGGGTAGGGTAGGAACATCTGGTACCTCAGTTTCCCAAGTGGGAGAAACGATGGGATCACACACAAGATGTACCATGCTGAAAAGTGTTCAGCTAGGCTTGTCTTTAGGTATTTTCCAAAAGGTTTTTTGCTATTTTTGTCTCTTACCAGTGTGTGCTTTGATTTGTCTGATGACCAAGGAAAGATTTTGGTTCCTAGGAAATGCAGTTTACCCTTCAGTGGCCTCCTTGGAGAATATTAAAATGATATTTAATATTGTCTGTTTTGGAAAGGAATTTAAATAGCCATCATAGAAAATGAGGGATTTTACCGGAGAGTTTAACAAATTATTTTTTCCCCTTGCTTACCGTGTAATTGCATTTTATTCAGTTTTACTAAATTCTACCGACTGGGTAAAACAGTGCAGACAAGGTGTTTCTGAAACGCACTGGCACGGGGGATTCCCTTACCCGTCCTCCGGAACCCGCAGCCGGTCGGGTTTACAAGACATCCACCTGGAATATGCCTCCGTTACATACCGGTCTGCCTCCTACGTATTCGGGATAGATTCCTGAAAACCCAGCCGGCTGCAGGTCCCTGATGACCGGTTTGGGAACCCCTGCACTAGAGAGTGCGGTCGGCAGGTTTTGAGTAGGTTTCTGAAAACTCTGCACATTTAAGGTGTCTTGCTTCCGTATGCTAACGGTATATTGATTTTTGGGAAGGCAGTCGTTTAAGTATTTTAACTGCGCTGAAAATCTCGTTGATATTTTTGCCTTCCTCCTCCTCCTCGTGCCACCCTGCTTAATTCCCCAGCCAAAATAATCAGCCAAGAAGTGTCAAAATCATTTTGGAGAGGAAAAGACAAAGGGTGGGAAGTGCCAGGAACTCCACGGAGGTTTTTTGGAATGTTTCATATTTTTTTCCACGTGAAAAGGCATCTTGCTCTTCTTCATAGCATGGTACACAAAAACTGTGGAATTAGACCCCGTTAGCAGCATAAATTAAAAAAAAAAAGATTTCATTTTTCCTCCAGTAATGATCCAGTCCACTACCACAAGAAGGTGCTTGTTTTTGTGTTCAAGTGAGCTGCCGGCTCTTGTTTTGTCAGGGCTCTTCTGAATGTCTGCTGCTTCTTCCTCTGCAGTAGTACCGTCAGCAGCCTGCACACAAGAGTTGATTCCTTGGAGAAGTCTAACACTAAGCTGATTGAAGAGGTATGCGATTTTTTGTTGTTGTTGTTGGGTTTTTTTTCAATTCTGCTTACAAAAAAATTGATCTACCTGCTAATGAGGTTTCCTGGAATTCCACCAGAATAGCCCAGACCCTGGAATTATCCTCCCTTCCATTAGCAGCAACAGAGCAAAACACAGCCAGAGGCTTCCTTTCTGTAAAAAGGCCAACATATTTCTAAACTGAGAATCATAACTACACCTCTGTTTGGTACATAAGAGATTAAACATATTGAAAGCACACAAGAGCAGAGAAGCAAAAAATGACCACAAAAATGCATCCAATAATGTAGGGGACAAGAAAAAATTTCCACCTGTAGTCGCTGAAAAAAAAAAACCGAGCGGATTACAGTTGCCTTCACAAAATATTTTTGTCAAATATTTTTTTTTAGTTAAAGTATCATATAAAGGCATTAGATAATTTTTTTCTGTACCACTAAGAAGCATTAGTAAATCCTGTTTGTGCCAGAAATGCATATACATTACCAACTGTGGTAATGTACGCATATCCTCTGCCTTGGGAATGCATAATATTGTCCCACCATTCCATGCTGGGACATCTAGCTGATTAAACATGTCCCCTGACCCAGGAGATCCTCCTCTTCCTTTTGACTAGCAGACAACCCCTCCCCATCCCCCCCCGAATCCTCTTTCTTGAAACCCTTCACCCTCTGGAAGACAAAACATAACCCCCACCCATTCCTATCCCTCCTGTCAATCTGCCCAGGTCACCTGGAATGCTCCCTCCCCCTTTACCCAAAATAGCACTTTGAGGATTTTGAGGGTAGGAGCAATTCCTAGTAGCTCATGCCCCACCAGTTTTAGAATTCAAAATGGTACCAACAGATGATGCCTCCCTTTGCTCCTGCTGCTATTGTAGTGGTGCTTCTGCTGACCTTGGGGCAGGGGCTTTCTGCCACCCTGGTGGTCCCTCCAGCACAGCTGCTGCTTCTGCTCCTAGGGCAGAGGTCCTGCCACTGCTGTAGTTCTCCCTTCCTCTAGTACCTTGGGGTAAAGGCCTGCCGCTATCACAGTAGTTACTCCAAGCCCGCCTTTGATACTTTGATGTAAGTGCCAGCCATGCTGCAGTGGTCCCCTGCTATGGCTACTGCTGGGACAGGAATCTGCCGCTGCTGTGATGATCTTCCACTGCAGTCAATATAGTGCTTTGGGGCAGATGTTTACTGCTACCATGTTGGTCTCTCTAAAGCCATGTTTTGCTACCCCTGAGATATAAGCTTGTCAGTACCAAGGTGGCCTGCTCTTCCCACTGTGATTCTGTGGAAAAGAGGTCAACTACTACCATGTGGCACTCCTAAGGTGAACTCTGACACTCAGGGAATACCCTCCTCGGGGCTATTCTTGGGGAAACTGCATGGGGCTGTATGCTTTAGGGGGCACTGTGCCACTGTAGTAACTTCACTCCTGGGACTGCAGTTCTCTGTTGGGACATGGCAGTGCAACTGCATTCTGTGCCTCAGATCCCACAAACTGCAAGGTCAGCCCTGGCCCTCCTAGTGCCTGCAATCAGACTTCCATAGCTCTAGACTTGCACAGAACTGGAGAGGGGGAAGGCAGGCCTGCTGCTGATGCAACAACTACCAATGCAACTTCTGGCCTATTAAGGTTTTTTGGAACCAAATATGGACTATTTCACCTCCATCTAGCTGGAGACAGAACAAAGCTAAGACAGATAAAGTAAATATACCCTCTTATCAAGGAGGAAACTCTGTACCTCAGGTTTATTCTGTTTCCATCATCTGGAATGGAAGATAACTCTGTGGTCTGGGCTATTCTGGGAGGAACTTATCCACGTGTGTTTTTTTGCTCTGTTTCTTGTTCTTGTAAACCATACATTTGGAACTGCAAGGCACACTGTAGGCTAAGAGCCTCCAGCTGGAGACTTGGGGTCCATGCTCTGTGGTGACTCATGGGAGTCAAGAGGAACAGACATGATAACTTAGTAGATGGTGGCAGATAAAGATCAGCTGGCCCATCCTGTCTGCTCAGAGGTTTGCTTGATGGCTTGTGCTTCATCTCTTTCAAAGGGTTGAGACTAGAAATGTTGCTGCAGTAAGACTTACAGATCCTGTGGAAAAGGGACTTTGGAGGAGTGTACTACCATTTCTGACAATAAGAGCCTAGCTTTCAAACCTATTCATGCTACTGGATTTGTGCATGTAAATGAATGAGCAGAGATTTATCCTAGTATTTTATAAACTGTGCAGTGGGTTGCAGTACAGTGTATAAAATACAGTGTAGTTCTGCTCTGAAAGTAGGCACGTATGTTTCAGCATGTGCAAATATTTGCAATGTATTGAAAGTGCTTTCTGTAGCTGTTTTATAAACATATATGTGTATATTTTACATGCAAAAAAATATCACATGAATGCTTAAAAACCCTGGTTTATAAGCGGCGAGAGGTTCCCTATAAATTATTTGCATTTTGAAGATACTTACTTGTCCGTGTTCTTGAAATCATCAGTTTGCAGATACCTCCGCCAGTTCACCCAGTCAGTCTCCAGTTCATCCTCTTGCACTTCACCCTGAACACCCTCCAAATTAACCCAGACCTCCCACCCAAAAATTGTAGACACATCCAATTTCACTTGCCTTTTGTCAGTCAGCAGGTATAAAATTGTACAAACAAGTTGGCTAATGTATATGCACAAACCTCTTATAAAATAGAAAACACTGAGCGAACTTCTTGACCCCTCCTCAGAACGCTTCTATACCACCCTTTTTTTTTTTTGCACACAAAACCGAAAATACGTACATGCTTTCATTGTTTATCAAATAGCAGTGCGTGAATACAAGCTGCTTACATGCATATATGCTATTTTTACACACGGAACACCTTTGAAAATACACTCATAAGTTGTTAGTCAGAGAGTGTCGTGGGGATCAGTAACCCCCCTCGATCATAAACCTGTATGTGGCAAGGGAATGTTCACTAAACTGTTAATCGTTTTTACTTCTTTCAAGCTGGCAATAGCTAAAAACAACATCATCAAACTTCAAGAGGAAAATCACCAGTTAAGAAATGAAAACACGCTCATTTTAATGAAGGCCCAGCATCATTTAGAGGTAGGTAAGCCCAGCACGACTGGACAGTGAAATCACCTGCAGAAGGTTAACTGGAGGTGTTCAGAGGTGGAGTATATACCCAGCAAAACCCATGTACTCTTTCATATACAGTAATAGACAAATAACGAGAATATGATTTCTACATGTGCAGTTATATCCTGTACAATTACTAGGAAGTATGAGGTCCATATTCAGAGACATTTAGCTGAATAACTTGCAAGTTATCTACTAAATGCCGACTTTTGAATATTTTGGACACTTATCCGGCTAGAGATCACATCACCCCAGTATTACAATCCCTCCTTTAGTTCTCAGTATAGTTGCACATTAGATACAAAATAGCAATGATAATTCACAAATTATTGCACAGTGTATCTTTTTCTTGGATTAGTTATAATCTTCAAGTTTGTGCATCGGGCTGAATCCTGCGATCCTCAAATCAAGGCCTTCTAGACATGCCTTCACTGTGGGTAGTGCGCTTAACAGAAACACAAGAACGAGCGTTTTCAATTGCAGGGCCTACATTTTAAAATTCCTTACTAGGCAGTTTACGTTTAATTGCGGATACGCAGGCTTTTAAAAAAGCCTTAAAGATTTTTTCTATTTAAGAAAATCTTTGAGGAAGTAGAGTGAAGCATTTAGAGTGAGCCTTTATTGAGTAGTAGAATTGTTGCATAATTGATTGCATAATTATTGAGTTATATATGGTCTGTATATATCATTATTCATGGTGAGGTCAATATTCAAAGCTGTCCATTTAAGTAACTTAACCGCATATAATTTATCCAGATAAATTACAAGGCATGGCTAAGCTGCTGAATATATGCATATATATACCGCTAAATTTAGACCTGCTATGGAGCGGGTCTGACTTAGCCGTATAACTTAGGGGGCATTTCTGGGAAGAGTTAAGTTAGCTAGATATGTTTCAAACTACGAGCCTGATTTACTAAGGCTTTTCTCCCATTCTGTGTCTATGGGAACAATTATTAGTAAATGAGCCCCTAACTCTGATACTCAGAGCTGTCCTAAAGTTAGTCAGATAAACTTATCTGGCTACCTTTAAGGTAACTCGCTATATTCAGTAGTGCGGCTGCACCACTCATTTTTCTAGGACAAACAGGATGTTAGTCCTCACAGATAGGTGACATCATCAGATGGAGCCCGGCACGGAAACCTTTTGTCAAAGTTTCTAGAAGCTTTGATTAGCACATAGAGCATGCCACTATCCACGTGTCCACACGAGGTCCCCCTTCAGTCTCTCTTTTTCCACGGTGCAGTTGCCTTGTGGTTTTTGGAGCTCTGCTTCATCAGCCTTTTCGTGCTAAATTAGCAATTTTTCTCCCGTTCAATCACCAGGTCCCACTTTGCCGGTCGGTATATCTCCTTGGCGCAGTAGGTAAAAATGTTCCTCCCTTCTTCACAGTCGATTCCCAGCATTCCACTTCTCGGTCGCCCCCATCATCGACCACGCGCCGGCTATTTTTCATGGCTTCATCCAGCTTCTGTCGATGCCCCCAGGGCCCGCAGACCATGTCCATCACGGATCCGCATGAGGTCTGCATCCTCTGCCTGGGGGCATCTCACGACGTCAGAGGGTAGCAGCTGTGTGATTAGATGACCCCCAAGAGCCGTCGTGTTCAGCTTGATAAAATGGTGAAACATTTTGGTCCCAAAAGATCTGCTCCATCCACACCCGCATCAGAGTCATTTGCACCCGGGGGTTGGGGGGGAACCGCTCAATATGCTCCCCCTCTCCATACCCCCGGCAATATCTTCTAAAGACCGAGGGGACGGTGACCGGTCCTCTATGGTCTCGCCGATTTCCAGGAGTTGGACCCAAGGGTGCAGAGTGTGGTGCTCCAAGCTGCCCTTGCCACCAGCCCCCATACTGGTGCCGGAGCCTGCACAGTCTGTCTTAGCCCCCCTGCTCAAGCGTGTGGATGTCCTACTCGGTGCCCTCCTGACACAGCCGATGCCCGAGGGACCCTCGGTTCTCCAGCAGCCAACGATGCCCCAGCAGCCAACGATGTCCCCCTCGGGAGCAATCCCCATCATTGGTCCTCCGAGGAAGAAGAACTGAAGCCTCAGTTCCCCAAGCCTTTACTCAGACCCTCCGGCCTCCTGCGGCCTCCGGTACCTCCATTACCATTGGGATCATCGATTCCCTTGGTGCCCTCAGTACCTTCGAGACCTTCAGAGCCCAGGGTGAGGGATTTACACAGGCCTCACCCACACAGGTCCCAAGAAGGCCCTTACGAACCATGGGGGGATGATTCTTCAGAGTCGTCTTCTGAGATCTCTGATGACCCCCTGTTGGACCCTTCACCACCAGAGGAAAGGCATCGGTCTCCTCCTTTGCGGTTTTTGTCAGGGCCATGGCCAACACTATCCCCTTCCAGCTTCTCACAGAGGAGGATGCATGACATAAAATGTTGGAGGTTCTCCAATTTGTCGATGCTCCTAAGGAGATAGTGTCTGTTACCATTCATGACATCTTTAAGGATCTTCTCTTTCAGATGTGGGAGTACCCGATATCCATTTCTCCAGTGAATAGAAAGGCGGATGCCACCTATCTAGTACAGCAGGCCATAGGTTTTGAGAGACATCATCTCCCTCACCAGTCTGTGGTTGTGGAGTCTGTTCTCAAAAAGGCCAAATGCTCCCGCACCCATGCCTCTGCCCCTCTGGGGCGGGAACATAGGGAACTGGATGCTTTGGGGGGAGAGGTTTTTCAGGGCGTTATGCTCATTGCTCGTATCACTTCCTACCAGTTGTATATGACCCAGTACAACTGAAACCTGTGGAAACAGGTCCAGAATCTAGCAGAATGACTGCCTCAACGGCAACAGGAATCGATTCGTTCACCACCATTGTACAGCAGGATCTCGAGGCCGGGAAACACGAGGTGAGATCCACCTACAATGTTTTTGAAACAGTGGCCAGGGTGGCTGCCATGGGCATCGGCACTCATAGGATGGCCTGGCTCTGTGCAACCTCCGACCAGAGGTGCAAGACAGATTGGCTGACCTCCCATGTACGGGTGAAGACCTTTTCGGGGATAAGGTCAGAGATGCGGAAGCTCAGTTGAAGGATCACCATGAAACCCTTCAACAACTTTCCGCTAGTGCTTCGGATCTTCCATCCTCTGACAGGAAATCTTCCAGACCAAGTTCCAGGAAGTCCTTTTATCGGCAGCGGAAATATTACCCCCGTGCTAGCTCCAGGGGCCGCTCCCGTCAACAGCGGACACCTAGACCCCAGTCGGCCCCCAACAGACCCCGGCTACAGGCTTTTGACTGGAGGCAAGGAAGTATGGGCCAATAAGTCGTACCCCTGATGCTACATCATCCAGTGGGAGGCAGATATCTCTACTTCGCCCACCACTGGTCGACCATTACTTCGGACTACTGGGTCCTTGCTATAGTTCGCCAGGGGTAACAACTAAATTTCAGAAAGTTCCCAGCGGACTCTCCCCCATGTCCATCATGGGGTTCGTTCACCCAGCAGATCATAGTTTGGACAGAGTTATCCGCCCTTCTCACAGCGGGAGTTGTAGAGCCCATTCCTCGTCGTCAACAAGGCCAAGGATTCTGTTTGAGGTACTTCCTCATACCGAAGAGGACTGAGGGCTTGTGCCCCATTCTCAATCTCAGGGCGTTGAACAAATTCCTCAGAAGAGAAAAATTCAAGATGGTTTCTCTGTGCACTCTGATTCCCCTCTTCAAAAGAGGAGACTGGCTCTGCTCCCTCAATCTCAAGGACGCCTATGCCCACATTGCCATCTTCCCCAATCACAGAAAGTATCTTCACTTTGTGAGGGAGAAGGCTCACTATCAGTACAAGGTGCTGCCTTTTGGCTTGTCCTCAGCCCCTCGCATCTTCACCGCATACCTCAGGCGCACATCTTCCCATACCTGGACAACTGGTTGGTCAAAAGTGACTTCCGGCAGAAGTATTGAACACTTTGGCCCTGACGATACAGGGGCTGCAGTCTCTGGGTTTTGTTCTCAACTACCCGAAATCCCACCTCTGCCCATCTCCCCAGCTGGACTTCGTAGGAGCCAGGCTGGACACGACTCAGGTGAAGGCATTCTTGCCCCGCAATCGGGCCCTTGCCCTATCTGCATTGGCAACCTTGATGCACAGCAGTCAGAATGTCAGTGCCCGCCTTCTGCTTTGTTTGTTGGGCCACATGGCAGCCTTAGTCCATGTTACCCCATTAGCCTGCCTTTGCATGTGCAGAGCACAGTGGACGTTGTGGTCAGAATGGCAGCAGGCTTCCCAGAACCTCGAGGCTCGTGTCTCCATCACACAATCTGAAGATCTCTCTGTCCTTGTGGGAGAATCTCTCCAATCTAGAGCAGGGGATTCCTTACCACCGATGCCTCTCCTCAGGGCTCAGGAGCCCATGTGGACGGCCTCCATATGTAGAACCATTGGACCACTCAGGAAGCTCTCTGTCAGATAAACTTCTTAGAGCCTCGTGCGATCCGTTACACCCTCTGGGCATTCCGAGACCGGTTGTACCACAAGGCAGTCCTGATTCGGATGAACAATCAAGTTGTGATATGGTATATCAACAAGCAAGGAGGCACGGGGTCGTTCCTCCTGTCAGGAGGTGGCACAGATCTGGTCCTGGGCTCTGTCGCAGGGGCTGTCTCTACATGCGGCGTACCTGCCCAGGACGCTGCACATGCTGGCAGACCACCTAAGCCGCTTTTTCCAGCCACACGAGTGGTCCATGAACCCAGACATGGCATCCCAGATTTTCCACCGTGGGGAACTCCGGATGTGGACCTCTTTGCCTCCCTATTCATGTGGGACGGCCATCCAGCTTCCGACGCCTTCGCTCTTCATTGGGGGAAAGGTCTCCTGTACACATACCCTCTTCTTCCGTTCCTCTTGAAAACTCTCCTGAAGCTCCAGCAGGACTGAGGGACCATGATGCATAGCATCCTACTGGCCCGGTAAGCCTGGTTTCCTCTCCTTCAGGACCTGTTGATCAGGGATCCCATCAGACTGGGGACCGTGCCCGGTCTGATAACACAGAATCAGGGCGCCCTGCGCCATCCAAACCTCTGGGTGTTAACGTTGACAGCTTGAATGTTGAGTGCCTAGTCCTTCAGCCCCTGGACCTCTCGGAAAACGTCTCCCAGGTGCAAGTAGTTTCCAGAAAGCCTTCCTCCAGGAAGTCTTACAGGTTGAAGTGGAAGAGGTTCTTCACCTAGTGAGAGGGGCATGGCTTAGATCCATTCACATGCCCCCTTCCCAGGTTCTTGGACTATTTATGGCACCTTTCCGAGTCTGGGCTCAAAACCACCTCGGTCAGGGTTCATCTAAGTGCGGTTAGTGCGTACCATCGAGGTATCGCTGGCACACGCATATCGGTGCAGCCTATAGTAGGTCGATTTATGAGGGATCTACTTCAGCTAAAGTCCCCTCTTTGGCCTTCTGTTGTGTTCTGGGACCTCAACATTGTCCTGGCGCGGCTAATGCGTCCTCCTTTTGAACCCTTGCGCTCCTGGGACCCAAAGTTCCTCACCTGGAAGGTTATATTCCTAGTGGTGATCCCTTTGGCTCGTAGAGTTAGTGAGCTTCAAGCCTTGGTTACGTACCCACCGTACACAAAGTTCTTTCATGATTGTGTGATCCTGTGTATGCATCCCAAGTTCCTTCCTAAGGCTGTGACTGATTTTCACATCAATCAGTTCATTGTTTTGCCCACCTTCTTTCTGAGGCCTCATTCCCATCCAGGGCAATGGGCTCTTCACACATTGGATTGCAAGAGGGCTTTGGCCTTCTATCTGGAACGCACATCAGGTTGCAGGCAATCCACTCAACTCTGTTTCTTTCGATAACAGGCCGGGAGTTGCAGTGGGAAAACAGACTCTATCTAACTGGCTAGCAGACTGCATCACCTTCTGCTATGCACAAACGAGCATTTAGTTTGGAGGCCGAATCAAAGCTCACTCTGTAAAGGCCATGGTGATGTTGGTAGCCCACATGTGGGCGGTTCCCGTCGCCGACATTTGCCGGGCAGTGTAATGGAGTTCCCTGCACACATTTGCTGCCCACTACTGCTTGGACAAGGATGATCAACAAGACAGTGCCTTTGGCCAATCTGTTCTACACAATCTCTTCCGAGTTTAAACCCAACTCTTCCTACCTAAGGCCCCTTGGTTGGAACCAGGCTGTCTCCCTACTGACCAACAGCACCGCAGTTGTGGTTGTGCCCGTTGGCACCTTGTTGGTCTTGGTTGTTGCCGGGAGCAGTCTGGAGTTTGGTATTCACCCATCTGTGAGAACTACCATCCTGTTTGTTCTAGGAGAAAGCGCAGTTGCTTACCTGTAACAGGTGTTCACCTAGGACAGCAAGATGTTAGTCCTCAGGAAACCCGTTCACCCCCCACGGAGTTGGGTTCTCCTGCGTTTTGTTGTTTTATTTTTTCACTCTTATTTTTTTATCTATGTTAAGAGACTGAAGGGGGACCTCGCATGTACGCACGGATAGTGGCATGCTGGGCATGCTCAGTGAGCCAGTCAAAACTTCTAGAAATATTGACAAAAGTTTTCCGTGCCGGGCTTCATCTGATGATGTCACCCATTTGTGAGGATTAACATCCTGCTGTCCTAGGAGAACATCTGTTACAGGTAAGCAACTGTGCTGTATCCCTCCAAAGTTAGCCAGATAAGTTTATCCGGCTAACTTTGCAATCCAGCCAGTGACTAAATATGGACCTTTCTCTCTCTCTCTTTTTTTTTTTTTTTTAAATACCTTTTCCAAAGACCCAAAAATGTTTTGAAAATGTTTCTTATAGGTAAGAGTCAGTATCATTAAAGTGCTCAAATCTTATAATCATGCACTGACTGCTTTCCCAAACATTGTTGTGAACTTTGTTCTTATGTGATTAAAATAAGCTCCCTTTTCTTTTCTTCCTGCTAGAAAAGTCCATTACACTTGGGATTTCCCTGTTCCTCAGATGCTGGAAGCAGAAAGCACATCCCTTTTTCATTACCTCACTTTGTCTATGAAAGGGTATTGGGCGAAGGCCCTTGCCAATAGTCTCTGTCTCCTGTAGCTGCAAACAAGTGTAGACAGACTGATTGAAAGCTCTCAGAGTTAGGGTGCTTCCCTGGCTTGGTAGAGTCTATGGAGCTCCTGGGTCAGCAACCTCTCAGGGTTGCTTTCCATATTGCAGCTACCTAGGTATAGATCCGTTCTCCCAAGGGACTGGGGATTCCACTAGGAGGACCCCCACTTCCTAGAGGCAAAGGATACTGGTGGACCTGGCCTGTTTTCAAGGAAAGATGAGTCCATGTCCTCCCTCTCTCTGTGCTCCACTTTAAGGGCCCTGGCACTCGGTTGTTTGCTTTGGAGGTGATGAGTTGAATAAAGCTCTTTTTGCAAAAAAAAAAAAAAAAAAGAGCAAGGGCCCCTGGGAGAGGTATCCAGGTAGATGTGGACAGCAGCAGTTGGCAAAGCTGTGGTAGACCAACAGTAGCCACAGCGGAACAGCACAGATGCAGTGGATGAACTGTGGTAAGCAGCAAGGCTGCATCTGGTTGATCACAGTGGGGGTCCCTAGAGGTGGTAAGTAAGCAGAAGAACCTGGGAGGGGGGAGAAAATCACAAAATGTAGCACTTCATGGCAGTATGAGAGAGGTAGTTCCATGGAACCACCACGTTGCGGCAATGCAAGAAAAAAAGGAAAAGATGAGCCTTAAAGAACCTCAGCAATGCTCCGAGGTCACAAGTGTTGCTCCTGCAGGGCTACAAAAGTGTCCACTGTATCTGACTCCTACCCAACCTGTGATGCTGGCCCAGGCCTGGCTTCCTTGGAAGGGTCTAGCGGGAACCCCCTTAAAGTTGGGAAATGGCCTCAGGAGGGAGTGGGCCAGTGGCTGAGGGTGCTTCCCCCATTCTAGGGGAGGAGGAAGAGATGCCTTCAAGGCATCCAGGCTCAGTTGCTTCCCTATGGGAAGGGTGCTCTGAAAAAGGCCCAGGGGATAATATTGATAGGCCTAAAACAGGGTCTTGGTCTAGACCCTGTTCCCTGTATGTACCTAGATTAGTCAAGATGGAGACAGCGAAAGTTTCACTGACACTGTATGTAATCCAGTTTGACACCTGTAGCCCCTCAGTATTTCTCTGTCTCCAGCAGGTGGTAGATGGTGTTAAAACCTGCAGTCTGGAAAGAAAAAAGGAAAGAAGAAAAAAAGACGATAGATCTGCAGTTCCTCCCAAGGGGTTGTGTTAGGTCCTGGTTTGAGGCGGACGAGTAGGGGGTTGGTGACCCTTGATGGTAGCTCACTCCAAGATTTCTGTGTATATCCGATGGTCCAGATCCCTCATCCCCCATGAGGCAGCATTGGTTCTGCTGGCAGCTCTGCATTTCAGGTTCCGTCTGAGCAGGGAAGTATTGAATTTCTGTACCTCTTTGTTTTGGGGCTAGTTACAGCACTGGATACAGTTTTATAGCTTGTTTAAAAAAAAACAAAAAGCAAGTAAGAGCGAACGGGAGGCAATGGAATTGTGCCGGCCACTCGAGGCCTTGATCACTGCTTCAAAACTGGTCACCCAGAGGTTACCTGAGATTCAGGTAAACGGGGTGGCGATAGCGGCGCAATGTTTGGGCTGCATGGCAATGGCACAAGGCAGACAATACCTTTCGTGTGCAGACTCACTGTTGCGCCTAAATTCAGACGGCTTGTATTCTGTATGCATCGCTGGTGGGGGAAGGCAATTCAGGGGAGCCAAGTGCTAGATCGACTGCTAAACGAGCCTCGTGGGTGACAGGGTCTAGTGCTGAGGCTTTCCCCGTCTGCTTTGGAACAGTGGCCATTTTCGATTCCCTAGCATTGTCAGCAGCATCGGCGGGAGAGGTAGGGGAATCCCCTCCTCAACTATCATCGGTGGTTCCCTATCCCACAGAGGTGCAGAGAGGCACTTGCACTGAGGAGGAGTCTCTGGTTCTGGTAGACGTCTTCTGCTGGTTTTAATGCGCAAAGCTTGTTTAGTGGAACAGGCAGCGGAGGATTCTGTGTCTCGGCCCCAGTCTCCAGGGGTTATCGGCCAGTCAAGAGGCCTGAGCTGTTGAAAAGCTCTTCAGGCCTTTGGTGATTTTCGGTGCCGGATGTTGAATGGATCCAGGCCTAAACACGCTGAAGATGCAGGCAGGCTTTGCTTAGCTGCATGGTAGGCTGCAGTTCTTTTCCCACCCGCGTAAGCGTGCCTACTTGTGCGCATAATACCACAACCTAAACTTGAACACGTATTTACGCAGATACTTGTGCACATACGACCACGACCTAGTCTTGAACGCATATTTGCGCGCGTACACTCGGGTGGCATTGGTGTGCATGCAGGAGGTTGCCTAGAGCTGAAGTTCAGGAGAGCTGGGCACCAGGAACGAATGGGTCCAAGCACCTTACTATCTGTGAGGCTTTTCAAATGAGAGCAATTCAGCCCTCGCTGTCTCTCCGTCTGTGTCAGCGCTATTTAGATGCTCAAAGCAATTTGACTACTAAGCTTTTGCCCATGTTGGGACATCCCCTTGGCCTGTGGTGTCTCTGGAGTGGAGTGGAGTAGGAGGTGAGGCAACGGTCAGTTCTCCTCCTCCCTTGTTCATGGTGGCAGAAGCTTCCCTGAGAGAACGAGTTTGGCAAGAGCAAGGTTAGGCCTGTGAGCTCTAGTATAGATCCATCTTCCTTACGCTGGGTAGAATGTTTCCAGGCCCTGAAGACCTTTCTGCAGGGGCACTCAGTAAAGGCAAAGCAACCTACTATATAGTTATCGATTGCTCGGGCCTCCCATTTGTCAGTCATGGCAGGCAAATGCCACAGGGAGGCTATCCCTGGTAAGGTTCAAGGGAATGTGGATCATGAGACATCAGAGGATTCCAATGGGGATTTGAATTTCTCACCTCTAGAAGAGGGAGAGCCGCATCAGACCCTGCTCAGATTATTTCCTTTTTCACAAAGATGTCTTGCTGAGTTTGTTGGCTCAAACCTGAACATGCTCTTTGTGGCCGGAGGTCAATTTAAGTTAAGAGACCTTTCCCTCCTGTATCCAATTCAAGAGTTAATTGGCCAGTTTTAAAAAGAGGGAGAAGCAATTTTTCTATATTCCATCTATTTCGTGGTTCCGAAAAAAAAAAAAAAAAAAAAGAAAGGGACATGTTGGACGATATTGGATTTAAAGAAGGTAAATGCAGCTCTCAAGGTTCCCCGTTTCTGCATAGAAATTCTGAGGTCCAACTCTGAGTTCTGTCATAGCAGCGGTATCCAAGGGAGAGTTCTTGACATCTCTCGACTTGACAGAGGCATATCTGCATATAGCCATCAGGCTGCAACACCAGAGATTCCCGAGTTTCATGATCCTAAAGGAACATTTTCAGTTTGGAACCCTTTCTTTCAGCTGGCGATGGCTGTGCGTACCTTCACCAAGGTGACGGTGGTGGTGGTGGCCGCATTGCAAAAGGGAAAGTGTGTTGGTGTATCCGTGTCTGGACGGTTGGCTCATTTGTACAAAATTAGAGCACTTCTGTCGACAATCAGTACAAAAGGTACTGATGCGCATGAAGTCTCCAGGATGGGTAGTGGACCTAGCAAACAGCCATTTAGTCCCCTCTCAAACTCTGAAGTATCTGGGAGCTCAGTTCTGTCTTTGTTTCCTGTCCTTTAGCCAGTTTGTAATCCACAAAAGGACATCGCCATCTATCCCATGACTTTTTATTTTTCCTAGAAGCCTCTCATGAGGAACTTTGTCAAATGCCTTCTGAAAATCCAAATACACTACATCTACAGGTTCACCTTTATCCACATGTTTATTAACTCCTTCAAAAAAGTGAAGCAGATTTGTGAGGCAAGACTTGCCTTGGGTAAAGCCATGCTGACTTTGTTCCATTAAGCCATGTCTTTCTATATGTTCTGTGATTTTGATGTTTAGAATACTTTCCACTATTTTTCCTGGCACTGAAGTCAGGCTAACCGGTTTGTAGTTTCCCGGATCACCCCTGGAGCCCTTTTTAAATATGGGGGTTACATTAGCTATCCTCCAGTCTTCAGGTACAATGGATGATTTTAATGATAGGTTACAAATTTTTACTAATAGGTCTGAAATTTCATTTTTTAGTTCCTTCAGAACTCTGGGGTGTATACCATCCGGTCCAGGTGATTTATTACTCTTAAGTTTGTGGATATCCTGAAAACCTGGCCTGTTTGTGGCACTCGAGGACTGGAGTTCACCATCATTGTCCTAGACCTAAAATGGGTCAACAGGTGCTTGAGGTTACCTTATTTCAGAATGGTGACTCTCTGCTTGATCATGGTGGCAATAAGAAAAGGAAACCTTTTGGCATCACTGGACCTTGCAGAGGCCTGTCTCCACATTCCCATGAGCCCTTCCTTTCAGAGTTATTTTTGTTTTTACATTCTGGGCCATGACTTCTAGTTTCAGGCCCTGCCTTTCGGACTTGCAACAAACTCAGGATTTTCACCAAGGTTATGGTGGTGATGGCGGCAGCTCTGTTCAAGCAGGAGAAATGGGTCATCTGTATCTGGATGATTGGCTCATTAAAACAAAAACTGCCCAGAAGAACCAGCAGGCTACAACTACAGTGGTCCGGCTCCTAGATAAGCTGGGCTGGATGGTGAACTACGTAAAGAGCAGCCTGGAACCTTCCCTGTCATTAGAAATTTTGTGCATGCTCTTTAACACAAGGGAGGATGCTTGTCCTTGCTGCTCAAGAGTCATTACATTGATGGTCCAAATAAGCGCATTTCGTGCCCTAAAACCACCTAGAATATTGGACTATCTCCAGCTACTAGAGCTAATGACAGCCACGATAGATTTAGTTCCCTGGGCCAGGGCACATATGTTCTCGCTGCAACAGGTGTTGCTGGCCCATTGGTCTCCAGCGTCCCAGAAATACAGCTGCCACCTTCGTGTTTCCTGGGTAGCAGAGGAAAGTTTGGACTGGTGGCAGATCCCCACAACCTGATAAAGGGGGTAGACTTGGAACCGCCTGACTTGGTCATGCTAACTACAGTTGCCAGCATGGTGGACAGGAGCTCATTGCCAGGACGAGCTGGCCCAAGGGAATTGGTCTGAGGAGGAGAAGGGGTCCTTGTCCAGTAGCCTTGGCAAGTGGCTACTGGCAGGAGCCTATGACCACTCTCCTTTTATGGCCAAAGTGAGGTCATGAAAAGGGGATGTGCCCTCCAGAAGCTGAGGAACATGGAAATCCAAAGTGTAATGGATTGGGCTAGCAGGACTCAAAGAGAAAATTATCAAGTAAGAACAATTTTACCTTTTTTTAAATCTTTGCATTTCTTCCTTATAAATAATCCTCTCCTAAGTTTATATTGATGCCACTTACCTGAATATGTCTGTGTGTTACATCATGTGCCAGATGTCCAAGGAAAGTCCACTTCTTTAATGAGGAAAATTAACTTTTACCAAGGAGAGATGTAGCTGAATTTAGCACCCGTGGCTGCCCAACCACTAATGATGTAGAAGGTTGGAATAGATCAGCTTTACTTCACGTCCCAAAAATCCAACAATGATCAATGTATTGGTATGAATATACCTGCTTTGGGGGACAATCTACAAATGCAAGAAAACTATTTCTAAGTATAGAGATAGCATGGAATTATTCATTGTAGTACCTTTGTCTTTAATTAACTTCAGCATTTGCAAAAAAATGCTGAGCCTGATTCAACTCAAAAGTCACAATGTCTACATCATGTAGGTGAAGGTGAACTAACTGCAAAAATAACTAGTGATTCTGAAACTAGAGTCCTAACAAAGGTGCCTAAATTTACTGCTCCAAATTTTTTTTTTAATATCAGCCTCATAGTGTCATCAATGTACACAGCAATGTATAGGATGGCCGATGCAGTTGCAGTGTGCTCAAACTCTTGCAGGGAGCTAGAAGTTTTAATAAAAGAAATAGAGAAAGGTAGGTCATGGGGACAAAAGTTCCCAAATGAGAGAGCCCCGCCCCCAGTCCAACAAATGGAACTCTACTTTGATCATTTTTATTGAGCATAATGAATTATTTGTCTGTGTGATGGTCAGAGACCTAATCCAATTTACTGCTTGTCACCTCTCCCAGACACTCCTGCTTTGCTTGCTGATAGAAGTTAGCTGTTTCACATGGTAGCTCTCTATTGATTGAGTTTAGGGATATGTAGGCCAGTGTTTCCCATCCCAGTCTTGGAGGCACACCTAACTTCTCTGGGCCTCCAGTGTATGCCACTCTGTCTCATATATATTCATTACAGATATCCTGGAAACCAGACCACTGCAGAGAAAGAGATTTAAAAAGATATTTAGCAGTCAGCAGCCTGCTGGATTTTTTTTGTGAAGGTGGGAGAGGTGTTGGTTGAATCAGGCAGCCACTGCAGTATGGAAAATATTTAAATCCATAGTAGCCTGATATTCAAAAGATCCAGGTGCCAAAAGAACTTTTTTTTTCCCCGCTGAGCATCTAAATTTAGGTGCCTTAAAAGTGGACAGAGTCGGGTGAGAGCCTGGTCTGGGAGAGTGAAATTAGACATTCTGTGGTGATTTCCAGTCCTGGGCACCTAAATTTAAGCACCTCAGTTTTAGTTTCCTATATTCACTGCAAACTTAAGGTTAGGAATCTAATTTAGAAGCTTAAATTTTAGCACTGAACATCCTCTGAATATCAGCTTCTAAATTTTCATTAACATACGGGCCGATACAGTAAATCCCGCGGGAGAGCTGGCGCTCTGAGGCGAGCGCCCGCTCTCCCAAAGCGCACCCAGGCCACTCTCCTGGGTGCGTGATCAAGTATTTAAACAAGGGCCCGCAATAAAAAGAGGCGCTAGGGACACTAGCGCGTCCCTAGCGCCTCCTTTTTGACAGGAGCGGCGGCTGTCAGCGGGTTTGACAGCCGACGCTCAATTTTTCTGGCGTCTATTCTCGAGCCCGCTGACAGCCACAGGTTCGGAAAATGGACGCTGGCATAATTGAGCGTCCGTATTCCGACCCACGGGCACATTTAAAAAATTTTTTTTAATTTTTTTTTTAATTTTTGGGGCCTCCGACTTAATATCGCTATGATATTAAGTCGGAGGATGTACAGAAAAGCAGTTTTTTCTGTTTTTCTGTACACTTTCCTGGTGCTGGCAGAAATTAACGCCTGCCTTTGGGCAGGCATTACTTTCTGTATCGCATGGGAATAACTAATAGGGCCATCAACATGCATTTACATGTTGCGGGCGCTATTAGTTTCGGGGGGGAGGGGGGGTTGGCAGCGCGTCTTCAACACGCTATTACCCCTTACTGTATAAGGGGTAAAAATAGTGCGTCGAAAACACGCGGACTAACACCAGAGCGCACTGTACTGTATTGGCCTGATTGTGTGCCTAGGAGATCACAGTCAAGTTTGCCTTTGCTCTACTAGGAGCATTAATGTACCAGGTATGTGATACATTCTGACATTTTTGTGGTTCCTGTTTAGGTAACAAAAGTAGATGTTGATGCTGAGCTCCAGACGTACAAGCACTCAAGACAGGGATTGGATGAAATGTACAATGAGGCTCGCAGACAGCTCCGAGAAGAAGCCCAGCTACGGCAAGTGAGTGTGATGCAGAGTGCATGGATTGGAGCTTAACTGGCCAAGTATCCCTTGCATCTCATATACTACTTCACTGCAACACTGGCTGCATATAGTGAGAACAGAAATAAGCTCTCCAAGTTTCAGAAAACCATACAGGGAGAAAAACAATTCTAGCCAGTTTTCTTTTCTGTTTTATCATTATCTTAGAGTTCAGGCACACCTGCAAGGCTGGCACAACCCATTGTGCAAGCAAAGCAGTAGCTCAGAGTGGGTGGCAGCCCTGCAGTACTGCTGAATTGGCTGGTTAAAGTAGCCAACTTTTCCACAGACCTGGACTGGACACTTGAAGGGGGAGAAGAGGAAGGGGGGGGGGGGGTCCCTCCCCCTCCCCCTCATTTGCATAGATTTGCTCCCATTGTCCTTAAAACTGCATCCATACTCACTACCCTCCTGTTCCTGCTATTCAGGCTCTCTT
This sequence comes from Rhinatrema bivittatum, assembly GCF_901001135.1. NCBI lineage: Eukaryota > Metazoa > Chordata > Amphibia > Gymnophiona > Rhinatrematidae > Rhinatrema > Rhinatrema bivittatum. The sequence goes on from NC_042621.1 coordinate 189,721,489, forward strand.
ACATACACACATTCTCTCTCTCCCTTTCTCTCTCACACACATATGTAGACAAGCACATTCTATCTCTCTCCCTCTCATATAGGCCAGGCCTTCCCATGTGAGATTAATTTGCACCTGGCAACAAGCCAGAGATGAATTACAAGTCCGACACAGAATCACCCTTCATCTTCACAGCCTGCCTTAGTGTTTCTTCCCCTTCTCGCCATGCAAGCATTCCGCCATGGAATCCCCCTTCCATTAATCTCACCGACACTCAGACACACAAACTCCCAGTTTGGGTCTGCAACTCCTGCCATAGGCTGCATGGCACCGGGCCTGATTGGCTGAAGCATCTGCCCCTCACCCCAGGGGAGTGAAGTGATTGGCAGGAATGCTGAATGACCAGTGCCTTCCTCCTTTGGCCACTTTAATGAAGCAGATTGAAGTCTGCCGATCATCCCTCAACAGACAGGAAATCCAACCTGGATCCGCAGCACTGCAGCATTGTCCTGAGCCACAGGGACACCCCGACCCACTCTAGTTTATATCACTGGTGTGCTGCTATCTGTTGTTCAGGTTTACCCTGGATGAAAATGGTGCCAGCCTGTGCGATATAAGTTGAATATGCTATAGCGCATGATTAGAGAGCCAGTGGTGGAGAGAAGTACCGAGGAGTATCAGTTCTCCTGGATCAGACCTGTGCTGCCTGGTGATGCACTATAAAAAGCTGCTCTCTACTCTTAATGCCTTGTCCATGAGTAACAGAGTTTGCTGCCACTATTCAGCATAACCATAAAGTGAAAGTTTCCAAAACATTTTGTAGACAGATACGTGTTACCTTTGTGTGCCTGCTACATTTTAGGATGTCGAGAACGAGTTGATGGTCCAAGTCAGTATGAAGCAGGAGATAGAACTTGCCATGAAGTTGCTGGAGAAAGACATCCATGAGAAGCAGGACACCCTGATAGGGCTTCGTGAGCAGCTGGAGGAAGTCAAAACCATTAACATTGAGATGTACCAGAAGCTGCAGGTAAAGACTTGTAAGGAAAACTATTAAAATAGCAAATTATTTTATGATCAGCCCAGCAGATATATCCTGAGCTAACATGTACTTCTACAGTACAAGCTGTCTACACTCACTGCTTCATGATTTGCAGGCACCCATTACTTCTCTTACATCCTTAATCAAGAAATGTGTCTTGTTAGTTACGATAGTAACACATGATAAATGTCTTTAAAAATTGTCCAGGGTGCTTGTTGCTATTGTGGACTGTGCAGATGTTAACTTTATGGTAAATGCTAGCTGTGTGGTAAGGATGCTTTATATGGAGGGCCTCTGTGTGCTTCTGTCTGCCTATATGTGGCTTTCATGCATAGCTGTGGAGCCTTCTCATGGATCTTCATCACTTGGATGGATTCTGGAAGCTAAATCTGTAACTGACTTTATAAAGTTATGGGATAATCTCAGAGGCTGCTTACTTGTGAAGAGAGAATGAAAGCATAACCTAATGGCACCACAGGCAATGAGGATAATCAGGGGGGTAACTTGCTCAGAGCAGTGGTTACGAACTGGATAGCAGTGATACGACTGCCACAGGCTTCCAAGAAGGCATTGGGGTAACCTGTAATGGAGTGGCTGTGGTTAAAACCCAAACTTCACTGAACGTGACGCCCAGGAGTTTTGGATAATGGCTTCGCTAGTTTGGGTATCTGTGTGGATTATTAGAAATCTTGGTAATAAGATATGGAAGGGGACCTGGGTGCTGGTTTTTGTATTGGCCTTGTAAAAATCAAAGAAGAAGATGCACGGCCTGAATTGGCCTACCAGAGGAGGTGATGGAGGCCAGTACAGATTCTGGACATGTTTAAGGCTCATATGGAGGACAGTGGTAGGACAAGGTTGAAAGTTCAGGTAAAAGTCAAGATGAGAGGGAGCTGGTGTTGGGTTGAATGTGAGAATGTATATGCTCATTCATCTGAAGTGGAAGAATCACAACTGGGATGGTCTAGTTTGCTCTTTTTCTGCCATCATATATAACAGTGAACGTTCTTTCAAGAAATGTCATTATTCACCCCTCCACCATCAAGAACATACATAAAAACATAAGATATGCCATACTGGGTCAGACCAAAGGTCCATCAAGCCTATCATCCTGTGTCCAACAGTGGCCAATCCAAGTCACAAGTACCTGACAAGTACCCGTACAATAAATAGATCCCAAGCTACTATTCCTTATTCATTAATAGAGGTTTATGGACTTCTCCTCTAGGAACGTTTCCAAACCTTTTTTAAACCCAGTTACACAAACTGCCATAACCACATCCTCTGGCAATGGATTCTAGAACTTAATTATACGTTGAATAAAAAATAATTTTCTCTGATTTGTTTTAAATGAGCTCCTTGCTATCTTCGTGGAGTGCCCCCTAGTCCTTCTATTATCTGAGAGAGTAAATAACTGATTTACATCAACCTGTTCAAGTCCTTTCATGATTTTGTAGACCTCTATCATATCCTACTCCCATGATTTGCCTTCCTTCTGAGTCAAATCAAATTCAGCTAGGTAAAAATGTTTTGAGAAAGCTCTCCCTATGAAAGTTTGCAGTGCTTGTATTTATTCTGCTTAAAGGTTTTATGTTCCCTGTACTTACCCAGATCAGTCCAGAGTCCTGGGTTTTGCCTCCCTGCCAACAGATTGAGACAGAGAAAGTTTCACTGACACTGTACTTAACCCAGTGTGCCACCTGCAGTCTCTCAGTATTTCTCTGCCTCCAGCAAATGGTAGATGGTGTAAAGCTTGCAGTCTGGAGAGAGAGAGAGAAAAAAAAAAGAAAGATTAAAGGACAAGAAAATTTCTGGATCCTCCCAGGGGGTTGTGAGGTCCTGGTGGGGCCATCCCCCTGGTTTGAGGTAGCTCGGTCTGGAAGTCTGTGGGGTGGTCCAGATCCCTCATCCCCCATGAGGCAGCGGTGGAACCAGCTGACAGTTCTGCACTGTAAGCCCAGTGGAGCAGAGAAGTATCCCTTTTATATGGTTTGTCCTGGACTGGGTCACTAAAGTTTGGCGAAAGGAGACTGATATAGCCAGTGGTCTGGCTCTTTTCGATTGCCATGTGGCCTGCGCTCCTGGAAACGGAAACTCTGCACCAAAGGAAAGTATTGGTTTCTATGTATCTTTATTTGTTCTCAGAGAGTATAAAAAAAAAAAAAGAGAGAGAGAGAACAAGGAACTAATTAGTGGAATCTGGGCAGTATCGGGGTTCCAAGCGGGGAGCTACCTAAGCAGCTCAGGGAGCTCAACAATAGAGTTTTTCAGCAGCTTCAATGCCTGCAGAGGAAACCGGGTGTTGACTCCGTGGTGCTGGGAGACTGTTCCCCTTCTTGCCATTGAGGTGCTGGTGGTGGTGTGGGGAGGAACAGCTTGTGTGTGCAGCAAAAGAGGCAGGGCGTTTGGAGGTCTGCATCGAGCATAGCCGCACAGGTAGAACAAGCTTGCAAGTGACTGAGTCTAGCACTGAGACTTTCCCCGTCAACGTTGGAACGGCGGCCGTTTTCAATTACCAGGCAGTGTCGGTAGCATCGATGGGAGAGGCAGGGAAATCCCCTCCTCAACTATCACCGGCGGTTCCCTGTCCCACGAAGGTGCAAACAGGTACTTGCACAGAGGAGACGTTTCTGGTTCTGGTAGAGGTCTTCTGCCAGTTTTAATTTGCTTATGCACAAAGCTTGTTTAAAGAAACAGATAGCAGGGGATGCTGGCTCTCGGCCCCAGTCTCCATAGATTCTCAGCCGGTCAAGAGGCCTGAGCTGTTAAGAAGCTCTTCAGGTTTTTGATGATTTTGGTGCCAGATGTTGAACGGATCCGAGCCTAAATGCGCTGAAAGTGCAGGCAGGCTTTGCTTAGCTGCATGGTAGACTGCAGCAGCGGTTCTTTTCCTGTGAGCGCAGGCATGTGCACGCATTCTCGCTGCGTGGCGGTTGCATGCATAAAGCCATGGTCTAGATTTGAGCATGTATGTCTGTGACCTAGACTTGAGTGCGTATTTGCGTAGGTATTTGTGCGCGTAAGGCTGCAACCTGGACTGGAGCACAAATTTGAACAGTACTTGAGCGCATAAGACTGCAACCTAAACTTGAGTGCATATTTGCGCAGATACTTGTGTGCATACAACTACAGTCTATACGAGCACATATTTGCGCATGTACTTGTATGCGTACAATCGTGACCTAGCCTTGAGTACCTATTTGTGAGCGTGCTGGAGGGTTGTGCGCATACACCCAGGTGCATTGATGTGTGCACAGGAGGCCGACTAGAGCCGAAGTTCAGAAGAGCTAGGCGTCGGGGATGAACAGGTCCAAGGGCCTTTCTGTTTGTGAAGCTTGCCATCTGATAGCAATTCAGTCCTCACGCTCTCTCTCTGTTTGTGTCAGCGCTGTTTAGATTCTCAAAATTATTTGACTACTATGGCTTTTGCCCATGTTGGGACATCCCCTCAGCCTATGGTGTCTCTGGAGGGGCATGGAGTGGGAGCAAAGCAATGGTCAGTTCTCCTCCTCCCGTGTTCCCGAGGGCAGAGGCCTCCCCAAAAGAGAAAGGTTGGAGAGAGCAAGTTTGGACCTATGGGCTCTGGTATGGATCCGTCCTCCTTCTCCTAGATAGAATGTTTCCAGTGCCTGCAGACCTTTCTGCAGAGGCGCCCAGCAAAGGCGAAGCAACCTACTATGTAGCGACTGTGTGCTCGGGCCTCCCATTTGTCAGTCATGGCGAGCAAATGCCGCAGGGAGGCTGACCCTGGTAACACCCAAGGGGATGTAATTAATGAGACATCAGAGGATTCCGATGGGGAATTGGCTTTCTCACCTCTAGAAGAGGAAGAAATTGCATATGATTGAGACTTGCTTCAGACTCTGCTCAGACTTTTTCTTTTTTCACAGAGATGTTTTGCTGAGTCTGTTAGCTCAGACCCTGAAACGCTTAGTGTAACCAGTGGTCAATTTTAAGTTAAGCATCCTGTTTCTTTCCCCCCTATATCCAGTTCAAGATATATTGGATTTGAAGAAGGTAAATGCAGCTCTCAAGGTTCCCCATTTCTGCAAAGAAACTCTGAGGTCCGTCATAGCAGCGGTATGCAAGGGAGAGTTCTTGGCATCTCTTGCTTTGACAGAGCCGTGTCTGCATAGGTGTGCATGCAGGAGGCCAACTAGAGCCGAAGTTCAGGAGAACTAGGTGCCGGGGATGACCAGGGCCTTGCTATTTCTGAAGCTTGCCATCTGATAGCAATTCAGTTCTCACTCGCTCTCTGTTGGTGTCAGTGCTGTTTAGATTCTCAAAATGATTTGACTACTATGGCTTTTGCCCATGTTGGGAAATCCACTCAGCTTATGGCTGGTGAAGGCTCCATGTACCTTCACAAAGGTGATGGTGGGGGCAGCTGCATTGCAAAAGGAAGGTGTGTTGTTGGTGCATCTTGTGAAATCAGAGGACATCTGTTAACAATCAGTACAAAAGATACTGATGCGCATGAAGTCTCTAGGTTGGGTGGCAAACCTAGAGACAAACCATTTAGTCCTCTTTCAAACTCTGGAGTATCTGGAAGCTTAGTTCGACATGCTGGCGGAGAGAGATTGCTGAAATTACAGAGTCAGATTTTGCTTCTGCTAGAGCTTTCAGTGCCCAGTGCCAGGGACAGTCTTTCGTGGTGGCTTATTCGCCCCAGTCTTGAGTGTGGTGTGGAATTGGAGGTTCCAAATTGGGTAATAGTCACCACCAATGCAACCTTTTTCGGATGGAGGGCAGTGTAGCAAGATCAGTCGGCGCACGGCCAGTGGTCAAAACAGGAGGCCTCATGGTCTATCAATTGATTAGAGAGGAGAGCGGTGCATTTTGCGTTGCTTGGCTGTCTGCCAAGGTTATGCGGCCATCTAGTATGGATCCTATCAGACAATGCGACGATGGTGACCTACATTTATTTATTTATTTAAAACATTTTATATACCGCTAATAAAATTAGTAACAATCTATCTAGGCGGTTCACAATGATACACACATAATGAATTAAACTAAAAACAATATGACAAAAGTAGATACAAGATAAAATATAAAATAATATGACATTAAAGGACAACTATTTGGACATAAAACATTTCATTAATAAATTACATCAACTGTCAAGGTGGAACCAAGAATCAGGTAGGGGCTCGAGAGGCCCGAGAGTTGATTCTCTGGGCAGAGCAGCACTTGGAGCAGCTGGCAGCATCTCACATCACCGGCGTGAACAACGTTCAGGCGGATTTTCTCAGTCAAAGTTAGACTGCAGGGAATGGGAGATGTTGGAGGCAATGATGTGTCTCATTCAAGGAAGATGGGGGTATCCTGACCAAAGAGAACACCAAGGTGTCGTGGTTTTACAGCCGCTGAACAGAACACAGTTCGGAAGGAATCGAAACTCTGAAGCTGCCATGGACTTGAGGGTTTCTTCTTTGTCTTCCCTTCATGGCCTTTGGTGGACAAGGGATTATGGTGGATAGAGAAACATCTGGGCAACCTGATCCTTGTAGCTCCAGAGTGGTCACATTAACCATACTTCCCAGGTCTGATCAACATGGACATAGACCAACCCCTGAGGTTTGGACATCAGTCGACTCTTTTCTACCTGGACCTAATATTTTCGGGTCAGGTGCCTCACTTCTGTCTCGCAGCTTCACTTCTAAGAGGAGACAACTGAGATGGAGGGGATATTCCAAAGTGGTTATTTCCACCATATTGCAGGCAAGGCAAGCTTCCGCATCCTAGACATATGTGCGAATTTGGAGGACCTTCGGGTCCTGATCTGCTGTTGACGGAGTGCAGCCACAGCCTGTTCAGGCTATGGTGTAACATATTTTGGCTTTTGTACAGAAAGGTCCTGGTCATTGGGTTGTCTCTGGGATAAGGTGCAAGGGTATCCTCTGTCCGCACATGCAGATTTTATAAGGTTCCTTCGGGGAGCTAAGAACTTGCATCCTCAGATGCGAAACATTTGTCCATCTTGGAATTTGAATCTAGTCCTTAGAGGATTGTGTGAGGCTCGATTTGAACTATTAAAGAGAGCTATGATTGAAAACTTACATTGACTCTTAAAGTGATTTTCTTGGTGGTTATTTGTTCAGCCAGGAGAATTTTGGAGCTCCAGGTGCTGTCATGTTGAGATCCCTTCCTACAAATGTTGTATTCAGGGGTATCTTTATGCATGGTACCTTCTTTTCTGCCTGAGGTAGTCTCAGCATTCAATCTTAGTCAGACAGTGGAGCTTCCAGGTTTTCTGAATTTGGATTCCTCTACGTCTAATGCAGAGGAGCTTAGGCTCTTAGATGGGAGGCATGCATTATTGAGGTATCTAAAAATCACTAATGATTTCTGTAGATCGGATCACGTCTTTGAACTGTATAGAGTAGTCCAAAGAAGGAAAGAAAGGCGTCTAAGGCTACAGTTTGCGGGGTTGAAGGAAGCAATTGAGTGGACTTACATTTCTAAAACACACCTGTGGCCGGGGGGGTCTAGGGGCGCACTCAGTGTGTTCTCAGGTGACTTCCTGGACTGAGTCACAACAGTAGTCGCCGCATAAATTTGCCGAATGGCTACTGGGAAGTCGTTGCATACTTTTGTTAGGCATTATCACTTGGATATCAGGGCTCCAGCTTCCATGTGCTTTGGTAAGAGTGTTCTACGAGTAGAACTCTCAAGGTCCCACCTGAGTTAAGGGGAATTTAGGTTCATTCCAGGAGTCTAGACTGATCTGGGTATGTACAGGGAAAGGAAAATTGGTTCTTACCTATTAATTTTCATTCCTGTAGTACCAAAGATCAGTCCAGAGACCTGCCGATTTACTGGGGGAGAGCCCTCGGCTTGTATTGTTGCTTTGTATACAGTGTGCAGTTCTTGGAGGTTTTCAGTGCTGATCACTTATGTTATGTCTTTTTGGGCAACTTCACCTCATTGGAGGGGATGGAGTTGTTGCTGTCATCTTGTCTTGGGTTCAAGTCAATACTGAGGGACTGCAGGTGGCACACTGGGTTATATACAGTGTCAGTGAAATTTTATCTGTTTCCATCTGCTGGCAGGAACGAAAATTACCAGGTAAGAACCAATTTTCCTTTATAGAAGCTCTTGGGGTATTATTTTGATATTTAAATAAATGAAATTATGTTTCTTACTCCGGCATGTCAGCAGTTGGAATAATACTTGTAGTAGAAACAGTCCCAACTACAAAGTAAAAGTAAAGTTATGCTAGGCTATTCTAACAGCAGAATTGACTAGAGTCTTCAAAATATCAATTAGGCCTTTTCTTGGTTCCTCTTTCAGTTTTATTACTATACTTTCTTTATTCCTGTACTTTCACATTTTATTTTATTTTATATATATTTATTTATTTAGATTCTTTTATATACCGAAGTATAGCAGGCTGCCTTCACTCCGATTTACAATGTAACCAACATCATACATAGAGGGGCGGATTTTAAAAGCCCTGCTCGCATAAATCCGCCCGGATTTATGCGAGCAGGGCCTTGCGCGCCTATTTTCCATAGGCCTGCCAGCACGCGCAGAGCCCCGGGACCGCGTAAGTCCCGGGGTTTTTTGTTGGGGGCGTGTCGGGGGCGGGGCTGATCGCGGTGTTTCGGGGGGCGTGGCCGCGCCCTCCGGAACCGCCCCCGGGTTGCGTCTCTGCGCGCTAGCGGCCCGCTGGCACGCGTGGATTTACGTCTCCCTCCGGGAGGCGTAAATCCGTGGACAAAGGTAGGGGGGGTTTAGATAGGGCCGGGGGGGTGGGTTAGGTAGAGGAAGGGAGGGGAAGGTGAGGGGAGGGCAAAAGAGAGTTCCCTCCGAGGCCGCTCTGATTTCGGAGCGGCCTCGGAGGGAACGGAGGCAGGCTGTGCGGCTCGGCGCACGCCGGCTGCCCAAAATCGGCAGCCTTGCGCGCGCCGATCCTGGATTTTAGCAGATACGCGCGGCTACGCACGTATCTACTAAAATCCAGTGTACTTTTGTTTGCGACTGGTGCGCCAACAAAAGTACGCGAACGCGCAATTTTTTAAAATCTACTCCAAAATGCATTCATAACGAACATATTGAAACGTGTATAGACAACTAGTAACATATTTTTACTCTGTTTTAAACATGATCACATATTTTGTTTTTAATAGTCTTTCTTTCCCCATGTTCTCTCAAAAGTGTATCTGCATTCATACTTTGCATTTGTCAGAGTGCTGCCTGCCTGCACCACTAGCAAAGGTCGACACACCATTTAGATTCATAATAGTGGAACTGACTACATAGAGAGAAGCTTTTAAGAACTTGAAGTGCCCATATCTTCTAGGATTGAAATAGACTTCCCTTGGGTAAATCCATGTTGACTGCGTTCCATTAAACCATGTATTTCTATATGCTCCTTGATTTTATTTATTTATTTAATAGCTTTTTTTATACCGATATTCGTGGGTACATCATATCGGTTTACATACAACAGAAGGAAAATACAAAAAAAAGGGACAGGGAGAATGGAGCTGGAGGAGAAAAACAATGGAGATCTACTATGAACCAGAGAAAAGGCTCAAAAAGGACAGAAAATTAAACTAATATAGGAAAAGTACCTTGCAGTGAAACAACGTAAAAATGGTACAGGGATTTGCAAATAAACACTATACAATCTTGCAAAATATACAATGTATGTAATCAATTTTGATCTTTAGAATAGTTTCCACTATTTTTCCCGGCACTGAAGTCAGGCTCACTGGTCTGTAGTTTCCCGGATCGCCCCTGGAGCCCTTTTTAAATATTGGGGTTACATTGGCCACCCTCCACGGATGATTTTAATAATAGGTTACAAATTTTAACTAATAGATCAGAAATTTCATTTTTGTGTTCCTTCAGTACCCTAGGAATCATACCATCCAGTCCAGGTGATTTGCTACTCTTTAGTTTGTCAATCTGGCCTACTACATCTTCCAGGTTCACAGTGATTTGGTTCAGTTTATCTGACACATCACCCTTGAAAACCATCTCTGGAACTGGTATCTCCCCAACATCCTCATTAGAAAAACGCACATGAAAACAAAGCTTGGATTACTAAACCAAAATCAAACAATCTCCTTTGGTTTTATCTTTAACACATTGAATCAATTTGAGGTCTATATTCAAAGGCTTTCTCTGGGTAAGTTTTCAAATTAACCCTGTTGCATGAGAAGGGCAGGTATTTATTAGATACAGAAGTTATTACTTAATTACAGTTCCTTGCATGAGTTAACATTAAGGTAAAAGTTAAATGCAATAAATATCTCCTACCCCAGATGGTAGCAGGTTAATCTAAAAGAACAGACTGGTTTTGTTTTATTTATGTAAGATAATAGATTAAATGCTATTTGCTGCAACAATATTTATTTATTTATTTTATTTATTTTTTATTTTTATATACCGAAGTTCTTGTGGGAATTACAAATCACTCCGGTTTACAAAAAACGATGAACTGCCCAACAGCGGATGGGGGCTTTACATAGAACTGTAGAACATAAGGAACAATAAAACCGGATGTCAATTTAACATAGTAATAATAAATATAATATAATATAATATGTACATACAATTAACCATTTTCTATTATCACAATTTAGGAGTGCGTAGTATCACTCAAATTCCTGCAGTTTCTCTTTCAGAATCTTGTAGGAGAAATATGCAAAAAGAGAGTGCTGTTTTCTTTATAATAATAAATGAACTTTTGGTATTAACTTAATGATTGCAGAAATGTGTTTGTAGTTTCTCTGTGATGATCTCTATGTGTGGGTTGACAGGTGACTTTGATAAGCAGGAATTATTCAGTGTTGTTGGTTCTAGTCCCTGGATCTTGCTGTAGTCTGAAGTTCTTTCTTTTGACTTTTCTCTTCTATGCCCTGCTGGATCAGCTACTTGTGTTGGTTTCTCGTCTGTTTTCTTGATTTTTCTTCTCTTGGTTTCTCTTCTGTATTATATTTTTCTGTTGGTCTCTTTTTTTATTTTTATAGTTTTCTGCTTGAGATGATTGAACCAGTCTTCAGACTTACATTTAGGGGCGGATTTTAAGAGCCCTGCTCGCGTAAATCCGCCCGGATTTACGCGAGCAGGGCCCTGCGCGCCGGTGCGCCTATGTTCAATAGGCCTACCGGCGTGCGCAGAGCCCCGGGACTCGCGTAAGTCCCGGGGTTTTCCGAGGGGGGCGTGTCGGGGCGGGGCCGAGTGGCACGCCATTTTCGGGGCGGGACGCGGCGTTTCGGGGGCGGGGTTTCGGCCCGGGGCGGTCCGGGGGCGTGGCCGCGCCCTCTGGAACCGCCCCTGGGTTGCGTCTAGGTGCGCCAGCGGCCCGCTGGCGCGCGGGGATTTACTTCTCCCTCTGGGAGGCGTAAATCCCCCAACAAAGGTAGGGGGGGGGTTTAGACAGGGCCGGGGGGGTGGGTTAGGTAGAGGAAGGGAGGGGAAGGTGAGGGGAGGGCGTTAGCGAATTCCCTCCGAGGCCGCTCCGATTTCGGAGCGGCCTTGGAGGGAATGGATCAGCGCGCGCCGGCTACACGGAATCGGTAGCCTTGCGCGCGCCGATCCAGGATTTTAGCGGATACGCGCGGCTTCGCGCGTATCTACTAAAATCCCGCGTACTTTTGTTTGCGTCTGGAGCGCCAACAAAAGTACGCCAACACGCCGTTTTTGAAAATCTACCCCTTATTCAATTCAGCCAGCCTTTAAATGTATACTGAGGTGATCATTGTTCAGCCTTTGTATATTCAGTTCTGATAGTCATGTCTGGCTTTTGAGGCAATCATTACTCAGTCTTTTTTGCATATCCCATTCAGTCAGTCTTTAGATATGTCTTCCATTGAATATTTAATCTTGTCTGGCTTTTGTTTTCAGCCAACATGCTGGGCAGACTGGATGGGAAATGTTACTGTATTTTTCACATTCGGAATATGAATTATTCCTGCATCAATTCTCATCCTTCAACCCAAACAAAAACTGAGAATTGAAACTTTGCCCTCACTCTTCTGCTAAATTTTCTCTATTTAAAAAGAGTCAGTGATGAGGGCAGGACTAGGGTTACCAACTTTTTAATAGACCATGACTGAACTCTTGAGGACTGGGAGTGCCCCATCCCTTTCCTATATTAGCATAAATTTGCATATATTGGTCCCCCTGCTTCTGTCTCCTCTCTTTTCCCTCTGCTCCTTGTGCTTAACTGTCTCTTTCCCCTCCCACTGCTCCTCATCTCTTTCCCTCCTGTCTCCTGTGCCCTCCCTAGTATCTTTTCCTGTCTCCTCCAAGCCCTGTGCCCCTCTCTCTCCCCTCATCTTCTGTGCCCTCCTGTCTTTTCATTCTTAGCCCCTGTGCTCTATTGACTTCTCCCTTCTCCATCCCCTGTGTCTCTGTCCCTCCAGTCCCTGTGCCCTTCTCTCTCTTTTTCTCCTTCATTCCCTGTGTTCCCTCTTCCCTCTTCCTTCCTTCCATGAGGTTCTTCTGGCTCTCTCATCCAGCCTGTGCACCTCCCTTGATATCTATTCCCCCCCCCCCAGCCTTTACCTCCCCCTTCTTTTCCCTTCTTCATTCCCTGTATCCTCCTATTTTTCTCTCCCATCCCGTCTCTTTTGCCTCTTTCCTTCCTCTGAGGCAGGGTCGGGAACCTTTTTGGCTGAGAGAGCCATGAACGCCACATATTTTAAAATATAATTCCATGAGAACCATACTAACTACAACCCCCCACCCTCCTGACCCCCCCCCCAAGACCTGCCAAAAGTCCCTGGTGGTCCATCGGGGGCCCAGGGCTCGCAGACAAATCTTTAATAAAAAAGTAAAAATCTAACCAAACCCCCCACCCTCCTGACGCCCCCCAAGACCTCCAAAATTAATTTACTACAACCCCCCCCCCACCCTCCTGACCCCCCCAAGACCTGCCAAAAGTCCCTGGTGGTCCAGCGGGGGTCCAGGAGCGGTCCGAGAGCATCTCCTGGACTTGGGCTGTCGGCTGCCAGTAGTCAAAATGGCGCCGACGGCCCTTTGCTCTCACTATGTCACTGGGGTCGACCAATGGCAGCAGCAGCCCCTGTGACATAGTAAGGGCAAAGGGCCGTCGGCTGCCAGTAATCAAAATGGCATCGATGGCCCTTTGCCCTTACTATGTCACAGGGGCTACCGCCGCCATTGGTCGACCCCAGTGACATAGTGAGGGCAAAGGGCCGTCGGTGCCATTTTGACTACTGGCAGCCGACAGCCCAAGTCCAGGAGATCGCTCCCGGACCCCTGCTGGACCACCAGGGACTTTTGGCAGGTCTTGGGGGGGGGTCAGGAGGGTGGGGGGTTGTAGTAAATTAATTTTGGAGGTCTTGGGGGGCGTCAGGAGGGTGGGAGGTTTTGTTAGATTTTTACTTTTTTATTAAAGATTTGTCTGCGAGCCAGATGCAGCCATCAAAAGAGCCACATCTGGCTCGCGAGCCATAGGTTCCCGACCCCTGCTCTGAGGCATTCCTGAGATATGCAGGAAGTGCTGCTAGAGCAGCTCAGAGGAGGAAGAGATTGAGCTGTGTTCCCATCCCCCCTCCCCACAGCCTCCAATCACAGTAGAGAAAGGAGGTGGGAGAAGAGCCACAGAGCAGCTGCTAAGGAGAGTGTGCTGGGATGAGGTCTCAGCATGGGGAGAGAAGATAGGGCAGGGCTGCATCTCCACTCCCATGCTGCTTGTTCTGTCTTAGTCCCCTGTAGGGGAAAGGAGCTGCCTGCCACAGGGGACAGATTTTTAGTGTCCAGTCGGTACTTTTTTTTTTTTTTTTTTTGTAAATAGAGCTCAGAAGACACCATGAAAGAAAAGGATGTGATGATTGGGCGGCTAGAAGAAAAGACCAATCAAATTACTGCAACTATGAAACAGCTGGAACAAAGGTATGGAGCAGATCTTTCTTAACTCTATTACATCCTCCTCAACCAAAAGTTTATTATCCCACTGATATTTCTGCAGTTGTCAGCGTATGCAATAGCCTTAAAAGAAAGTTAAACTGGGGATACAAGAAAAGAGTAACACAATTCTTACTTAACAACAGTAGGGGGCAGGGAAAAGCAAGAATGTTCCCTGCCCCAAAGCATTGAAAAAATCAGAGACATCTGGGGAGATTGGAGGAAGATGGGGATATTGTGCGATTAGTGACCTGCCTCAAGATCACTGCTGAAATCCCACTTCCAGCAAGAAGCCTGAATGCATGGCAGTGTCCTCAAACACTGCAACATGTTTTCAACTGGATTTTCAAAAACGTATTTGCTGTTTAAAACAAATAGTAACAGCATCCTGCCTTGCCTGTAGGTGGACCATATCTCCCCTGTCTTCCTTCAGGAGCCACTAGCCAGGAGCACATTACAGCCACTATCTGCATTGGCCGGCTTTAGCATGGTCACTGACAGCATGGTGCAGTACCCTGACTTCACATGAGGGTTTTCTTCCTGCTTAGAGATAATGGCCAGGCTTATTTTCGCTTATCTCCTTAATCAACCTCCCAAATCTGCTTGGTACTTGTAGGATGGGAAAGCCCTCTGCAAGCAGGTGTATGAAGGATGAAAGCACGGCAGTCTGTTCAGAGCAAGCCTGCCACCCTCCTGTAGAGAACAGTTTTTTGAGCTTTGCTGACAGTGGCTCAGCATATCTTTAGCACTTAGAGAATTTCACTAAATGCTTTACTGGCAGCTCATTAGCTTCTCAGGGCAGGGGATTGGTGGGACACAGTTTTGCTGCTTTCCGGGATGGTTACTTCTTCGCATACGTTAGTTGAAAAAGACAAATCTCCCACCTGGTGAAACAGTTTACCATGTGACTGCAGATAACCAGCAGTAGGGCATATCCAGATACATAGGAGTCCACGTTCACTGAACCGATAAGATAACTGCTTAATTTTAGCTGGTTATCTTTTGGTGAATTTTCAACCAAAACCTAATCAGCTTGATTAGCAGCTGAAAATGTGGTCAAAATTTGACTGGCTAGGGATTGCCTGCCTAAACTTAGCTGGTTAGCTGTGCCTTTTTTGCCCATTTTGTGAATTTAAGTGATTAAACTTAGTGGGGAACATTTTTAAAAGTAGAGGTTTAGCAGGCTAACTCCAAGGTTTACTGGTTAAATCTTTCAAAACCTGACCCCATATCTTTGAGCACTGATACCGTGGTTTAGCTTACAAGGGGGACAGCAGTATCTGAGTCACAGCGTGAGATGTAAGAAATTGTTTCTCTTGCTCTGTCATATCTGTATTTGTGTGAACTTTATTACAACTGGGAAAAGAACTGTAAGCAAAAACAGGACGACTAGAGAAAGCTTTAGTGACCCGGAGCATCTTTTATTGACATCCTTTTTCCTCTTTTTCCTTTTTGTCCCATTGCTATTTCTTTTCTTTTTTTTTCCACCTTTACGTTTTGCATATTTATTACTTTTTATCTTTCCTTCTTGTTGTTGTTGTTTTTGTGGATTTACATAATCAAAGTGATAAAGATTTGTTAAACCAGACTAGGACTATTGCAATGTCATTTGTGAAATGTGCCAGTTCCGATTCCCCACATCAGTACAAGCTCGTCAAAGATATATCTTTCTGACCCTCAGCTTCCCTCTTTGTGGGCTGGACTGCCAGCATTTAAAACTAGTGACAGTAGCGTACGTGCACTGTGGTAACACAGACAAGAAAATATTTGGATAAATTTTGCTGAGTTGTAAAGGAAACGGCTGCGCGCTTAGCCATGTTCTGTTGTTAACATCTGCACCACACTAGCACCTATCGAGCCATTAAATTATTCAAACACACATTGGGGTGAATATGGATTTGCCACCTGCTGTTCTCCTCTGTTAACCCATGTACAGAACAATAAAGGTTAATTTGAAGCCGTATCTTGGTGTATCATCTGACATTGGGGAAAACACTACATATTGTCGGGCTGTGTGTGGATCCTCCTGTTTGTAAACTTTCCCAGGCTTTGTTGTTGTTTTTTTTTTTAATTATTATTTAGGATTGCTCTGTTTCCTCCCTTTTTTTTTTTCTCCTTTGGTTTATCTCCTTCACCCTGCACACCCTAGTTCTAGCCTCAGTTTTACCCTAAGTTGATTTGAATTACACCAGATTGCAGAAATCGGAGAAGGCTCACCTGGCATCGCTCAAAGAAGAGAAGAAATTTAAGCAGGAGTCTTTGAGTAAGTCTGAGAGCCTGCAGAAAAAAACTTCCCAAAAGGAGAAGCAACTGTGAGTAGATTCCTGCCGTTTGTCCATTTGCAGAATATGTGGGGGTCAGCGTGTCCGGGGTTTTTGTGTCATCATACGTGAAACTAGCAGCACTTGTATTGGAGTGGCATGGAGCCACCGTACT
This sequence comes from Rhinatrema bivittatum, assembly GCF_901001135.1. NCBI lineage: Eukaryota > Metazoa > Chordata > Amphibia > Gymnophiona > Rhinatrematidae > Rhinatrema > Rhinatrema bivittatum. The sequence goes on from NC_042621.1 coordinate 189,737,837, forward strand.
AAAGGGTTTTCCCTGGTCTGCAGGGTGCACACAGGCTTTAGGGAGCATATGCCTGTATATTTTGAACAGTTTGGATTTGGATTTTTAGATTTAATTACTCGCCTTTCAAATTCTGAGTTCAAGGCAAGTTATAAATTCAGGTAGAGTTAGCAGGTCCCTGCCCCAGAGGGCTTACAATCTAAGCAGGTAATTTACTAAGTGGTATTAGGGCTTTAACATGCAGAGATAACACGTGGTGAGTTATCTTCAACCCTAAAAAAAAAAAAAAAAAGAGCAATGCAGAAATTTTAATGAGCTGATTTGCTTGCAAAATACCATAATAGTTGATTCTGTGCTAATCAAATAAAGTGGATTGCCTGAAAATTTGCAAGCTGTGTTATTTGAGAGGCATAGCTAACTTTCCCTGGAAGTCCCACCCTCTCCTTCCCAACTAACGGATCGATACTGTAAAACCGCGGGAGAGCGGACGAACGCCCGCTCTCCCGGCGCACGCACCGGCCCTTTGCCGGTGCGAGCGATCCAGTATTCAAATGAGGCGACGCGGTGCAAACGAGGGAAAGGAGGCGCTAGGGACACTAGCGCGTCCCTAGCGCCTCCTTTTGGCCTGGAGCGGCGGCTGTCAGCGGGTTTGACAGCCGACGCTCAATTTTGCCGGCGTCCGGTTTCCGAGCCCGCTGACAGCCACGGGTTCGGAAACCGGACGCCGGCAAAATTGAATGTCCGGTTTTCGGCCCGACAGCCGCGGGCCGAATTCAAATTTTTATTTTATTTTATTTTTTTACTTTTTTTTACTTTTGGGGACCTCCGACTTAATATCGCTATGATATTAAGTCGGAGGGTGCACAGAAAAGCAGTTTTTACTGCTTTTCTGTGCACTTTCCTGGCGCCGGAAGAAATTAGCGCCGACCTTTGGGTAGATGCTAATTTCTTAGAGTAAAATGTGCGGCTTGGCTGCACATTTTACTTACTGGATCCCGCGCGCATACCTAATAGCGCCCTCAACATGCATTTGCATGTTGAGGGCGCTATTAGGTGCCGCGGGTGGGCCGCGTGTTTTCCTCCCCTTACTGAATAAGGGGTAAGGGAAAACACGCGTCCAGAGCAGGCTGACAGTGCGCTCCGACGGAGCACACTTTACTGTATCGACCTGTAAAATATTTCAAAAACCCAAGAGGTCTTGACAGACCCCCACCACTGCCAGAAGCAACCAAAGTAAAAAAAATAAATACATAATAATAATAATAATAATAATAATTAAACGTTTGGTTTCCCCAGGCGCAGACACCTCCCACCCAAACCCTTCCGCCTTTCCGAAAACACCCCCTCACCCGTGGATCACATGATAAGGGCAAAGTTATGACAAACTGGTTGGCAACATTTTGAAAATGACAGCACTCAGCCCAGAGCTCCAGCGGGCACTTCGGGCCCCACTGGATCACCAGGGCCAGCTAAGTAAGAGCTGGGGGTGGTCTAGGGTTGGGAGTTTCAAGGTCGGGGAAGGAAGAGCTTAATTTTTTGTCTTTCCATTTTTTTTTTTAATGGAAGTATCTTCTGGGGGATTTTCTCCCTGATAGCTCCACAGGCTCTTATTGAAGTTATGATGTCAATATTCAGTAATTTAATATGCTGCAAATATAGCCAGATAACTTTATCCAGGATATTCTGCAGGACTTAGCTGGATAACTCTGTGGCTGAGTATACTTGGATAACTTTATCCAGATAACTTTATCTGGCTATATTTAGGTCAGCATTTTCCACAACCAGACTTACAGGGCTAAGTTTATCTGGTTAGTGCTGAATATCAGTGCTTAACCAGCTTTGCAGCAGAAGAGGACTGGAAGGCTCGTCTGCATATTCTACCCAGCAGCCCCTGGGAGAGGACTCCAGCGGTCACAGCGAGCAATCCAGGCTTTGAACTCCACGGCCCCAGCTTCCAGAGGCCCTGCACCATTTGCAGCAGAAGAGAACCAGAAGTGCGCGCATCTCAAACTTCCTCAATAAACTCTATCCATTTACCTTGCTATACCTTATCTGTTTACTTTTATTTGGTTTTATATGTTTTGATTTTACATGGTAATTATGTTTGGTAGGAGTAAATTGTTGCAGATTTTATATATAAGGAATCTAATTCAAAACAAGAGTTCATAAATTGGGTAACTTGGAAGATATAGGTAGATTAATTATAGTGTTTTGAAGGTCATTGCCAGACACATATAAAATAAATCATTAGACTAAAAGTAATTTAGGTTAGCTTTACATCCCTGCTCCCTTAGAAATTTTAAGTCGATAGCAAATCAACAAAATTATGATGCAGGAAGTAGTCCAGCAGCGAGAGGAAGGCTTTTCAGTCTTTTGCACTAGTGCCACATGTATGATTATCTCCCAGCTGGCGAGAGGTCATGTATGTGCGATAAGTGCAAAGAGCTCCAAGCCCTCAGAGAACGAGTCCAATCTCTGAAGGCTAGAGTGGCAGACCTGGAGGAGCTAAGGGAGACAGAGAAGTATATAGAGAAGACCTTCAGGGACATAGTAGAGAAGTCCCACCTCCAGTCTGGTAGCCCTTGTGCTGCTTGGGAGGAGAAAGGTCACCTGGAAGGAAAGCATCAGCTTGATGAGGCAGGAAGCAATCCTGTAGCTAGAACCTGCCCTCAAGATGATGAGGTATCCTCTTGCACTGAGGATAAGGCTCCAGGGGCACATGCCCAGGAGGGAAGGGTTAGGACGGCCGTTATAGTTGGTGATTCAGTTATTAGGAAGGTTGATAGCTGGGTGGCTGGTGGACGTGAGGATCGCTTGGTAACTTGCCTGCCTGGTGCGAAGGTTTCACACATCACATAGATAGGATTTTAGATAGTGCTGGGGAGGAGCCAGCTATTTAGGTACATGTGGGTACCAATGACATAGGAAAGTGCAGGAGGGAGGTTCTAGAAGCCAAATTTAAGGTTTTAGGTAGAAAGCTGAAATCCAGAACCTGCAGGGGTAGTATGCTCAGAAATGCTCCCCATTCCACATGCAGGATCCCAAAGGCAGGCATAGAGCTCCAAAGTCTCAATACGTGGATGAGACGATGGTGCAAGGAAGATGGTTTTAGTGTGTTAGGAACTGGGCGTCATTTTGGGGGAGGGGGCCCTTTTTCAAAAGGATGTGCTCCACATTAACCAGAGTAGAACCAGGCTGCTGGTACTAACCTTTAAAAAGGAGATAGCGCAGCTTTTAAACTAGATGCTAGGGATAAGCCGACAGTCGCTCAGAAGCGTATAGTTCGGAATGATGTATCTTTGAAGGATGCTAAGAAAACAGGGAAAATAGGGTATCTCAGTAGAGAGGTTTCAATAAATTCCAAAGGGGATCAGGTGCCTTTAAGTGAAGTTCAGAAAGAATCCAAATTACCCCTGTCAGCTGATGAGCAGGTTGTTAATACAAACAAGAAACATACTTTGAAATGTCTGTATACAAATGCTAGAAGTCTAAAAAATAAGATGGGAGAGTTAAAGTGTATAGCACTGGATGAAGATGTAGATATAACTGGCGTCTCAGAGACCTGATGGAAGGAGGAAAATCAATGGGACTCTATGATATCAAGTTATAAATTATATCAAAATGATAGGATGTATCAAATTGGTGGAGGGGTGGCACTGTATGTTAAGAGAGCATTGAGTCAAACAGGATAAAAGTTCTGCAGGGAAAAAAAATACAATGTTGAATCTTTATGGATAGAAATTCCAGGTATAAAAGGGAATAAAATAATAGTGAGGGTTTATTATCGTCCACCTGACCAGAATGAACTAACAGACAATGAAATGCTAAAAGAAATTAGGGAAGCTAACAAAATCAGCACAGCAATAATGGCTGATTTCAATTACCTCAGTATTGACTGAGTGAATGTTACATCAAGACATTCATGAGAAGTAAAGTTAGTTCCTAGATGAAATAAATGACTGCTTCATGGAGCAGCTGGTACAAGAACCAACAAGAGGGGAAAATATTTTAGACCTAGTCCTTAGTGGAACACAGGATTTGGTGCGAGAGTTAACAGTGTTGGATCCACTTAGTAATAGTAATCACAACATTATCAAATTTGACTTAACTGGAGGGAGCGCAAAAAGAAATCTACTACAAAAGCATTTAACTGTCGAAAAGGTGACTATGATAAAATGAGGAAAATGGTTAGGAAAAAACTGAAAGGAGCAACTGCAAAGGTTAAGAGTTTAGCTCACGCATGGATGTTGTTTAAAAATACCATTTTAGAAGCCCAGAACAGATGTATTCCACGCATTAGAAAAGATGGAAAGAAGGCTAAAGGATTACCGGCACGGTTGAACGGTGAAGTGTGAGAGGCTATAATATCCAAAAGAACATCTTGCAAGAAATGGAAAAGAGATCCAAATGAAAACAGGAAACACCATAAGCACTGGCAAGTCAGATGCAAAACATTGATAAGGAAGGCAAAGAGAGAATTTGAAAAGAAGCTTGCCGTGGAAGCAAAAACTCATAATAAAACCTTTTTCAGGAATATTCAAGAGAAAAAAGCCTGCGAGGGAGGCTCTTGATAAAAGGAGCACTTAGGGATGACAGACATAGCAGAGAGACTAAATGAATTCTTTCACTGAGGAAGATGTAAGAGATATACCCATAATCCTGCTATTGGGGCTATTATTTCCTCACAATGTATACCTATACTCAATATTCAAAACAAATGAGGACTACCAAATTTCTCACTCAATTTTTCCAAAATTTCTCCATAACTCAGGGAATTAGTATCAGAATGTTTTGTGCTCAATCGTTTAGGCTCTTGCCCTTACAGGGCTGCAACCATATTCATGGCAAAAACAGCACTTAGTTGTTAACCTCATTTACCAATTCCCATTAAACCACAATTTTTATTTATTGTTATTTTAAAACTGCACATTAATTTACTAAATCACTTATCTTTTAAAAATGGTCCATGAAAACTCCAATTACTTCCCTCACCACCTCTCGTGGCTCAAAACCTGATGTGCTCATTACCACCCGTTCAGTGTATCTGTTTTTGTGGCTGTTAAAAACTTTTCAACCTCCCAACATTGCAATGTTTCGGCGGCTCATCTCGCCTGCTTCAGGGGATTCTTCCTAATAATGAAAAAACAATACGCACACTATCACACTATTCCCTATTTTACAGATCTACCTGGCATTTTAACACAACGGGACTCACTCATTTAGTTGGCCGCTCACGGCTCCACCCTGCAGCACAAAAACCGAACGGCGTCTCCACGCTCAAAGATTTTCTTCCGGACTTCCTGATATTTAAACAAACCCACCTCTCTAAAACTCTCACCAATCAAAGCGCTCGCCTAACCTCTCAGCCAATCAAATCCCTTACTACATAAATACCAACCAGTCAACCTCTTTGTTCAGGCCGGCTGGATACGTGGTTTGCAACTTAAAAATCCATTTCTTTCTGCATTAGCTTTAAATTTAAATTGCCTCCACGCTCATCCTCTTTTAAAACTTCTAACACTGTACATTTCATGCTGTTAAATACATGGCCCTTCTCCAGACAATGTTGCACCATCAGGGCTTTTTGCCTCATGCATTTCAGCGCACTTCTATGCTCTATGAGCCGAGTTTTCAAACTTCTAACGGTTTTACCGATGTACACTAACTCACATGGACACCAGATTGCATACACCACCGCTTGAGTGGTACAAGTTGATCTTACTTTAGGTTTATAAAATTGTAACTTCGATATTGGGATGTCTATATTTGAATGTGCATTCACATACACAGTACAAGCATTGCATGGAAAGTGACCTGCTACCTCAATGATCTTCTCCTGAGGTTTTTTAAATATAGAATGAACTACTAAATCCTTGATATTACTTCCTCTTTTGAATGCCATCCATGGACGCTCTGCAAATACTTGATGTACTTGTAAAATATGCCAGTGTTTTTTAATGCTGGTTACCACCTTCCCTATACCCACTGAATGTGGTAAAACACAAGTGAGTTTGTTCTTTTTCACTTTTGCTGGGGAGTTAACAACAAATTCCTGTTATTCCATCGGGCTCTTTTCATCGCTCTCCGTCCACCTTTTCAGGATATCCCCTACTCAAAATTTTTTCTCTCATCTCTTTTGAGCATTTCTTGAATTTGTCTGTAGTCGATCATAACCTCCTTAGCCTTAAAAACTGTCCAAAAGGTATGCTGTGAATTAACTGTTGAGGATGATGACTCGAATACTCCAACAAGCTATTTCGATCTGTCGGCTTTTTATATATTGAAAAAAAAGAACTCATTAGCTCTGATTGAAACTAAGATATCTAAAAATGGTACCTCTTTATTACCAAATGTATATGTAAATTGAAGAGAGGGGTCACAAAAATTTAACCACTTTATAAATTGTTCAAACAACACTTGTTCTCCAGACCACACTATAATAATGTCGTCTATAAAACGACGCCAAAACAAGATCTTATTTTTATACGGGCAAACTTTTAACCATTGTTCTTCAAACCATCCTACATATAAGCTGCGACACTTGGAGCCATGGTTGGCTCCAAGTGTGGCCAGCTAGCTTGTTGTTCAGCTAGCTAGGCTAGCTTTAAAAGAAAATTTTTTCACTTTTGATGGAGAATTTTACCAACAAATAGGGGGGACAGCCATGGGGGCAACCATAGATATACTGGCTTCCCCGAGATATGGAAATTCACATTTAAAATAGCGAGCAGCAGAAAATAATCATCTATAAATTCAGAGCCCACTGATTTTAGGAAAAAAGGACTTTTGTCTTCAAGGCAGCTGTTTGGCAAAACATCTTTGGGGCCAGATGAGATACATCCTAGAATATTATGGGAGCACAGAGGTCCTGTTGGGTTCACTGACTAATCTGTTCAATAACTCATTGGAGATGAGAGCAATCCTGCAAGACTGGAGAAGGGCAAATGTGGTCCGTCTTCATATTAGTGGCATTAGAGAGGAGGTTGGAAACTACAAGCCAGTTAGGCTTACCTTGATGGTGCGAAACTTAATGAAGACACTACTGAAGGAAAGGATAGTGAAGCATCTAGAATAGTGTTTCTCAATCTCTCTGATGCCAAGGACTGGTTAGCTGACCTCCTGAACTGTCATGGTAGATTTAGGGGGAGACTCCTGAAGAATGGGAGAGGAAGAATCCCTTCTTGTGGTTGAAGAGCATGATGGTCCCTTCCATCCTTAAAGAGCAGTGTTGGTAGTACATGCATTCCTACCCCCTTCAGGAGTCTCCCTTGGTCTCAACCTAGCCACCCTCTTAACGTTTTAATTACAAGAATTATGACAAAGGAGCTGTGCTTGCATCCAGAGCAGGGGAGGGGGGAAAATTGGGTCTCCTCATTCCAAAGGGTAATTTAGCCATGGGCTAAAAGTACTTGCATTGGTGGCAGAGGAGGTAGACGCTGCACCTATGAGGGGTCTGCTGCTTCCAGCAGCCTTCATGGATTCATAGCCAGCAACCACTTGGGAGATTTCCTGTTTGTTTATTTACAGAGCTGGAGTGGGGACCATGGGGACCTGGCTGAACCTGATGTTCATGATTAGTCTACCAGTGTGATCAGCTGTTTAGAGCCAGTAGTCTGTCCCTGCATCCAGAAACAGCAATGCTGTGGGCCCAGAGTGATGCCACTATCAGGATATTTTGGCCCAGTAGCAGTAGAGAATGTCCCACTCATGGTAGCAGAATCCTGGGCAGCTTCAGGGCAGGTCTGCCTCCTTCTGGAAAGACTGCCACTTCACAGACCAGCAAGACCACTGCCGCTCTACGGTCCAGTGTTTGAGTAACACTGATGAGAATCCAGGGGGTTGCAGGATCTGAGGCAGCCTACACTGGAAGATCACATCAAACAAGCCTAGTCAATTTCTTTGATTCTGTGTCTTGAGAATTAAAGGACCCTTAAAGTAGTTTACTTGGATTTCAGCAAAGCCTTTGATACTGTCCCACATAGGAGGCATGGGCCCCAAGGTGGTGGACTGGATTAGAAACTAGTTAAGTGATAGATACAGAGACTGATGGAATTCACTCTGAGGAAAGGAAGATGATTAGTGGAGTACCCCAGGAACTGGCCTGGGAATGGTTCTGTTAAATATCTTCGTGAGCAATATTGTGAAACAGAAAGAAAGGTCTGACTTTCTGCAGATGATACTGAGGTCTGCAACAAAGTGGACACCTCTGAGGGTGTTGATGGAATGAGATGTGATGTAAGAAAGCTTGAAGAGTGATTGAGTATTTGGCAGTTATAATTCAATGCAGAAAAGTGCATTTGGGGTGCAAATATCTTGGGGAACAGTGCACAGTAGAGGGAGAGATACTGATATGCACCGAACATGAGAGAGACCTTTGAGTGGATCGTGTCTGATGATCTCAAGGTAGCAAACAGGTGTTTTGCCAGAGATGTGCTAAAGTGCATGGGAGAAACACATGCAGCAGACAAGGAGGAGATAATGCCTCTGTACAGATCATTGGTGAGACCTCGCCTAGAATATTGTATCAATTCTGGAGGCCACACCTCCAAAGGTATATAGACAGACTGGAGTCTACAAAAATGGTGTGGGGTCTACACCAAAAGCCAAATGATATGACAAGTTGCTAAATCTGTAAACCCGAGAGGAGAGACGAGATGGTAAAGATATTCCAATACTTCAGAGGCATAAAACCAGGCACAAGAAGCAAACCTTTGTCAGAGGAAAGAATGCTATAGAACAAGATGTCATGGTATGGGACTCCAGGGGCAGAATATTTGGGAAAATATTTCTCATGGAGAGGTTGCTGAATGCATGGGATAGTAAAAATTGAAGGAAACCATTGGATAAGCACAGAGGATCCCTAGAGGTGAGGAGGAAGTTAGGGATTAGGTGCATCTGTGGCATTGTACCGGCAGAGAGATGGGGCTGACTGGATTGGGCCAATGGGCCTTGTCTGCTGTCCCACTTCTATGACAGTGATAGGATCAGGGTTGGGAGGTTTGAGTATTGCAAACAACTCACCATTCAATTCTTCAAGACCAGAGGCAAGGGGAGAGGTAATAAGGACAAAAGGATGAATAAAGGCAGAATGACCAAATGTTATTACAGAACATGGGTTAACTAGGTTGCTACCAGGAAGTTACAATACCCCAGAAAGCCAACCAGGTCGGTACCAGCAGGTTGGTGTGGCCAGATAATGTCCAACAAGTCTGGGAGACCTAGGAGGCCAGATGTTCAGGCAACAACTGTCTAGATTATTACAAAGCTAGGATATAAAACATGGAGGGATTTATTTATTTATTTATTTATTTGAGGCTTTTATATACCGATAATCGTTTAGTAACATCACATCGGTTTACATTCAACAGGAACTCACAACAGCGCTATGCAATAGCAGCAGTGTTTACAGATACAGATGGAGAGGCTGGATTGGGTGTGGGATCCCTTATGCTCATCTTCCCAGGGTTGAGAGCCAAGGAGGAAGATAACAAAAACTGCTTCTATGGCTGGCAGCAGGGATATATCCTTAGCAGTGTGGAAAGGAATAATTAGACAAACTGGATGGATCAGGCGTTCTTTTTCTGCCATCTCTTACTATGTTCCTAAATTTAGGAACCTAAGTAGGGTGTTATTTCAGTCAAATTTGGAAGTGTTTAAGTCAATGGTTCCCAACCTGGAGTCCACGAGACAATCCCAGGCTGTCCTCCAGAAGGAATGCCAGAAAGTTTAGCTAGCTGCTACCTGTGATCAGCGAAGCTGCTGCCACAGGCCAGAAGAGTGAGAGTGGGGTCTATAATGGCCCTGAAAACTTTACCGCACATTGCTGCAGACCAAGAAGAGAAGGGACAGAGAGGGCCATTTGCAGCCATTAGAAACCACAAACTGCACTGCTGCATGTTTAGCAGAGGTGGGGAAGAGAGGACCCAATTGTAAACCACACTGCTGCACTTCGTGAGGATGTGGAGAAGAGAGGAACAATGGCAACTAACCTTTTCAGCCTCTGCTGCACACTGAGGAAAGCAGAGGAAAGCTGAATTATCATAGCAGTGAGAAACAGCTCCCATTACTGCCACATGCTCTGCCACTGGCTGCACCAAAAAACGGGCTGATACAGTAAAGTGCGCTCAGGCCGAGCGCACCGTTAGCCCCTGTTTGGACACGCATTTTCGACGCACTATTTTTACCCCTTATACAGTAAGGGGTAATAACGCATGGAAAACGCGCAGCCACCCCCCCCCCCCCCCCGAAACTAATAGCCCCCGCAACATGCAAATGCATATTGATGCGCCTATTAGTCCCGCGCGATACAGAAAGTAAAATGTGCAGCCAGGCCACACATTTTACTTTCAGAAATTAACGCCTGCCAAAGGCAGGAGTTCATTTCAGCCGGCACCGGGAAAGTACAGAAAAGCAGAAAAAAACTGCTTTTCTGTACACCCTCCGACTTAATATCATAGCGATATTAAGTCGGAGGCCCCAAAGATTAAAAAAAAATAAAAAATCTGCCCACGGCCCGCGGGTTGGAAAATGGACGCTCAATTTTGCTGGCGTTCGTTTTCTGAACCCGTGGCTGTCAGCGGGTTCAACAACCGACGCCGGTAAAATTAAGCATCGGCTGTCAATCCCGCTGACAGTCTCCTTTTTACTGCGGGCCCTAATTTGCATGCCTTGGCTCAGTGAATCGCGCGCCCAGGAGAGTGGCCTGGGTGCGCGTTGGGAGAGCGGGCGCTCACCGACTCTCCCGCGAGGTTTACTGTATCGGGCCCATAAGTGAGTAGAATGGCTCAAAGGAAGAAAAGAGAAAATTGTACTGTGGTTGACAGTACAAGGGGAAAGACAAAGAGTAGAAGGAATAAGACAGGAATGAAGGAAAAAGAGGCTAAAGAGGGGAACAGGAATCCATGATTGAACAGGATGGCGGTTTATCAAGGGAGAGAAGGAGAGGCCCCCCAGGAATCATGCTGGACAGAGGTAGAGAAAGAGGGAGGGGTATAGGACCATCATGGTCCAGAGATAAAGGAGGGGAGGACAAGGCAACAGCCAGGTTTGGATATGACATTAAACTAAAAAATTAATTAGGGGGACACACAGACAAAGTACCTTAAGAACATAAGAAGTTGCCATACTGGGTCAGACCAAGAGTCCATCAAGCCCAGTATCCTGTTTCCACCAGTGGCCAATCCAGGTTACAAGTACCTAGCAAGTACCAAAAACATTAAGTAGATCCATGCTACTGATGCCAATAATAGCCCTAAGTCAGCTTGATTAATAGCAGATAATGGACTTCTCCTCCACGAACTAATCCAAACCTTTTTTAAACCCAACTACACTAACTGCCCTAACCACATCCTCTGGCAACAAATTCCAGAGCTTAATTGTGCATTGAGTGAAAAAGAATTTTCTCAGATTAGTTTTAATTGTGCTACTTGCTAACTTCATGGAGTGCCCCCTAATCCTTCTATTATCTGAAAGAGTAAATAACTGATTCACATTTTCCCATTCTAGATCTCTCAGTCTTTTATAGACCTCTATCATATCCCCCCCCCTCAGCTGTCTGTTCTCCAAGGTGAACAATCCTAACCTCTTTAGCCTTTCCTCACAGGAAAGCCTTTCTATCCCCTTTATCATTTTGGTTGCCCTTCTCTGTACCTTCTCCAATGCAACTATATCTTTTTTGAGATGCGGCACCCAGAATTATAACCAGTACTCCAGGTACTGTCTCACCATGGAGTGATACAGAGGCATTATGACATTTTCTGTTTTATTCACCATTCCCTTCCTAATAATTCCTAACATTCTGTTTGCTTTTTTGACTGCTGCAGCACACTGAGCTGACGATTTCAATGTGTTATCCACTATGACACCTAGATCTCTTTCCTGGTTGGTAGCACCTAATATGGAAGTTAACATCATGTAACTACAGCATGGGTTATTTTTCCCTATATGCATCACCTTGCACTTATCCACATTAAATGTCATCTCCCATTTGGATGCCCAGTCCTTCCAGTCTCACAAGGTCCTCCTGCAATTTATCACAGCCTTCTTACCTTTGAAAAGCAGGCTATTGTTTTGCTTTTTCAAAACTCTAAATCCATATTCAGCCGCTGAGTGGCTTAGCAAGTTAGCCAGATTTATTTATCCAGCTGACTTAGTGGGATATTCAGTGGTGCAGCAGTGGCACTGAATATACCCAGCTATCTTAAAGTTTGCTAGATAAATTTATCTTGCTAACTTTAGCACAGGTCCACAGCACGATTAGAATTAGCTGGATAAGTTATCAGGCTAACTTCGCTCCTCCCTGGAATGCGTCCCCTGCCTGCCCCAAGAATGCTTCAACTTATCCAGCTAAAGTCTAGTTGGTCAACTAATTATCCGGCTAGAGGTTAGTTGGGTAAGTGGCTGAAAATGCTAGTGTTGCTATAACTTTTAAGTTATCCCTCTAAATGACTTTTGAATATGGACCTCTAAATTATTTAGTGACTGCCATTTTCTGTATATGTTTATAATAATCATAAAGGAAAATAAAGTATAAAAGCAAAGCAGGCTAAAAGGGGGTCAGAGAGGGTAAGTTTCAAAACTTTTTATTTGGGTAAACACCTGTTTACCAATGTAAAAAGGCCCTTAGAAAATTATTTCCCACCACTGAGGGTAAAAGTACCTGCACTGTGAGCAGCATGCAGACGTTTACCTGCCAAGGGAGAGGGAAAGTACATTCAGGGAATTAATTTTGAAATCCTTTGCATACTTTCATGCATGTGCTTTGTACTTCCTTCAAACCAGATGGAAAGTGCACAGGAACAAAAATACTGACGCTACCCTGCCGGCCAAAGTTTTTAAAAGGAAACACTGCGGGCAGTTTCCCTTTGAAAATTAGATTGCAAGTCTGCAGGTACCAGTGCCGATTTGCTGCCAGGTCATGCCAAGTTGCAAACCTGAATCTTTTTTGATCTTGCTTCCTTTTCCCCATTGCAGCTGGACTGGAAGAAGGAATGGCCTCAACCTTCAATAATGAGGGCAGCTTTTAAATAACTTTGGAAATTGCCCACCCTATGTATTCAGTTTAGATCAAAGTTTTATACATCTGGATTGCATATCATTATTTCTTTTGTTATGGCAAGCAAAAAATTAAAACAAAGCATAAGGGGGTCCATGAAACTTTTTGAAGCTGAAAAGAGGTCCATGTTCCCTGAAAGGTTGGGAACCCCTGATTTAAGTTTTCAGCTGAAAATGTACCTAAATTTAGGGACCTAAAATTAGACCTGCTATTCATTTGCCTAGATTTAGGAGTCTAAAGGGGTTATTTTCCAAGCCGCGTTATGGCCTTTTTGCACACGTTAAGACATTTTCGCATACGAAAAGCACCATAACGCATGGTGCGATGCTAATTTGGAAAAGGGGGAGGAGTTTGGGGCGGAACTTCTGTCCAAGTTTTAATGCCGGAAATAACTACACCTTTTTCATTGGCGTTAAGCTGTGCGATATGTGGACTCTCAACCTGGGTGACATCAAGCTAGGTTGAGAGAACATTATACAAATCTCATCTTTGTGTGAGTTTCCTCACTCCGAAGGACATCAAATCTTCACAAGAGAGCACTGTTCTGTTCGTACTTCTCACTCTGAATGTCAAAGTGGTCCCTAGCCCCTACACTACTATCTAAACCTCACCTCGAGTAACTAAGTGGGTGTGATATAGAGGTATAAATAACTACTATAAGGGCTTTATAGCTAGGTGCTCGCTCTCGCTCTCTCTCTCTCAATTTATTTATTTAACATATTTCTATACCGGTCTTCATGAAGGGATTCATATCAGGACGGTTTACATGGAACTTAGGGGAGTAACTAGTAAACCAAACAAGAGAGCCGAAGCAAGCTTACATATAACAAGGAGATAAAACTTGGGGGCTAGAGTAGCCAGGAAGTAGAAAGACAACAATTAACAATTAACTAGAAGTAAAATACATATGAATAGTAATGGGACTAGTGCGAACGTCCCATCAGTTGGATTGAGTCTGGGTCGAACACTTTAGAAATTAGGGGAAGGCTTGGAGGAAAAGCCAAGTCTTAAGTTTTCGTCTGAAGGTAAGAAGGCAGGTTTCCAGTCTAAGGTCAGTCGGCAATTTGTTCCAGAGGATTGGGCCTGCTGTGGAGAATGATCGCTCTTTGGTGGAAGTTAGGCGGGCGGATTTATTTGGTGGGACTAGTAGAGTTCCTTTATATGCTTCTCTGATGGGTCTTGCGGATGAGTAGAGTTTGAAAGGGATGTGAAGGTCTAGTGTCAGTTGATTGTGGATGGTTTTGTGGATTATAGTGAGTGCTTTATGTAGGATTCTGTATTTTATTGGCAACCAGTGCAGGTTTCGGAGAATAGGGGTGATATGAGCTCGCCAGTTGGTGTTGGTTAGGATTCTGGCTGCTGCATTCTGGAGCATCTGTAGAGGTTTAGTGGCGGAGATGGGGAGCCCCAGGAGTAAAGCGTTACAGTAGTCGGTTTTAGAGAATAACGTTGATTGAAGGACGGTTCTGTAGTCCTGGAAGTGAAGAAGGGGTTTGAGTCTTTTCAGAACTTGAAGCTTGTAGAAACAGTCCTTAGTGATATTATTGATCGATTTCTTTAAATTCAGTTGGTTATCTAGGATTACTCCTAAATCTCTTGCTTGAAAGATCTGTGTGTCAGGGGCTGTTTGATCAGAGTTGGCGGAGTGGTCTGGGGAGATAAGAAGGATTTCTGTCTTGGCTGCATTGAGTACCAGGTTCAGGCTGGTGAGTAGGCTGTTAATGGACGTAAGGCAGTTTTCCCAGTAGGTGAGTGTTTTTGGAAGATATTCTTTTATGGGGATCAAGATCTGCACGTCGTCTGCATAGAGGTAGTGGATTAAATTTAGATTGGTGAGTAGTTGACAGAGGGTCAGTAAGTAGATGTTGAAGAGGGTGGGAGATAAAGAAGAGCCTTGGGGTACGCCTAGTGTTGATTTGAAAATTGGGGATTCTTTGTTGTTGACTCTGACCTTGCAGCTTCTGTTGTTGAGGAAGGAGTCGAACCATCTGAGGGCAAGTCCAGATAATCCGATGTCAGAAAGGCGGTTTAGAAGGATGGCGTGGTTCACGGTATCAAAAGCTGCTGAGATATCTAGGAGGACGAGTAGGTAAGAAAGCCCTTTGTCTAGGCCCATGAGGAGGTGGTCTGATAGTGAGATAAGAAGGGTTTCTGTACTGGACGATTTACGGAAGCCGTATTGGGAAGGGTATAGTATTTTATGTTCCTCCAGGTATTCTGAGAGTTGTGTGTTCACAAGTTTCTCTGTGAGCTTTGCTAGAAAAGGGAGGTTGGATATAGGTCTGAAATTGGAGAGTTCTTTTGTGTCCGGGTTAGGTTTCTTCAAGAGATGTTTAAGGGATGCCATTTTTAGCTGATCCGGGTAGATTCCATGGGCTAGTGAGCAGTTAATGATGTTAGCCAGCGATCTGGAGATGGTGCTCGGGATGAGGAGCAGTAGTTTGGTTGGAATGTGGTCTGTTGGATGGCTGGAAGGTTTCAATTTCCTAAGGGTGGATTCGATTTCTAAGGGGGTAGTGGGTTCGAAGGAGACAAGGGAGGCTCCAAGGAAAGGGGTAAGGTTGGGGTTTAAGGCGGGAGGTATTGTGTTGGTGGGGAGAAGTGCTAGTGTGTTAATGATTTTAATCCTGAAAGAAGCGTGCTAGTTCATTAGCTTTGGATTGAGCCTGTTCATCTGGGATGGTAGGGGCAGTGGGTTTTGTGAGTTGGGAAACGTAGGAAAATAGAGCCCTGGCATCATATTGTATATCATGGATTCTGCTGGAATAATAATCTTTTTTTGTCTGTAGAAGCGAGGTCTTGTAGAGATGGAGGGTGCGTTTATAATTGGATAGTGTAGTAATGTTGGGGTTCTTACGCCATGTGCCTTCCTTGTGTCTGAGGTCTAGCTTCATCCGTTTGAGTTCTGAGGAGTTTGCACTTACAAACTTACAAAATTGCAGCACTTACCGCAAAGTATGAAAAAGTTATCACACTGTGCAGTAATACCTATGCAAAGCGCTAACATGGTACACTTTGCGATAGTTTGATGAATTTAGGCCTAAGTTAGAAGCTTTATATTGAAAATCAGTGCTAACCTAACTTTCAAAGGTAGGCACCTAAACCCTTTGAAAATTGACTGTGTGCAAAAAGACTTGATTGATATTTCAGGTTTTTTATCTGATGTATCAAAAGAGCACAGCCCCTGCAGGAGATAGTGAGAAAATCCATCAATCAAGCTGCAGAGAATATTGCAGGCATTAGATCAGCTCATTTATTACTGCTATTAAACAAAAAGAAGCACAGATTCTTCTGAAAAATGAGCAGGACGAACAGCAGCAAGAGTCTCACAAGGTTCTAGGCTGTGTTTTCATTTGCAATTGCAGAGCTGAACTGAAGACTGATTTGAAGATTGAGAAGGAGTGGAGACAAGCCATGCAGGAAGACGTGCAGAAGGAGAGAGAGACAGTGGCCCAGCTTCGGACAGAAAGCCAACAGATCAATGGCCTGAAAAATGTAACTATTGCAATAACATGACCCTTCTTCAGTGATCAAATTCACCCTTTTCTTTGTAGTCTGAAAATACTGTAGTGCTATTCAAGATCTGGTATAAAAAACATTTTCTAAAATTAAGCTATAATATAGTGTATCCTAGTTAAGAGGTCAGTAGACCAATACTTAGAGCACAGACTGTGGCATAAAAGACTTTGGGTTCTATTCTGCAAAATTCAGATGTGTACAAAAGGTTTTCAGAGGAATAAATCTCCAAGGGAGAGAAACAAATATCCTTTGAGCTGACCAGAATATCTTGTTTGTAGTGCAAGAAAAAAATACCATGGGCTGAATATCTCTAGTTAGTACTGCATAGTGAAGAAGTGGGTGATCCAGGAAACTATACACCGATGACTCTTTTAATGCCGGGCAAAATTGTGGAAACTATTTTAAAAAACAAAATCACAGAACATATAGAAAGACATGGTTTAATGGGACACAGCCAGCATGGATTTACAGAAAGGAAATCTTGCCAAAAAAAACTGCTACATTTTTTTTAAGGGGTTAATAAACGTGAATAATGAGCCAATGGATGTAGTGTATTGGGATTTTCAGAAAGTGTTTGACAAAGGGCCCCAGGAGAGACTCCTGAGAAAATTAAAAAGCCATGGAATAGAAGGCAATGTCCTATTTCTTAGCGTCCAACAGATGAATCCAGAAGCAGTGGGTTGTGCACCTCTACCGGCAGATGGAGATGGAGCAAACTGACATCACAGTATATAAACCCCTGCAGTGACAGCCTGCCAGTATTCTCCATCTCCAGCAGATGGTGAACGTGCATTACCCTACTGGAGATTGCTTCAAATTTAGAGGAGGATTAATTGGAGATTTGGATTGCCATGCTCTCCTGCGGTGATACCTAATGGTCCCTCCCCCCAGTTGAGAATTCCTGAGGTGATTTCCATGATCCCTCAGATGAGTGCCTTGGATCGGTAGCTGGTTATAGGCTGGCGTGGACTTAGCTGATTAAGCAGCTGAAAGGAAGCGGGTGCAAGAAGTTGAACGCTGCCCTCTTCCCCCGCAGCCAGAGACCATCTCTTTAGGTTGACCGGCCCGGTTAGGCTTCTTTTTTGTGCGCCTCATGGTAGGCCACTGAGGCGTTTCATGCACTTTTTTCTGCGCAGTCTGCTGCCCTCTACATGTTCATCAATGCGAGCAAATGTGTCCGAATTGTGCACGCGACCTGTGCACGCACCCTCACACATATCTGTTGTGCGCCAAGATTTGGAGCAGTGACAGTGCGCTTAGCCTTTTGGCGCTCAAACTTGAGACGCTTAAATTTTGGGCACATAAAATTTATGTGCATAAATTTTGTTTCAGTGGGGCTTAGGCTGGACACACATCTCCAGTCGTACTGACGGATTAATGGTGCCGATGGCTAAGAAACCTAAGCAACTTTCTCTTTGTGCTGCCTGTCATATTAGTTAACAACACACATAGAAGAAAATGTATACTTCACAGTATCATTTTTATATTTATTCGAAACAAGATATCACACCATCTATCTAAACAATTAAAAACTATCTATCTCATACATCCCCACACATCCAACATCCATACCATATAAAACCACATTATCAAAAAACCACATTTATAAATGTTCCTAATTACTTATACACTCAATTACAAAATTTCAATAGTTACACAAAATTTTTTATCTTCTTTATTCTAATTTCCAATATGTATTTTTTCTTAAAATAATCTTCTTTTATGAACCAAGTCCCTTCTTTATTCTGATTTCCAATATAGATTTTTTTCTTAAAGTAATCTTCTTTTATGAACCAAGTCCAACAAAGATATCTTCGTTTCACCCTCTTTCATGAGGGCTTCCTCAGGGACTAACTCGAAAATATCTATTAATTTCTTCCAATCTTGTCCTATAAGGACCACAAAATGACATCATCATGCTAACGGCAGAGCCGGTAAAAGACGCCGTTCCATCGGGCGTCGCACGCCGAAGGGGCGCGACAAAGGGGCTTTCCCCTTTGTGCTCCCCTTCGTGCTAACTTTCGTGCTTTGTGTAAAATAAGTTTAGTTATGTTTGTTATTTAATTAATCTCTATTAAGCTGTCTAAAAAGTTTGCTTTTACATTTTTAATTCTAGATGTTCTATGTATCCGACTAAGGAATTAAATTTCCTGCTTGTTCAGTTTGCAATGTAAACCGGCCTGATTTGCATTTTATGCAAGAAGGTCGGTATATAAAAATTAAAAATAAATAAATAAATAAATAATCAAAAGCATATTAAATTACTCCTAAAATACAACCGTTACCTCTAATCACCACAAAAAACTACCTAAATAATCCAAAACTCACCATTTTACAAGAAATATATAATCTCACCAAATATAAGCTATCATTCAAAAACTTTATATCAAGTAGTTATTGCCCACGGCACTCCGCAGAATCCATAGCCTCCATACAATCCACCTCTTCAACACCTTGATTCAATATCTATGGACACATAAATATACTTGATTAAACTCAAAACATCTTACCTATACCATCACACCATATCAGACATTAGCTGCCAACAACTTCCCTATTGAAATTTTGTAATTGAGTATATAACTAATTAGGGTAAAACAATAGGAATCGGATGATCACACGAAGCCCTTTATTATGTGCCCAACTCTGGCCGAGTTTCGCTCGTAGAGCTGCCTCAGGGGCAACTACAACAAAACAATATATCAATAAATACAAAACTTACTAAATGACGCATTAAAATTAAAAACATTAAAACATGTATAGGTGTACATACTCAAATCATAAAAAATACATGTATAAGTGTACAAACTATTTAGAATATAAACTTCCAACATAAATAATATAAAAACATGTATAGATGTACTTATCAAATCATAAAATAAAATACATGTATAAATATAGAAAAGTTGTAAAAAACCAATATAATTAAAAATGTGAACATTTCAACATCAATAATTGTATGAACTCATGGATAATACATAAACATTAAAATAATGTAGACAGAAAGTCTTTTTACTTTCTCCGGTTCCATTGAACACTTTTTACTTTCTGTCTACATTATTTTAATGTTTATGTATTATCCATGAGTTCATACAATTATTGATGTTGAAATGTTCACATTTTTAATTATATTGGTTTTTTACAACTTGTATGTACAAGTATGTACACCTATACATGTTTTAATGTTTTTAATTTTAATGCGTCATTTAGTAAGTTTTGTATTTATTGATATATTGTTTTGTTGTAGTTGCCCCTGAGGCAGCTCTACGAGCGAAACTCGGCCAGAGTCGGGCACATAATAAAGGGCTTCGTGTGATCATCCGATTCCTATTGTTTTACTCTAATACAGCCAACTGGATCGGCTTCCGATTTGTTTTTTGGGTCTATAACTAATTAGGAACATTAATAAATGTGGTTTTATATGGTATGGATGTCGGATGTGTGGGGATGTATGAGATAGAAAGTTTTTAATTGTTTAGATAGATGGTGTGATATCTTGTTTCGAAAAAATATAAAAATGATACTGGGAAGTATACATTTTGGGGCGGATTTTAAGAGCAGGGCCCTGCGCGCCGGTGCGCCTATGTTCAATAGGCCTACCGGCGCGCGCAGAGCCCCGGGACTCGTGTAAGTCCCGGGGTTTTCCGAGGGGGGGCGTATCGGGGGCGGGGCCGAGTGGCGCACCGTTTTCGGGGCGGGACGCAGCGTTTCGGGGGCGGGCCCGGGGGCGTGGTTTCGGCCCGGGGCGGTCCGGGGGTGTGGCCGCGCCCTCCGGAACCGCCCCTGGGTTGTGTCTAGGCGCGCCAGCGGCCCGCTGGCGCGCGGGGATTTACTTCTCCCTCTGGGAGGCATAAATCCCCCAACAAAGGTAGGGGGGGGGTTTAGACAGGGTCGGGGGGGTTGGGTTAGGTAGAGGAAGGGAGGGGAAGGTGAGGGGAGGGCGTTAGCGAATTCCTTCCGAGGCCGCTCCAATTTCGGAGCGGCCTCGGAGGGAACGGAGATAGGCTGTGCAGCTCGGCGCGCGCCGGCTACGCGGCCTTGCGCGTGCCGATCCAGGATTTTAGCGGCTACACGCGTATCTACTAAAATCCCGCGTACTTTTGTTTGCGCCTGGAGTGCCAACAAAAGTACGCCAACGCGCCGTTTTTGAAAATCTACCCCATTCTTAAGAACATAAGAAATTGCCATGCTGGGTCAGACCAAGGGTCCATCAAGCCCAGCATCCTGTTTCCAACAGAGGCCAAAACCAGGCCACAAGAACCTGGCAATTACCCAAACACTAAGAAGAACCCATGCTACTGATGCAATTAATAGCAGTGGCTATTCCCTAAGTATAATTGATTAATAGCCATTAATGGACTTCTCCTCCAAGAACTTATCCAAACCTTTTTTGAACCCAGCTACACTAACTGCACTAACCACATCCTCTGGCAACAAATTCCAGAGCTTTATTGTGCGTTGAGTGAAAAAGAATTTTCTCCGATTAGTCTTAAATGTGCTACTTGCTAACTTCATGGAATGCCCCCTAGTCCTTCTATTATTCGAAAATGTAAATAACCGAATCACATCTACTCGTTCAAGACCTCTCATGATCTTAAAGACCTCTATCATATCCCCCCTCAGCCGTCTCTTCTCCAAGCTGAACAGCCCTAACCTCTTCAGCCTTTCCTCATAGGGGAGCTGTTCCATCCCCTTTATCATTTTGGTTGCCCTTCTCTGTACCTTCTCCATCGCAATTATATCTTTTTTGAGATGCGGCGACCAGAATTGTACACAGTATTCAAGGTGCGGTCTCACCATGGAGCGATACAGAGGCATTATGACATTTTCCGTTCTATTAAACATTCCCTTCCTAATAATTCATAACATTCTATTTGCTTTTTTGACTGCTGCAGCACACTGAGCCGACGATTTTAAAGTATTATCCACTATGATGCCTAGATCTTTTTCCTGGGTGGTAGCTCCTAATATGGAACCTAACATCATGTAACTACAGCAAGGGTTATTTTTCCCTTAATGCAACACCTTGCACTTGTCCACATTAAATTTCATCTGCCATTTGGATGCCCAATCTTCCAGTCTTGCAAGGTCCTCCTGTAATGTATCACAGTCTGCTTGTGATTTAACTACTCTGAATAATTTTGTATCATCCACAAATTTGATAACCTCACTCGTTGTATTCCTTTCCAGATCATTTTTATATATATTGAAAAGCACCGGTCCAAGTACAGATCCCTGAGGCACTCCACTGTTTACCCTTTTCCACTGAGAAAATTGACCATTTAGTCCTACTCTCTGTTTCCTGTCTTTTAACCAGTTTGTAATCCACGAAAGGACATCGCCTCTTATCCCATGACTTTTTAGTTTTCATAGAAGCCTCTCATGAGGGACTTTGTCAAACGCCTTCTGAAAATCCAAATACACTACATCTACCGGTTCCCCTTTATCCACATGTTTATTAACCCCTTCAAAAAAATGAAGCAGGTTTGTTAGGCAAGACTTCCCTTGGGTAAATCCTTGTTGACTGTGTTCCATTAAATCATGTCTTTCTATATGCTCTACAATTGGATATGATAGAGGTCTAGAGTCTATAAAATCATGAATGGAATAGAACGGGTAAATGTAAATCGTTTATTTACTGTTTCAAAAATACAAAGTTAGTAGGTAGCATATTCAAAACAAATTGGAGAAAATTATTTTTCACCTAACGCACAATTAAGCTCTGGAATTCATTACCAGAGAATATGGTTAAGACAATTAACATAATAAGGTTTGGACAAGTTCCTGGAGGGCTATGAGCATTCCAGGCTGGGGCCAACAGATGCTATTTTAAAACACACACATACAGATTTGGCAACTCACGTAATTTTACACCTGCTAATTATCTTGCATGATAGTAAAACTTTTATTGTGTACAGTTCTAATCATCTTTACCAGACCAGTCCATACACATGGGTTTTTCTCCCCTACCAGCAGATGGAGACAAAAGGAAAATAGCTTTGCTGGAATAGCCTTATAAGGAACTGTGCCATCTGCAGCTCCTCATTATTTCTCTTTCTTCAGCAAATGGTGGAGATTCCAAACCTGCAGTCATTAGTTTTGCTGGACAGTTTCTCAGAGAGCTGGCATGGTGATTGGGACCCTCTCCTTCTGAGAAAGGATGAGTAGGGGGGTTAGTGATCCTTTTACTGGTTGTATCCTTATTCTGGAGGAGGATGTCAGATGGTATAGGCCTGGAAGGTCAATGTCTTCTTCATCTTCTTATTCTCAGAAATACTATGGCAATAAGCCACAATCCTTTCACTCTACCCATAAAGGTTCACAAGATGCTGCCGGCGGTAGAGAGGTTGGAAGAAAGACTTTGCAATAAGTCAGAGAGTCCACTCTTCACCTCTGCAAATTGGAGGCAGATTGACCCAGTTTTCTGAAAAGTGGACCCATCTTAGGACCAGTGGGTTCTGTCTGTCTTAAAAGACAGTTATGCATTAGAGTTTGCAAGGCCAGTGTTGGATGCATTCATAGTTTCCTCTGTTTTTCAGCGAGAAAGCAAGAGGAATTCGGAGAAACTCTGGCCCGTTTTCTTCCGTTAGTAGCTTTGGTTCCAGTGCCAAAGGAAGAATGGAGTCAGGGGTTGTTATTTTGTTTCATAGTACTGAAGACAGAAGGTGCATTCCAGCCTATTCTGGATTTGAAGAAGGTGAATGCTTCCTTACGGGACTCATTTTCAGATGGAGACGTTTTGTTTGGTGATCATAGCAGTTCGCACAGGACATTTTCTTCTCTGGATCTCTCTGAGGTGTATTTTCACATTCCCATTCAGAAAGACCATCAGAGCTTTGCAGTCCTAGGATAGCATTTTCAATTTCAATCCCTGTCTTTCAAATTTGCTGCAGCTCCAAGAATCTTTTCCAGTGTGATAGTGGTCATGGCATCACTGCTGTATTGGTCCATCCATAGCCTGATGGTCCATCCATTGCCTGATGATTGGTTGATTAGACAATCAGAAGGCAAAGGCCACTTAGCTACCTCCAGAGTGCTGGTGCTGTTGCAGGATCTTTGTTGAGTAATCAGTTTTTCCAAGAGCAAGCTTTAGCCCACTCGGGAATTGGAGTATCTGGGATCCCAATTTAATACTCTGAAAGGAAAGGTATTTCTCATGACAGAGAGAATAGTCAAGCTCCAGGGCCAGGTGAGGCATATTCTGCAGTTACCACTCCCCAGAGAATGGGATTATCTTCAGGTTCTAGGGTCGATGGAATTTACCTTGGATTTGGTCCGTTTGAGTGGAAGCTCATATACATCCCCTGCAGAGAGCTCTTTCACATTGGACTCCTCATTCCCAGGAGTACAAAGTTCAGTTGCCTCTTTATCTGGAGACCAGACACAGTCTAACTTGTGGCTCTCAATAAACAATTTGTCCAGGGGAATGAATAAGGAATCTCTGGAGTGGACAGTGAAAAGAAAAAGCAGTGGTATGTTTTTAGACAATGCTACAGCGATAACATACATAACTCAGAAAGGAGGAACCAGGAATACAAAGGTGTCAGCAGCAGTCAAGCTATTATTTTGCTGGTCTGAGAGTCATCTTCTGGAAGTATCAGCAGTGCACATTGCTGGAGTGGAGGCACACCTTAGATCCCAAAGAATGGAAGTTGACGGACATAGCATTCAAGTTGATTCAGGACATTGGGAGTGCCTCATGAATTAGCTGACATCACAATGAAATATCATGAGGCCAAAATTCTTCAGCCGCATGAAGGAGCCGGGTTCAAAAGGTCTGGATGCTCTGGTTTGCGTGGCCTTCAGGGATTCTGTTTTCTTCCTTGGTCACTGATGCAATGTGTCATTCAAAGAGTTCAGAGACATCAGAGTCTGATGGTTCTTATAGCACAAGAGTGGCCCAGGTGGCCTTGGTTTGAAGATCTGGTCATGCTCAAGATTTAAGGGCCATTAAGGGTTGATCAGATACAGGAGCTGTTGTATCAGAGCCCAGTGGTCTGCAGGAAATAGGTTTGCTTCTGTCTCACAGTTTGGCTTTTGAGAGGAAAAGGCTAAGGAGTAAGGGTTATTCTGAGGAGGTGGTGGCCACATTATTCCAGGCTTGGAAACAGTTGACATCCTTGGCTTATCTCAGGATCTGGAAGATGTTTTAGATTTGGTGTAAAGAGGTTAAGATATTTCCTTTACAGACATCCATTCCTAATATCCTTTTGTTTTTGCAGAGAAGTCTGTAGAGGGGATTGGCCTTGATTTCTGTCAAGGTACAGGTGGTAGCATTGTTTTGTTATAGTGGTGGATTCAGGGTTGATGCTTGGTGGCTATCCGATTATCATGCTGTTCCTAAGAGAGGTTAAGCAGTTCTGGCCTCCATTGCTTCAGGTGGTTACTAGCTGGAATCTTAATCATGTTTTAAAGGCATGGGGAATGGCTCCATTTGAGCCCCTTAAAAAAGCATTGCTGAAGGATTTGACTCCGAAAGTGGTGTTTTTGGTGGCAATTTGTTCAGCCAGGCAGATTTCAGATTTGCAGGCTTTATCCTGCAAGGAACCTTTTTTGAGAATCACATCAGAAGGGATTTCCATTCATACTGTACCCTCTTTTTTTGTCAAAGGTGGTCTCTGCTTTTCATTTAGAGCAATCAGTGGAGTTGCCAATGTTCAAGACATTTTCTGTAGGTGAATCGACAGAGCTCCACGTTTTGGATGTGTAGAGGACTTTGTTGCATTACTTAAAAGTAACCAATAATTTTCAGCTGTTGTATTGTATAGTGGGCACAGAAAAGGTCATAAATCCTCTAAGGTGACTATTGCTCAGTGAAAACCATTGCATCAGCTTATGTTTGTAAAGTTCTTTCACTTCCAGAAGGTTTGCGAGCTCCCTCCACAAGGGCTCAGGCAGCTTCCTGTCAGTTGGTATTGCTGCAAGAGATTTGGACCTCGTTCCTTTCCTTTGCCAGACCTTATCATCTGGATGTGCAGGATCAGGATGCAGCCTCATTTGGGGCAAGCATCTTGAGAGCAGGGCTTTCATAACCCCTCCTTGAATGGGGAGTTCCGGAGGCCAATTTCAGACATCAGAAGGCTTGTACCCCCTAGATCCAGTGGTGAGGGAGCATTTTCCAAAGGTGGATGCACTAATCTGTGCCGTCTCTTAAGCGGATGACTATTCCAGTGGAGGGAGGAACAGCCTTGAAGTATGTGCATGATAGAAGGATTGAGGCCATCCTTAAGCAAGCCTTTGAAGCGGTGGTGATGACTTTACAGATAGCTTCTTGTTGCACCCTAGTGACACGATCTTGTCTACTTCTCTCTCAGGAAGTTGATGATTCTAGAGGGAATTCCAGAGCAGTTATGGAACCCGCCTTTTTAGCAGAATCGGGCTACAAATTAGTCCGTACCTCGGCTAGAGGAGTGACTTCGGTGATAGCAGCTAGGCATCAACTATGGCTGCAAAATTGGTCAGCTGACATGACCTCCAAAACTAATCTTACAAAGATGCCTTTTAAAGACTTGCTCTTGTTTAGGAGCGAGTTGGAGAAATAAGCCAGTAAGTGGGGCAAATCTCTGGTCCTTTGGTTGCCGGAGAATAAGAAGCAGTTACAGCGCCCTTCTAGTATGAGGGGTCATCTTCAGGTTTCCAAGTGTTTTTGTCCCTACAGAGGGTCAACGTTTCAGAGGACTCTGCCTTTTGGTAGGTCTCACTCCTTTCAACCCAGACAGCCCAAGAGAGGAGCTGGCTTGGGCTTCCCAGTGAAGGTTTGCCGACCCACCTTCGGGAACAAGAGATAGGGTGCCGCCTCTCTCTCTTTTATCAGAGTTGGGTCAAGATCACATTGGATCAGTGGGTCCTGGTGGTGATACATGAAGGATATGCGCTGGAATTTCGCAGTATTCTTCAGGACGTGTTCATGGTGTCTCCTTGCCACTCTCCACAGAAGAAGCAGGCAGTGGAATCTACACTTCTAAGTCTCCTCCAGTTGCAGGCTGTAGTTGCAGTGCCTATGTTTCAAGAAAGTATGGGGAGATATTCTATTTATTTTGTGCCCAAAAAAGAGGGCTCCTTTCATCCCAACCTGGATCTCAAAGGAGTCAACAGTCATTTGTGTGTGACTCATTTTCGCATGGAAACCTTGTGCTCAGTGATAATGGCCATGCAGTCGGGGGAATTTCTGACCTCCCTGGATCTTTCTGAGGCCTACCTTTGTATTCCTACCTGTTTGGAGCACCGTTTCCTGCGTTCTGTGGTGTTGGGGAGCCATTATCAGTTTCGAGCGCTGCCTTTGGTCTAGCCACTGCTTCCAGAACATTTCAAGGTTATGGTGGTGGTAGCAGCGGCGTTGAGAGGAGATGGAATCCTGGCATACCCATATTTGGATGACTGGCTGATTCGAGCCAAGTCTCTGGAAGAGAGCCATCTGGTGACCCCCAAGTTGATCTCCGAGTTGCAGGAGCTCAGTTGGGTGGTGAACCTGACCAAGAGCAGTCTTCAGCCGTCTCAGTCCTTGGAGTATCTGGGTGTTCGGTTCAACACAAGGCAGGCCAAACCTTTCCTGCCAGAAGTTTGGATTCAGAAATTGATGTCAAAAGTACGTCAGTTGTGAGCACTATACGCCCGATAGTGTGGTTCTATCTACAGATGCTCGGTTTAATGATGGCAACCCTGGAAGTGGTGCTGTGAGTGAGGGTGTATAAGCGTCCTCTTCAGCGCTCCCTGCTGTCTTGTTAGAATCTGCAGTCTCGGAGGAAGTGACGTCATCCTAGCTAATGGCAGCTTAATCTGGAGCCTCCTCCAACAGCAACTGCAATCTCCGAATATCTAAGGCATCGCTATTGATATCACCCGATATTTCACAAATATTAACCTCTAGATCAGCAAGATGTCGGTAAAACGGAAAACTGTGGATTTTAAAAAGTTTTCCTATCTGAAATCAAGTCAGGGAGATGAGCCGGAGCCTGAAAGCATGGTGCAGGAGCCGGAAGGCCTACCGACGGCTGCCTTTTCCGAGGACTTGGCGCTTGCGGAAGATGAGCTACCAACAAGAGCCGAAATGAAACGCTGGTTTGCGGACCTGAAACAAGAAATGCAGGACAACAAAAAAGAAATAATGGATTCCATTGATGAAATGAAAGCAGAAATGGCGGACAACGGACGGCGGATTTTTGAAGTCGAGACCCGTCTCGATGCACACAGTGAAGATCTCAAAATGGCACGGGACGCTCAGTCATCCCTGATCAAAGAAGTAGAGCAACTTTCGGATAAGGTAGAGGATCTTGAGAATCGCTCTCGCCGTCATAATTTACATTTTCGTGGCGTTCCAGAGTCTCCCAAGTATCAAGACTGCGTGGAGGTGGTTACCAAGATTAGCATAATGCTTTTACAGTCAGAGCCTTCAGCGGCGGACGAGAATGGACAAATTACAATCCGCTTAGATCGGGCTCACCGCTCTCTCCAAAAAGGACCGCAAAGCATTGAAGACCGGTTTAGCTAGACTTGCATTGATAGATACATGGAGGGCAAGGTACCCAAAATCTAAAAGTTATACCTACTATTCACGCGCACATAAGTCTCATTCACGTATAGATTTACTATGTGTAGACAAGGGCTGTATTAATTTAATATCCAGAGCTCTTATCGAACCCATTACATGGTCGGACCATGCTCCAGAACGAATGACACTTAATCTAGCGCAATACGCAATACGATAAACGATGCAGAGTTTGCCCCTCTACTTAGGCATGAGATTTAGGAATATTTACAATTTAATGATAATGAGCAAACTTCCTCTATGTTATTATGGGACTGTTTAAAGGCGGTAGTGAGAGGAAAGCTAATAGCCCGGGGAGCCCATATGAAAAAATTGAAAAATAAGGAGAGACTAGCACTCACTGAGAAGCTCCGCCGCTTGGAGGTCATCCCTCAGAAACATGGTTCACGTAAGATATTGGCTGCTATGGATCAATGCAGGCAATCTCTGGAAGAACTAGATGCGGCACAAATAGCCCATAATTTGGAACTTTGCAAATAGGCTCACTATGAAGGGGGCAACAAAGCAGGCAAATTACTGGCGCGAAAGCTAAGGAATGTACAGAATCAAAATAACATAGTTAAACTTAAAGATGAAACTGGACAGCTTTTGACCACTAATATGGATATTAGAAGCCGGTTTCTACCCTTCTATACGACACTCTATAAAGCTGATGGCCAGATAAATTTGAAGCAGATAGACAATTATTTGCAAAAGATAAGACTACCCCAGCTTACGCAGACCCAAATAGATACTCTGGATAGAGAAATAACAGAGGTAGAAGTGAATTGGGCTATAAAGAATTTGAAGGCAGAGAAATCACCGGGGTTGGATGGCTTTACCGCATCGTTTTATAAGACATTTAATACTACACTGTCTCCGGTGCTGGTGAGGCTATTTAATTCTTTGAGGGGCCAGGAGACCTTTTCTTTAGCGGCAAACCTTGCTGGAGTCACTTTAATAGCTAAACCGGGCAGGGACCTGTCGGTCTGTGGTTCCTATAGACCAATATCTCTCATTAACCTAGACATGAAGCTATTGGCGAAAATACTGGCTAATAGACTTAACTCTATATTGTCTGAATTGGTTCATCCCGATCAATCAGGCTTTATATCAGGGAGAATGGCTTCTGATAACGTTCAGAAAACGGTGGATTCAATGTGGTGGGCCCGAGCTAAGAACATACCACTTCTTCTTTTAGCAGTAGATACCGAAAAGGCTTTTGATTTTGTACACTGGCCATTCCTATTCCAGACCTTACGGCCTTTTAATTTTGGGGAGACTTTCATTAGGTGGATCCAAAAATTGTATACCTCACCTCAAGCCTGTTTAAAAGTGAATGGAGGGTACACGCAGTCATTTTCAGTGCAGAGAGGTACCAGACAGGGCTGTCCTCTCTCACCGTTATTGTTTGCTTTGTTTTTAGAGCCTTTCACACACAGCATTCACAACAATGCTCAGATCTCAGGGGTGCAGGTGGGAGAATTTACCTCAAAACTATCGCTCTTTGCAGGCGATATATTATTCACCATAACTAATCCTATTACTTCTTTAACAGCGATATCTGCAGAGATTTCTGCTTTCAGCTCAGTTTCAGGATTTAAAATCAACTGGGATAAGTCCGAATTACTTAAAATCACGGCCTCGATAGAGGTGGTAGAGCATATTAAGCTTACACATCCTCTTCGTTGGGCTCCGGTAAAGTTAAAATATCTGGGAATATATTTAGGAAGTACACTTGACCTTTTCCAGCTTAATTATCCTCCCTTAATGTCTAAAATATATAAAGATCTAGAGGAATGGGACAGATATCACATCTCCTGGCTTGGTAGACTGGCGGTGATCAAAATGAACATCTTTCCACAGATGTTATATTTGTTGCAAACTCTCCCGATTGAAATACCAACCAAGGTCCTCGACAAATGGCAGAGGAGACTGCTAAAATTCTTATGGAAAGGTAAGCATCCACGAGTAGCTAAACGAATACTTATGTTACCGAAAACCCACGGTGGCTTGGGAATGCCTAATTTATTTCATTACCAAGTGGCATCCCAATTAAAGGCTATCATTGATTGGCACAAACTGAAAGGGAAAAAGCCATGGCTGGTGCTAGAACAAGCCCTTCTTGGCTCGATTCCTTTCTCCGCCTTAATCTGGCAACCAAGTGATTCCTGGGTAAAGCCGATGATGATTCCAGACACCATACAATTGTCCTTAAAAATCTGGGATAAATGGAAGCAGAAACTTGGGGGGCGGAGGACATATTACTTAAGCACGCACCTTTTTCACAATTCCCATTTCAAACCGGCGGAGACACAGGCAATATTTCAGAGCTGGATCAGGAAGGGGATAACACATTTAGAGCACGTTTGTGATCCTAGGGGGATGATTTCGTTTGGATCCCTCGCAGAGAAATACAATTTGAGTGTGTCTGATATATTTCCCTATTTGCAAATCCGACATTTCATTCTCCAAAACCAAATCATAGCAGATTTAGCATCTGGGATTTCTAGTTTTGAAAATTTGTGTTGGCCAGCTGACAAAACCCAAAAGCTGATCTCGAATCTTTACCTACTACTGGCGGATGGGTTCAGCCTAAACACTGCACATATTAGGGCTTGGGAAGCCGATTTACAAGGATCTTGATTGGTAGAGGATTGGAAGAAAATTGTTTTTCCCTTGGCAAAGGGTCTAATTTCGACCACTCACATTGAAAATAGCTATAAAATGCTATTCTGGTGGTATGTAACTCCAGATAAATTAAGCCACTTTATTCCAGGGTCCTCCAACCTGTGTTGGAAAGGATGCTCTACCAAAGGCACATTTTTTCATACTTGGTGGACATGTCCTAAAATCCACTTTTTGTGGGACCAGGTAGCTGACTGGCTTTCTACAATTTTAGGACTCTCTGTCAGACTTGATCCCTCCCAAGCCCTACTAAATAACGAGGTGACAAACTGTGATAAGTATCAAAACCGTTTTATTAAGTATGTAGTAACAGGAGCCAGATGTGCTATTGCAAAACATTGGAAAGATCCCCAAATACCCACGCTACAATATATTCAAGCTCAGGTATTGGTCATGCATTCTCTAAGTAAAATCACTGCATATAAGCAAAAACATTTGCCTCTTTTCCATAAGATTTAGCATGCCTATGAATCATGGCTTTCTTCTATGTCTATTTGAGACGGTTCAGATTGTTATGTTTCTTCTTCCCTAGCCACGATTGTTCGATGTACTCCTACGAATACCTGTTTTTGGCACGCTACCCAAGTTAACCTTAACCTTTGCCTTTCGAACTACACAGTCTGGGGTGGGTGGGGGGGTTGGGGAGGGGGGATAAGAACTGTAATACCTAGTAAAAATGGAAGATCTAACAGATATTGCCACTTAGGCTATTTTGTATTTCAGTTTGTATTAAGCATTACCACACGCATGTACATTGAAACATAGAAACATAGAAATGACGGCAGAAGAAGACCAAATGGCCCATCAAGTCTGCCCAGCAAGCTACACACTTTATCCATTTTTTTCCCTTTTTCTCTCTCCCACCTGTTACTATTGGCTTCCAGTACCCTCTAGCCCTAATTCCCCTCCACCCAATTTAGAGAGCAGCTCTGAATCTGCATCCAAGTGACATCCAGCTCAATTGGGGGTAGCAACCGCTGTAACAAGCAGGCCACCCCCTTGCCCCATACTCTTACCCACCCCTGTTTTTATTTTTTGTTTTGTTTTATTTATTTATTTATTTTTTTGGGAAATAGCAGCCCTCCATCCTTCCGCTCTGTGAAGGTGGAACACCAACTACTGGCCACTGGCATCCCGCTCTGTGAATGCCTCTGTGGCTACTGCCGCTCCGTGCAGTGTTTGAATGCCTCTGTGGCTACTGCCGCTCCATGCAGTGTTTGAATGCCGCTGTGGCTACTGCCGCTCCATGCAGTGTTTGAATGCCGCTGTGGCTACTGCCGCTCCGTGCAGTGTTTGAATGCCGCTGTGGCTACTGCCGCTCCGTGCAGTGTTTGAATGCCTCCACTTTATTCACGCCCTCTAGACTTGATGGATCCACAGTGTTTATCCCACGCCCCTTTGAAGTCGTTCACAGTTTTAGACTTCACCACTTCCTCCGGAAGGGCATTCCAGGCATCCACCACCCTTTCTGTTGTATTGTATTTACGTTGTATATAGTTATGCATACAGGCTGTTAGCTGTTCCCTGTTTCAACCTATGATTTTCTTGAATGCGTTGAACATTATATTCTGCTTTGAATATGGTAAACGACTGTACTTGGCATGGTTATCTGTTTACAATAAAATATAAATTAAAAAAAAAAAGAATCTGCAGTCACATGACTATTCAGTTCAGCTCCACTTGCCGATGGAAATCTGCTCTCGCCTCCAGAGGTGGTTACAAGAGGATCATCTGAGAAAGGGTGTTTCCTTGACCTCCTTGAACTGGTTGATTCTCATGACAGATGCGAGTCTCCAGGGTTGGGGAGCTCACTGTCAGGAGCTGACAGCCCAAGGGTGCTGGAATGCCAAAGAGTCCCTCTGGAGCATTAATCGCTTGGAAGCCCAGGCGGTCCAGTTGGCATGAGTTCAGCAACAGACTACAGGATCAAGTGGTCCGAGTGATGACGAACAACGCAACGACGGTGGCCTACATCAATCGACAGGGAGGAACCAAGAGCCAGTAAATGTTCCAGGAAATAGACCAACTTATGGAATGGGTGGAAGGACATCTACAGATGATCTCAGCCTCTCATATTTCAAGAAAAGACAACGTAAGAGTAGAGTTTCTCAGCAGGAAAAGTCTGGACCTAGGAGAATGGCTGTTGTCGGACGAGGTGTTTCAGCTGATAGTTGATCGCTGGGGCCTTCCATTGTTAGCCCTGCTGGCAACTTCTCACAAGGCAAAGGTTCCCCGATTCTTCAGTCGCAGGAGAGATTCGTGGTCCCTGGGCATAGATGCTCTCATACAGGTCTGGCTGGAAGACAAATTACTTTATGCCTTTCCTTTGTGGCCCTTGTTGGGCAGGATAATTCGCAGGATCAAAGGCCACAGAGGGGTGGAACTCCTGGTGGCACCGGATTGACCCAGATGACCGTGGTATGCAAATCTGTAAAGACTCCTGGTAGAGAGCCCCCTTCGTCTTCCACCACACAAGAATCTGTTGCAGCAGGGACCTGTCCTTCATGAAGATCCAACTCTGTTTTGTCTTACGGTTTGAGAGGGCTCACTTGTTGAAGCGTGGATCTTCTTCTGCAGTGATTGCTACCTTGCTCTGCGCTAGAAAGTTCTCCACTTCCTTGGCCTATGTGCAGGATTGGAGAGTGTTTGAGGCCTGGTGTGAGGATTGAGGTGTTCTTCCTCGTTCGGTTAAGATCCTGCTCATTTTGGAATTTTTGCAGGATGGGTTAAATAAAGGATTGGCCCTTAATTCCTTGAAGGTTCAGGCTGTGGCTCTAGCCTGTTTCAGGAGTCAGGTGAATGGTGATTCCTTATCATCTTATCCTTATGAGGCCTGTTTTTTGAAAGGAAGTGACGCATCTTCGGCCTCCCATGAGGTTACCTGTTCCATTATGGAGTCTTAATTTGTTGTTGGAATTCTTGGCCTATATTCCGACTGCTGCATGGCCTTTCCTTGCAGTTATTGACCTTGAAAACAGTTTTCCTGGTGGCTATATGTTCTGCACGTCGAATTTCCAAGTTACAGGCCTTCGGGTTACTCCAGGGGTGTTATAGCTACGTACTGTTCCATCCTTCTTGCCTAAGGTGGTCTCAGAATTTCATTTGAATCAGTCCATTTCCTTGCCATCCTTGGATAAGGTTAGGGATGCGGAGGAGTATCACCTCTTGCGTCCCTTGGATGTCAAGAGATATATTGTGCGGAATCTGGAGGTTTCTTAACCTTTCCGAAAGACAGATCGCCTGTTTGTCCTTCATGGTAGAAGGAAGCAGGGCGAACCAGCTTCGCGGCTACAGTAGCTCACTGGATTAAGGAGGTAGTCACAACCACATATGTGGATGCTGAAAAGTTGTTGCCTACTCCGGTTAAGCCTCATTCCACTAGGGCTCAGGCAGTGTTTTGGACGGAGGTTAGATTGTTGTCTCCCGTCGACATTTGCCGAGCTGCGATGTGGTCCTCCTTACACACTTTTTCCAGGTTTTATCATCTGCATGTGCAGGCCCAGAAGGACACAGCTTTTGCACATGCGGTGTTGACTGGACCACTGGTAGCCTTCCACCCTATTCAGGAGTCCATCTCTAGAAAAGGAGAAATTACTACATACCTGATAATTTTGTTTTCCTTAGTGTAGACAGTTGGACTCAACCTCCCGCCCTCCTGTGGGGCTACGTTTTCAGGGGATTACTGGCAAGTGTTCTTCCAGTCCCTAGATTGGGGTACACACATTCCTTGCTTGAGTTCAGTGTTTCTTGTTGGTTGAGTACAGTAATGGTTGACTGTTTTTAATCAAGTTTTTTGCTAGTCTGTCCTCAGTTGCTTTTGAAGAGAATACTGGCAGGCTGGGGTCACTACAGGACTATATATACTGTGATGTCAGCTTGCTCTGTCTCCCATCTACTGGCAGGGGAGCATAACCCACTAGTCCTAACTCCATCTGTCTACACGAAGGAAAATTAAATTATCAGGTAAGTAGTAATTTCTCCTTTCTTGTGTGAAGTGTAGGTATGGAGTATCATAAGTCAGATAAAAACAAACGAGAGGCTTTGAATTAGAAAAGTGAGGCTGTGAATGGGAAGAATGAAACTTTGGCGACGCTGGATGAACTGGGAGCTAGATGCTAGTTCTGAGCTTCCCATCACGTGTAGGGGTTTAGGTGGGTCTAGCTGCGGCGGGAGGGTTAGGCTAGGCATAACGGGGAGGCAGCGAGCTGATGGATCGGCCAGGGTTAAGTTATTTTCAACAACCTGGTGGGATGGGGTACCGATCAGCCGGCAGACCTTACACTTTGCAATTTTCTTGGGGGAAGGGGCTTGGGAAGAGGGGGGATTGAGCCAGCAGGCTCAAGCTTATCCTCACTTGGGTGGGGGATGGGTGATTAGGCACACTTCTCTTTTTGTCTTTTTTGTTGTTTGTTTTTGGTTTTTTTTTTTTGCTGTGGCCACTTAACCGGCTATATATGTTTTGAATATATCTGGTTAAGCTTAAAGTTTTCCAGCCAATTTTTAACCAGATAACTTTAATCCTGTCTATATTCAAACATAGCTGGATAGCTTAAAAAGTTAGCCAGATAGCATTAGTCATTGATATTCAGTGGGACATTTATCCCGCTGAATATCTGGATCACTTATTTGGCTAGTTTTAGCTCGTTAAGATATCTGTTTTAGAGGCTTTTAAATATTGACCTTCTCAATAATATCTCCTTTTGCAATAGTTGCTGTTTGGCCTTTAGAGGCCAAAATAATGTTTGAATGAATTGAACCCTAAATCTACTCTTATTTGAAGGATTTTGTAGGTCATGACTTTTTAAAAAGTCCCCCTCCCACCCACAACTCCCTCATGCCAGCAAGCGCACGTTTAAAAGACGTCCTATCCCCAAGATTTTATTAAAGACCTTAAAACCCACATTTTGTGTTTTTCAGGAATTTCTTAAACTACAGAATGAAAATAAGCAGATGAGAAAGATCTGTCATGAACAAGAGGAAGCCCTCCAAGACCTCGCTAACAAGCTAAGCGAGTAAGTCTTTCCTCCTCTGCTTCCTAAGAGCATGCTTAATAACCTGGTAACCCTAACGTAGCACAGGATCGTGATACAGTCTCTGCATCCATTACGCAAGCTAGGCGGCTGCCTAAGGATTAGAGGGGTGCTGTGCCAGATCTAATACTGCTAAAGAAGGGGAGCACTGTGAGGAAGGAGTGCTGTGCTGGAGCTGCCACCAGTAGTTAAGATGGAGAGGGAGGCACATGACTGAAGGTTTGCCTAGGGTGCCAGATACTCTTGCACTGGCCCTGAATTATATGTGTACTTTCCCTTTAAAAATGATCCCAGAAACAATACTTGCATGTATTTACTCCTGCTGATATTTGCAGGTTTTTTTTATTTGTGAAAAGTTATGTGCATACTTTTGAAAATGTAAACATATGCACATGATTGCAAACCCCTCCCAACCCCACACCTGGCAATGCCTCTCTCCCTGTGGGTTAAAGTCCACACATAAAGGCAGTTTTCTAAAAGCCATTCCTGTTCATACCCAGATCAGTCCAGACTCCTGGGTTTTGCCTCTCTTTCAGCAGATGGAGACAGAGAAAGTTTCACTGACCTCCATAGAACCTTGTGTGCCACCTGCAGTCCCTCAGTATTTCTCTGTCTCCAGCAAATGGCAGAGGTACAATTCCTGCAGTCCAAAAAAAAATAAATTAGCAAAGGAGATAGTTTTTTAGGATCCTCCTAAGAGGCTGCTAATTTTCAAAGACGACTTACATGCATGAGTCCATTTAGAAAATTATCCCAGCAAAACCAGGAGCATACAATTAGACTTGCTATTTGGTGTGCCTAATTTTGCAGAGAGAATTTATGCACATACTTTTTAACATATTATGTCCCAGTGTCCTATTCAGAGGACAGCCTCTTAAAAAATTTGGAACATAATGGTAAGTCCCAACTGCGCCCAGAGTCTTCTCCCTGGAAGCCTCCTCACTATGTGCATAGTGGGCTCATATTCAACAGCATTTAGCCAGATAACTCACAAGTTAATAACTGGATAAGTTATCTGGCTAATTTACCTGTATAACTCTGGTTGTGCTGTAGAGCAGTCTAAAAAGTTAGCTGAATAAACTTATCCGACTAATTTTAAGGTAATTCGGCTATATTCAATGGTGCGGCTGCACTTACTAAAGTTAGCCTGATATGTTATCTGGCTAACTGTGCAAGCCGGCCAGTGGCTAAATATTACCCCCAGTGTGTGTATGGGTACATCTAGGTGCAATTTTCTACAAGGGCCATTTCAGTAAATAAAGCACTCCTTTTACTTGAAAAGGTCCCTTTGAAAATTACCCTCCCTATGCACATCCACAGTGCTTACCTCCTTATGGAATAAAAATGGCAAACATTAGGTAAAATGCACTAACTGTTGGAAAACCTGGAGAGTGGACTGACAACTCTGCTACTAGAAATGTTTTTTTGCAACTCAGGATGTCAAAAACAAGCTCATGCAGAAGGTCAGTTTTGCCACACAGTGTTCTAACTGTGCCTCCTGCTACATCCTCCCCTGTATTGCATTCTCCCTCTTTTCTAGGCTAGTATTTTGCCGTTTGAGTACAGTGCTAACGAATGCCAGAAGCAAAGATTTTACCTGGGAAAATGCGTATTTACCTGCATATAAAACACAGTTTGAACATTGCTCCCCTTACTGCAGGTAAATGTAGGGGCATTTTTTTTTTTTTACCCACATTAAAAAGTGGGCAGGGTTAGTGTGGGAGAAGGAAAGTATCTGCGGAGGTTTTATTTTGAAATCACTGTGCAGACTTTCAGACGTCCCCTTCAGTGCAGGTGTAGATTTCATGAGTACATGCACTGACTACTCCCCCAGTACATTTCCCTTTGAGAATGAGCTTGCTGCGCTCGCAGACCCACAATCTTCCTGGGTATTTATTTATTTAAAATTCCTTCATACTGCGCTGGAAGCTAGTATGGCTGGAGCAAAGGGCAGTTACTGCTCTTCTTAGGGGGAACGTCCCTTGAGAAACTGAGATCTGCAGCTGGCTTTCCACTCAACTGTTATCAGTGCCTCCTAACAAATTAAAGACTGCCTCGGGTGCGATAGCAGCCGTCCAGAGCAGACCTGGGAACACACAAGACTCGACACCCAATCCACAGATGAGGGAGATATTACAGAGATATACGCTGTAAATCCCAATGTAATTGTCTGGCTCAGCCACCTAAATGTAAAATTACTCTTGCTGTATCTATATTTCAGGCACATGAAATTGTGTGTTCCTACCCATGCTTGACTCATACACAGCAAACAAAATAGAATAGAATTTGCATCTCGCTCTATTTCATTGTTGATCAATGAAATAGAGCGAGATGCAATACACTTTCTAATCATCAGATTCCTAATTTATTTTAATGCCAAATAGTTCCTCCTTTCTCTGATTTCTTCAAACTCACTGGGAACTAGTGCTGAGATTCTGAAACCTGTGAGCCTTTATTCATAGCTGCCTGAGATTGTTTCCCTGTTTTATTAGACCCCCTCCTCCCACTGTTCCAAGCCTGGTGATTGCAGCAACGGTCCTAAGGTTGGGAGCTCCTTCCAGAACCCTGTATCTTAGATTCTAAATTCAGCCATAAGATGTAACCTTTGTGGATGACCAGGACACCTTCCTACCCCCATGCCCCATTCTCCCTCAGGAGCTGAGAGAACTACCTCAGGAGCATCGACGCGGGGTGTGGAATATCAGGCCCAGGTCTCTCTGCATGGCAATGCACTGCACTGCCCCTGGGCCAACAGGCCGGCTAAATTGCTAATTTCCTAGCTTGTAGCCAAATAGACTCAGGACCAGTGGGTTATGTGCTCTTCTGCTAGCAGATGGGAGATGGAGTCAGATTTCAAAGCTGACATCACCCTAAATATACTCCTGCAGTGACCTCAGCTCCTCAGTATATCTCCGTCTCCTAGCAGATGCGGACACTACCCCATACACTAGCACAGTGTTAGGAAAATTACAGCAAGAAGACAAATTACCTTAAAAAAAGATCGAACCCCGTTCTCCTGCGGTGATACCTAAGGGTCCCAGTTGAGAATTCCTGAGGTGATTTCCGATATCCCTCAGAGGTGTGCCTTGGTCCAGTAGCTGGCTCTCGGCGTTGACTTAGCCCCCAGAGTGGCTGAAAGGCAGCAGGTGCATAACCGAGCGCGGCGGTGAAGGTAAAACCCTCTCCCCCTGCAGATGGAGACCGTCCGGCACACAATCGGTAAGCGCCGAGACCAGGTAAGCAGAAAACTTTAAATTCAGGTCTCCGGTCTCCAGAGTTCGGATTGCCGTACTGATTCTCCTTTCTTCGGGCGAGGTAAAAAGGGAGCACTGATCGGGTTGAGCAGCCTTGGTTGGGCTAGGCCCCAATCCAGTGCAAGGGTCCACACACGTAGAGGCCCTCGGGGAGCACCATCTTACGCGCGGCGGGCAGCACAATCTTCCCTTCTCGACCGGCGGTACACACGGGACAGGCCGGATGGCCATGCGCCTAACTTGTGCGTGTCCAATACAGACGCGCGCACAGCAGCGCGCATAACCGCGCACACAACTGAGCCACGTGCACAATTACACGCACAGCCACGCGCAAAACTATACGCTCGCAATGAAGCTCATTACCTGTGCGCCTAGACATAGAGGCAATGGCACCGGCGTCCAAGAAGGCCAGAAGGCACTCTCTTTGCACAGCCTGCCACATAAGAGCCACGCAGCCTGAACTGGTTGCCTGACTGTGTCAGCATTGCGAAGAAGCCCAGGGGGGACCAAAGCCTGGTCCCTCACTGTCTGAGGATGGGTCCGGAATTACTACATACGATAGCTCCCCGGATCTATGCAACTCCGAGATGGCTTCTCCACAAGAGGGCACCTCAGGGGCCCCTACTCCGACTCCCCCTTGGATTAACATGGACCTAGGGACCTTCTCCTGGTTAGAATTTTTCCAAGGGCTGCAAGCCTTCGATCAGGTGCAGTCAGCCCGGGCTCAACCCCTGCCGGAAGCACAGGATCTTCCTGGCCATACTCGGATGCCTCGAGACATGCCTCGCCTAACCAAAAATTTCCCTGACGGGGACCCAGACACTTCAGATGATGATGGCGGCTCCCTGGAAGAAGGAGAAATCCCTCCAGGCCTGGAACCATACTGAACCATGCTTCGCTTCTTCCACAGGGATGAATTACCAGCCCTTGTTTCCCAGACTCTGAAGACTCTGGGTATTCCAGGCACAGACCCTATGGCAGAACCAAAGAAGAACCCCATCCTGGTGTCCCTTCATAAAGCCTCATGCTACTTCCCAATGATGGAAGCCATCCAGGAACTGATTGACCTGGAGTGGGATGCCCTGGAGGCCAGCTTTAAGGGGGTCAGGCCTTGGAAGCCTTATACCCTCTGGAACCAGCAACCAAGGAACGCCTGCATTTTCCGAAAGTGGATGCGATGGTCTGTGCTGTCTCAAAGCGAACAACCATTCCCATTCAGGGAGGGGCTGCATTGAAGGATACTCAGGATAGATGATTGGAATCCATTCTTAAGCAGGCCTTCGACGCAACAGCAATGACACTGCAGATTGCTTCCTGCTGCGCACTGGTGGCACGTTCCTGCTTGCTCCTCTCGAGAGAGGCAAATAACTCCGGAATGTATACTGGTGAGACGATGGAACCTGTAGCAGCCTTCCTGACGGACGCAAGCTCAGATCTGGTGCGTACCTCAGCCAGAGGAGTAGCCTCGGTAATGGCAGCCAGAAGACAACTATGACTGCGGAATTGGTCTGCTGACACGACCTCTAAAGCGAATCTCACAAAAATGCCCTTCTATTCGGAAGTGAATTGGAGAAGTTAGCCAGCAAGAGGGGCAAATCCCCAGTGCCTCAGCTACCGGAAGACAGGGGTAAAAGATCCCAGCTACCCTCCCCCAGAAGAACCAGGGGCAGAGGTTTTCAACGCTTTAGACCCTACAGGAACTCGCAGTTCCAGGCACCTCATTTCTCCAGAAGGTCCCAGCCCTTTCGGAACCGACAGACCAAGAGAGGAACAGGCCCAGGGACAGGCTCCAGCCATGCTCCCCAATGAGAATGGGCCGACCCATCCACAGGAAGAGGAAAT
Organism: Rhinatrema bivittatum; assembly: GCF_901001135.1. Lineage (NCBI taxonomy): Eukaryota > Metazoa > Chordata > Amphibia > Gymnophiona > Rhinatrematidae > Rhinatrema > Rhinatrema bivittatum. The sequence goes on from NC_042621.1 coordinate 189,778,727, forward strand.
GGGGGTTGACTTGCCCTCTTCTACCAAAGATGGGTCGAGATCACGTCAGGCAAATGGATACTAAACATCATTCGAGAAGGTTAATCTCTGGAGTTCTGCAGCATCCCTCGGGACAAGTTTATGATGTCACCCTGCTACTCCCACACCAAGAGACTGGCAGTGGAAGCCACTCTGACAAGACTACTCAGTCTGAAGGCAATAACTCCGGTGCCTACGCCCCAACAAAATATGGGGTGCTATTCCATCTGTTCGATCGTTCCCAAGAAGGAAGGATCATTCCAACCCATCTTGGATCTCAAGAATGTAAACCATCATCTGCAGATACTACACTTCCGCATGGAGACTCTTTGCTCCGTAATAATGGAAGTACAACCAGGAGAGTTCCTAACCTCCCTGGACCTTTTCGAAGCCTACCTTCAAATTCCAGTCCATCAAGATCACCAGCGTTTTCTACACTATACGATACTGGGTCACCATTACCAGTTCCGAGCACTACCCTTTGGCCTAGCAACCGCCCCCAGAACATTCTCCAAAATTATGGTGGTCATGGCGGCAACACTAAGGAAGGAAGGGATCTTGGTACACCCTTACCTGGACTACTGGCTGATCAGGGCAAAGTCTTCGAAAGAGAACCGGCAGGTGACCAGCAGTGTCAAGAACATACTGTAGGAGCTCGGGTGGGCTGTGAACACGGGCAAGAGCAGTCTGCAGCCCTCTCAGTCTCTAGAGTACCTGGGGGCCCGTTTCGACACCAAACAACAAAGTCTTCCTCCCTCCCCCGAGGAGAAGGAAACTGATGAAACACTTACGACAATTGATGACCAATGCACGCCTTTAAGATATGGGACTATGTTCAAGTCCTCAGCCCTGGAGGTCGTCCCATGGGCAAGGGCCCACATGCGACCACTCCAGCACTCCTTACCTTCACGCTGGAACCCACTGTCCCAGGACTACTCAATTCACCTCCAACTACCAGCAGAGGTACGTTCTCAGCTTCAGTGGTAGCTACAGGAAGGCCACCTAAGCAGAGGAGTAAGCCTATCTCCACCATGGATGCAAGCCTGCGAGGATGGGGAGCCCACTGTCAGGAACTGATGGCCCAGGAACAATGGAACAAGGAAGAGGCGGGATGGAACATAAACCACCTGGAAGCTCGAGCAGTCAAACTTGTGTGCCTGCGATCCAGCCACAGACTCCGAGGTGAAGCGATTCGAGTAATGTCGGACAACGCTACAATGGTTGCCTACATCAACCATCAGGGAGGAACCAGGAGCCAGCAGGTGTCTCTGGAGATAGACCCTCTCATGACATGGGCGGAGATAAACCTACAAGGGATCTCAGCCTCCCACATCACAGGAAAAGACAACGTTTCATTAGTCTTCCTCAGCAGAGAGAGCCTGAACCCAGGGGATGGACGCTGTCGACCACAGCCTTCCAACTGATAGTAAATCGCTGGGGCCTCCCAGCCATGGACCTACTGTCCACCTATCCCAGCGCCCAAGTCCCCAAGTTCTTCAGCCGCAGACGAGAGCCACACTCCCAGGGGATTTATGCTCTTGTCCAGACCTGGCCAGAGGAAGAATTACTGTACGCCTTCCCCCCATGGCCACTACTGGGCAAGGTCATCCGCAAGATAGAAACCCACAGGGGACTAGTTCTATTAGTGGCCCCAGATTGGCCAAGAAGCCCATGGTACGCAGACTTGCAAAGACTCCTTGCGGGGAGTCCTCTGTACTTACCTCCACACAGGGACCTCCTCCATCAGGGCCCGATTCTTCGCGAAGATCCATCTCGATTCTCTCTTATGGTCTGGCCCTTGAGAGGACTCACCTGAAGAAGCACGGTTTCTCAAAGGCCGTGATTGACACCCTGCTCCGCGCGTGAAAGTTCTCAACATCTGTGGCATACATACTGATCTGGAGAATATTCGAAGCCTGGTGCGAGGACCGCGGGATACTCCCGCGGGCAGCCGAGATCTCCATGATTCTGGAGTTCCTACAGGACGGTATGAAGAAGGGGTTGTCTCTCAACTTCCTCAAGGTTCAGGTAGCAGCCCTCCTCCTGCTTCAGAGCTGAAGTGAACGGAATCCGCCTATCAGCTCATCCGGATTTGACCCGTTTCCTAAAAGGGGTTAAGCAACTTCGGCCACCCCTAAAGTGGCCGGTGCCCCTATGGAACCTCAATCTGGTATTAAACTTCCTAGTGGGGGCTTCCTTCAGACCAACATGCGTTCTGTCACTATGCCTCTTAACACTGAAGACGGTATTCCTGGTGGCAATATGCTCTACCCATCGCATCTCCGAGCTGCAGGCACTATCCTGTCAGGAACCGTTCCTTACATTCACTCCTCGAACTATACAGCTGCCTACCGTTCCCTCCTTCCTACCGAAAGTGGTTTCCGAGTTTCATTTGAACCAAGCCATCTCCAGATGAACATAAGGGCTCGGAAGACTCCCTCCTTCTTTGCCATCTAAATATTGGCAGACTCTTCTTGCGATACCTGGAAAGATCGGAACCGGTGCGCAAGACGTATCGCCTGTTCGTTCTTCACAGCGGCGAGAAGCGGCCTCGCAGGCAACCATAGCCCGCTGGATCAAGGAAGTAATCAAGGCATCCTACATAGAGGCAGGAAAGCCTTCACCACTGCAGGTTAAGGCTCATTCTACTAGGGCACAGGCAGTATCTTGGGCAGAAACCAAGCTGCTATCGCCCGCCGAGATCTGTCAGGCGGCAATGTGGTCCTCCCTACACACCTTCTCCAGGTTCTACCGCCTGGATGTTCAGACCCAAGAAGACGCAGCCTTCGCAAGGGCAGTACTAAGTGGGCCATGGGCAGCCTCCCGTCCTGTCCGGGGGTAGCTTTTGTACATCCCACTGGTCCTGAGTCCATCTGGCTACATGCTAGGAAATGGAGAAATTACTTACCTGATAATTTCGTTTTCCTTAGTGTAGACAGATGGACTCAGCATCCCACCTACGGCTGCCCCAGAAAAGGAGGACCTCGGAAAGCTAACCTTGAGACTAAACAATTACAAGTAAGAGATTGTCTACCCCTAGTTCAAGACACCCACAGTTAGTCCGGTGTCGGCGTTTACTTGGTTGCGTGTACTGGCGGTCTCCAGTTTTTTTAATCAGTTTAATCAAGTTTAAGAAGTTTAATCAAATTGTTTATGCAAGATATATATCCACAATGGCTTTTCGAGGAGGATACTGAGGAGCTGAAGTCACTGCAGGGGTATATCTAGGGTGACATCAGCTTTGAAAACTGACTCCATCACCCATCTGCTAGCAGAATAGCACATAACCCACTGGTCCTGAGTCCATCTGTCTACACTAAGGAAAACGAAATTATCAGGTAAGTAATTTCTCCATTTTAATTGTCTTTCAAATAATGTGTATTGTATGTCTATTCCTAATCTTGTTTAGATCAAAGCTTAAAATAGAAGACATAAAGGAAGCAAACAAGGCATTGCAGGTTAGTAATACGCATGTGTATTTATAGTGAAAATGAAAGTGACACTTGTGAGCTGCAGAAATGAGTGAGTTTCTTATCTCACCAGGGACAGGTTTGGCTGAAAGACGAAGAAGCCTCATGCTGCAAGCTTTGCGAGAAGGAGTTTTCTCTCTCACGGAGGAAGGTAAGTGAAGAGTGTTTCCCGAGCAGCATGATGCAGGAATTCCACCACTACTGTAATATTTCCTTTTCTGATGGCCAGACTGGGATCGCATTTACTGTAACCACAGCTGTGCCTGTCTGCTTACTCCTGTGCAATGCTTACTCCTGGGGGGATTCTGCGCAAAATAATTTTAAATTCTGCACACAAAAATTTAAAATTCTGCAAAATTCTGCATACTTTATATTGGTCAAAATAACACAATTTACATGACAGTGTTTAAGTAATTAATTTAAAATGTAATACAGAAAAAAGTATTTTCCTGTCAATAGTAGGGCTGAATTAGCCATGCTGTTTGGGATGTGCTCCTGCGGCCGCTAGGTGGAAATTCTCTCGGAGATTACAGAGCTTTGGCTCTGTGCAGCTGCATGCGTCTTCCCGTGCAATCATCCATTTTCTCCTCAGTCTTGTTTTTCCACACTGCCAATCGCACATGGAGGAGTTCTCTCTCCTCTCCTTGGAGTTTCTAAAAAAAAAAAAAAAATACGAACAGCACTTTTCAGTTCTACAGTGGTGCCCAAACCGCCTGGCTTCAAGTACTGTCAGTGCGGTAAAGTTATGTCCACACAGATAGGCATAACTGCTGTTTTATCTGTCTAGGGCCTGAGCATGACCAGTTGAGACTGTGGTTGTATGTCGCCCAGGGCCCAGAGGCAACGCGCACACAAAATTGCGCGCCTGCAGGATGAAGACGCCGGTTCTTATGCTTCAGTGTCAGAACGCCATTCGACCCACTCGTTCCCAGGGCCAAAGACAGACCACTCGGAGAAAAAGAAGAGAGCTTCTTCCCTGAGACCTCAGGGTAAGCAAAAACAGAGCCGAGTGGGTCCAGTGTCCCCAGGACTCTCTGCCCCCCATGACCCACTAAAACATCGGGAGTCGGGAGATGCGCTACTCGGACGGAAGCTGGAATTTCTGTGTCGAAGCATGCATCGCAACGAAGTAAGGACGACGCTCTGCATCATAAGGATCAGGCGCATGCGTCGAAGACAGTCGGTACTGATGCACTGATGCATTGAAGGGCCATGACGCTCTAAAAAGGGAGTTCCAAGCCCGCTCCCATCAACACAACAAGCTACTAAACAAGCGTCGACGCAGAGCCCCCAACTCAGCGCACAGACCCACAATGCATCCAACCCTGATGACACATGCATCAAGCTGGAAGACACTGGCAGAATCTGGATAATGCAAGCCCCTTCAAACTCAGCCCACGTCGATGCAAAAACCCCAGCTGGACCCTCAGGTTGTCTTTATACTGCAAGAACTTCTGGGCATGGGTTTCTCAGATGTGGGCACACTCTCGGATTCTCCCTTGTTGGAGGGCTTCTCGGAGACAGCGCAAAGGGTATACTCGGATCTGTCATCAGTCTCCCGGGAAAAGAGACATTCACTTCAGCTTCAGGAGCCCTTGGCAAAAAGACACAGACCATCCAGCACGGTGGGCACACACAGGGGGCTACCTCCAACATACTCTTGGCTGCACTACCTGCAGGTACCAAATGATCCCGGTCAGTTCAAGGAAAGGACTGGCATACTACCACGATGGCTGTCGCATAGAAGGAGCAACTTACCACCACAGAAGGTGGCCTAGCCTCCCAGGTGTTGACCCAGATTTCAGAAATTCTTAACAATCTCTTCAACTCTTCACCTCCCTCGTCGGAGGAATTGTCTCCGTGGAATAAATCCCCTCCTCACCAACATAGTCCATAGCCCACAGTTGTCACCACAGTCAAGCTCAGAGCCACTTCACTCCCCGCCTTCTTCTCCAGGGTCTTCTACGGGCACTCCGTCCAACCCGCCTGAGGAACCTCCGGAGTCATCCTTGCCACCTGAGGACCTCTCTTACTCCACGTTTATAGAGAAAGTGGGGTTTCTGCTCAAAGTGGAGTCTAAAAAGATACCAGATCCTAGAGCAGAAGTCCTTGGCATCTTGAAAATTTTCGAGGCCCTATCTGACACTATGGCACTGCCTTCTCATGCGGTCCTAGATTCGGTAATGGAAAAGACCTGGGAGTCCCCCTTCTTGGGACTTGCAACATCGAGAAAAACGAACCTGAAGTTTCACATGAGAAGATCTCCGTTTATGGTGCAGTGCAGTTGCTGCATGCCTCCATTGTAGTGGAATCGGCCATGAAGAAAGCAAAGAAATCTAGGCTCCATTCCAGTGTCCTGCTGGCAAGGACAATCGCTACCTGGACAAGTTCGGGAGGAAGGCCTTCCAGGTGGCCTTGTTATGAAAATACAGCAGCATCAATTCTACATCACTCAGGATTTCCATGAGTGTTTACAATCTATCAAGCCCCATTTTGATGAGGGCTTCGTGGATGTTGTGCTGCCTCAGCCCTTCATGGACATGGAAGAGGTGTTATGTTCATATTTTATTTATTTATTTTTATATACCAACATTCAATCTCAATTGAGATATCACATCGGTTTACATTCAGGTACTGTAGGTATTTCTCTATCCCCAGAGGGCTTACTCACAGTATACGAAGCCTTTGAAACATCGGCGGTGGCTATAGGGGCCCGCAGGATGGCTTGGTTGAGAGCCATTGCCATCCATGAAGATGTCCATGAAAAACTGACCATGAAAAACGGCCCTTTGCCCTTACTATGTCACAGGAGCTACCACTGCCATTGGCCGATCCCAATGACATAGTAAGGGCAAAGGGCCACCGACGCCATTTTGATTACTGGCAGCCGACGGCCCAAGTCCAGGAGATCGCTCCCGGACCACTCCTGGACCACCAGGGACTTTTGGCAGGGGGTCAGGAGGGTGGGGGGTTGTTAGTTAATTTAAAGAGTTGGGATAGGGGTTTTTTTGGGGGGGGGGGTTCCCCACAGAAATAGAAAGACAAAGGTTTTCTGATCTGGGGAATGGACCGAAATGGCCCTCCCCAGACCCGAAAACAACATGTGGAGAAAAAAAATGTTATGCAGTCCCCTAATCTGCTCCATAAAATGCACAGACGCCCGGAGACAGAGCTGGTTTAGCACACTTTTTTTTTTTTAATTTTCTCCCTCTGAATCCTAGGTGCGTCTTATGGTCAGGTGCGTCTTATGGAGCGAAAAATACGGTAATCTGTTATTTTTGTTAGTATGGTTTTACTGCTACAGATTTTATATTTCTTGATTTGTTTTATAAGGATGGGTGATGTTTCTTTTTTTCCTTTGTTACCCTGCAAACAGAGACTCTGGCTTGTTGCGGTTTCCAATTCAGTTTTTGTCTGCATGCTTCTAGCTATGCGTTTTGGTCTCTTTATTCTTTGTTAAGTGAGGGTTAGCACATGTGATTCAAGTGAGGTTTTCTGCTGGCGTGTAGTTTCTGTGTAGGGCTCTATAGAGCCTGACTTGGTCCTTTTTCCTAATACCGTTTTTCCCCAAAAATAAGACCTACCCAGAAAATAAGCCCTAGCATGATTTTTCAGGATTTTTGAGGATGCTCGAAATATAAGCCCCACTCCAAAAATAAGCCCTAGTTACAGTTCATAAAAAAGTCAATTTAAATAGTGTCCATGTAAAAAAGTAAAATCAATTGGCAATAGAATGCAGCAGGACAGATAGATCCTTCACCAAGGAAAGCAGACACCCCCAAAAGAATCGCACTCAAAAGACTCCACGAGACCAAAAACAATAAGGATTAGCAAGCGCTGAGCTCTCACACACAGATTGGGTAGTCCCTCTGGCGTCACTCCAGAGCCCATTCTATTAGAGCATTGTGGCTGCTTCCGGTCACCAGGGGGAGCCAACTGCTACACTTGGCTGCAGTGGAACATGAAAGAGAGCAGCTGAAACGCCAAGGGACCTTGACAGCATGTCTGTGTGACAGGAGTGATGCCAGCAGGACTACCCGATCTGTGTGAGAGCCCGGCACTTGCTAATCCTTATTGTTTTGGGTCTCATAGGCTATTTTGAGTGCGATTCTTTTGGGGGTGTCTGCTTTTCTTGGTGAAGGGTCAGGGTTGGAGAGTTATGATGATGTTCCAGAATGTGATGATGACTATATTTGAATAAATGTTGATTTTTTTGTTCAAGAATAAATAGATTGTTGTTTATGGAAAAATAAGACATCACCTGAAAATAAGCCCTAACGCATCTTTTTAGAGCAAAAATTAGTATATGAGAAGTATACCAACATGGAGAAGGAAATCCCAGAAGCCTCTGCGTGTCTTTGGCCTGCCTGAGCTGAATGGACTCTGAGTGACTTACAGAATGTCCCTGGATATCTGAGGAGGCAAGCTGGCACCAGACAGGTGATGTCTATTCATAGAGTCACCACAGGGGAACTTCAGGCACTATTCTCAGGAGTTTGTAATCCACACAGTTACAGACCTGTTGATTGTCTTGACCAGTAAGAGTTTAACCAGAACAAAGAAAGTCATGGGAAATGGGCTACACATCCTGGGAAGCCAATCAGGGATAGTTAGCGATGATTTAATCATGCAGTTAACATCACAACTTATGTAAATGATCCTTTGGGCAGTCATGCAAGTCTCTGGAACCTTCTACCCTGTATTTGAATGTAATCTATAAAACAAGGATCATTTTCTGTATACGGGGAGATGCTAGACAGTTCGAAAGCCTGAGGGCACCCAGTACTCAGCATCTCCCGAGAACACTTATATTGACTAATAAATATCCATTATACTTTTATTGAGTCTGAGTGTTCTTGTGTCCCTGGCCATAAGCACAGAGTAAGCTTAACATTTTTGGCACTCTGAACAAGGGACTTGATAGCTGTGGCTATCTATGAAATTTTTTTTTGCTTTACATGTGGCTATCTATTGTGGGGTCTTGCATCTGATTCTGCAGGCAGGCTCAGATCTAACACTAATACTCGGACCATTAGTGATACTCGGACCAATCTTGTCCGAAGGCTTTACCCAGATAAAGATTTCTGGATGAAGTTTTGTAGTTTTGTTTATTGCATAGTGATACCTAGGAACAGAGGTTTCTGATTTCTGGAAGAAAACAAAAGTAGTATCCGGAAGATGTGAGTACACCCCATGGGAAGACAGATCTGTAAGTAGTTAATCATGCCTATATAATTAATTTGCAAATGTAATTTTCTAGGTAAAAGATATCTTTTTGGCCAATTGCAAACAACAGTGCACTATTTTTTTTTCTCTACTTTGGGGATGCCTATTGTAGACCATTCTATTCAAGGAGTACTTATTAAGAGTGATTGTGAATTATTTGTCTGTATATTTGTTAATAAAATGTGTACTGAAAAAATAACAATAGTATAAGTTGTAAGTCGAAGTGTTGGGAAAGTATAATTTGCACTCTGGTTTTTTATTTTATGTCTGATTGTTATAGCAGTTTCAGCACTGGCAACTGGAGAATTAACTGGGTTGACAGGTAAAGAGACTGGCTTTTGTTTAAAAGGTATAAACAAACTATGGAGGAATTAAAGTTGTGGACAGTAAGCGAATTTAATTTTGTAGAATCTTTTACAAAGTTTGGTTTCATCAGCTTTCTCTGGCTGGCTAGCTTTGAATTTGAGTAGAAGCTCATAATATTGGTAAGGTGGTTACTGTTTAAGTGCTGGAAATTGGTGCTGTTTTGGTGTAGGATGTTTACTATTTATGCAATTTCTGTTCAGACAGAATACATATCTTTTCCTTGTGTCATTCTTAACAATAAAAATAATACTGGACCTTTATTTTTTTATTTCTGCTGTGAATTGTAATGAGCAGTGTATCACACATGTGAGCGTGGTCTGTCAGGTGTGTCACGATGGGAAAAAGGTTGAGAACCACTGGTGTAGATGGTATGCCAATCTCTGTACAGCCTATAATTGTACATTTCAAGACCTCCTGCTGTGTCTTGGGATCTCAACGTGGTGTTAGTTCAACTGATAGCTCCTTTTGAGTCGCTGTACACCTGTGACCTGAAATACCTGACCTGGAAGGTCATATTTTTGGTGGCAGTCACTTCAGCACTCAGGGTCAGTGAGCTCCAGACCTTAGTGACTTATCCAACTTATACTGAATTTTATCACAACAGTTCCTGCCTAAGGTGGTGACAGATTTCCATCTTAATCCAGGCCTCATTCGCCCCAAGGTGAACGAGAACTGCACAGTTTGGACTGCAAGCAATCCTTAGCCTTCTGTCTGGAGCGGACAGAAGCCCATACACAGTCCACCCAACTTTTTGTTTCTTTTGTTAAGAATAAGTTGGGCATTACCATTGCCAAACAGATACTATCCAGTTGGCTAGCAGAGTGCATCTCCTTCTATTATGCTCAGGGTGGATTGCATCTTGGGGGTCATGTCAAGGCTCATTTTGTCAGAGCCGCGTCGGTGGCCCACTTGCAAGCAGTTCCTATGGAGGAGAACTGTAAGGCTGCGACATGGAGTTCTCTCCCCACATTCACATCACATTACTGTCTGGATAGGAATGACAGACGTGACAGAAGTTTTGGCCAGTTAGTCCTTCAGAAGCTGTTTGAGGTGTAGAACCCATGTCTCCCAACCTAGGGCCCGTTGTTTGGGTTGAGGCTGTCTCCCCCTCTGTTACCAACGGCACCGGTATTGTTGCACCCATTGGCACCTGGTTAGTTGTCTGTTGGTCCCCTTTTGTGTTGGGGAGCAGCCTGTAGCTAGGTATTCACCCATGTATAAGGACTACCATCCTGCTTGTCCTTGGAGAAGGCAGAGTTGCTTACCTGTAACAGGTGTTCTACAAGGACAACAAGATGTTAGTTCTCACAAAACCCACCCGCCACCCCGCAGAGTTGGATTTCTCCTATTTTTTATTTTTAATCATAATTCTATGTTACGAGGCTGAAGAGGGACCCCGTGTGGACACGTGGTATAGGGCCTGCTCATTGTGCCTAGTCAAAGTTCTGTGCACTGCCCCACATAATTGATCTGGCACTTTAGACAAAGACTATCCATCACAACGACCTACAAAAGTTTAGCCAAAGCTACCCTTAAATCAATCAGTTAACTCTTACTCAGTGATGTCTGATAGCCCTACTTGGGATGCAAATAAAGGCCTCCTCCTACACAGTGCACAAATCTTACTCCCAACTGTTTTAAAGAAAAGTACATTCTTCTTTCAGAAAAAAGGCAATTAATGTTTTATACAGTCTCGTAATGGTATGAATGCAGTACTCAGGTGGGATGTGTCTATGGTGTCCCTGAAACTGGACTTCCTTGGAGCATGATCACAGTTACCCAGGAACATGAACAGTGCTCCATGGTTCATTCACCTCTAGTTTTGGCTGGGTGCCATTCCTTCCATGAAGACCTCTTGTGACTTAAGCATTGAGGCTACGCTCTGTTGCACAGATGCATCATATTATAGATGAAATGGTCATTAACACCATGAGTGGCACTACTAGTGCAAAAATATTTGAAAAGTTTCCTGCAGCTTAGTGTACAAAGTACCTGTAGACTTTAGACTGAAGTTTCAAATCAAAATAATGCACATAAGTCCACCTTGAAAATTTACAGATGTGCGCCTGCACTTACATCTGCTTCCGAACAGCTGTAAATATGTGTGTGTAGATTTACACATATACTTTTGAAAACTGAACGTGCATGTGTATATGGTTTCCCCACCCCAACACAGACTTATGCCCATACTCTTATAGGTCTTGGGCTCTGATTTCAAAATGCTTTTTGCATAAAGCAGGGTTGTATGTGCGTAAGGAGGAGTTACTTTTCCACAGAAAGGGTGGTGGATGCCTGGAAGGCCCCCCCCCGGAAGATGTGGTGAGGACAAGAACTGTAGCAGAATTCAAAAGGGTGTGGGATAAACACAGAGGATCCCTAGAGGCTGGAGGAAGGAAATGATAATTTTGATGTAACATTTCTGCACGGGGGTGGGGGGTAACCTGCACAGAGCGGCAGTTATAACCCTAAACACCTGACTGGGCAGACTGGAGGAATATTTTTTGGTTTTATCTGCCCTCATTTACTATGTTACAGTGTAAGTTGTTTTGAAAATCAAACCCAAAATGTTGATATAAATGCTTCGTGGTACCCATTTTTGCCGACTGGTGTGCACCATATAAACATTAGCAGTATTTGCCAGCATCTGTGTACAGTATTGTATGCATTTTACAGTACTTGATTCTGAAACTTGACCCTGCATAGGCTATACTAATATTCATTATGTACAGCTTGAAATGTTTGATAGGTTTACATGAAGTCCATGCAGAAGTTTGAATTACTGCTTTTGTCTTACTTTTTTTTTTTTTTTTTTTTTAGCATCATTGCAGGAACTGCGGTGAAATTTTCTGCAATTCCTGCTCAGACAATGAACTGCCTCTGCCTTCATCCCCAAAGCCTGTCAGAGTCTGTGACACGTGCCATGCGATGCTGCTGCAGAGATGTTCTTCTCACTTGGCATAGGATTCTGCACCACCAGGCTTTTTCTCGCTGCTTTACATTGTGAGCCATCTGCTAACAAGCAACTTGGACAGAGCACTTATTTTTGGGACATTTAGGTAAAGGACTGAACTATTAATAATGGATTGTGTTAATGCACCCTACATATCCAAAAGAAAGCAAACACATGATTTTCTGCAGTCTTAAGCAGTAGTTTTAAAATCTAAGTATTAAACATGGTGCACTATAAATTACAGGGACGCTAACTCTTGCTCTTATGGTCACTCTGCTGGCAGATGTTACTGTAGATCTGTAACTTCATTCCGTGCAAAGAATGGAGTACTTGGGATTCAGTTTTTAATGACGTACGCTCCCTTCAGAACTGTTTGGCACTCAGGAACCATGGCAGACATTTTCAAGCTGTACATATTTAAACAAAAAAGTTGAAAATGCCACACTCACAAGAAGCCCTTTCTGCTTCTCTGAAAGGCTAGAACTAAGTGCTGTTTATATACAGACAGACATCTTAAATTGCCAACTGAAATGGTTTAGCACAAACCTTGAGCTTCACTGCCTCTATTTCTCTCTGCTAGAAACAGCAGCTACCACTCAGCTACCTGCTTTCTCTACAATATGTAAACCCTGGGTATAGCAGAGCTGCCCCTCCACACACTCACAAGAAGCCCCTTCTGCTGCTCTGATAGGCCAGAACTGAGCATTGTGTATGTAAAGTGCCAAATGAAATGGTTTTAACACAAACCTTGAGCTTCACAGCCTCTATTCCTCTCTCCCAGAAACAGTAGCAGCCACTGAGCTGCCTGCCTTTGCTACAAGCTGTGCAAGCAATTCCCCTTTACCTATCTCTTTGTCACTTTTCCTCATGAACTTGTTCAAAGAGCAAGTTGCTCTTATCTGTGCCCTTCTCCACCGCCAATTCCCAACTCTGTGCTTTCCATATGCCTGGAATAGACTTCCAAAGTCAATACGCCATGTTCCCCCTCTGGCCATAATCAAATTCAGTTTAAAAACTCACTTTTGGAAGCTGCTTTTAAGTCCTAAGAATTTCTCTACAATAAATGCACTTTCCTATAGACTCTTGTTTGTCATGTGTGTTTGTCTTGACTAGATCGTAAGATACAGTAATGATGGCAGAAAAGGACCAGATGGCCCATCCAGTCTGCCCAGCAAGCTTCTTATGGTAGTATCTGCTAGTAACTTCCACTCCATGCAGTAATCCCCAAGCCTTATGATAAGGATAGTAATATTTACAATCAATCAAAACCAAGTAACTGTCAAACCCCAAATTACTGCTAGCAACATTTTTACTGGGTGAGGAGCCGCCTTGATAATTTGGACAATGCTGCTTGACGTTCTTTGCTTTGGGACTTGGCCATAGAAGTTATCCTGTGCTTTTTCCCTTAGGTCTGCATATCAGTACCCCAGACCATAAAAGTCAGGGCCCATGTTGGTGGTTGTCTGGATCCAGTCGTCCGTCCCCGTCCCCGTCCCCCCCCACCTGTCAAAGCGAAGAGTGATGTTACAGTTGCATTAAAAGCAACAAGGCTAGTGATTGAGGGTAGTAATCCTGATGCCTTCTGTTAATAGTAACTGCTGCTCCGTGCAGGTTAGCCCCATGCATCCTCTTCTTCTTTTCTGTCCTCTAGCCTTTAGGGATACACAGGGTTTATCCTATTCCCCTTTGAATTCATTGACTGTTCCCTATACGTACCCGGATCAGTCCAGACCGTGGTTGAGCCTCCTTTCCAGCAGGTGGAGACAGACCAAAACGGAAAGGGTATCCTATATGAGGACAGAGCCTACCCTGCAGCCCTTCTGTATTTGTCTGTCTCCAGCAGGTGGATCAGCTCACCCTTCGGTCTCCTGATTTAGGCTAGTCAGCCTTCTTTTTTCTTCTTGGATCAAGCAAGTACTTATTCCTTAGGGATTTTGGTGGGATTTCTTTCTTAAAAAAAAAATACAAAAAATAGAAGAGTTTAATTTTTATTCTCTGCAGGAGACTGTCCTGTCTCCTGGCTCTTGCCGGACTCAGGGGGGCTTCGCCCCTTGTGCGGAGCATAGCCTGAGTCCGTGATTGCTTCCAGGTGTGGGGACCGAGGCTGGTGGTCCAGTCGTTCGTCTCTCCCCCCCCCCCCCCCCCGGCTGCCTAGGGAGCATAGTGCTCCATTGTGGTGCTCAGTTTGAGTTTAAAGTAAAATAAATAAATAAATAAAATGATAAGAAGACTTAACTTTTTGTTTTACCTGGGATTCGAACCGGCAGCCAGCCAGACAGGAGCGTGCAGGCTTCACTCCCCTGCCTCTGCTCCTGCCGGCGGGCTGCCAATCGTTTCTATTTTTAACTTTTTTTCTTCAGTGCGCGGCTCCTCTTTGCTGAGGATGCCGTGGCCAGCAGCCTGCCTAGCTTGTGGGCAGCCCTCGTCGCGCCTATTGCGCGAGGGGCTCTGCTCAGCCTGCCTGGTGAGGAAGGCCCCTCCTCGGCAGGGCAGGCAAATTTAGCCCGGGGACAGAACCCCCAGCGCATGGACAGGCCGTTCCCAAGTCGGCAAAGACCGGGAACAGCGGCCATTTGGGGTTTTTCTGCAGCTCCCGATTCGGAGCTGCCTGGGGAGCCAGATTTTTGCAATTTCCCCCCCGATTTGAGCCCTGAGGCCCCCCAGGATGTGGTCCCTGACCCCCCTCCCCCCCGAAATCCAAGGCTTGTTTTTCCTCAGAATTTGTCCTCCTCCTGCATAAATCCTATTTGGCTAGCTTGCAGGAGGAGGAGGGCTCCCCCCTGCGAAAATTCCGCGCCCCGCGCCGTTACCTGTTTGCCCTGCCGCAGAACCTCCGGGGTTTGTTCGGGTGCAGGTGGTTCCGGGGGTGGCCCCCCATCCCTGACCCCCGGTGGCCCCAGTTGTTCCAGATCCCACTTCAGATTCAGCGAGCGCCCTCCCACCCCTGGAAAGGGACGATCCTAGGGTTCTCCGCATGTTTCAGCGTGGAGCCCCTCATCCCCTTTGTCCTCCAGGAATTGGGGCTGGAGGGGCCCCCTGCGGATACCCTTACGGCCTCCTTGCCCAAAAATATGGACCCGGTCCTGGCGGGATTCAGGGCCCCGGCAAGCGCTTTTCTTTTTCATCCTTTGCACAAGCTGCTGCTCTTGCGTGAATGGGAGGCTCCCAAAGCGGGACTCCGGGTGGGGCGGGCTATGGATAAGTTCTACCCCCTCCCGGAGGAATGCTTAGATATGTTGAAGATCCCCACCGTGGACTCCTCGGTCACCAAGCACACCACTATCCCTGTGGTGGGATCGACGGCTCTGAAGGACGGACAGGATCGTAAGCTCGAGGCCCATCTGAAACATTTTTGAAGCCCTGGCTCTGGGGGTCCGAGTGACTATCTGCAGCAGTCTCATGCAGCGGGCGGGTCTCAGGTGGGTTCAACAATTACTCGGCACCCAGGACCTCCCGTCTGCAGAGGCGGAGCAGGCTGAACATCTGGAAGCAGTCATCGCAAATGGGGCTGATGCGCTCTACGACCTCCTCCACGTCCAGACGAAGGCGATGGTCTCGGCGGTATCCGCTAGACCAGCGGTTCTCAACCAGTGTGTCGCCAAGCACCGGCAGGT
Organism: Rhinatrema bivittatum; assembly: GCF_901001135.1. Lineage (NCBI taxonomy): Eukaryota > Metazoa > Chordata > Amphibia > Gymnophiona > Rhinatrematidae > Rhinatrema > Rhinatrema bivittatum. The sequence continues at coordinate 189,794,371 of NC_042621.1, forward strand.
GTGTCGCGTGGCTCCCGGTCCCTCCCGCTGCTCGTTCTTCCCTGCTGCCGTTGCCGCCGGGCTATCGGCACGTTCAAGCCCAGCGGGAACGGCAGCGGTGCAAAAAAAAAAAAAAAAGCTGTGGCATCCGCGGCTGCCCTTTTCTTCTTCCCGCGCCTGCACCCCCCCCCCCCGGACCCGGAACAGGAAGTGATGCGCGGGAAGAAGAAAGGCCGTGCCGCGTGATAAACTAGCAGGCACGGCCTTTCTCACGCGGCACGGCCTTTCTTCTTCCCGCGCACCACTTCCTGTTCCGGGTCCGGGGTGGGGGGGGATGCAGGCGCGGGAAGAAGAAAGGCCGTGCCGCGTGATAAACTAGCAGCTGCCTTTCTTCTTCCCGCGCACCGCGTATCACTTCCTGGTCCGGGGGGGGGGAAATGCAGGCGCGGGAAGAAGAAAAGGCCAGCCGCGGATGCCACAGATTTTTTTTTTTTTTGCACCGCTGCCGTTGCCGCCGGGCTATCAGCACGTTCAAGCCCAGCGGCAACGGCAGCGGTGCAAAAAAAAAAAAAATCTGTGGCATCCGCGGCTGGCCTTTTCTTCTTTCCCGCGCCTGCATTCCCCCCCCCGGACCAGGAAGTGATACGCGGTGCGCGGGAAGAAGAAAGGCCGTGCCGCGTGATGAAGTAGCAGCGGCCGCTGCAGCATCGGCCCCCAAGCTATTGCAGCAGACGGTAATCGGGAGAGGAGAGAGCAGCAGGAGCCTCCCGCGATCGATGGAATTCTTCCTTATTGGCCTGCGGGGGCTGGAGGAGGAGCAGCTACCGTTGGGGGGGGGGGGGGGGGGGGGGGAGGGAGAGAGAGAGGAAGTGAGTGACAGAAAGAGAGAGAAGCAGCCAGCCAGCCTGTGTGTGAGAGAATGTGTGTGATTGAGAGCCTGTGTGTAAGTGAGAGAATGTATTTGATCGAGAGTATGTGTGTGATTGAGAGAAACTGGTCAGAGAGCTGATGTATGTGTATATGTGAGAGACAATGAAAGTGACTGCTCAAGGAGATGACTGATGTGTATGTGAGACAGTCAGGGATGTGTGTGTGTGTGAGAGAGAGAGAGAAAAAGCATGGAAGTGAGAAATCTGGGTATGTGAGAAAGCATGGGAGTGGGAAGCCTGTGTGTGTGCATGTATATGAGAGAGACTGGTTGGTAAGGTGACGGTGTGACTGGTGTGTATGTGAATGTGAGAGAGAGAATGTGATTCAGGGAATGAGAAGCCTGTGCACGTGGAGAGCGAGCATGGAAATGAGAGAGAGAGACTGGTGTGTGTGTATGTGTGTGTAACAGAGAAAGTGATTATGGGAATGAGAAGCCTGTGCATGTGAAGAGAGTGAGCATGGGAGTGAGAACCTGGGTGTGTGTGAGACACAGCATGGGAGGGAGAAGCCTGTGTATGTAAGACAGAACATGGAAGTGGGAAGCCTGTGTATGTGTGTGTATGCATGCATGAGAGAGATCAGGTGACGGGTGTGTGTGTATGTGTATGTGGGAATAAGAAGCCTGTGCATGTGAAGAGTGAGCATGGGAGTGTGTGAGATACAGCACGGGAGTGAGAAGCCTGTATATCTGAAAGAGAACATGGGAGTGGGAAGCCTGTGTGTGTGTATGCATGAGAGAGATCAGGTGACGGGTGTGTGTGTATGTGTGAGAGAGAGAAAGTGATTATGGGAATGAAAAGCCTGTGCAGGTGAAGAGTGGGCATGGGAGTGAGAAACCTGTGTGTGTGTGAGACACAGCATGGGAGTGAGAAGCCTGTATATCTGAAAGAGAACATGAGAGTGGGAAGCCTATGTGTGTGTGTATATGCATGAGAGAGATCAAGTGACTGGTGTGTGTTTGTGTGTATGTGAGAGAGAGAAAGAAAGTGATTATGGGAATAAGAAGCCTGTGCATGTGAAGAGTGAGCATGGGAGTGTGTGAGATACAGCACGGGAGTGAGAAGCCTGTATATCTGAAAGAGAACATGGGAGTGGGAAGCCTGTGTGTGTGTATGCATGAGAGAGATCAGGTGACTGGTGTGTGTGTATGTGTGAGAGAAAGAAAGTGATTATGGGAATGAGAAGCCTGTGCATGTGGAGAGAACAAGCATGGGAGTGAGAGACTGGTGAGTGTATGTGAGAAAGAGAAAGTGATTATGAGAGTGAGAAGCCCATATATGTAAGTGGAACACGGGAGTGGGAAGCCTGTGTGTGTGTGTATGGCATGAGAGAAACTGTTCAGGAAGGTGACTGGTGTGTTTGTCAAAGACTGGGAGATGATTGGTGTGTGAGAGACAGAAACTGGTCATGGGGGCATGACTGGTATGGTGTGTGTGTGTGAGAGACATGGGCCCTAAGGAAGAGGACCATGAGTATAGAGCTTAGCCACTACTGCTGCTTCTGGTGTGTGCTACAGCCTGCATGGAAGAGGAGTAGGACAGCTGCTGGAGGGGGTAAGTAAAGGTGGCTTTTTAAGTTTATTTTTCTTGATTGACTGCCATTTTAATTATTTAATATTATGTGATGTGTCTGCTTTTTTTGAAATATTTTATTGGTGTTTGGAGAATTTTTAATAGTTTTTATGAGTTTTTAATTGTTGGATGTTATTCTGTTCATAGTTGTTGTGAAACATTTATTCTGCTTATTAGTATAGTTTTACAATTATTTCTGTGTGGGGATCTATAGCTGCTTGTTAGTTCTGTTTTCCTAATAAGAGGTGTATTGGTTTTTAGGGCCTGATTTTAATATTTATAGTGTTGCCTTTTCATAGATAGGGTTGCTCCTGTTTGAGTGTATTCCATAATACAGGTGTAACTGTGTGTGTATTAGTTTATGTGCATTACTACAGATCCTGGGAGTATGTTAGGTCGGTTCTGTGTCTGTTACAGAGATATTTTACTAGCATGTAAGTGTTTTATCAGTCTTATTTGTTGCGTTTTCTCAAGAGGACATGCATTGGTGGTAAACTGCTGTCTTTTCATAAGTAGGGCTATTGAGCCTGAAAGTAGAAGGAGTTTGAGTTGCTGTTACTGAGATGACACCAGAACCAGAATATCTTTTTGTAGATGAGTTGAATGGGGAATGTCATAATTCTGCTTTACATCCATTATTGTGGATCAGGGGGGTTCCCGTGGATGCAAACTGTACATTTACATCTAGCCCTGTGACGATCATGGGTCAGTGTGTCACGCATGTGAGAACCATCTGTCAGGTGTGTCCCGACAGAAAAAAGGTTGAGAACCACTGCGCTAGACGGCTCCTCTGGCTGCGCACTTGGTCGGCCGATCCGTCCTCCAAGGCACGGCTAGGCACGTTGCCTTTCAAAGGTAAGTTGCATTTTGGAGAGGACCTTGAGAAGCTTAACAACTCCTTGGGGGAAAATAAGGTTCATAAGCTTCCAGAGGACCGTCCGAAACAATCTCGTTCCTTTACACCCTCCTGTCCTCGCTTCCGGGGACAGAGGAGGTATACGCCCCGCAGATGAGGTGGCTCCTCTAGGGGTTATTCTTCTCGGTCTCAATCTTGGTCTCAGCCCTCTCATGGGTGTCGCTCCTTTCGCGAGGGCCAGTTCCAGCGCCCCACCCCAAAGCCTGCCACACAGTCGACCCATTCCTCGGTCCCTTATCTGAGCGGTCGACTCTTCCTGTTCTTCAAGGAATGGGTTAAAATTACGTCGGACCAGTGGGTCCTCAACATTGTCTGGGACGGTTATGCTTTCGAATTTGTTCGGGACCTACCGGATCTCTTCGTATTCTCCCCATGTGGTCGTCTCAAGTGGGAAGCGATAGAGCAAACCCTCATCAGACTACTGAGTCTGGGCGCAATTGTCCCGGTTCCAAAAGCGGAGCTCGGCACAGGCCAGCATTCTATTTACTTCGTGGTTCCCAAGAAGGACGGGGCTTTTCGGCCGATCTTAGACCTCAAGAGGGTCAACTGGGCCCTCAAGATCCCACGTTTCCGCATGGAAACCTTGTGAGCGGTCATTGCGGCGGTTGCCCCGGAGAGTTCCATGCCTCGCTCGATTTGACAGAGGCGTACTTCCATATTCCAATTCACCGCGATTACCAGAAGTATCTTCGCTTTCACATCCTCATCCAGTTTCGGGCACTGCCTTTTGGCCTCGCGACCGCACCACGCACCTTCACCAAGGTCATGGTGGTGGTGGCGGTGGCCCTTCGCCGGGAAGGAGTCCCAGTCCACCCCTATCTGGACGACTGGCTTGTAAGGGCCAAGTCGGAGGCTCTTTGCAGACAGGCGGTGGATTGGGTATTAGCTCTCCTTGCGTCTCTCGGTTGGATAGTGAATTTTTCCAAGAGCAAGCTTCAGCCCTCCCAGGTGTTAGAGTTCCTGGGAGCCCACTTCGACACTCGAGTAGGCAAGATATTCTTGCCTCGTGCATGGGCCCTCAAGTTGATCGACCAGGTTCGGAATCTGCTTTTGCTGCCTCTTCCAACGGCCTGGGACTATCTGCAGGTCTTAGGGTCCATGGCTTCCACCATCGACCTAGTTCCCTGGGTTTTTGCTCATATGCGACCGTTACAGAAAGCTTTGCTATCCCGTTGGCAGCCGGTGTCGGAACAGCTTCACATAGTCCTCCCTCTTTTGGACTCTACCATCGCCACCTTGCAGTGGTGGCTTTCACTTCCTCATCTTCTCCAGGGAATGCCCCTTCAATCTCCACACTGGACGATAGTAACCACGGACGCCAGTCTCTCGGGCTGGGGTGCGGTCTGCCTGTCCCAGTCCACTCAGGGGATCTGGTCGCCGGTTCAGACTCGCTGGCACATCACTCGGTTGGAGGCCCGAGGGGTGCGTCTGGCTCTGCAGAAGTTTCTGCCCCTGATATGCGGCAAAGCGGTGAGGGTTCTTTCCAACAACTCCACCACCGTGGCTTACATCAACCATCAGGGGGGCATCCGCAGTTGCCTGGTGGCCCTAGAAGCCAGCCATCTCCTCGTCTGGGCGGAACGACATCTGAATTGCCTGGCGGCCTTCCACATCGTGAGCAAGGAGAATGTTCAGGCCGATTTTCTCAGTCGTCAATTGCTCGATCCGGAAGAGTGGGAACTCTCGGAAGAAGCCATGGATCTGATTGTCGACAGGTGGGGTCCCCCTCACCTGGACCTCATGGCAATCTTGCGCAATGCCAAGGCAAATCGGTTCTTCAGCCGCTGGAGGGAGCACGGCTCGGAGGGCGTGGATGCTCTGGCTCTCCCTTGGCCCATGGACGTCCTTCTGTACGTGTTCCCCCCGTGGCCTCTGGTGGGAAATGTTCTCAGGAGAATAGAACTCCACCGAAGGCCTGTGGTTCTGGTAGCACCCAAAAATGGCCTCACAGACCATGGTTCGCTGATCTCGTCAACCTGACGACGGATGGACCCCTCCGGCTAGGCCATCTTCCTCGTCTACTTCAGCAGGGGCCCATATTTTTCGACCAGGCCGATCGCTTTTGTCTAGCGGCCTGACTTTTGAACGGCGACGCCTGAGGCGTAAGGGCTATAAGGAGGAGGTTATCTCCACTTTGCTGCGAGCCCGGAAGCAGCCAACGACTCTAGCTTACGTGCAACATTTGGAAGGTCTTTGAGGCTGTTTGTGAGGAGTCAGGTGTCTCAGCACGCTCCGCCCCGGTCTCGTTGATTCTTTCTTTTCTACAGAAGGGGCGCTCCAAGGACCTTTCCTTCAGTTCCTTGCGCGTGCAAGTTTCCGCTCTCGGCTCTCTCCTTGGACGGGTCGAGGGTCATCCCCTAGCGGGCCACCCGGATGTGGTTCGGTTCCTGAAGGGAGTCAAACACCTGCGTCCGCCCGCTCGCATTACTTGCCCGCCATGGAGTCTAAATCTGGTCCTCCGGGCCCTCTGTGCTGCCCCATTTGAACCTCTCCGTTGGGCTACGGTAAAGGACCTCACGCTCAAGACAGTTTTCCTTGTTTCTATCTCCTCCGCTCGGCGGGTTTCCGAGATCCAAGCCTTGTCCTGTCGGGAACCTTTTTTGCGCTTCTCTGATTCAGGTGTTTCCCTCAAGACGGTGCCTTCCTTCTTGCCAAAGGTTGTCTCCACCTTCCATGTCAGCTTCCAGCGTTCTCCCCAGAGGAGATTGCAGGTACCACTGGAGGCGATCTTCGTAAACTGGATGTCAAACGAGTTCTACTCCGGTATCTTCAGGCCACCAATGACTTTCGGGTCTCGGACCATCTTTTTGTCCTCTGGAGTGGTCCCATTCGGGGCAAACCAGCTTCTAAGACCACTATTGCACGGTGGTTTGAAGGAGGCGATTTCCTCGGCCTATCTTTGCCAAGGTCGGGCGGTTCCAGAGGGCCTAAAGGCTCATTCGCTACGTTCTCAAGCTACTTCCTGGGTGGAGAGTCAATCGGTTTCTCCGCAAGAGATTTGCAGGGCCGCCACCTGGACGTCACTGCATTTATTTATTTATTTATTTAAGGTTTTTTTATACCGGCATTCATGAACTCGTTCACATCATGTCGGTTTACAGAAAACAGGGGTGCGGATAATACAACCAAAAAACATAAATAACGTGATGAAGAGAAGCAGTTACAATTAACAAGGGCTAATGAACTGGGAATGTAAGAAATAGAAAGAGATAGAGGAGAATAATTATGTACAAAAGTTCAATATAAATATGGTGTCTCATATGTACAGTCTCTGAGTAGAGAGTTTGTTTATGGTGCATATTAGGTAGAGTTCGAGAAGGCTTGCCTGAAAAGCCATGTCTTGAGTCTTTTCCTAAAGGTTAGGAGACATGGTTCGTTTCTGAGTTCTGGAGGGATGGAGTTCCATAACTGTGGGCCTGCGGTGGAAAGGGCTCGGTCTCTTAAGGTGCTGTGATTAGTGGTTTTCGTGGGTGGAACAATGAGGCATCCTCTGTAGGCTTCCCTGGTCGGTCTTGTGGATTTGTGGAAGCGGGGAGGAATTTGTAGATCGATTGTGGTATGTTGGTGAATGATTTTGTATATCAAGGTGATGGATTTATAAATGACTCTGAAATGAATTGGTAACCAGTGGAGGTCTTGTAGCACTGGGGAGATATGGTCTCTTTTCTTAGACCTTTGCTCTTAGACCTTTGCTCGCCACTACCGTTTGGTTCTTTTGGGCTTAGCCAGACAAATGGCAGGATTTGAAAATTCTGCAGCACTGACTATTCCTGAGACAGCTGGCTAAAAAGTTAGCTGGCTAACACAGGGATAGAGCCACTTATCTGGCTAAGGGGCCAATGCAATAAATTTGCGTAGAAAGTGGGCTTTGAACAGTCAGCGTCCGCTTTCTTAACCCGCCCCAGGCGCCCCAAGGGGTGGCGCCATGCAATATTTAAATTAGGGGGTCACGTTAGTAAAGAAGCACTAGGGTTGCTTGTGCGCCCCTGTGCCTCCTTGCTAATGCGAACCCAATTGTCGTCGGTAGGAAAACAGACGCAGAGTTTATCGGTGTCGGTTTTCCTAAACGCCGCGCAGCCAGGGGGGTTCAGGAAACAGACGCTGGTCATTCAAGCCTCTGTTTCCTGCACCCGACTGCCAGTGTTTTGGTTTTTTTTTTTTTTACTTTATTTAATGTTGTTTTTCCTCCTACTTAATATCACAACGATATTAAGTAGGAGGCAGTACAGAAAAGCCGTTTTTTCTGTTTTTCTGTACTGGTTTAAGGAGCGCTCAGCTATTAATGCCTGCTCCAGACAGGCGTTAATTGCTGAGTGCTAGATGTGCGTCCCTAGATGCACATTTTTTTTTTTTTTTTTTGCATCTGGAGTGAATGCTAATAGCCTCAAACACATGAATTTGCATTAGGGGATTCATCAGCGCCTATTCAACCCACGTCAGACTGCTGGTTTATACGGTGCGCTCAGCTGAGCACACTGTATTGCATCGGCCCCTCAGCTGGATAAATACCAAATTTCTGCATTATCTAGCAAACATAACCAAATAACTTTAGGGCAGCTGAAGAACAATCCTAAAGTTAGCTGGATAATCTTTTCCAGCCAACTTTAAGATGGCTGAGTACATTGAATGGCACACCCACACTGCTGAATATCCCAACTAAGTTACGGGCCGATTCAGTAAAAGTTGCGGGAGAGCGGGCAAGCACCCGCTCTCCTGTGCGCACGATTCAGGGGGGAAGAAGATGCAAATTAGGGCCTGCAGTAAAAAGAGGCGCTAGGGTTACTAGCGCATCCCTAGCGCCTCCTTTTTGACAGGAGCAGTGGTTGTCAGCGAGTTTGACAGCCGACGCTCAATTTTTCCGGCATCGGTTCTCAAGCCCGCTGCCAGCCACGGGTTCAGAAAACGGATGCCAGCTTGAGCGTTCGTCTTCTGACCCGCGGGCTGCTGGCCGATTTAAAATTATTTGTTTTTTAATTTTTAATTTTTTTTAAATTTTGGGGCCTCCAACTTAATATCGCTATTTCCCCTTACTGTATAAGGGGTAAAGCTAGCGCATCGAAAACGCGTGTCCAAACCTGGGCTAACTTTCCTAGCTGGCCAGCAGCTTGAATAGGAACCTCATAGGCTTTAACAAATCCCAACCAGGAAAAAAAGGGACAAAGAAAATAGCTAACACAGCACCTAAATCTTTCTACAAGGGGAAGAGTTGAAAACAAAATTTCCCTTCAGATTTGGAGATTATCGTAGGTGCAGAATTTCGAGTGGCTTTATCATCACAGTGGCTTTATCATCACAGGGATGGTAATTTCAAAACGAGTGCACATGTACCCATAATACGCATGCATCGATGTGCGAGCAAAGGTACGCTGCAATTTTTAGTCGTGCACGTACTTGCATGCATATATTTTAAATTACATCAACTGTGCATAATATGCTAATTTTAAGAGATTATTCGAACACAGCTAGCATACGTGTCTTCCATAGGACTTTGTTGGCTTTTACTCGCAAGGCACATTCCCAGTTTTCCAATTAGTCCACCAGTTTTGTCCAGTTATCAAGGTCTTTCAGATCCTTCGGATTCTTCATCCTGCATGCCTCCCAGTTGACTCAGACCTCTCACCCTGTCCTTTAAGCCCTAAAACTCGAGATCTACAGACTTGCTCCTCATCAGGAGCAACAGTAAAGTTACGCAGATATCTCGCATATGTGCGCTGCAGTTATTGGTATTAAAATAGAGATACATGTGTAAGTCTTGGCCCCGCTTCTTCCCCCCACCCATTCTTCACAAGTGCATGGATACATATGCACATAGTTTGTGGCTTTTTAAAATCCCTGTTGCTTGCATGCAGCCCACATACATATGTGGGCATTTTTGCACGAGCAGCACTTTTAAAATTGTCTGGGGTTTTTTGGGGGGTTTTTTATATTTCACTTTTTGGCACTACAAAGCGGATTATATTCAGGTACTATAGTTATTTCCCTGTCCCCAGATAGGAGTGTGTGAGATGTCTGTTCTAAACCCCTGATGAAAGCAACGTGATATGCCGAAACATGGACCATGTCAGCACTCTCTAAGATAAGTGTTTTTCAGCAGATTTTTTAGAAAAGTTTTTTTTGGTAAAAAGATATATATAGTAACATAGTAATGTCGGCAGAAAAAGACCAAAATGGTCCATCTAATCTGCCCAGCAAGCTTCCCAAGACAGTCACTGCTGCTCAGTGCAGGTTACCCCCATGTTTCTCTTAAGGGTAGAAACTGTCGCTCCGTGCCGGTTTAGCTTTTTTATTTATTCCCATCCTCTAGCCTTTTAGGGATCCAGTGTTTATCCCATGCCCCTTTGAAATCCTTCACAGGTTTTTTTGTGGGTGACATTTTTTTCGTGTTAATAAAGGGAGGTTTGGTAAATGATTTGAGAATCGGTGCCTAACACTGATACTGTTTGAAGCCCATTGCAGGCAGGAAAAATTTCCAATATATAATGGCAATAAAGAAGAACTAATAAAAACTTTTATGTACGGATGTAATTTCCCTTGCACCTCATTTTCCATTTGGTCTATTGTAAAAACTGATGCCAAACCTGATCCACTGGCCTTTCCAGACTTTAAAGTTTTAATGGCCTGAAGTACCTTCAACTCCATAACAGGAGCATCTGACCTCTCCCAGTCCCCTGATGTTGGAAGATTTGTATCCAGCAGATATTCTGCCCTTTTTTCTCCAGGTGCCTCCCCTTGCACATAAAAATTCAGAAATTCCTCCATAATTTCTTTAGGGTAGAGATTATCTAGTCCTTCACTTTGAGCGCTCTAATAGTGCTTTTGACTCTTCTGCCTTACCAGAAGACCTTCCAGCCTATTGCCTTTAAAAAAAAACCAAAAAAAAAACTTAGTGGATTGCATGAGGGCAACCTATTCTTTCAGCAATACATTCAGCCCTACACAGTGCCTTGAAGCAATCCGTACCATTCTGATTGTGAGACTTTTCTAACTGTGCAGCTTCCACTTCAAGCACAAATATCCTGCCTTCCAGCTGTTACTTCTTAAACAATGCCACTGAAGTGAAGTGTCCCCTTAAGATGGCTTTTCCCACCTCCTGTATCACTCAGACATCCATTCCTTCAGTCATTAAACTCAAGATATTCCTCCCATTTTTTTGGATCACTCCTTCCTTAATCTCTTCATACCACAATAATGACTCATTCATCATCTGCTTATTGTCCCAGGGTAGTCACCTGAGGGAGAGCTGAGCCTTCACTGTAGACATCCCAGACTTCTACAGATAGACAGTACTGCAGAGTGGGGCTAACAACAGTGTTCTTGGGGCCAGGCGGCAGTGTTCCCTCTAAGCTGAGCACGTGTGCACACGACCCGTGAAGGCCGTGCACATGGTACAAAGTTTAGCACACAGTTTTTAATCCTAGAGTTTTTCCAAAAACTAGGCAAATTATTAGGCATAAAATCATTATACTTGCACAGCAATGATGGGAGACACCTAACGTGCACTACATAATGTCTGTGCCACTCTGTGGGTTAAGAGATCTCTGACTCATCTCTACACAGTCCATAGTATTGGTTTAAACACTTGCTCCAAAGTTTCTGTAACCCCAGTGAATTTAGGCCTAAGTGCACACACTGATGCGGCTCTCTGACGGAGGCCAGGATGCCACCTGTTACTTAGAACTGACTGCTAGCCTGCTAGGTCATTAATGGGATGAGGTCAGGGAGAGTTCATACTCCCAACCTCCAATGGCATAGCTGCAGCGGTTCAGGGTACAGCAACACAGTGTGGAAGGGAGGAATACTGGCATTGCTAGGCTACACAATACACACACATACAAGAATCTATGCTCTGCGTCAGCATATAATCTATGAGTATATGACACCATGTGGTAATATAAATCATTTATAAAGAACATTAGAAAAAGTTAGTGTCAACTGGTTAAGTTTAAATAAGTTGATAATATTTAAGTTAATAACAATTAAGATAATAAGATTTGAACACATAAAAACCAAAATGAGTAAAGGTGTTAAACACAAGAGAACAGCTACATCATTTAAATCCGAATGGCTAGATAAGACTGTTGAAACTAATACCGCGAAGTCGCACGGCCTAACTCGTGTAGCTCTGCGCGAAATTTTTTCGTATGATGAAGATAAAGGAGTCATTTGTGTGATCTGCGCTGAAGCGAAAGCCGTAGGAGAGTTTTCTACCGGTAAAAGTTGGAACGAGGTCTGGAAACTGGATTTCCTCAAAAGACATCTAGTAAGTAAATCTCACATTGACAGTGTAACAAAATTGAAAAATATGAATCCACTATTTCACGGTGGGTTGAAGAACCTGTTACTAGAGACTCCAGAAGAAAAGCAAAGGAGGCAAATTGTTGTAGAACTGAAGCGTTCAAATCCAGATGAGATAAAGGTCCTGATTGACAGCGTCTTGCTAGCCATCAAATTGAACTCCTCTATGCTGGCTGTTACAGATATAAATGAACACATGACCAAATTTGTAAAGCTGCCAGATAGTTGGAGAAGTAAAAATTACACATTTGAATTTCTTGAAGTCATCAACAGCGTTGTTGAAAATGATATAATGCAAGAAATTTCTTCAGCATTGTTCCACACTTTAACCGTTGATGAAAGCACTGACATATCTTTGACCAAATGCTTAATACTTTAAGTATCGGCCTAGCAATGCTTTGGATTACAAAGTATCATTTGGTGGCATTTTGCGATTAGAACACTGCAATGCTGCTTTAATCGTATCTGCCATCAAACTCTTTTATACAGCAAATAAGCTTGATTTAAGGAAGATGGTTAGGTTTACATCGGACGGAGCCTCTGTTATGTTAGGAAGAAAAAATGGAGTAGCAGCACAGTTGAAAAAAGACATCCCACACCTAATTCAGCAACACTGTGCAACACATCGTGAAGATTTAGGAATAACTGATACATGGAAAGAAGTCAAACTGATGCAAGACATTGAAACTCTTATCAGAACTGTGTTCTCGAAGTTTAGTAGATCTATTTCGAAAAGAGTTAAATTTCTAGAAATCGTTGACGCCTCAGAGCATGATTCAGTGGCATTCAGATCTTTAAATGAAGTGCAATGGCTGTTGAGGCATTTTGCTGTGCAAGCTATAATTCAAAACTATGCTGTTTTGTTACAATATTTCGAGGAAGAGTGGGGGAAAGACCCAATTGCCAATTACTGTTTCAAGAAGCTGAGCACTTCTGAGTTTAGGGTAGGTCTGGAAATTTTGAATGATGTTCTATCAGATTTGGCTTCATTGTCTCTTCTTCAGAAGAAGAAGGGTTTAACAACACTAAAAGCTCACCATCTAGCTCGAGGCAAACTGAACAAGATCAGAAGCCAATATCTAACAAGCTCACCTCAGTGGACTCAGTGTTAAAGCACTATTACAGGTACCAACCAATAGTGCAGTCGACACAAGTTCACTTATCACATTTATCAGTCTCTTTCTTGTGTGTGTCCATCTGGATGAAAGGTTTCCAGAAGAGGAAGTACAGGCATGGGCTGCATTTGATATTTGGTCACTTGTCAATTATGACTTCGATTTCGGAATTGATAACATAAAATCACTTTGTGCTCAATATAAAGAGTTTCTGCCTGAGGAGTTAACAGTAGTTGATCAATACAATGACTTCAAATTCGTTGTTGATGAGAAAATAAAAGACAAAGTGGTTTCAAATTTGTCATCTATGTTGTCGTTTGTAACTCAAAATGAACAATTCAAAGACCTCGCTGTGTTGATGGATATTGGAGGAACATTCATGGCATCCAGTGCAGACTGTGAACGTAGGTGGTAAGTTAGCAGGTTAAACGTGCGGCAAAACGGCAGGGTAAAAAAGCGATAGTCGGGGCGCACGTTACTGCATGGGAGGGAATAGCTAATTCAATCGTTTACATGTAATATACATGCCATGGGCGGAAGGGGTTACCCGGTGATTTACAGGCACGGTAAGAGTAGGTTAAAGGGGATAGTGTATCGCAGGTTGGACTAACGCGGCTGAAAGTGGGTAGAAAGCGGGTTAGGAGCAGGGTAACCGCAGCCGCACTTTACTGTATTGACCTGCAAGTGAGATGGTAAATAGTCTATGGTACTGAGAAGGAATGGTACCAGCCTATGTGGCACATTCTTGCTCAGACATCCATTTCTGTTTCAGAACCTTTGTGTTGCTATTTACAGAGATGACTTCTGCTCAATCTTTTCATGCTGATGACTTATCACTGGTTCTTATGAAGTTCAAGTAGCAGACAAAGGGGAATCTTTCCCTCTTTTTATGTTTTTTTATTTTCATGTCTCTTTTTAACCCTTAAGCTCATTCTTGAGTTTTAAATCGCTGTACATCAGAGACCTCTGTGATATTCTGCCAAAGGGCACACCTGATATACTGTGAGCCTACGTAACGGGCACAAGGAATACCGATCAGCTGTGGCTATTGGAGGATGGCATTTTTAACAGAACTTAAAGGAAATCTTCCCTATCTTTTCCAAAGATGAAGATCTCAGAGCTGTTTTGTTAGATGTTTTCTACTATGAATTTTTATTTATTTATTTTTTCAACAAGAAGAGTGGAAAAATTCAACCATTCATAAAGAATGAAATTAGACTGAGGGAGAGGCCTATGGCAACATTAGCACAGGAACATCTGCCCATGTCAGAAGGGATTCTAGAAGTTTCTGGGCTAGGTAAGAATAAAGCACAGGGTGTCATCACCATCTTCCTTGACTGCTTTTTGAAGCTTATCCATAGAGAACAGACTGAACCTGGCCTCCCATAGTGACCTGCAAATTCCACCAAAATTCCCAAAGTCATAGAAGACAAGGGGCCCTGGCCATAACACTTGTCTAGAGTGATAGGGCAAGATAAGGAAAAATATATTTTAAAAAAAAAAAAAAAGGGGAGAACCCAGGCCGAGAAAGTTTCAATTCATTACCTACTCCCCTTCCCAAAAAAGATTACATACGTGGAAAATTTAAATGCTGAATACTAAAAAAAAACACACTTTACCTTGAATACTATTTATATAGCACACCATCATCCTCCCTATTCTTCATTTTGAGGCATAGAGAATTTGAGATCTTGTTACAGAAGTGAAAAAATGCTTAGCAGCTGTTTTTGGACCTGATCCACCACAGTGCTAGGCATAAATTTTCAGGTAGCCAAGAATGATTAATTTCTACTTATAACTAATCCTGTCATACCCATGCAATGAAAGACTTGTCAATTTCAGACTAAAGTTGTGCAATTGAAAGTAATTCAATTTTGCCACCATCATGTTCAAAACTAAACTATATAGACAAAAGGAATAAAACAGTGAAAGGAGTCTACAGATAACTCAAGATACTTTTGTAAATATTAGTTTACCAATATGATGAAATTAGTTCTTACCTGTTAATTTATTTTCCTTGATGATCTATAGATTATGCCCATTGACCCACAGATGGAGACAGAACAAACTTACGGATGTCACCCCTTATGTACCTTCTCACTGACCTCAGCTTGTCAGTTTAACCTGCAACAAACCAACTCTGGACAAATTTATACCATTTGACATTTATAACTCTAAATATTTGAAATCAATCAGCTTCCAATGGAAAAAGCACTTTTGCTTACCATAAAGGGTGTTTTCCTTAGTTAGCAGGATGAATTAGCCATGATCTTTGGAGTGACATCTGGTGGCACAGAACAGACTTTACAAGCATTGAAGGACTCATGAGTCCAATAGCTAGTAAAGTTTTTGACTCTACTGAACATACTCAAATTCCCACATGGGTGTTGCCTTTCAGTCTCCTCAGTCTGTAACATAGCTCCCACTAGCTATAGTCTACTCTCTGTATTGGGGGGGGGGGGGGGGGGGGGGGGTGGGGTGGTGGGGGGGGGGGGGGGGGGGGGGGGGGAAGAGAGCACATGGCTAAGTCATCCTATCTATGGAAAATACTGTTTATGGTAAGAATACTTGCTTTTTCCCCCCCCATCAGTAAGTAGGCTGAATTAGCCATCAATCTTTGAGGAGTCCCAAGCTGAGGGTTGCAGCAGAGTGCAATGTGTTTAGTTTTTTTCACTTCACAATCCAGCCTCTTCTCTGAGTGGAATGACCTGGACAGCACAGCTTTTTTTTTTTTTTCTTTACAGCACTATCCACTGCTGCTTGTGTGTCCAGGCCATAATGAGAAGTGAAAACGTGTACAGATGACCGCTTTGCAAATGTCTTTACAGGGGATGTCTTGAGATTTGCTATAGAGGAGGCCGTAGCTCAAATCTGGTGAACCCTGACTTGGGCTTGTAGAGTTACAACTGGGCAGTTTCATAACAGTGATGAATGCAGTTACCCAACAAATTTGCCAGTTTTTTTGACACTGCTGTGCCCATGCAATTGGGGTCATAGGTCATGAAGAGCTGTGACATCTGCCAAAAAGAAAGTGTCCTTTAATAGTAAGCCAGAGCTTGCTTACAATCTAGCACGTACACTTGTTTTTCTCTTTCATGTGCATGTAGGTGAGGGTAAAATGTCAGTAAGCTTCACGGGCAGTCCAGAGACCTTGTGTGTTGAGCCCATCCACATGGGCTACTCAGCCCTGCGGCGATGCATCGGTAGTGAGTAGCACATGAGGTGGTGCCACCTGGAAGGAATTCCCTGCTGCAAGTTGGAGATGCTCTCCCACCAAGACAGGGACATCCTCAAAGGCTCTGTGACCGACAGAGAAGCCTCAAGGTCCTGGGAGGCCTATTGCCACTGCACCCTTTCAGATAATAGAAAGACTAGAGGATACTCCATGAAGTTAGCATGTGGCACATTTAAAACTAATCGGAGAAAGTTCTTTTTCACTCAATGCACAATTAAACTCTGGAATTTGTTGCCAGAGGATGTGGTTAGTGCAGTTAGTATAGCTGTGTTTAAAAAAGGATTGGATAAGTTCTTGGAAGTCCATTACCTGCTATTAAGTTGACTTAGAAAATAGCCACTATTACTAGCAACGGTAACATGGAATAGACTTAGTTTTTGGGTACTTGCCAGGTTCTTATGGCCTGGATTGGCCACTGTTGGAAACAGGATGCTGGGCTTGATGGACCCTTGGTCTGACCAAGTATGGCATGTTCTTATGTGCAAGTGGGCAAGAGGGATAACATGGACCGAAGCCGCCATGTAGCCTAACAAGCGGAGCAGAAGGTGGGCAGTCATGCCGGTTGCTGCGCACAAAAGGTTGCCAGCAAGAGAAAGGGGCTGGTCATGAGGCAAAAACACTTTGGCCTGCAGTGTCCAGCCCAGCCCCTATAAAGTCTAGCTGAGGAGACAAGAGCTCAGATTTGGGGTAGTTGATCACAAACCACAAGGATTGCAGTGTCTGGCACCATTAGATCCAGAGCACTCAGGGCCCCTGGTCAGGAGTTGCTCTTGATCAACCAGTTATCTAGGTAAGGGAAGACGTGTACTGCACAACAGAGATACGCAGCTACCACCGCCAGACATCTGGTGAAGAGACGAGGGGCTAAAGCTAGCCCAAAAGGCAACACCTTGCACTGGCAGTGAGCTTTCCCCACCATGAAATAGAGGTATTTCCTGGGGCTGGGGAAGATCACTACATGAGCATAAGCCTCCTTGAGATTGAGGGAGCAGAGCCAGTTTCCTCTTCTGAAGAGAAGCATCAGCATACCCAGAAAGTTGTTCAATGCCCTGAGGTAGAGAATGGGGCACAGGCCTCCACTTCTCTTTGGTTTAAGAAAATACCTCAAATGAAACCCTCTGCCTTGTTGAGGTTTAGGGATGGGTTCTACTGCCCTCACCGCGAGAAGGGCAGAGTTCTGTCCAAAGCATAGCTTGCTGGGCGGATGAACCCCACGACAGACATGGAGAGGTCTCTGGGAGCCGTTTGAAGCTGAGTCTGTACCCCTGATGGACTATAGTAAGGACCCATCGGTCCGAGGTGATTTCCTCTCAGCGATGAGCGAACATGTGGAGCCTGTCCCCTGAGGGATCTGGCATCAGGGGTATACTCAGCTGACATGCTCCCTCACCACTAGTCAACACTCCGCAGCTGAGGCTTACGGGGGCACTGGCTGAGGCCTGGGTGCTCGCTGCTGACAAGGGCAGCCCCTAGAGCTAGTGTGCAAGCTCTGGAGGCCAGAGGATATTATTTCCTTTGCTGGTAAACAGGCTTCCTGGAACTGGGCCTGGAAGATTTGCTGGCAGAGGAAGGGGCATCGGAGGCACTAGTGGAGAACTGCTGATGGGTGACATGTGGTCCAACTGGGCCAGCACATCTTGGACCTTATCCCCAAAGAGGATAAGGGGAGGTCAGCTAGCTTTTCCTGCACCTCCGGATGGAGGTCAGAGGCCCTGAGCAAAGCCATCCTATGGGCATTGATGCCCACAGCAGCTACACAAGCAATAGTTTCAAAGGCATCATAGGTGCCTCATGTTTGCCAGCCTTCAAACCTTGCAGGACAATAGTCGAAAGTGCATCCTGGACCCACTTCCATAGATTCTGGTTGTACTGAGTCATGTACAACTGATAGGTGGCAATGCAGGCGATGAGCATAGTTGCCCTGGAAGACTTTGTGGCCCAAGGCAGCGAGCTCCCTATGCTCACAGCCTGGAGGGGCCGAGACATAGGTGGCATCTGCCTTCCTATTGACGGGGGAGATGGAGATCGGGTGCTTCCACATCCAAAAAAGGAGGTCCTTGAATATGTCATGGGCCAACATTTTTTGTCACCCATCCTCTTCTGTAAGCAGTTGGAATAGCCTTGGCCATGGCCTTGACCAAGCCCCCGAAGGACAGATCCTCTGGAGGGGACCGTCTGAGTATTCAGAGTAAGACTGTGGAATCATTATCCCAGGGATCATAAGGTCCTTCCTCCTCACTAAGGCCTGTGGGGGATATCAGCCCTGGGCTCTAACAGCTTCAGGGGTTTCTAGGGCACTGCGGGAATCAAAGGTTACCCTGGCATCAAGAGGATCAGGGGCTGCGGAAGGCTAGAGAGACCAGGTAAAGTCTCGGGGAACTAAGGCTTCGGGAACTTGGCACCGGCCACATCTTCCTCCTCAGAGGAAACAATAGGAATCGCTCGAAGGGGGCATCTGTGGCCACTGGGGATCCAAAGGCCCCCCAGGCACTGGTTGCATCAGAAGGGTGTCTAAGAGGATGTCCAGACCCTCAAGCAGAGGTGCTAGGATAGATGGTGGGGGGTTCAGCACCGGTATGGGGACCAGTGGTGCGAGCGGCTCGATGCTCTGAAGAGCTCTGAGCACCAGTCTACACGCTGCAGTCCAATTCCTCCTGAAAGTCTGGGAAGGCCAGGACAGAGAGGGGGATGAGGTGTCACTGGCTCTTCCTCTGTCCACAGAGATGGCACAGTGCCAGGCACCGATATCGGTGAGGAATGCCTAGGACTCTCAGGGACATTAGAGGATGGGGCCTCCGATGGACAGGGTTGCTTCAGTGGTGATGCAGCCACCGGCACCACACGCCAATGGCAATGCTTGCAGCATCTCCCACATTGCTCGGCCCGTCTTTCCCCAGTGCCAAGGCGGAGGATCCCGATGTCCGGGACACTGGTGAGATCATGGAGGATCGGTCACTGTCCTCACAATCCTTCAACGAGGTGAAGAAGGGAGTAGCAAGAGGGCATGGATTGAGGGGCTCCCCTCGACATCAATGAATCCAAGATGGATGTGCATGCGGAAGACTTTGCAGAGCCAAAAAGCTCCTCCATCTTATCAAGGCATGCACAACCTTTGGTGGTCATCTGGTCACACAGCTGACACCCATGGAAGTCATACGAGGGCCCCAGGCAGAGAATACAAACCTCATGCAGATCTGTGATGGATATGGTCCACAGCCAACGAAAGCCGGACGGCACCATAAAAGGTACCTGACATGCTGGTGATGACCGGCAGTCACGAAGAGGCAAAGTGCCTGGAATAGACCGCAAAGAAGTGAAAAACAGCAACTTTAGCCTACCATGCTAAGGACCAACCATAAAGGGGGACCCGATGATGAAACCAGGGAGAGAGACTACTTTTCAGCAAAAACAAGAAAAAGGTGGAGCTCCACGAACCACAAGGCAACTGCACTGTGGAAAAGAGACTGAAGGGGGAAACTGCGTGGACAAGCAGATAGTGGCATGCTGGCATTCTTAGTGTACAGGTCAAAGCTTCTAGAAACAAACAAAAGCTTTCTGGCCGGGATCCATCCAATGATGTCACGCACATGTAAGGACTATGATCCTGCTTGTCTTGGGAGAAAAAGCCTTCTTCCCTTTGGCCTATCTTCTGGCAACTTATGCACTTTGGATTCTCCCAGATGCTTCATTATCTTCTCCAGGTCCTTCTTAAACAAGAGCTTGCTCTTAAGAGCCCCCAAGTGACCAGTTTCACAACCACAGAAACCTTCTGGTAGACACTGCTGACACTATCCTGGAAGACGTCCTGATCAAGCCCCAAATACCACAGCCTCTTCCAGACACGGCCTTCCACGCTGCCGCTCCTGTCGTAGCTTGCATTTCCTGCAATTGCTGGATCCAACACAGACATGACCGCTGCAAACTGCAGCCCTTATGCCCAGGGCAACAACCTCAAAAATCCTTTTGAGGTGAAACACCAACTTGTGATTGTGCACTCCCTTAAAGTGGATAGGGGTCTCCTTACTGACCACAGACACAGAGGCGTCGACCTTAGGAAGAGCTAACTCAAATATATCTTCTGGTAATGGATAAAGCTTTGCCATAGTGCTGCCAACCCTTAAACTGGACTCCAGAGTGTCCCGCTCCCAAACTACCAACTTCACTCACTTATGAAAGGAAAAAGCCTTCGCCAGACTGCACAACCTGTCCAACCCGCTTCCTCCACTTCAGATTCCTCTCTGATACCTTGATTCCCAGTTCTTTAACATACGGAATCAAAGGCCAGAGTTCCTCTCTCTGAAAAAGGCGCACCACTTTGGTGGTATCTCCCTCAGACACAGGAACCTCCTCTTGTTCCCAATCCAGGTCTGCCACATCTGCATCCGGGGAGTCTCCTGCCACTGCATCAGGACCCTTGGAGTCATCCATGTTCCCTTAACCACCAGATGGTGAGGAAAGGGTCAAAACACACCAAATGCCATCCATACACTTTCTCAGATGGAGCAGACAGACAACCACAGGCTGGGACCCAGAGTGATGAGCTGCTGCTTTCCTGGCCAAAAAACCTTGCGCATGAGAACAAATCAGCTGTTAAGGCCTGGGATACATCAGAATCCCAATCTTCTGCCTCAGTCCCCCAATCCAGGGGAAAATCTTCCATATCTGAGTCCTGATCCCCCCCCCCCCCGACTCCCTAGGGGCCAGCCACTTCAGGAGGCAGTCACGATGGGGATTCTCGGGCTTCCTCTGCTGCTGCCAATGGCCCTGCACCAGGTAACAAAATGGCTGACTTTCCTGTGCTGAGAGCAAAACTCCTTGCTGCAGGCCTGAATATTTGTGCCGAAACAGGCTTGGAATATGAGGGAAGCACTCCAGATGTGTCTTCCCCACCAAAAATGCACCCATAGCAGAAGCCCTTTCTATTTAGCCTTAACCACGAATTTCAGCAAGTGCTGCCTGTCACAACCTTGTCTCAGGAGACCTGCTCGCCTCGACAAGAACCAGACACCAGCCCTTCACCTCAGAGAGCCACCAGCCACAGCACAACCTCAACATGATCAAAGAAAAGACAAAAGAACTTTGTTTATTTTTGATCAATTTTAGTCACCAGCCCCAGATAGGAAAATTGGTTCTTACCTGCTAATTTACGTTCCTGTAGTACCACGGATCAGTCCAGACTGCTGGGTTTTGCCTCCCCCTTCTAGCAGATGGAGACAGAAAAACTTCGAAAGCGCCTTCTCAACCTGGTGAGCCACCTGCTGCTCTTCAGTATTTATTCATACCCAAGCAGAAATCACTGTATAGATAAAACACTCATGAATTAACCTAACATCTATCCCTCCAAATGAGCAGAGGGTGAAAACATAGAACTTTGAAAAAAGACCAAAAATCAGCCTTAAAACGGATAGGACAAACCTATACCTCTCTTCAGGAGAAATTAGAGAACATAGACCAGTTCGAGCGGACTCTTCTTCTACACCCTTCAACTCATTAGTAGGTGGGCGTCTGGACTAATCCATGGTACTACAGGAACGAAAATTAGCAGGTAAGAACCAATTTTCCTTTCCCTGTACATACCTGGATCAGTGCAGACTGCTGGGATGTACCCAAGCTTCTTCTAAACAGGGTGGGACTGTGAGAGTCCCACTTGAACAACACTGGCTCCAAAATGGCAAGCCTCCGCTTGCTGGACATCTAAACAGTAGTGTCTAGCAAAAGTGTGCAAAGATTACTAGGTAGCTGCCCTGCAGATTTCCTGCGGGGAGACCAGTTGGTAATCCCTTCTGCGACTGAAGAAGTGAGATGCCTTGGCATTTGCATGGATCACCATGAGATCCACGTGAGACTTGCCCTACTAGCGGGATATCAGCTGCATGGCTTCGGACAGCTCCCATTCTCCTGGGTCTAGCTGGTGGTGACTGAAGAAGTCCACCTATATGTAATGTGTGATGCTGCCAACATTTGAAGATGGCATTCTGCCCAGGTCATCAATAGATTCGCTTCAAGCACCACAGGATGACTCCTTGTTCCGCCTTGCAGGTTGATATAGGCTACCGTCATCGCATCGTCCGACAACACTTGCACTGCCTGGTGACTCAGAATGGAGAGGAAACCCTCCAGAGCCAAGCGAACAGCCCGTGTCTCGAGACGATTGATCGACCATGACGACTCTTCTGGAGACCACTGGCCCTCACTGCCCAATCCCAACACACCAGAGAGGTCACCACTATCCACCGGGGTATTTCCAAATCCATGCCCCGCTCCAAGTGCTGCTGCACTGGGCACCATGAGAGACTGGACCTGGCAATATCCGTAAGTGGTAACGGGAGAAAGAACTCTCCCGAGAATTCCAACAGGATAACAAGGCCGCTGGCAGAGGCTTCATATGTGCGAAGCCATGGGACCAAGGACCTGCAAGTAATCCCAGACTCTGGGCACGAAGGCACGCAGTAGGGACTGCACTTGACCACGCAATTTGATGATTTTGTCCCAGAAAGAAAAACCTTGCCGATTTGCGTGTCGAAACAGGCTCCCAAAAACTCCAGAACCTGGGAGGGAACAAGATGACTCTTGGTGAGGTTGACCACCCAACCATTTCTACAGCTTGCGAGCACAGGGCTGCCGATTTCACCCGAATGAGCCAGTCGTCCAGATAGGGATGCTCCAGCACTCCCTCCTTCCTCAGGGATGCCGCGCCACCACCACTATTACCTTGGTGAACGTCCACGGAGCTGTGGCAAGGACAAATGGTATAAATCTGAGGAACTTCTGGTGGTCCTGTCGAATGCCTGTGTGAAGACAGGCCTCTGTCAGGTCTAGGGACGCCAGGAATTCGCCCTGTCGCACAGCTGCGATGACAGATCAAAGCGTTTCCATTTGGAAACAGGGTACCTTGAGGGCAACACTGGCCTTCTTCAAATCCAAGATAGGCCGAAAAGTTCCCTTTTTCTTGGGGACACCGAAATAAATGGAGTAACATCCCTTCCTTTGCTCCGCTGGAGGATGTTGGGGAGATACCAGTTCCGGAGATGGTTTTCAAGGGTGACGAGTCAGACAAACTGAACCAAATCACTGTGAACCTGGAAAATGTAGTAGGCCAGCTTGACAAACTAAAGAGTAGCAAATCACCTGGACCGGATGGTATGCATCCTAAGGTACTGAAGGAACTAACAAAAAAATTTCTGATCTATTAGTTAAAATTTGCAACCTATCATTAAAAATCATCCATTGTACCTGAAGACTAGGGTGGCCAATATAACCCCAATATTTAAAAAGGGCTCCAGGGGCGATCCGGGTAACTATAGACCCGTGAGCCTGACTTCAGTGCCAGGAAAAATAGTGGAAACTATTCTAAAGATCAAAATCATAGAGCATATAGAAAGACATGGTTTAATGGAACACAGTCAACATGGATTTACCCAAGGGAAGTCTTGCCTAACAAATCTGCTTCATTTTTTTTGAAGGGGTTAATAAACATGTGGATAAACGTGACCCGGTAGATGTAGTGTATTTGGATTTTCAGAAGGCGTTTGACAAAGTCCCTCATGAGAGGCTTCTAAGAAAACTAAAAAGTCATGGGATAAGAGGTGATGTTCTTTCGTGGAATACAAACTGGTTAAAAGACAGAAAAGAGTAGGATTAAATGGTCAATTTTCTCAGTGGAAAAGGGTAAACAGTGGAGTGCCTCAGGGATCTGTACTTGAACCGGCGCTTTTCAATATATATATATATATATATATATATATATATATATATATAAATGACTAGGAAAGGAATAAGACAAATGAGGTTATCAAATTTGCAGATGATACAAAATTATTCAGAGTAGTTAAATCACAAGCAGATTGTGATACATTACAGGAGGACCTTGCGAGACTGGAAGATTGGGCATCCAAATGGCAGATGAAATTTAATGTGGACAAGTGCAAGGTGTTGCATATACGGAAAAATAACCCTTGCAGTAGTTACACAATGTTAGGTTCCATATTAGGAGCTATCACCCAGGAAAAAGATCTAAGCATCATAGTGGATAATACTTTAAAATTGTCTGTTCAGTGTGCTGCAGCAGTCAAAAAAGCAAACAGAATGTTAGGAATTATTAGGAAGGGAATGTTTAATAGAATGGAAAATGTCATAATGCCTCTGTATCGCTCCATGGTGAGACCGCACCTTGAATACTGTGTACAATTCTGGTCGCCGCATCTCAAAAAAGATATAATTGCGATGGAGAAGGTACAGAGAAGGGCAACCAAAATGATAAAGGGGATGGAACAGCTCCCCTATGAGGAAAGGCTGAAGAGATTAGGGCTGTTCAGCTTGGAAAAGAGACGGCTGAGGGGGCATATGAGAGGTCTTGATAGAGTAGATGTGAATCGGTTATTTACACTTTTGGATAATAGAAGGACTACGGGGACATTGCATGAAGTTAGCAAGTAGCACATTTAAGACTAATCGGAAATTTTTTTTTTTCACTCAATGCACAATTAAGCTCTGGAACTTATTGCCAGAGGATGTGGTTAGTGCAGTTAGTGTAGCTGGGTTCAAAAAAGGTTTGGACAAGTTCTTTGAGAAGTTCATTAACTGCTATTAATCGCATCAGTAGCTTGGGATCTACTTGCTGTTTGGATAATTGCCAGGTTCTTGTGGCCTGGTTTGGCCTCTGTTGGAAACAGGATGCTGGGCTTGATGGACCCTTGGTCTGACTCAGCATGGCAATTTCTTATGTTATGTTAACAGGTACAATAGCCCCCAGACTTTGGAGACGTGCCAAGGTCTGGCGAATGGCCAACTCCTTTGCTGGGGAGCCAACGGGGACACCAGAAACAGATTTCGGACCGGACAAGCAAGTTGTAATGTTTAGCCGTGTTTTATCACATTGAGAATCCACCAGTACGATGTGATATGGACCCACTCCTGGAGAAAAAGACAGCCGTCCCCCTATCACGGGATCCATGGAGTGAGCCAGCCTCACTTCATTGTGAAAACTTGCCTCCCGTGGTGCCTTGTCCCGCCCCGGGGAATGTGCCATCCATGGTAAGCTGAAGACCAAGACTGAAACCTCGGCGAGGTTTCCCTGTTGCCCACATTCTGTGCTCTGCTCTGAAGAAAGCACCATTGTCCCCGGAAATGAGAGCGGGAAGAAGAGAACATTTTCTGCCCTCATGGCCTGTCCTCTAGAAGCTTGGTTAGCTTATTTTTGCCTAAATTCTTGATCAGCTGCTGCAACTCATCCCCAAATAGAAGCCTACCCTTAAAGGGAAGAGCCAATTGAGATTTGGAAGAGACATCCACATACCAATTCCACAGGCATAGAAGTCTCTGGGCTGACACTGCAGAGACCATTGTGCGTGAAGATATGCGAAGGTGGTCATAGAGGGCATCTGACCCATAGGCGACCACAGCCTCTAACCACTCTGCTTGCTTCACTTCCACCGGCTCAAGACCCTTGGCATTCTGCAAGGCTTGCTCGAAACAAGTAGCTGCTGCAAACCACAGCCTGAATGCCCAAGGCAGAAACCTCAAAAATCCTTTAGAGGTAGCCCTCCAGTTTGCGATCCTGCAGATCCTTCAGCGCCACATCCGCTATAGTTCTCTTGGTAACCACGGAAACTGAAGCATCCACTTTAGGACTCCATAGCAACTCCAACACATCCTCAGGCAAGGGAATCAACCTGTCCATAGCCCCGCTAACCTTAAGGCCCGTTTCTGGTGAATTCCCTCCCGGAGTAACATCTGCCGTAACATCTCGTGAAGAGGAAAAGTACGTGCCAGATCCCGTAATCCAGCTAACACCGGGTCCACCGTAACCGGACTCCGTAGGGGGTCCGCGATACCCAGTTTGGCCAAAATGTGAGGACTTAAGGGCATCAGTTTGTGCTTCTGAAACAGGCAGACCACCTTATGGTTATCACTCTCCACCGGAGGGACCTGATCCGCCGTGGCGCAGACATCCGGGTCGTCCGAGGGATGGAGAGGGGCCACCGGCCCTGCTCCTGGTCTGAGTCAGAGGAGGGCTCCCGATCTGCGTCCCGCGGGCCCAAGGCCTGAACCCGGTGAATTCACATCGCCACTGGTGTCTCCTTTCCCTGCCGCCAAGGGAAAGCCCCAAACAGGAACTCCCCACACCGCTCTTCCTTTTTTTTTTTTTTTTAAACAAAAACTAGCTACCAAATGAATTGCTTTCCTTGAAGAGTCCGGTATGGGCAGTAAGGGAGCGGAGTAAGGGGAGAGGCAGCTGGACCACCAGCTATCACCCCACCGGCCGAAAGGGAGACAAAGCTCGGGGCTCCCAACCCCTGCTTGTTCAAAGTACGCCTACGACCAGGTGGAATGGTCCCACCAAGACCTTACAACCCCCTGGGAGACTCCTAGAGAAATTTAAATCCCTACATTTTTTATGCTTGGATCAGAACCGCACGTTTTGCACCACCTCCATCTACTGGGGACAGGGAAATACTGGAGAGCAGCAGGTGGGCTCACCAGGTTAAGAGAGCGCGCTCGAAGTTTTTCTCGGTCTCTATCTGCTGGAAGGGAGGCAAAACCCAGCAGTTTAGACTGATCCGGGTAAGTACAGGGAAAACAGAATGAAAATACTTTCCTGCTTATCTGGGCTTGTTGTGCAGACTTGTCAGCAGCTATATGCTGCCTCCTGTGAGATGAAGGTCCTGGACACCAGATGACCACCTCCAGCCCAAGCTAACAGAAGGGTCACCAACCTCTTGCTCATCTGCCTCAAACCAGGGAGTATGGCCCCACCAGGACTTCACAACTCCCAGAAATCTTTAACCTTCAATTTTTTTTCTCTTCAGACTGCATGTTTTATATTATTTACCATCTGCTGGAGACAAATACTGGAAGACTGCAGGTGGCACAACATGTTATATTGCAGTGTCAGTAAAATTCTCTTTATTTCCATCTGCTGGCAGAGATGTAAAACCCTGGAGTATGGACTGATCTGAGGTATGAACAGGAACTACAGTTACACTGTTTTCTTACTCATGTTGAGTTAACATATGGATATCTAATGTATATATAAATGCTGATTACACACCTTTGTTTTAGAACAATTATGTTTATTAAAACTGTGTAAACATGTATTATAAAATGGCCAGCACATTATCTGATAATGTCATGAGCAGGGGACACAAATCATGAGCTTAACAAACCACTTTCACTGCAAAGGAACTAAGAAAGCAACAAAGTGATTCTAAGCAAAAAGCTAAACAAGTATCACATTGAAGTCAGACAAGGAACCTAAGTATCTCAAAGTAATTGAGCAGTGTGCAGACACTCCAAATAGCTAGCATCACAGAGTTCAATAAAAAAGGAGCCATTCCACTCTTCACAATTCTCACTGCGACTGTGGGACACAGTAATGCACATATTACCACTGGAGATGGTTGAAAAACAAACTAGTTAGATGATCCAAATCTAGCTCTTGGAGGACATTGTGGCTATACCATTATCACCACTATTTCGCATCACTGGCAGCTAC
Organism: Rhinatrema bivittatum; assembly: GCF_901001135.1. Lineage (NCBI taxonomy): Eukaryota > Metazoa > Chordata > Amphibia > Gymnophiona > Rhinatrematidae > Rhinatrema > Rhinatrema bivittatum. The sequence continues at coordinate 189,821,906 of NC_042621.1, forward strand.
ATGAGGCTTTGAAAACTTTAGCCCAATGGTTGCCAAGATAGGGGAACCTTGCAGAACTCTTGCCTGCAGCAAACTTACACATGCCATTCCACTTTCCCCCTAGGTACTGAATTACCACCAGTTCTACCAAAATGTCTAGTGAAAATGTAGGACTAGATCACTTCATTCAAGACCTTAATGTACTCTTAACATTTTTATCAGTTTGCACTTACTGGAACTGAATTTAAACTAAAGTAAAGCATATTAAAGAGGGTCTGTCATCAGGAAAGCATTGACCATCAGTGGTTTGAATATAAAAATTTATTCAAAGTCAACATACGGAATAAAACAATTAAAAACCTACAGAAAGATTTTCCCCTTGTAATCCACAGTTTACTAAATATTTCTGAAAAGAACACATTCCTTCAGACATTAAAGTCCTCAAAGGGCCACTCACTTCATGTGAAAGTGTCGTTGCAACCAAGCCATAAGCTGAAGTCTTTGTACAAGTTATTGCTATGTGGCACCCAGGTATACAGTAATTTACAAAAAAGGAAGCAAATTAAGAGAAATTTAATACAAGCAGTTAACAGAGGACATAAGATCTGGCTATAGCTGTCATGACAAGTCTAAGCTTTTATCTACTAAAAAACTGACTTTTTCCAAATTTAAGTTCTTATTGTGTAGTTGGGTGCTACATAGTATCTTACAGAAAGACTTCCAAACAGTAAATTGGTAGCAAGAAATGCCCTTTAAATACAAAAGAAAATTAAAGTTTGTAAATTCAGTTTCTTCCGGGATCCTTTAGACACTAATACATCCCACGCCATCCACTTCCACCCATGCCAGCATGCTGACCATAGTAGTCTCCGCTGTTTCCAGTATTTCCACCACCACGACCTAAAAAGAAATGTGTAAAAAAATGTTAATGTATATTTAGTGTGCTTTTTGGGCTTAAAGAAATTAAATACAAATTTCAGAATGACTCCCCAAAGCTGAGAAACAGGATAATTAGTTTCCCATAAAGGAAAATTAGTTTCTTACCTGATAAATTTCGTTCCTGTAGTACCAAGGATCAGTCCAGGACACCTGGGTTGTGACTCCGCACCAGTAGATGGAGACAGACTAAAACTTGTGGGCGGAGCATATATGCCCCTGTGCCAGTCACAGCCCCTCAGTCATACGTAATGTCAAAGTAGACAAAAGCCAAAAGGCAATCATAGCTAACCATACAACTTGGTAGGGAAAAGAAGACCAACACCCCTACAGGAACCAGATTCCCCAACCGGGAGAGCGAATAAACAAGGATCAGCGTACTGAAAAAAAAATAATGAGCGGACTCTTCGTTACTATAGCGCAACACTGCGGGCGGGATCCTGGACGGATCCTTGGTACTACAGGAACGAAAATTATCAGGTAAGAAACTAATTTTCCTTTCCCTGTACGTACCAGGATCAGTCCAGGACACCTGGGATGTACCAGAGCTAACTTACCGAGGGTGGGAAGCAGAGAGTCCCGCTCGTAGTACCCTCTCTCCAAAACCCCCAGCTTCAGTAGCCTGAACATCCAACCGGTAATGTTTAAAGAAGGTATGCAACGACTTCCAGGTAGCCGCCCTGCAAATCTCTTGAGGCGACACCTGAGAAGATTCCGCCCAAGACGCAGCGTGAGACCGTGTCGAATGAGCCCGAAGACCCACCGGTGGCGATTTTTCGCGCAGAATGTACGCAGAACCAATGGCTTCCTTGAGCCAACGGGCAATTGTCGTGCGGGACGCCGCAGCACCTTTCTTTGGACCCGAAGTTAACACAAACAGATGATCCGTCACCCGAAACGGATTAGTAACCTCCAGATAGCGAAGCAGGGACCTCCGCACATCTAGTTTTCTCAAGACTTTTGTTTTCGGGTCCGAAGACTCCGCAACCGAGAAAGCGGGAAGTTCAATTGACTGATGTAAATGGAACGACGACACGACCTTAGGAAGGAAGGAGGGAACCGTCCGCAAGGAGACCCCCGAATCGGAGATGCGCAAGAAGGTCTCCCTACAGGACAACGCCTGTAATTCTGAGACACGACGGGCCGATGCAATCGCCACTAGGAATACGGTCTTCAAGGTGAGATCCTTGAGCGTAGAACGTTTCAGGGGCTCAAACGGCACTGAGCATAAGGCTGAGAGTACCCAGTTGAGGTTCCAAGACGGGCAAGGGGGCCGCAACGGAGGACGGAGGTGCTTAGCCCCCCTAAGAAAGCGGGAGATAGATATCCGGGTGGAGAGCCAGAGAGACCCCCCGGACCTTACCACGCAAACAGCCAAGCGCCGCCACTTGAACCCGAAGGGAATTAAACACTAAACCTTTGGCGAGCCCCGCCTGGAGAAAAGCCAGAATATCGGGAATAGAAGCAGAAGTGGGGTCTAGGCCCCGCTCCATGCACCATTCCTCAAACACTACCCAGACCCGAACATAAGCTAGGGACGTAGACTGTTTTCTGGATCTCAGCAACGTAGCAACGACCGCATCCGAGTAGCCTTTTCTCTTCAACCGATACCTCTCAAAAGCCATGCCGCGAGACAAAAGTGAGCCGCATCCTCCAAACAGACGGGGCCCTGACGAAGGAGCCCCGGGAATTCCTGTAGACGAAGGGGTGCGGCTACCGACAGCTGGACCAGGTCCGCAAACCACGGACGGCGTGGCCACTCCGGCGCCACCATGATCACATTGGATGGATGCAATTCTATGCGCCGTAGGATCTTTCCGATCATGGGCCACGGTGGGAACACATACAGAAGTACATCCACCGGCCAGGGAAGCACCAACGCGTCGACTCCTTCTGCTCCCCTTTCGCGACGTCGACTGTAAAATTGCGGAGCCTTCGCGTCGTGCCAGGTGGCCATCAGATCCATGTGGGGCGTTCCCCAAATCCGGCGAATGAAGAGAAACGCCTCGTCCTCCAACTCCCACTCTCCGGGATCCAAGCGGTGACGACTGAGAAAATCCGCCTGGACGTTGTCGACTCCCACTATGTGGGAAGCCGCGAGATGGCTGAGATGCCGTTCTGCCCAGAGCATCAAGAGCCGCGCCTCCTCCGCCACTAGAGGACTTCTTGTCCCTCCCTGGCGATTGATGTAAGCCACGGTGGTAGCGTTGTCCGACAATACCCGGACCGCCTGTCCGCGCACGAGGAGTAGAAAAGCTTGCAGCGCCAGACGGACCGCTCTGGTCTCCAGCCGGTTGATAGACCACCGGGTCTGCGACTCTGACCACAGACCCTGAACCGACTTCCAGCTCAGGCTGGATCGCGCCTGCCCCTCGAGAGGTAGAGGTAGATAGAAATCCTCGGAAACCGGTTTCCAGCGGGAAAGCAATGAGGACTGCAGCGGCCATAGATGAGCGAACGCCCAAGGGACTAACGCCAGCGTGGATGCCATAGACCCCAGAACCGTCAGGTAATCGCAGACTCGTGGCCGGTGTAGCGACAAAAGACGTAGCACCTGAGACTGCAGTTTGCATATCCGTTCCTGCGAGAGAATCACACTGCCTCGCTTCGTGTCGAACAGGGCTCCAAGATATTCCAAGGACTGAGAGGGTTCGAGATGACTCTTGTTGAAGTTGACCACCCAGCCCAGGGACTGCAAGAGCTGTAACACCCTGGCCACCGCCTGCCGACACAGACTTTGAGACTTCGCCCGGATCAGCCAATCGTCGAGGTAAGGGTGAACCAGCAGGCCTTCCCGCCGCAACTGCGCCGCCACGACCACCATCACTTTCGTGAATGTCCGAGGCGCTGTCGCCAGGCCGAACGGAAGCGCCCGGAACTGGAAGTGCCTGCCCAGAATGCCAAACCTCAGAAACCGCTGAAAACGCTGGTTGAATTCCCACATGAAGGTATGCTTCTGTGAGATCTAGGGACGCCAGGAATTCGCCGGGACGCACTGACGCGATCACTGACCGAATGGTCTCCATTTTGAAGTGAGGGACTCGAAGGCATCTGTTGACTCCTTTCAGATCCAGAATTGGGCGGAAAGTGCCGTCTTTCTTGGGGACTATGAAGTAAATGGAGTACCGGCCCTTGCCGTACTGAGCGGCCGGAACCGGCGAGATGGCTCCCAGTCTTTCTAGTCTTTGGATGGTATCTAGCACCGCCGCCTTCTTCTTGGGATCCTTGCAGGGTGAGACCAGGAATTTGTCTGTTGGGATGCGAGCAAAATCTAACTCGTAGCCATGTTTTATCACGTCGAGGACCCATTGATCCGACGTCACGCTGGCCCATTCCTCGAGGAATAAGGATAGACGCGCCCCCACGTTTGGAACAGCGTGCCGAGGACGCGACGAGGGATGGGCCGGCCGAACTTCATTGCGAAGGCTTGGACCCCGCACCCGACGGGGCCCCTCCTTGCCGGCCAAAACGGTTGCCCCGAAAGGACTGCTGCCACTGGGTGTTCCGAGAGGAAGACGGCCTATACGAGGGTCCAGAGGATCTTTGCGGCCTAGACTTCCTGGGTGCCCTGAACCGGGCTCTGCCTGAAAAGGAAGATCTCGACCGGGTCCTATCCTCCGGCAGCTTAAACGCTCGGTTCTCCCCCAGGGAAACCATCAAATCGTCCAACTCCTTGCTGAACAGCAATGTCCCCTTAAAAGGCAAAGCCCCGAGGTGAGCCTTGGAAGAGCCATCCGCTGCCCAATTGCGCAGCCAAAGGAGACGACGTGCCGACACCGCTGCCACCATGGACCTAGCTGAGGTGCGCAAAAGATCATGGAGTGCATCAGCGCCATAGGCAATGGCCGCCTCCAATCTGTCTGCTTGGGAAGCCTCCTCTGAAGAGAGACCCGCATTCGCCTGCAGGACTTGAGCCCAGCGCAGACTAGCACGCATAGCAAAATTTGTGCAACTGGCAGCACGCACCCCTAGGGCAGAAACCTCAAAATTCTTTTGAGTTGAACCTCCAACTTACGGTCTTGAATATCCTGGAGGGCTGTCGCTCCCGTGACCGGGATGGTAGACCTCTTCATGACAGCTGACACTGCCGAATCCACCTTTGGGAGTCGGAGGAGCTCTAGCGCGTCCTCCGGCAAAGGGTAAAGTTTGTCCATGGGCTTGCTGACCTTCAGACCTAACTCCGGAGTATCCCATTCCTTGAAGAGGATATCCGTGGATGAAAAAATGAAAAATGACCGCCGGCCCTGTGAGCCCAAGCAGAACAGGATCCATATTTGCCTCCTGGCGGACCACTACCGGAGGAGCCTCAATCCCCAGATCCTGGAGAATGGCCAGAATGAGTGGCGACAGTTCCTCTCTGCGGAACAGACGCACCACCTTGGGGTCATCCCCGTCGACGGCCTGCGCTCCTTTACCTGTACTGGGCTGCGCCGAGCCATCTGCTGCTGCCGTCCCGGCCCCCGGCAGGGGCTCCTCGGAGGCCTCTGTGTCCGCCCCGGAGGTATCTTCGGAATCCGAGTCCTGCGGCACCCCTCGGGGAAGCCGTTTGCCCCGGGCCGCGCTCTGGGTGGTCTTCGCCACCCTCCTTGCCATCTTCTTCTGCGGCAGGGACCGGTGGACCCTTGAACGCGAGGCGTCCCCCCGTCTGCGCTTGCTGCGCTTATAACGGAGAACTTTGCGCATCAAAAGCGCCAAATCTTCAGAAAACTCGCCCGAATCCGTTGCGTCGCTTTCCGAATGCCCCCGGGACTGGGGCCCCTCTGAAGGGACCTCCACCGCCGCACCCCGCTGCGGGGAAAGCGTAGGAGGTAAAACCGAGGCCCCCACCGTTTCCCGCGAAACTACCCGGCCGGTAGACAAAATGGCCGCCACTCCCGCGCTGACCGGGAACGGGTCAGGAGGCCTATCAGGGGGCCCCCCCCCTTGCGACGGCGATCGGGCCCCCCGAGGAGCCGCCGACGATCCCTCGTCTCCCGGGACGCAGGCCGAGCAAAGGCTGTCCCGGGAGAGACGCGCGCGCGTGCCGAGTCACAGGCCCTGCACTGCGAGCCGCGCGGCATTGCAATAAACCGCGGGAAACCAAAGACGCGCCGAAAAGCACTGAGGGACGCTGAATAAAAACAAAAATTCAACTCGGCGACCTCCCCCCTGCCGAAGACGCCCCCCCTCGAGCAGAACGGAGCGCAACGCCAAGGAACGGAGAGCCGACTGAAAACAAAAGTAAAAACACTTTTTTTTTTTTTTTTTTTTTTTAAATAAGAAAAAACGCTGTCCCAGGTGCTGAAAAGCCCTATGTCCTGCAGGGGTGAGTGAACCGGGCTCCCCCGTGTCACCCCTGACGCTGCTACTAGCCCAGCCGGGTCCTCAACCCTAGCAGCGGCCTCAACCTGGGGAGGGTAGTCCCCTCAGGACCTCACAACTCCCCAGGGAGGTAGGGCAACTGGGACTAAAGTAACCAAATTAAACAAAAACCCCAATTTACAGTAAAAAACCAAGGCCTAATAGACAAAACAAAAACAAAACCCCAAAAAGCGAACCTGACTAAGAACCAGAATCAGGCCCGACAGGGCTGTGACCGCACCTGCACCACCTACTGGAGACAGAGTAAGACTGAGGGGCTGTGACTGGCACAGGGGCATATATGCTCCGCCCACAAGTTTTAGTCTGTCTCCATCTACTGGTGCGGAGTCACAACCCAGGTGTCCTGGACTGATCCTGGTACGTACAGGGAACAACTACTTTAAAAACAACCTGAGATTTCTGCCAGATACTGTGCATAAAAAAAAAAAAAAAGTTAATGAAGTACCATCTAGAGTTAAAATTTTCAAACTGCTAGTTTCCTCATTTTGGAATCGCCTAGATTTTCTCCTAGGTTTTATTTCTTACAAGGATTAACATAATAGCTAGAAATGACTTCCTCTAATCCAAGACTATAAAATGAAATGCATGGCAGTTAATATTTATAGATACAACCAAAACTTTTCCAATTTTTCTACATATGTAGCCCATTTCCCTTTTCCATCTCCAGTACAGATCCTGTGTACCAGTCATCTCATGCTTAACATTTTTCTTTTTTTCCCTGTCTAGCCTCCCTCCCCACCCACAGTTTACATTTATAATGGTGTGAATAGCTAAGAAGCTTTCAATTGAATCACCACAAATTACTCTGGGTTGCTACTTTTGATCCGAAAGTTAGTCATCCCTAAAAATCATTTCTATAAACCACTCTCTAGGTAGTTAGTCCATTTAAAAGAGACCATTACAGAAAAAAGTCCACAATGCTCCACTTACTGAGTTGAGCTAGTATGTTTAAAACTATTGAATTTGAAACTCTTGAAAATTAGCAAGGAGAAATTTCCTTACCTGTTCCTTTCCATTAGTCCTGCTACACCAGTCCAGCCCTGACAAATAGATTATTTCTCCTACAATCAGATGGAGGCAGACAACCGTTTTCCTCTGTGACATCATAGCCACTACTTAAAGAGGTGGTGCTAGCAGTAAGCATCCAGTATCTTGACAAAGCTTTGGATCAGACCCCCATCTATCAAAAAGTAATCTAAAATCCAATTTCAACCAGAAACCTGAGAAGTTTACCTGCAACCTACCACAAAAAAAAAAAAAAAAGGAAGGAAAGAAAACAAGAGGAACAGAAAGAATCAAGGCCCTCAACCAGATACCAAACTAGAACAGCCTGAAATAGTAGTCTTGCTTCCATCCAGGGTCCTGGACTAGTGTAGCAGGACTAATGGAAAGGAACTTTCTCTTTCCATCTAGTTCTGCTACACCAGTCCAGCCCTGACAAGTGGGAAGTACTGAGCTTCATCTACTTGGCTGGGAGGAAGCAAGATCTGCCGGAAGAACCCCTGCACTGTAAGCCGTATCCCTCTATGCTAGCACGTCCAGCCAATGCTTCACAAAGGAATGCAAGGAAGACTAGGTGACTGCCCTACAAATAGTTGGCCAGTGGGAATGCATGCACGTCCCTCCACCCAAGATACTGACTGGGTCCTGGTGGAGTATATGCATGCACCAATTCCAGACGCCATTTGCCCTTCAGCAAGTAAGTCGAATCAGTCATCTTTTATTCAGCAAGCCAGCGTAACCTTAGAGGTTGCATCTCCTTTATGCACACTACCAAAAAGGCCAGAATTTGCAGTACATGAAAGCCACTAATGTGGAAGGCATTAGTGCAAGATAAGCCTCCACACATCCAAGGGACTGATACTCAGGACCACACTCCCAAAAGGACTGAAGTGAAATTGACTGAATGAAAAGACTGAATTCACCTTCAGATTAAATGATGGCACTGGTCAAAAAAAAAAAAACAAAAAACACACTAGGAAGGGGTCTCAACAAGATAAAACGAAGTTCCAAGACCCTCGGTGCAGAGCCACCACAAACTGAAAAGCAGTCTCCAGTGACAAATCCTTCACAGAACTCTGTTTCAAAGGCTCAAAAGAGCTCTCAGCACTGGATTTAAGATCCCTCAATGGAACAATAAGCTGGAAAGGTGGTCACCACCTTTTTACGCCCCTCAAGAAGCGGGACACATCTGGGTCAGCTGCTATAGAGACATCCGCTATGGGCTCCCGATAGCAAGAAATAGTTACCACCTGCACCTTTAAGGAATTCAGGGCCAGCCCTTTGTCCAAACAGCCCTGAAGAAAGGCCAAGATACAGGCAATTTCAGCCCACCTGGGAGACTTCGACCTGGACATGCAGTACTGCTTGGACAGACAGAGTCGAATATAAGTCAACATGGACCATTTGAAACTTCAGTAGCAAAGCAAGTACTGTCAAAGAATACCCTTTCTTATGGAGCTGTCTCCAATCAAGAGCCAGGCTGTACAACAGAATGGAGCTGGATCCTCCATGACCATGTGCCCCTGAACCAAAAGATCCTGCAGCTTCGGAAAGAGCAAAGGCCAGTCTTCCTGTAGCTGGAGAAGATTGGCATACTAAGATCTACGAGGCAAGACCGGCGCAACAAGAATGACTGTTGCTCTCCAGCTCTATGCTTCGTAGCAGTCTGCCTATGATTGCCCACGGAAGACAGACATAAGAGCTCCCCCTCCGGCCAAGGCTGCACTAGGGTGTCTATCCATCGACCCCTGCTCCCCTTTTGTAGCTGAAGCCAACAGTCTGCCTTCACAATCCACTGTGTCACCATCAAATCCACCTGTGGATGACCCCACCTGCTACAAATCCTGGAAAAGGCATCCAAGCTCAGCTCCCATTCTCTAGATTCTAGCAGATTTCGGCCAAGGAAGTTTTCCTACAAGTTGTCTTGACTGGTGATGTGCGCTACCGAAATTAGCCAAAGATTCATTTCCACTTATGGGAATAGAAGAGACATCTCTGCCGAAATCCCACAACTCTGGGTTCCCCCCACCAATTCATACACATCACCATGATGGTGTCGTCCAAAAAGACCCGAACGGCCCTCCCCTGAAGCAGTGGGAAGACCTGGAGAAGGGGCCAGGTGTATAGCCCTGGTTTTGAGCCTGTTGGACCACAAGGCCTCCTCCAGACACTAACTCCCCTGGGCCACCTGTTCCTGACAAGCCCCTCAAAGAGACTCGCGTCCGTTGTGACCAAAACCCAGGTCAGCGTGACTAGGCCAACTCTCCCTCAACAAATAGAGGAAATATTCCACCAGCAATGCAACTGGTGCACCAACTGATTCAGCGGCAAACTCTAATCCTGTGATTATAGGGACCAACACATCAGGAGCGACACCTGAAGGGGGGACGTGTGAACTCTGGTCAACAGCACCAAATCCAAAGTCACCAACAGACTGAGCACCTGCAAATAATCCCAAGTGAATGGGACCAGTAACTCCAGAAAGAGCTGGATCTGAGAATCCTGTAGGCCCTCTCTTCCATGAGAAGCTTGTCATACCTGTCTGTCGAACTGCACACAAATTCTCCAGAGAATGTATGGGATACAGAGTACTTTTTGCAAAATTGGCCACCCAGCCCAAGCCTTCTCACTTCACATGCACTGCCTCCTCGTAAGACTGCGCCCGTATTAACCAATTGTTGAGATACGGAACGACCATAATTCACTCGCACTCGAAGGCCACCACCACCACCACAGCTTGGTAAATGTGTGGTGCAGTCACCAGACCAAATGGTAACTCTGAACAGGAAGTACTCACGCAACACACAAAGACAAAGGCACCTTTGATACCTGTCCCAAATAGTGATATGTAGGGAGGCTTCCAATAAATGAGCACAGACTGTAGTGCTCCCATGCAAAAGTGTGGCACCTGTAGACTGCAGTCCACATCACTGAGACCCATAATGAGACAAAAAGAACCATCCTTCTTGAGCACCATGAAATAAATGGAATAAAGACTGTGGCCCTGTTCCAACAGAGGTACCAGTACCACCGCCCACAAGAGCTGCAGTTTCAACAAAGTCCCAGAGACAGCTTGTCACTTGGCCAGAGTGAAACAGGGGATATCAAAGACTTCTCGTATGGGAAAATTGAGGTCCGGAGCATAACCAGATTTAAGAGTCTCCAACACACCGGTCGGATGTTATATGTGTACACTCCCTGAAGAACTCCTGCAGACACCCCTGACGGGAGTCGGGAGAGAGAGAACCTACAGGACTGCAGGTGGGAGCATTATTGGCCAAGGAAGCACCAGGGCATCAATCTCTTCAGCTCCATGCTCTCTTCTTTAACTGAAGAAATGTGGTGCCTTGGCATTCCTCCAAGTTGCCATCAAATCCATGTGAGGCATATCCCACCTGCAAGAAATGAGGGTCATCACTTCCTGCGATAACTCTCATTCTCTGGGATTTAACTATTGTTGGCTGAGATAATCCGCCTGCACATTGTCAGATCCCACTATGTGCGAGGCCGCCATAGAGACCAGATGCTGTTCCACCGAGGACATCAGCATTTCTGCCTCTTGGGCAACCGCTCAACTCTTGGTACCTCCCTAGCAGTTGTTATAGGCAACAGTAGTCGCATTGTCTGACAGGACTGACTGCACAGTTGCATAAAAAGGGGAAGAAACTCCTGCAAAACCAACAGCACCACTATTTCTACGCAACTGATGGACCAGATCGCTTCCCTCCACTGTCCAATGGCTCTGCACTGACACAGCTCTCCAACCAGTGCGACTGACGTCAGTAGTCACCACCATCCAGTGAGGAACCTAGAGATCCACCCCATGGCACAATTGGCCCTGGCAAACTGTAAGCGGTAGCAGGAGATGAAACTGCTCGGACATCAGATCCCACCCGGATAGCAATGCTTTCTGTAGGTCTCATATGAGCAAACACCCACGGGACCAGCTCCAAGGTCAAGGCCATGGAACCAAGGACCTGCAAGTAATCCCACACCCTGGGTGGGCACTTGAGCCTCCAACAGGTTCCGAACTTGAGCCTGCAGCTTGACAAACCGCTATTCTGTGAGAAATATCTTCCCTAGTCGGGTATCGAAGCATGTTCCCAAGAACTCCAGCACCTGCAAAGGTGAAAGGTGGCTCTTGGACAGATTGACTATCCATCCCAGCTATCTCAGGCATTGTAACACCACTTTTACCGTACCTCGGCAAAGGATTTCAGACTTCGCCCAAATGAGCCAGTCCAAATACGGATGAACAAGCACACCCTCCCTTTCTGAGAACCGCTGCCACTACCACCATCACTTTGGCGAAGGTCCTCGGGGCTGTTGCCAGTGCAAACGTGAGAGCGCAGAATTGAAAATGCCACCCCAGCACCATAAACCAGAGGTACCATTGATGATTCGGATGAATCCCTAGGTGTAGGTACACCTCCATTAGATCCAAGGAAGCCAAGAACTCCCTGCTTCTCACTGCTGTTATGATGGGATGGACCGCAGAGTCTCCATCCAGAAACGGAAAACTTTGAGAGCTGATTCACCTTTTTTAAATCCAGAATTGGTCAACAAGTTCTTTCCTTTTTAGGCACCACAAAATGAATCAAACTCCCTGTCCTTTTCTCGTCCCAGTGAACGGGGACAATGGACCCCAATAATTGTTGCTGCTGTATGGTCTGCTGAACGAGCACCTTCTTTTCTGCCGAGACACAAGGAGACACCATAAACAGGTTTCTGAGCAGAAGAGCAAATTCTAAAGCGTATCCTTGTCCTATCACAATTAGAACCCACTGGTCCGATGTGATTTTGAGCCACTCCTCAAAATTGAGTAAATGACCCCGATGACTGGAAATGAGGAGTGGGCCTACCTAGTCTCATTGCGCAGGCTTGGTTCCGCCACTACCCTCTCCGGAGCCATCACTGTTCAGTCTGCGCCCACGAAATGGCTGGTTCCAGGACTGTGACCTCACCAAGGTCTGCCTTTGACCACCACTCAGAGCTCTGCTCATGCAGAAACGCCTTTGCCCCCGAACATGAGAGCACACAAAGAGAAAACCTTTGGATCCTCTTGGCTTGTCCTCCGGTAGCTTGTGGATCTTATCTCCCAGATTATTTATCATCTGCTCCAAGTCATCTTCTAACAGAAGTTTGCCATTAAAAGGCAATGCTCCCAACTGAGCTTTGGACAAGATGCCCGCTGATCAGTTTTGCAGCCAAATGTCTCCTGGCTGAGCCCACCAGGATTGGATAAGTTCTTGGAGGAGAAGTCCATTACCTGCTATTAATTGACTTAGGAAATAGCCACTGCTATTATTAGCAACGGTAACATGGAAAAGACTTAAGTTTTTGGGTATTTGCCAGGTTCTTATGGCCTGGAATGGCCACTGTTGGAAACAGGATGCTGGGCTTGATGGACCCTTGGTCTGACCCAGTATGGCGTGTTCTTATGTTCTTATCATTCAAGATGATGTGCGAACGAGGTCATACAAAGCATCTGCTCCATAAGCAACTGCCGCTTCCAATTGCTCTGCCTGTTCAGACTCCTGGGATGTTATATTCCTCTCACTTTGCAACTATTGAACTCATCGCAAACTAGCCCGGAGCACAAAACTGCTGCAGACAGCAGACCGGATGCCCAGTGCTACCACCTAGAAAATCTTAACATGCACCTCAAGCTTCCTGTCCTGCAGATCCTTCAGCGCTGCTGCCCCAGCTACCAGAATGGTAGTCCTCTTCGTAACTGCCAAAACAGAGGCATCCACCTTCGGCACCTTCAAGAGCTCCAGAGTGTCCTCAGGCAAAGGATAAAGCTTATCCATGGCTCTGCTCACCTAAAGGCCAGTCTCTGGAGTGTCCCACTCCCTGACCACCAGCTCTTTCTGTGAAAAGAGAAAGTCTTGGCTAGATCCCTCAAGTCGGACATGACCAGATCACTTCCTCCAGGTCAGCCTGCTCCTGCGGAACAGACATTCCCAGTTCTGGCGGGATCAGGGATCAGAGTTCCTCCCTTTGAAACAGACAAACCACCTTAGGACTCTCCATTGATGGGGCCTTTCCTGGGTCATCCTCTGGAACTTGTGCCGAGCGAAAGAAATATCTGCGTCAGGAGAACCATCCATAGATGGCAATTCGCAATCCAACCCTCATCGGTGGCCCCTATCCCAGAAGGACCCAGGATCCTCCGAATACTAGTAGTCCCTGAAGCTCCCGAAAATCTGGACTTCTTCCTGGGTGGGGGGGAATCAGTTATCCTCCACTTAGAAGATGGCTACTCCATGGCCTTATAGATCAAATAGGCTTTATGTAGCAATAAAACAAACTGGCGAAAAAGGGGAGGAACCCTCCACCTCCTCCTCCCCTGAAACCCCCCCCCCCCGGGGGCTCCTTCATTGAGAGATCTCCTGGAGAAAGGGCAGGCAGCAGATGCCTGCCCCCTGCTGCAGCTTGAGCCTTGCGCATGAAGAAATAAAAAATGGCAGCCGTTCCAGATCAATGGCCTCCTGCGCTGCAGCTTTATGCCGCCGGACCCCTGCTGCAAAGTCAATGCCAGCGCAGTCCCTCCCTTGCCCTCCCCCATCAGGGAAGCAGCGGTAGCAATGGCCAGTTCTGGAGAGATGCACGGAAGTCTCTCCGCACGTGGTGCAGTGGAAGCCACGCAGCATAGCCTGGCACTGAAAATGACCACGCAGCACACTCCGAAAAGGAGATGCGCTGGGAGCCGCAAAGGGATAACACCGCCCACCCGGAGCCCTTCTGCCACCAAACGCAGTCAAGCAAACACATTCCCCATCCTTTACCTATTTTCCCCCTTTTTTCCCATTAAACTTTAGGAAAAAAAAAAGACAAAATAGCAAGAAATAGCAACTAATAGCCTTATCTGAAGGTGGCAGAGGCTTTTCCCAAATCTGAGGGGAGGTAACCAGACCACCAGTTGTCACCACCCAGCGTGGATCAGCATGCGATGAAGGGTCCCCAACCCACCAGGACTTGCCAACCTCCTGGGAGGGAATTTCACCTAATCAATCCTCTTCTATTTCTTCTCCCCCCCTTTAGGTACAGAACTGCAGGGCACCTCCATCTGCTGAAGACAGAGAAATACTGAAGAACTGCAGGTGGCACACTGGGCTAAGAGGCAGTACCTGCGAAGTTTGTCTCCATCTGCTGGAAGAGGCAAAACCCAGGAGTCTGGACTGATCTGGGTACGTAGAGGGAACCAGGTTCACCCCAGGGCTACTTTCACCCCCTAGTTCCTCCAGTACCTGAGGAATGAGGGGCCCCAACTCCTCCTCCTTAAATAGACTGACTACTTTGGGGTCAGCCTCCTCCGTCACGGGGAACTTATCCCGATCCAGTTCATCCACTTTCCCATCAGGATCAGTATTTGGGTCTGTCAGCAAACGAAGGAACCTAACACCTCGGGGAGTCGAACTTTCTCTCTAAAATGTGTATTTCTTTTTTTTTTAAACTCCAGATAGGAAAATTGGTTCTTACCTGCTAATTTTCGTTCCTGTAGTTTTGCCTTCCCTCCAGCAGATGGAGTCAGAAGTTTTTGTGGACTGTCGTATACCCCCCTGAGGTGCCACCTAGAGTGTCAGTATTCCACTGTACACAAGCAGAACGAGAAGAAAACCACAACTTTCACATGATCAACCTCCCCCCACCCCCCCCCCAAAGAGCAGAAGTAATGAAAAAACATGTAACTGACGAAAACCAAACTATGCCCAAGAATCCTTTACCCTGAATAGGGGGGTATTATGTAACTTACAGAAAACTGGCTAACCGCCGGCCGAGCAGACTCTCCTTGGGTGGGACTCTGGCCTGATCCGTGGTACTACAGGAATGAAAATTAGCAGGTAAGAACCAATTTTCCTTTCCCTATATGTACCCAGATCAGCCCAGACTCCTGGGATGTACCCAAGCTTCCCTAACCAGGGTGGGACTGTGAGAGTCCCGCTCTGAGAACACTAGCTCTGAAAAAACTGGGTTCTGGTGCCCGGACATCAAGTCGATAATATCTCGCGCAAGTATGAGCAGATTTCCAGGTAGCCGCCCTACAAATCGAGGCACCACCTGTTGGCATTTAGCCCACACAAAGTCGATTGTGAGCACGTTGAATGAGCCTTAAGAATGACCGGAATCGGACGACCCTGCAGAAGGAATGCCGAAACAATAGCCTCCTTCAGCCAACATGCGATAGTGACCTTGGAAGCCTTATGACCCCTCCTGGGTCCACTCCATAGGATGAACAGATAGTCCAAGAGAGGAAAATTGTTCGTATCCTTCAGGTAACGCAACACCTTCTTTACATCCAGTTTCCGCAAATCTCTGGCATAGAAGAATCCAGACCCGTGAAGGAAGGAAGCTCCACTGACTGATTCAAATGAAAAGGAACTGTTCTCAATGAAACACCTGCTTCAGAAATCCGTAAGAAAGGCTCTCTACAAGATAAGGTCTGAATCTCTGAAATACGCCTCGCCGATGAAATAGCTACTAGAAACATGCCCTTCAATTTGAGGGAGTCGCCCGTTTCAATGGCCCAAAGGGGGCATCACAAAGGGCGTGGAGAACCAAACTAAGTTTCCACGAAGGACAAAGATTCCGGACCGTAGGGCGCAAGTGCTTAACCCCTCTCAGAAACCGAGCCACAACCGGATGAGAGGCTTTTGTAAACCCCTGCACCTTACCTCAAAAACAACCTAACGCCGCCACCTGAACTCGCAGAGAATTAAAGGCCAAACCCTTGGACAATCTCGCCTGTAAGAATTCTAGAACCTCCAGGATTGAGGCCCTAGATGGGAGAACATTACGATCCAAACACCAGGATTCAAACACTCCCCAAACTCGAACGTAGGCTCTGGAGGTAGAAGTTTTACGGGAGTGCAAGAGCATGGCAATAACTGCAGGGGAGTAAATCCTCGTTTTCAACCTCTGCCTTTCAAAAGCTATGCTGCTAGACAGAAGCGATCTACCTTGCCAAAACAGATGGGGCCCTGACGCAGAAGAGTCTGAGACTGACGAAACCTCAGCGGGCCATCGACTGCTAGATTCAGAAGATCTGCAAACCATGGATGCCTCGGCCACTCCAGAGCCACAAGAATCACCTTGCCTGGATGAACTTCGATTCGGTGCAACACTTTTCCGACCAACAGCCACGGCGGAAAGACGTACAACAGAACGTCTCTTGGCCAGGGCAGGACCAGAGCATCTACTCCCTCTGCTCCTGGCTCTCGGAGACTGAAGAATCGAGGAGCCTTGGCATTGCGGTACATTGGCATGAGATCCATGGAGGGCATGGTCCAGCGCTTGCACAGAAGACGAAAAACCTAGCTGGAAAGTTCCCACTCCCCCGGATCCCACCGGTGCAGACTGAGAAAATCGGCTTGCACATTCTCCATGTCGATGTGAGAGGCCGCAATCTTGTAGAGGTGTTGCTCTGCCCAGGTAATCAACAGCCGTGCTTACACTGCCACGGGACGGCTCCTGGTTCCTCCCTGACAATTGATGTAAGCCACTGTTGTGGCACTGTCGGACAGTATCCTCACTGACCGACCCTCCACTAAGGATAGGAGGGCCTGTAGCGCCAACTGAACTGCCCTGGTCTCCAAACGATTGGTTGACCAGGAGGATTCCGTCTTTGTCCATTGACCTTGTACCGCCAATCCCAGGCACACTGCTCCCCATCCAGAGAGGCTGGCATTGGTAGTAACCACTATCCATGTGGGAATCTCCAAGTCCACTCCCCGACACAAGTGTTCTGGATAAAGCCACCCATGAGACTGGAACGCAACAAGTCCGTCAGCAGTAAGCGAAGATGAAACTGCTGTGAAAGTGGACTCCAGCGGGAGAGCAATGCTGATTGAAGAGGACGCATATGTGCAAACGCCCACGGGACCAGCTCAAGTGTGGAAGCCATCGATCCCAGAGCCTGCAAGTAATCCCAAGCCCTGGGTCGAAGCATGGACAGACTCCACCTGGGTAACCAACTTGGATAGTCTCTTCTGTAATAAAAACCTTGCCCAAGACCATAATCGAACCTGGCAGCCAGAAACTCCCAATGGCTGGGAAGGAACCAGACGACTTGTTGGGATTGACCACCCAACCTAACAAGGTCAGCATCTGCAGTACCCTCTGGACCGCTGCCCTGCAGAGGTCTTCCAACTTTGAGCTAATCAGCCAATCGTCCAGGTAGGGATAAGAAAATTATTACTTACCTGCTAATTTTCGTTCCTGTAGTACCATGGATCAGTCCAGACCGTGGTTATGTCCCCAATCCAGCAGATGGAGTCAGCCCAAAGCTTTGAGGGGGCGTCACCAAAAGTACTACTACCCCCTCTGCAGGAGTTCAGTATCGAGTATATCAAAGCCCGAGTAAACAGAAACCCCCTGATTGGATCAAGTTGAAACAAGACGGCAACAATAAGCCGCTGAATTGAAATAGAGAAACTGGAACCTTCCCACCAACGGGTGGGGGCCACGAACATAGCGTGTCAACCTCCATTAACAGTGAAAACTGGAAACACGTGAAAAACCACAACAGGAAGACACTACTGTAACATGAGGAACAGCTGAGGAGAATCAGCCCCAAAGACAGCTGAGCAGGAGTAGAACCCAAATGCGGTGGGCGTCTGGACTGATCCATGGTACTACAGGAACGAAAATTAGCAGGTAAGTAATAATTTTCTTTTCCCTGTACGTACCTGGATCAGTCCAGACCGTGGGATGTACCCAAGCTTCCCTAAACCGGGTGGGGTCCTGCGAGGCCCGCTCGTAGAACCTGTTCGCCAAAGTGTCCATGGACGGACGAGGCGAGATGTAGTCTATAGTGTCTCGAGAACGTGTGCAACGATTTCCAGGTGGCCGCTCTACAGATTTCTTGCGAAGACACCGAGCGACTCTCCGCCCAGGAGGCCGCCTGAGAACGTGTGGAATGTGCTACAATGCCGGGCGGGGGAGCCCGCCCCATCCCAATGTAGGAAGCGGCAATGCCGGCCTTCAGCCATCTGGCAATGGTCGTCTTCGAGGCCTGAGATCCCTTCCGGGGACCGGACCAAAGGACGAAGAGATGGTCAGAAGTCCGGAAATCATTCGTAGCCTCCAGGTAAAGACGCAGAGTGCGTTTGACTTCAAGAAGACGTAGAGACCGCGGCTCCGACGAAGGGAAAGATGGAAGTTCCACCGTCTGATTCACATGGAACGCGGACACCACCTTCGGAAGGAGGGCACAGTACGAAGCGAGACTCCTGAATCGGAGAACCGGAGATAAGGTTCTCTGCACGACAGAGCCTGTAGCTCCAAAATACGCCGAGCGGAGCAGATGGCCACCAGGAACACAGCCTTGAGAGTGAGATCCTTGATCGTCGCATTCCGCAGAGGTTCAAACGGAGGTCCCGACATGGAACGTAGTACCAGATTGAGACTCCAAGAGGGACAAGGGTCCCGCAATGGGGGCCGTAAGTGCTTGACCCCCTTGAGAAAACGGACGATGTCCGGGTGCTGTAACAGAGATCCTCTGTCACGCAGGAGGGAGCCAAGAGCGGCCACTTGAACCCGAAGGGAGTTGAAAGCGAGTCCCTTGTCCACCCCTGCTTGTAGGAACTGGAGGATCTGGGGGACAGACGCCTCCGTGGGTCTGGTGTTCCGGCCGGTACACCACAGCTCGAACACCTTCCAGACTCGAACATAGGCCACCGACGTCGAAGTCTTCCGAGAACGCAGCAGCGTAGACACTACCGCCTCCGGGTAGCCCCGGAGGCGGCGCCTCTCAAAAGCCAGGCCGCAAGACAGAAGAGTTCTGCCTGGTCGAAAAATACCGGTCCCTGGTGGAGGAGGCGGGGAAGATGTCCCAGACGTATGGGCCCGTCGATTACCAGTTGGAGGAGGTCCGCAAACCAAGGCCGTCTTGGCCACTCTGGCGCGACGAAGATTACCGTCCCCTGATGAACCTCTATCCGGCGGAGTAGTCTTCCCACCAGCGGCCACGGGGGGAACGCGTATAGGAGCAGATCGGCCGGCCACGGGAGCGCGAGAGCATCGACGCCCTCCGCCCCCCGCTCTCTCCGGCGACTGAAGAACCGAGGAGCCTTGGTGTTTTGGGCGGACGCCATGAGATCGAGGCGAGGAGATCCCCACCGCCGGACAAGCAACTGCATGGCCTCGTCGGAGAGGGACCACTCTCCGGGATCCAGAAACTGGCGGCTGAGGAAATCCGCCTGGACGTTGTCTACTCCCACGATGTGCGAGGCCGCCAGACGGCCCAGATGCCGTTCCGCCCACTGCATTAGCATCGCTGCCTCGAGCGCGACCTGCGGACTGCGAGTGCCGCCCTGTCGGTTGATGTAGGCCACCGTTGTCGCATTGTCGGATAAGATTCTGACGTCCCGATTCCGAAGAAGAGGCAGGAAGTGGATGAGCGCCAGCCTGACCGCTCTGGTTTCCAGACGATTGATGGACCACTTCGACTCCTCCGCGGACCACGTCCCCTGCGTGGCGCTGCGGTCGCAGACTGCTCCCCAGCCTACGAGACTGGCGTCGGTGGTTACCACTACCCAATTTGGTAGATCGAGGGACACGCCGCGCGCCAGATGCTCCGGGACCATCCACCAGGACAAGCTGTTCCTGGCAAGCTGGGGCAGCGGGAGAATCACCTGGTAGTCCTGCGAAAGAGGTTTCCAACGGGAGAGGAGCGCTCGTTGCAGAGGTCGGAGGTGCGCAAATGCCCAAGGGACCATGTCGATGGTGGAACCCATGACTCCCAGGAGCTGCAGATAGTCCCAGGAGGTGGGAGCTGGTAAGGCAGAAAACTGCTGTATGTGCTCCCGCAGGGCTTGCGCCTTGTCCTGGCGTAGGAAAACCGCGCCCAGACGGGTGTCGAAGGTCGCCCCCAAGAAGTCCAAGCGCTGCGAGGGCACGAGGGAGCTCTTGGAGAAGTTGACCACCCATCCCAGGGACTGCAGAAACTCTATCACCCTGGCCACCGCAGCCTGTCCATGCCGAAAAGACTTCGCACTGATGAGCCAATCGTCCAGATAGGGGTGGACTAGAATACCCTCCTTCCGAAGGGCAGCCGCCACGACAACCATTATCTTGGTGAAGGTGCGCGGGGCCGTTGCCAATCCAAACGGAAGCGCCACAAACTGGAAATGCTGGTCCAGGATCTTGAAACGTAGCAGCCGATGATGCTCCCGCCGGATGGGGATGTGCAGGTAGGCCTCCGTCAGGTCCAAGGAGGCCAGAAACTCCCCTCGGTGTACCGCCGCGATCACCGAGCGCAGCGTTTCCATGCGGAACCGGACCACCCGAAGGGATTTGTTTACTTCCTTCAAGTCCAGAATGGGGCGGAAGGAACCGTCCTTCTTCGGTACCACGAAGTAGATGGAATAATGGCCCGAGCCCACCTCTCCGGAGGGTACGGGCACAATGGCGCCTATCTCCCACAATCTGTCCAGCGTCAACTGCACCGCCCTTCGCTTGACGGCCGAGCCGCAGGGAGAGAAAATGAACCGTCCCTTTGGAGCGCGGGCAAACTCCAACGCGTAGCCGTGTCTCCTATGGTGTCCAGGACCCACTGGTCCGAGGTGATCCGCGCCCACTCCTCGTAGAAGAACGCCAGCCGCCCCCCAATCCTGGGGACGGCGGAGTGGGCGAGCTGAACATCATTGAGAGGACTTGAGAGAAGGTTGTCCCGCCATGGGAGCGGAACGCGCTGGGCGGCACCCACGAAAGGAGCGTGTCCAGGGCTGAGACCTGGAGGCAGAGGGCCGAGTCGCCGCCGGCCTGTAATTCCTGTAGCGCCTTTGCGCCCTGGCTCTGGTCCGGGAGGACGAGAATGCCCTGGTGGATCGATATCTGTCCTCCGGCAGGCGATGGACCGCGTTTTCCCCCAGAGATTTGATGATCTGGTCCAGATCCTCCCCGAACAGGAACTTACCCCTGAATGGCAGGGAACCCAGACTCGATTTGGAGGACGTGTCCGCCGCCCAGTTGCGTAGCCAGAGGAGTCGACGAGCCGCCACCACCGAGGCCATGGAGCGGGCGAGGATCCTAAAAAGATCATAGGAGGCGTCAGCCCCGTATGCCACCGCAGCTTCCAGCCTATCCGCCTGGGCGGCCTCCTCGGGTGGCAACACCTGCGAAGTGAGCAGTAGCTGCACCCAGAGGAGACTGGCCCGCTGGGCAAGCGAGCTGCACATCGCCGCCCGCAGCCCCACTGCGGAAACCTCGAAGACCCGCTTGAGGAAGACTTCCAACTTGCAATCCTGCGTATCTCTTAGCGCCGCTCCACCCGTGACCGGTATGGTCGTCCGCTTCGTGACCGCCGACACCGCGGAGTCCACCCTGGGTACCTTGATGAGATCCAGGAAATCTTCCGGCAGCGGGTACAGCCTCTCCATGGCGCGGCTGCCCTTCAGAGCCGCTTCCGGGGCATCCCATTCCCTGGTGAGAAGCTGCAGGAACGACTCGTGAATGGGAAAAGCCCGAGCCCTCGGACGAAGGGCTGCCAGTACGGGATCCCCCTTCTTAGAGGAAGTGACGACAGCGGGCGCAACGGGAGCTGGCGGGTCCGGAGGAGGATCGAGGTCCAATCCCTGAATGATTTGCGGAATTAGGTCATCCAGCTCTTCCCGCTGGAAGAGGCGCAGCGTGCGTGGATCCTCTCCCTCTGAAGTAGAGTCCCCTTGTCCCGAAGCTGCAGGATCCGCCCCAGGGAAAACTGGGGCCGACCCAGTCCCCCCCCGAGGCCACAGGGAGCCAGGCGTGTACGGGGAGCTGTGGGGCCCCCACGCCCGCCGGAGCGGGGGGGGGCCGGGGAGAGGGACGAAGGTCGCGGTAGCTTGGGTGGTGGAGGCCCCGCGGGAGCCGCCAGCTCCTGCAGGTACGCTGTGTGCATCAGGCGGATAAACTCCGGGGAAAACCCCGGCCTATGCGGGGGGACCTACGCGGGTGGGGGCCCCGGGGGACCCTGCCCCTGCGGGTCTTCCTCCGGATCCGTCTCCGGTAGTAAATTCGGGGGGGAGCCCTCTGAGGCTTCCCCATCCCCCAGCGCTGCCTGAGCTCCTTCAGGGCGCAGCGCATGTAAAATGGCCGCCGTTCCCGCCAGGAATGGGGGAGGGGCCGGCCCACGCCGCCCGGGCAAGGCTGCCATAGGGAGAGAATGAGT
This sequence comes from Rhinatrema bivittatum, assembly GCF_901001135.1. NCBI lineage: Eukaryota > Metazoa > Chordata > Amphibia > Gymnophiona > Rhinatrematidae > Rhinatrema > Rhinatrema bivittatum. The sequence goes on from NC_042621.1 coordinate 189,844,335, forward strand.
GAGGGTCCGAGATGTACCTTCCCCCCTGGGGAGGCACCTAGCACAGATCCCCTCCCTCGACATGCGCGATCCAGGCTCGCCGCAGGCCGAGCAACGCGCTGGCCGCGGCATCGAGATCGCGATGAAAAAACAGTTCCCGGCAGCTAAAAACACCCAGGGCCTCGGGGGGGGGGGGGCCGCGAGACGAAGCGCCGCTGCGGGGGGGCCCGGATGGCCTGCACTACCCGCCGACGAGAAAAACGGAGCCGCGGGGGGGGCCTTCCTGGCCGCACAACCCGCCGACCACTATCTCCCTGCTCCCCGCTGCAGCCCACGTGGAGCCGCAAAATGGCCGCGGGAGAGGGAGAAGACGCTGGTAGGCCGGTCCCACCGGCAACCGCGTCCACCTAACTAGAAAATAAAATAACAGCAGCAACAGAAAGCAACTTACCCCGGGGAGGCCACTAGCGCCGGGAAAGGACAGAGAGAGAAACAGAGAAGCACAACAGGGAAGCCACGCCTCTCCAATTAAGTAATTAACTTTGTCTTTTTTTTTTCTTTTTTTTGTTTAAATGAAAGACAACTTGATCCAAGCAACTAGTGCTAACAAAAGACAGAGAATAAAGCCCCAAAACAAGGGAAACACAAAAAGGTTATAGGTGATCGGGAGCAAGCCCAGATTCCCCTACTCACATCTGCTGGAGTCAGAAGATACTGAACTCCTGCAGAGGGGGTAGTAGTACTTATGGTGACGCCCCCTCAAAGCTTTGGGCTGACTCCATCTGCTGGATTGGGGACATAACCACGGTCTGGACTGATCCAGGTACGTACAGGGAAGCACCAATATGCCCTCCCGACGCAGAGCTGCTACCACTACCACCATTCACCTTGGTGAAAACCCTGGGTGCCGTCGCTAGGCCGAATGGTAGAGCGCAAAATTGAAAATGTCAGAGGATCGCAAATCATAGATATTTCTAATGATCCGGATAGATAGGTATGTACAAATAAGCTTCCGTCAGATTGAGCGATGCCAGAAACTCTCTTGTGAAAACGAGGCACCTTCAGTGTCCAATTGACCCTTTTCAAATCGATAATAGGGCGAAAAGTGCCTTCCTTTTTCGGCACTATGAAATAGATGGAGTAACGCCCTCACCTGAGCTCTCGTTTGGGAACCGGAACGATGGCGCCCAGAGCCTGTAAGCACTACAGGGTCTCTTGTACCGCTCGCCACTTTTGATAGTAAGAGCATGGAGAAACCATGTAGTGGTCGTCGATCAGACATGCAAAATCTAAAGCGTAGCCGTGTTTGATTATACTTAGGACCCATTGATCCGATGTTATGGTGGCCCACTCCTCCAGGAATAAGGAAAGCTTGCCCCCAATTCTTGGAACTGAGGAGTGAACTGGCTTGCTTCATTGTGTGGACTTGGGTCTCCCATGAGCCTGGGGGTCTCCTTCCCTGGAGGGCCGCCAGCCCTGAAAGGTCTGGTTCCACGAATTTTGGCGGCCTTGTCCTTGACGGCGGACCGGGAAGAGCGAAAACGTCGATTCCCCTGAAACCTCGCCCTGGGCCTGTCCTCCGGCAGCTTATGGACCTTGTTCTCACCCAGAGACTTTATCATATCTTCCAATTGCTGTCCAAAAAGCAGTCTCCCCTTGAAAGGTAAAGAACCCAAATGTGCTTTAGAGGAAACATCCGCCCACCAATTCCGCAGCCATAGGAGCCGGCGGGCTGAGACCATCGTCCGACCAAATATCCTCAAAATATCATAAAGCGCATCCGCACTGTAAGCCATTGCAGCCTCCAACCGCCCAGCCTGCTGTGCCTGGGTGTCCGAAAGGACTAAGGCTGCCTGCAAATCCTGTATCCAGCGGAGACTGGCTCACAGTGCAAAACTGCTACATATGGCGGCTCATACACCAAGAGCTGACACTTCGAATATCTTCTTGAGCTGCATCTCCAACTTACGGTCCTGTCAGTCCTTCAAAGCCAGAGCTCCTGTCACCGGGATAGTTGACTTCTTAGTCACCACTGACATGGCAGCATCCTCCTTCGGCACCCTGAGAAGATCCAGCGTGTCCTCTGGAAGCGGGTACAACTTTATCCATAGCCTGACTTACCTTCAAACCCAAATCAGGAGTGTCCCACTCCCTAAACAAGAGGTCAGACTGACAAATGAAATGGGAAAGATCAAGCCGAACCTCGGAGTCCCACCATCACCGGATCCATAGCGCCAAACCTGGAATTTTTATCAATCCCCAGCTCCTCCAGGATAACCGGAATAAGCAGTCCCAATTCATCCTTCCGGAACAAGCGAATCACCTTGGGGTTGATGCTTGGCCGGCTGAGGAGGCTCTCTCTCCTGCTCTCTAAAAGTTTTTAAAATGGCCTCAGTTCCCGTGCTAAGCAGGAATGGATCCGGAGCCTGCCGCGGCAAAACAGAGACCACAGCCCCCGACGCGACCGTGAGCCACTGCCCCTTGATTTCGCCAGCGCCACGACCGAGGACCCTTCTCCCCCCCCCCCCCCCCCCCCGACAAACATTCCATGCAGATACCGGCATGGAAGAGCCGCGTGTGCGCGGCTGCTCGCAGCACAGGCCGCACCACGCAGCATGAACAGTGGACTAAATTTAGAACGTCGGGAGAGAAGAGCGGCGAAAGCAAACGTGATCGGAAGCTGTCTGTGGTCTGAAACAAAGTGGCTGCTAAACACCAGTGGAGAGAAGGCTAGGCTGGCAGAACAGAAAAAATTAAAGCTATAGTACTTTTTTTTTTCCCAAAACCTGGGAAAGGTTTTCCTGAGGGTGAGAGACCCGGGCCCCCCAATATCACCCTCAGTGGTGAGTTACAGGGTCCTCAACCCTCTGCTCTGAAGCCTCTATTACCAGGGGGGATGGCCCCACCAGGACCCAACAACCCCCTGGGAGGCTGAAAAAAGGAAATCCTAGCCTGAAGAATAAAACTACCCCTTTGCTCTTTTTTTAATAAGTACTAGCAGACTAGCAAACCAATAACCAAATCCTAAATCCTGACACCAACTACCAGACTAAAGGAGAGCACCGCTTCCATCTGCTGGAGACAGAGAAATACTGACAGACTAGGTGGCACCTCAAGGGTATACGCCAGAGTCCACAAAAACTTCTGTCTCCATCTGCTGGAGGGGAGGCAAAACCCAGGAGTCTGGGCTGATCCGGGTACATACAGGGAATACAGGTTTGCACCTCTACCATCTGCTGGAAACAGAAATACTGAGGGACTGCAGGTGGCACTCTCGGTTATGTAGCAGTGCCTCAAAGTTTTGTTCTCTGCCTCCTTCTACTGGTAGGGATGCATAATCCACTTGTCTGGACTGATCTGGGTATGAACAAGAATATGCTTGTAAGGGCAGGACTGGTGTAGAAGATGAGATGGAACAGATCTCTAAAGAATTAGAAGCTGTAACATTTTAGCTCAATGAAACCAGAGATAGAATTAAAAGCTTACCATATCCACCCATGCCATCAGGATTGCCGTAACAGCCACCGTAATTGCCCATTCCCATTCTGCCCATTGAGCCATAACCTGCTTGATTATCTGTGGGATGGAAGAAAACAGAAGAGCTTTCATGAAAAAAAAAAAAATACTCAACTATACATGTTAATGATTTTGAAATGATAGGATGTTTACCCATTCCATCTCTGCCATAGCATCCCATTCCAGTGCCACTTCCAGCAGTTGAATTCAAGAACAGTTCAATGTACCGATGTTCTAAAAGAGAAAAGTGTTTTACTTAAATAGCAGTACATGTTACAGCCACCTGATTCCATTGCATGCCTCACCATTTACAGCTACTTTGAATAAATCTTTGTGGACAGCATGCTATATAGTAATAACTAATGCTGCCAACATACATGACTACTGCAGTAAAATTACCATATCTACTTCCAGGTTCTCATCACATCTGTAAGAGAAGATTAAATGATAGTAACTTACGCATATTGTTTTTATCTTTAGCCATGGCAGCCACTGCATCTTCATGTGTTGCAAATTCTACATCTGCTTCTCCAGTTGCTCTCCCATCTGCTCCAATATCAATATGAACTCTTATAGGATTTAGTGGTGAGAAAAACTAGAAGAAAAATATTATGGCACTATGTTACAGTGTATTTCCAACAAAATAAATATTGAAAAGCTTTTTCTTTCATTTGATATCCATTCAAGAAAGCATGGGACAAGCAGAGGAGGAACTTGTTGCTCTACATAAAAGCAAACATTTCTCAGTATAGTGAGACAGAGCTCTACTCCTATAGCAAGCCCTAACTGAAGGTAAAAAGATGTCCCGAACATCATGAAAAGCTGTGCGCCACTGCAGTGAGTTTGTCTGCTCATCCTATGACGTAAAGGAAAATTGGTTCTTACCTGCTAATTTTCGTTTCTGAAGTACTACAGATCAGTCTAGACTCCTGGGTTTTGCCTCCCTTCCAGCAGATGGAGACAAAAGTTTCACAGGCACCGCCTCATGACCTGGTGTGTCACCTGCGACTCTTCAGTATTTCAGTACCCAAGCAGAAAAATTTAGTAAACTTTAAATGGATTAACTCTAAACCCATCCCCCCCCCCCCCCCAGAACGAGCAGAGGATCAGGAAAAAACTAAATAACTTTTGAAAAGAAATCTGCAGAACCTGCGCCATTCATCAGAAAAGCCAGAAAGGAAAAAAATTACAGATCGAGCAGACTCTCCTTATCTACGCCCTCACCCAAAAAGCCGAACCTCCGCAATGGGCAGGCGTCTGGACTAATCTGTGGTACTACAGGAATGAAAATTAGGTAAGAACCAATTTTCCTTTCCCTGTACGTACCCAGATCAGTCCAGACTCCTGGGATGTACCAAAGCTTCCTTAACCGGTGTGGGACTGCGAGAGTCACGCTCAAAGGACACTTTCACCGAAATTGCAAACATCAGAGGCCTGGACATCCAACCGGTAGTGTCTAGCAATGGTGTGTATAGACTTCCAAGTAGCCGCCCTGTAAATCCCATGGTGAGACCAGTTGACATTCCACCCAAGAAGCCACCTGCAAGGGCGCAGAATGAGCCCTTAATACCTCTGGGACTGGGCAACCTCAACAAGGTCGCCCAGTCCCAGAGGGGTTAAGGGCTCATTCTACGCCCTTCAACCAACGTGTTATAGTAGCTTTTGAAGCCTTCTGCCCTTTCTTTGCACCATGCCACAATACAAAAAGATGATCAGACAATCGGAAACTGTTTGTGACTTCCAGATAGTGCATTAAAGTTCTCCTGACAGCCAGGCATCTCAATTCTCCTCATGCAAGGGGTCTAAGTTCTAAGTCTGAAAAGGCTGGAAGCTCCACTGATTGACACAAATGAAAAGACGAAACTATCTTCGGTAGAAAGGATGGAACCTCTCTCAGAGTCTCCGGAGTCCAAAATTCTCAAGAACAGTTCCCTACACAACAACGCTTGAAGCTTAGAGACTCTCATGGCTGAACAAATCGCTACCAAGAACACCACTTTCAAAGTCAGATCTTTCAATGTGGCCTTCTTAAGCGGTTCAAAAGGTGCTTCACACAAGCCTTTAAGGACCAGATTCAAGTCCACGGGGGGCATACTCTATGTACAGTTGGTGGCAAATGCTTCGTCCCTCGAAAAAAAACGTACCACGTCTGGATGAGCCACGATAGCGGAACCATGAGTTTTGCCCCTTAAACATCCTAGGGCTATGACCTGGACCCTCAGGGAATTGAAAGATAAACACTTTGCAAGACCGTTCTGTAAGAAAGACAGGACCATGGCCACCGAAGCTCAGGGAGGATCAGTTCCCTGCGTCTAGCATCAAGTCTCGAAAGCCTTCCAAACTCAAATATATGCTACAGAATTAAGAGTGTTTCCGAGCTCTCAGTAGAAATTACATCCTCCATTTAACCTTTCTTCCTCAACTGCCTCCTCTCAAAAGCCAGGCCGCAAAACAAAAACGATCCATTAGATCGAAAAATAAGAACATAAGAACATGCCATACTGGGTCAGACCAAGGGTTCATCAAGCCCAGCATCCTGTTTCCAACAGTAGCCAGTCCAGGCCAAAAGAACCTGGCAAATACCCCAAAACTAAGTCTATTCTATGCTACTATTACTAGTAATAGCAATGGCTATTTTCTAAGTCAACTTAATAGCAGGTAAAAGAAAATTATTCCTTACCTGCTAATTTTCATTCCTGTAGTACCACGGATCAGTCCAGACCGTGGGTTATGTCCCCCTTCGAACAGATGGAGTCAAGAGAAAACTTCGAAGGGTGCTTCTATATAAGGCAATGCACCCTCTGTTAATCCTCAGTATGTAGAATATCAAAGCAAAGAGGAAACCAGGATGGATCAAGTAACATAGAACTCTAACTTAGAACCGGGTGTAAGGGCACAAACTGTGCCAAACAACAAATTGCAAAATGAACTATTAACCAGCCAGAAGAAAGGTGCTGAATATAGAACAATTTGAGCAGAGAGGCAATCCCAACCCCAAAGAACTCAGGGAGGGCATCTGGACTGATCCGTGGTACTACAGGAATGAAAGTTAGCAGGTAAGGAATAATTTTCTTTTGCCTGTACGTACCCGAATCAGTCCAGACAGTGGGATGTACCAAAGCTTCCCTACGTAGGGTGGGCCCCGGATAGCCCTGCTCGAATGACCCGAGCGCCAAAGGAGCCAAAAGTAGACAGTATGTTCAAACGATAGTGCCGAGCAAAAGTATGTAACAATTTCCAGGTCGCTGCTCGACATATCTCCTGGGATGAGACAGACTATCTCTCCGCCCAGGAAGCTGCTTGAGCCCGAAGAGAATGGGCCTTGACTCCCATCGGAGGCTGCCGACCCGCCCCAATGTACACCGCCGAGATAGCGTCTTTCAGCCAGCGAGCAATTGTGGTTTTCGTGGCCTTGGACCCCTTCCTTGGACCACTCCAGAGGACGAAAAGATGATCCAACAAGCAAAATTCATTAGTGACCTCTAGATATTGAATGAGGATGCGCTTGACATCGAGTTTGCGTAGATCCTCTGAATCATCAGTTGAGAAGGATGGAAGTTCTACCTTCTGATTCATGTGGAACGCGGAGACCACCTTGGGCAGGAACAAAGGCACTGTGCGCATGGAAACTCCTGAGTCCGTAAAACGGAGGTAGGGCTCTCTGCAAGATAGTGCTTGAAGCTCTGAAATCCTGCAGGCAGAACAGATAGCTACCAGGAAAACCGTCTTGAGAGTGAGATACTTGAGGGTCGCGGAGCGAATTGGTTCAAAAGGTGGTCCGCCTAAGATCCGGAGGACTAGGTTGAGGCTCCAGGAGGGACACAGGGCATGTACCCTGAGGAATTGCTTCACTCCCCTGAGGAATCGGATGATATCCAGGTGAGCGGAAAGAGGAGTTCCCTCTCGTGGATGAAGTAGGGATTCGAGGGCAGACACCTGAACCCTCAGCGAATTGTAGGCCAAATCTTTGTCTAGTCCCTGCTAAAGAAAAGACAGTATCTGTGCCACCAAGGCGGTCTGCAGTGACACAGGTATGGAGGCACACCAGCTCTCAAAAACCTTCCATACCCGGATGTAGGAGATGGAGGTAGACGTCTTCCTAGCCTTGAGGAGGGTCGAGATAATGGCCTCCAGGTATCCACGCCGTCTCAGCCGGCACCTCTCAAAACGCCAGGCTGCAAGACAGAAGCGATCTGCCTGGGCGAAATATACTGGACCCTGGCGCAGTAAGCGTGGCAGATGACCTAGATGAAGAGGCCCATCCACTGCGAGATTGATCAAGTCGGCGAACCACGGCAGACGTGGCCATTCCGGCGCCACCAGTATTACCAGACCTTGGTGGGCCTCTATTCTCCGGAGCACTTTGCCCACCAGAGGCCAAGGCAGGAACATGTAGAGGAGAATGTGACGGGGCCAGGGGAGGACTAAGGCATCTACTCCCTCTGCGCTGTGCTCTTCTGCGTCTGAAGAATCGGGGTGCCTACGCGTTCCGTGAGATGGCCATCAGGTCCAGGTGGGGAGTCCCCCATCAGAGGAACAGTCTCACCGCCTCGGAGAGTTCCCACTCCCCGGGATCTATATGTTGATGACTCAGGAAGTCGGCTTGAATGTTGTCTACTTCTGCGATGTGGGAAGACGCTAGGCGGGAAAGGTGAACCTCTGCCCATGCCATCAACCTGTCCTCCTGAGAGACGTGCCAGCTCCTCGTGTCCCCTTGCCGATTGATGTATGCTACAGTGGTTGCGTTGTCTGACAGTATCCGGACTGCTCGATGATGGACGAGAGGGAAGAAAAGTTTCAAAGCCAGACGTACCGCTCTGGTCTCTAAGCGATTGATTGGCCAGGTTGCTTGTAATGGCGTCCACTTCGCCTGAGGTGAGTTCATCTGACACACTGCTCCCCAGGTGGAGAGTCTGGCGTCTGTAGTGACAATCACCCACTCTGAGATTTCCAAGGTGACACCCTGCAGGAGATGATGTAGGTTGAGCCACCACGAGAGACTGTCCTTGGCCCCCTGTGGAAGCGGGATGACGACCTGGAAGTCCCAAGACACTGGCTTCCAGTGGGAGAGCAATGCTCTCTGTAAAGGGCGCATGTGCGCAAACGCCCAGGGGACCAGATCGATGGTGGAAGCCATGGATCCCAGGACTTGAAGGTAATCCCAAGCCGTGGGGAGAGAAAGACAAGTGAATCGTCGTACCTGAGCTATGAGCGCCTGAGCCCTGTCCGGGCGCAGGGACACCTTGCCAAGCGCTGTGTCGAAGGGCACTCCCAGGAAGTCCAGAGACTGAGATAGAGAAAGGCTGCTCTTGGCGAAGTTGACCACCCAACCGAGGGATTGGAGAAGATTCAACACTGTCGATCGCCCGCAGGCACTGGGCCGAGGACTTTGCCCAAATGAGCCAGTCGTCCAGGTATGGGTGGACCAAGATTCCCTCCCATCTGAGGGCTGCGGCTATCATGACCATCACTTTCGTGAAGGTCCAGGGGGCAGTCGCTAGTCCACAGGGCAGGCCCTGGAATTGGAAATGCTGTCCCAGAATCTCGAATCGAAGAAAACGCTGATGCGCCCGGAGGATGGGAATGTGCAGATAAGCCTCCATCAGATCCAAAGAGGCCAAAAATTCTCCGGTGTGCACCGCTGATATCACTGAGTGCCAAGGTTTCCATCCGGAAGTGGGGGACCTTGAGGGCCCTGTTGACCATCTTGAGATCCAAGATCGGGCAGAAGGAACCTTCCTTCTTGGGCACTACGAAGTAGACCGAATAATGGCCCCTTCCTACTTCCATTGGAGGAGCCGGACGAATCGCTCCGAGAGCCAGGAGCCTGTTGAGTGTCTGCCGTACTATGAGTTGCTTTTGTGCTGGGCCGCAGGGGGAGAAGAGGAACCTGTCTTTGGGGGGGGGGGGGGGGGGGGGGGGGTTGAGCAAATTCTAACGTGTAGCCGTGCTTTAGAACAGCGCTTCTCAACCGCTGTGTCGAGACACACCAGTGTGTTGCCAAGCACCGGCAGGTATGTCGCATGCTCCTGGTCTCTCCCGCTGCTCTTCCTTCCCTGCTGCCGTTGCCACCGGGCTATCCATACGTTCAAGCCCAGTGGGAACGGCAGCAGTGGAGGAAGCAGCAGTGGCACCTGCGGCTGGCCTTTTCTTCTTTCTATCCTGAAGGTCTCGCAGGGCTGCACCTCCCGTCACTGGAATGGTAGTTCTCTTCATCACCGCAGAGACCACGGAGTCTACGTTAGGAACTTTTAAGAAGCTCCAGAAAGTCATCCGGGAGAGGGGATAGCTTTTCCATAGCTCTGCCGACCTTGAGGGAGGCCTCCGGGAAATCCTATTCCCTGCATAATAGTTGGAGGAAAGTAGGATGGGAAGGAAAGACCTACTCGGAGGACGTAGACTAGCCAGGAGGGGGTCCCCTGGCCTGTGGGGCCTCAATATCCAATTCCTGCAGGATATGTGGGATGAGGGGAAGATCTGCAAAACTCTAGGATCGTCCCCTTCCATTTGAGCCGTAGACAAGGACTCATCCAGGTCTGGGTCCTGAGGAGGATCTGACCCCCCGCAGAGGGGTGCACCAATCGGACCCTAGAAGAACCTGGGGTGGCCGGTGGAACCCCTATTCCCAGGGCCACTCCCCGAGGCACCTGGGGGTTCGGCCGTCGTCCTGGGTACCTTGGGAGGGGGAGGCCCTGCCAGTAAATCCTGGTGCTGGCCCATCCTGGCCAGGTAAGCGTGAAGTAGGAGACAAAGTCCATGGAAAACGGAGGTGGTCCCGAGGGAGGCAACATGGGGGGGGGGGGGGAATCCCCCATCCGAGGAAAGGAAAGGGTTCCAGAGGAGGGCTGGAGTCAGAATCGGTGGCAGAGATGAAAAAATTGCGTCCTGATCCTCTCTTGGCAGTGTAGGGGCAGCCAAGTCTGAACTCAAAATGGCCACCGTTCCTCAAGGTGCGCCTGAAAGTCCGAACAAGTGTCCTGCCTGCTGCGAGGGACCCGCGCAGCAGGCAGGACCTATGCAAATCCCCTCGCGGGAGAGCCGCGAACCAGGCTCCCTGCATGCACAGCACCTGGACGATCGGGGCATGGGAATCCCTGAAGGAGCCGCGAGGGAATCAGCTGATTTCTCAGCGCGAGAAACAGGCAAGCTTATGACTGCGAGAAGCGGGAAAGAGCCTCCACTTCAGGCCTGCTCTCTCCAACCCTCAGCGACCCATTAGATACTTGCAAAGGCACAGAGGAATAATGCCTTTCTGTGCAGGCTGCTCAGGGCAGCGGTTCGAATAGCAGCAATAGGGGGAGAGGTTGGACCACCAACTTGCACCCCGGAGAGAGGGAGAGAGGAATTAGCCTGTAAAGAAGGAAATAATCACAACTTACCCCTGCAAACCAGACAGGGAAAGGGGAGAGCTGCAAATAGTTCTGGCCTGCAAGCTATAGAATGCTCCCACTAAACCAGGAGCTGAGACTACAGGATAGCTCTCTACAATCAATTAATTGTAATTCATTCTTTTTTTTAAATAATAAACTTGATCCATCCAAACAGGAGAAAGCCAAGGAAAAATAGAGAAAGATCCCTAAAGTAGCTTTCCAGAAATCTCAGTGGGGAACCAAAGTTCAGCCACTGTCATCTGCTGGAGTCAGAAGAATACTGGGGATTAACAGAGGGTGCACTGCCTTATAAGGAAGCACCCTTCAAAGTTTTCTCTGACTCCATCTGCTGGATGGGGGACATAACACTGTCTGGACTGATCCAGGTAGATACAGGGAATGTCTTCTCCTCCAAGAACTTATCCAATCCTTTTTTCAAAAACAGCTACACTAACTGCACTAACCACATCCTCTGGCAACAAATTCCAGAGTTTAATTGTGTGTTGAGTGAAAAAGAACTTTCTCCGATTAGTTTTAAATGTGCCACATGCTAACTTCATGGAGTGCCCTCTAGTCTATTATCTGAAAGAGTAAATAAGTGATTCACATCTACCCGTTCTAGACCTCTCATGATTTTAAACACCTCTATCATATCCCCCCCTCAGCCGTCTCTTCTCCAAGCTGAAAAGTCCTAACCTCTTTAGTCTTTCCTCTTAGGGGAGCTGTTCCATTCCCTTTATCATTTTGGTCACCCTTCTCTGTACCTTCTCCATCGCAACTATATCTTTTTTAGATGCGGTGACCAGAATTGTATACTGTATTCAAGGTGTGGTCTCACCATGGAGCGATACAGAGGCATGACATTTTCCATTTTATTCACCATTCCCTAATAATTCTCAACAAAACTGTTTGCTTTTTTGACTGCCGCAGCACACTGAACAGATGATTTCAATGTGTTATCCACTATAATGCCTAGATCTTTCTTGGGTGGTAGCTCCTAATATGGAACCTAACATTTTGTAACTTTAGCATGGGTTATTTTTCCCAATATGCATCACTTTGCACTTATCCACCTCGACGCAGGAGATCTGCTATACCTAACCGCAGGGGGTCCATCCATCGACAGGTTGACTAGGTCCGCAATCCAGTCGACGCAGCCACGAAGTTCACTCAACCCGGGTGAACTTTATTCTCCTGATCACCTTACCCATCTGGGGCCACAGAGGAAACACAAAGGAGATCATCCTGGGGTCAAAAGACCATGAGCATATCTATGGCTTCTGCCCTGTGCTTTCTTCTGCGGCCGAAGCACTGCGCCATGACATTCAATCGAGTTGCCATCAGGTTCACATGAGGTGGCCCCACTTGTGGGAGATTAGATCCATGGCACTGTTCGACAACTCCCACTCCCCAAGATCTAATTCTTGACAGCTGAGAAAATCTGCCTGCACCTTGGCGGTCCTCACTATATGTGATACCGCTAGCACTGTCAGATGTCGTTCCGTCCAGGACATCGGCACCTCTGCTTCTAGAGCTACCGAACGGCTATTGGTTCCACCCTGCTGGTTGATATAAGCCAGTGTCGATGCATTGTCAGACAAGACCCTGACCGCCCGGTTACGAAGGATGGGAAGAAAGCTCTCCAGAGCCAACCTCACCACCCTTGTCTTCAGGCGATTGATCAACCAAGTTGCCTCCTCCCGAGACCACTGGCCCTGCGATGCTTGCGCCTGGCACACAGCTGGAGAGACTGGCATCAGTAGTCACCACCTCAAGGTCCACACTGCGATATAAATGGCCTTGAGCAAGCCAACACGAAAGACTGGACCTGGTAACTTCTGTAAGTGGGAGTGGAAGATGAAACTGTTCCGACAACGGGTTCCAACAGGACAGCAACGCACTCTGCAGAGGTCTCATATGAGCAAGGGCCCACGAGACCAGATCCAAGGTCAACACTCTTCGAGGTGTTTAAAATCATGAGGTCTAGAACGGGTAGATGTGAATCAGTTATTTACTCTTTCGGATAATAGAAAGACTAGGAGGCACGCCATGAAGTTAGCATGTAGCACATTTAAAACTAATCGGAAAAAAGTTTATTTTTACTCAACGCACAATTAAACTCTGGAATTTGTTGCCAGAGGACGTGGTTAGTGCAGTTAGTATAGCTGTATTTAAAAAAGGATTGTATAAGTTCTTGGAGGAGAAGTCCATTACCTGCTATTAAGTTGACTTAGAAAATAGCCACTGCTATTACTAGCAACAGTAACATGGAATAGACTTAGTTTTTGGGTACTTGCCAGGTTCCTGTGGCCTGGATTGGCCACTATTGGAAACAGGATGCTGGGCTTGATGGACCCTTGGTCTGACCCAGTATGGCATGTTCTTATGTTCTTAACACCTTGGAGATAAGAATCTGCAAGTAGTCCCAGACTCTGGGCATCCGGGTTTGCAACAGGTTCCGGACTTGGGCTCGTAGCTTCAGAATCCTCACCTCCAAGAGGAAAACCTTGCCCACAACAAGTATCGAATTGAGCCCCCAGGAAACTCTAGAATCTGGTAGGAGCTAGATGACTCTTGGCCAGGTTGACAACCCAGCCCAGGGATCTCAGGTGGAGCAACACTGTCTCCACTGCCTGATTAGCTAAATCAGGCAAAGTCGAAGGAAATGTGCAGTCATCCAGGTAGGGGTGAACCAGAATTCCCTCTTCAAAGCACCTGTCACTACCACCATCAACCTTGGTGAAGGTCCATGGCCAGGCTGAACAGAAGCGTGCAAAATTGGAAATACTGACCAAGAAATCCAGGGAAGCCAGGAACTCCCCCTTTCACACTGCCGCTAAGACAAACCAAAGAGTTTCCACCCAAAACTCGAGCACTTTCATAGCCACGTTTATCTTCTTTAAATCCAGGATTGGACAGAATGTTCCTTCCTTCTTTGGTACCACAAGGTAAATGGAATAGCTTCCCTTCCTCTGCATGGGGAATGGGAACAAAGGACCCCAAGACTCTGGAGCCTCTGGATGGTCTGTTGAACGAGGAGCTTCTTTGCAGGGTATCCAAAGGGAGACACCAGAAACAGGTTTCTGAGCAGTCAAGCAAACTAACGCGTAGCCTTTTCTATGATGCTTAGAACCCACTGGTCCGACGTAATCTTGACTCACTCCTGCTGGAAAAAAAAAAAAAAGTCGGCCAACCCCCAATAAGCAGAACCAAGGAATGGGCCAATGACATCTCATTGCGAGGACTTGGCGCCATCCGCTCCCTTGCTGGATTCCTCTGTTGGCCCTGCAGCAACGAAAGAATTGGGACCAAGACTGAGACCTCCCCAAAGTCTGTCTGTCCTGTGCCTGGAGCTCTGCTCTGAAACTCCTTTGGCCATGAAAACTAGAGCGAGCCGGGAAACCTTTCTGACCTTACGGTTTGTCCTCAGAAAGCTTGTGCACCTTGTTATCTTCCAGCTGCTTTATCAGCTGTTAGAGGTCCACTCCAAAAAGGAGCTTGTCCTTAAAGGGGGAACAATCCGATCTGAGCTTTCAACGAAATGTCCGCTGCCCAATTGTGCAGCCACAAGTCTCCTAGCCGAGGCCACAGACACCATTGTTCTGGTTGAAGTATGAAGAAAAAGTCATACAAAGCTCTAATCATTCTCTAACACTCTTCTTCGCCGGCCCCACCGTCCAACCCGCACCACTGCTGACCCATAGGGGTCCGGAGCATGCTGCCGGCCCACCGCTGCTCTCGCATGACCCCGGAGCTCCACTAGATGAGGCTGCACCTCCAGCCACTCAGGGACCACCTCCCTGCCGACATCATCCCGGCAATCTACCTCCCTACAAAAGTAAGGCTGCGACCAGAGGCGTCATGCGCCTCAAGGGGCATGCCCCTTAGTGTGTCCCTTCATGTCGACCCTTTCTTGTAACACCTTCTCATATTTGCCCTCGTTCCCCCCTGAAGCCCCAGAGACCCACCCAAAAAAACCCAAACCTAACAACTCCCCTCCGACCTACCTCCCACAGCTAAGCCCCCCCTCCCCTTTCAGGCCCATTCTCAACACTGACCACTCTTCCCCAGTCTCACATCCTCTCACTTGCACAATGTTAACCCCAATGAACAAAACATTAACCCTCACCCACAAGAATTTCTATAACAAGAGACCCACCATGCACCCCAGATCCCTTATCCCAATCACAATTTCTCCCATGACCCAACTCCTCAGCCTCTCTGTTTTCCCTTATACTCTTCAATGCCCAATTCCTAGCCAAAAAGACCCCAATACTGCAAGACATCCTATCAGACCACAATTGACTTTCGCCATCACAGAAACATGGCTCAAACAAACAGTACTAATCAGCCAACTCCCAACACACACACCTATGACATCACCTCCATCCCAAGGATTTAAAAAAAAAAAAAAAAAAAAGGAGGTGGCCTACTAGCCACAAAGAAAGAACTCAACATTAAACTCAAAGACACACACACCACCCCCAAATATGAAATGGTCTACTTCAAATCCAATCACTTACAACCCCACCAGGCAACCTAGAACGCGACACCTCCCCCCCTTATTGAATTCATCATCCAAAACATTGACATGAACACCCTGGCCATCATCCTAGGCGACTTCAATCTTCACGTCGACACCATCCCACCTACCCCCTCCTACGAAGATTCCTAAATGCTCTCACAGCCATAGGTATCAATCAAATAATTGATTCCCCTACCCACAAAGCAGGACACTCCCTAGATCTAATCTTCATAAACACTCATACAGACCTCAAAACCCCAATCTTGCACACCTGTACCCTGGTCCGACGACTCGCTAATCCACGGAACTTGTCCATAAACTCACACCTCCACTATACAATTCAGAAAACCATGCAAGATCGATGACCTGATTGACGCATTCCCCCCCCCACTAAACAACCTAGACGTAACAAACACTAACTGCGCCCTGACCTCATGGAATGCTATCACTAATAACATTGCCAAAGTCTGCCCCCTAATATCCAAAGACATAAACCCCTCTAAACACAACAAAAACCCCCTGGTACTCCCCAGACCTAAAAAACCTCAAACTCCTCCTAAGAAAAAAAAAAAAAAGAGGAAATCCCACACCCCCAACCTTCTGAACAATACAGACCCACCCTTCATAACTATAGAACAGCGATCCTCAAAGCCGAACGAGACTACTTCTCCAACATTATGGACAAAATCCCCCCCACCTTAGCAAGCGAGATCACCCTACCTAAAATCCCAGATGCCATACTCAACGAATTTGAAATCTCCTCCTCCACAGAACTAGAACCACTATTCAGAAAAATCAACCCACATCAAACCCAGCTGACACAATCCCAATTAAACTTCTAAGATTGATCCCAAACATGGTAGCTAAACTTATAGCAAACATCAACACTTCCCTGCACAGGGACATGTACCCACCGACAAAAGAAGCCCTCGTCAAACCCCTTTTAAAAACCGCAACTAAACCCTGCCGAACCAAATAACTTCAGACCCATTTCTATCCTCCCTTTTATTGCAAAACTTCTGGGAAAAATAGTCAATCAACTAACAGAGCACTTAGAAAAACACAATGTATTACACCCCTCCCAATTTGGCTTTCGTAAATTCTTCAGCACCGTAACATTACTGCTCTCCTTCACTGATACCATCCTCAGAGGTCTAGACAAAGGTCAATCCTTCATCCTAGCCATGCTTGACATCTCATCAGCCTTCAACACCATTAACCACAACATGCTCATCGACTGATTAATAGAAATTGGGTTAACTGGCATCGCATTACAATGGTTCATCTCATGTCCCGAAACAGATATTACAAAGTTAAAATCGGTAAAACTGAATCTGACCCCAAACTCAGGCGTCCCTCAAGGTTCCTCCCTATCATCCACACTCTTCAACATCTATATGCTCCCCCTCTGTAAGCTCCTAATCGACCTAGGACTCACCTTCATATACGCAGATGACGTCCATTCCCAAAGCCCTACATCTCTGGGACAAACACCTCTCATCCATTAAGCAACTCAACCAAATGCAACTAGGCCTCAACACCAAAACAGAACTTCTACTAATAAATCACAAATTTACCAATATAATCATCACTAAGACCCCCCTCCAAACATCCCCCAATCACAAAAGAAATCAGAAACCTTGGCGTCACAATAGATCAGGAATTAAACCTCAAAAAATTCATAAACAACCATAAGACTATTTTTACAAACTCCACATACTAAAAAAAACGTAGACCCCCCTCCTTCATCAAAACGACTTCCGAACAGTCCTCCAGGCACTCATATCCAAAATTGACTATTGCAACTCCCTACTTCTAGGTCTCCCTGCAACCTCACTAAAGCCTCTACAAATGCTCCAAAACGCTACAGCCAGAATCCTCACAAACACCAAAAAAACAAATACATCACCCCCGTTCTAAAAAACCTACACTGGCTCCCTATTCTTCTCAGAATTTGCTTCAAGAGTCTCTCCCTAGTACACAATACCCTACACAACCAACATATAAACTGGTTCAACACCTCCTTCCACTTCCAACCCCCACGAAGATCCACTAGATCTGCCAATAATGGCACTCTACCTATAACCTCCCCCAAACTCACCAAACCTCATCTCTACAAGATAATGTGCATTCTCTCTTGCCAGCCCTGCAATCTGGAACACAATGCCCCTCCACCTAAGGCTTGAATCCAACACCCAAACCTTAAAAAAAAAAAACCCTGAAAACCTGGCTCTTCGAGCAAGCCTATCAATAACTCCCCCTCCCTCCCAATCACACCCCTCAAAACACTATCCCACATGCATTGTACAGTCACAATATTTATAGTTACTTGTTCCTATCCCCTGGTCTATTATGTTCCTAACTCCTTTTCACTCCTAACTATATAGAGTAGCTACTTGTTATTGTTAAAACACAGTTTTTCAATCTGTTATGATGTAATTTCCCTCCCTTCCTTAGTTTAACTGTAAACCGATGTGATGTACCATACGAATGTCTGTATATAAAAGCATTAAATAAAATAAATAAATTCCACCTGCTTTGCTTCCTGGGGCGTGAAGTCTTTGGCACTCTAATTGTTGCACCCATTGTAAGCTCACCTGCAGCATAAAACTGCTGCAGACTGCTGCTCATATGCCGAAACTTCAAATATCTGAGGTGCACCTCCAGTTTACGAACTTGAAGGTCCTTCAAAGCCACCGCTCCAGTGACTGGTATGGTGGTTTCTCTTCGCGCCCGCCGAAACAAAAGCATCCATCTTAGGAACCTTCAACAGCTCTAGAGTGTCTTCTGGCAACGGATACAGCTTATCCATTGCCCTACTAACTGAAATCTGTCTCAGGAGTATCCCACTCCTGGACCATCAACTGCTTCATCATCTCATGAAAGGGGAAGGTCTTGACATGACAGGGTCCATAGTGACTGGGCTCGGCTCCGCTAGGGAGGGCGCAATCCCCAACTCCGCTAGGACATGCGGGATCAGGGGGGCCAATTCATCATGCTGGTACAAGCGAACCACCTTAGATCATCATCTTCCATGGAAGGTGTCTGGCCATGTTCGTCCCCTGCATCAGGTCCAACTGGGAGAGAAGGAGCCTTACCAAGGACATATTCTGGATCAGAGCCCTCCGAGGAGATATCCTGAGCCAACCCCCACACCACAGGGGTTTGAACTTCACGGACTTGAGTAGCTGCCGGCGCCTCCACTGTCCTGGATGTTTGCTTAGGTGGTCCTTCAAGCCTCCTGCTCCTGGAAGCTCCTCTTATGGGCACTGCTGGCCAAGGCGGCCTGGTGCATTAACAGCCCAAATCGAAAAACCAGGAGGGACCCCCTACATCCCCTACTAGGGAATCAGGATCCTTTTTAGAGTGCTCCCCTGAGCCTCATCGGGGCTCAACTCAGCAGGAGATAGCACTGGAGGGAGAATCCCTCCCCCTGCCGATCTCTCTTCAGCCATGCAAAAAGTGTTCAAAATGGCCACTGTTCCCGTACTAGGGGGAACGGGTTGGCCTGAGGATCCTTTTCAGCCGGCACCTGCCCGGTGCTGCGGTGCCACTCTCCAAAGCTCAAACATTGGCCCCCACGAGGCATGACGCGGCAGAGGCAAACCCCACAGAAAGTGCCAACACTAATTTGGGGGGGGGGGGGGGGGGAGGTAGGAAAAACCTGATAAACATCCAACTCACTGGCCTTCGTGCGATCCCTCACACAGGCAGCCCCCCCCCCCAGTAAGCAGTACCTGCTCCACTCCCTGCTTCAAGTCCAAGGAAGCCCTGTTTCTTTTAAACATAATCCAATAGAGGACAGCAAGAAGAAAGAAGAAGGGATACTTCCCCTAAAGATATGGCAGAGAGGGAGCTGGTCCCCCAGCTATCACCCCCGGCACCCAGAGGAGAAAATTTGGGGTTCCCAACCCCTGCTCGTTCACCTACAACCGGGGGTGGGGGGGTCTCACCAGTACCTAACAATCCCCTGGGAGAATAGACTCCTGAAGAATTTTCTTTTATTTTTTTTTTACATTTAAATTTTTTTATTGCTTAAATTTGCAACATTACAAAAAGGCAATAGTTACAGAGACTAAGGACCCGGTATACAATACGTACATCATGAAGAACCATCATCAATACTAAAAGAAATGTAAAGAACAACAATAAAAGGCATTGAAGAGATGACATCAATAGTCCTGTGTCATTTTGTTGCTACGAATTGTACATATATAACACTCAACGTACCCCCCCCCCCCCCCCAATCTCTCACATGAAATACAAAGGTGACATGTCATACCACATCCTGCTAAGCCAAAGAATATAAAGAGGTATACATCATAACAGATAGCTAATATTCGTGGGATAAACTAAGGATATAGAGGGCAGGGCAAAGTCCAACCCTTCAAAGCAAAAACCTCCACATAATTTTAGGTAGAGCTACCCAAGCACTCCTTCCAGAGACAGCACTTATTCCAAGTATCCCAGAATCTTCCCAGATTTTTCCTGAGATGGGCCGTGATTTCTGCCAAATGGTAGATTAGCTCAACTTTAAATTGGACTGCAGCTAGTGAGGGAACCTAGGGAGATTTCCAGTGTCTCGCAATATCAATTCTGGTGGCCGAGAAAATTAAGTTTACCAGTATGTTAGACTTGTCCTTCCCCTGGAATAGTGGGAAACCTAACAAGGCCTGCTGTGGAAGGATAGGAATGTCAGTCCGGTAGATCTGAGTTAACCACGCTTCCAACTCAGTCCACAACGGACGCAGCACTGGACAATCCCACCACATATGTAAGAAGCTACCAATTGTGAGGCACCCTCTCCAGCAGTGTTCTGAGATCAGTGATGACATACGATGTAATCGTACTGGAGAGTAATACCATCTCAACATTAGTTTCCAATCATATGTGCTGCTATTAAGCCCTTGCCAGTGTTTAAAAATCTCTTCCCAATCTCGTTGAGATAAGGATATATTCAAATCAGCTTCCCAAGCTACTACATAATTGGGTTTCAAAAAGTTCTCCTTTCCCAGTAATGCATATACATTCGAAAGTAGTTTGGTTGTTTGGTTTGTGTTTTGACATAGAAGCTCAAAATCAGACTTCCTTTGTAGGAGGTGCCCCTGGAACTGATTGGAATGTGCAAAGTGGCGTAATTGTATATACAAAGAAGGTCAGAACTCAAAAGATCATATTTCAGTTGTAGGACTGGGAAGCTTAAAGGACCGTGTGTTCCCCAGATTTGGCCGCAGGATTGAATCCCCTTTTTAGCCCATCTCTGAAATGCAGGGCTCTCAAACCCTGGTGTGAATTAGGAATTGGCATAGAGAAGTGCTGTAATGATATTCTTGGGATCCCACCAACACAGATTTCTTAGTTTCCCAAAGCTGTAAAGGTAATAGCATAGACTGCGGTAATACAGCCCGGGGTTGAACAATCCAGGTCTTTTTAGGCTGCCAGAGAAAGCTAGGCAAAGGAACTTGGTTCACAAGTTGTTGACTGAACAAGACCCAGGGTTTCTGTAAATTGCTCCTATTCCATTCCACCAGCATTTTAAATCTAGCTGCCAAGAAATATCACTCCAAGTTAGGTACTCCCAGTCCCCCATGAATTTTGTATTTATAGAGCATTTTGTGTGCTATTCTGGGCCTTCTGCCACCCCAAATGTAGAGCAAGAGCCTCTTCTGCCATTTAAGTAAACTCTTCTTGGGGACATCGATTGGGAGGGTTTGAAATAGGTAGAGTAGTTTGGGTAATATTGTCATTTTCACTGCAGCGATTCTACCAAACCATGATATCCTATAGCAATTCCATTCCTCTAGATCCCTAGTAATATTAGCCCGTAGCTTATCGTAATTGAGTTGGAATAAATCCTGAGTGGCACTAACGTAGACTCTTAAGTATTTGGTTATGGGCCCATCGAAATCGGAATTTCTCCCATAAAGGAATCACCACAATAGGACAGAGATCTCCCAAATGTCAGAGACCTCTGACTACTCGAACCTCTGAAGGAGCAAAAACGCTGAGCGCTCCAAAATTGCCCCTTTGTTTGAGAACACACCAGGGAGTCAACTTCTTAACCTCCAGTAACCAAGGAAATTTTGATTCTTGCCATCGATCCGCCATCTAACTCCTCCCCAAACAAACAATGCCCTTTAAAATGTAACTTGTAAGGTTCGATTTTGAAATAGTATCAGACCAGTTCTGTAGCTACAGACACCTTCGGGCTGCAATCACAGAAACAGTAAGTCCCATTCCTGGTTCACCAGCTTCTTGACCCTTTTAGGGAGAGGAAAAGCTTTCAGTGGGCTCCAGAGTCCAACACTGGATCCACCCCTTCAATGTCAAACTCCTCCTGGAACACCTTAATACCCAGTTCTGTCCGAATATAGGAAATAAGGGACCTCATTTCTCTTTATGGAATAGACTAACCACCTGCGGGTCATCTCCCTTTGTTATTGAGACCTCTTCCAGATCAGCCTGATCAACATACACCCTGAGATCTACTGGGTCATCCTGATCTACCCCTGGGACCAGCCCCCAAGACCCATCTTCCGGATTATACAGATCCAAATCATCTGAGCTGCCAGGAACTCAGGATGGTCCAGACCCAACCTGCGAAGGAAGTCCCCTGACCCCCTGGCCAAGGAGCCCCTCGGCCTTGTTGCAGCAGGACGAGACGGCTGACAAAAATGGAGAAATTACTTACCTGATAATTTCATTTTCCTTAGTGTAGACAGTTGGACTCAGGACCAATGGGTATAGTGTACTCCTGATAGCAGTTGGAGACTGATCAGATTTCAAGCTGACGTCAGCCCTAGTAGATATACCCCTGCAGGAAGAGCAGCTCTTCGGTATTCTCCTCGAAAACCAATTGTGGATATATGTATGACTGAATAATTTGAATAATTTGATTAACTTTATAACTTGGATAACTTGATTAATTTGAACTGGTTGAATTGGTTATAGCTGGAAACCGCCAGTGCCCTCAGCTGTGGGTGGGATGTCTACACTAAGGAAAACGAAATCAGATAAGTAATTTCTCCATTTCCTAGCGTGTAGCAGATGGATTCAGGACCAATGAGATGTATAAAAGCTATTCCCGATCTGGGTGGGAGGCTGCCTGTGGCCCATTTACTACTGCCCTTGCAAATGCTGTGTCCTCTCGAGCCTGAACATCCAGGCGGTAAAACCTGGAGAAGGTGTGTACGAAGGACCATGTCGCTGCCCGACAAATCTCGGCGGGCGACAGCATCTTGGTTTCCACCCTGGACACTGCCTGTGCTCTAGAGGAATGGGCCTTGACTTGTAAAGGCGATGGTTTGCCTGCTTCTATGTAGGCCGCCTTGATGACTTCTTTGATCCAGTGGGCTATGGTGACTCGCGAGGCCGCTTCCCCTTGCTTCTTCCTGCTGTGAAGGACGAATAGATGGTCCGTCTTTCGTATGGATTCCAACTTTTCCAGGTATCTGACTAGAAATCTGCAGACACTGAGGTGGCGTAGACTGCGAGAGCCTTCCGAATTCTTATGCTCATCTGGTGATGGTAGCGAGATGGAAGTGAGAAACCACTTTGGGGAGGAAGGACGGGACATAACATAAGAACTTGCCATGCTGGGTCAGACCAAGGTCCATCAAGCCCAGCATCCTGTTTCCAACAGAGGCCAAACCAGGCCACAAGAACCTGGCAATTACCCAAACACTAAGAAGATCCCATGCTACTGATGCAATTAATAGCAGTGGCTATTCCCTAAGTAAATTTGATTAATAGCAGTTAATGGACTTCTCCTCCTAGAACTTATCCAAACCTTTTTTGAACCCAGCTACACTAACCACATCCTCTGGCAACAAATTCCAGAGCTTTATTCTGCGTTGAGTGAAAAAGAATTTTCTTGGATTAGTCTTAAATGTGCTAATTGCCAACTTCATGGAATGCCCCTTAGTCCTATTATTCGAAAGTGTAAATAACTGAGTCACATCTACTCGTCCAAGACCTCTCATGATCTTAAAGACCAATCATATCCCCCCCTCAGCCGTCTCTTCTCCAAGCTGAACAGCCCTAACCTCTTCAGCCTTTCCTCATAGGGGAGCTGTTCCATCCCCTTTATCATTTTGGTTGCCCTTCTCTAACTTCTCCATCGCAACTATATCTTTTTTGAGATGCGGCGACCAGAATTGTACACAGTATTCCAGGTGCGATCTCACCATGGAGCGATATAGAGGCATTATGACATTTTCCGTTCTATTAACCATTCCTTTCCTAACAATTCCTAACATTGTTTGCTTTAACTGCTGCAGCACACTGAGACAACTATTTTAAGTATTATCCACTATAATGCCTAGATCTTTTTCCTGGGTGGTAGCTCCTAATATGGAACCTAACATTTTGTAACTACAGCAAGGCTTATTTTTCCCAATATGCAACACCTTGCACTTTGTCCACATTAAATTTCATCTGCCATTTGGATGCCCGATCTTCCAGTCTTGCAAGGTCCTCCTGTGTCACAATCCTTCTGAAAATCCAAATACACTACATCTGCCGGTTCACCTTTATCCACATGTTTATTAACCCCTTCAAAAAAACGAAGCAGATTTGTTAGGCAAGACTTCCCTTGGGTAAATTCATGTTGACTGTGTTCCATTAAGCCATGTCTTTCTATATGCTCTACAATTTTGATCTTGAGAATAGTTTCCACTATTTTTCCCGGCACTGAAGTCAGGCTCACTGGTCTATAGTTACCCAGATCGCCCCTGGAGCCTTTTTTAAATATTGGGGTTACATTGGCCACCCTCCAGTCTCCAGGTACAATGGATGATTTTAATGATAGGTTACAAATTTTAACTAATAGATCAGAAATTTCATTTTTGAGTCCTTCAGTACACTAGGATGCATACCATCCGGTCCAGGCGATTTGCTACTCTTTAGTTTGTCAATCTGGCTTACTACATCTTCCAGGTTCACAGTGATTTTGTTCAGTTCGTCTGACTCATCACCCCTGAAAACCATCTCCGGAACTGGTATCTCCCCAACATCCTCATTAGTAAACACGAAAGCAAAGAATTCATTTAGTCTTTCTGCAATGGCCTTATCTTCCCTAAGAGGCCCTTTAACCCCTCTGTCATCTAATGGTCCAACCGACTCCCTCACAGGTTTCTTGCTTCGGATACATTTAAAAAAGCTTTTATGAGTTTTTGCCTCTATGGCCAACTTCAATTCAAATTATTTTCCTCATTTTATCAAAGTTTCGCTTTTGAAAGTTTAGTGTTAGAGCTGCAGATTTACTTATTGTCCCCCCCCCCCCCACCCCCTACTTCCAGTTATTAGTTTAAATTTGATCATGTTATGATCACTGTTGCCAAGTGGCCCCACTACGTTACCTCTCTCACCAAATCCTGTGTTCCATTAAGAATTAAATCTAAAATAGCTCCCTCTTGTTGGTTCCTGAACTAATTGCTCCATGAAGCAATCGTTTATTATATCTAGGAACTTTGTGTCTCTAGCAAGTCCAGATGTTACATTTACCCAGTCAATATTGGGATAATTGAAATCTAATATACAGAAATGTGGAACCCAAACAAACATTTAACAATTATATAAATATAGAAAAAGAAAAAAGAAAGAAAAAAATTGTTTGCATTAAATAAAATGAGGAAGGTGAATGATCGATAAGACCGGTTAGTGTCTGAGTGAAAAGTGACACATAACGTCAAGGCTTGCTGACACCTTCATAGGCTAAATAATTGTTAAATGTTTGTTTGGGTTCCACATTTCTGTATATTTGATTCTATATTGTGGTTAACCACTGACTCTCTTGAGTAAGTAGTGATAATTGAAATCTCCCATTATTATTGCACTGCCAAATTGGTTAGCTTCCCTGATTTCTCTAAGCATTTCATCATCTGTTTGACCATTTTGTCCAGGTGGACGGTAGTATAATCCTATCATTATACTCTTACCCAACACACATGGGATTTCTACCCATATAGATTCTACTGAGCATTTAGTCTCTTCTATGATCTTTATCCTATTGGACTCTATACTCTCCCGGATATAAAGTGCCACACCCCCACCAAGTTGATCCTCTATCATTGCGATATAATTTATACCCCGATATAGCACTGTCCCATTAGTTATCCTCCTTCCACCAAGTCTCTGCGATGCCAATTATGGTTCTTGGGGCGAGTCTGAGGAACGGCTCCGGGCAGGACAGTGTTGTAGCTTGGAAATACGACAGGCCGAACAGACTGCTACCAGGAAGGCTGTCTTCAATGTTAATAGTCAGAGAGACAGACCACGAAGAGGTCTGAAGGAGGCTCCTGCTAAGAAGTCTAGGACCAGGTTGAGGTTCCAGAGAGGCACCGGCCACTTTAGGGTTGGTCGGATCTGCTTGACTCCTTTCAGAAAGCGGGAGACATCCGGGTGAGAGGCTATGCTGCCGCTCTCGCTCTTGGTACCATAGCATGACAATTCTGCCACCTGTACCTTGATGGAGTTGAGAGAATCCCTTCTGTAGTCCGTTTCTGCAGGAGTTCCAAAATTGCAGGTATTTTGACTGAGCGTGGAACGATGTCACGGTCCTCACACCAGGCTTCAAATACTCTCCAAATCCTTATGTATGTTAGGGATGTGGAGCACTTGCGTGATCGGAGCAGGATGTCAATGACTGCCCCCGAGTATCCGCTCTTCCTCAGGCGAGTCCTCTAAATGGCCAGATCATAAGAGAGAATTGAGCTGGATCTTCGTGGAGGATCGGTCCTTGTTGGAGCAGGTCTGTGTGGAGGTAGCGGAAGGGGGCTCCCTGTCAGCAGCCTTCGCATGTCTGCGTACCACGGTCTTCTTGGCCAGTCCGGGGCCACTAGAAGTATTGGTCCCCTATGGTGTTCTATCTTGTGGATGATTGCGCCCACTAGGGGCCACGGTGGGAAGGCGTATAATAGAGAGTATCCTGTGGCCAGGTCTGTACCAGGGTATCGATTCCCTAGGACTGGGGTTCCCGTCTGCGGCTGAAGAAGCTGGGCACTTGGGCGTTGGACCGGTTTGCCAGGAGGTCCATGGTTGGTGTTCCCCAATGGTTTACTATTAATTGGAATGCTGTGGTCGACAGCCTCCATTCTCCTGGGTCTAGACTTTCTCTGCTGAGGTAACCGCAGCGACGTTGTCTTTCCCTGCGATGTAGACGGCCGAGATCTTTTGAAGGTTCGCTTCCACCCATGACATTAGGGGGTTATTTCCAGAGACACCTGTTGGCTTCTGCTTCCTCCCCGACGGTTGATGCAGGCCACTGTTGTGGTGTTGTCAGACATTACTCTGACCGCTTTGTCTCGGAGTCTGTGACCGAACCGTAGGCAGGCTAGTCTGACTGCCTGGGTTTCTAGGCGATTGATGTTCCATCCCGACTCTTCTTTGTTCCATTGCCCCTGGGCGGTTAGCTCTTGGCAGTGTGCTCCCCATCCTCGTAGCCTAGCATCCGTGGTGAGCAGGATCCAGGTTGGTGAGGATAGTCTCACTCCCTGGCTCAGATGGCCTTCTTGTAGCCACCATCGTAGTTGGGTTCAAGCTCTGTCTGGGAGTTGAAGACAGACTGGGTCGTTCTGGGACAGTGGATTCCATTGCGATAGTAGTGAGCACTGTAGGGGTCTCATGTGCACTCTTGCCCATGGCACTACTTCCAGTGTGGATGCCATGAGGCCAAGGACTTGGAGGTAGTCCCATGCCATGGGGAGAAGCTCGCTCAACAGGGTTCGCAATTGGGTCATCAGTTTTGATTTCCTTGTCGGTATCAGGATGACCTTGTCTTGTTTGGTGTCGAACCGGATTCCCAAGTATTCTATAGATTGGGAGGGCTGCAGACAGCTCTTGTTTTGTGTTGACCACCTACCCGAGGCTCTCCAGTAGAGTTTTGACTGTGTTGGTCGCCTTGTGGCTTTCTTCTGGGGATTTCGCCCTGATCAGCCAATCGTCTAGATAAGGGTATACGAGGATTCCTTCCTTCCTCAGTGTTGCTGCCACTACCACCATGATCTTGGTGAACATCTGGGATGCTGTGACTAACCCGAATGGTAGTGCCTGGAACTGGTAGTGATGGTCCAGGATCGTGAAGCGTAGAAAACTCTGATGCTCTTGATGGATCGGAAAGTGTAAGTAGGCTTCCGACAGATCCAGGGATGTAAGGAACTCTCCCGGTTGTATCGCCCTTATTACCGAGCATAGGATTTCCATGTAGAAGAGAGGAATCTTCAGGTGGCGGTTGACAGACATGGTCAAGGATGAGTCTGAACTTTCCTTCTTTCTTGGGAATGATAAAATAGATGGAATAATGTCCAGTATTTATTTATTGTGCGGGCACCAGTGTTATGGCCTCAAAGGCTAGCAATCTGGTCAGTGTAGCTTCCACTGCCATCCTCTTGGAAGGGTCGTAGCAGGGGGGATTCCACAAACTTGTCCGGAGGGAGATGGTGGAAATCCAGGTAAGATCCCTCTCAAATGATGGATAGGACCCACTTGTCCGAAGTTCTCTCGACCCATCTTTGGTAGAATAGGGCAAGTCTGCCCCCTATGGCTTCTTCCTTTAGACAGGTCGGCTGATTTTCATTGTGGGGTGCGGCTGGGGGTCTAGGCCCGAGCTGGCTCCCCTTTTGTTGTGCTTGTTCCAAAAGGGACTGACTCCTGCCTGCAGGGCGAGCCGTTTGATATGTGCTTCTGTATGGGTTGAAGCGCTGTGATCCTCTGCCCCTGGAAGTTCGGGGGAAGGGTCGCTGGTTTCTCTTATTCCTGTCCTCTGGTAGCCGTGGCAGTGAGGATTTGCCCCATTTGTTGGCTAGTTTCTCTTCCGAACAGGAGGGTTCCCTTGAAGGGCATCCTTGTGAGTCTCGTTTTGGAAATGTATCGGCCGAACAGCTTCGGAGCCAGAGTTGTCTTCTGGCTGCCACAGCGGATGACACTTCTAGCTGCGGTGTGCACCAGATCTGAAGCGGCATCCATGAGGAATGATACTGCTGGTTCCAGGGCTTCCCCAGGAGTGTTGTTCCTGGTCTGTGATAAGCAGGCGCGTGTCACCACGGCACAGCAGGCCGCGATCTGTAGAGACATAGCTGAGACGTCAAAGGACTGAGGATGAATTCCAGACGTCTGTCTTGAGCATCCTTGAGTGCTGCTCTCCTCCCCCCACTGGGATAATAGTGCACTTCGAAACTGTGCACACCATGGCATCCACTTTCAGACATGCCAGTAGATCTTTGGCTGCTGGGTCCAGAGGGTACTTGGCTGCCAGAGCACGCCTCCCTTTGAACATAGTCTCCAGGGCATTCCATTCCAGGTCAATTAGTTGCTGGACGGCTTGTAATAGTGGGAAATGACGGTAGGTCTGACAGAGTCCCTCTAGTAGGGTATTCGTTTTAGGTTCCCCCGAGGCACTTGTGCCCGGGATAGCAAGCTCTTTCAAGCTGTGTGTGACCAGGTCTGGAAGCGCCTCATGGTTCAGTGGGGCTCTGTCCCCAGAGGGAGTTCCCCTTCCTCATCTGAGTTGTCTGTCCCCCGGAAGGTGGAGCTTCTGGGCACTGGAATCACTTCCCTGGGCATAGAGGGTCCCGGGATGTTGAGGTCCTCTGGTGGAGGATGTGGCCATATTATTGGAGGCCCCAGTTGCATGTGGACGAATGCAGGCCTTTGAAAAATTCCACCCAGGAGAGATGCTGGGTCTAAATTAAGAGGTACTGTGTCCCTGGGGAGCCCCTGAGGGAGGGTCCCGCTGAGAGACGCTAGGTCTGGCATACTGTTCGAGAAACTGGAACCCGGTACCGGCTGGGGGTTGGGAGGGGGGGCATGGGCTGGATTCCCCCCAAGGCCTCCTCGCACTGTATACACAGGGCCGTGGCCTCCTCATGTTGTGCAGCTCTAATGTGGCATGCTGAGCAAAGGCCCTGAACCTGGAGCTTCTTTTCCGGTGGTGCCATGGCTTGAGCGCGTAAAATAAAGTTATGCGCTCTGATGCGAAGTTGTGTGCGTAGGATTGGTATGCGCTCAGGGAGATGTGCGCGCTGTTGTGCGCATAGATCAAAGTTATGTGCCCAGCACAGTAAGCGCGTGGCTAAGCGCGTCGCTTGGGCGCACGACGTGTGCACGGCTCGCCTCTATTTGCACGGACCGGGACCGCGGACAGGGCAGCGAACAGATCAAAATGGTGATGGTGACCACGTGAACAATATGGCGACCACATCGGAGGGTCTCCACGTAGGAGGACCCTCTGATCTGCCTGGGGTCTAGCCCTGCTAGGGCAGATCAACCTGGTGGCACTGGTCCTGGCTGGCAACCTGTGCGACTCCTCGAGCTTCGGAGACCGGAGACTTAAATAGATTTCTACCTTACTTACCTTGTCTCGGCGTGTCCCGATCTCGTTCTGGGCGGTCTCCGGCTGAGGAGGGGAGAGAGAAAATACCTTCACCGCCGCGCTCTAAGCTGCACCCGCTGCTTCTCAGTCTCACATGAAGTCGGGGGCTAGGTCCCCACCGAAGGTCCGCTGCCAGACCGAGGCTTACCTCCGAGGGATCGCGGAAATCTCTTCGGGAATTCTCAACTGGGGGAGGGACCCAATGGGTGTCACCGCAGGAGAGCAGGGCTTGTCTTAGAGGTAAGATTTCTAGTTGTTTTGTTTTTCTTTGCTAAATTACTCTAACGCTGTGCTAGCGTGCATAGTGTCCCAAACTGCTATAGAGACTGAAAATACTGAAGAGCTGCACTTCCTGCAGGGGTATATGTATTAGGGCTGACGTCAGATTGAAATCTGATCCATCTCCAACTGCTATCAGGAGTACACTATATCCATTGGTCCTGAGTCCATTCGCTACACACTAGGAAATGCCCTTTTATAGCCAGTGCTTTTCCTGTTTAAAAAGGTCTTATGCATAAGCAAGACAAATTCTGAAGAAAACTCCACTTCATCTCCCCTGTCTGGCCCAGAGCTCACATCTATGCCCCCGACAGGATCGCTGGAGACCATGGGGGAGGAGAGTCCCTGAGCTCCCTAGGAGTCCACCATCTTCCAAGCTATATTTATTTATTTTATTATTTAAAAGCTCTTCTATACCATCATTAAGTTAGATAACCATCACAACGGTTTACAGCAAGGCACGATAATGAAGTAAGTGGTATAGATTACAATTAATCATGTGCCATCATAGTGCGGTAACAATTCACTTCAATAAACTGTGTGTGTACATTAAGTATTAGACGGAAAGAATTTAACCTTAATGTGCATTTGTAGGTTACAAATAATTTCTAGTTTGGTGCATCTCTCCTGCGTGACAGGCTTTTTAGTCTCCCAGTATTGATCCTGACAGGGCCTTGGGAACCTGTGGCTCTCCTACCAGTCTCGTTCGCCCCTGGAGGGCCCCTCCCTTCCAGAAACACATCACTGAATAGGGCCCCTGCATTCAGCTGTCCCTCAGCCAGGACGCCGGACCAACAAGCTTTTCTGCATTGGGAAACCGTTGTCAGCGCCATCTTATCTCCATGTGACCAGACCTGCTGCAGAGGAACGGAAGCTGTGTGATTGCAGAGCACAGGAGAGGAAGGGGAAAGCAGAGTTGCTTACCTGTAACAGGTGCTCTCCTAGGACAGCAGGATGTTAGTCTTCACAGATGGGCAACATCAGATGGAGCCCTGTCACGGAACACTTGTCAAAGTTTCTAGAACTTTGACTGGCACTCTGAGCATGCCCAGCATGCCACCAGCTGGCCACATGGGATCCCCCTTCAGTCTCGTTTGTAGCAAAAAGTATGAGTGAAAAATAAAACAAACAGTAGGCGAATCCAACTCCGCAGGGTGGAGGACGGGTTTCGTGAGGACTAACATCCTGCTGTCCTGGGAGAACACCTGTTACAGGTAAGCAACTCTGCTTTCTCCCAGGACAAGCAGGATGGTAGTCCTCACAGATGGGTGAATAGCGAGCTGCAGGCTGCATGAGAACATAGTAAACCAACCAGTACCCAAAATGTGCAACAGGCACTACAACAGGGGTGCTGTTGGTAATGAAAGGCAGCCTGAAATTTCCAGTGGGCTGTAGGCAGGAAGAGTTGGGTTTTCAAACTGAAAACAAGTTACGCAGCACAGACTGGCCAAAGACGCTGTCCTGCCTGCCAGTTTTGTCCAGACAGTAATGAGCTACGAAGGTATGGAGATAGCTCCAAGTTGCAGCTCTGCAGATGTCTGCAATGGGCACTGAATGGAAGTGTGCTACTGACGTTGCATTGGCCCTGACTGAATGCGCTTTCACACGTCCCTCTAGCAGAAGGCCTGCTTGCTGGTAGCAGAACAAGATACAGTCAGCCAACCAGGTGGACAGGGTCTGCTTGCTCACCACAACCAAGTCTATTTTTGTCAAAGGAGAGAGAGTCTAAGGGCTGCAGTGCGGTCTAAATAGGAGAGCACACGTTTACAGTCCAAGGAGTGCAGAGCCCACTCCCCTGGATGTGAGTGAGGCCTTGGGAAAAAAAAAAAGTGGGCAGTATTATGGATTGATTCAAATGGAAATCAGTAACTACACCTTAGGCAAAAGTTTAGGGTGAGTGTGGAGTACTACCCGGTCATGGAGAAATCTTGTATAAGGTGGGTACGTTACCCAGTGCCTGTAATTCACTGACCCTGCGAGCAGATGTTATTGCCACTAGAAAAATAACTTTCCAAGTGAGATGTCGTAACTCACAGGAATGCAGGGGCTCAAAATGGAGGCTGCATGAGCTGTGCTAGGACAACATTGAGGTCCCAGGCCGCAAATGGGGGGACATAGTGGGCGCTTCAGTTGCAGTAAGCCTCTCAAAGCGCCCTACAAGGGGTTGTGCCGAAATTGGGGCATCACCTATTCCTTTATGGTAAGCGGCTATGGCACTTGGGTGTACACACAAATGGAGGAAGTCTGGAGGCCAGACTCCGAGAGGTGCCAGAGAGAGTCCAGGAGCCTTGCCTGGGGTAGGAGAAGGGATCTGGACCTTTTGGCGTGCACAAGGAGAACCTCTTCCACTTTGATCAGTAAGATTTCCGAGTCGCAGGCTTTCGTGAAGCTACGAGGACCTGGGAGACATCAGTGGAAAGGGCAAGGGATTGCAAAATCAACCTTTCAACATCCAGGCTGTCAGATTTAGAAACTGCAAGTTCAGATGATGTAACGCGCCCTGGTTCTGCGTTATGAGAGTTGGTGCCATGCCCCGGCGAAGAGGCTGCTGGACATGGGTCATGAAGAATGGGTCATTGCCCATTCTTCTGGACATGGGTCATGAAGAATGGAAACCTGCCCTGTATTGCCACGGCCAATATAGGGCTGAGGATCATTGTGCCCCAGGTTCTGATGTAACTTCATGAGAGTCTTGCTGTTTGAGTGGATTAGGAGGGTACGCGTATAGCAGACCCGTGCTCCATGAGTGGGCGAAGGCATCCCATCGTTGATGTCTTGGGGCTGAGGTGCAGAGAGCAGAATCTGTCCACTTTGCAGTTGTGACAGGATGCAAAGAGGTTGATCTCTGGCTGACCCCACTGATGGAAAATTCTGCTCGCCATAGAGGGATCTAGGGACCATTCGTGGGGATGAAAGATCCGGCTGAGAGTCTGCCATCACATTCTTTGTGCCCGCCAGGTAGGTGGCTCGCAGTAGCATGGAATTCAAGAGCGCCCAGGCCCAGATCTGCACCGCCTCCTGGCACAGCAGATAAGAGCCTGTGCCCCCTTGTTTGTTGAGATACCTCATTGCTATATGGTTGTCTGTCTGAATCAGGATTACCTTGTTGGATAGGCAATCCTGGAATGCGAATAGGGCATACCGTATCGCCCGGCGTTCCAGAAAATTGATCTGGTGGTCCGCTTCTGCTCTAGTCCACATTCCTTGTGTTTGCATTCCGGTGACATGGGCTCCCCAGCCTAGGTTGGAGGCATCCGTGGTCAACGTTTTTTGCGGTTCTGGTGGCTGGAAGGGTAGTCCTTTGTGTAAATTGGACTCCCGTGTCCACCAAGCCAAGGATTGACGAAGCTGGCTGGTTACCTGGACGACCTGAGAGAGATGTTGAGTGGCTTGAGACCACTGGGATTTTAGGGTCCACTGAGTCATCCTCATGGCAAGACGAGCCTTTGGGGTGACGAGGACTGTGGATGCCATATGTCCTAGTAAGGTTAGGAGCAGATAAGCCAATGCTGTCTGTCGACACTGGATTGTCTTGGCCATGTTGGACAGTGTGTCTTTGTGTGGTCCTTGGGGAGGGACGCTCTGGCCATGGTGGTGTTTAGGTCTGCTCTGCTAAAAGAGCTGACGTGATGGAGTCAGATGGGATTTGGGATAATTTATCAGAAACCCCAATGACTGGAGCAGCTGTATGGCAAGATGGAGGGAGTGGATGGATTTCTGAAGAGTCAGTCGTCCAGATATGAAAAGACTTGGATGCTTTCACGTCTCAACTGTGCTGCCATGACTGCCAGACACTTCGTGAACACTCGGGGTGCTGAGGCAAGGCCAAACGGTAGTACTCTGTACTGGAAGTGTTTGTGTCCCACTATGAATCGCAGGTATTTGCGATGAGGAGGAAATATTGCTATATGGGCATAAACATCCTGAAGATCTAAGGAGAAGAGTCAATCTCCTTGCTGCAGAAGTGGAAGCATGGTGCCCAAGGAAATCATCCTGAAGCGCTCCTTGTGAAGGTATTTGTTTAGGGCGCGGAGATCCATGATAGGACGTTTGCCGCCGGGTTTTTTTTCAGGATTAGAAAGTAAAGTATTGAGAGTAGAACCCCTTTTCCTCGCTGCATCTGGGGAACAGACTAAGGCTCTGGGACTACAGGAGGGTAGAGAGTTCTGCCTAGAGGAGCACTGTGTGATCGCTTAGGCTCCATGCTGGGACAGGTGGGGAGTCTGGGGGCACAGTAAGAAAATTGAGATGGTAGCCGTGGGTTTCGATAGACTGTACCCATCGGTTGGTGCTGAGTGCCATTTGGTGGCGAAGTAGCACAGGCGGCCTCCCACCGGTAAACTGGTTGGGGGTACAAGGGAGGGTGACCTCTCTAGATAGGAGTCAAAACCCAGCTGCAGGTCCAGTCTGGGGGGACTGGCTGTGTTCTAGGTGTTTGTGCTGACGAGGTTGGCCTCTGAGAAGGCCTATAAATTTGCTTTCTGGTATCTCTTCTCATGCCTCTTCGGGCTGTAGCAGGGATATCTGAGGAGACAGTGGACAGTTGGCGCAGGGTTTCGTGATGATCCTTGAGCTGCGCTACTGCCTCCTGAATTTTGTCAAATGTCCCCTGTGCAGGGAAGATCTGCCAATTTGTCCTGTACCTCTGGGCAGAGGCTTTAAGCCAAGCCCAGTGTCTGGCACTAATGCCAGCTGCTAAAACTCTAGATGCTGTTTCAAATGCATCATACGCTGCCCTGACCTCATGCTTTCCAACCTCTAATCCTTTCTGTAGGATGGAGGTCAAGCCTTCCTGGAATTGTTCAGGCAGGATCTCAGAAAATTCCTGGACTTGCTTCCAGAGATTTCTATTGTATTGGGTCATATAAAGCTGATAGGCCGCTATACGGGCCGTTAGCCATGACCCTTGAAACACCCTTTGGCTTAAGGCATCCAATGTCTTTTGCTCCTTTCCAGGTGTGGCAAAGGAGTGAGAATGGGATCTTTTGGCTTTTTTCTGAGCCGATTCTACCACCACAGATTGGTGGGGCAATTGGCTTTTCTGAAATACTGGGCTTTGCTGTACTAGGTATGTGGCATCAGTTTTTCTATTAACTGGAGGTACAGCTCCTGGGTGCTCCCAGAGGAGATGTAAGATGTCTAAAAGAACCTCATGCACTGGAATTGCCATAACTTCTTTTGGAGTGTTCACCGGAGCATCCACAGGGGCCTGATAAGGGGGGGGGGGGGGGGGGGGGAAAATCGGAGGAAACACATACATCAATTTCTCCGTCCAAGGGAGTAGAAATGCATCTTGCCACCCTGTGTTGCGTGGCTCAAACAGAGCATAACCGCGGAATTTGCACGTTTGTCTCTGTGGCAAATACATCTATTGACGGGACTCCCCATCGAGCAAATATATTGAGAGCCACTTGGTGATTGAGTGTCCATTCGTGAGGGTAGAATACTCGGCTTAGTCTGTCTGCTCGGGTATTGCCTACTCCCGATAAATAAGTCGCTTGCAGGTGTATGGAGTGACTATGTGCATGGTTGAAAATCACCAGCATCTCCCTGCAAAGGGTCCATGAACCGGACCCTCCTTGTTTATGTAGAACATTGCTACTTGGTTGTCCGTATAGACCATTACTCGACGACCCCGCAATTGGGGAAGACAGACTTTTATAGCATTGCGAATTGCTCCGAGTTCCAACAGATTGATTGGTAGATTTTGTTCATGATGGGACCATAGCCCGTGTCTCCAGGTGATCTAAGTGTGCTCCCCACCCTTTCCGAGATGCATCTATGGTAAGTGATGTTGTGGGGGGGGGGGGGGGGGGGGGGGGTTTTGCAGAATAAGGCACCCTTGGTCAGTGTACACTTGTTTAGCCACCAAGCTATGTCAACTAGCATTGCTTTGGTTAGAGTCACCGTCTGATTTAAGGGTTGAGAATGCTGTTTCCACTGGCGCTTCAACCCCCATTGTAGATATCGCATATGAAGTCTCATGTTTGGAACTGTAAAAATGGCTGCTGCCATGTGTCCTAATACTGTCAGTATCTGGCGTGCGGGAAGGTCGTTGACTTAACGTGAGAGCACGCATTAGCTGCTGCATTTCCAATCGTCTGCCCTCTGGCAGAAAAGCCCTGTTTTGAGTGGTATCCAGTCATGCCCCTATGAACTGCAGGATTTGAGTCTGGGTCAACATCGATTTGCTTTGGTTGATGATCAGCCCCAACTCGTCTAAGCATTAAATTAATTGTT
This sequence comes from Rhinatrema bivittatum, assembly GCF_901001135.1. Lineage (NCBI taxonomy): Eukaryota > Metazoa > Chordata > Amphibia > Gymnophiona > Rhinatrematidae > Rhinatrema > Rhinatrema bivittatum. Next base: position 189,880,612 of record NC_042621.1, read on the forward strand.
GTTGCTGTTGTAGAAGGAGGGACGGGCTGGATGCCACTAGAAGCCAATCGTCGAGATATGGAAATAATTTCATACCTTTCTGTCTGAGGAAGGCCACCACCACTGCCATGCATTTTGTAAATACTCTGGGAGCTGCCGATAGGCCGAACGGAAGAACTACATATTGGTAGTGATTGTCCTTGAATTGAAAGGATAGGTAACGCCAGGAAGACGGGTGTATCGGGATATGTGTATATGCATCCTTCGGATATATGGAATACATCCAATCGTTGGATTGTAGGAGAGGCAAAATTGTTTTTAAGGATGCCATCTTGAACTTCTCCTTACCAAGTATTTGTTGAGATCTCTGAGGTCTAGGATTGGGCGAAGAACCCCTGATTTCTTGGGAATGATGAAGTATGGTGAATAAAAACCCGTGTTGCGGGTCGAGAGAGGAATGGACTGAATGGCTTCCTGTTGCTGTAGTGATCATATTTTCATCGCTAATTGAGATGACTCCTGTAGTTTGTCTTTGGGAGATGTGGTAGCGGGGGTAGCTATGAAAATGGAAGCTGGTATCCATGCTGTACTATGTCTAGCACCCAAATGTCTGAGGTTATGGCAACCCATGCTTTTATTCGTGATGTAATTCTGCCTGGCGGTGTTAACAGATGGTGGCCGTTGAATCCTTAAGATTGCGATGGTTTAGCCGGAACAGATGGTTGCTGTCCTGTGCCGAGTTGAGATCTAGCGCGACCTCTTCCTCTTTGCGATTGCTTTTGCTGTTGTCTAGGCTGCTGGTGATAGGAAGTCGGCCGGTAGGAGGCGTAGGATCTGTATGGGCGACTAGAGAACATATTGTCTTGGGGTTTGATATGACGACGGAATAGCCAAAGATTGGACCGCTACCGCCTGTTCCTTGAGATTTGCTGTCTCTTGGAACTTGTCACCAAACAGGTTTCCTCCCTTACATGAAGATTCACGAGTTTACAGTAGACGTCTTCCCTAATCGCACTGGCACGGAGCCACGCTGTGTGACGAGATGCAATCGCCATTGCAGATGATCTGGAGGAGGTCTCAAATGATTTGTACACTGTGCAAAGTAGATGACTGATGCCTTCCTCAATGTCCAGAAGGAGCTGTTGCGTTGAATGTGTGGACATTTCTGAAGTGAAAAGCAAGCCCTTGACTGCCTGTACGCAATCATACAGGTACTGCAGAATGAAAAATTGATGCTGGCTGATTCTTGCTAACAGCATGGAAGACTGAAAAGTTTTGCGTGCAAATTCGTCCAGACTGATTTTCCCTTCCCAGTGGGGCAGACGCATGCAACTTCGATTTTTTAGCTCGCTGCATGGCTGACTCAACCACGATGGAATTGTGGGGAAGCTGTGGCAGTGTATAAGGCAATTGTTGCATGTGAAACTTCAAATCTGTCTTGCGTGAAACCGGCGCTGTGGTGAGTGGTGTTTCCCACGACTTTTCTAATAGCACGTCCAGGACTATGTGTGATGGTAGAGACGTCTGTTCCGCAGGCAGATCAAAGATTTTACGTAGACCTGGTACCTTCTGAACGGTGAACTGTAGGATGGCGCCTACCTTCTCCAAAAACTTCGGGTTCGATGAGTCCTCCGGAAGAGAATATGGCTCAGGAAGGTCATCCGGAGGGTCTGAAGGGTAACCCGTGGATGTGTCTGGGGACGTCCGAGGGGAATGGAAAAGCACGGGAGACGGTGGAAGTGGTACTGGTGGAGTCTGACTGTGGTGGGGTTTTTGACATGGAGTCTGGTGTTGGCTCCCTAGATGTTGTCCTCGATCAGGGCATGCTTGCCTCCGGAGATTGAGGGAATGAAAAGCTGACTGAAGAAAGTCAAAAAACCCCGAAAACGCTTCAGATAGATGAGAAGCAGCCTGTTGCGCATGAGGTGGTATGTGAGGCTTTGAATGCCGTTGATTGTGTGGAGGGATAGCTGCTGCTAAAAGCTCATCCATTCCCCCTCTCACCTTCTGTGGTTGTGGGAGTAGATCCCTACTCAATTTCCTCTTTTTTGAAAAGAGGTTCTTGTAAGCTCTGGTCTTGTTCTAGGTGTGAGCGTTTTGAAGAAAAATCTGAATAAACTCTTGAGCTGGAGGAGGAGACGGAGGATCTGGATGGTAATTCCATGCATTCGTCCTCTGATGTTTATATCTCCTGTGTCATTTGCCCTTTTGACAATGGGGAATGTTGACACGAATGAGGGCTTGGGCTGATTGGATAGTGGTGCCTGAGCACCTTCAAGTGGTCCCCATGACTGTCCTGAGCTCTAGGCCTATCATGGACTCTAGAGAGAATGGTCTCAAGCTCTAATAAGTGCCTCTGCCTCTCCCTTTTGAAGCTGGGAGTGGCATAGGATGAATCCTCTTGCATGAGTGTCGATCTGGCTCCTTTTTGCTTCGATGGTTTTGCTTTGAATTGGATTTCCGTGTCCTTAGATGCGTCCCTTGACTTCTGAGTAACGTGCGTCGGTGGATGTGTCGACTCTTTTTCCGAGCATATGATGTGCTTCGACTTCTGCATCGCAGGCTTTGGTTGCTTCAGCGCTGGAGTGGAAGCTTGCTTCGAAGCCTGCGTCGACTGCTTACGGCTGTCGACGCAGTGCGATGTAAGCATCTTCGACGCCGGTTTTGTTGACTGCAGCGCCGATGTCTGCTTCGGCGGCGCATGGGTGGATTCCGATGCTGTCGCCGTCATTACTTGACACACCCTCCCGGCATCTTGACCCCGATCGGGGGTGTGAGGAGACCTATCGGCTTTTCTGCCTCTGGGGGTCTCTTTTGGCCTTTCCAGCCCTCCAGTCCTGGAGGGGGGGGGGGGGGCGGCTCCATCGACGTAGCCAGTCTTACCTTAGGACCTTTTGATTTTATCGGCCCCGGGGAAGAATGTGCCTCTGATGGTGGGGCATATGAGGTCCGAGCTCAGGCCTTCAGTTCCTCCATCTTCTGAGCCTGTTGTCTTTGGGCTCTCGGCGACATTCTTCCACAATGCTCACAAGTCTTCAGATCGTGAGCTGGCCCTAGGCATCTGTAACATTGATCATGTCCATCTGTGATGGATATGATCTTGCCGCATGGGCACGGCTTAAACCCTGAAGGTTTCAGGGAGCTTTTCCATAGCTCTGCCGACCTTGAGGGAGGCCTCCGGGAAATCCTATTCCCTGAATAATAGCTGGAGGAAAGTAGGATGTGAAGGAAAGACCTACTCGGAGGACGTAGACCAGCCAGGAGGGGGTCCCCCTGGCCTGTGGGGCCTCAATATCCAATTCCTGCAGGATCCCTCCTAAATCCTGAAGTCTCAAAAGGGTGTGACAAACCGCAGGCCGTTTGGAAAGGCCGCAAGGGGACACTATATATAAATCCGGCAGGTCCCTGGCAAACTCTAATGCATAGCCATGTTCTATCACATCAAGGACCCAGAGATTGGAAGCGATTTTGGCCCACTCCTCGAGAAAGAGAAAAAGACGCCCACCTAAGTTTCGTGCGGAGGAATGGACTGGCTGAATTTCATTGGGGAGCTGATTTAGTGGTAGTGAGTTGCTGATGGCCATCTTGGAAACCCTGACTGCCACGAAAGGAATAGGACCAAGACTGGGACCTGGACACGCCTCCCCTGGGAAAGGAGCTGCGGGCTCTGCTAGCTTAACGGTGGTTCCCCCTGAAGCGAGAGCGAGTCGGGAAAAAAAGACTTCAACTGTTTGGGACGGTCCTCTGGCAGCTTATGGACTTTGTTTTCACCCAAGGACTTAATAAGCTGTTCCAGGTCCTCACCAAAAAGCAACTTGCCCTTAAAAGGAAGAGTGCCCAACTGAGCCTTGGAAGAAGCATCAGTGGACCGCATCAGCGGACCAATTGCATAACCAGAGAAGACGCCTGGCCAAAAACGCAGAAACCATAGCCTTAGCTTGGACCCGAAGCAAGTCATAAAGGGCATCGGCACCATAGGCTATAGCACCCTCTAAACGCTCGGCCTGCTCAGCCTCCGCAGACAGGAGGTCCTGGGTGCTGAGTAACTGTTGGATCCACCTAAGGCTTGCCCGCTACATGAGACTGCTGCAAATAGTCGCCCAGACTCAGAGCGCCAAGACCTCAAAAATGCATTTCAAATAAAATTCAAGCTTACGGTCTTGCACATCTCGCAATGCAAGAGTGCCCACCACGGGAATGGTAGTACGTTTTGTAACAGCAGTGACAGAAGAATCTACTTTAGGGATTTTTAACATGTCCAGGCAGTCCTCAGGGAGCGGGTATAGCTTATCCATAGCCCTACCAACTCGGAGGCCCGCCTCTGGGGACTCCCACTCCCTGAGGAGAAGCAGGCGGTGCATAGGGTGAAATGGGAAAGTAGGGGGTAACACCCTGAGTCCCGCCAGGACCGGGTCCGCATTTGGTGTCATTGCAGCTGCCACAGAGTCATCTGGTGGGGCATAAATTCCCAACTCTTGGAGAACGAAGGGAATAAGGAGCTCCAATTCTTCCCGCTGAAATAAGCGCAGGACACGGGGGTCGTCGCCCTCCAGCGGGGGGGCCTGCTGGGGGAGGGGGGGGGGGGGGAACACCTGGAACCACCCGAACCCTAACCAGACCCTGCGGGTCTGGAACCATATCAGCAGACCGCACAGGGGGGAGGGAAACCGAGGGGGGGGGGGTCCTACCTCCCTTTCTAAACTTGCTAAATAAGACTCAGGTAATAAAAGCACATAATCCGATGAAAACCGGATCCGTGCCGATATTTTTTTTTTTGTGGAAGGGGGGAGGGGTCCGAGCCCCCCTCCCCGAGAACAAACCGGGCTCAAATGGGGGGGGGGGGGGGGGGGGGGGGGGGGGGGGGGAATTGGATCCCCAGCCCCCGAAGCAGGAAGTGTTTTCATCTGAAACACCCAAAATGGCCGCCGCTGACACATGTTCCCGGGACAGGAACAGCTTTGAAATTCGTCGGGGAGCCCTTCCCCGAGGTCTAAAAGGTGGCGGTTCAATAGAGGAGCCCTCACCCCCTGAAATGCACCTTGAACATACCCCTTCGCGGGAGAGTCGGGAGGCCGACTCTCCACAGGCTAAACAGCAAGATGGCTGCGGCATAGAGCAGGGAAGCAGCCGCTAAGGTAATTAAAAATAGCTGAGCAGGGAGCCCCTGAGGAGCTGGGCGGGAGATTGAACCCCGCTCCCTCCTCACAAAATAAACTGCTGCCTTTTATTTATTTGATTAAATAAAGTATATAAAATATATATTTTGTGAGTTTTTGTTTTTTTTGTAAATAAATAATTCACAGAAGCAGGGGCATGAAAGTCATCCCTGAAGGCTCAACTGAGGCATGTGCATCTCGGGGCACGGCAGCAGTAAACATGGGGAGAGGGACTGGCACCACCAGTATCACCCACACTAGGTCACCGGGAAGGGAACCTAGGCTGATAAATATCAAGGGGCAAAGCCCCCCTAGGAACCCCAAGAGCGAGGGAGACAGAACTGTCTGCCCTGACACAGTCAGAGAAAACTGACAAAGAAAAAATTTTTTTATTATAATTAAGAAGTAAACTAAAAATGTACTTGCGTGAGCTTGCCTCAGAGAAAGAAGAAGAAAGACTACAGAGGGCAAGCTAAACAGGGAACCAAAGGGTGAGCTGTTCCACCTGCTGGAAACAGACAAATACTGAGGGTTCCTGGGTGGGTTCCGACCTTATATGGGCAAGCCTCAGAACTCTGATCTGTCTCCACCTGCTGTAACGGGGGCTTTACCCACGATCTGGACTGATCCTGGTACATACAGGGAAAGGTGAAATCCTCTGGAGGAGAGATGTGGTGGTGATGGGTCAGACATAAAATCTTCTGATGATGTCTCTGAGGCAGTATCACTCCAAGTATCATACTCTTGAGTTTGTTGTGAAGGTGCTGAAGTCCTAGGTAGTGGAGGAAGGCCAGAAGGTCCTGGTAAAGGATCATCAGGAGAAGAGTCTTCTGGATTATCCTCTCTTGGATTAGATGGTAAAGAGTCTAATAGATCCTGATATCTTTTCATAATTACGTTATGTAGTGCTGACTCTGAAGATCCTGGAGCCCCAAGAAGAAGTGGCACCGTTGGTGAAGGCTTTGGCATCGAAGGTTTTGTCTTAGATGGTTTTCTTGCAGTCACCGTTTTTCCCTTGTGTCATTGCGAGGGTGAAGATAGGCATCGGTGCCGGAACCGATGAAGTCATCGACATATTGTCCGATAAGACATAAGGCATCGACGTTGGAATAGACAGAGGACATCAGTGGAATCTACATCACTGGCATTGGGGTTTTCCCTGGCATCAGGAATGATCCTGGCATCGGTGATGTCACCGGCATCAAGAGTGCCATCGTCATCGGTAAGGTTACCGGCATCGGTGACGTCACCGGTGTCTGAGATGTCACCGGCATTGTATCGGCGTGGTCGCTGGAAGCTGGTCTTTTAGGGCTTGCATTACTGCTTCTTTGATGAGTATGGACAAGTCCTGTGGGATGGGTGGAACGGCTGGCGCCGATGGAGGAGGAGACTATATCTCCTGTGATGGCTGTACCGGTTGTAACGAAGTAGGCCCGGACGGTAGCGGTGTATCTTTTTGTTTTTGCTGCTTCGCGCTCGGTTCCCCCGGGGAGGGAGCTAACGGCGATGTCGGGGTATGACAACGTCTATGCTTAGGCCTTATTTCGGTTACTGACCTTATGGATGCAGTCGACGGTGTTGGCGATGCTTTATCTCCAAAGCCTTCCAGTCGACGTTTTTTCAGCAGGACATTTTTTGTAACTCCTGCTGGGGATGATTTTGTGGACGTCGAAGGTGAAGGAAGGAGTTGTAGGTGAAAAAGATGTTCCATTTTTTCTTGCCTAAGTTTTCTTCCCTTTGGCGTCATTTCTTGACATTGCTGTTTTTTGAGAGAGAAAAATATTGTTCTCACTAAATTGAAAACTGTAAATTTCTCATCGTCCGGTGAGAAAAAAGAGAGTGAGTTCCCGTATGGGAGAAAATTGTTTGAAAAAATTGACTTTTTCAGTCAGAAGTGAGTAAAGAAACTCACAGGGCTCCTGTCTCCGCGATGCTAACAGCAGCGCGGAAAAACAAAGACTAGAGTGAGACCCCTGTGGCAGAGAATATCATGGCATGCTGGGCATGCTCAGTGGCCTCACAATGCCAGTCAAAAGTTTCTAGAAACTGACAGACGTTTTCCCGCAATAGGGCTCCGTCAGTGACGTCACCCATATGTGAGGACTAGCATCCTGCTTGTCCTGGGATAATACTGTTTCCTGCACGGGAACTCACGCACAGCCGCACAGAGCAAAGCTCTGTTTTCTTCTGATTGACAGTTTCCATGACAGCATGGCTAATTCAGCCCTGCTATCGACGGGAAAATCTCAGACTTCCTAAACCCGCGAGACAACTGCTACGCGGAAAAAAAAAAAAAAAGACTGAAGGGGGACCCCGTGTGGCCATAGGGTTAATGGCATGCTGGGCATGCTCAGTGTGCCAGTCAAAGTTCTAGAAACTTTGACAAAAGTGTTCCATGACAGGGCTCCATCTGATGATGTCACCCATCTGTGAGGACTACCATTCTGCTTGTCCTGGGAGAACACTGCCAATGTAGCCTCCAACTCCCCCCAAGCAGCCCAAAACTGTGAACAGAGGAGCTACACTTTTCCCTTCCCCAGCCCTGCCCCAATGATCAAACCAGGAACAGCCTGAGCAGTTGCTGCTGAAAGAAAAAATGTAATTTATTTATTTAAGAGCCAGTCACAGCAAAGGACGAAATTCCCTGCTGCTGGCAACAACCTCTGGGATGGAGCCTGCAGGGGGGAAGAGGGAACTAGGACCCCTGGCTATTAGACCTCTGGAACTGCTGCGGGCTAAAGCTGATTAGGGATTACCAATTCCCCTGCTCGCCCGGCTCAACCTGAGGGATGGTCCATGAAGGAACCTAACACCTCAGGGAACATCTAATTTTCTCTTCTTCTGTCCCTTCTATCTTTCCATTTTCTAAACTACAGGTTTGCACCTCTACCATCTGCTGGAGACAGAAAAATACTGAGGAACTGCAGGTGGCACGCAGTTATGTAGCAGTGCCTCAAAGTTTTTAGTTCTCTGCCTCCATCTGCTGGTAGGGATGTAAAACCAATTTGTCTGGATTGGGATAAGAACAGGAGATCTCAAGAGGCAACCTGATCTCACTTCATACTTTCACGAGGCATTACTAATGGGATGTTTGGGTGCCAAACACGCCTGGTCTTTACAGAGTGTGCTGTGAGTGGGTCTTTTGGATTCCCATCCAATTTAGGGAAGCTTGAGTTTATCCCATGCATCTGGGCAGATCTGGGGCATGAAAAGGAAAGGAAAAATGGTTCTTGCCTACTAATTTTCATTCCTGGAACAACACAGATTAGTCCAGAGCCCCATTGTCTCTGGAAAGACTGCTTTGTTTTCAGTGTGTGGATAATAAGAATGCAAACTCCCAAACCAAAAGCCAATCTCCTCTGTAAATGAAGAGCTTCAGGTCAGGCTTGACCTTTCCACTACTCATGTTAAGGGTGAAATGTTTGTTTTACTAACATCTTGGCTTGGGCACAAGTTCATATTGAGGTACTGCAGGTGCCACGCTATCTTAAGTAGCACAGTGTCAGTAAAGCTTTGCTTCTCTGTCTCCATCTGCTGGTAGGGAGGCAAACCCATACTTCTGGACTAATCTGGGGCATGAACAGAAACTTCCAGATTTTGGATTTCCAATTCCACGCAATATCCAGACATAATAGCAGCAGTTAGGTGTGTTATGGTCAGACCCTAGATACTGACAACAGATGAGGCAGACCGATAGCCAAACAAAAAAAAATTTTCAGGTCATTTAGGATGTTCTTTTTGGAGCACTGAAAAAATGCAGTTGAGAGGTTATCAAGGGAGCAAGGCAACACCAAAGGAGTTAAGTAAAAAAAAGTAGAAATTAAAACAAAAAGAGAGAAAGGGTGCACAAGTTCAGAGGTGGATGGCATCTTATAAACTGAAGGGTTCAAATTCAGGAAACAACTTGGACAACGCCTGAGGGGCTAACAAGGCAGTGCCCCACACAGGAACTCCTACAAATGCTGAATAGAGCAAAGGCTCTATGAACTATTTATTTAAAAAGTTTTGTATGCCGTCGTTTGAAATCCATCACAACTGTTTACATAGAGTATTTAAAAAACACAAGGTATACATATCATGGCCTTCACTGCTGGCTTTCAGCAACCCTCCCCCCCCCCAAATAAAAATAAATAAAATAAAGATTATAGGTACAAGTCTGAAAAAAAGGACCCCAACCCCAGTCAACCAAAAAATGGATGGCTCCTGGGAGACCACACCATCCTTTAGGAAGCAGTCTGAACCCCAAGATTTCATGCTGCACGGTTGCATCTCTACCATCTAGTAAGACAAGAGAAACACTGAGGAGCTGAAGGTGAGGGGTGACTATCAAAATCGTTTTCTTGCCTGTATCTTGTTATGCATCTGAATGGAACAATAAAGTATTGCTCATACTAGAAAAAAAAAAAAAAAAGAGTAATGAGGCAAGTTATCTACTATGGTCATTGAGGGAATGGTATGAAATGGAAAGAGGTACAACACCATGCAGTTGAAATCCATTATACTACTCATAAAAGCACACTTCTCATTAGATCACAAAAATGTCCAGTTTCAGGAAACTTACACTAGCAATATCATTTTCTGTTGCACGAAAAGGAAGTCCCCTCATATGAACAAAGTGGCCACTGTGGAATCCTGAACCTGCATCTCCTGCTCCACCATAGCCTGGGCCTCCCATTCCTATAAAGAAAAAAACAAAGTTGCATATAGGATTAAAAAGTTTCCAATACAATGAATTTCTGAAAAAAAGCTGCTTATCTGCAACGGGTATTCTCTCTGTGGACAACAGGATAATGGAGAAATTACTAACCTGATAATTTTGTTTTCCTTAGTGTAGACAGATGGACTTGGGACCAATGGGTATAGTGTACTCCTGATAGCAGTTGGAGATGGATCAGATTTCAATCTGACATCAGCCCTAGTACATACACCCCTGCAGGAAGTGCAGCTCTTCAGTATTCTCCTCGAAAAGCATTGTGGATATTTGTATGACCGAATAATTTTAATAATTTGATTAACTTTATAACTTGGATAACGTGATTAACTTGAATAGTTGAATTGACTATAGCTGGAGACCGCCAGTGCCCTCAACCGGGAAACAGACACCCAGTAGGATAGGTGTCCTAGATGAAGGAAAGCATGGCTTACCCTTGAATCACTCGCTCCCGGGGATGTCCCCCGAGAATTCTATGAGTAACGGCAGCCGTGGGTGGGATGCTGAGTCCATCTGTCTACACTAAGGAAAACGAAATTATCAGGTAAGTAATTTCTCCATTTCCTAGCATGTAGCAGATGGACTCAGGACCAATGGGATGTATAAAAGCTACACCCGAACCGGGTGGGAGACTGCCCGTGACCCACTTAGTACTGCCCTTGCAAATGCTGTGTCCTCCCGAGCCTGAACATCCAGGCGGTAAAACCTGGAGAAGGTGTGGATGGAGGACCATGTCGCCACCCTGCAGATCTCGGCGGGTGATAGCATCTTGGTTTCTGCCCAGGTCACTGCCTGGGCTCTAATAGAATGGACCTTGACTTGTAGAAGAGGCGGCTTGCCTGTTTCTACGTAGGCCACCTTGATGACTTCTTTGATCCAGCGGGCTATGGTTGCTCGCGAGGCCGCTTCCCCTTGCCTCTTCCCGCTGGGAAGGACGAATAGGTGGTCCGTTTTTCGTACGGGTTCCGACATTTCCAGGTGTCTGGATAGGAGTCTGCCGATGTTGAAGTGGAGTAGTCTTCGAGCCTCTTCCAAGTTCTTATGCTCATCTGGCGATGGTAGCGAGATGGTTTAGTTAAGATGGAAGTGAGACCACTTTGGGGAGGAACAAGGGGACCGTGCATAGTTGGATGGTTCCCGGGGTGAGCCTAAGAAATTGCTCACGGCAGGACAGTGCTTGTAGCTCAGATATATAACTGCCTGAACAAACTGCCAGCAGGAAGGCTCTCTTCAGTGTTAATAGTCTGAGAAACAGGCCACGGAGAGGTCTGAAAGAGGCTCCAGCTAAGAAATCCAGGACCAGGTTGAGGCTCCAGAGAGGTACCAGCAACTTTAGGGGTGGTTGGATGTGCTTGACTCCTTTCAGGAAGCGTGAAACATCCGGGTGAGAGGCTATGCTGTCGCTCTCGCTCTTGGTTCCGTAGCATGACAATGCGGCCACCTGTACCTTGATAGAGTTGAGGGACAATTCCTTCTGTAGGAATTCCAAGACCGCAGGAATTTTGACTGAGCATGGTATGTCGTCGTAGTCATCGCACGAGGCTTCGAATACTCTCCAAATCCTTATGTATGTTAGAGATGTGGAGAACTTGCGTGCTCGGAGTAGGATGTCAATTACAGTCAGAGTATCTGCTCTCTCTCAGGCGAGCCCTCTCAATGGCCAGACCATAAGAGAGAATCGAGCTGGATCCTCGGGGAGGATTGGCCCTTGTTGGAGCAAATCTCTGTGTGGAGGTAGTGGCAGGAGGGTCCCTGTCAGTAGTCTTCGCATGTCTGCGTACCATGGTTTTCTTGGCCAGTCAGGGGCCACAAGATGTACTGGTCCCCTGTGTGGTTCTATCTTGTGAATGATTGCGCCTAATAGGGGCCACGGTGGGAATGTTTCAGCCTTTAACGTATAACAGTCTCCTGTGGCCAGGTCTGTACCAGGATATCGATCCCCTGGGACTGAGGTTACAGCCTGCGGCTGAAATAACTGGGCACTTGGGTGTTGGACCGGTTTGCCAGAAGGTCCATGGTTGGTGTTCCCCAACGGTTGGAACGCAGTGGTCGACAGCTTCCATTCTCTTGGGTCTAGAGACTTTCTCTGCTGAGGTAATCCGCCATGTCTTTCCCAGCAATATAGACAGCCGAGATCTCCTGGAGATTCACTTCCACCCACGACATTAGGGGGTCTATTTCCAGAGACACCCGTTGGCTTCTGGTTCCTCCCTGACAGTTGATGTAGGCCACTGTTGTGGCGTCGTCCGACACTACTCTGACTGCTTTGTCTCGGAGTCGGTGACCGAACTGCAGGCAGGCTAGTCTGACTGCCCGGGCTTCTAGGCGATTGATGTTCCATCCCGACATTTCTGCACTCCACTGCCCTTGGGCGGTTAGCTCTTCGCAATGTGCTCCTCATCCTCGTAGGCTGGCGTCCGTGGTGAGCAGAATCCAGGTCGGCAAAGATAGTCTTGTTCCCTGGCTCAGGTGGCCGTCTTGTAGCCACCATCGTAGTTGGGTCCAAACTCTGCCCGGGAGCTGTAGGCGTACAGTGTAGTTCTGTTACAGTGGATTCTATCGCAATAGAAGTGAGCGCTGTAGGGGTCTCTTGTGAGCTCGTACCTAAGGCACTACCTCCAGTGTGGATGCCAGGAGACTGAGGACTTGTAGGTAATCCCATGCTATGTGGCGAGGATCGCTCAGCAGGGTTTGCAACTGGATCATCAGTTTTTATCTCCTTGTCAGTGTCAGGATGACCTTGTCTTCTCTGGTGTCGATTCGGACTCTTAAGTATTCTAGAGACTGAGGACTGCAGACAACTTGAAACTGGTTTGTTTTGACCACCCATCCGAGGCTCTCCAGTAGAGTTTTGATTCTGTTGGTTGCCTGGTGACTTTCCTCTGGGGATTTCGCCCTGATCAGCCAATCGTCTAGGTAAGGGTGTACGAGGATTCCTTCCTTCCTCAGTGTTGCCGCCGCCGCCACCACCACTATGATCTTCGTGAACATCCGGGGTCCTGTGGCTAACCTGAAGGGTAGTGCCCGGAACTGGTAGTGACTGTCCAGGATTTTTAAGCGTAGGAAGTGCTGATGTTCTTGATGGATCGGAATGTGTAGGTAGGCTTCCGACAGGTCCAGGGATGTGAGAAACTCTCCCGGTTGTATCGCCCTTATTACAGAGCGTAGGGTTTCCATGCGGAAGTGGGGAATCCTCAGATGACTGTTGACTGACTTGAGGTCCAGAATGAGCCTGAACGTTCCCTCTTTCTTGGGAATGATAAAATAAATCGAATAATGCCCAGTATTTGTTGTGGAGGCACTGAGGTTATGGCCTCTAGGGCCCACAATCTGGTCAGTATAGCTTCCACTACCACCCTCTTGGAGGGGTCATGGCAGGGGGATTCCACGAACTTGTCCGGAGGGGTTCGGAGGAAATCCAGGTAGTACCCCTCTCGAATGATGGTTAGAACCCACTTGTCCGAAGTTATCGCGACCCATCTTTGGTAGAATAGGGCAAGTCTGACCCCTATGGCTTCTTCCTTTGGACGGGTCGGCCGATTCTCATTGTGTGGTGCGGCTCTGGCCTGGACCCGAGCTGGTTCCCCTTTTGTTGTGCTTGTTCCGAAAGGACTGGTTCCTGCCTGTAGGAAGAGGTGCTTGATAAGTGTTTCTATATGGACTGAAGCGCTGTGAATCACTGCCCCTGGAGGATCAGGGGAAGGGTCACTGGTTTCTCTTATTCCTGTCCTCTGGTAGCTGCGGCAGTGGGGACTCACCCTATTTGTTAGCCAGTTTCTCTAGTTCGCTGCCGAACAGGAGGGATCCCTTGAGGGGCATCCTTGTGAGTCTCGTTTTGGAAGACGTGTCGACCGACCAGCTTCGGATCCAGAGTTTCCCCCTGGCTGCCACAGCTAATGACACTCTAGCTGTGGTGCACACCAGATCGGAAGCAGCATCCGCGAGGAATGATACTGCTGGTTCCATGGCTTACCCAGGAGTGTTGCTCCTGGTCTGTGATAGGCAGGCACATGTGTCACCACGGTGCAGTAGACTGCTATTTGTAGGGACATAGCGCCGACATCAAAGGATTGTTCAAGGATGGATTCCTGACGTCTGTCTTGAGCATCTTTGAGTGCTGCGCCTCCCTCCACTGGGATAGTAGTGCGCTTCGAGACCGCGCAGACCATGGCATCTCCCGTTTGAGGGGGAGTCCCGCTGGGATTTACTAGGGCCGTGGTACTTACTGAGGAGCTAGAACTCAGTCCCGGATGGGGCTGGCCCTGGGCTGGATCCCCCAGAGCCTCCTTGCACTGGGTACACAGGGCGTTTGCCTCTGTGTTGTGCGGCTCTGATGTGGCATGCTGGGCAGAGATCCTGAGCCTTGGGCTCCTTTTCCGGTGGTGCCATGGATGTAGGCGCATAAAATGTGTTATTTTATTTATTTATTTAGAATTTTTGTATACCGACATTCTTGAAAAAGATATCAAATCATATCGGTTTCCATTTAAACAGAACAATCGCGGCTAAGGCGTTACATAGAACATTGAACAAGTCGTCAAATAAATAACAAACTAAATAAAACAAATAGAGCAGAAAAAAACAGTGGTTGTAGGCGTTACATAAAATAAAACGACTAATAGATTATCTCTATGAGTCTGAGGAGTAAATAATGCGTGGCGGGGGACCCAAAGGAATAGGGTATCAATGAGGAAAGAGGGAGCTAAGAGGATAAGGCTGAGGGATGGGGGCAGGAAGAGGAAGAAGAGGGGAGGGATGAGAGGCAATACGTCATGATCAAGGGAATAAGCAAGGGAAGTTGAAGACGATCATGTATCTCCGTAATGTCCTGATATGTCCTTTGACCAGTGTCTCACTGATGACCTGTTATGTCCTTTGGCCAGTGTCAGAGTGTTCTTAAGATTCTGGGAAGGCTTGTCTGAAGAGCCATGTTTTGAGGTGTTTCTTGAATGTTTGGAGACAGGGTTCTTGTCGAAGCTCCGGAGGTAGCGAGTTCCAAAGGGTGGGCCCGGCTGTGGAAATAGCACGTTTTCTTAAAGTGGTTTTGACCGGTGGTGCGTATAGAGATCCTTTATAGGCGTTTCTGATTGGTCTGGCAGATGTGTGTGTGCGGAGTTGAGAGCTTAGTTTGAGATGGGCGATGCCGTGAATGTCCTTGTGGATCATCATCAATGTTTTGAAGGTGATCCTGGATTTTATGGGAAGCCAGTGAAGGCCGTGTAGTATGGGTGTGATGTGAGCTCTTTTGTTTGAGTTAGTGAGTAACTTAGCCGCAGCATTCTGGACCATCTGTAAGGGTTTGGTAGTTATTGCAGGGAGGCCTAGGAGAAGAGAATTGCAGTAGTCTAACTTTGTAAGGGTGATAGACTGAACTACTAGCCGGAAGTCACTGAAATGCAGGAGAGGTTTCAGATTTTTGAGAACTTGGTGTTTGAAAAAGCATTCTTTGGTTGTGTTGTGGACGAACGATTTTAAGTTGAATAGGTTGTCGAGCCGAACCCCAAGGTCTCTGACCGAAGAGGAGTGATTGATGAATGTTTTAGCGAATTGGGAAGCGCTTTGTGAATTGAGTAGATTATGTTTTTCATCTGGAGAGATGAGGATTTCGGTCTTATTTGAGTTAAGGAAAAGGTTCAGGCTGGTAAGCAGGCTCGTGATGGATTGTAGACAGCAGTTCCAGTGTGCCCAGGTTTTTTGCAAGGATTCGGTGATTGGAAGAAGGATTTGAACGTCATCAGCGAATATGTAATATTTTAGTTTGAGGTCAGAGAGTAGATGGCAGAGAGGCAGCAGATAAATGTTAAAAAGCATGGGGGAGAGGGATGATCCTTGTGGGACTCCCAGGTTTGATTTGATTGGGAGAGATTCTTTATTATTAATTCTGACCTTGTAGAATCTATTTTCAAGGAACGATTTAAACCAACCATGTGCCTCTCCTTGAATGCCGATATCTGATAAGCGTTCCAGTAGAATGGAATGATTGACTGTATCGAAGGCGGCGGATAAGTCGAGAAGGGCGAGAAGGTTGTTTTCTTTCCAGGTTGAGGATGGTGTCGGATCGAGATGAAAGTAATGCTTCAGTGTTCTGAATCCGAACTGGAAGGGGGAAGAGTATGTTGTTCTCCTCAAGGTAATCGGACAATTGTTTTATTTACAATTTTTTCCATCACTCTTGAGATAAGGGGAAGAATGGCTATTGGACGGAAGTTGGCAGGGTCAGACGTCGGCAGGTTAGGTTTTTTTAGTAAGGGTTTTAGGATGGCTAGTTTTAATTGTTCTGGAACCTTGCCTTGGGTTAGAGAACAGTTAATGATGTCTGCTAACGATTTAGAGATGGTGTTAGGAATGGAGAGGAGAAGATTGGAGGGTATGGTGTCCAACGGGTGAGAAGAAGGTTTTAGCTTTTTGAAGATGGTTTCGATCTCCATTGAGGATGGGGTCTCGAAAGATGAAAGGTTAAAACTCCTAGTAGGTGGAGAAGTGCTGGAGGGAAGGGTTGTTGGTTGAGATGTAGAGATAGGTTTGAGGAGGTTGGTTATCTTCTTATCGAAGTAGATAGCGAGTTCTGTGGCTTTGTTAGATGCTTGTGGTGTTATGTGCGCTGGTGCGAATATGTGCGCGTGAATTGAGTGTGCACTCAGGATGTGCGCACACAAGTCGTAGTTATGCGCGCGTAACCTATGCGTAACGGTACTTGAGTGTGCGATGTTGTGCACACAAGTAATTTATACGCACGGCTCGCCCTGTGCGCACGGGTCGAAATGGCGGACAGGGCGACGAATAGGGCCAAAATGGCGACGGCGACCACCTCGGAGAGTCTCCACGTGGGAAGACCTTTGAATCTAACCGGGGTCTAGCCCTGCTAGGGCGGATCAACCCGGTGGCACTGGTCCCGGCCAGTGACCTGTGCAACTCCTCGAGCTTCGGAGACAGGAGTCTTTAAAGAAAGTTTCTACCTTACCTTGTCTCATCGCTTCCCGGTTTCGTTCCGGGTGGTCTCCGGCTGCGGGGGGAGAGGGCTAATACTTCACTGCCGCGCTCGAGGTTGCACCATCTGCCTCTCAGCCGCACCCTAAATCGGGGGCTAGATGCCCGAAGGTCGGCCACCAGACTGAGGCTTACCTCAGAGGGATCGCGGAAATCACATCGTGAATTCTCAACTGGGGGAGGGACCAGAGGGTGTCACCGCAGGAGAGCTGGGCTCATCTGTAGAGGTAAGATTTCTTCTTATTTCGGGTTTTCTCCGTTAAATTTACTCTAACACTGTGAGAGCGTGCAGGTAGTCCCTTAACTGCTATGAAGATGGAAAATACTGAAGAACTGCACTTCCTGCAGGGGTTTATGTACTAGGACTGATGTCAGATTGAAATTTGATCCATCGCCAACTGCTATCAAGAGTACACTATACCCATTGGTCCTGAGTCCATCTGCTAACACGCTAGGAAATCAGCCACTTCTGTGGTAAATTATTCCAGTGTGTCTACAGAGAAAGGCTTGATTACTAAAGGAAAATTAGTTTCTTACCTGATAATTTTCGTTCCTGTAGTACCATGGATCAGTCCAGACACCTGGGTTGTGACTCCGCACCAGCAGGTGGAGACAGAGCAAAACTTGTCGGGCTTCCCTACATATAGTAAGGTGCCACCCACAGCCTCTCAGTCTTACGTAATGTCAAAGCAAATTTAACCACCAAGCTATCTAACTAGACCGCCCTAACCAGGGCCGGTTCAATAAACCCCCAGCCGGAACAGAACATCCGTAACCAAGGGACAACCGAACTATAACCCAACCTTAACAATTGAATCCACCGAGCGGACTCTCCGTTACTTCAGAACAAAACAGCATCTCGGGCGGGATCCTGGACTGATCCGTGGTACTACAGGAACGAAAATTATCAGGTAAGAAACTAATTTTCCTTTCCCTGTACGTACCCGGATCAGTCCAGACACCTGGGATGTACCAGAGCCAAATTACTGAGGGTGGGAACCAGAGAGCCCCGCTCGGAGAACTCTCTCTCCAAAACCCCCAGAATCCGCCTGGACATCCAACCGATAATGTCTAGTGAAAGTGTGTAAAGACTTCCAAGTCGCCGCTCTGCAGATTTCCTGAGGCGACACTTGAGAGGACTCCGCCCAAGAAGCGGCATGCGACCTTGTTGAGTGAGCCCGAAGGCCCACCGGGACCGGCTTCCCTCATAGAATGTACGCCGAAGCGATAGCCTCCTTGAGCCAACGCACAATAGTTGTCCGGGAAGCCGCCCCACCCCTCTTTGGGCCAGAACACAACACAAAGAGGTGGTTGGAAACTCGGAACGGATTCGTGACCTCCAGGTAACGAAGGAGGGCCCTACGCACATCGAGTTTCCGTAGTTCCCTCATCTCTGGACTGCTCTCATGCGGGAAAGCAGGAAGCTCCACCGACTGATTTAAATGAAAAGCAGATACTACCTTAGGCAAAAAGGAGGGAACAGTCCTCAGAAAAACTCCTGAATCTGAAATCCGTAAGAACGGCTCCCTATATGATAGAGCCTGTAACTCAAACTTGTCTCGCCGACGCTATGGCCACAAGGAAGACCGTCTTCAGCGTAAGATCCTTTAGTGTCGTCCGCCTTATCGGTTCAAATGGAGCCGAACATAAGGCGGAAAGAACCCAATTGAGGTTCCATGACGGACAGGGATGACGTAACGGAGGACGTAAATGCTTAGCTCCTCAAACCGAGCTATGTCCCGGTGAAGGGCCAGGGACACCCCCTGCACCTTATCCCTGAGACAACAGAAGGCCGCCACCTGAACCCGAAGGGTACTACAAGATAGACCTTTAGACAGTCCCATCTGAAGAAAGGCAAGCACATCGGACACGGATGCTAACAGTGTCCACCCTACGATTTCTGCGCCAGTCCTCAAACACCGCCCACACACGCACATAGGCTAAGGACGTAGACTGTTTCCTAGATCTCAACAAGGTGGCCACCACCGCATCTGAGTAGCCCTTTTTTAGTAAGCGCCTCCTCTCAAACGCCATGCCGCGAGACAGAAGTGATCCGCGCCCTCCAAACAAATTGGGGCCTTGATGGAGGAGAGCTGCGGACCCCTGAAACCGCAGGGGAGGCCCCACCGCTAAGTGGAGCAGATCCGCAAACCAAGGTCTCCGTGGCCAATCCGGCGCTACCAAAATCACGTCCGCCGGATGCAACTATCCATCGCAGGACCTTGCCTATTAGGGGCCAAGGAGGGAACACGTACAGCAAGACGTCTGTGTGCCAGGGGAGCACCAGCGCATCGACTCCTTCGGCCCCTCGTTCTCTCCGTCGACTGTAAAACCGTGGAGCCTTCGTGTTCTGAGCGGTGGCCATCAGATCCATGTGTGGCGGACCCCACCTCTTGCAGATGAGGCGATACGCAACGTTCGCCAACTCCCATTCTCCGGGATCCAGGTGATGGCGACTGAGGAAGTCCGCCTGGACGTTGTCCACTCCGGCGATGTGAGACGCTGCGATGCTGCTGAGGTTCTGCTCCGCCCAGCCCATCAAGTGGTGCGCCTCCTCCGCCACTAGCTGGCTCCTTGTCCCCCCTTGGCGGTTGATGTACGCCACGGTTGTCGCATTGTCAGACAACACCCTGACCGCCTTCCCCCGGATCAAGGGAAGGAAGGATTGCAGCGCCAGCGTTACTTGCCCTGGTCTCCAGACGATTGATGGACCACCGTGACTGAGCTCTGGACCACTGTCCCAGGCAGACCGCTCCCCAGCCGGAGAGACTGGCATCTGTCGTGACCACCATCCATTTGGGCACAAGTAAGGGAATTCCGCACGTCAGATGGTCGGTATGGAGCCACCAGTGAAGACTGTCCCTTGCCTTGTCCGTGAGCGGCAGATGAAATTCCTGACACAGGCTTCCAACGGGAGAGCAATACTGATTGCAATGGCCGCAGATGCGCAAACGCCCAGGGCACCAAAGCTAACGTCGATGCCATAGAGCCTATCACCATCAGGTAATCGCGGACCAGGGGCATACGGAGGGACAGCAAATGTCTCACTTGACTCTGCAGCTTGTGCACACGCTCCGAGGAGAGAGACACCTTGCCCTGTTTGGTATCGAAAAGCGCCCCCAGATACTCCAATGACTGAGTGGGGACCAAATGACTCTTGGCCAGATTGACCACCCATCCGAGGGAGCGCAAGAGCTGTAGGACTCTGCCGACCGCCTGCCGACACTGTACTTCGGACTTTGCTCGAATGAGCCAGTCGTCCAGATAAGGATGCACCAGCCATCCTTCCCTCCGGAGCTGGGCTGCCACCACCATAACCTTGGTAAAGGTACGGGGAGCGGTGGCGAGACCGAAGGGGAGAGCTCTGAATGGGTAGTGCCTGCCCAACACGCAAAACCTGAGGAACCTCTGATAGGACGGCTGAATGCCTATATGAAGATATGCTTCGGTGAGATCTAACGACGCCAGGAATTCCCCCGGCCGCACCGAGGCCACTACCGACCGGATCGTCTCCATTTTGAAACGTGGAATGCGAAGACACCTGTTCACCCCTTTCAAATCCAGAATTGGTCTGAACGTGCCCTCTTTCTTTGGTACGATGAAATAAATGGAGTACCGGCCCTGTAGTTGCTGCTCGGGAGGCACGGGAGTAATTGCGCCCAGGGCATCCAGTCGTCAAAGAGTTTGCCTTACCGCCGCGCGCTTGCTGCCGCCCTTGCACGGGGACACGAGAAACTTGTCTACAGGAACTCTTACAAAATCTAAGGCGTAACCTTGACTTATCACGCTGAGGACCCACTGGTCCGATGTTATTTTGGTCCACTCCTCTGAAAACGCCAACCTGGCTCCTACGTTCGGCACATCCGCCCGAACCTGGGCCGAGGAATGGACCGCCCTCGTTTCATTGGGGCCCCTTGGACCCTGCTCCCGCCGAGGGTCCACTCTGCCTCCCAAACTTTCTACTCCGAAAGGACTGAGGCCAAGAAGACGTTCTGGAGGAGGCGGGCCTGTAGGACGGACCGGACGATCTCTGCGGCCACGATCTTCTATTCCCCCGAAATCGGGTCCGATTGGCAAAGGAAGTGCGAGCCCTGGGCCTGTCCTCCGGCAGTCGAAAAGCCTTGCTTTCTCCGAGCGACTGCATCAGGTCATCCAGCTGTTTACCAAACAATAATCTTCCCTTAAAAGGCAGCGCACCCAGGTGAGCTTTGGAAGAGCCATCCGCCGCCCAATTGCGAAGCCAGAGGAGTCGGCGAGCAGCAACCGCTGAAACCATGGACCTGGCCGATGTGCGCAGCAGGTCGTACAGAGCATCTGCACTGTACGCTATCACCGCCTCCAGGTGATCCGCCTGCGCCGATTCCTCTTCCGAGAGCCCCACATTGGCCTGCAGTACCTGAGCCCAGCGAAGTCCCGCCCGCAGGGCAAAATTACTACAAATAGCCGCACAGACTCCCAGAGCCGAGACCTCAAAAACCTTTTTAAGCTGCAGTTCCAGCTTCCTGTCCTGGATATCCTTGAGCGTCGTGGCCCCTGTGACAGGAATCGTTGATCTCTTCGTCACCGCCGACACCGCTGCATCCACTCTAGGAAGGCGGAGGAGGTCCAACGTATCCTCCGGTAGCGGATACAGCCTGTCCATGGCTTTGCTCACCTTAAGGCCCAACTCCGGGGTAACCCATTCTCTGAAAAGTATATCGGATGCCGAAAAATGGAATGGGAAAGCCACTGCTGGACCAGAGAGGCCCAACAGCACTGGGTCCATATTGGCTCCCTGCCGGGTCTCTACCGGCGGAGCCTCCACACCCAGCTCCTGAAGAATGGCCGGAATGAGCGGTGCTAGTTCCTCTTTTCGGAATAACCGGACCACCTTAGGATCGTCGCCGTCCACCGCCGGAGTTCCCTTTCCGGAGCCCGGCTGGCCTGGACCTTCTGCATCCGGTTCATCTGCCCCCCCCCCCCCAGGGGCTGAACCGACGGATCCGCGTCCTCTGAATCCGTAGACTCTCTGTCCGGGTCCTGAGGTGCGCCCCTCACCGGGCGCTTCCCCTTCGGTGGGTCCGAGGTTCCTCTGGGTCTCTCTGCAGCCTTCCTCTTCCGGGGTCCTGGATGGTCCTCCCAACCCCTTGACACCTTCTTTCTGGAACGCCTACATTTTAAAACCTTGCGCAAGAGAAGCGCAAAATCCTCTGAAAAGGAAGCCTCCGACCCAGAGGACCCCTCGTCCGCAATGTCCTCCGCCGGCGATGCGGCCCCCCCCCCCCGGGGAGCCGCCCCCGGGTGGCCGCTGCTGCGGGGAAAGCGTAGGAGGCATGCCGCCATTACCGGCAGCTCTCCTCGTGGCCTCCTGCACTGCCCCCAAAATGGCCGCCGTTCCCGCGCTAAGCGGGAACGGGTCAGCACTGCCTTCACCACGCTGGCTCCCCCGCGGCAGTGATCGCGCCCTCCGAGAGCGGCCCCCCCGACCGACCTCGGACGGCCCCTCGCCGCCCGAAACGCAAGACGAGCACACCCCATCGTGCGACAAGAGCAGCCTCTAGGCATCCCCCTGACGCGCCAAAAGGGAACGGCAGAAAATCAATTAAATTAAGCAAGACCTGCGATCCGCAGCGAGGACGGAAGGAACGGAGAGCCGGCGAGGTCAGAAAAATAATGTGTACACTGTTTTTTGGGGTTTTGTTTTTGTTTTTGTTTTTTTTTTTTTTTTTTTTTTTTTTTAACTTGCGCTGTCCCGGTCCTGATGTCCTGCTCCCGCGGGGGTGAGTGAACCGGGCTCCCCGGTGTCACCCCCGACGCTGCTGCCTGGAAAGGCCGGGCCCTTGACCCTCAGCAACAGCCTCGACCAGGGGAGGATGGTCCCCTCAGGACCTTACAACCCCCCTGGGAGGCGTCCAGGACGAGGGAAACTTCCAATCTTCTGCCTTCTTTTTTTTCCAAACAAAACCTAACAAAAAAATCCCTATCTAACTTCACCCAGGGATCCCAGAGGCTGTGAGTGACCCTGCCCCAGCTGCTGCAGAGAAAGACTGAGAGGCTGTGGATGGCACCTTACTATATGTAGGGAAGCCCGACAAGTTTTGCTCTGTCTCCACCTGCTGGTGCGGAATCACAACCCAGGTGTCTGGACTGATCCGGGTACGTACAGGGAACTCAAACATATTTAGAGAAAGCTATTAATACATTTACAGCTGCAGTTACAGTTCATGTGAATTAGATAAAACAGAAATAGGCCACAAATTTTAACTTGTAATAACTAAAGTAGTCTAAGCAATCTGATCTCTTACCTCTTCCATCTCTCATTCTATCATCAAAACCATCACCTCCAAAGCCATAGTTGTTATAGCCACCATAGTCCTCAAAACCATCATATCCTATAAAATGAAGTTAGATTTGGTAAAATTGCAATTATACAATAGTCGACATGCCTTTTAGTAATCTCAGGTTAATCTTTTAGAATTTAACACGTTAGGAAAATTGAGAACAGTTACACAATCTGAAACAACCAAGTAAAAACTCAGAGTTGTGAACTTAGATCTCATTCTGTCCCCAATGCACCCTGTGCTCCATACAGTTTCATCCATAGCCTGCAGGATAAGTGCATCCATAGGGACAGTTTGGAATCTTGAACCTCATGGCCAAATTAGCTATGTGTATGCAAGAATTTGAGCAAGTTGAAACAGAGATTGTTTTGCTACAAATAAAATACAATCCTTTCATAAACATTGAGGTGATCTGTGTAATATTTAGTAAAATGATTTCTCTCAACATACAATTAGTAGAAAATACTTTGCACCCACATGTAGTCATTTTTTAATATTCAGATTCAGCATGTTCACAGAACTAGAGTTCTTGGTGCCTACCATATTAAGGTTGCACAAACATATCAAAGTATTACCTTTAGTGTTAGTCATGTCACACCTGAGGTGTAATTTCTATTCTGCACAAGTCTGAAAAAAGGAAAAATTTCAACTGGACACTTACCACCACCATATCCACCTCCACCTCCTCGCATTCTGTCATACATGTTTCCACGTCCAGCACCATAATAACCTCCTCGTCCAGCTAAAGGTCTGTCATATGGTCCAGGTCGCTGTCCCATTAACCTTCTTGGTGGATCATAAGATCCTCTGATTTCATTTCTACTACTTTTGAAGATTTCAATGTATCTATGTAAAAGTTTTTAAGGGACATAATTTAGCATTCATACTTGTTACAAAATAGGTCATACTGAATTACAAGATGAATTCAACTAAGATCATATGTAAACACATATTTACGTGTGTTTACATCACCCAAGAAGCCTCAATTTTTAAAGTAAACAATTTGATGTACAAGTGACTAAATTATCAATTTAAAAACATTTCATAACCATTTTAGTATAAATTCTTCTATGCTATAGCTACATTGTCTTAAGATAAAAAGTCCTACATAATAAGAAAAGAGAAATATTCCCCAAATACTTTATATTTATATTAAACTATGAAGATCATACTAATAAGTTTTTCTACCCCGAGATTAAGAGAACATCCCTCCCTCCCACCCCCAAAAAGCATTATGAACCCATCCAAACCCCCTCCCCCCAAAAGATCATAGCCATCCCAATCTCTCCATCCCCACCTGTGCCCTATTCTTTCCTTGTGTTTCCCCAGAGCATTTTCTGCTATCTCCTTTGAAGCAAACTGCACGAAGGCCTCCCCTGTGCTTCTCCCCTGGTAGTCCATCGTCAATGTTATCCCATTTGGCAGGATTCTCAACCCTTTAACCCAAGGACAAATAACCCCATCAAGGGGAACAGTGTTAAAGGCTGAAACATTCCCATCTTATCAAAATACTTAAAAACAAATCTAACAAATAACTTTATCCCATCACCCAAAATTATAACTTAATTCCACCCCATTAACAAAATTAAACTATTCTTATCTCCACACAATTCTACCTTTAGGAGCAATCATTACTACTTAAATACTATAATCTATACTTTCATTGTTAAATTTTCATGTCCCACTAAATGACATCATTTAGACATTTACTCAAGACTTGATACTTTCTTTTTTTTATAAAAATTTTCAAAAAATTTTTACATTGCAATTACTATACAATCTGGATAAATAATTACTTAAAGGCAAAAATATTGTCTAGAGCATAATATGCCTATATACACAAAATTAAAGATATACACAAACTATATATCCAAAAAACTGACACTGCAAATATTCAAGTTACGACGATTACTACTACTAAAGATACCTGAAAAAAACTGAACAATTTCCTCCTTGCTGCAACCAAATGGCAGGCCACGAAGTCGTACAGTTCCATCAGTATCATTGTCAATTTCATTTGGACTATTGTGCTTCAAAACCCATTCCATCTCTGTGTTGTTTGACTTAAACACTATGAAAACAACCATATTGTTAACTTTTTAAAGACGAACGTTAAGCCTAATCTACATCATTGCTAGCATGGTGCACATTCAAGTGTGTAGCAACACCCAGTGCCAAACAACAGTGTACACAAATAAATAAAAATTCAATTTCTGTATTACAAATACGCTGTGGATGGATACAACCATACTATCTAAATTTCAACATGTCACATGCCCAACACCATCTACCACCAGCAGCCCAGAACTTGCTCCAGGTGGAGTTACCACCATGCTACATGGAGGAACAATTGCTGCAGCCTGGGGCTGCCCGATGCTGCTGGGTCACACTATAGACAGACTGGCAAGGAAAGAGTAACAGGAAGAAAGGATAGTCAAGGATGAAGGGGAAAAAAACCAACAAGAAAGTAAAATCAAGTGCAAACCTTCCTGGCTCACTTTTTCAGCACTGGATATACTATTACCTTAAAATGGATAAATTACTTACCTAATAATTTCATTTTTCTTAGTGTGGACAGATGGATTCAGGACCACTGGGTTTATGCTCTCCTGCCAGAAGATGGAGACTGAGCAAGATGACATCACAATATATATATATATATATATATATATATATATATATATAACCCTGCAGTGACCCCAGCCTGCCACTATGCTCTTCAAAAACAACTGTGGACAGACTATGGTTGGTTGAGTACAGTTCTGGTTATGTCTTTAATAAAGTTTTTTTTGCTAAAACACTGAACTTACATAAGATTCTAGGTACCCCAAGCTACGGACTGGATGAACACTTACTAGAAATCCCTTGGGACCCAGAGCCCCACAAGACTATTGACACACTCATGCGGCAGCCAAGGGCAGGAAGCTGAGTCCATCTGTCTACACTAAGGAAAACAAAATCATCAGGTAAGTAATTTCTCCATTTCCTAGCATGTAGACAGATGGATTCAGGACCAGTGGGATGTACCAAAGCTATTACTCAATACGATGGGAGGCCACCCGCAGTCCAGTCAACATCGCATATGCAAAGGCTGCATCCTCTCCAACCATTATCATGGGAGACTTCAATCTTCACGTGGACAAGTCCCCTCTCTCTTCTAACTGCGAAACATTTCTCACAGCCATGACAGCCTTAGGTTTCAAACAACAAATTAACAAACCCACACACAAAGCGGGTCACACGCTGGACCTTCTCTTTACCAATTCCGGCATCTCTCTCCCAGAACATCCCGAGTGCAAAAAGGTCCCATGGTCAGATCATACATTAATCTCCACCGCATTCTCTCTATTAAAACCAAGCTACAATAATCCCCCACTTCAACCATTTCTATACAGGAAAACATGCCCCTCGGATCTCCTCGCCAAACATCTAGCCCCAGATCTTTCACGCTTAGACGTTTCCACTCCCAACTCAGCAGTCCAATCCTGGTCGAAAATAACAGAATCAGCAGCCAATACACTATGTCCCCTAACTCCAAAAAATCTCAAACATAATGCACCAAAGAGTCAACCATGGTTCAACGAGGATCTGCGAAAACTCAAATTAACTTTACGACAGAAGGAAAAAAAATGGAGAAAAACCCCTTCACCTACTTCGCTTCAGGAATATAAACGCACCCTCCACTTCTACAAAAACAGCACATTAAAAACAAAAAGAGACTATTATGCCCGCAAGATTCACCACCTCATTTTTGACTCGAAAGCTTTATTCAATTACGTGTCCAGCCTCACAAAAGCCATCACCCCAGCAATCCCAGAGGACCTAGCAAAAACTAAAGCAGACGAATTGGCTCTCTACTTCAATAGAAAAATATCCGACCTCCTGAATAAGTTGACTCCAAATGCAAGTGGACCTTCCAATACTTCATATGTTCATCCAAACAAAGACATCACTCAACACTTCGAACCCATCACTACCGATGACATCCGAACGATCTTGAAAAAAATGAAACCATCATCACACCCCTTCGACCAAATCCCTACCAAAATACTCTTACTTATCCCGGATACCATTTCTAAATCTCTAGCCGACATTATAAATTGCTCCCTAGCCCAGGGTATCTACCCAGATGACCTTAAAACAGCTTCAATCAAGCCCCTACTCAAAAAACCAAACCTGAACACCAATGATCCCGGCAACTTCCGCCCCATCTCTAACCTCCCATTCATATCAAAAATTATGGAAAAACTAGTTAAAACACAGTTATCCAACTACCTGGAGGATCACCAAATACTATCGCCCAATCAATTTGGATTCCGCAAAGCAGCAAGCACGGAAACACTATTGCTCTCTCTTACAGACTTCCTCCTAGCCGGCATCGATAAAGGTCACGCATACCTTCTAATTCTCCTAGACTTCTCGGCGGCATTCGATACGGTTAACCATCACATCCTACTAAACCAACTGGCAAACATTGGAGTTTCAGGCACTGCACGGACCTGGTTCAAAACCTTCTTGGAGAACAGAGGATACAAGGTTAAAATCCACAATAAAGAATCTCAATACCATCTGTCTTCACAAGGGGTGCCACAGGGTTCCTCCCTTTCTCCAACCCTTTTTAATATTTACCTTCTCCCACTCTGCCACCTTCTTACTAAACTAAAATTAAAACACTTCCTATTCGCAGACGACGTGCAGATCGTTATCCCCATAAATAAATCCATTACAAACACATTAGAATTCTGGGAGAGCTGCCTAACGGAGATCAAACACCTCCTCAACAGTCTGAACCTGATTCTCAACGCTTCAAAAACAGAATTCCTCATCATAGCCCACGACAATAACAAGATCACCTCAAATCCACCAGCCAACCTGCAAACCACAAACGTAAGAGATCTAGGAGTTATCCTCGACAACCGCCTAACCCTAAAACCATTCATTAACCAAACTACCAAGGACTGTTTTTACAAATTATACATCCTCAAAAAAATCAGACCGCTCTTCCATTCCCGCGACTTCAGAACAATTTTACAATCAATTATATTTTCCAAGCTGGACTATTGTAATTCCATTCTACTAGGCCTTCCAGCTTCTCATACAAAACCGCTACAGATGGTGCAGAACACAGCTGCCAGAATTCTGACCAACTCTAGGAGATTCGACCACATAACCCCGATCCTGATAGCCCTTCACTGGCTACCTATTCAATACAGAATAATGTATAAGTCCATAACTTCCATCTTCAAAGTCATCCATCATCTCGCACCATTAAATCTACAAATCCCCCTGGAAAAACACTCCACAGTCAGACCAACCAGGAATTGCTATAAAGAAACATTACAGGTTCCACACGCCAAAGCCTTCAAACACAAATCACTTGAAGACAGAGCACCATCAACAGCAGGACCACGCTTATGGAACTCTATCCCAGTAGAGCTGCGCCAGGAAACATGCTTACTAACTTTTAGAAAAAGACTAAAAACCTGGCTTTTCAGGAAAGCCTTTCTGATCTTAGATTAACCCATGTTAATATTATCCCTTAATTACTTTTTCAGAGTTCGCATCATCTCATAACTCCACTATAAAGTCTTAATCATCCACCACCTACTCCAGACCAGGACTGCTCTCAGTCTGGGTCTTTAAGTTACATATTTTGTAAAGATCCATTGTAAATGCATTTTTATTAATTGTTATACTCTCTTCTTCTTCTTCTTCCCACTCTCCCAGTTGTATAATTCCTTGTTCATTGTAACTGTATTTTCTGCACCAGTTAGTTGTTCCAGTTCTATGTTTTAATGCACAAACTTCAATGTAAACCGGTTTGATGTGACCCCTGGTCGTGAAAGCCGGTATAGAAAATAGCTAAATAAATAAATAAATCCTCCTGGGACTGCACATCCAGACAATAAAACCTGGAAAAAGTATGTAAGGAGGACATCACATCACAGCTCAGCAGATAAGACAGGAGACAAACCTCTGTCCATGACACTGCCTGAGCCCTAGTGGAATGAACCCTAACCTGAGTAGGCAACAACTTTCCAGCATCCACATATGTGGCCCTGACCACCTCCTTAATCCAATGAGCTATGGTAGCCTGCGAAGCCAAAGCACCCTGCTTACTCCCACTATGGACAAACAGGCGATCCAACTTTCGAAAAGACTCAGATCTCCAGATACCACATGACACTTAACATCCAAGGAGTGCAAAAGGTGAAATTCTTCTGCATTCCTGACCTTATCCAGGGATGGCAAGGAGATGACCTGATTTACATGAAAGGCCGAGACTACCTTGGGCAAGAAGGATAGAACAGTACACAGCTGTAATGCCCCCGGAGTCACCCGAAGGAACGGCTCCTGGCAAGACAAGACCTGCAGCTCAGAAATCCAATGAGCAGAACATTTAGTCACCAGGAACACAGTCTTCGAAGTCAACAACCGTAAGGAAAGGCTACACTGGTTGGAACATAGGGCCCGCCAAAAAGTCCAGCACCAAATTAAGACTCTGCAATGGAACCGGTAACCTCAACGGAGGCCTAAGGCGCTTCACTCCCTTCAAAAAAATGGGCCACATCAGGATGAGACAAGGAAACATTCACCAAGCCTCTGAAACAGGCAAGAGCTGCAAACTGCATCTTCAAGGAATTAATAGCCTCAATCCTTCTATCATGTACATCCTTCAAGGCCACGCCTCCCTCTACAAGGATAGTCATCCATTGAGACACTGCACATACCAGAGCATCCACTATGGGAAATGCAAACGCTCCCACAGCCATATCCAGGGGGGTAAAAGCCTTCCAATGTCTGACCTTTAAAATATGCCCCTGGGGCATTCCATTCCAGATCAATCAATTCCTGGATGGCATCCATCACCAGGAAAAAACAAGAGGCTTTATGTAAGGAAACCAAAATGGGATTCTTCCTCAGTTCTGAGATAGCATCTGAACCAGGAAAATGAGGGCCAGTACGGTTCCAGCCCTGAAGGAATTTCCCAATCTTCCAGGGAATCAGGATCAACCTCATCAGTGACATCCAGATTCTTGTCAGGAACACCGGCATGGAGCCAAGGCAAGGCCCAGCACTTGAGCATAGGACTGGAAGAGGGTCCAAACGGAGGACTGTGCCTTAAGAAAGGCTTGTAATCCTTGAAATAATTCCACCCAAGAAAAAAGCAGTCAGTTCCAGACCAAGCCCAGAAGGAACTGGTCCCATAGAACTGCCCTCACTAGCAGAGGAGCCAGTCAAGGGAGATCCACGATCTGGCATCCCCCCAGTCAAGGCCATGACCAAACCATCATCAGAATGGGAAAAGCCAGGCTTAGCAAAATCCGAGAAAGACAACTCTGAGCATGTGAGCAGTGCTGATGGATTAGAAGACAGGTCAGGCTGCGAAACCCTACTATGACAGGCAACACAAATAGGAAAGCATTTAGATTTCTTGCTTACTAGGGCCATTGCTCCAGTAAACATGTAATGCGCCCAAAATATAAACGCAGCAAGGCGCACACACAACCTGTGAGTCAAGTTAAGCGCGTCATTTGTGTGCATAAGTGCACCCAAAAAAACCCAAGCACACAATATGGGCAGAGCAGACACCGCGCACACCGATAACCTAAAGAGGGCAGTAGAATACACACAATAGCATGCAAAAACGGTCGCTGTGGCCTACCACGTGGCATGCAAGAAAAAAATCCCTAAGTGCGGGGCCTAGCCCACTTTGGGGGGGGGGGGGGGGGTTTCTCAACCTGCCAGGTTCCCAAACCCCAAACGGAAGCATAACAAACATCGGCACGGTGCACGGAGAACAGAGTCTGGAGGAAATCCTGAGAACCCCCGTCTCTGATTCAGATAAAACTTTTTTTAAACCTTACCTGAGCTCAGCGCTTGCAGGCTGAGTACAATGACCTTCTCCAGCTGCGAGGGGGAGAGGGCATCTGCTGTCACCACCACACTCTGCCTCCTGCACCCGCTTTCAGCTGAACTAACAGCTAAGTCCACGCTGGGAAACCCAGCTACCAGACTAAGGCACACCACGCCTTGTTTACCACCACGCAGCATGGAACTTGCCTCAGGAATTCTCAACTTGGGGAGGGGCATTTCTTTTCCTGAATTTAGAATTTCACATTTCGTCTTTCAAAAAGCTCAAAGCAATCTCCATAGGGAAATGCACATCCACCATCTGCTGGAAATGAATACTGGCAGGTGGGGTCACCGCAGGGTTATATTTACTGTGACATCAGCTTGCTCCATCTCCTGGCAGGGGAGCATAAACCCACTGGTCCTGAATCCATCTCTCTACACACTAGGAAATGTGGCTTTAAGACGGGCATAGGCAAATTATGGCCTGACCCGTTTTGTGGCCTGCGTACCTCACAGATAATTCATCCCACCAGATTACTTCGAGCAGACTGCTACACTAAAACTTCACAGTGCCCTTGTTATTGTATTACCTGAGACACTTTCAGATTCCCTACTGCATTTGAGAGAACAGTGGCGGCACAAGGAGGGGGGCCTGCATGGAACCTACCATTCCTCCCCTGAGAGAAATATGCCATTTTAAAAAGCTACTGCCTCCTTAAGCACTTTTTTTTTTTTTAAACTGCTGTTGAACTGACTGATGAGAGAGAACTGGGAGGATCAGAGCTAGAAGAATGAGCTAGCTGTATTTTATTACTGATGCCTTTCCTCATCTCTCTCAGTGCCTCTCCTGCTATCTTAAAGTACTGCTTTATTTGCTTTTTTTCAAAAGCAGTTAACTCTTGCAGTTGTAAGAGAAAGCATTAGGTGGATCATAGCTGCAATCAAAGCATGAGGGAACTGACATTCTGTTAATGCTCCCATCCCCATCGTTTCTCCTGCTGTAAGGTACAGTACTGCTTTATTTACTCTGCAGAGAAACATATTTTGCAAACTGTCTTCCAAAGTTGTTGCTTCAGTCAAGTTCTTCTTTAAGACTACTGTTGCCACTGTGAAAAGAGCAGTAAGCAAAGTGCTGCAGAGCTGAGTGCACTGCCAATCCCATCTGGTCTTCCCCAGAGCCTTTTACTCTGCTCGCTCTGCTGTGCCGGGGAGAAAAAGGCTCATCTATGTATCATCCTGTCTCCAGGACATTCATTGATATAGTGCTTTACCAAAAGGAATTTTGCCTTTCAGGTGCCACTGTTGATGCCTTGTCCCTCCCCTACTCCAGGAACTCCAAGGGGGGATCCCCCCAGTCTACACACAATCTAGAATCAGTAATGTGGTCCCAGTTAAATAAAGTTTGTCTACTTTAAGAAGTAGCTCTCCCTTTTCTAAGAAAGGCAACTCAGCGCCCAATGTGTTCAAGTTTTCTACTATAATTACATTTAGAAACTGCTTCCAAAAGCATAAGGGCAACAGATCTTTCTCCTCATGTATCATACTCATAAGATGAAATGGATCAGCCTATGACAAGTGCAAGAGAGTAACTAATAATGAATCACTAAGAATATAACTTAAGAACGCAAATAAGTTTGGTATCATACTGATTACAGATCCACCTCATTTTACAGAAAAAGGGACCTTACTTCAGGAAGTGGCTTGCAAAATATGCCAATTTACAAGGCAAGACTAGCAGATACACAAACAGCATTTTGCTCAGAATGGAGAAGTTTTCCTTACCCTTTAAATTTCTTATTAATCCTGCTATATCAGTCCAGTAGCACTTGGGGGGGGGGGGGTGTTCCCCCCTACCAGCAGAGAACACTTTTTTCCACGGTGACATCACTACTACTTAAGGGTGGTGCAGCTCCAGAAAGCCATATACTATTGTCAAAGCACCAGAATCAAACCCAAAATCCAAATTCTATTGCCTTTTTTCCCTCTTAATTAAATCATATAAACCAAGAAGCAAATCCTCAATCTTCATGCCCCTTAAACCTAACGAAACAGAAGAGAGGCCAAACTATAATAAGAGACAGAAACAGCACTTTGAGACTAGTTCTCGTTACAGCAAACTGAAGGAGCCCCATTTCCTGGCTGGATCCTAGACTAATGGAAAGGAAGTTAATAGTTAAGGAAAGGTTCTCCTTCCATATTGTCCAGCTATACCAGACAAGGCAGAACTTGTGGGAAGTTCCCAAGCTCCAGTAATTCAGGTGGAAAAAAGCAAGAGCAGCCTTGAACACCAGCTCCAAAGGCTGTATTTTTTGTAGAAAAAAATCTAGTCTAATGCCTAGCCAAGGTTTGCAGGGAAAACCAAGTAACTGGCCTACAGATGTCCATGGGAGTGACTGCATGTACTGTGCTCTTGTAGTGTGCACTCTGAGGCCTTCGAGAAGCTTCCTGCCAGCTACAAGTTAGGCAGAATCAATCACCACCCTGATCCAGCGAGCCAAAGTGGACTTGAAAGCGGCTTCCCCTTTACATGGCCCACCCACCAAATAATAACCTGTCAGACTAATAAGTCACTGTGCACTAGGGATGTGAATCTGGGGGCGGAATCGGTCCCCGCGGGAAATGGACTGTTTTGTTTTTCAGCTATCCAGAGACTGAAGAAATAAAAAAACCACCCCGACCCTTTAAATCTAATTTACAATCCCCCACCCTCCCGACCTCCCCCCCCAAAACTTTCCTAAAGTACCTGGTGGTCCAGCGGGGGTCCTGGGAACGATCTCCCGCTCTCGGGCCATCGGCTGCCAGTAAACAAAATGGCACTGATGGCCCTTTGCCCTTACCATGTGACAGGGGCTATTGGTGCCATTTGGCCAGCCCCTATCATATGGTAGGAGCAATGGATGGTCTGCCAACCCAACGGGAACACTGAGCTCAGACAAAAGAACTAAACTAAGGGGCTAGAAAAGCCACTTCTTCGAAGAGCAGGAATCAATACATCTGCCTGAAAAGGCTAAATTCAACTTCAGCAGCCTAGGGTACGTCTGGATTGCTTTGCCCTCAGAGGTAAGTACTAATTTTTCATGCCTCTGCATTCTGGCAGGTCAATCCCCACCATAGCTAATCCCAAAAAGGGCAGGAGGCTGCCAGTGGTCCAGTCAAAACTGCCTGCACGAACACGGCACCCTCCCTAGCCAGAACATCCAAACGGTAACACTTGGAAAAGGTGTGGAAAGAGGACACTGCAGCTCAGCCAAAATCAACAGGCAACGAATGAAGTTCCACCCACGATACCACCTGAGCCCTCGTAAAATGCGGTCTGTTTCAGTAAAGCAACCTCAGCAGCCACATAGGCAGCTATAATGATTTCCTTATTCCAATGGGCTATCGTTGCCCGTGTTGCCAGTGCTCCCTGTTTACCACCACGCAGCACAAACAGGCAATCAGATTTCCGAACAGAATTAGTCATCGCCAAGTACTGCAGCAAATGACACTTTATATCCAAACAACATAAGACAGGACTCACTTTTATCTCGGTCTCTGTCCAAGGTGGGCAGGCAAATGGACCGATTTAAATAAAACTCCAAAACCATTTTTGGCAAAAATGAGAGAACAGTCCACAGCTGTACCACTCCTGGAGTCATACACAGAACAGGCTCCTGGCAAGAAAAAGCCTGCAGTTCAGAGACCAGACATGTTGAACAGATTGCTACCAGAAGAACTGTCTTCAAGGTAAGAAGTCACAAGGAAAGAGCAGAGAGTGACCAAAAGGTTGCACCTGCCAAGAACTCCATTAACTATAACAAGCAAGAGCTGCAACCTGAACTTTCAAGCTGTTAAGGGCCAGCCCTTACGCAAGCCATCCTGTAAGAATTCCAAAATCAAAGAATATCTACCTTAAGAAGTTGAAAACCTTGCTCAGAACACTAGCCCTCGAAAACTGACCAAACTACTATAGGCCAGAGAAGTAGAAAATTTCTTGGCCCGAAGGTGGAAATCACAGCCCTTTCAATAGTCAAATTAAGACAAAATCAACCCAGATCCTCATGTAGAATAGGCCCTTGCCAAAATGGATCCTTTTGAGGTTGTAGCCTGAGGGGGACTGTCCATCATCATTCTCTGCAGATTGGCATACCATGGCCACAGAGCCCAATCTGAGCAATTAAAACAACTGTGTTGGTTTGACTTGCTATCTTCCAGACAACCCTGCCTATCAGAGGCCAGGACGGAAATACTTACAGCAGAGCACCGTCTGGCCACTCCTGAATGAGAGAGTCTATGCCCAGCGCTTTTGAGTCGTCTGCAACTGAAAAAACATGGAGGTTTCACAATGTTGAAGGTTGACAACAGATATTGGTCTGGTAGGCCCAAACAGTTTACAAGGCGATAAAAGGCTTCGTTTGCCAGCTCCCATTCTTCTTGTCAAAGTTTCTCCTGCTGAGAGTCTGCACCAATATTGTCCTTTCCAGCAATATGAGATGATATGCCTAGAAAATGTTGCTCCACCCACACCATGAACGTAGCTCTCTCTCCTTCGAGAACTGTTGACTCTTGGTTCCAGCCTGAATGATGTAAGCCATCGTCATTGCATTGTCTGATATTATCCAGACTGCTGGAGCCTCGACGCTCAAACCACAAGCACGCTAACCGAACCACCCATGCTGCCAATCTGTTGATGTTCCACTGCTGCTCTGCTGCATTCCAGCTACCTTGCACCATCAATTCCTGACAGTGAGCCCCCAGTACAGAAGGCTCGCATCTGTCGTGAGTGCCAACCAATACGGTGTCTCCAGCGAAACTCCCTTCCTGACATGATCCGCTTATAACCACCAAGTCAACCGAGACCTTGCCTCCAATGTTAGGAGCAGCCTTACCACAATTCTGTAACTGCAGATTCCATCGGGAAAGCAATGCACATTGAAGTCACATATGTACCCTTGCCCAGGGAACTAATTCCAATACGGCAACCATCAACCCCAGTACCTGCAGATAAGACCACACACTTGGGTGAGCAGCATCCATCAGGGTTCAATTTGACCCATCAACCTTCAGATTAGAGTCTCCGGCAGAAATACACTGCCCTGACTTGTTTGGAAGTGAACCCAAAGATACTCCAAAGTCTGAGATGGCTGCAAATTGCGCTTGGCCAGATTCTCCACCCAGCCTAGGACCTGTAGCAATGAATCCACTTGCAAGAAGCACAAAGATTCTCTTCCACCATCTCTTGGCTCGAATCAACCAGTCATCCAGATAGGGGTGAACTAGAATCCTGTCTTTGCTTAGAGCCACTGCTATCACCACCATGACTTTGGAAAAGATCCTGGGCATCAGGGCCAACCCGAATGGCAAGGCCTGAAACTGGTAATGATGCGTGAAAATGGCAAAACGAAGGAACCTTTGATGTTCCTGATGAATGGGAATAAATGCAGATATCCCTCAGTCAGATCCAGGTACAGGAGGTATTTCCCTGCTTGTACTGCCATTATGACAGAGCACACGGTTTCCATCTTGAAGTGTGTTACTCGTAAATGCCAGTTGATGCTCTTGAGATACAGTCAAGGTCAAAAAGACCCTTCCTTCTTGGGCACGACAAAATAAATGGAACAGCCGTCCCTATTTTGCTGCAATTCAGGAACAGGAATCACTGCTTTCAGGTCCAACAGTCTTTGTAACATAGCTTCCACTTCTATCCTCTTCTGAAGGGAGTTGCATTGGGATAAAGGCATCCGGAGGGAAGTGAAAAAATTCCAGGAGCATATGAGTCCCGAAACACTTCGAGTACCTACTGATCTGAAGTAATCTGGACCCATCTGTGATAAAAACAAGACAGGCAACCTCCTACCACCTGCACCAACAGGTGAGTCTGGAAATCTTCATTGAGAAGATATAGGGGGCTCCACTTCCAGAGCCTGCATCCTTTCCAGGCCTCCAGGGGGCGAAAGGACAGATCTGTGGAGGGGACAGGATTTCTGGGAAGAACTTCTCTTATAAGGCCGAAAACACTGGAAGCCTTGAAAGCGGCCACTTGCCTGAAAAGTCCAGAAAACAAGCTTCTTGACCTCTAGCAAGCAAGGAACCTGGGTTTCTTCCCATTTAATAACCATTTTCTCCAACTTACTGCCAAACAGAAGCAAATCCTTGAAAGGCAGCTTGGTAAGATTGGACTTTTGAAATGGTATCTGCCTACCAGTTGTGCAGCCACAGCTGTTGTCTAGCTGCTGTAATAGAAACTCTGGCGGCTTTGCGAACCAGATCACTGCCCCATCAGCTAATAAGGCAGCCCCTGGTTCTACCATAGGCCTGCTATCTGAAGCAGCGCAGCCAGAATCTTCAGAAAGACGCAAGGTAGCTTGACCTACACCAGGGAACAACAAGAAGCAAATTACCGTATTTTTCGCTCCATAAGATGTACTCCCCCCCCCCCCCCAAAAGTGGGGGGAAAATGCCTGTGCATCTTATGGAGCAAATATAAAAAAAAAAAATCAATCAAGTCACAAAACCCCCCCCACTCCTGACCCCCCCCCCCCCCAGACCTGCCATAAGTCCCTGGTGGTCCAGGAGCGGTCCGGGAGCGATCTCCTGGACTTGGGCCGTCGGCTGCCAACAATCAAAATGGCGCAGACGGCCCTTTGCCCTTACTATGTCACTGGGGTCGACCAATGACAGCGGTAGCCCCTGTGACATAGTAAGGGCAAAGGGCCGTCTGTGTCATTTTGATTACTGGCAGCCTCAAAGGCTTGCTTTAGGATAGCCTCAATTCTCCTATCCTAAGCATCCTTAAGAACTACACCTTTCTCTACCAAGATGGTTCATTTCATGAAAGCACACACAAAAGCAACCACCTTATAGAAAAACTACTCCTCTCTGGCATGTGGATCCAAATGGTAAAAAACCCAAGGCATGCCCTCCTTTGAAGGACGTCTATGGCGAACTCCATTCCAGATGAATCAACTCTTGAATCATATCCAGGAGGGGAAAGAAGCCTTATGTAGGGTGACCAAAATGGGGTCCTCCTCCTGTATCCATGAAGACAGTGTTACAGCCACTCTAAGGGTCTTCAAAGTCTGAGAGATCAAGCTCAACAA
This sequence comes from Rhinatrema bivittatum, assembly GCF_901001135.1. Taxonomy (NCBI): domain Eukaryota; kingdom Metazoa; phylum Chordata; class Amphibia; order Gymnophiona; family Rhinatrematidae; genus Rhinatrema; species Rhinatrema bivittatum. Next base: position 189,918,701 of record NC_042621.1, read on the forward strand.
CTCATCTCTAAGAAATGAAGAGTTTATCTGGCTTTAAATCTGGGGGAATCTCCCCTTCCTCCACAAAAGAGCCACAATCATGATCCACCTACATTCAAGCCTTGTCAGACAGACCATGCTGCGCCACAGCACCTGAGTGTGGTGGCGGCAGGAACAGAAGAACTCTGAGCGCATGGACCTACACCAGTAGGAATAGTCGACTTAGAAGACTGCCTCTATAGAAATGTCTAATCACTGGAAGAATTCCACCCAGAAGCGGACAGGTCTGCAGATCCAAATCTGAGCGAGTATCCCCTGAGGAGTCGGCCTGTGGACCAATCAAAGGAAGGGACACCAGCATCGTGTCGACTCTGCCCCACTCAGACTAAGGAGATGGACCATCGTTGGCAAAATCAAAAGGAAGTAAATCCTCAAAAGCATCCAAGCAGCAGTGACAGGCTTAAAGAAAGCTCTGGCTGTATTACCCTGATGTGGCATTGAGCACAAATAGATAAATACCTAGACTTTGACATGGGCACCATAGCTGTAAGGCGCTCAGTTATAAGCACGTGCCCATCTAGACAAGTGCATTTAAAAGTCGCGCCCAAAATAGACGCACAAAAAATGTACGTCCAAGTACATGCATCTAGTATGCTTGCCCAAACTAGAGGCCCAAAAACAGGCATCCAGGTACACATGCCCAAGGAATGCCCATGTTAGGAACCCAAGGTGTGCACCCAGACACAAGGACGCACAGCCAGCAACGGACGCACAGTGTACAGTGGGAAAAAAACACATAAAATCACCCTCACGGCCTATCACGCACCAAAAAGAGAGAAGCCTGAGAGCAGGGCCTAGCCAAAGGGCTGCTCAATCCACCATGCCTGAACTCTCTCTACACCTCACAGAACTCTCCAGAGACATGAGTGGGAAAGCCAAACAGAGGAATTAGACACAGTCAGAAAGAACTCTTCTCCTGCAATTTTTTTTTTTTTTTGTTAATAAAGAAAAATCTTTTACCTGACCTCCCTGGCTGAGGGCAGGAACGGGTCCCAGCTACGGGGGAAAGGTCAAAAGCAATCACAGCCAAGCCTCTCTCTGTCTGCAACAGCTAATTGAATTTGAAGTCCATGCCTCCTAAGGCTACCAGACTGAAGGCACTCTACTGAGGGAGTGACCGAACAGAATTACTTCAGGAGGCAAGCGATACTACATAGACCTCATCTTTGTGATGTTTTCTTTTATGCTTATCTTTATCTTTTACTCACAGGCAATCCCCTGAAGGGAAATGCATGTCAATCTACTGGAGAATACAGGCTGTAGGGGTGGGATTATATAGCCGTGACATCAGCTGTTGCTTCATCTCCATCTGCTGGCAGAGGTGCATAACCCACTGGAGGGGACTGATCTACCAGAATGCAGAGGAAATGGGCAATGGGGGAAAAGAGCCTGATCATTGCCTGGCCCTGGTTATAAAAATTAAATCCCCCCCCCCCCCCCCCCCCACACACCATTTTGTAGAAGTACTCCCCCTTTTTAAGCTCCATGAAGTCCCCTCTGAGACAAGGAGCTGAGATGGAGGAATTGCTCTGCTGGCCAGAACCAGTGGCCTGGCACCAGGTCTGACCGGACAATCTAGACCCAATGCTGAGCTGCTGCACCACCAGGGCTTACCAATTGCTAGAGGCAGAAAACACTGGATTTTTCCGGAGCTGCACCACCCATAAGTAATGATGATGTCATCACGCTGAGGGGTGGGGGGGGGGGGGGGGGGGGGGGGAGTGCTCTCTGCCTCTTATCTGCTGGTATGGAGAAACAACCCACAAGTGCTGCCTGGACTGCTGTAACTGAATGGTCAATGTTTTGCATTATAATTTAGTTTTAATTTTATTCCATTTACATGAATTTGTGTTATGTTAATATAATAAACTATCAATAGAACTCAGACCTCTCATACACTCCGGCACATGCATTTTTGTTAATTTCCAAGTGCCATCTTAAAAATGAAGCTCAGATTACTTCCTCCAGCTTCCTTTTTTTGAGCAAATTAGACTAACCACTGTTAAGTATGAGTTTTGCTATCAAAAACCAAAGATACTGTTGACCTAAAATGCAGCTGGACTCTAAGAATACTAATAGTACTGGTTTTCTGCACATAAAACGCTAGACTGATCAGTGGTACTACAGGAACGAAAATTAGCAGTAAGAACCAGTTTTCCTTTCCCCTGGAGAGCCACCGCTGCACAGGGAAAGCAGTGCTGTGCCGAAAAATAGAGAAGGCTCTTTATACCTTTTTTTTTTTTCAACTTTAAAAAACTAACAACTTGGGCTCAAAATATCCTCACAGGGTGAGCGAACCAGGACCCCCGGTGTCACCCTGAATGGTGGCAAGGCTCTGGTGGCTGTCCAAGATCTCCTGACCAACAGCTCCCCTGCCTCAAATACCAGGGGGGACGGTCCCACCAGGAACTTGCTACCTCCTGGGAGGCAAACTGAAGAAGTTATCTGGGTTGTTTTTTTTTTTACATCTCACACTGCAGGATTTTGCACCTCCACCATCTGCTGGAGACAGAGAAATACTAGCAGACTGCAGGCTGCACCTCGCGTAAAGTGGCAGAGTCAGTCAAAATTTCTCTGTCTCCAACTGCTGGATGGGAGGCAAAACCCTGCCATCTGGACTACTCCGGGTACATAAGGGAAAGTAGCATTACAATCTATAAAATACCACATACTTATGACAATTAAATTGTCAAAAGATTACTTTAATCTTTGGACAATGCATCTGGCTTTCAAAAAACTTTCTGGGCAACCTTGTCTTGTTACATAAGAACAGATATGCCATACTGGGTCAGACCAAGGATACATCAAGCCCAGTATCCTGTTCCCAACAGTGGCTAATCCAAGTCACAAGTATCCAAACATTTGATAAATCACAAGCTACTATTGCTTATTAATTACTGTAATTGTTTATGGATTTATCCTCTAGGAACTTATCCAAACCATTTTTATACCCAGTTACACTAACTGCTGTAACTCTGGTAATGAATTCCAGAGCTTAACTATGCGCCAAGCGAAAAGGATTTTTCTTTGATTTGTTTTAAATGAGCTACTTGCTAACCTCAGAGTGTCCTATGTCCTTCTATTATCTGAGTAAATAACCGATTTACATTAGCTTGTTCAAGTCCTTTCATGATTTTATAGAATTCTATCATATCCCCCCCTCAGTCTCTTCTCCAAACTGAACAGCCCTAACTTCTTTAGCCTTTCTTCATAAGGCAGAACATGGCATGGAACAGCTGTCTGTGAATTTTGATGGCTAAAGTTCTATGTATGTAATTTTGTACTCTGTCTAGAAAGGCTAACTATAAAATAAAAGAAGATAGGAATACCTTCTACGTATCTATGTCCCATATATTTACGGTCTTTTGCCAATGCTTTTGAAAGGTCTTCTGCAGTCTCCAACTCAATGAAAGCCTCTCCACTTGGACGTCCTTCCTTAGAAATGGTGAAACGAATGCCATTGAGCCCATCAACAATGCTACATTCTGTTAAAATACAGATTGAGAAGTATTAAGAAGTTGTCAACAATGGACAAAAAACTATTTCACCTGGCAGTTTCCCCCTGCTCCTTTATGCCTCCAGCTCAAATAAGAACCAGGGCTGGGAGCCTGCCTACATTAGATTTTATTCAAAATATGGCCCTTAAAGCGGTTTCATGTTTATCTTCACACACATGGGAGCCCAATGTAATACTGCAAATCAAGCAGATGCTACCACGAAGTATAAAGCTAACAGTGGCAGGGGATGGCAGGAAACTTGAATCAAGCAGTTACCACCAAGGGCCCTGAACTTGGTGGTTGGTGAAACAGATAAATATGGGAAAATAAGTGTGGGAGCTTGCTGGGCAGACTGGATGGGCTGATTGGTCTTTTTCTGCCGTCATTTCTATGTAACAGAACCAAGTGATTAGGGGGTACTTGTGTGTTATCAGGTGCAGTTGTACAATGAACACTGAAGATTTTTTAAAAATATGGCAAACTAAACAAAATTTCAGTGTCTGCATGCATAAAGCAGAGGTGCTTACCTGTAACAGATGCTCTCCAAGACAGCTTATGTTAGCCCACACACATGGGTGACATCAATGGAGCCCAGCATGAAACTCTGATCTCAATCTAGAACTTTCAACATGCCCTGAGCATGTGCAGCTATAATCATCCTCCTGCCCCCTAGGCAGAGTCCCTCAGTCCATGATATAGCTAATAAATGAAGATACCTATTCCCAGGGGAAGCAGGTGGGTTTCGTGAAGACTAACATCTTGCTGTCCTCACGAAACCCACCTGCTTTCTCCAAGGACATGCAGGAGGGTAGCCCTCACATATGGGTAAATCCCTAGCTATAGACTGTCCGAGAAGAACAAAGCAGGAAACCACACAATGCTGAAAACATTATTCTGTCTCCCTTTTGCCTGTAAGACAGCCGACCTACAGGGGGAGAAGAAAAACTATATAAATTGAGACAAAACCCTCAAGCGTAGCTGGGGCATCTGAGGCAGAGGAGTGATGCGAGTGCGAGTAGAAGCATACTCGGCATCACAGAAAACCTTAGAAGCAGGGTTTTGGATCAGGAAACCTTGACAATGATAGTAGGTCTAGAACCTCCCGAGTACAGGAAAGCTAGAGATGTAAACAGGAGAACTCTTGGACGAAGATCACAGTTTCCATCAGTGTTAGAAGACAACTGGAAACCCAATTGGGACCTGAAAAACTATCCAAAATGAAACTGCGGTACACTAACAGCCAAAGGACAGAATGCCTCTGCAGAAGAGTGTCCATGTGTGGCTGATAGGCACAATGGACAGAAAGCAAGGAACACTTGGAGAATCATCAGCACAAATGGCAGGGACTGAAACCCCTAGGGGGGCCAAAGAATCAGACCTAGCTGACCATGCAGGACAGCATCAAGAGTTTCAGGGGATGAAGGCAACCCCTGAATCAGGTGCTAGCTAAACTACCAAGCAGGGAGAGAAGTTAGGCCTGAAGCTCACCACACACTGAACCCTGTCAACAGCAGGGCTATCCATCCTGTCTTCAGGATAGGTCAGGTGAGCAGGAAGGCACCTTGGGCAACCTAGTGAAGGGAGAAGAGCTAAAGACAGTATGGGCCAGAGCCTGGTGAAAATATAGGGAAAACATGGTGAATCTTTCCCTACAGGTATACAGATATACCATTAATACCTTAGCTTTTCCTCCCCTCCCAACATTCCAACTGGAAGTCGAAAGGAGCAAGAACACAAGGAGGCAGGACACTGGACTGCTGGGAAAGCACAAGTCGCTAGGCTGTATATCTCCATCCCAAGAGATTAACTCACTGCTGATTCCAGCATGGACTTACCCACCAAGATGGAGTCCTCAGCCTGCTTGGAACAGCTGAAACAGAGCAAATTTCCCAGGGAAGAATCCCAAAATACTCCACTAAGACAGGAAGTTGGGGTGCAAACTCCTGTCGTACAGGACCTCTTCATCAGCCCAAAACCCTAAAGGTACCAGGGCAGGACCAGGACAATCTTGGAAAAGATTGCCAATCACCTGGCTTAGGTATTAATACCTCAGATTACAAATACTTCTCCCAAGGAAGCACACGGTCCAGTAATGGAACAAGTGTTGCATGAACTAGGACTCCCTCTATAATGGGGAAGCATAGCTTGCAAGCCAAATCAACCAAGAGCAGCACTTTTGTTGTGGGGTTCCTCATTTCCCCAACTCCCTCAGCCATGGATATGGCAATAGGTTAAAAGGTATACTTGGCAGTTAGACAGACCAGAACCCTCCTCACTGAGGTAGGGTCCCGCAGGTGAGAATGACTGGCCACAGTGACCCACTGAGCTCAGCAGTATCAAGGTGACTCCTGTAAGAACATAAGAAATTGCCATGATGGGTCAGACCAAGGGTCCATCAAGCCCAGCATCCTGTTTCCAACAGAGGCCAAAACCAGGCCACAAGAACTTGGCAATTACCCAAACACAAAGAAGAACCCATGCTACTGATGCAATTAATAGCAGTGGCTATTCCCTAAGTATAATTGATTAATAGCCATTAATGGACTTCTCCTCCAGGAACCTATCCAAACCTATTTTGAACCCAGCTACACTAACCACATCCTCTGGCAACAAATTCCAGAGCTTTATTGTGCATTGAGTGAAAAAGAATATTCTCCCATTAGTCTTAAATGTGCTACTTGCTAACTTCATGGAATGCCCCTAGTCCTTCTATTATTCGAAAGTGTAAATAACCGAGTCACATCTATTCGTTCAAGACCTCTCATGATCTTAAAGACCTCTATCATATCCCCCCCTCAGTCATCTCTTCTCCAAGCTGAACAGCCCTAACCTCTTCAGCCCTTCCTCATAGGGGAGCTGTTCCATCCCCTTTATCATTTTGGTTGCCCTTCTCTATACCTTCTCCATCGCAACTATATCTTTTTTGAGATGCGGCGACCAGAATTGTACACAGTATTCAAGGTGCGGTCTCACCATGGAGCGATACAGAGGCATTATGACATTTTCCGTTCTATTAACCATTCCCTTCCTAATAATTCCTAACATTCTATTTGCTTTTTTGACTGCTGCAGCACACTGAGCTGACGATTTTAAAGTATTATCCACTATGATGCCTAGATCTTTTTCCTGGGTGGTAGCTCCTAATATGGAACCTAACATCGTGTAACTACAGCAAGGGTTATTTTTCCCTATATGCAACACCTTGCACTTGTCTACATTAAATTTCATCTGCCATTTGGATGACCAATCTTCCAGTCTTGCAAGGACCTCCTGTATTTATTTATTTATTTAAAAGTATTTCTATACCGTCTTTACAAACAGTGTTTAGTCAAAACGGTTTACATGTATTCAAATAAAATAGAAATAAAATAAAATAATAAAAAGACAGAAGATTAAGAGTAAATTAACTTATAGAGAATATAAATTACAAAAATTCTCATTAATATAAAATAATAAATTGTTTAAAATAAAATAGGTAACAAACAAATCAGTAATTAGGTAAAAAAGAATCTGGTGCCAAACTAAATTTGTGGGTATTCTGGGAATGTAATGTGATTATTTGGTAGGTGGTATATGAAATGCAGTTTGAAATAAGTGAGTTTTTAAAGATTTTTTGAAGTGTTTGGAGTTGGATATGGATCTGATGGAGTCTGGTAATGCATTCCACAGAATGGGACCTATGACTGAAAAGGCTCTTTTTCTAGTAATATTGAGGCGGGCTTGTCGAGGTGAGGGAATGTCTAGAAGATTTTTTTCCAGTGACCTTAAATGTCTGGTTGGTTTGTATATTCGAAGAATGGAGCATAGAGTAACCGAATTGGGAGTATAAATGAGAGAGTGTATAATGGATAAAATTTTGAATTGTATTCTGTATTTGACTGGTAACCAATGTAAGGATTGAAGTATTGGAGTAATGTGATTTTTTTATTGAAGAATTTGTTAGGATACGTGCTGCTACATTTTGAATTAGTTGGAGTGAGTGAAGTGTGTTTTCTGGAAGACCTATATATAGAGAATTACAATAATCCAGTCCGGAAAAGATGAGTGATTGAAGAATAGTCCGATAGTCATGGAAGAAAAGTAAAGGACGTAACCATTTTAAGAGTTGAAGTTTATAAAAAGAGTTCCTAGTTATCATGGATATGTGCCGTTTTAATGAGAGGTCTGTGTTGATGGTTATGCCTAAGTTTTTTGCAGATTTTGATATGGGAATGGTTATTCCATTGAATATAAGTTGAGGAGGGGGGCCAATAGATGAATCAGTGATTGATGAGAGATGAACTATTTCTGGTTTTTTTTTATTTAATTTCAAGCGATTATGAGAAAGCCAAGTGTCAATAGTTGTGAGATATAGTGATACTAAAGATAATGTATGGGTCCATATGGTACCATGAACTGTATATCGTCAGCATAGATTTTGAATTTTATGTTTAATGAGGCTAATATGCGGCAGAGAGGTAACAAATAGATATTAAAAAGAATAGGAGATAAAGAGGAACCCTGTGGAACACCTGATGCAATGGAGTATGGATCGGAGGAGTAGTTATTTATATTGACTTGTTGAATACAGTCAGATAGAAATGAGATGAACCATTGTAATACAGTACCTGTAATACCTATAGATTTAAGAATGGAAATAAGAATTTGGTGGTCAATGGTATCGAAAGCTGCTGATATATCCAAGAAAACAATGATGTGATCCGTGTAAGAGTCAAAAGCCCGGAATATAGAGTCAAAGGAAGTCAGAAGAAGGGTTTCAGTGGAGTGACCTTTGCGAAATCCATGTTGATTTGTGTGTAATATGTCATTTTCTGATAGATAGTCTGATAGTTGGGATAATACTGCTGATTCAATTAACTTAGCTAAGGATGTTAATGTGGCAATAGGTCTGAAATTACTAAGGTCGAAATCTTCCTTAGACTTGTTTTTTATGATGGGAAGCATGGAGGTTTTTTTGAGAGAAGATGGAAAGGAGCCAGTTTCTAAAGATTGGTTCACTAATTGAGCTAAGAAATTGCTAGCATGTGGGCCTAATGCTTTAAAGAAAGTACCATAACAAGAGTTATTAGGGGAGTTGGAGGGGTTTTGTTTTCTAATGATGGTTTGTATAGTATTTTCTGTGACCAAGGTAAATTCTGACCATGTGTAATGTATCACAGTCTGCTTGTGATTTAACTACTCTGAATAGTTTTGTATCATCCGCAAATTTGATAACCTCACTCGTCGTATTCCTTTCCAGATCATTTATATATATATTGAAAAGCACCGGTCCAAGTACAGATCCCTGAGGCACTCCACTATTTACCCTTTTCCACTGAGAAAATTGACTATTTAATCCTACTCTGTTTCCTGTCTTTTAACCAGTTTGTAATCCATGAAAGGACATCACTTCCTATCCCATGATTTTTTAGTTTTTGTAGAAGCCTCTCATGAGGGACTTTGTCAAACAACTTCTGAAAATCCAAATCACTACATCTACCAGTTCACCTTTATCCACATGATTATTAACCCCTTCAAAAAAAATGAAGCAGACTTGTTAAGCAAGACTTCCCTTGGGTAAATCCATGTTGACTGTGTCCCATTAAATCATGTCTTTCTATATGCTCTACGATTTTGATCTTGAGAATAGTTTCCACTATTTTTCCCGGCACTGAAGTCAGGCTCACTGGTCTATAGTTACCCGGATCGCCCCTAGAGCCTTTTTTAAATATTGGGGTACATTGGCCACCCTCCAGTCTTCAGGTATAATGGATGGATTTTAATGATAGGTTACAAATTTTGACTAATAGATCAGAAATTTCATTTTTTAGTTCCTTCAGAACCCTAGGATGCATACCATCCGGTCCAGGTGATTTGCTCTTTAGTTTGTCAATCTGGCCTACTATATCTTCCAGGTTCACAGTGATTTTGTTCAGTTCGTCTGACTCATCACCCCTGAAAACCATCTCCGGAACTGGTATCTCCCCAACATCCTCATTAGTAAACACGGAGGCAAAGAATTCATTTTGTCTTTCTGCAATGGCCTTATCTTCCCAAAGAGCCCCTTTAACCCCTCTGTCATCTAATGGTCCAACCGACTCCCTCACAGGTTTCTTGCTTTGGATATATTTTTAAAAAGTTTTTATTATGAGTTTTTGCCTCTATGTCAGAAACACTTAAGATTCACCTGGGAGCTACTCGAAAAGGCTTCCCTGCGAAAGACTTGCTGTGCCTTAGAACAACCTAAGGAGGGCACTACCACTCAACCAACTCTGGGAGCACGTAAGGAATTGAGAGCAACCGCCAATCAGAAGCGGTGACATCCCTTCCCCGGGAAAAGAGAACGAGGGATTCCCCTTGTAGGAATGGACAATTGGGTGCCAGAGGGGGAACAGCTGCCCTGGAACCCAGTCAATTCTCCCCTTCCTGAGGGAGAGGAGAAATGGGAATCAGGGCCTCCCAATCTCAAAACAATCTTTCAACTCTGCAATTGAGAGATGAATTACAGTGACTCAAGTTCAGAAGCAACCAATCCACCACCAGCAGTTATACTCAGGAGTAGGCCACCACAGTAATCAATCTGAGAAGCCCCAGCAAAAAAACAAACAGCCCAACAACTGCTGCTGCTGTGCCCCAAGATATGGCCTCCCAGGAGATGAACAGACTTGAACAATTGAGGCTCTGGTTCAGAGATAAACATGCCAGGGACGGAGCCTCAGGAGCTTCCCCACAAAAGGGGTTACTTTCTTCCCCGATTCTACTCTCTTTAGGGTTTGATCAGGAACCTAGTCCTAGGTCAGTCCTGTGGCTGCGGCATACAACCTGTTGTGCTCGCCATGAGGGAAACACGTACACAGACACACCTATACAGCAGAGGACAACTGGAAAAAAGCCCTCCGCTGTAAAAACACAATAACCAGTACTCATACATTGGACTCCACTTGCTAGAGTAGGTGGCTATGAGCTGCCAAAAGGTCAATCACATTGTGTGAGGACACCTTCCCTGCCAGTGCTCCCCAGCACTTTGCGGTGCAGAACTGATGAAGCCGAAACCATGACGCGCCAATGGCAGAACCCCAGCTTGGCTGAGAACTGCACAGACAGTGAACACAGCCTGCCATTGCACAAGGCACCGAGTAGATGCCTTCCCATACCAGAACACACATGCAGCACTCCACTGTCATAGTAACTCACTGTGGAGTGGACAGGAACAGTGAGACTATGTCTCCAGTAACACTGGTGCGCACTGGGTATGCGTGGTGATGGGTGGCGTTCTATGGCATCGCCCCGCCTGTACCTGATAACGCTCTAAGAGACTGTACACAACCACATCCACTGGTACATACCATGGCCACAGTGCCTGTAAGACCCATAGTGCTCTCACTCACCAATGCAAGGTCACATCAAAGGCACCAAACGAGGATCAGTTTGACAGTATATAGTGCGATCTCTGGCACCCGCGGGCCTTGACTACCCAATGGTATAAAGATCCCCCCTTGTGCCCAAAGCCATCGATTGACTGGTGGTACCAAGGATGCCAGAGGCACCTGCAGGCAGAGGCTCTGCAGCCCCTACACAGCTCATTGATGCTCAAAGGAGCAGATGACTGCCAGCGCCATCGACTGTTCCCGTTGGCTCACCTATCTGTCAGAGCACTGATGCTGTGAACACAATGGCATCTCTTGCCAACAGCTATGGCTGACGATAGCCTCACTACTACACAAATCCAGTTGGGGCCTCCAATGCCCCTTGATCCCAATGGTCTCAGTGTCCTGGACCACTACCCCTGGATGCCTCTGCATATATCAAGGTGCTTTGAGTAGATGGCACCCCCAGCACTCAATCCACTCAAGGCCGAACTCCCTGTAGCCCAAGGACTTCAATGATACTTGACAGCTCTCAAGAGCCCTAGTGGACAAGGCCTCAAGACAACCAGGGCGCTCAATGGCAATCCCAGCACCTCGTTGGTGGTACTCGATAGTCAAGAGCAGCCACAAAAGGCATCAGTGGCCAACATGCCCAATGGCCTCTATGGTGCTCTGATCCCAATGGCATTGAATGCGCTGATGGTATCAGGGCAGCTCCACATTACAATGGCATCGAGGCCATGCACCACGATGGAATCAAGTGTGATCGAGTGCACTGCGGCATTGATGGCATAGACATTGAGGTCGGCCCCGATGGCATCAAGGGAAACCATGGCGGTCAATGTCAGACCTCGACATTGGAAGTTGGTACTGCTACTCTGCCACAAGAGGTCCAAGGTGTCAATAACGCTGGTGCATCGAGACTCCATGCCCACCAATGACTATGCCACAGAAGGCGCTTACGGTATAGAGGATGGCCATGCACCTCAATGATATCGTAGGTGACCTGGCATCTCAACAGCATCAAGGGTCACCATGGTGGCTCCATGGCAATCCTGGTGCCCCAACGCAGTCCTGACATTGATGCATCAGATCAACGGTGTGCTGGTCAAAGATGAGCATGGGTAACCATTACTGGGCATGGCACAGAAGATGCGGCAGTAAGCTGCTTGCCCAGGCTTCTAGCTCACTCCCCCCCCCCCCAAGGAGACTGCACTGTCATCACATGCAAACAGAAGGGAAGGCTGAGCTCTCCCCCCACCCAGAGAAGTGATATGGTCCTCGATATCTTCCCTTTCTGACCTCCATTGATGCCAATCGATCTGTGAAATATGGAACTCCTGCCCGGAAAGAACTCAGAAGAGTACCCAGGCTCAGCAGCCTACATGGACTGCACTCAGTCAGTCCTGCCAGCACCAGATAAAGGTACAAAAACAGGGAGCAAGGAGAGAACACAAATGACCTGCAGGTGCATTATTTATTTATTTTTTTAATGTGAAGAGACTGCCAGATTGCACAGTGCCTAAGGCCCGCCATGCAGCTTACAGACCAAGGAGAAAAGAAAAAAGGGAAATAAAAGTATCATAAGGTAAAGGAGAGAACAGCTGCGGCTCTAGAAAGGCAAGTTTGCTTACCATAAACTGTGTTTTCCATAGATAGGATGAATTAGCCCTGCTATTTGGATATCAGTGAAAGTGCACTCTAGCAGACATCTTCTCCAAAATTGAAAAGTTTTGTTGTGCTGCACCTATTCAGCACTTCTTGCACACAGCGTGTCATTCTCCTCAATTAGTAAAAAAGCTAGTATATAGAAGCAGAAAACATGTACAGTGAGGAGGGAGAGAACGCAAGGCAAGTTCATCTTATCTACTGAAAACACTATTTACGGTTAGCAAACCTACCTTTTTCCGTAAATAAGCAGGCTGAATTAGCCTTATTTGGGAGTCCCAAGCACTTAAGGGGAAAAACAAAAGGTATGGAATAGAGGTGATGGCTTATTTTCACCTGTTATAGCATCCCTTCCATTTCACTCCCCAGTGGATATGGTTTTCTGATCTAGCACACTGGATAACACTGCCCGTCACAGTCCGCTGTCTGCGGTTGTTAAACGGTCCAGGCTGTTCTCTCCTGTCGGACATGCTATTCATATGAAAAACATGAGAACATGCAGCTACTGAACCACACTGAGTACTCTAGGTACAACTGGAATTTATGTGGTGATCTCAAGGTAGTTGCAATTCTACTGGGTCTGCAACTTGGTTACACCAAGAATTGTTGCTTCCTTTGACAGTGGGACAGTCGAGCAAGAGATTCGCATTACATCAGAAAAGTCTGGCCTCTCCACAAGAAGTTGGTTCCAGGGCAGAAGAATGCTGCGCACAACCCATTGGTGGATCCAAGATAGATATTTCTTCCACCTTTTCACATTCAACTTGGGCTGATGAAAAACTTCGTTAAGGCAATGAACAAGCAAAATAAAGCCTTTGATTATTTGCGGCAAATATTTCCACACATAAGTGACGCAAAGATAAAAGAAGGTGTTTTCGTTGGCCCACAAATTCAAGCTGTGATGGACAGTCACTTTGATGTGGAACCCCTCCATGCTGTGACTATTGTTGGACTCTCATCCGCGAAGCATGAGAGTGATTACAAACAAAAGTTTGTGGCAAAACAGTTTTAGGTTTTCTGGTGCCCAACATTGCTATTATAGCTTATCCAGATAATTCTGATCATCCCCCATCACGGGGATCTAAATCCTCCTCCCTGTGCCACACCAGGTTAAGAGGCATTTCCTGCAAAACTTTCTCTATCTGCTGGAAGGGAGGCAAAACCCAGGAGTCTGGACTGATCTGGGTACGTTCAGGGAAATGCAAAAGGTGTCAAAGTTTATTTTGCATGTTTTATATTCCGCAATCTCCAAATTCATGCAGAACAAGAATGAATCTAATGAAAACTTTATTGGGAGAAAATGTGTATGGCTGAAAAGAAACAGATCAGTTAATACTCTGCCTATTAACATAAGTGATTTATCTCATGTTTTAGTGATCAGATCTGCACCACTGTTTAAGAAATGTGAAGTAACAGTGGGAAATGATTTAAATTATAGCTCTTAGCGATTTAAAAATCGATCCACTGATTCACTTAACTATTCCTGTATATACCCATCTTTCTTGAATTCCCATACAGCTTTTGACACCACCATGTCCCACTGGGAGGTTCTTCCATGCATATACCATTCTGCAAAAAAATTTCAAGGGTAGCCTGTTGCCTCACTGCTTCAATTCAAAGGATCTCAGGTGAGCCTTCAACTACACAAGCATGCTGAGGATGCTGGGTAAATTTGCAGCCCTTTGAGAGACAGTCAGTGATGATTACATTCTTTGGGGGAAAACCCTGATGCACAGCTATCCAACCAAGAATAGTCACTGCAGTAGGGAGGGGAGAGAGGAAGACCTTGCTTGAATTAAACCCTTAGTGACATGAGGGTGGATTGTGTACAAAAGAAAAAACCCCGGGTTGCTGCAAAATATAGACTCAGGGTAACACAGACCAACAGAAGTCAGTTCTAACAGAGAAAACAAAGAGCAAGTAGAAACTGAGGGAAAAAAAGTAAAATATTTGCTTAACATTTCTGCAATATACTAACCTGAAAAAAATTCCAGCACTTCCTGCTGTGTGCAAGACCATGGCAAGCCTCGAACTCTTACTACATGCCCTTCTGACATTGTTTACTAGAACAGAAGAAAAAGTATTAATCGACAATTAGCTTAAAATGTTTACCAATCAAAAGCTTCAAGGCAGGCAAGAAAAATCACTGTAAAAACAAAATGTTGGACTAACGGCACAAAGTTCATCCAAATACCATTTTCCTTGCTCACTGTTAAAGAACAGACCTCATTAGGAGTGTTTATTTAGATTTTTATATTCCGCTTTCGGCACTTCAGAGCGGACTACATTCAGGTACTGTAGGTATTTCCTTATCCCCAGAGGGCTTACAATCTAACCAGGTCATTCATCAAAATGCATTAGGGCTTATTGCAGGCGTTAGGGCGGTAACGGCCACAATAATGCCATAACGCATCCATTTTTTTGCATCGCACGATGTGTATGCATATTCCAAAAATTTAGTCAAAGGGGAGGAGTTTGGGTGGGGTTTATCAAAATGAGGAATGTTTAACATTGTATGTGATTGCGTAACGAACATTAAATGCATGTTTTAATACCAGAAATAACTACACCTTTTTTTCCTGGCATTAAGTTGTGCCATATACCCGAAACATGATTTGCGATATTTATTGCGAATCCCATTTCAGGCAGAGAGGGAATCGAGAGCCTGAGGTGGCACACACATTAGTCATGTATCTATACCATTATAGGAGATCATGCAGTAGCTCGAAGTGAGCTTTTGGTGGTGGTCTAGAGTTTGGGGGGGGGGGGGGGGGGGGTTGCAGTATTACAGGCATATTCAGACATACAAACAGCACAGTACACATCAGTGAAGATTTGATGTGATTTGGAATGAGGAAAGGTACACAAGATGAGTGTACCTAATGTTACCGCAATGCACGAATAGATATTTTACCGCAACATACGGAAAATTTATCGTGCCTGCGATATTTTCACTGCGCAAGCTGCAAAGAGAGAGCGAGCGAGAGACTCTTTTTAAGGCTCTCTTATTAGTAACCTGTTTACCACTATATGAAGATCATGTAGTAGTACTCAAAGTGAGGTTTTGGTGGTGATCTACCTGTGAGGTCACCGACTGTGGGACGCCTACCTGTGAGGTCACCGGCTGTGGGAGGCGCTCCTCCAGCCCTTAAAGTAAGGCCGTGACCGACAACCTTCCTCTTCGACCCGGCTCCGTCCGTCCTCGCCTTGACACCCGACACGGCCCATGCTCTGGCGATTGGCGCCTGACCCATCGGGGTCCAGGGCAGGCCGCACTGCAACACAAGACCCCAGACGTCCTCTTCTGACTAGGCCACGCCTCCAACCCTTCGCCTGGCCTACCTGTGAGGTCACTGGCTGTGGGAGGCGCTCCTCCAGCCCTTAAAGTAAGGCTGCAACCTAGGCGTCGTGCGACCAAGGAGCTAATCCCTTGGTGCGCCCCTTAGTGCAGCCTCTTAACACACATCCTAACTGGTACCCCCTCAAGTTTCGGCCTCACCCCCTATTAACTACCTCCAAACCTTCCATTACCCCATCACACCTACCCCCATTGTCCACCCTGAATATCCCCTCCACAACGCTTTAGGTCCATCAGTGCAAACTGTATATTCTATCTTATTTACATCTCTTCTAACCCCAACCACTTCTTCCCTTTGCCACTCTTATTTACCTCATCAACGCCACCCAGCACTCAGTATATTCTCTACCCTCATCACAACATGACTACCTACCCCAACCCCATTCTCAACCCACGACCTTATTTCCGAAAAAAAATCTACATCCTCCCTCCCACTACAAGCCTCAGATCTCACCATCATGATCTCACCATTAACACAACTCTCTCTCTCTTCAACTCCCAATCTTTAACAAAAAAAAAAGTTTCCCCATCCTGAACGACCTACTGCAGAACACCCAGCCTGACATCTGTGCTATCACAGAAACATGGCTTAGTTAGACTGAAATGGTACTTCTGAATCAACTCCCTTCCAACCTTTATGACATATACTCCATCCCCAGACTCAAAAAAAAAAAAAAAAAAAGGAGGGGGCGGCCTCCTATTAGCGGCCAAGAAAGAATTAAAGCTTATTCCCCAAGTCAACATAGCCCATAAATTTGAGGTTGGCTTTTCCAAATCACCGCTGCTTCAAATCTGCCTGGTCTATACCCCTCCAGGCCTCCTCAATACTAATGCTTCCCCACTTATCGAATTCATTGCAGATAAGATAGACATGATATACCTGCCATCATCCTTGGAGATTTCAACTTACACGTTGACTGCATTCCCCTACCACCCTCATGCGAGGCCTTCCTATCCTCTATGTCAGCCATGGGCTTCACACAAATTATTTCCAGTCCTACCCACAAAGCCGGCCACACCCTCGACTTGATATTTACAAACTCCCACCTCCTCACAACTGTAGGCCCCATCTGTACCCCCATACCATGGTCAGACCACTCACTCATAAAATCAGTCCTCACTATAAATAAAGCGTTCTGCCCAAACAAACAAAACAATACTATATACTACAGGAAGTCTTGTTCCTCAGATGAATTGACCCTATCCCTATCAAAGAACCTGTAGAATCTAGACCTCACTAATGAAGACATGGCCTACAGCTCCTGGAAGAACATTACAAAACACATCGCAGATGAAATCTGTCCCAGTAACTCCAAAGAAAAGACCATCTAACCCAAAAAAACATGGTTCACTCCCGAACTTAAAGCTCTTAAACATCAATTACAAACTAAAGAAAAGGCGTAAGAATTCCTCCCCTGCCCTTCAGGCTTCCTACAAACACACCCTTCACACCTACAGAACTTCTATTCTGAAAACAAAAAGATTACTATGCCCAAAATATCCACAATTACCAATACGATGCCAAAGTTCTTTGCTTATGTCTCATCCCTCACAATTTCAACACCCCCTCCTATCACAGATACTGATGCCAAAAACAAATGTAATGAATTAGTTATTTTTTCCACACCAAAATCACCAAGCTTATCTCGAAATTCCCCCCTGACCTCCCCTCTCACCACCCAAAAGACCCCCAATAACACTCATCTCCTTCGAACTCACCTCCACTTCAGAGATAAGACTTCTAAAGAAAATGAAACCCTCCACCCACTCAGAAGACTCCATCCCTACAAAATCGCTCCTTGCTATTCCGGACACCATAGCCAAATCTATATCCGAAATTAACAACTGATCCCTTACCCTAGGTCTGGTCCCCGCTGAACTGAAACAAGCTACTCTCAAACCCATCTTGAAGAAACCCAATCTGGACCCCGCAGTTCCTGCCAATTACAGACCAATATCCAACTTATCATTCATAGCAAAACTCATGGAAAGGTTAGTCAATGCTCAGCTCATAGAACACCTTGAAAATCACAACCTGTTATTCCCCTCTCAATTCGGTTTCCGAAAATTCTTTAACACGGAAACCTTGTTAATCTCTCGCACCGAGACAATTCTCAAAGGGCTAGATAAAGGCCAAACATACATTCTGGCCATGCTAGACATCTCTGCAGCCTTAGATACCGTCAACCATAAAATCCTAATCAACCGCCTTTCTGATATTGGTATCGCAGGCTCAGCCCTGAGCTGGTTTTCATCTTTTCTGGATAATCACTACTACAAAGTCAGAATCGGCAACCATGTATCAAACCCAGTCAAGTTATCACATAGGGTTCCCCAAGGCTCGTCCCTCTCCCCAACCCTTTTTAACATTTTCCTACTACCACTATGCCAACTCCTTGCAGATCTGGGACTTACACACTATGTCTATGCGGATGATGTTCAGATACTCATCCCTGTCACTGATTCCATAACAAATGCCCTAAAAGCCTGGGATAAATGCCTCACCTCAATCAACAGTCTTCTCACTAACCTTAACCTTGCCCTAAACACCTCATAAACGGAATTACTCTGCATCTCCCAGGCCGCCACATTTCCCCATCTCCTCATCTCCCCCATTCCTTCTCACAACATGTAAGAGATCTAGGAGTCACCCTGGATAATCACCTCAATCTCCAAAAACATATAACCAACATAACAAAGGACTGTTTCTATAAACTACACATACTGAAGAAATTAAGACCCTTCTTACACCACAGCGACTTCCGAACAGTCCTCCAAGCCACTCTATTCACAAAGATAGACTACTGCAATACCCTACTCCTGGGACTGCCCACGATCACTACCAAACCACTGCAAATGCTGCAAAATGCAGCAGCCAGAATTCTCACCAACTCTCGCAGATCAGACCACATTACTCCAATCCTCAGAGATCTCCACTGGCTACCAATCCCAGCTAGAATCCTTTATAAAAGCCTATTATCCACAAAACCCTTCACAATAATGAGATTCACTGGCTCAACGATTCTCTCCAGTTTCATACCTCCAACAGACCGACTAGATCCGCCTACCTAGGTACCCTGGCTACCCCCCCCCCCCCCAATACAATTCCACACAGCTCACCTCCACCCGAGAATGAGCCCTCTCCATAGCAGGTCCTACGTTATGGAATTCGATGTCACCAGACCTACGTTTGGAACACTGTACAACCACTTTAAAAAAAAAAAAAAAAAAGTAAAAAACCTGGCTGTTCAAACAAGCATTCACGTAATCCATCCATACCTCTGACCACCTAGCCTTGTATCATAACTGTAATATAATGTAATAACTATTGCTACATAACTATTATATAGCTAGCCTGGTAACTTAACTGTGATAATGTAACTATAATATAATGCAATAACTATTGCTACATAACTGTTATATAGTTTATAATATAAACTCTGTCATATATATAGTTTGTAATATTATGCACTCTTAAAGTTGTTACAAGGATCTGTCATCCTCCTCGCTAGTCTCCTCACTCGTCTCTCCCTGATCGTTCTTCTCTTGCCCTGTTCCTTACGATTTCCCTGTTAGATGTAACTATTATCCTTCCATTCTGTTAAGTTTTTTGTACCTCAGTTGTATGTAAACTGATGTGATATTCATTTGAATGTCGGTATATAAAAGTTTTAAATAAGTGTACTGTACTGTTCGTACGTCTGACTGTGCATGTAAAACTGCACCCCCCCCAAACTCTAGATCACTAAAGCTTCACCTCGAGCCTTAAAAAGAGGTGCTCTCTCTTTCTAGCCAGGAGCAGCAAACAAGGAAATGCCTGCCTGGGCACATCACGGCTTGCGTAGTGAAAATACTGCGAGTGTGAAATGTATCGCTCATTGTGGTAAAATACATATGTGAAGCGCTAAAATAGCATGCATTGTGGTACTTCAAAAATTACTCGAACCATGCCCCTCCCCCTTTTTTTCATGGATGCTATTCATGCAAAATGTATAGCAAACTGATGAATATAAGCATAAGTTTGTACCTGAGGCAATGGAAGGTTGTATCCTCACTACTACTAATCCCCTGTACCTGACCTAGAGATAGCTCATTTCAAGCAATGCATAATGGCTGTCAAGTTTTCTGCAAAACCATATACAAAATTGTATTTCAGGGTTATACAACTCAGATTTTTTTTCAATGTTGCAAAGAGATGGTAAAATTGTGTCTTACTGGTTAATTTCCTTCCCTTCTGCTACATCAGTCCAAAACCTATGGGTATATCCTTTCATCTAGCATTTGGAGGCAGATTTTTTTTTATGGCATCACCAGCATGGTCATGAATAGAACACAACCAACCAGTATACTACTGTCAAAGCTATTAAAAGTAATTATAATTCTCAAAATATGACTGCCACTACAAAAAGCAGCATCTAAAACAGATATGTATTCTTAAACTTTTGCAAAACTCAATTTCTTAAGTAAAGACATGGCTTGAAATGTCACAGTAAACACCAATATCCTTGTGCTTGTAAAAAAAAAAGCAATCTCCATTTACACACATTAAATATAGACATCCCCTTTCTTCTCACCCCCCCTTTTTTTTTTTTTATTTAAATGGGTGGGGCTCGTGATTCTTGTAGCAGAAGCAAAGAAAATTCACAAGAATTTCTCCATCTTCTTTTTGTTTCACCAGTCCCAAACTTATGGGAAGTACCAAGCCCATCTAAGAGTGGGGTGGATGACAATCCCACTTTTAAGACTGAAAAACCAAACAAGAAGATCCAACCTATAAAGTTTCATAAATGGTCCTAAGGCGGTCCAGGTAGCAGCCTTGCAGATCTTCAGACAAACTTACTGTGCCCTCTCTTCTACCCTCTCTTCTACCCTCTCTCTTTCAGAGAGGGCCTTAATCTCTGGTGCTCATCTTCCTTGCAAACAGGCTAAGGTAATTTCATTTTTTTAACCATCTTGCAAATAGAAGGCTTTGAGGCTGCTTCTCCCTTCTGTAAACCACTAAAATAG
Organism: Rhinatrema bivittatum; assembly: GCF_901001135.1. NCBI lineage: Eukaryota > Metazoa > Chordata > Amphibia > Gymnophiona > Rhinatrematidae > Rhinatrema > Rhinatrema bivittatum. The sequence goes on from NC_042621.1 coordinate 189,939,616, forward strand.
ATTAAAAAAAAAAAAATCTGACTTCGGAAACTCTTTAGTCCTCTCAAGATAAACTTGTAAACACCTCTTTACATCTAAAAATTGTGGAGCACAGGAAGTACAATCCTCTAATTCATATGAAAAAAGGAGACAGCCTTTGGTAGAAAATAACCGAATTTCTAGTGAACCTTAAGAAAAGTGATTGACAAGACAAAGATCGAAATTCATCTTGCTGATGGAATAGCTATTAGAAATAATGGGGCCAATGCAAATCGGTGCGCTGAGCACACTGTTAACCTGCAGTCGGATACGGGTAGAATAGGCGCTAATCAATCCCCTAATGCAGTGATTCTCAACCTTTTTTCTATTGGACACACCTGGCAGATAACGCTTACAGGCATGACACTGAACACTTCTAGTATCATCTGACCTAATAAGGGAGATGGAGGATAGTAGAGTTAAAGGGCAGATGGCCTGTGGACAATGCTTAGTTTGTCCACAGGTATTAAATGGTCCTGTGTTTAAACATCCAGTGACAGATCAAGTATATAGGCTGAATGGGACATACAACTGTAGAAGTGCACAGGTAGTGTATGCTGTAACATATCCATGTGGTTATATCTACATTGGCCACACAAAACTGATGGTGAGTGTGAGGATAAGGGAACATTTGAGTTGCATTAGAACCAACAAAATACAAGCACCTTTGGTACAACATCGGTTACAAATGGCCCATACAGAACAGGATGTGAAATTTGTGGTATTACATCAGGAACAAAACAAGCGGGGAGGAAATGTGAGTAAAAAACTCATGATTAAGGAACAGAGATTTATTTATGAGTGGCAAATGCTTATCCCTAAGGGCCTTAATCGAGAAATAAAGTGGCAGGCATTGTTGTAAAAGGAGGAGTTAATGTGCATTTACAGGAGAGCATCTGTGATTTTGTCAGATAATTCATATGTGAAGTTAATTATGGTGAGGTGTAGTGAGTGTATACTGTTTGAAAATGAATGGGAATGATACTATTTGAACGCATGAGTAGCAGAGTTGGCTAGCGTTGAGGTAGTAAGGGTGGTTTAAGATGAGCAAGAGGAGTGAAGCATGCTGGGAGATTAAGCATAATAAAAAGTTGGGTCAGGTGGAAGGACTGTAGCACGCATGTGCAGCGTGGTTGAAGCCACAGTTGAAATATGGCGAGATGACTGTAAGCTTCATTTCGGTAAGAGAAAATGTGAAGTGGTTGAGAGGTTAATACTATGATACGTTTCTCCATTTTTTGGTTTCAGTTTATTTATTTTTTCATTATTTCCATTTTAATTAGTTTGAAAAAGCCGGAGGAGGGCATGGTGTAGGAAATTGTGATATTCATTCAGACTCAGACGAGGAGATATTAGATGTGATATTTAAAAGAATGCATATTTATTGTGAAAAATTGGTTTAATATAGGATTAAGGGCAGTCTTTGATAGACCGAGAGTATGGCAATTTGTGAAGCAGTATCAGGGCGATGTAAATGAACCAGGAGCAGAGGAGGTTTGCCAGCAGAAACACAATACAGGTAATATAAAATATAGTTGGATGTGGTGATGGTATAAATTAAGAGTTTTGGGGGGGTAGGACAATGTAATGGAGAAATTACTTACCTGATAATTTTGTTTTCCTTAGTATAGACAGATGGACTCAGGACCAATGGGTATAGTGTGCTCCTGATAGCAGTTGGAGATGGAGTCAGATTTCAATCTGACATCAGCACTACATATACCCCTGCAGGAAGCTCTGCTCTTCAGTATTCTCCTCAAAAAGCAATTGTGGATATATGTGCGTTTGATTAACTTGAACTGGTTGACATGAATTTTAGCTGGAGACCGCCAGTTCACTCAACCGAGAAACACCGACACCTGGTAACTATGGGTGTCCTAACTAGAGGACAAGCGTGGCTTACCCGTGGTTGTCTTGCTCTCGGGGATTGTCACCCGAGGTTTCTGTATTATGCGGCAGCCATAGGCGGGATACCGAGTCCATCTGTCTACACTAAGGAAAACAAAATTATCAGGTAAGTAAATTTCTCCATTTCCTAGCGTGCAGCAGATAGACTCAGGACCAATGGTATGTACAAAAGCTACTCCTGAACTGGGTGGGAGGCTGCCTGTGGCCCACTTAGTACTGCCCTAGCGAGTTCTGTGTCCTCCCTGGCCTGAACATCCAGGCAGTAGAACCTGGAGAAGGTATGAATGGAGGACCACGTCGCCGCCTGACAGATCTCGGCGGGTGACAGCATCTTTGTTTCTGCCCAGGACACTGTCTGGGCCCTTGTGGCATGGGCCTTGATTTATAGAGGTGGAGGCTAGCCTTCCACTATGAAGGCTGCCTTGATTACTTCTTTGATCCAGCGGGCTATGATTGCCCACGAGGCTGCTTACCCTTGTTTCCTCCCGCTGTGAAAGACGAATAGGCGGTCAGTTTTTCATACGGATTCTGATCTTTCCAGGTAGAGGACTAGGAGTCTGCCGACGTTAAGATGGCATAGGCGGCGTGAGTCTTCCGAGTCCTTATTCTCGTCGGGAGATGGCAAAGAGATGGTTTGGTTTAGAAGGAAATGAGAAGCCACCTTTGGAAGGAAGGAGGGGACAGTGCGTAGCTGTATGGATCCCAGTGTGAATCTGAGGAACGGTTCCCGGCAGGATAGCGCTTGAAGTTCGGAGATGTGACGGGCTGAACATATTGCCACTAGAAATGCAGTCTTCAAGGTCAGGAACCTAGGGACAGACAGCGTGTAGGTTTGAAGGAAGCTCCCGCTAGGAAGTCGAGTACTAGATTGAGATTCCATAGGGGTACCGGCCACTTTAATGGTGGTCGGATTTGCTTGACCCCTCTCAGGAAGCGGGAGATATCTGGATGGGAAGATAGACTGATGTTGTCCACTTTGGCTCTGAAGCAGGCCAGCACGGCCAGTTGAACCTTGATGGAGTTGAGAGACAACCCTTTCTTCAGGCCGTTCTGCAGGAATTCCAGGATCATGGGAATTTTGACTGTCCGCAGAAGGATGTCACAGTCTTCACACCAGGCTTCGAATATTCTCCATATTCGTATTTAAGTTAAGGATGTGGAAAACTTGCATGCTCGGAGCAAGGTGTCAATTACTGACCTCAAGTATCCGCTCTTCAAGCGAGTCCTCTCAATGGCCAGACTGTAAGAGAGAATAGAGTTGGGTCTTCATGGAGGATCTGTCCTTGCTGGAGTAGGTCGACACAGGGGGTTCCCAACCAGAGGTCTTCGCATATCTGCGTATCACTGCCTTCTTGGCCAGTCCGGGGCCACTAGAAGTACTAACCCCCTGTGGTGTTCTATCTTGCCCGTCCAGTAGTGGCCATGGAGGAAAGGCGTACAGCAGGTCTTCCTGTGACCAGTTTTGGACGAGGGCGTCGATTCCCTGGGATTGAGGGTCTTGTCTGCGACTGAAGAACAAGTATGTTATGCGCCCAGCTCGTCGCTGTGCACCCAGCTCAGGCAGACGGTACGGCGATCAAGAGGGGGAAATCGCGCTGGCGACCTCGCCATTAAGATGGCAAGCCCCCCTGGAGGGTCTCCACATGAGAGGACCCTCGAGCCGGATCGGGGTCTAGCCTGGAAGGGGCTGTTCTACCCGATGGGACAGGCGCCAATGGGCAATTTGTGCGGCTATCCGAGCCTCGGAGACAAAGTTTTCTGCCTTACCTTGTCGGCGCTTCCCGGTCTCCGGCTGCGGGGGGAGAGGGAAATACTTCACCGCCGCACTCGGTCTTGCACCCGCTGCCTCTCAGCCGCTCCCTCCTGGGGTCTAAGTCCACGCCGGGAACCGGCTGCCGGACTGAGGCTTACCTCCGAGGGACCTCTGAAATCACCGCATGAATTCTCGACTGGGGGAGGGACCCTTAGGTATCACCACATGAGAGCGGGGTTTCTCTTGTAGAGGTAAGATTTTGGAATTCTCTCTCCTCTTTTGGGTTTGGATCTTCTATTGCTGTGCAAGCGTGTGTACAGTCCCAAACTACTATGGAGACGGAGAAATACTGAAGAGCAGAGCTTCCTGCAGGGGTATATGTAGTGCTGACGTCAGATTGAAATTTGACTCAGTCTCCAACTGCTATCAGGAGCACACTATATCCACTGGTCCTGAGTCCATCTGCTACACACTAGCAAATCGTATTTAAGGAAACACGTGATTGGTATTCCTTTATAGAACAACTTTGGGGAGAACATCGTTGTGATTTGAAGACAAGAAAAAGAGCTATAGCGATTGAGGATCGTTTGGTAATATAGCATTTAAAGGCTTTGAGAAGTGAAGAGCTTGTGCGACAGAGGAAACAAAAAGAAAATCAACAACAATCAGTGTATGAGAAGTTCTGTGAAAATTTATTATAAATCTGAGGAAACTAGGAGCGAAACAAATAGGATCTTATATTATTGGGTACTGATGTTTTAATATGGTATGAATGTGGTAGTGTGTATGATTTGGGGGGGATATGGGGGGCTGGTTTTAGATTATATGGTTGTATACAATATTGTATTAAAGTATTAATAAAAGATAGAATTGTGTAAAAATAAATAAATATTTCCTTTATGCGAAGTTAATATTGTATGGGGAACATGGTACCTTCAGTGACATTATACACTGAACACTTGACCATCACAAGGCTAAATGTAAACATATACTCTGCATCCACAGGAACCCGCCCCTCCCCCCCACGTCCCCAAACATTGGATGCAGAGCAGAAGTTGGATGTGTCAAATACAACTCGCTATATAAAAAGGATATTCTGATTCTAGTGTTATCTCAGTAACAGAAACAAACTCCCTTACTATCAGGTGCATTGTAAAATATAAAATCTGGAAGAAAAAAAGATCAGCACAGGTGTAGCAAACCTTCCATACCACTGCAACACTAATTCCAAAAACTCAAACAGCAATAGCCCTTCCTATGAAAAGGCAGCAGTGCAGCACCAATGCATGCCCTATTGAGAATGAGAAAACGCAACAAAGAAGATTGATACAAATCCCTACCTACTAGTAAAAAGACCACAAATTACAAATGTGGAGACAAAAATTGGAAACGAAACCTCAAAAAGCCACTTGGCATACCGTGGCAAACTGGAGAGCTAGAAACAGAAATACAAATCCTCCTACACTAAGAGAAGAAATGCACATTCCCAAAATAGACATATTATGGCTCTTGCACCGTCACTCCCCTTCCATGCCTTCATCATCTTTCACTTTTCCCAATTACTCCCTTTCAATCATCCGCTCACACTCATATACCTGCCCAGCATTCCTGACCCCCACATCCTCTTCCCTGTGCTCCCTCTCTCCCCTGCTTGACTCTCCTGACCCTGTTTCCCACCCCTTCCTGCTCAGCAGTCCCCACACTCCCTCTCTGTTCCACCTTCATCTTCCCAGGAGCCCCAACCTCCTTTCCCCCACCCTTGACAGGATGAAAAGATCAGCAGCAGCATCACTCCCAGACTCAGCAGGGCTAGATAACGTTTGCGTCCCATCAGGCCTAGAATAGCTGGAACTGGCAATGTCTCACTCTGATCTGGATGAAGGAAGAAACAGCCTCTCACTGGGTGAGAAAGAAGTGAGAGTAGCCTCCCATCAGGCCCAATGTATAAGAAGTCAACCAACTCCCACCCGGGCTGATAAGGAGGCAGCCATCTGCTGGCCCTGCGACACTTCCCAGGGCCTCTCGTCACACCTGTTGAGAACTACTGCCCTAATGCAATAAGGGAATTAGTGCATATTCAACGCATGTCCAACACTGAGTGAATCTGATAGCGCTCATCACATGCAAATGCAAACCCAAGGAGTAGGCTTTAATAGCTGTGCGCATCAAAAAAAGATGAAAAACAAAAACAAAATCAAGTTGACAGTTGGACCCATTACGAAAACCGATGCAGAGTATATCGGCAGGTTACCTTACCAGACAGCCACCGATAAACTGTGTTGGTTTTCCAGTAAACGATGGTCATAAAAACAGGCGCTGGTTTATCGGCATCTGTTTTTGTGGCTGTCTGCCGGTAAGGTAAAAACGCTGATAAACTCAGCATCTGTTTTCGTGACCGGCGTACTGCAGTCACAAAAACAGATTGGGTTTGCAATAGCAAGGATGCGTGCATTAAGAGAGTGGGCACTGACTCTTCACTGCCCGCTTTCTACGCAACTTTATTGCATCGGCCCCAATGTCTTTAATGTTAAATCCTTCTCAAACGGGGACTTGGCTAAAGCCCGCAAAACCAAACAAATTCCCTTGTGGAATCACTGACCTAACTGGTGGCCGAACATGCTTTACATCAGTAAGAAAATAAGAAATATTCCTATGAGAAGATACCAAGCTTCCTTTAATCTTCCCACGAAAGCATGAGATGGCTGCTACTTGCATCTTCAACGAATTCACAGTCAAACCCTTTTCCAGACTTCTTTGTAAAAGGGAAAGGATTTATATGCACCAAGGTGGTAATTTATTCCAGCTGCAAAAATGTCATGCATAAGATGTAGACTTTTCTATAATTCAGCATTCTAGTAATAACTGAAGAGGAATAACTTTTTTTTTTTTTTTTTTAATTAAACCTGGTCCTTTCAAGAGCCAGACCGTAATCGAGAATCAACATGGATCCTCCATTTGTATAGATCTGTATACCACAGTTTATGGCCAGTCTGGAGCTACTAGAACAAACACACTCCTATCTTCCTTAATACCCACTTAATGCCCATTGACCATGACAGGAAAAAAAGAGCTTGTGTCCTTTCCAACCCTGCTGCAAAGCATCCATCACTTCGCTGCCGCTCTCTCTGCACAAGCTGTAAAACTTTGCTTTTCTGTTCTGCCCTGGCTGCCATTAAATGTGTCTGATGTGGCCCCCATCTTTGCACTATTTGAAGATAAATCTAACTCAACTCCTATTTGCCAGGATGTATATCACATTCCAACTGAGATAATTCACTTGAATGTTCACCTGCCCTGCTACATGCACAGCAGACAACTGCCCAAGGAAAAAGGAGATGTTTCCTTCAAAATGCCCTGTTACACCCCATTTATGTGACCACAGTTGCATAATTCTTTTATAGCCTTCCCTAGAAGAAAGTCCTGAAAATGTAACAGGGCCAACCTGATGCTTCCAGTTTCAAGCCAGTGGATGGACCATTGAGACCAAGAGTTCTAAGCATACCGGTTCATGTAATACACCCCCCCCCCCCAGCCTGTTAGACTGGCATCAGCTGTCAGAAGTACTCAATCTGGACCCTCCAAAAGCATTCCTTTCTGCAAATTCAGAGCATGTGTCCAACTCAGGGAATCTCAAACCTTGTTGGACAATGGTAGGCAAACCTCGAATCTCTGACATTGTGGTTTCCATCTGTTCATCTGTTTAGAAGAGAGACCTAAAGATGCCCAAATGTGTGCCCTTGCCCAAGGTACCAGATCCAAAGTCGAAGCCATAGTGCCTAACAGCTGCAAATAAGTCCAAGCAGTCGTCACTTGTTTGCTTAGAAAACCACCTGCAACCAAATCTTTAAAATTCTCTTTTGCAGCAAATAAACCATACCTGCCTCAATGTTGAATAATGCCTCTAAGTGTTCTATGGTCTGAGATGGCTCTTTGCAAAGTTGATTGTCCATCCTAAAAGCTGGAGCAAAGGCACTAATATTTCCACAGCTAATACTCCCTCTACATACATCTTGGACCTTATTAACCAATAAGGTTAAACTAAAATTCCTCTTCCTTAAAAGGGCTGCTACAAGATTCTTTGAGCCTTTGCTAAGCCAAATGGAAAGGCCCTGAATTGATAATATTGACTAATTACTCATGAACATTTTTTGGAAACTTGGCTTCATTGGAATACGAACATAAACCTCCTTTAGATTCAGTAAAGCTAAAAATGCATCTTTTTGCACGGAAGATATCACTAAAGGGTTTCTGGGTTAAAATGAATATATAAACTTTTTTTTCACCCCTTTAAGATCTAAAATTGGTCTTTAAGTCCCATCTTTCTTTGGGATAAAGTAAAATTGAATAAACTCCTTTGATGTTCTTCTTTGGGGCATACTTGTATTGAATTATATCCAGAAACCACAGATCTGACATAATGTGGATCCATTCCCTGAGAAAAGCCTGTTCTCTGCCCCCTAAAGGCTCCTCCAGAGAATTAATTCCCTGGACTTCACTGGGAATTACTAGAATGCTTGGTTTGAGTTGCTCTGTGGTCTTCTTGCCCCTCAAAAGGCTTGAACCTTTTACCTCTTGTAACCTACAGGAACATCCATTTACCAGGCTTATACCCTCCTAGCCTCAGTAAACTGGTTACTACTCCTAAACTTACAAGGGTTCAATTTGGCTCTATCTTTGGGTAAATAATGTATTCTTGTTTATCTCCTCTTAAAGGGTAGCTGTAAGAGCTAACACTTTGACCATCTGCAGCCCAGTTGCTAAGTCACAGAAGTTGTCTGGATCCAATAGAAAGAGCTAAAGACCTGGCCGAAGTTCTAATATCATGCATCAGATAAATAGGCCGATGCTGATTCAAGTTTTGCTGTTCCTTTATCTTCAGAGATCTGATGAATCCAACGAAGTAAAGCTCTTGATAAGTAGCTTGAACAAACTACATCCTGCAGAACAAATATGCTGAAAATACACATTTATGGGCTAATTAAAGGGTCCACAGGATCAGAAAATATAAAGTAGCTCCACCTCACACTGGGATAGTAGTCCTACTGGCCACAGCTATCACCACATCAACCTTGGGTTGCTGGAAAAAACAATCCAGGGACCTCAGATGGCATGGGATACAGGCTATTAAAGATTATCAGGTGTATATAGCTGCCTCAGGAGCCTCATATTCAGAAAGGCTCATTGATTCTCTCAGGATGCACAAGAAACAGATGCAGATAGATCTATATGTTCCTCTTAAAATAGGATACCAACCAAGAATCTCTTCAGCTTTGTCCTCTAGCCACAAGGCTGAAGACTCCTGTGCGATTAGTGCAGTGATTTCCTTCTTATGGAAAAGCCTAATCTCCTCTATCCTGAATGAATCTCACCTTCCTCTACTGATTGTAGTCCACTACTAATTCTTGAAATCCTCAAACTTTAAATAGGTAAGGTAATCCATACCTAATGAGACAAAATTATCAGGCTCCAATCTCCTTTTAGGAATCCTTTACAACTTCAGAACCAGAACACACCCAGACTGGTCTCATCGCATGCTGTCCCTGCAGAGCTTGAAAAGCCTGATGTAAAACCTTAAAAAAAAAATAAAAAAAATTCAGGTGTAAAAGCTCCTCCACTGGTACTAGGAACTTCCGGCATCACATTCTGAAGGAAGTCCTGCTCCAGCAGCAATTTGGGAGGTCCTTGAAGGCAGTTAGTTGACATTTTGAAACAGCAAACTTAACTGTTAGAATATCTGGCACTGATGCCCAGGTCAGTGGAAGTGCTCTAGGGACAGCTTTAACAAATTACCTGCCTCTAAAGATGAGGACTTCTTCACAGGAGTCACACAGGGCGCATCAGGTATATCTACTTTACTGTGGCACTCAAAGCACAAGCTTCCCTCTCTACTACACAGCCAATAGCTTAGTTTCTCTCTACACTGCTTTTATTTAAAATGTTAAAACAAATTCCATTGGTATGTCTAGCCCTACTTTCTGTAAATATTTTGTTACTATATATGAACATACATTAATATACCACTATGTTTTTTTTATATGCATGTATATACAATGATTATGTAACAAACTAATGCCTAATTAACAATACATCATGTAAACCGATGTGATACCTTGAGTGAATGTCTGCATACAAAAATAAATAAATAGCAAAGGTGTGTTTGTTCCGCAAGCACTGCACCGTTGAACTTTTTCAGTCATCATGAGTGCATCTTAAAAGTAAATCGCGGCTTAAACTGTGAGAGAAAGCAGCTGCCGGTGAGAGCTAGTTTCCCCCATATGAGCTCTCCCTTAAATTTCCTCCTTCTGCAAATATAAACACTACCTAATCCATGGCCATTAGGCAAGCAGCAACAGCAGCCACAGTCTGGACATGCTTCACTACAGGAGAAACATCCACAGGAGATTGGCCTGCATATTACCAATCAGGCAAATACTTAGAAAATAACTTTTAAAATCCATCCTTTAATCTATTTTCTTTCTGTTCGATGAGTTCCAAACTCAAAAGCCATCCGGCAGCTGGAGACAGAACACTGGCTAGATGTTTATTTTATTTATTTATTTAAAAGTGTTTGTATACCGTCTTTACAAACAGTGTTTAATCAAAACGGTTTACATAAGTAAATAAAAAACAAATGTAAATAAAGATTTAAATTTAAAAGAACATAAAGATTATCAAATTATAAAAGCTCAAAATTACAAAAATATATAATAAAAATAAAAATCTAAAACAATGAATAGTTTACATAAAAAATAAATCAATATATAATAATGTTGTGCCCTGTGTGATGGAGAAGTAGTTATGTTATTTAGTGTGTGATATATGGAAAGCAGATTGAAATAAATGTGTTTTTAGGGATTTTTTGAAGTGTTTGGAGTTGGATATGGATCTTAAAGAGTCTGGTAATGCGTTCCATAAGATTGGTCCAATGACAGAGAATGATCTTTTTCTGGTGATGTCAAGACGGGCCTGTCGTGGTGATGGGATGTCTAAGAGGTTTTTGTCCAGTGATCTTAGATGTCTGGTGGGTTTGTAAATCCGGAGAATGGAACATAAGGTAATTGAATTAGGAGTGTAGATGAGAGAGTGTATAATGGACAGGATCTTGAATTGTATTCTGTATTTAATTGGTAACCAATGTAATGATTGAAGTATCGGAGTGATGTGATTTTTTATGGAAGAGTTTTTTTATGGAAGATGTGTTCTATTCATAATAAAAATAACATGGGTACACAATCATTTGTAACAGAAACCTCAAATTTGAAGGCATCAAACCTGGAGCTTCACCAAAAATTTTTTTATAGTGAAGAACTCTACCCCATGTCATATGCCAATCTTTTTGCTTTTTTAACAATGATGGAGCAAGTATCTTTGTGTCATCAGGTTTTCTATTTTAAAATTGATGGCGCTGTCAGTCCTAGCAATATAGTTACCAACTCTGTGAGAAGTTCTCTTAATTTATGCAGAGCTTTAACAAAACTGCAAGTCCCGACATTGATTTTTCAAAGTAATTCTTCATCAGGAGACCAATACCAAAGACTCTTGCACTTTTTCACTATTCTGCCTAGTTTTCCCCACACTGTGTAACCAGATTAAAGCAGACAACCTACAGGCCGATACAGTAAAAACACAGGAGAGCGGGCGCACAGGCCACTCTCTGTGCGCACGATACAGTATCTTAGTTTATTTAAATTAGGCCCGGCGGTAAAAAGAGGCGCTAGGGACACTAGCGCGTCCCTAGCGCCTCTTTTTTGAGAGAAGCGACAGCTGTCAGCGGGTTTGACAGCCGATGCTCAATTTTGCCAACGTCGGTTCTCGAGCCCGCTGACAGCCACGGAAACCGGATGCCGGCAAAATTGAGCATCCGGTTTTCGACCCAACAGCCGCAGGCCCATTTTAAAAATTTTTTTTTTTAATTTTTTACTTTTTAAACTTTTGGGACCTCGGACTTAATTATTGCCATGATATTAAGTTGGAGGGTGCACAGAAAAGCAGTTTACTGCTTTTCTGTGCACTTTCCCCGTGCCCGGAGAAATTAGGGCCTACCTTTGGCTAGGCACTAATTTCTGAAAGCAAAACGTGCGGCTTGGCTGTACATTTTGTTTTCTGAATCGCGTGGGAATACCTAATAGGGCCATCAAAATGCATTTGCATGTTGCGGGCGCTATTAGGTTCGGGGGGGGGGGGGGGTTTGGACGTGTGTTTTGGACGCGCTATTATCCCTTACTGAATAAGGGGTAAAGCTAACGCGTCCAAATGCCGGCTAACAGTGCGCTCCGGAGCGCACTGTACTGTATCAGCCCACTAGTTTGCAGACAGGCTTCCCCCACCTATGTTCTATTCATAACATATCCTGGTGATATAAAAAAAAAAGTCTGCCTCCAAATGCTAGATAAGAGCATATACCTATCTATAAGTTCGGGACTGGTGGAGCAAAAGGAAGAGGGAAAAAAAGCTTTAAAAAAAAATTAAAATAAGATTTTATTTTGGATCCATAGCATAAAGTCCAATAGAAAGATTATGAAACTCAAGACAGACAGGACAGCCACTGTTCCAGGAAGATAGAGAAGGGCTGCACTTAGGTGATGAAGAATGAAAAAATAAACATGTACAGTCACCCCTTTCCCTCAAAGGAAGACAAGCAGGAGCACATGAACAGAGCACTTCATCCCTGACAATTACATTCTAGTTTTAGAATCCTTAAAAATACATTTCAAGCTTATAAACCAAACACAAATGCAATGAACCCGATTTACTAAGGCTCCCCAAACTTACCAATTCTGTGTGTGGGAAAAGAGAGCTTATTAAACTGCGTCCTAACACAAATTTCACAACACTCTGACATAACATGACAAACAAAAACAAAGATCTGTGTAAGTCAGTCTCCTTTTGATATGAAGCATTAGAGGCCCGAGATGTATCTATGGCAAAAAAAAAAAGCAAAGCTGAGGGAACCTTAATCTATCACTACCACTAAAATACCAAATAAAACATTCTCCCAACAAAAGAATTGCACAGCTATTCATATGAGCACTATTTTTCTTAAAAAAAAAAAGAAAGGGGAGACAAATCAAACATGATAAAAGTTGGTTTAGGTATTCAGTTCAGGTGCGCCATCATCCTTGGGCAGGGCAGTGGGTGGAAAAACAGATCTTTGGGGTTACCTCCTGTGCTCCATCACCCCAAACATGGTACTCTGCAAGAAGTTCCAGCAGTCTATGGGCAGACAGGTCTTCAAAAGGCCAGAAAGTAGTGTCTCTTCCTCCTTTTAATTATCTCAGAGGAGGATCTCTAGGTATGCCCTAGATCTGCACCAAAGAAAACCTCCGCAAGAAACTAAAAGAAGATTATATAAACATTTGATTTCAATATACTGGAACTTCATTTTAGGAACTAGTCAATTTATAACAAGAAAGTCCATATAAGCTGATTAAAATCTGAAAAATGTTTGGGCTAAACTCAGAACTTTAACGGGAAAGCTCCGTTCCTAGCTTTTGCATATATAGGGTTAGGTCACAATGTATATACGGGGCAAACACATGAGCAGGTGTTTGCAAGATTAAGTGCTAAAAAGATAGCTACAGCTTCTATGAGATTTAAATATAATGAAATAAGTTCTGGAATAATAAAGTCCGGATTCCACAGTGCCTGTAACTTATACACCGGTAGTTATGTAACCGGCGTTTCCAAGAGACATGCGACTGCCCCGCCATACCACGCTTAAGAAATATTGCATTAGCATCGAAAACAGCTTTAGAAAACATAAAACCACGAACCAGCCACAAACTTTAAGCACCGTGTAGTCCAAATACGACGTAATAAGCGTTCTCCCATCCATCGCCGTTGTTACATCTAATCGACTATCCCTAGGTAGTATTAAAATAAAAGGCCCACCCCCCAAAAAAATGCCCAAAGTACAGGCCTACCTAATATCACCCGTTCCCAACAGATCTGCGCCACATCCCGTCTCCACAGCTACTTCCGGCCTACGAAGACAGGCAGCTGGAAGCCATGTCCCGAGTCCCGCCGCCAGGCAACCAAAAGCGCGCACAAAATGGCGTCGGGAAGCCATGACGCGCGGGGGAAGAGGAATAGAGCGGGAACTATCTCCACAGCCATTAGCCCCCACTGGGCGCACCACCAATCCATTTAACTTCAAAACATCAATTGCTTTTACTTAATTTTATAAAGCAAACAATTAAAGCCTCCCTCTAGATCTGCAGCGCCCAAATGAGACTCAGAATCGTCCACCCCTTAGCCTTTAAAGAGGTAGTCACGCGATGAAAGGTTAGGTGCACATACCACAAGGCTGAGTGCAGGGCTTACTTAAAACAGAGAGCCGAAAGCAAGGTCGTCCTCGCCTGCGCACTTGGGAAGAAACCGGCCTGCTCGCACCGTTTGTTCCAGACGTTTCCGCGCTCACAGCACCGCCCATCCGTCTAAACAACAGTAAATCCGCACCGGTCCAAAAGAAGCAGATACAAAAAAAAACCCCGCCGTAGGTAAAGCGAGGCATAAGCGTATACGCTCCACTTCTTTATCTACTCACCGTATGTCTTCTTCCAACGGTTTCAACCGACCACACGGTCCGATGGAAAGCGAGAGACTGGCGTTCTCTCTCGTAGTCAAATCTCGCGAGACCGTTGATCTCGCAAGGACGTTCCAAACCTCGTCTACAGCCCTGGCCCCGCCCTGTGTTGCGTTGCATTTCTCTGAACTTTAGGGGAAGGGGTGGGAGCATGCTCCAAGCGTAGGCGTTGTTAGGGGATGCGAGCGCCAGAGAAAGCGGGTGCGGTTTATTACAAAAGCTATACTGAGCTGGAACAAAGTATTTATGTCAGAAAGATGTAAATACAGAAAGCGTCCTAGTTTTCGGGATATAATGTATTGTAAATTAAAAACGGAAATTGTTCATCGGAAAATAGGAGCTTTGTTGGGTTTACATTATTTAAATGTCTACAGTACGAGTGCTCCGTATGGGCTTAAGTTTTTCAATTCTGTAATGTAATTTCTGTCGTTCCTTAAAAGTTCAACTCAAGAACCAATTGTGCGGCTAGCTCTAAAGGACAGCATTGGGGCCGATACAATATTTGTGCTCAGTGTTGACCACCCGTTATCCTAACAGGCACCCAACCACCTTTCCTGGGCACGTGATACAATATTTAAATTAGAGGTCAGGGGCAAAAAAGGGCTAGGGAAAATTTGTGTAGCTGTAGCAGCATCGGGCACAGAGGAGAGATAGCTATGAAATAGTTTGGGGAAATGGTTGATTATTCCTGTTCATACCCCAGATCACTTCAGACAAGTGATTTATAAATCCCTATCAGCAGATGAAGGCAGAGAACAAAAACGTTGAGGCACCGCTGCATAAACGAGAGTGGCACCTGCAGCGGCTCAGTATTTTTTTTTAATTTTTTTAATTTAAGTTTTTTATATACCGGCATACATGACAGCAATCACATCATGCTGGTTCACAGTGTAACAGGGGTGCATAATAAACTTCAAACTGGAGCTATGGTGCGGAAGAAAGCAGTTACATATAACAAGAAATATAATTTCTGTCTCCAGCAGATGGTAGAGGTACAAACGTAACCGCTGCAGTTTCAAAAAAAGAAAATTATAAGGAGATTTCAGTTTCCAGAGATATTAGGTTCCTTCATAGGCCATTCCCTCGGTTAGAGCTGGGGGTTGGAGATCCCTGTTCTGGTTCAGCCCTTGTCATGGGGGAGGGGGGGGTGAAAGCCAGGGGACCTGGTTCCCTCTCCCCCCTTTGGGTCCCTGTCACCCTCAGCCTCCTTTGAAAGCAGGGAACTATTTTGAGTTTCTTATCTTGCCTGGGCCTGTGGGTATGTGTGTATGTATGTTTTAAGTTATTAAAAAAATAAAATAAAAAAAAAGGCTGAACACAGGAAAAAGAGGGAGCAGGGCTGAGGCAGTTTGAGCAGCGGGATTTGTTCGCTGCCGGGAGGTAGGTAAGGGTGCAGGGGGGTATACCTGGGAATTTTTTCATTCCAATCACCCTGAGATTACCATGGGGGGGGGGGGGGGGGAGAAACGGGGAGGACAACTGCACAGTGGGACCAGATGCTCACAAATTTGCTCTCAAACACTCTTACATGTTCACACTTACTTTCCCTGCTCATTGTCTCACATGTCCATTTACACCTTTACTTCTGCCATTCTTCCACCAACACACACTCACACCTCTCCCATATACACATGCCCACTCACTTTCACACCCATGCTCACTTGCACTCAACTCTCTCCTACTCACCTAAATACACTCAGATCTCTTCTTCCCACACAAAATACATACTCTCACAGACATGCCCATTCATTCTCTCTACCCCCCTTCCAAAGCACACTAGCAGCAGCAGCCTCTTTCTTCTCCTGTGCTGTGGAAGTGGACGCTGCCCGTTTCTTACTCCTCATTTGATGCACGGGCAGGAAATCACAATGTCGATTGGCCAAGGCATTCGGGGGGGGGGGGGGGGGGAAGTGTCTGGATACAGGAAGCAGGCTGTGCAGGAGCAGGTGGTATCACAAGGAAGCGAAGTTCAGAGTTAAAAATATTTGGAGATGGCAGAAATCACTGTTGAGTTCCTCCTTTTTTAAACCACGCAAGACCAATGACGTTCCTTTCTTCTTTCCGGGGCCAAGCAGATTGGTTTGGCTGCAACACCCAGAGATTTCCGGTATTGGCCCGGAGACCTGGTAATTCTTTTAGAATTCCGGAGTCTCCGATCCAAATCCAGAGAGTTCCCAGGTAGGGGGGTGGGGGGGGGGGGGTGTTTCAGCACCAGACAGCAACATTTTCTCCTTGTGTTGGCAGGAGCTAGTTTTAGGCTTGATCATGCCAGCATGGCGCCTCCCGCACAGCATGGCAAAGTTTGTTACAACTGCAGTTTAAGACAGGCTCACCTCGATTCGACCGCATTTTGCCAGGAATGCATCTCAGGAGTGGCTGGAACCTCTGCGGGACCTCCAGGGGTCAGCAGGAGCTCGAACTTAGTTGGACTCCTTCTGGAGGCCCCAGGGAGGGGGGGGGGGGGTCGGAGGATCAGGCGGTCATTTTGTCTGCACATGCTGGGAGGCAGGCTGCTGTTTCAGAGCATCGGAACTTCCCTCCCAAACTGTTTCTCGCAGA